>NC_137342.1:29264683-31664683 GCF_965287045.1 Carcharhinus amblyrhynchos | reverse complement strand
ATTTTAATGGCATCAAGGAATATGGGGAGGAATGGTATTAAGGTAGAACAGGCTCTAAGGGGCTGAATGAACTACTCTTATGTTTCTATATTTGTTAACCATTGCACTAAAATGCAGTACATTCAGGAGGGAGTTTTCCTGGCAGCCTCCAACATTGCTCCAGATCTCAATACATCTCGTGGCATCAGGCCAAACATAGCTAAGGAAACCTGCTGAATGTAAGAACTAGGAGCAGAAGTAGGCAATTGAGCCCCTCGAGCCTGTTCTGCCATTCAACATGATTAGGGCTCAGATCTCAACCTCAACTCCCCTTTTCTGCCTGTTCTCCATAAATCTTCAACCCAATATTAAAAATCTGACTTTCTCCTCAAATTTATTCTATGACCTGGTATCCACTGCACTGTGGGGTAGTGAATCCCACAGATTCACGACCCTTTGAGAGAAATAGTTTCTCCTCACCTATTCTAAATTTGTTCTAGATTGCGCAACAAGAGGAAACATCTGCTCTATGTCTACTTTGTTGATATCTTTTATTGTCTTATATACCTCAATTAGATCTCTAATTTTTCTAAACTCGAGAGAGTATTAGCCTAAATTGCTCAATTTCTCTTCATAAGATAAACTTCTCATCTCTGGAATCAATCTAATGAACCTCCTTTGAACTGTCTGTAATGCCATTACTTCCTTTTGAACTGTCTGTAATGCCAGTACATCCTTTCTCATATAAGGGGACTAAAACTGTACACAGTGACACGGTACGCCATGTGCAGTCTCACCAATGCCTTGTATAGTTGCAGCAACACATCCTTACTTTCATACTCTCTTCCTTTAGCTATAAATACCAAAATTCCATTTGCTTTCCTTACCTGCTGTACTTGTATATCAGTTTTTGCAAATCATGCATGAGGACACTCAGATTCCTGTGCACCAAAGCACCCCAGAGTCACTCTCAATTTAGATAATGTTACCTTTCCATTTTTCCAACCAGAATAGATAACCTCACACTTATCCACTAAATTCCATCTGACACATTTTGGCTCATTTGTAATTTTTTTAATTTCCTTATTGCAACTTAGTCTCCCTCCTATTTTAGTGTCATCTGTAAATATGGCTGTAGTACCTTTTATCCCTGTATACTCACTAATATGGATTGTAAATAGTTGGGGCCCTAAGGACCAAACCTTGTGGAACCCCACTGTTTACATCTTGCCAATCAGAAAAAGACCCATTTATTCTGACTTAGCCTTCTGTCAGTTAGCCAGTCTTCTATCCAAGCTAATAAATTACTCCTAATCCCATGTGATCTTACCTTATATATCAATTTTCTGTGTGCGGCACCTTGTCAAACACCTTCCTGAGGTCCAGATATATTGCATCTGCAGGATCCCCATTATCCACTTGGCTTGTTATATCTCTCCTCCTTCATGTGGTACTTGGGAAAGGAACTGAGTGAAACAAGGGCAGAGATTCATGTACTCTGATGGGGGACTTCAGTGTCCTGCAACAGGTACTGAAAATGAACACGGAGGGATAGCCCAGTGACCTTATCTTCATTGAACTATCTTTTGCAGATGCAACTGTCCAAAAGAATATTGATATGAATGTCAATTGCACAGATCTTCAGTGGAGACGAAGCCCTGTCTTCACACTGAGGACACACTTCATTGTGTGGCATAACCCACTGCTAAAGTGCAATAGAACACATCTAGCAAAACTGGGAATTTGTGAGGATCTATGTGCTATCAGCAATTGCAGAATTGTATTCCAGCACAATCTGTAATTCCATGGCACACATATTCCCTCATTCTACCATTATTATCAGGCCAGGTACATAATCAGTTCTTGTTCAATGAAGATTGTAGAAATGCATGCCAGGAATATTGTACAACGCATGACTAATATGCATGCTTTAGACAGAACTAAGCGATCCCAGAACCAATTCATCTGATCAAAGTTCTGTAGTCTGCCTTCAGTCATGAAAGGTTGTAGAGAGGAAAAGACTAATAGGTGGAGGAGGATCTATGACATACCCTTTCTCAATGATGGGGAGCCCAGTGAAAATCTTCAGCCAGACGTGCCAAGTGGATGAACCATCTCAGCTTTCTCCTGAAGTCCCCACCAGCACAAAAGCCAGTCTTCAGCCAATTCAATCCATTCCACTTGATTTTAAGAAACAGCTGAGCGCATTGAATGCAGCAAAGGCCATGTGCCCTGACAACATTCTAGCTGTAGTGCTGAAGACTTGTACTCTGGAACTAGCCACACTTTTACCAAGCAGTTCCTGTACAGCTAAAATACTGCCATCTACCCAAGAATGTTGAAAATTGGCTATGTGCATCCTGTCCATAAAAAGTGAGACTAATCTGGTCAACAACCATCCCATCAGTCTACTCTCAATCATCAGCAAGTGGATGGAAAGTATTGTCAACAATGCTACGAAGCAGCATTTACTAATAATCTGCCCCCAGAATCTACTTTGAATTGCACTAGGGCTACTTTTCCCCAGACACAGCCTTGGGCCAAATATGGAGCTAAATTCTGCAAGTGAGGTGAAAGTTGGCATCAAGGCAGTATTTGATGAAATGTTAGCATCAAAAGATCCAGTAAATTGAGTTTGGAATTGGAGAGAAAACTGTCCACTAGATGGAGTCATACCTAGAATAAAATGGTTGTGTTTTTTGCAGGCCAATCATCTCAGCACCAGAATATTGCAGCAGCAATTCCTTAACTAGTCACCTTCAGTTGTTTCACATATTATTTTCCTCCATTATAAGGTAAGAAGTGGGGATGTTTGCTGATGATTGCAGTGTTCTGTACCATTCATAATTCCTCAGATAACAAAGTAGTCTGTCTGCCACATCTGGGCAATATTTAAGCTTGAGCTGACAAGTTCAAATAACATTCACCAACACACATGCCAGGCAATGATAATCACAGAGGGTGATGACAGAAGGCTGCTCTATTGACTGGAAGCATTGTCCTGTGGCATAGTGCAGGGATCTGTGTTGGGCCCACTATTATTCGTATTTATATAAATGACATTGATGACTGTGGGGGGAATAAGATTATTAAATTTGCAGATGACACAAAAATTGCATGGGTGGCTAACAGTGAGGCAGAGTGTCTTGGGCTACAAGAACATATAGACGGAAAGGTCAAATGGCAGATAAGTGGCAGATGGAATTTAACCCTGAAAAGTATGACTGGTCGCCACATTATCGAAAGGATGTGATTGCACTGGAGGGGTTGTAGAGGAGATTCACTAGGATGCTGGAACATTTAAGTTATGAACAGAGGTTGGATGGGCTTGGGTTGTTTTCGTTGGAGCAGAGAAGACTGAGGCGGCGAGCTGATCGAGGTGTACAAGATTATGTGAGACATGGACAAAGTAGACAAGGAGCAGCTATTCCCCTTAGTTGAAGGGCCAGTCACGTGGAGACATAGGTTCAAGGTGAGAGACAGGAGGTTTAGGGGGGATGCGAAGAAACACTTTTTTACCCAGAGAGTGGTGACAGTCTGGAATGTGCTGCCGAGATGGGTAGTGGAGGTGGGTTGCCTCACATCCATTAAAATTTATCTGGATGAGCATTTGGCACATCATAACATTCAGGATTATGGGCCAAGTGTTGGCAGATGGGATTAGGAGGGATTTCTAATGTGTCGGTGCGGACTCGATGGGCTTCTTCTATTCTGTATGATTTTATGATCACCACTTGAATTCAAGTCATTACCATTGCAGAAACCCCCACCTCCAACTTCCTGTTGATTATCACTGATAAGGAACTTAACTGGATCAATCACATAAAATGTTTGGCTACAAGAGCAGATCAGAGGCTGAGAATTCTCTGGAAATTCACCTCTTGATTCCACAAAGCATCTCCACCGTATACAAGACAAAGGTCAAGTGTGTGATTGAATAGTCTCATGACAGGATGATCCAACATCACTCATGAGGCTCAAGACCATCCAAGACTACTTGACTGGCACCCCATCCTATACCTTAAACACTCATTTCCTCTATCACTGACTCACCAATGATACAAACGTGCATAAAATTATTCTAAATGGAAGAGAAACTTCTTTGTAAAATTCTGAGGACAACTGAATTTGAATCTTTAGCCAGCAGAGAGAGACTGAAACCCTAGTGTTCGCAGTTTATTCCTTTTTTATGAATTTTATGTTGTCACTTAGATTTCAAGTATTTCCAGTTTTTCCTACACTTCAGTCCAACTTCCTGCCTTTCCTGGGGCCAGAAATCCCCAACTCCTTTCCCAAGGCCTGAACTGCAACATTCCTTTTCAGAGAACTGAACCACACCTTACCTTTCCCGAGACCTGAACTGCACCTCTCCTGTCCTGAGGCCTAAACCGCACCTCTGCTGTCCTGAGGCCTGAACTGCACTACTCCTGTCCCGAGGCCTAAACCGCACCTCTGCTGTCCTGAGGCCTGAACTGCACTACTCCTGTCCCGAGGCCCAAACCACAGGGTCTTCCATCAACTTCACATTCTTAGGATAGACTGCTTTAGTGCTTCCTATTGAATCCCCTTGGCACAAGCTCTTTAACTTTCAAGTATTTTCCAGACAACAATGATCTTATAAATCTTGGTTATGCATCATTGAGAATACTGAAGTACCTTTATGTAGTGGGAAATTGAGGCCTTGGAAAAGTTCAGGAGGGTCACTAGATTAATACTTAGTTTAATGACTCTTAATTAACACAACAGGCTTATTGATCTGGGACCTTTTACTCTGGAAAAAAAGTAGAATTTGGGGGTACAATTACTAATTGAAATAAAGGCACTTGATGTGTACATTTGGACAGACTATTCAAATTATGTAAATTAGGGAGAATGCAGGAACATGCATTTAAATTACAAATACACGGGATTATGTTAGATATCAGGAAGTTTCTTATCCCATAGACTCATTGACCATCAAAATACATTGCCAGATTGTGTAATTGATGTAGGTTTACTGCAAACATTCAAAAAGAAACTGGATAAATTCTTGGAGGAGCCTAACATCACCAAGTACAAAAGATAGTAGCACGTTAAGTTATATATCTTAGTAGAGGGGGTCAATAACCAGGGACACATAAATTTAAGGGCAGGAGCAGGAGGTTGAGAGGGGATTTAAGAATGGTAGGAATCTGGAACTCTCACAACATTTAAGAAGCATTTGATTTTAATTTATTATTGTCACTTATGTAGATTAGATGGATTAGCCGTGGTAAATTGTAAGGTTACAGGGATAAGGTGGGGGAGAAGGCCTGGGTAAGGTACTGTATCAGGGATTCGATGCAGACTTGATGGGCCAAATAGCCTCTTTGGCACTGTGGGAATTCTATGAATTGGCTGAAAGTTCTTTTGAAATACTTAAAATAAGATCTGCTATTTTGGCTTTGCCAAAAGATTGACTGCATGGCTGTTGGTGGATGGGAAATATTGAAGTTGTAACATGGTTGAATGGACAGATTTAATGCACCAAGCTTTTTTTTTTGTCTTCCTTTTTGCCTGTTTGCATAATTGAATTTCCAAGTTGCTGCCTCAAGAACATTATTTTCTCTTATAATTCCACCATAGAGAACTCTTTGCACCAAAGAAAAATGTTAGCACCGTGCACAAAGGAAATGAATCAGGGCTGTACAAGCAGTAACCAATTTGTAAATAACCAGTTGAGAAGCAGATATGCGTTACACGTTTTGCATATTTACTGCATTCAGGAATGGTGAACTGGAGCCTCAAGTTTACTACTGAATGTATAAATCTATTTCTCCTAATCTCACTGTTGTCATTTTTTATTGAATCATAGAATCCTACAGTGTAGAAGGAGGTAATTTGACCCATCGAACCTGCACCAACAAGAATCCCACCCAGGTTCAACCCCCATAACTCCATGTATTTATCCTGCTAATTCCCCTGACACGAAGGGGCAATTTAGCATGGCCAATCCACCTAGACCTGCACATCATCTTAAAATGTGTACTGCTGGAGCTTGTCTATTGGAGGTGAATATATAATTCACTGTTGAAAAGTTTTGTTCTACTACATGCAGATTAAGTTGGCATTTATAGGAAACCACTTAATGGCATAATCAAAATTTCAGATACCTCCGATCATTAGGAATTAGTGAAGAACAAATTGCTGGGATCACAGAACAATACTGCACAGGAGTTGGCCAATGCCAGTTCTATGAAAGCTATCAAATTAGTCCAACTTCACTTGTTTATCCCCAAGCCACCCAAAATATATCTCTTAAGGTATTCATCAACATTCCTTTTCAAAAATACAATTGAATCATCTTCCACCATTCTTTTAGGGAATGCATTCTAAATTAGAATTAGCAGCATAATGTTTTATGCATCTCAGCTCTCATTCTTTGTCAATTTGTCTTTGTCAATGTCTCTTCTGGTTATTGATATTTTTTGTCACTAGCGAGTTTCCTTGTTTTACTCTATTAAAACCATACATGAATTTGAATTTCTCTGGTAAATCTCTCTTAACCTTCTCTGATTTCTCGAGAACAGTCCAAGCTACTCTACTGTCTCCGCATAACTGAAGTTCCACATCTCTAGTATCATTGCAGTGATTATCTTCTGTCTCCTTTCCAAAGCCTTGGCATCGTTTAAGAAGGGTGCCAGGCAAAAGGCAGGGAATTATAGGCAGGTTAGTTTAACGTCTGCTGTAGGTAAAATGTTAGAATCCGTCATCAAGGAGGAAATAGCGAGGCATCTTGAGGGGAATTGCTTGATAGAGCAGACGCAGCATGGTTTCGTTAAGGGAAAGTCGTGTCTGACAAATTTATTGGAGTTCTATGAGGATGTGTCTAGGGCGGTGGATAGAGGCGAGCAGGTGGATGTGGTCTTTCTTGATTTTCAGAAGGCGTTTGTCAAGGTATCTCACAAGAGGTTATTGCAGAAGGTAAGGGGGCATGGAGTTGGGGGTAGGGTGTTAGCGTGGATAGAGGATTGGTTGTCAAATAGGAGACAGAGAGTGGGGGTTAATGGGTGCTATTCGGATTGGCGGTTGGTGACTAGTGGAGTGCCCCAGGGGTCGGTGCTGGGGCCTCAGCTATTTACCATTTATATAGATGATCTGGAGGAGGGAACCGAGTGTATGGAGTCGAAATTTGCTGATGACACCAAGATTGGGGGAATGGCAAATTGCGCAGAGGGTGTGGAGAGTCTGTAGAAGGATCTAGATAGGCTGGGCGAATGGGCCAGGAAATGGCAAATGGAATTTAATGTTGGCAAGTGCGAGGTGGTCCACTTTGGTAGGAATAATGGTAGGAAGGACTATTTCTTACGTGGCGAAAAACTGCAGCAGACGACAGTGCAGAGGGACCTCGGGGTCCTTGTGCATGAGTCACAAAAACCCAGCCTGCAGGTGCAGCAGGTGGTCAGGAAGGCGAATGGGATGCTGGCCTTCATAGTGAGGGGGATTGAATATAAAAGTAGGGAGGTCTTGCTGCGGCTGTATAGGGCACTGGTGAGGCCGCAGCCGGAGTACTGTGTGCAGTTTTGGTCGCCGTACTTACGCAAGGATATTTTGGCCTTGGAGGGAGTGCAGAGGAGGTTTACTAGGCTGATACCGGAGTTGAGGGGGTTGAGCTATGAGGAGAGGCTGAATAAACTAGGCTTGTACTCATTAGAGTTTAGAAGAATGAGGGGAGATCTCATTGAGACATGTAAGATGATGAATGGGATGGATAGGATAGAGGTGGAGAGACTCTTCCCGCTCAGAAAGGACAGTAGGACTAGGGGGCACAGCCTCAAGATAAAGGGGGGGCAGTTTAGAACGGAGTTGAGGAGGAACTTCTTCACTCAAAGGGTGGTGAATCTCTGGAATTCTCTGCCCATTGAGGTGGTGCCTTGCTAAATATTTTTAAGACGTGGGTTGATGGGTTTTTGATAAGCGAGGGGATTAAGGGTTATGGGGAGAGGGCGGGAATGTGGAACTGAGCAGCGACAAATCAGCCATGATCTTATTGAATGGCGGGGCAGGCTCGAAGGGCTAGATGGCCTACTCCTGCTCCTATTTCTTATGTTCTTATCCTTTCTGAAGTGTGGTGCACAGAATTGACCACCAGATTCAGCAGAGGTCTAATCAGCATTTTATAGCATAACTTACTTGCTTTTGTACGTTATTTCTATTTATAAAGTGTTATGACTGCTGACCTTCATAAGTGTTCCTTTATGTGTTTTAAACTGTTAAATTTAATTTGAGGTAAACTGAAATAGTTTGGAGAGCAGGATGCCACCTCCTACTAAATCTGTGTGGAGATAAACCCATTTTTTAAAATTAATTGATGGGATGTGGACGTTGCTCGCTAGGCCCATCCCTAGTTGCCCTTCAGAAGGTCTTTTGAACTGTCCCTAAGGTGTTGGTACACCCACAGTGCTGGGAGGGAAGGGCAATTCCAGAATTTTGACTCAGCAACAGTGAAGGAATGGTGATATATTTCCAAGTAAGGATGGTGAGTGACTTGGCGGGAAACCTCCAGGAAGTGGTGTTCCCAGGTATTTGCTGCTCTTGTCCTTCTTAGATTGCAGTGGCCATAGGTTTAGAGGCACTGCCTAAGGAATCTTGGTGAGTTCCTGCAGTGCATTTGTAGATGGTATATACTGCTCCCACTGCTTGTTGGTGGTTCAGGGATTCAATGGGGTAGCAATCAAGTGTTGTTGGAGCTGCACTCATCCAAATAAGTGAAGAGTATTTCATCATTTGTGCCTTGGATAGGCTTTGGGATGTCAGAAGAGGGGGTTACGCACTGCAAGATTCCAAGCTTTTGACCTGTTCTTGTAGCCAGTGTTTTTATGGCTAGTCCAGTTGAGTTTCTGGTCAATGGTAATCCCCAAGATGTTGATAGTGAGGGATTCATGATAATGCAATTGAATGTTAAGGGGTAATGATCAGTCTTGCTGGCAATAATCATTGCCTGGTACTTATGGTGGGAATGTTCCTTGCCACCTCTCAACTCAAACCTGGATACTGTTCCAATCTTGCAGCACTTGGACATGAACTGCTTCAGTATGAGAAATCGCAAATGGTACTGAACATTGTTCAGTCATCAGTGAACATCCCCACTCCTGACATTATGATTGGGAGGTCAATGATAAAGCAGCTGAAGATGGTTGGGCCTAGGACACTACCCTGAGGAACCCCTGCAGTGATGTCCTGAAGCTGAGATGATTGACCTTATACTAAATCTGCCCAGAGACAATCCATGCGACCTACTTACTATGGGGACAGACATTCAAATCAAAACTTACTCAAAGTAAAGTGCAAGTTGTATCACCCTAGCACAAAGGAGGAGCTGATTGGTGGTGCTGCTACTACCCAGACATGGTGGGCATAATTTTAGAGTAAGGAGTTGCCCGTTTAAAACAGAAATGATGAGAAATTCCTTTTCTCAGAGGGTAGTGAATCAGTGGAATTATTTGAATTGATTCATTATCACTTGTATTAGTATACAGTGAAAAGTATTGTTTCTTGTGTGCTATACAAAGCATACCATTCATAGAGAAGGAAACAAGAAATTGCAGAAAGTAGTGTTACAGTTATAGCCGAGGTGTAGACAAAGATCAACTTAATGCGAGGTGGGTCCATTCAAAAGTCTGATGGCAGCAGGGAAGAAGCTGTTCTCAAGTCGGTTGATATGTGACCTTAGACTTTTGTATCTTTTTCCCGACGGAAGAAGGTTGAAGAGAGAATGTCCAGGGTGCATGGGGTCCTTAATTATGCTGGCTACTTTGCTGAGGCAGTGGGAAGTTTAAACAGAGTCAATGGATGGGAGGCTGGTTTGCATGATGGATTGGGCTACATTCATGATCTTTTGTAGTTACTTGCGATCTTGGGAAGCGCAGGAGCCATACCAAGCTGTGATGCAACCAAAAAAAATGCTTTCTATGGTGCATCTGTAAAAGTTGGTGAAAGTTTTAGCTGACATGCCAAATTTCCACAGAATACCATAGAGGCTGGGTTGTTAAATATATTCATGTTGAAATAAGACAGATTTTTAATCAGCAAGTGAGTCAGGGTTATGGGGATAAGGTGGGAAAGTTAAGGATTATCTTATCAGTCATGATCTCATTGAATAGTGGAGAAGACTTGATAGACCAAATGACCCACTTCTGTTCAATCAGGACAAGAGATTTGGAGGAAAAGACATGCAAGTGCTGACAAAAAAAAGGGTTAAGTAACAATCAATCAGACTGCTGGTGAGGTCTGATTCATGGTTCAAAGAAACGAGGCTTGCGAAGAGTTGAAGATCGTGGAATTATCAGAGTACCCCGCTACAAGAAGTCAATTCAACAATGCTGAAAGGGTGCTTGAAAGGGATTTTGATTAAAAGTGAACTGGAAGATTCACTTGGTGAGATAAGGAGAAGAGATTCTATTAACGATGGGAGGAACTTGAGACTTTAAACACAAGACTGCATTTCTGCTGAGATTGTGGGGTGATGTACAGTAATAGTGGGGTTTTCCGTTGTGTTAGGTTTGTAGGGTACACCTTTAATATATTAGTTGCCTACTATGTAAGGTTTAGTCTATGCTGATTTTAGTGCATTTGTTAGAGTAAAAGTCTTAAAATATGAAACTGCAATCCTTTGAGCTGGCAACTGGTAAATTCATCTCAAGTTGTCGATTTCTGTGGAGAGTCTGATATAAGCCAAGGACCCGTTGTGCCTTTTAAACAGTTTACTCAACTTATCCTGCCACCTTTTGAAATTTGTGTACATAGACCCTCCAGAAGGCTGATTTTTGTCGAAGTTAAAGAAAATTAGATGATATTTGATAGGTGGTATAGATCTATGAAGATTGAATAAGATTTTGAAAACCCAAAAAGGTAATGATAGTGCAGGAATTTAAAAATATTGTCCCTTTCAGAATAAGATATCACCTGGAAGACTGTAAAGTTTCTAAGATAAGAGAGGCTGAGCACGTTAGACACGTTTGGATCACTCTTACACAAAAACTCAGTGGGCAGTTGTAGAAAACTGTTGGATGAGATTAGCTGGTAAACTAGTGGAATATTCCAAAATTGTTTTCTCTTTTTTCAGATTTGCTTTTTGTAGTTTAAATTCCAAACTTAAGTGACTTGAAGCTCTTTTTCTTATACCATGTTCAAAACTGCTAACTTTCGTGCTGCTATGGAAAATATTAGTACTGCAAAAAAGACCAAAATGAAATGCAAGAAAAAGCAAGGTTTTGTAGAATACCAAAGATATGTTTATTGATCAATGTTGTCATAGCGCTCTTTAAAACAAGTTTTACAAACTTCTGAAAAATAAAATCAACCCTCCAACGTTAAAACTTAATTTTAAAATTATTTTGCTGATGTGAATGAAAATAAAAGTAGCATTTTGTTTGAACATTTCAGTAACTGTTACAAAACAATACTGATTCATTTGAAACAAAGCACATTCCATTTCTCTAAAGATCCTCAGAACATTTATCAGGTTACCGCAGCCAGACTGTGTTCAGCTGAGTTTGATTTTTGATGCTTGTGTCCATCTTCAGCACCTCTCGAATAGCCATTGTAGCATAAGTGGAGGGAGGAAGTGAGAAATCCATTTTCAGGGCTTTATATTTACCATCTGTAATAATAAATAACTACAAAAATTAATTCAGAAAATCAGACATTTATCAGCTGAACTTGTGGTTATTGAAAATGTTTATAGAACCACCAAACCTTTTATTGTAATTTGCAAGGGAAACATTTACAATATCATAGAATGCCTACAGAGCAAAAGGAGGCAATTCGGCCCATTGAATCTGCACCAATTCTCCAATATGCATGCCCACCCTCTGTCCTGTAACCCCACACATTTATCTCATAATCTACCTATCCTACACATCTTTGGACACCAAGGGGCAACTTAGCATGGCCAGTTCACCTAACCTGCGTATCTTTGGACTGTGGGAGGAAACCAGGACACCCGGAGGAAACCCATGCAGGCATAGGGAGAATGTGCAAACTCCACACAGAAAGTCGCCCAAGGTTGGAATTGAACCCAATCCCTGGCACTGAGGCAGCAGTGCTACCACGCTGCCTTCCATAGAAAGTCATTTTCAGAGAGCTTTTCTAAGACATAACCCAGACAGGTCTCTGATGAAAAGAATATGGGGTTGGAAGCCCAGCTCAGCATCAAATAGGACAGTATTAGGCAATGATAACAGTCTCAATGAAACCACAGGAGAGTAATGCAGACGGCTGATTAGGGAAGGATGTTTGTGGTAGGTACCAAAGGCAGTGAGTTATCCCAATGCTAAATTGGAAGAAATTTCTAATCTTGAAATACTAGATGTTAGACAAACAGTATGACAAGAGGCAACGGAGAACTGAAAGAACTGTGGGTAAAGTAGAATGTGTGGAATGTGATGTCATGTTTTCAGATGATATAACTGAGACACAGCACGTATTTTCACAGTACGAGAGAAACAGACGAGGTCAAGGATAAATCCTTAGAGATTCCAGAGATAAATTGTGTGGAAGCAAAAACATTGCAGATGATGCCTTGGTTACAACTCAGTTGAACAAAACAAACTAGGAGAGGACAGCTCCACACAGCTATATGACAATGTGGGAAAGTGTGAAGTTATACCCTTTGGTAGGAAGACTAGAGGTGTAACAATTTTCTAAATGGGGAAAGGCTTCGGAAATCTGAAGCAGAAAGGGACTTGGGAACCCTGGTTCAGGACTCTCTTAAGGTTAATATGCAGGTTCAGTTGGCAGTTAGGAAGGCAAATTCAATGTTAGCATTCATTTCTAGAGGACTAAAATACAAGAGCAGGGATGTACTGCTGAAGCTGTATAAGGCTCTGGTCAGACTCCATTTGGAATATTCTGAGCAGTTTTGAGCCCATACCCAAGGAAGGATATGCTGGCCTTGGACAGGATCCAGAAGAGGTTCACAAAAATGATCCCAGGAATGAAGAGTTTGTCATATGAGAAGCAGTTGAGGAGTCTGGGTCTACATTTGATGGAGTTTATGAGGGGATCTAATTGAAACTTACAGAATAATGAGAGGCCCAGATAGACTGGATGTGGAGAGTATGTCACTAGTGAAAGAAACTAGAATTTAAGGGCACAACCTCAGAGTGAAAGGACGCTCCTCTAAAACTGAGATGAGGAGGAATTTCTTCAGCCAGAGGGTGGTGAATCTGTGGAACTCATTGCACAAAGGGCTGTGGAGGCCAGGTCATTGAGAATCTTTAAGACAGAGATAGGTTCTTGATCAATAATGGGATCGAGGGTTACAAGGAGAAGGCAGGAGAATGGGGATGAGAATCATATCAGCCATGATTGAATAGTGAAGTAGACTCGATGGGCCGATTAGCCTAATTCTGCTCGATATAGTATGGTCTTATGGATAAAGGAAAGTGCTGAAGCAGGATGGTGAGGTCAACTATGTCAAAAGTTACAGACAGGTGAAAGAATGAGGAATGATGGTCTATAGAAAATTCTCATTTGTGACTTTGATGAGGGCCTTATCAGTGCAGGTGTGGAAACATCCAACATGAGGAATGGCCACAATTCATCAATGATGACCATAAAACCTTGACCCAAGAAAACGGAAATCCCTTCAGCACAGAGGTGCAAAACCTGGCCAAAAATAACAAGACTTTGCATATTAGAAAATGAGTTGCAAGTTTGTCAATATCGTATCAATTCAACATCAAGATTCATTCCCATGTTGTCCCTACCTTTAGAGGATTCAGGCAAAGGTGTTCCTTCCAGCTTTTCCACATCAGTGTGAACCAATGGAATTTTGTTATCATCATACACTAGAACCTCCCTGTGAATTTGAGATTCCCAACAAAAAATATCAGTAATCTGAAGGAAGATGAAGTTAGCAATATGAATCATATTGTTTATTGAGTTTATATGAACAATTAACAAAAACCTAGGAAAAGAACATTTGATCCACAAGGTCCACTACATTCAGATATGATGCAGTCTTTCCCCCATCATCATCATACAAACGACTGGGAGAGGTGAAAACAAGAGAAAACCTGATCTAAGACAGAAGGTTTCAGATTCAAGTCCCACTCCAAGATTTCAGCACTGAGGTTCAAGGGTGACACTCCACACTCCCATGCCATATGTGGGGCCGCCATCTTTCAGATGAAACACTAAATTAAGGCCCCATTTGCCTGCTCAAGTAGATACAGAAGATCCCAGGCAATATTTTGAAGATGAGCAAAGGAGGTTTTTTTTTGGACAACATACCAGCATGCTTACACACAACTCTGAAGCTCCCTACTGACGAGTTGAACTCTGGTTTCCCATGTGACAGGTGGGGATACTAACCAAGAGGAGTTATCCTCAGTGTCCAGGCCAATACGTATTCCTCAATCAACATTAAACAAAATTTGCTGATTTCTGCACTGCTGTTTATGGGAGCTTGCAATACACAAATTGACTGCCATACTTGTTACATTGCAACAATGACTACACTAAAGGAATCATTTATTGTTTTAAAGCTGTTTGAGACAATTGGTGGCTGTAGAAAACAATTTATAAATGCAAATCTTTTTAAAAATTCTAATCCTAGCCAGTTTACAGATTGTTTTCTAACTGAAAACTTCCTTCCCTTTCAGGAACTTGTCCAGCTTCCTTCCAAAGAACTGATGTTCTCCAAATGTATTTGCAAATATGTAACCTCTTCAGTGTGACACAGCAATAATGAGTTGAGGACGATGCTCGACTTTGCACCCTTCAACACTATTTACAAAAGCTCATGAATAACCAAGTGGATGTGCACTTCAAATATCCCTCTGCGTTACCAACCTGAAAGTAGACATCAATTCAAACTTGGGGGAGAAAAAGCATCTGTACGTAACTTGCACACAGTTGCAGCTTCTAGCATAAAGTCCACTTAGGCCATGAGTGACAAACCTGTGGTTCCCTAGTGTATGAAGTGTGGCTCTCATATTCAACAAGCAAACAGTACAGCTTCCCTTATCTGCTGAAATAGTGCTTGCATGACTAGGAGCTGATGTTGCAGAATGACAGCTAAACCAGTTGAGCGTGCAGTCCATAAAAACAGTGAAAGAGATATCATTGGGAGAAAACAATATGATATTGAGTGAAGAGCACAGAGAGACAAGTGTGATAGAAAGCATTAGGACTCACCAGCAGTAAGTCAAATAATTATAGGTACAACTCTGTGGTCCATGAAAGGAAACTATAAAAATGGTGACCATAGATTCTTGTGTAATGCAAATTCAACGCCCAGGCTTTTGCAAGTGTTTAAAATGTATTTATATGAAGACATAACTATTTCTACTTCAGGGAGAGTCTCAAATTGAATCTTCCTCTCCTGCCAAAGTACTCCAGTAACTTGAATTATGGGAACATTCAAGTGCAGATGTAAATGTAACTGATGTTTCCTAAGATGTCACAGTGGCTTCCTATAATTATTTACTCTCATCACCCTCTTCTGATTTACCAAGAGCAAAGCCGCAAGAGATCTAAGTTGCATATACAAAAGTGTACAAAGTCAAAATGCACAAGTGACTTATTTAGGATAGGAAGGAATATCAACATTGTTCACCTCAAACATAACAAATAAATACAAAGATACTAGTCCAAATTCAACACTCCAGAGCAGTTCCATGTCTTTAGGGGTGAGTCGGGGGGGGGAGAAAGCGGTAGGTGATTCAGGAGTGGGGGCGGGGGGGCAGTGCAGGTAAGGTGAGTGGGGTGGGGGAAGCAGGGAGTAATCGGGGTGGGAAAGCAGGGGATGACGGGGGGGGGGGGGGGGGGGAGTGTAAGAAGTGTGGGAAGGTGGGTGAACATGGGTGCAGAATGTTTTTCTGTGTCTGGCTGCTGTGATCTCCCAGCGAACTCCAAAGTGTGTTTGCAGGAGCAGCTTTAAAATACGATGTCCAGATCTTCAAGTGCTGAAATGATAGCAGGATGGGCAATCAGCGTTAGTTTTTTAAAAATAAAACCTATTCAAGGTTTTCATACTCACCAGGTGACATTCTCAGGGCAAATAATTATCTTCCTGTATGCTCCTGATAAGGAATAATCTCGAATTTTGTGTTTCATGTTATTTATATCCAAGCCATCTGCGGCCATCATTTCTTCATAGGCCTTGCCAACTTAAAATACACAAACACAAACACGATCAACTATTTGAAATGTACCATTTCTCTAAAAAAAAGTCCCATATTACATAAACACCAGTAATTATGTTACAGAACAATGGCAGGACAGAACAAATTCTGAAACTATAAATCATCTTAAAACAGTGGGATCTTTAAAGGCAAACAGCAAAAAGCTTTGAGTAGATTTTTCTTTGTACTGGGGCATTTTTATAAAATTAATTTGAAATCTACTGTGTCAATGTAAAACACTGGCTGCAAATCTCCAACCTTACCAGTGGCTGGGATTCTTCAGTCCCACTGCTGTGAATGGAGATTTGGCTGAGCGCCAAGTTCTCCTTTCTTGCTGGTAGCAGTGACGGGGCGCATGACATTGTAGAATTCCGGCCAGTATTTTGTGCACTGTCAGGTTCAATTTTTCACTTCTAGTATAAGACATGAAATTATACTCGTTTAGTAGTATAAGCTTGACTATTACTGAAAAACAGAGACATATCAAAGCTTTTAGTCTTGCACTAATCAGGACACTTAGCAAGAATGCCAATAGAAGGGAAAAATAACAATTCATACTGTATGAGAAGAAAATGCTAATTGGTTGGCAAGTGGACTCTAATGATAGAGACATTGACATGGAGAATGTATTGGTTGATGGTGACTGACAGTTAACTGTCAAGCATTGTTTGAAATTTAAACCAGGTAAATTTAAACCTGACTGGACAAGGCATTGTCCTGAGGAATGAATCAGCAAATGACTGTCATTTATTTTGTTTAACCGAAAAAGGCACAATTTGTGCACACATTCTGTCTGCAAAGAACAGGGCCCTGTGTATTAATGTATGTAGATCCCAGTACATGCAAATACACCACACTGTGAGCCCAACTGAACTCTGAAATTTGCTGTCAGCATAATTCTTAGTACATTGAAGATTATTTAGCAAATATTGTCCAATCACTGAATCACATCTCATGTTGGACACAATGGGTGGATCATCTCCAATATTGGCCAAGCCCAAAGGCAGGTGGGAAAAAAGACATTGAGCCTTTTGAGGGAATGAAGGCTTTGTGCGCCATTATTGTGCAGCACTTAAGAAAAAAAATTGGCAGGCATTGGTTGCATGCTGTACTGCTGGCAGCCTCTGATTTGCCCATCCTGCTATCACTTCAGCACTTGAAGATCTGGGTGTCATATTTGAAAGCTGCTCCTGCAAACACACTTTGGAGTTCACTGGGAGATCATGGCAGCCAGACACAGAAAAACATTCTGCACCCATGTTCACTCTCCTTCCCACACTTCTTACTCCCCCCCTCATCCCCTGCTCTCCCACCCTGATTACTCCCTGCTTCCCCCACCCCACTCACCTTGCCTGCAACCCCCCATCCCCAAATCACCTACCGCTTTCTCCCCCCCACTCACCCCTGAAGACATGGAACTGCTCTGGAGTGTTGAGGCAGCTAGAATGCACTCACTCCAAGCTCTCCTTGGAGTTCTGCTCTCCAGTCACACACCTTTTGAAACCGGTCATACATGGCATCGTTCTGACATTTCGGTACTATGGATGCATTACATGTCAGTGCAGGTATAATTCCAGTCTATGGACCCGATAATGATATGCTAATACATTTCAATGAGGTTCCTGATATTGAACAGCAGGAAATAAGGCCCGCCATTGACGGGAGGGTGGGCCAATTGTGTCCTACATTTACATCAATGAGAAAAGTGACTGAGGCCTTTTCACAATATGTTCTACTCTTGCTGCCAAACTTGCCCAACATGAACAGGAGCAGAAAGTCCTAACCCATGTTTTGCAAGCTGGTTGGGTATGGTCTGTACCTTGCCGTTGCGAACAGTGACTGGGACATGCTGCCTGATATGATTTGCCACTCTTTGGAACATATTGCCTACATAACTAGCATCACACTGACACTGAAATTTATATATCTCATTACTCATTTGTGTGATAGATGTTTTCTTGGCTTGGTGGCAGCATCCTGTTTGTGGTGAATATTACTCATGTTGCTACTGCATATTAGCAGTGTGAAATAGCTGGCTTTACCTGTTGCTCAAATTTTTGTGATACCTTGCCCTTCCAGGCCAATCCAAGGTAGGCTGGGTCCCTTTCAGGGCCAGAAGTGATGGCCTTTGGCCAGATCATGAGTTTGTGTGATACACAGCACCAAATGATGGGATTAGGGTAGCCGTTATCCTGCAGAAATTTGAGTCAAAGAATTCCAGTCGTAACTTGAGTGTGGGTAGACCTCAAGCACAATTGAATGCAGAGTTAATTGTACGTATAGCACAAAAGAACAGACATATCAAGAGGGTAGACTCTATTAATGTTGAAAATGTTGTGACAATTGAATGCATGCTTTAGTTGCGATTAAGAGCAATTGATCCTAATTAGGGAGCGGTTAGTATCAGTTGCTCTTAATCACAACTAGAGCATGCATTCAATTGTCACAACATTTTCAACATTAACAGTCTACTGTCTTGACACATCTGTTCTGTGCTTATACGTACAGTTAATTCTGCATATACTTACAAAAACCAGTGTGGGGGGAAATACTCTATCGAAGGGTTACGTCATGGTTTTGTAGTTAATGTCTCAAAAAAAAAATAGCTTTGCCACAAATTTGAGAATGGTCATGACTTAATAATTTAGGGAACAATCCCCCTAAGTGTTTCATTCAACACTAGAAACTTCAAATGTAATGAAACTATATTCTGTACTCACGTCCATCAATACATTGCATTACTGGGTTTGCCCCAAATACATCCCCTTCTCTCATCTCAACATGTTTGGCATGAGATACAGATAATCACTGAATAACGTACTGCCTAATAACTTACTTTTATGCTTTGGATAGAGAACATCAAATCCAGGCAAAGGCATCACAACATCATGTATAGTATGTTTCTCTACATCCGATTCCTCAATTGGAACTGCTGTTGCTGAAAATCAACAAAACAGGCAGCTTTTATCTGTCATACATTAAACATTGATTCTTGATTCTAAGCATGACGTAGTAAATTAACTCAAGCACCAAACAATTTTTACCTATCGTTTTATGCCACGTTCCCACAAATGCAAAAACGTCACGACATTATTCAGGAAATAGTTGAACAATATGACTCCGGAGCCCACTAGAGCAAAAGATGCAAGACCAGTTCAGGTAGGTAATTTCACAGTGTTAGTCTGGTCTAAATATAACTTAAATCCCACACCAACATAATTCAGCTTGTCCTCAGGCAATAAAAAAAGTTGATACTGTGGATCTTGTAACAATTATACCTAGTGGAATTTTGTGTATGCCATCAAGATCATTTGCACACAAAGCACCATTAACCTTGCAGTGTGAGTTACGGTGAGCAGCATGACTTTTGGGTTTCTGATTGTGTATATTATACACATTTGATCTGAATTTGATGGGTTGTAGCACAGCTGCAATACAAAAGTTGAAGTCCATTTACCTCCTTTCAATACCAAATCTCCTGGCACGGCCTTAAGTCCATATTCTTCAATCCTTTTGCTCACTATTTTGTTCCACACATAGCTCTGATAACTGTGAATGTACATTAGTCTATTATTCCTTGGAATCTGAAAGTAAATAAATGGTGAACCCAAGTGGATTTGTCAAATCCAATGCATCCAGCAGCTAGAAATACAAAAGAATTGCAAAAGGCAAGAAAATTTTCCTTCAAGCTTTAAGTTGGATTCAGTTTAAATTCATGTCCAAGGTTATCAATAATGAATACATGTAACCTCTTCAAGTGCTGAATTTTTCATATGGTTATTTTACTGCATGTGAGTAATGGCCTTCAACAATGATATTAAGAATGCAACAAATCACAATTATTCATTCAGAATCTGGATAAAAATCAAATATATATCAAACCCTATTAAAACACAGCAAAAGGAAATTAAGTGGGGGATGAAAACTGCATAAAATACACAGCACAGAAACTGGCCCAACTAGTGGCAGCCATGTTCCATTCGAGGATGTACAAGATGAAACTTACCATACCAAATGCTGACGCAATGTTCTTCATTCCATATTTTGCCAGACCTCGCAGCAACTGTCCTTCTACACACCTTTTCACAGGAAGCTTTTTCAATGCAGCCTCAGGGTCCTTGGTTTTAGCCCATTCTTCTCTGCATTTCACCAGATAACCCCTCTCTGCTAGAGGCAAGAGTTGAACAGTATGAAACATTTCCAAACATTTCCAATCAAATACAACAACCTTCTCAATAAAATTACAATTGGTAATATTGGATATGCATAAGTGTATGACTATTCCTACCTCCAGGTCGTGGCTTTAGGATTAAGTCCATAACTTCACTCCATTTGTTATGCAGAATTGCTCTAAACAATATAACCAGTTATGACAATGAAAACACATGTCCAATAAAACGTCATCTGCCAGAAAATAATTATAAATGTAAGAGAAATAGAATATAATAATTTGAATGAGCAAATGTATTTTGGTGGAATTCAAACATTTAAACCAATTTTCTCCCTTTCTCATAATAAAGCCTGAAGCATAGCAGGATTAATAATAATGATTGATGCTGCCCTCAGTGCTTTTCGAATAACAGGAAGTCCAACTCAAAAGGTTGAAGCACAGAAGGCCCTGAATTAACAGAAACATTGCAGAGAAGTTGAACGCTTGTAAGCTTGTGGAGTTAATATGGCCACACGGAAACTGAAAGGCTTTTGTACATACATATCACTGGTGGGAGCCAAATGGATTCTATACCAATCATCATCAATTTAATTAGATCACCTTCCAATCTGTTTTCTTCAGAATCAGCATAGATCAGATACTTGGAGAGTCCAAAGGATAAGGATATGAAGAGAATGATAAATACATTTAATACTATTTGTAAAGAGATCCAAGTAAAATTTAACCAGTTTATTGCAATGGACCCCACAAAATATTTGAGTTTTTATTTAGCTGCCTGGATTAAACAAAAGGAATTAAGCGTTTTAATGTGGCTTTTAGAGAAACCAGATTCAATAACAGAAAAAAATACTTTAAAATGTTGATGGATACTCGAGTATTTAGGCAAATTTGGAGGTCACAATAGTGACTTAGAAATTTAAACTATTGGACTATTTATAAGGCACAGCAGCTCTTGGAACCCTACGCTTTCTTTGGAGGAATAAAGTTCAGAGTTGCTGACCCAAAAATTACCAATAAATGGCACCTAGATGAGAATCGCCTTTGCCTGTTTAACGTTGATGATATTTTGCACTGGAAGTGCAATACAGAAGTGGTGCCTTCTACTGGGCATCCAGGGATGAACAGGGGAGGTAACCTTGCATCTCATTAATCAATCAGATGGCAGATTGTGAAATGAGCAGTGCAGCGTCAGAAGAAGGAAATGTATTCGTGAGTATTGAATTCAATGTTAAATCAGGTATAGAAAGAGGAAGATAAATTGGATTGTGAGAGAGACAGCAAGCAAGAAAAAAAGAAAGGAAATTAAATTCATAACAACCTTCAACAATGGTTCAAACTTAAAGGAATGCAATTCTGCACTTCAGTGCCAGAAATGTTGTCTGGTGCTAACTGATGCTTATTAAGTTAGCAAAAAGGAACTTGGGCTGAAATGGACATGCTCTGCCTTCCTGTAGTGAACTTAGTATATGTCATGCAAGTACAGAAAGTGCATGCCACTCAATTCTTTTGAATGGGGAATGAGGCACTGCATATACTCTCAACTGAGATTGCTGTGTCAAACACTGTTAACCTCACAGGATCTAGGGTGCAATGTTATATATATTTCAATAGCAATGCAGAATTGCACAAATGCCAGGATGGTCATTATTTTCCTGCTGTCATTTTCTGTCTAAGACCCGAGTGTTAATGCAACTATCAACCCTTTGCCAGGACTGGTCGGGGAAGTAGAACAGCAGTGTGGTTTATGAAATGCCCCCTAAGGACATTAACAATGAATCTTGATCCTGGAAGATGTTTGTCATGTTTGATCTTAACTAGGAAAGAATGGGAGGGAAGCAGAAGAGGAGATGAAGGTAAGGTAGAGGGTGAAGAGAGAGAAATGGACGGAGGTGCTGTGGCAAGATGGGGAAGTAAATTATAATGGGGATATGTTTTGTTTCTGTGGAAGCTTTCAAGGCTTACTTGGAGAACAGGATTAAACTGAGTGGCAACATAACATTAGTGCAGTGAAACCCAATATTTTATAATATCATTGTGATCAAAAATAAAAGGTTTTTTGATGTCCGAGGTATCAGATAGTCAGATGGTTAGGGCTGGCTGAATGGAGGTGCTGTGCAGCCAAATCCATTGAAGAACAGGAAGGCCACCATGAATCAATACGTTCATTTGGTTATGAGCTTGGTCCCATAAACAATTGGCTTGACTTGTGGTGATCGGATCAACCAGTGTGTGTGTAAAGTGGGTCAAGAGGAATTAACAGAGAGATGGCTTGGACAACAGTATATGGGGCAATGGCACTTTAAAAGAAAATGGGATTAAGAGGGCATCAAATTTTATTTTTAATTTTATTTCCCAACTTACGTTTTTCCTTTATCAATGAGAGCTTTCAGAATTTAGGGTACACAATACAATATTCACTCAGTCAGCACCGAGTAGTGCAAAGAGCAGTTTTGTTTCCCAAGCACTCAATGAGAAATACATTATTAGTCCAATGGATTTCTGAAAACTAAAATGGAGGCTTCCTATGCACAGAGTACAATGCTTGCAAACTGGAGAATGCGTTGATAGAAAAAAATTCTTGTTTAAATTGCCAGGTTTGTTTTCTAATGTGGTTTGAAACATATATAACACATCAGGTTGCAACTGAAATTTAGTGCAAAGGATTGCAATTTTCAAGCAGCATTACCACTGCTAAAGATTGTCATCTCAAATTTTTTTTTCATTGCTAACAAGTGAAAGGTTTATGAACTATATCCAAAAATACACCAGTACAATATCATACACCTTGCAATGAAATCAAATGTGAAACATTTACCTTCGTTCATTAACATTTTAGTTTCTCACACAGATTAAGATTAAAGATCAAACTTAGTTTAGTGCTAGCATTCTCACCTCTGAGTCCAAAGGTCATGAGCTGAATCACGCCATCAGAGACCTGAGCACAATCTAGCCTGATCCTTTCCTTCAATACTGCGGTGAAGTGACTGCTGAATGCCCAAAGTTAGCATTTTTGGGATGAGACTCCATCTATTTATTCAGTTGGAGGTAACCTTCAATAATTACCACTAAGATAAATTATTTAGTCATCTATTTAACTGTATTTGTGGGATGTTGCTGTCACTTGAACCTACATTTCAAAAGTACATAATTGACTGTGAAGCATTTTGAAATGCCCTAAGGACATAGAATTACTATAAAAATGTAAATCATTTTTGCTCAAAATTACTTCAGCTGTCAAAATGTGTTTGTTCACTTTCAGAATGTGGGTTTGGTGTGTTTAATATGAATCATTTATATTTTCACTTGGAACTGCGAAAGTATCACCTGAAATGTATAAATATTGACATGCTTTCTCCTGCCACCATTTTTTTAGATAAATAAGCTTAGCAATCTGAAGAATTTATCATAAAGCACCTATCCTTAATTAGCCTTAGCTGATTTTCACAGCAGTATGGTAAACTGCACAGTTTCTACAGTAATTCAGAAAAGGAAGGTTTAACTTACTTTCCCACTTGGTAAGTTGGAACTGCCGTTGTTCCAAATCTCTGCATTCCATAGTAGTTAATAAATCCAGTGTCCCTGAGTGAAGTCATCGCCTGCTCTACCTGTTGATCTGATCCAGTGATATTCCTAATAAATGACAAATAAAATGATCATAACCAATAAAGTTGTCCACATTCAGTTACAAAGATTAATGCGCAAAATCTGATTTTGCAGAGAAGTGATAGATTATGTTAAAACCAAAACATCAGTTCTAAACAGATCCCACTGGTTCACTTTGCTCTTTTAGCTGTTTTCTTCAAAACACGTCAGTATACCAAATCAGTTGATTGTGCTGTCAAATAAACAAAGTGCTGCCTGTGCTTTCGGACTCCTCATTAATAAAAGTTCAGCTTTTGAACTTATGAAACACCTTTGTAAGTATTTAAGGAAGGGGCAAGCAACCATGTCTGCAAGCAAACCTGAACAATGACATGCATCATACTTGCTGTTAAGACAAGCTTCCAATGTGACAGTTTTGTTTCTTGCCTCAAGGGAAATAATAGCTATTAGTTACAAGTCAAAACAAGTTAGTAAGATTTTAGCTAAATAATGGCTATCCAAATACTGTGTCAACATAGCAATAATTTTAATAAATGCAATTTATTAAAGGCTGCCATGATTCAGACATTCCATTAGTAATCAGTCTTCTCGTCAGGGCTGTCATTTCATTCGTCTCACAATTTAAATCAGATTCATTGCATTTTTTTCTTCATGGTTCAAAGCTCTCAGAGACAGTAAGTAAAAGTAGTATTTGGTCCACATATGAGATCCAGGACCAAGATTTAGATGGATTTGACAAAGAGCCACGTGAAGGGAGGTATCCAGACTACACCTTTCACTTAGCAGGGGGAAGGCCAGATTCCCATCAGCTGAGGACAAGTTACCAAGGTGCACACTACTTATTGAACTAGAACATACAAAACAAAGGCACTTGGCTTATTGCATGACCTGGAGTTGTCACTACAGTGAAGCAGACCTGCTGTAGAAGGTCATAAATTATTGAAACAGTAATTGTCTTAAAAAAAAATTGCTTGGAAGCTGTGTTAAGTAAACGTGCTATTATATCCAGGGCTTATAGTCTACCACAACTGGATTATAAAGAGGCAAACAACAGTTTCTGAAGCATTATGCCTATAATTAGCTCACAACTACTGTTGTGAATTGTGATTATAAAGACATTAGGAATGTACTCTCATATTTTAGGTTCAATTGAGTTAGTCACTATACTGCTCAGAAAGAGATCATGGTTCCTACTCTCTTCTTATTAGTTCCAAGTTAGTTAAATGGAAAGGCCAGGAAAGGATCTCTCTGTGAGGCTAAGGCAATGAGCTACCAAGCAATATCTAGGCAGCTGCTAATGATTGACTATCTGGCCTGCCTCATTGATGGGACCTGAAAACTTCAAAGAATTGTAATGGCATAGAAAGAGGCCTTTTGGGCTATCATATCTGCACCAGCTCTCTAAATGAGCATACCTCAGTCTTTGGGAACTCAGCTCCAGATGACGCTGTAAGCCAATGCTCAAACAGATGGTAATCAAAGCAGCAAGAGTGAAATATGATTCTGGACACAATTTTGGGCAATTTCATGAATAACTAAGCAAGGAAACAATGTGAATGGGAGTGCCATTAAACTGAATATTAAGCAAGAACCAGAAGATGGTAGAGTGGGTAAGAGTCAGAATATCTTACCAACCATGCAAATGGTATAATAAAATTTACGGGTAAGCGTATAATGAGAACAAAAGAGCATGATAGAAATGTTAAATTTTACAACAATTGATTTAAATGGAAGAACTAAAAAAAAGGTATTACTAGCACCATTAAAATGGAGCAAACATTAGCCATTTTTAGAGGTACTACTATTATTAGAGATACTACAGTATTGAGTGTTGTAATGAATAGGAGGCGGCCATTCAGCCTATTGAGTCTGCACCAATGATCTGACAGAGCATCTAACCCAGGCTCCCCAGTGTAACCCCTTGCATTTACCCCACATGAAGGGGAAATTTTCCATGGCCAATACATGTAACCTGCGTATCTTTGGACTGTTGCAGGAAACTGGAGCACCTAGAGAAAACTCATGCAGACACAGCGAGAACGTGCAAACTCCACACAGCCAACACTGAGATCAACCCAGGTCCCTGTAAGGCAACAATGCCATCGACTGTTCCATCTTGCCACCCATTTGTCTACTATTCTACTAATTTACAATAATGTTAAGGATCAGATCAGAAACTCCAAGGTACATTATGAAGTTTGCCTCAATCCTAACTTTTACGTTGATTTTGGCATGAGGGTGAGAATAAGGTGTTTCGCGGGTATGATTCGAGTGACTCACTAGGAAGCTTTTGTTGAAACAAACTTGATTTAAGAACACAGTTACGTGATAACAAAAATTAGCAAAGTTTTTATCAACTAAAATATTTAAACATAAAATATTTAAAATGTTTAAATATGACAAAGTATAGTTCTTAGCAGCTACCTATCTTTATTGCTCCAATTTAGTAGTATCCCCCTCCCCCCGCCAACATAAATCCCTTAGAACTTGTTAACATAGAAAACCAAATATGCTTACGCGCTCCTAGATTTCTGCTCTTTAAACACCTCTAGAGTGATCCAGACAGATGCTTGATTTCTAACTCTCACGCAGCAACCTCCAGAGAAAACTCCACCCCCCAAACAGTAGAATCTCAAATAAAGTGATTTATTTCCTAACAGATTCCAGACTCCACTTCAAATAGAGACACAGAGAAAGTAACCTCTCTCTAAAAATTCCAAAAACAGACCGCCTTGAGTTCTCTGTGAAAGCCTAGCTTCACCCAGTCATATGGCCTTACCTGTCAATCAACCTAATCAAGCCCTACTTTGTAATATCCCAGGGGAAAACAAAAACAGAACCTTGTACTAGCTCATATTAAAACAAACATTGTACTAATTAAGATCAATCATGTAGCTGCAGGAGCAACACAGTGCTGCAGTCTACAGGCAGAACGGCTTCGATAATAAAATAACAAACTGTTACAACAGACCCTGCACATAAAATACGACAAATACAATTCTTAAAGGCATAGTATCATCACAATAATGTAATTCACCTAACGTCTACTATTCAGGTGGTACAAGTCAAACAAAAGAGAAAAAGCAATCCAAATACGAAGCACTTTGGATAGGTTGTGTGTCAAATGACATTTAATGTGGATTAATGGAATAAGACTATGGAAAGAAAATAAAAATATGGAGAAGGCCTTGGATGTCTGTCTGTCTGGTGTTTGCATGTTCGCCCTGTGTCTGCGCAGGTTTCTTCCAGGTTCTCTGGTTTCCTCTCACAATTCAAAGATGTCTAGGTCAGGACGGTTGGCCATACTAAATTGCCCTTTTATCCGAAGATGTATAGGTTAGGTGGATCAGCCATGGTAAACGTGGGAGGTCACAGGGATAAGGTTGGGGGTGGAGGAGGGGTTGGGTAAGATGTTCTTTTGGAGAGTCAGTGCAGGCTCGATAGGCCAAATGGCATTGTAGGAATCATACGGTTCTAATATTGGCTTGCTTACTTAAATTTGGTAATTGGATCCCAAGCCAGATGGTTAAGTGTGAAACTAGATGCAAATCCTTTTCTTGATAAAAGGTTTATTTAGAGAATGCAGTGAAACAAATGTTTGCCTTCTGCCCCAGTGTCCCAGAAAAGCAATACCCTGAATCCTTCTATCTTAACAATATAATTAACATACCACTAACAAAACCAATAATGAAGTGTGAAGAGACAATAGGGAAGGCTGAACAGATGGAGCAAAACTCCAGAAAATAATAATGAGTAATGAATAATAATAATAATAATAATAATCAGGCACTAGTGTGGTTGGATTGAGAACATGGAGTACAATTTTGATCACCATGCTACACAACAAGGATCACAGAATAAAACAAAAGATATTCAGATCAAAATTGGTGCAGAAAAGCCAAAACCAAACCAATGCCTGGCAATGAGGTATGGTTGAAGAGCCAAGGGTAATTGATTCTGAAGGGTGAACAATACAAATTTGTTTCATATTTGTTCAGGACCTCCACAAATTCTTTAACCAAGACACTAACACAATCTTGGTGAGGACACAGTTTGAGATTTTCATATTACTTCAAATGATATTAATTTTGAAAATGTGTAGAAAGATCACAAATTTGGACTTCAAACAAGCTTAAAAGTTTAGAACTTCACAAAAATCAATCACTTTATACGAAGGATAACGAATGTGAGGAAGAGCGCAGTTACTTTAGAAAAATTAAACAAAGTTGAAGTTTTTAAGGAGGATGGTGAATAACTTGGTTTCTGGTATCAGTCAGATGGATTCCAGTACTTTCCCATCCTGTGCATTTCTATGTTCCAAGGTAAGTTTCCTGGGGCTCTCTGCTGATAATTCTACATAATAAATTATGCAGAAATTCACAGTCAGATTACCATACTTCCCAGTATAAATAAAATGTGACAGCAGAGAGATTTCAAAGTGAAGCATCCTGTAAGAGATTAACTATTATCCTATACAGCATTTGAAACGGGAAGGATTTCCATGAAATACAGCTCACTTCTTCAACAGCCTAACAAACATTGATTTACCAATACAGTTATAATAGATTTTTCTCAATTTGCCTTAAAATCCTTACCTTAGAACAACTGTAAAATGATTTCCTTGCAATTCACCCAACTTCAGGGGATATTTTTTATAACTGAAATTCCCTAGCTTGAAGTTCATTAAACATTTGTTCAGATGAGAAAGCCTTTGTGCTGTGATTCTGTTAAGAGAAATTCAAGTATATCTCATCTCTATGGCATGGGAAATTAGATAATTCTTAACAGTCTATAAAAAATTTTCACAAAACACAGTCAGGATGTAAAGCTGGAGATTCCCACATCACTTGACATGATATTAATATTACAAGCATACAGAAAGGTCATAAACGAGGACCTGAACCAATGTCTAAAATTGACAAGTATTCACAAGGTAGTGTTCACATATTTTCAACTGGAACTGGGAATGAAACAATCTGATCTCTTGGCTCGTGACCCATCAATATATCTTGAAATCATCAATGCAAACTTCTTAATACTGTTGCAGGTAGCTAGTACCATTAAAACTATCTTATTAATCAATGGCTGCGCTACCCAGCTTGGTGAAGGTATCCATCACTCCTACCCTTTTACTAGCATTAAAATATCACTAGGGAAGGCAACAAAATGGCTCAATGCACTGTTGATAATTCAGACAATTTCATGTCTCAAAAGAAGTTCAATTCAACTGGTATGCCTGGAAGATTGTACAACTATACCATGGAGGAGCCCCCAAAGTTATTATGGCTTGCAACAAGAGCAATCCATTTTAAACTTTGAGAGAAACAGCCCATTACAAATACATAATTTTACAGTAATTTTTTTGCAGTGTTAGTGTAAGCTTTACTTGTGACTAATAAATAAACTTTTACTTTAATCTGTTTGTACATCTATTTGAAACCACAGTTTCTGCCGAGCAAAGTCACATTCACCATTTGTAACATGTTCATTCTACTGCCCACAGCAATGCAGAAAAGATGAAAATTGTAGAAGAAAAGAAGTTTAATAATTACATTCCATTTGTCTAGCAATACTTACCTTACGACTGCAATTTCTTGTACAGTTATAGCTCTTTTATCTTTGGTTCCCACGTAAGAAAATATGTTTGGTTTCACTCTGTAGAAACATTAGAGAAAAATATTTAAGATAGTGAAGCACAATCTTTTAAATACACGTCCAGCTTCTCTGGATCTATGTTCCCAGGCAGAGAAGGATATTCATAACCTGGATTTGTTTCAAACCAATAGTTTCGGCTTGAGCTGGAGTTAAAAACAGCAGATGCGAGACCAACACAAAACATGAAAGGTTTACTTCACAACTTGTAAACACGTTTTGATGATTTTGCAGACTTCCACGTAGGCAATTCTGCTGTTAGAGCTAGCAATCATTAAAATAGGGACTGAAAGATACATATAAGCCCTGTTCACGTTTCGTGCAGACTTCTAACTGAAAATTATATGATCTTTTCGCGCTCACCTAGCTCCCAGCTTGTACTTTGTGCGATGCCATAGCAGACCTATGGTACACACGCACATGAACAAACGTTAATTACCATTGGTGTTGTATATAGAACATCCAAGATTAGATGTATTCTTTGTCTGTTTCCCTCTTTATCTCCTTAGTATGTTTAGAGCTGCAGTGGTAATTTCCTCCTCCCACCCTCATCCATCATTTTCATTCTTCTGCCTCTCCCACCATTTTCTGCCTCCATTCCAGAGTCTACATCTTTTTCCCCTCCATCACATTTCACATTCCTCCCTCACCTTACTCCATTGTTCCTCTACCCTGCTTGGCCGCAATATTACACCTTGACTTAATTCATCACGTAGTGATCAAATGATAATATATTTTTGTGTCTGCATTTAATTATCTTAACTTATACAAAGTATTTCTGTAATTTGTATTAACATCTGCTGTGAATGATATGTAACAAAAGCCAACTCAACATACCTCAGATATTTAGACAGCACATTAATAGCATCCATTGTATCTTTGTTTTCCTTATAAAGCACAAAATGGCAGTAGCTACCCCTGCTTTTTGGCCACGAATGTTTTCTTGGATCTTTAAAAATAAAATGATTAATTAAACAAAAGAAACACGTTAAAAGCACATTTCTTCCCACAGTTACAATTTCCTCAGCAGATAGACATCATATCAATTTAAAAATGATAGTCACTATACAAAGCAGCAAAACAGAAACAGATCTATTCCACAAATTCAGTTTGCAATCTGTAAGCAAAGCAAACTACAATAAGCAATCACTTAATTGAGAGAGTTCAGTACACAATCATTTCTCATCTGCAGATGCACTGATTTACACTCAGTGAAGTCAAATTATGTTATTATTTCATGGATTCAAGAACTTTTACATCAAGTTTTAGTGTTAAATTCTGTGATTTGTTCTAGTTGCCTATGAAAACCATAGATTAGCAGCCTCATACATTGTAATGGAATTAGACCATGATACAGCACATAGAGGCCAATCAATCCAGCCTATGCCACCTCTTTGGTACAGATATCCAACTGACAAACTCCCCTGCTTTTTCCCGTAACCTTTTAAATGTTTCCTTCCCATTCAAGTGCTTTTTGAGTTATTATAGTTAGTAAAATGGACCTAAATAAAATTTGCCAGCAAATTGCATATTAACAATTGTTATATCTCTTAAACCTATACAACAGCTTCGAAAAATTTTCGTACGAGTAGGAAACAAATTAAGGTGTGCTAAATGCAATATTAATTCTTCTAACAGTTTGAATGTGATAGTGAATGGAAAGGTATAAAATGCCACAGCAAATAGAATTTGCTTGAACAAGGATTGTTGTTTATCCCAGAACAAAAATTGAGACCAGTTAACTACAACATTTCCTACCATTATCAAGAATGCAATTTTCAAACACACTATAACCTTTTCTTATACAGTAGGAAGTCTCACAACACCAGGTTAAAGTCCAATAGGTTTATTTGGAATCATGAGCTTTCAGAGCACTGCTCCTTCCTCAGATGAGTGGCTGAGGAAGGAGCAGTGCTCCAAAAGCTTGTGATTCCAAATAAATCTTTGTATTTTAACCTAGTGTAGTGAGACTTATGCACCCACTCCAGTTCAACACTGGCATCTCCACATCTTTCTTACACATTGAACTACATTAAAAATATTATATACATTAAAGCTATCGTATGGTGGCAGTGTCTCTGTAATGCCACCATAGGTTAGTTGGCTGTATCTCAAAGTCAGAAGATTATTGGTTCAAATCCCACTTCACGAATTCAACTGATGATCCAGGGAATGATGTCTTGTCAAAAGCATCATTCTTTGGATGAAATGTTAAACTAACATCCAGCCAATTCATTCCAGTTCTTCAGATGATTGCTAAGAGCAGGGAATGTCTCCCCAGGACCTGGATAACATTCTTCCCCCAAACGAAATGTTTCTGATGTTATTGTTTGTGGGAATTTGTTACCTTAATAGGTGCTGTCATGTATACCTGTATAATATGCCCAGCAATTTAAATGAACATAATAAATTCTCATCATTTTTAAAGCCATGCATATTAAATATGCAAGTCCTTTTTCATTATTAAGTACAAATTATATCTGAACATAGAAGAGCTTTAGAAAATTACACAGAGTCCAATGTGACCAAAAAATTAAACACGCATGCGGAAGTTAACATATACTCTTCAGCCACTGTAAAAAGCTGACAAGCTTACACATTCTAAGCTATATTTTTTCCACTAAAGGTAAAAGGTGATTTAAACTAATTTAATCTTTTTTGTGGAATTCATTTGAGACAAAGATGGTTAAATTTTCAACTCTCAATCCAAAATAAATCCATTAAGAAAATCACCATGTACAATGTGGCTGGAGATTAATTTTCCAATGAGTTGTATAAACATTCTGGTCACCCAAAGTGAAGTATAGAGCTACTTTTGTGTTCCTTAATAATAGATTGTAATTCAACTCGACAAGTGCGGCAAACATTCAAGTTCCAGTTCAGCAGTTTTCAAATGAGTGTCGTGTTACCTTCCATATGTCAAACAGGTGTTGTACCTTAGCAACCAAACGTTACATTTACATTAAGCCAATACACACCCAAGGACAGATAGTTCTCAGTAACATTAGATCAAAACAATACTAATGGTTTAAAAGATTTTGTAATACAAGCAATCCAGCAACATATATTGAAAGCTTAGTCAACAGCCATCTCTTCACAAATTATTCTATAGAATATTGGTGATTATGTGGGAATTTCAAGAAATGTAATTTTTAAAAAATGAGTCCACCATATAATGTAATGCTCTTAATTAACAGCTTCAAAGAATAATCTTCAGTTTGGTAAGCTGTATACAATGGCCGACATTTCTTTTCAGTTGAATGAAACATATCTTACCTGCTGCTTTGACCTCTGTCCAACCATTGAAAAGCATAAGAAGTATAAACAGAGCATTATTTAATTTGTAGAACAATATGCTAGTGTGGGTGTGTTGCAGGTGGCCATGCAAGAGCTGCAGCTATGAATGTGCAAAATATGTGAAGTAGAGAGGTCACCAAGCAGCCCGAGTAACAAATACCGTTCAGACCTTCTCCCAAGTTAGTTTAGCAACTATTCAACTGTAAGTTCGTAACACTACTGAGATCTTAATCTCTCACGCATGCATATCAGACTACTACTTAGTTCTGTAGTTTAGTTAACTTGAACAAATTTTTCAAGAAAACATGCAATAGTATGCAATGAGTGGAAGACAATTATTATAGTCTCACACAAAAGACTCAAAAAACAGCATAAAAGATGTTAATACGTAATTTGTTGAAGTGGTCATTTCCTTCATTATACATAATTCTTTGCATGAGTAAAAGCTCTGTGGAAAATGTGGTTGGGAAGACAGTAAAAATGCTCATTCCGTACCATACTGTTTTGATGCCCAAAAGCAACATAAAAAAAATTTCACCCCCCCCCGGCATTTCATACATACACACACCCATCCAATATAATAATAGTCATCATGTTGGCTTACAAATGGGCAGTTTGTCTCAAAAGATTCATGCTTTCCTTTTACGAAATGAAAAAGAAAATTATTTCATGGAAACCTTGAGCTTACTTCTGAAAGAATAATAAGCTCATTTTGCTATGTACAAACCCAGGTGTCTTCTTATCTCTAATAGGATCTGTATGGCACAACGCCAATCGTTACTTTGCATCAGCGCTAGCTCTAATGAACAGCAATCCAGTTAAATCTGCAACCCTTAAATAATTGATTTGAATCTGCTTCCCATCATTCTATCAGGCACACCAAATCCTAACCACCTATTGCATAGATAGCTTTTTCTGTTTTGTCTATCCATTTTAAATTTGTGCCCTCTGATTCTTGAGGTTTTAGTCACTGAAAACAGTTTCTCTCTCTTTCCTTCTTTGTCCAAAGGACAACAACAGTCTGTCAATACAAGTGTAATCCTTCATCCCTGGAAACATCTTAGAAAGGTTGGTCAGAGTGATATGTTTTCCTTGTTCATCTCCTTCTCATGCATCACATTTACAGTGGAAGCAACCTAACTGGTAGCACTGTCACTGGAGTTGGAACTCAAATATGTAATCTAGGCTGACACTTCAGTGTAGTGCTGAGGGAGAGCTATAATCTTAATGTCTATTCTCTAATTTCAGAGTTGACAAATTTAGGCCAATATTCATATCCTAGACTCAAAAGTCAGTTGGGTGGGAGTTTCCTCCAGAATAATGAATAACTGACTAAGCAAAGAAGAATTGCTGGCAACAACCATCCTAATTATTTACCATTCACCAACGGACACAAGCATGAAGTCGCATAACCACATTTTCTTTGTTTCTCACTCTTGGCAATTTTACAATGCGGTTCTGCTATGCGCCTCAAAGCCAGTGTTAGTAGGCTACCTAACCACAACAAGGCAGAGACAAGCCCAATTCTGACATCATCCAACAGCAAATTCTAAACCATGTTTATCAGAGTGAGTTAATGGAACATCTTAGTATTGCATGTTTGCTGGCACCATCTATTTAAATGCAGTAAATAAAAGCACATACATAAATAATCAGCCAAGTAATTCACAACTCTCCAATTGCAAGTTGCTTGGGGTGGGGTGGGGGCGCGGTGGTGTGGTGGTGGTGGTGTCAGTAGCTACCATTTTAGAAATCAATTCCTGGCTATTTATTCCATCTCCAACCAGGGCCATTGCAGTCATTCATAATGCCACTACTACTACTCCAGTTGAGAATGGCACAAGTAAGATAAAAATAACAAGGGCTTCTACTGCTGTTTGTCATCTCAGTAATCCTTTCTGCAGAGAGAGATGAGGACAGGTTCAGCCTGCCAAGAGTCATACACAAAGAATAGCTATGTGGATGATTCCTTACATCCCCCACAGATTATAATGTATTCAGAATAGGAATCATAGAACCCTATGGTGCAGAAAGAGGCCTTTCGGTCCATCGAGTCTGCACCGAACACAATCCCAGCCAGGCCCTACCCCCATATCCCTAGATATTATACCCAGTAATCCTCTAACCTACGCATCCCTGGACACTAAGGGGCAATTTCTTAGCATGGCCAATCAACCTAACCCGCACATCTTTGGACTGTGGGAGGAAACTGGAGCATCCGGAGGAAACCCACACAGACGAGGAGAATGTGCAAACTCCACACAGACAGTGACCTGAGCTGGGAATTGAACCCAGGACCCTGGAGCTGTGAAGCAGCAGTGCTAACCACGGTGTTACCGTGCCACCCAATTCAATAAAAAACTAACTTTACAGAGACATAAGCATTTTCTTTAGTATTGGAAAAGTATTTGCTGTGTTCTGTGGTGAGGAAAACTAGTCAGTGCCTGTTCTGCCACTATAATACAAGCTTGGATTGTGTTATTAACAGCAAATTCTAAACCATGTTCATCAGGATGAACTAATGGAACATCTTGGTATTGCATATTTGCTGACACCATGTATTTAAATACGGTAAAAAAATACACACAGAAAGAATAACCAGCCAAGTGATTCACAATTGCAAGTTCTAATGGCTAGTGAGTTGCATGTGTCAAGAAAGATTTATGAAAAAAATGAAAATTGCTTTGTTGTCCCATTAGCGCATAGTCAAGCTTTAGTTAGATCAATTAAGGACACAGTCTCATGATCATGGAACGCTTAATGAGCGATATGTCAAGCGATTATGGTAAGATGCAAAAACAACACGGTTGTTGCGATGGGCAATTTTAACTTACCCAATATAGACTGGGATTCCTTTAGTGCCAGGGGCTTGGATGGGGCAGAGTGCTTCTTGAAGATAGTTCAACTCGGGAACGAGCTGTCTTAGATCTCGTCCTGGGTAATGAGCCGGGACAAGTGATTGATGTCTTGGTGGGAGACCATTTTGGCAACAGTGATCACAATTCTATAAGTTTCAAGATATTTGTAGAAAAGGATAGAAGTAGCCCCAGGGTGAAAGTACTAAACTGGGGGAACGCTAACTGTGACAGTATCAGGCAGGAGCTAGTAATGTAGATATATGTGTGTGTGTGTGTGTGTGTGTGTGTGGCGGGGGGGGTGCTATTTGAGGGGCAATGAATGTCTTCGGCAGACTGGATTAAGGAGAATCCCAAGGCTTCTTATGTATGTATAAGGAGAAAGAGGGCAGCTAAGGAAAAGGTAGGTCCACTCAAGGACAGAGGAGGGAATTTGTGTGTGGAGCCAGATGAGGTTGGGGAGGTCTTTAACAAATACTTTGCACCAGTATTCACAAAGGAGATGATGTGGTGGATGGTGAATGTAGAAAGGAGGATACTGACATTCTATAACATGTTGAGATAAAAAAAGGAGTATTGGAGATTTTGAAAGTCCTCAGTGCCAGATAGGGTCTATCTCAGAATACTGAGAAAGACAGAAGAAATTGCTGAGGTCTTAGCCAAAATCTTTGTATCCTCTTTAACCACAGGTGAGGTACCAAAGAATTAGAGACTAGCATTCCCCTGTTTAAGAAGGGCAGAAGAGAATTTGGGAAATTACAGATTTTAAATCAGTGGTGGGAAAATTATTGGAAGAAGCTTTTTAGAGACAGGATATACTCACATATGGAAGAGAATAGGCTTATTAACGATTGGTAGCATGGTTTTGTGAAGGGGAGGTCGTGTTTCACAAACTTGCTTGAGTTCTTTGAGGAAGTGACAAGAAAAACTGATCAGGGCAGGGCAGTGGATGTTGTGTAGATGGACTTTAGTAAAGCCTTCAATAAGGTTCCTCATAACAGGCTGAAACAGAAGGTGAAGTCATATAGGATCCGAGGTGAGCTGGTAAGATGGATACAAAACTGGATTGGGCATAGAAAGTAAAGAGTAGCAGTGGAACGGTATTTTGCTAACTGGAGGTCTATGACAAAAGGTGTTCCACAAGGATCAGTGCTGGGGCCTCTGTTGTTTGTAGCATAAATAAACGATTTGAAGGAAAATGTAGATGGTACAAAAAATTGAGGGAGAAGCACAATAGTAAGGAGGATTGTTGGAGGATACGGCATGTTAGATGGCAGTTGGAATTTGACCCGGACAAATGTAAGGTGATGTGATTTGGAAAGTCTACTGCAGAAGGAAAGTATATAGTAAATGGTAGAGCCCTTAGAAATATTAGCATAGAGAGAAATCTAGGTGTGCAGATCCACAGTTCCCTGAAGGTGGCAACTCAGGTGGACAAAGTGGTCAAGCAGGCATACAGCACGCTGGCCTTCATCGGTCGGGGCATTTAGTCTAGAATTGAAAAATCATATTGCAGCTGTATTAGACCTTGGTTAGGCGGCATTTGGAGTACTGTGTAGAATTCTAGTCGCCACTACTGGAAAAATGTTGATGCATTGGAAAGGGATGATGCATTGCAGAAGAGATTTACCAGGATGTTGCCAGGTTTGGAGGATATGGACTATAAAGAAAGATTGAACAATTTTGGATTGTTTTCATTGCAGTGTCAGATGATGAGAGGGTTTACAAGATTATGATAGAGTGGATAGTCAGAGTTTTTTTCCCAGGATCGAAGGGTCAATTACTCGGGGACATAGATTGAAAGTGAGAGGGAGAAAGTTTAAGAGAGATGCAAGGGGCAAGCTTTTCCACACAGAGGACGGTGAATGTCTAGAACATGCTGCCAGAGGAGATGGTGGAAGCAGATTCTATAACAACGTTCAAGAGTTATCCAGATAGATACATTAAAAGGCAGGGAAGAGAGGGATATGGATCATTAGAGGCAAGACAATATTAGAGAGGCATTTGTGTTGGCACAGACTTGGTGGGCTGAAGGGCCTGTTTCTATGCTGTACTGTTTTTTGTTCTTTGACTGTCTACCAGCCAGACTCTTCAATATGAAAGGTACAATGCAAATTGTGCCCAAGCATCTTTTCAAAAATGGGAGCTTCAAAGCACCAGGGCCATAACGTTCTTGCAGCTCCTCGAAACAATATATTAATAGTAATGTGTGCAGCAATTTTTCTTTGATCTCTCTTTCCCTTCAAAAATACCTTTTTTAAATTTCAATATTTCCATAGTTAGGTAGTTGCTGCTGGTCATCACATTATCCTCTACTTGAAGACCAGAGTGTTCTACACAATTGTGACTGATTTTTAGCATGGTTGTTCCAATCATCTGGCTATTAAGCAACTCAAACTTTGCTCTTGAATGTTCTGGCGAACTATCACTATCTTAGGTAACTTAAAAGCATTTCTAAAGCAAGGTACCATCATATGGTCTCCCATAAACATTATCCCCATGGTTATCTAGTTTCATCTCAAATCACTCTACCTCTGTTGTAGCTGTGGTTTATTGTATAAACCTTTTCCAATAATTTAAGAGTTAGCTAGGGTTCTGTTCTTTCTCCTCTGTAGAAATATCCTCCACTTGCTCATCATCCAGCCCTATTCATTCTTTTCCTGAGAATGCCATCTACATTTAGCAACTAACTCCAGATTACATGCTTTCAATGTTCAACATCTAGTTCAGTGCATAAATTACTACATTTGTTTATTCAATATGTGTTTCCATGAGGCAATGAACATTTCGCATTTGTTATCATTCCCTTAGAAATTATAAGCAAAGAAATGCAAACTGCCAGCGAACAGCCGAAAGGATTACACAACAAGGTTTCACATTTTAAGACTTTTACTGTAACAAACAAACTAAAAGCACCACTGACTAAATACTATTCCTGTGGACAACTTGTACTTTAAACTATGAAACAGAACTTCCCCTTTTAATACAACTGAAAATCTGACTCCTTGATTATACTTTACACTGTTCCTCAAATAGACATTCACATCTCCTGAAACTGCTCTCAAGGTTTACTTCAATTCTTCTCCTTTTCCAACTTGGTACCTTTTATCTCAGAATTGCCTTTCATGGTGAGGGTTTTCTCTGGTGATTCTCCCTGTAGGAGAAGCAGCTAGACAAATCTTCCAGCCTTGTTTCAAACCCTCAAGAAATTGGTCTTTTCAATTTGAGTACAAGCTCCCACTCTCATTCATGCTCAATGAACCTGCCTCTATTTGCTCCCTCTCCTGGATCCTGGCAGACTGTCTGTATCTATGTATTTTCAGGGCTATCTTAGAACATCACCCCCACCTCACCAATTGCAGGATTAAACTATATCAAGAATTTGTTTTCCAAACCTACTAATTAATATTTCATCTTATTAGATGCATCCAATTTATTTGTCAATAATCTCTGAGGTAGGTCTTCCCCTTTTCTTCAAAGGTTAAAATGGTTGTTTTAATTTGGGGCACAATCTGTTCCAAGAACCTTTCCCATTTCTTCTTCTTTTGATCTTGATAATGTTCTTTGGCTACTCGATATATTTAAGGTTTCACAAAGAACTGACATGACTTTATCACAAAACGTCACATCCCATCTATATTAGAGATCGTTGGCTTTGGATGGGAGATCCTAATGTTAAAAAAAAGTACAAAAAAATGCGGTTAAAAAGTGACGAGACTTTTTCATTTTAAAAAACCACAAACTGTTGATCACAAAGCTCATAGTAGTGATGTAATTGCTATCACTGTAAATACTATCAAGATTTGGTAAACGGGAGTGAGTGGTTCTCCTGTGATCTTGCCATTCTGAATGCAGGCAGATGCAGTCCTGGCCAGATGACAGATCAGAAGGTGGAAGAACAAGATAAACACCAACTAATAAATTAAATGTCAACTCAACAGCAAACTGTCGTAGAAACATCACCAGCCAAACAGGACTGTAAAACTTTAAATTTTATGAAGAAATGCTTTCTAAAGAATAACATTCTAATTTCTGCTTTTCTAATTCCCAAAAGTGCTTATTTAACTTTGCATACAGTTCAATGAAAAACAGATGTACATATATGCAAATCTCATTTTTGGTTGATCTGCGCTAACCATGTGCTATTATTCTTCAAATGTTTATACCAGAACCATAACAATAAGCAGCTCTGAAAGTCTGATTCTGGACTCGCCTCTCCTGCAAAGTTTTTTTTATTGCAAAAGTGAGCCAACAGATAGTCAGACTCAAGAGTTGATGACATTAGGGCGGCACGGTAGCACAGTGGTTAGCACTGCTACCTCACAGCAACAGGGACCCAAGTTCAATTCCAGCTCTGGGCCTATATGGAGTTTGCATGTTCTCCCTGCATCTATTTGGGCTTCCTCCAAGTGCTCTGGTTTCCTCCCATTGTCTAAGGATAAGCAGATTAGCTGGACTGGCCATGCTAAATTGTCTTGAGTGTCACAAAGATGCGTAAATTAGATGGATTCGCATGGTAAATGTGAAGGTTACAGGGATAGGATAAAGGGGAGGGCCTGGGTGAGTGCTCTTTTGGAGAGTTTGTGGAGATATGTTGGACCAAATCTTCTGCGCTGTAGGGATTCTAGTCTACATTACCCTCATATCACCCAACCATGCAGCCTCCCATTTCGAAAAGCCTCATCTTTTCTGGTGTGATTCAACACTGTGGCCTCCCCCTATCCCTGTTTGAACCATTAGCCTCCCACTTATTTACAATTCCTTACACCATGCCTCTGACGTCATGACTTAAACTTTGGAGCCATTACTTACAAACCTTGACCAAATTTATAACATATTACATAAATTGAAGTGGCAGTAGTTTGTGATAATTGGAATAACTTCTTCAACAGCAAGTGGCAAGAAAACCTGTCAGGAAAACCCAAGAAATTTTTAGCATGTTTCTGTTAGCAGCATTCTTGTCATTTTTTTTAAAGTGCTGCGGTATGTGAATGGCAATTAAAGGAAGGGACAGAATGAATGTGTGAATGTAAACTGTGAGTTTGATATGTTAATGATTGTAACAGGACTTCAAACAGATGTTTACCACAGGTAATTTAGTCCAGATGGTTACAGAACAGGAATAGATTTGAATGGGTTGTTGTGATTCAGGGTGACATTGGTAAACTATGGATAGAATGGGCTTACATTTCTTTTACATTTTAAAAGCTAAAGTTAGGAGATGAAGTTAGCAATTCGCAAAGAGAGCAGTTTGAAAAAAATTGGGTAAGATAATGGGGACATCAAAGCAAAAGAACATATTTAAAGAGACACTGAAACTCCATGAAAAGAGCTGTTTTAGATTTCAATTGACAGCAGGAATAGCTGATCCAACTCCCAGCAAATGGTGTGAACAAAGCCAGATCTGAAAAACCAACTGTTGGGAACCTCAGAGTGAACTCCAAAAGAAAATGCAAGGCACTGTGTGGGCCGGACTTTTATAGATCTTAAAATCTAAAAAGTGTTGCTGAACAGATGGAAAGACTAGCTCTAAAGTTAAATTAGATTGTTTGGAATTGTTTTAAAGTATTGGTACTGTGTGAAGCCATTGTCTTATTTAAGCATAATTTTTTTTAAAACTATTTCTTAATCAACATGTACTTCACCATAATATCACCACAAGTAGTGAGAGACATTATTTCTGTCTTTCTAAACTCCTCTTTATACTGTACAAATTGCAAACACAAATATGAGCGCAGTTGTTTCAAGTTTCCCTCCTGAGATTTGAACAGCTATGCATTTATTATTAGCCGTGTCCTTAACGCAGGTATCACTCACTACAACCTATACCATAAGTTTGGGATTTGGATTGGAATTCAAATAATTTAAATGGGAATAAAGATAACAGTGTTGTTATGGTTCAGGTTAGAAACTCCAAAGTGTTTTATAAAGCCCACCTGAAAGTCAAGTTTTGCATCTTGAATTTGGCTAGGATAAGCATGGGATGTTTCACTTCAAGTATAATTCAAGTGGCTACTAGGGAGCTTTTTATCAAACAAAGTTTATTTAAGAAATTAGCAACAACTTCTATCAATAACAAACAAGAAACAAAACAACTACTATAATGTACAATGAGTATCTCTGATGTGTTCCAATTAAAACCAAAATCCAATAAAAACCCTTTAAACAGATTTATCGCTGCACAGACTAAAGCTCACATAATACTGGGATCCAATTCTCTGGGTTGAATGCTGATTTCAAACGATCTTGAAAACACAGAGCAGCTTGTAGTCATCAGCTCCCCAAAACATAGATTCTTTATTGCAGAATGGCAAACAAGATGTGCTTTCAGCTAACTAACAAAATTTAAAAAAAATAAAAAGAGAGACTTCTTTCAGTTATCCTTTTAAACTGTAGCCAAAACAAAACTAAAATCAACCTTTGTCACGTGACCAAAGTTTTTTTGAACTTTATTAAAGGGACCCTAACATTTCAGTATAAAGATTAGGATTATAGACCCATGTATGTACACATAGTAAATGGAAAATCTCACATCACATATTAGCATATGGTTAAATCTCATGCACACAAAAACATCAGTGTTTTTCTTAAAGAACTGAAATTTTACCACTTTTCCCTTTAAAACTCCTTTGTGTTTGCTAATCAGATGAACCTGGAGTAACACAAATTTCCTATCACTGCAGAGACGTCTGATTTGCATTTAAAGCAGCTGCTATTTACTGCAAAAGGAATTGTAGATGTGAATTGCCAACTCAATACTTTGTGACAGGCAGAAATTCAGGTGTAACATGCGTGTACAGTGGGCTGAACTGTAAGTGGCCACATTTCCCGGTCCAGCCTGAGATCAATTAAAGATTATGTTACACTGGTTGTCCACTTAAGTGGCAGTCCACATGATTCACATCCACATTGAATAGGCATGGGGGGTGCAGGTGCATGTTGTATCCAAAGGCAGCCTAACACAAGCTTTAAAGACAGCATCCAGAGGCTCCTGAAGAGAGGAACCGGAGGAAGTTGGTAGAGAGGGCAGCAGAAAAACACACCAGGTTGGGAGGAAAGCTCAGGCAAGGAACAAGGATTCACTTTCTCTGACAATTGCTAATGAGTCCTGGTGAAGATGGCAATAGACAGGAGGGACAGCTTCCTGCCCAGGGATGGAAGGAGGAGACCATCCCATCTATAACCAATGAGACCTGACCAGATGTGACAGCTGAGGTCAGTGGGCATGACCTGGATCCAGTGCTAGAAAAGGTTTAATGACCTACTGCGCTCAGTAAGGGGAGCTCTGAGTGGGCATTGTCCAGTGTTTGTTGAGGGGGGGTAGTACTGAGAAAGAGTGGCCCAGGAGTGTGGGTTTCAGGGAGCCTCAGAACACACATCTATCTGTGCCTCAAAGCTGGACAGGAGATCTGAAACCCTGGATCCATCAAAGGGTCATGAATCCAAAGGGGTAGGAACGTTCTCAAGCCTCCAGCAGTGATCTTGGTTTGGAGACAGCATGGTATGTCGCCGAAGTGAGGAGCTGAGACTCAATAGAGCTCTGCGCTTAACTTGCAGGAGAAACGGAGCCACAATGACAACGAGCAGGGAGGGAGGTCATCAGCTTGTGGAGAGGCTGGTGTCTGTAAGGAAGACAAGAGCCCAGTAGTCTGATGCGTGACAGGCTTTGTGAAGATAATGAATGGGCATCTCATCCCTCAAAGGATTTCACATGTGCCAATCACTGAGCCACTATAATACCACTGAAATTAATCGCACTGTGCAGCATGTTGTGGAATCGACGCTAGTTATGGCCAAGTACGGATCGATTGTTTTCATCCCTCAGACCAGCAAACCACCACACCCAATCCAGAGACCGATGACTCTCCATTGACACCGGAGCAGGTGACAGTGGAAGATGTACCTATGGCACATTCTGTCTCAGCAGCAGTGCAGATATAGCCATCTTGATGGACAGTCGTGTGTTGACTCAGTTGGTAGTGCACAGTGGTGAAGGCACATCGCACTCGCTGGAGCAGATGGAGGAGGCAGGGAGTGCCTAGGGTGCAAGCAGTTGGGGGAAGTCGCTAGCTGAGTCCGAGGAAGATTATGAGCAACTGGACTCACCAATCATATGGTAAGTACTGGACGTCCAGCAGGAAGAGCGGAGAGATCTGATGTAGATTCCGGAGGCTGTGTGTCATGGGGGAATTCTTGTGGAGGATGAAAGCTGCTTTGATCCTTAGCTCCGCATGCTCAGCCCCATCCATCAAGAGAATGGGGTCTCTCATGTAATAGCAGGTCCAGGGACATGATCAGAGGTTCATGGGATTGCACTTTGACCTGCAAGCTCTTACATAAGCCCTGATCTCAGGAGATCACTGCCAAAGTGGGAGAGGAATGCAGCAACCAATCTCTCAGATGGGCAAGCAAGGAGGCGATGACACAATGGCAGATGAACTGGCTGTCACCTCTGCAGCCTCCTTTCATGGTGCCCAGTGTGAGGGCAGCAGCTCCCCTGCCTCTCTGGAAGTCGCTACATCATCCTCCAAGTCCGCAGTGACTGAGCAATGCCTGACCATGTCAGTGAATGCTCCTTCCAAGGTGGTTTTAGAACAGAGTTGAGGAGGAACTTCTTCACTCAAAGGGTGATGAATCTCTGGAATTCTCTGCCCATTGAAGTGGTGGAGGCTACCTCATTGAATATATTTAAGTCACGGGTAGATAGATTTCTGATAGACAAGGGAACTAAGGGTTATGGGGCGAAGGCGGGAAAGTGGAACTGATCTACTTCAGATCAGCCATGATCTCATTGAATGACGGGGCAGGCTTGAAGGGCTAGGTGGCCTACTCCTGCTCTTATTTCTTATGTTCTTATGGTTCCTGCTCAGGCCCAGCTGGCACGAGGATGACCACCAAGGTCATCTATGGCAACAAGGCACTACAGTCAGCAACATGGCTCTAATGCAGCTGTTAGCAATGGGTGGCACCTAGATGTAGCACCCACAAACATAAGCTTAAGACACAGCCAAGGGTTTGCACTGGGTGCCAATGTTTTCTTTTCATATCACTTGAGTTTACAAAAGATCTGACTGAATGCATTAATTTAAAACACAGCAAAAACAATCACCATAAACGACCATTTTCTCACAAGTCATGAATGTCCTGTGCATTCCATTGCTGTCAGCCTCATCGATGCCTGGTGGGAGACATCTGGGGTATCAAACTTTATTATTAAGACAGTGGTACCTCAGTGGACTCTTCAACTGGTTAAGTGCAAGGATTTGGGACGGTGGTGCTCATGGACTCTGTGGGAAGGCAGCATATGCCAGCCTAGCCAAAAAAAAAAGGCTACATCAAGGTCTCCCTGATGTCCCTGCAGGTTCATGATTTCAGCTCTTTGATCTCACCTCCTGGCTGCCCAGACTCTACAGCCAAGTCAACATCATCTGAGACATGAGCAGCAGCATCCGTGTCTTTCTGATTGTGGTTCCCCCGCAAGAGATGGTAATTGTGAAGAGCACTGCGGACAGTGATGAGCAACACTGGCTTGGACAGATATTGCTAGGCACCCCTAGATCAATCCAGGCATCAGAACACTGTCTTCAGCGGGTCAGTGGTCCTCTCCACCACCACCCTTGTTGATAAATGACAGTGATTTTATCTCACCCCTGCCTCCATCCTAGCTGCCTGAGAGGGTTCATTAGCCACCTTTTCAAAGATAATCCTTGTCACTAATCAACCAACCATCAAGGTGACCTGGAGCCATGAACAGCCTTGGTACTTGAGTGATGTAGAATGTGGACATCAGGAGAGCTGCTAGGGTATGTAGCACAGACCTATAGAATCTGGGTCTTAAGGTCACAAACTATCCGAACATTCATCGAGTGAAACCCCTTCCTGTTAACAGGTGCCAGGCTGTCCAGTTGGTGCTAAGGAGGCCACATCAGTGCAATCAATGGCACTCCAGAGTCCTGCAATTGCAGTAAAGTCCTTGGTCCACTCAGCCTGGCTGACATAATTCATCCTGAAATGTATGAATATTTTCACCTGCCTGAACATAGCATGAGCCACCAGTTTGACACAGCTGTATGAAGCGGATTGAGAGACTTGACAACGATCATCCACAGAGCCCTGGAAAGATTCGGAAACAAAAAAAATCGAGTGCCACAGTGATCTTGAGACCCTTGGGTGTCCACCCACACAATTAGAGACTACCTCTGGCCCAATCATCTGGCAGGTGGTTATACAGCTTCCCTCAAAATCCACCACATGCTGTGAAACTTGGTCATGTTCAGGTAGTTGGTTCTTTGCCTATTCACCCTGGCAACTGGGTAGTGGTGCCTTCTGAACGGACATCCTTCTTGCCCTCCTGCTGGCCCTGAGCATCCTGTGCCCCTGCCCCTGCTCTAAAGTGATGGTGCTTGCAACCATCTGGCCTTCTCAGTTTGTCCTGTGAGGACGTGTTTCCTGCTACGTACACGCTACCCATCTGCAGAGCTGCAAATGGGGCTGACCTGTGCACACAGGGTAATAGGTGGACCAAATCTCCGATGTTAGAAGACAGCCATGCCCTGAAAGCTCCAGGCTATGTCGAACCCTCCACAGAATGCGGAGATAATGCTCAAAACCAAACGTTCAACTTACTCCCAAGAACTCCCATTTCTCAGCGTGCCTTTGCTCCAGTTCCCTTTATCCCACCCATGGATGAGAAAACTGCAAAAATGGATTGGTCGCATGCCCATATTGCCTGTGCAACAACGTAAAAATCACACAGGCAATGCAATTCTTTCAAGTGGCTCCATAATTGCTGACTCGTGTGCTACCAATTGCACCTGCGCCCATTAACCAAAGTATTGCACAAGTGTAATGTGGCATCAGGATGCGTACCCAATATCATCACGTACTATTTCATACATTCTGGGTTAGGTGCATGCCCGCCCAGGCCACGTAAAATTCTGCACCTGAAGTTTTTAATCTTTCAACTTTCAAACCTTTTGAGCAACAGCTTTTATAATTTTTTAATCAGAAGGCAGTTTAATGTTACCAATATCAAATATTTATGTTATCTATAAATATAGACTCTGTGCCTCTTCAAAAACTCTCAATTAGTAACTCAAAGTCAAACAAACAGAAATGCATTGTAACGCACAGAAGGAGGCCACTTAGCTCATTGCGTCTGTGCCAGCCCAAGTAAAGCTATTTCAGCCAAATCCCATTTTCTACTTTTTGGCCCATTGCTCTGTAGGTTATAACACTTCAAGTGCATACCCAAGTATCTTTTAAACAAATATTTTTACCTATGGCAGTAGCTTTCAGACAATGAGTTTCACGCCCCCACCATCCCCGGGTGAAAAAAATTCTTGACTAATCCTTCTATACCAATTACGTTAAATCTATGAATCTGGTCACTGATGTTTGTGCTCAAAGAACAAGATCTCCTAGCCATTCTATTTAGACCCCTCATAAGATCTTTTCTCTCTTCCAGAGAATTTTAGCCTATATATTTTTAACTCACAATTAACATTCTCCATTCCAGCAACATTCTTGTAAATCTCCTCTGTAACTTCTTTCATGGGTTAAAGTCTTCCTTAATGTGAAGAGAACTATACAAAACACTCTACCTGTAGCCGAGCTAGTGTTCTATATATTCTAGGACAACTTCCCTGTTCTTGTATCCAAGCTTTTGTTAATAAAGGAAAGTATCCCCTGTGCCTTCTACCCATGGAATCTGTCTCTCTGTTCCTCCACCCTTCTTTTGTATTGCTTTCCCATGTTTGCTCCCCTCGAGTGTAATGGACTTAAATTTCCTTGGAGTGGTAATCAAGTTGACATGCCACTCCACTCCCAGTTTCTTAACAGAAATTCCGGAGGAGGACCCACAGTGAGTGGTAGTTGTGATTCTGTGCAATAGCTATTCAGAATGTTCTGGAGCTCAGAGGTTATGTCCCAGTATCTCACTTCTCTGAATTGGATGCCATTTTCTACTTATCTTCCCACTGATCAATCCGTTGATATCTTCTAGCAAATCTGCAGCTTTCTTCCTTGCCATCAAACACATGACCAACTTTTCAATGTGATAAGTGTTTAAAAGGTCATTTTTACTTGCTTTTTATACCGAGCTCCAAGCCCCGCTTTTGCAGTCAAGTGACTTTTTCCATCAATCCTAATTTCTAGTGATGCATTTGCATCACAGAACTGGTTTCAAACTTAACTCTGATTACGAAGTTTCACAGAGAACAGTCAGAGCTACTAATTATGTAACTCTTGATTCCAGTTCACATTTATGGTTTAGTAAGCAACATATTTTCAGAGCTAAATTATTGGCCAATTTAAGAAACATGGCTAACTGACAAAAATAAAATTACTACCCATTTCCCCAACAACAGATAATGAAAATATATCATCCTATTTGAGTTCCAAGATTGCATTTGTGGATTTAACCAGAACAGCTCAAAATAGAGAACTCTGAAAACTGAGAGTACCAAATCCCCACTGGCCTTCAAATTCCGTTTGTGTGGGATCTACACATTCTCCCCATATCTCTGTGGGTTTCCTCCAGGTCCTCTTGTTTGCTCGCACAGTCCAAATATTGATTGGCAACTAAGGGCATTTCACACTAACTTCATTGTAGTGTTCATGTAAGCCTTACTTGTGACTTCTTCACAATCAACACACAACCAATTTTTGTATCATCTACAAACTTCTTGATCATCTTCCACACAGTAAAGACCAAATCACTGATATAATGATTATATATGTATACGTACATATAGGATATTTTGTATGTGTATTTTGGAACCCTTAAAAGGATGCTTTTGCTGTTTTGTCCATAATAGCTTTGTTTTACAACTCTCTGATAGAAGGTAGAGCAAAATTATACAGCCAACACATGCCTAACTGTTTTTAAACTATCATGACAGACAGGACATATTCCAGAGTGCATGTGTAACACTCATAATTAACAGACTAGATAGGTATAATCTCCACTGTAATGACAAAGTTTCACAGTTTTAACAAAAGCTATCATGATGCCAATACCAGACTAATACCTAAGCCAAACAAGTTTTCAAAAACTGCCCAAAGATCAGTATAATTCTGTACCAATCTGGCACTCTTAAACTTGATCCAAATTAATGTTTATCATTTATGAAGTTTAACTCTTGTTCCAGGGTCATCAAGGTGCATTTCATAGGAAATGCCTAGATCACCACTAAATGTTGTGCCTTCAGAGATACAAAAATCTACAACAGCAGCACTTGTTTAATACTTTCCGTTTTATTTTCCTGGTTATTCAACATGTAGGAAGGACCATGCCAATATATACTACTCAGCTAACAGCGCACATTGCATAACACAGGTGAAGGTCTAGCAATGTGAAACAGCATGACTTTACCAGGGATGTAGTTAATTCTTAAAAAAAAACACATGCATGATCAGGGAAACAAAACATGCAGGATGCATGCAAAAGCTGTAATCAAAAACATATTCAGAATCATGGAATATCAGCAATACTATGCACTCTGAAAGTAGCATAAAGAAAATGGTCTTCTAAAAGGTCACAAACAAAACTTTTCAGATAAAGTTAACAAAAATATTCAGACTTAAAATTTCAGAACTTTATAAAGGATTGATTTTGAGAAGTATTCAAACAGCAACTCGATTAACAAAAGTGCAGTGCTTCAAGTTAGTATATCATTTTCATGTTACAAAGAGCAATGTTAATGTTTAAGAAAGCATCATTTGAACTTGTCAGCACATCAACAGTGTTTCAAGTAATTACATTAAAACCTTGCTCCAGGAAATATACCAAAGTGACAAGTCCATGACGTTCTTCCACAGTATAAAACTTACTTGCCAGTGCAGTCTTCCCAGCAACATGGTAGGCTACAATAATTTTCTTTCCTTCCTTTTCTTCAGTTTTCGTCTCCAGCCCAGGAAAAAGACTTTTCACGGCCTGATGAATAACTGTTCTTTTTTCTTTAGTATCTTCAACAACCTGTTTAGAAAAATCTTTGATGAATTAAAGGATGATATCGTGGCACTGTAGTTAGCACTGCTGCCTTACAGCACCAGGGCCCCAGGTTCCATTCTCCGTTTGGGTCACTGTCTGTGCAGTTTGCATGTCCTCCCCATGTCTGCGTGGGCTTCCTCCAGTTTCCTCCCACATTCCAAAGATGTGCAGGTTAGGTTGATTGGCTATGGTAAGTTGTCTTTTAGTGTCAGGGAGATTAGTAGGGTAAATATATGGTGCTCTGGGGATAGGGCCTGGGTGGGATTGTTATCAATGCATGCTTGATGGACCAAATGGCCTCCTTCTGCACAGTAAGATTTCTATGATTCCATGAATTAAAGAGGAAAAGAATGAGAAATGAAGGGGGAAAAAAATCATCTGGAGCTGTAGGATTGATGTAGGGAGCCAGCATGGACTTATTGGGCTGAATAACCTTCTTCTGTGCCTTCATGATTCTGTAAATGGAAGAGAATGAAACTTGTAACCTGCAGCACTGGTTACAAGTGATGATGTTTAACTCCAGAGCTTACGGCCTTGGTAGATACATAATTATCAATGTGGAGCAATTAAAATGTGATGTTCAAAGGGCTAGATTTAAATGAGTGAGGGCTGTGGCACTGGAGAAAATATTGCAGAGACAGGGAAAGGCTAGACTACGAAGGAATTTGAAAACAAGTGTATGATTTTTATAATTGGCTCATAGTTAAGCAATGTTTCAAAATAGACCAGCCAGCGCAGCACTTAGAATTCAAATGTAGTAAAATTATGTTAACTTAAACTGATCAGGCCACACTTGAAAATACAACTCTGGTCTCTACATTCTGAAAAAGACAGGAAGATGGAAAAAGTGCAAAGAAGATTTCCAAGAGTTATATCTTATTTCCAAGAATTATATGAGAGATAACGACTTTTGGGAAAGATTGCACCAGTTGGTGTTCCTTTATAAAAAAAAATCTACAGGTGACCTACTAGAGGTCTTTAAAAGTATAAATGGATTAGGGGAGGGTAAATATGGGTAGGAAGAGAATCCAAGACTAGGGATCATAAAAACAAGGTAGTTACTATTAAGTCCAGTATGGGACCAAGGAGAAATTTATTTACTTAGAGAGTGGAACTCGCTACTACAGGACATGGCTGAGGCAAATATCGTTATATGCTTTGAACAGAAACAAAATGAGTATGTCAACAAAGGGACTAGAAAGGTGTGCTAAAAGGCAGAGATGAAGCAGCTGGAAGGGGAGAAGACATGTGTGCATAAATGACAACACAACAAAGCAGAGTTTATGTGCTGTATATTCTATGTAACTTTCCAGTAACTTGTCTTCTTACCTCTATCACAACAGAGTCTTCCTTATTCTTAAAGTGCTGAAGATCTTCTAAACGTTGCTTGTCTTGAGCAGACAAAACAGAAAAAATGTCCTCTGACAGTTCCTAAAAGATTAAAGATGTCACAAGCTCGTATATAACATTGGTATTTATCCAAAGGTCACTGGGAGGGGAGCAAAACAGACACCAGAATAATTTAAAAGAAGGAAACAGAGAGTAAAAAAAAACTGCTTTCTTCTTGCCATCTATCTTATTAAGAATGTCCTCACAGCATTCTCCTCACAGTGTTCTGTCACTAACAGTATAGGTTGCAGTCTTACTTCCAGTCTCAAAAGTTAGCCTATCAATAGTTCTTCACTGAATTGATTATTCCTCCTCTGGCCTTTATTAGCCACCTTTTATGGTTGCCGCACAGAAATCACTGCATACCTCCATCATTCCAAGAGGCAGCATCTGTTAATACCCAAACACTTTTCATTCAAGTTTCTTTTTGGTTTTAAAGTCAATATATATGTTGAGCAACCAGGAATTTTATGTACATGATGCAATTTAAAATTGCAAAATAATTTAAAATTTAAAATAAGCTGAGGTCAGTATCTGTAAATATCCTAAATGGATATTTGGAATTTAGTTTTAAAATGGGGGTGAGATCAATGAGCAAGAATCATTGTGGTTTCCCCGATTTTAAAATCTATTTCCTCGCTGTCCTTTTGGTCTCTCCTGGATCATTTCTAACCAAAAACTACAGGCATTAAATTGCTGAGTGACAGCATATCTTTGCCTCACAAACATTGACTAAATTGAACCTCAGTAAGCTGAAAAAAGAATGATTTTAATATTAAGCAGGTAACTGTACAATAAGACATTCAATATCACATGAAATAACCACGGACACAGAAAAAGTACCTATGGAGTGTATGAACTAGGCTCTTGAGATGCACAGTACATGCCTAAGCACAGTACAGCTCCCTTTTACAAACAGAATTTTTCTCCAAAATTCACTCCCAGTAGCCCAATACGCCTTCAAGTCCATGACCTATCCAAAATACACTCAAGAACAAATCCTACTTAAACTGCAATATACACTGCTGCTTTCACATCAAGATTTGGAGAATTTTACTGAAGAGAAATCTTGCTAACAGTAGTTGTCCACTATATGTTATTACAAATTAGCTGATCTGGCAGCTAAATGTCATTACTGTTACACTGTTCAATGCCTTTTCATGCAGTCTCACTAATTTATCCAGTAAGTTAGTGTGATGAAAGCGTTATCTGTACTGAAAGCTGAATTAGTCTTACCTCATCATCAGCTGGTACAGACAAATCATCCAGAACAACCATCTTCCCATCCTTGTTTATTTCATGAACAACAAAATCTGAATATCTGGTTCAGATAAAGTGAAGATGAAGAAAGGTTTCAGTTTTGTATTTTTTAAATCATTGAACAAGGACACAACACAGTGATGACAATTTAGTCAACATCAATGATTTATAATTATCCCAATAAGTTAATTTAACTAAGATGCATGTGATGCTATTCAGTCATACTTGGTAGCAGGTTTGAGGCTAGATGTTGAAGATAGAATTCACAAAGAACATTTTATTGTACGAGCTAACTCCTCTTAAGTTGAATGTTTGAATTAGCTGATCATTCAAATTTAGAAAGCACAAGATCAAAAATGACTTGTGATCCATTTAATGGTAAAACCTAATGCAAACTCCATTATTTTCAAGCAGCAATCTACTTTGAATCAACAGTAAGTTCTACTTAGATTTGATGTGAACATACTTGAAATAACACTGCAAGAAATTTATTATCTGAAAAAAAATGGATTATTCATATCAAAATGCAATGGAACGCAAAATGTGAGCACACCAGGTGCCCAGCTGACTCAGATATTCATCATCAGATTTGGTTCAATAACATCAAGCTTTCTTCTATCAAAACTGCCAACTGTTTTAAGATTATTATGGAAACAAATACAACCCCAAGCTCATATTCTCTACCATCAACAATATATATAAATATCATACAAACTCTTTGATGATCAAAGTTAGAACCTGCAGGGTGGTATTCTTAGCTGTAATACTGCAGTTATGCAGTAAACATCATTTTCATGGAAAAATTGCTAGGTTTTATTACAACTTAATTAAGATTAATTACAAAATCAGTTTCCTTTTAACTTAGAGCAGTTGAGCTATGTCAATGCATATCATTTGACTTCTGCACCAGTTAACTGACAAGCATCAGCAACAAATATTTGATCTGCTTTGATTTTGATTCATTTTGGTTGCATCACAGCTTGATAGTGCACCTGTTCTGTCCAAGACCATAAGAAACTACAAAAGGTCATGAATGAAGCTCAGTTCATCACGCAAACCAGCCTTCCATCCACTGATTCCATCTACACTTACTGCTGCCTTGGAAAAGCAGCCAGCATATTTCAGGACCCCACACATTCCAAACATGCTCTCTTCCATCTTCTTCTTTTGGGAAAAAGATACAAAAGTCTGAGGTCACGTAACAATTGATTCAACAGCTTCTTCCCTGCTGCCATCGGATTTTTGAATAGACCTACTTTGCATTAAGTTGATCTTTCTCTACACCCTAGCTATGACTGTAACGCTACATTCTGCACTCTCTCGTTTCCTTCTCTATGAACAGTATGCTTTGACTGTATAGCATGCAAGAAACAATACTTTTCACTGTATACTAATACATGTGACAATAGTAAATAAATCAAATCAATGCATTTGTAGCAAATATATTGTTAGTGAATATTTAAACAGATTTAAGGAGGAAAGTTTGGATGATTTCATACATAGGCGGACATGAATTTCATTTCTATTTCATTTAATTCCACTTTACTAAAACATCAACTCTACTTATGATTGTCTTTACCTTTCCTTCAGAATTCCTGAGAAACCTTGGTGACTGCTAACAAATTTAGTGATTCCAACATCTTGCTCGACCAAGCCATATTTCATCATATCAGCAAAGGTGTCTCCGTCATCTTCATCGTCTTCAAGTACAGCATTATCCAATTCTTCCTCATCCTCTTTCTCATTGTTCTCATTTTGTTGAGAAGGGAGAGCTTGTAAGCCACCTTCAGTTATTTCTGTATGTTTACCAGTATCTGAAGATATGCCAGTTTCTGAAAGCTTGATCTTTTTATATCGTTCAGGTTCAGTTTCCTTATCATCAGCATTAGGCAGAGAACGCTTTATAGCTAAATTGTTTGCTTCGTTCACTTCCATTTTATTCAAGAGTATGCCGATACAATTTTTTTTTTTTCAAATTTTGTCCATATGTTTGTTAACTGACAGATCTTAATGGGTACATGACCAAATATCTTTCTGAAAACTAGACCGAGTCCCAAAGTCCTGAAGAATAAAAAAGAAATCAGTCAAAAATCTAACAGACATATTAGTTAAGGAGGATATGGAATATCTCCTGGCTAAAATTGTAAAATCAGATTTATATGCCTCCTCTAAAAAATATCCTTAATAGTAACTGAAGATTGTAACTGAAGACTCAAAAGAATAATACTGCGTGGTAGGTTGTCGCATAAGGTTAAATCTCACAGGATCCAGGGTAAGGTAGCTAAATGGATACAAAAATCAGAGCGTGGTTGTAGGGGTTATTGACCAGGGGTGTGCCTCAGGAATTGGTGCTGGGTCCACTGTTATTTGTCATTTATATTAATGATTTGGATGAGAATATGGTTAGTAAGTTTGCAGAAGGCACCAAGATTGGTGGCATAATAGACAGTGAAGAAAATTATCTCCATTGCAACGGGATCTTGATCAATTGGGCCAGTGGGCTGACGAGAGGCAAATGGAGTTTAATTTAGATTAATGCAAAGTGTTGCATTTTGGTAGATTGAACCAGGGCAGGAGTTACTCAATTAATGGTAGGGTGTTGGGAAGTGTTATGGAACAAAGAGATCTAGGGGTACATGTTCATAGCTCCTTGAAAGTGGAGTCACAGGTGGACAGAGTGCTGAAGAAGGCATTCAACATGCTTGGTTTCATTGGTCAGAACACTGAATACAGGAGATGGAATGCCTTTTGTTTTAAAAGTCATAGTATTGATAAGGCCACTCTTGGAATACTGTGTACAGTTCTGCTCACCCTATTATAGAAAGGATATTTTCAAATTAGAAAGAGTGCAGAAGAGATTTAGTAGTTTGCTACTGGGACGTGATGGTTTGAATTATAAGGAGAGGCTGGATAGACTGGCGCATAGGAGGCTGATCTTATAGAGGTCTACAAAATAATGAGGGGCATAGATCAGCTAGATAGTCAATATCTTTTCCCAAAGTTAGGGGAGTCTAAAACTAGAGGGCATAGGTTGAAGGTGAGAGGGGAAAGACACAAAAGGGTTCAGAGGAACAATTTTTTCATACAGAGGGTGGTGAGTGTCTGGAATAAGCTGCCAGAGGTGGGTACAATTTTGTCTTTTAAAAATTGTTTAGACAGTTACATGGGTAAGATGGGTATAGAAGGATATGGGCCAAATGCGGGCAATTGGGATTAGCTTAAGGTTTAAAAGGAAAAGGGGTGGCATGGACTATTTGGACTGGAGGACCTGTTTCCACGCTGTAAACCTCTATGACTGTAAGACAGGATATTAAAGAAAATTAATTGTTCATGAGTGTGTATATTTAAGTAATTCCAACTCCATAATTCAAAGACACTGATGCTGAAGTATATACATATAAGCATCATATTGTGCAAAGATAGACGTTCAAGCCCTACTGTATCGAGTTTTTAAACTTCTCCTACACCTCACAGGCAGATGCCATATTAACAAAGCATTTTTTAAAGTCACTCTAGATTTTCTCAAGATACTGCTGTTAGCTTCTTGGTAATGAACAAGTAGCATTTTTTTCAGTAAGTAATCAAACTTGAATAAACAGCATTGTAACCAAGAAAAATCTGCAAGTCTACTGTGACCAGCAAACCATCCAGCCATTTTGTCCTGGTGGAACATTTGTTTCCTTAAATATCCTTATAAAAGCTTCTCACTAGCTTGCCTAATACATCACTGTAAGTAACATACTCATGACCTCTGTTTGACTCAAATCTCTGGGTTCCTCCATCCCATATCTAACCCAGAGGCTCTTCTACCAATTTAAACATTATGCTATTTCTCACCTCACCATGTTCTTCAATCAACTATATCCACGCATATGCAGTAATACCAGAAAGTAATTATAATCTCATAAACATTTAATTTCACGTTATAAGTAATCTGATTGTGAACTAAATAGGGTTGAATACTTACTAAATTTATAGATGACTTCTCTGTAAAATCATTTCTTATATTCATTGAACATGACAGCACAGACGATGGCCAATCAGCTCAGCTCAGCTGGAAAGCCAAATTTATTCCCACAGCTCAGCTTTTTCCCTATTTCCCTGCAAATTAGTTCTCTTCACACACGTCAATCTTTTGAAAGTTCCAATGGAATCTGATTTCAACACCCTCCCTGCTGTTACATACAAATAAAATAGGAGCAGAAGTAGGCTATTTGGCCCCTCAAACCTGCTCCACCATTCAATATCATACCCGAAAGACCCCGCCCCCCCCCCCCCCCCCCCCCCACCACCACCATTCAATATCATGGTGATCAGTTTGTGTTGAGTTCCATGTTCCCCATCTAACTAGATAACGTTTAATTTTCTTGCCCAACAAGAATCCATCCACTGCTTAAAAGTATTCAGTGATCCTGTTTCCACCGCCTTCTGAAGCATACAACCTTCAAACAAATTCTCATCTGTCTTATAAGGGCGACCCCTAATTTTAAAGCAGTGCCTCCTAGTTCTGGACTCACCCATAAGAGCCTTGTCAATACTGTGCATGATCTCACATATGTCAATCAAGTCAGCACTCACTTTTCTCACTGATCATAATCCACTGAAGTTCTGAAGAAGCTTTAATAAAAATATATTGTTTAGATGGAGCTTATTATTACAGCCATTTAATTTGAAGATTTTACATTTGACAGGATGAGAGAATGTGATTGAAGATGCTTTATCACAACACTGATGTGTGAGGAGTGGAGAATGTTCAATGTTGGAAAAGAAAGACTGAACTATACTACTGTTAAATTTGCATGCTTAAATGTAACAAGGTATATATCTTAAAGACTAGACTGTCTACAATCATCATAGCAAGTATATTTATGGTTAACGGCATTAAAAGTGGAATTTTAAGTCTGTTAGAAGAGTGTTGCTTATTTGAATCTGAAAGTGCTAAGTTATAAATGTTTCTTTTCATTTTTAAACTTGATTTGTTAGACTTATAGTTAAGCTGCGTTATTAAATAAAGTTCATTTTACTATAAAAGATTCCTAATTTGCCAGCAGAATTACTCCTGGAGCGAAGCATCCTATCCTCAAATTTATGCCGAAATAGAAAAATTGTTGCGGTCTAATCTGGCATCCTAATAGAACTTGGGATTCTGGTCCAAGACCTTAACACCTGACTTCTCAACTTACCCTCCCACTTTCAAGAATTTGAGAATATGCATCCCTGAGTCCCTTCAAAATACACTTGTCTCTCCTAATCATTTCTTCTAAAATGGATCTCTTCATTATTATACATTTAATTTCCTACTCCGTGTCTGTGCATTTCACCATTTTAGGTACAGTCTTCCTGAAGTCTGGTACTATCATACATAGTATTTGTTAAATCCTAGTTTTATATCATCCATTAACTTAAAAAATGTATACCCAAATCCAAGCCAACAAGTGTGACGCTAACGTACCTTTAAGAAATGTTTCTAAATAAAGTTCTCTGCGTTGTAAGCAGGCCTTTTGGTTTCACTGTAGCTGAGCTGTCTGCTAGAAATCCTTTTATTGCTGCTTTACTCGGGGCCTCAGGTACTTTCTGGGATATTTTTATAACCCTGCATTGAGAGGGGGAAGATTGATTGCCAAGTCAAAGTCAAGTGGTTCCTCCTCAGAAGAATCCAAGGATTCATTTTCACTTTTGCTTTAGAGTCAGAAGCTGTCCTGGTTGTCAAGTGGCAGGTAGGTCCCTTTCTCTGGTCTTGTAAATTCTGTTGACTAGCTAGAGGCAGGTCTCCTGGCCTTCCTGGAGTGAAAATTCTGCTGTTGCAGGTTTTTTAAGATTGTACCTACAGTCTATCTCTTCCTGATGTTTTGGGAAGCTGTCCTGACTTCAAACTTGTGTGTGTATCAAGAGAACTGCAGCAACCAACCAAAGGACCAAATTCCAACATCACTTGAGTATTTGTATTTTCTGTGCTAAAAGTGTGGCAAGGGTTTCGTTTATGGGATATGTTTCATTAGAACAGTATTTAGCTGTTAAGCTTTATCCAATATCATTTCTTTTCTTGTTTGTAATTGGTAAAAGTTATTGCTAATTTTCTTTCTATACATGTTAATTGTATGCTTAAATAAACTTTGATGAAAGGTTCTTAGCCAGTCATTTGAATCATACTGGAAATGAAATACCTCAGGCTTACCCTAGCCAAATTCAAATTGCAAAACTTATGATCCAGGCAGACTTTATAAAATAGTTTGGAGTCTTTGACCTGAATTAAAACATGAGAAAAAACATGATCGTTCTACACACCCCTGGAGATAGTACTATCTCCTTCTCTTGTCAGAAAAACATCAATTCACCATGACTCGGTGGCTCCTGTCCTTTGGATAATTACATATCCAAGTTACTTATGTTCATTAAATACCATGTGCTTCTATTTTACTAAGAAGTCTATTATATGATAATTAATCAAATGTCTTTTTAAGGTCCATATATACACATACTCTGGTACCTTCATCAACCCATGGCGTGTCACTGTCACTAAAGAATACTGATTGCGACATCCTGTGAGGAGCCAGGGCCCTGTTATAACGTACCCTAATTTGCAGCCTGCATCCTCTGTGTAGGAAAAAGCTGATACGAAGACATTGCCAGATAACCTTGTGTTTCGGTTACTGCAAAGATCTCAACTACATTCATCAGACAGGATGTGCCTTTAATAAATGATTGTTTGCAATCCCTTATTTCCCAAGAACTTAATTTTGTAGTTGAAAATTGTACCTAATAGTTTTCCTGGCATTGGCATTAGGTTGGCCTGCAATTATCGCTCTCCTCTTTTTTGAACAGGAGCACAACATTTACAGTCAGTCTGTCCTCTAGGACTAAATTATATTCCAGCTTTCCTCAGTAACCTAGATTGCAAGTGATGACAATCTATTTAGTCCCTCTTTTTTCGATCATGTCTAACAGTTTGACTCCCCTTTGTCTATTACAACATTAATTTCATGCTATTATTGTGAAGACAGTTACAAAATATTCATTGAATACATCAGGCATGCACTCTGCCTCCACATCATTATTTCAGTTTTGTCCCTAATAAGTTACAGTACTCCTTTAACTTTTTATGAATGATTTTTAGATTTCCTTTCATTTTACCCACTCACCATTTCTCATTCTTTCTCTTTGCCCTTTATATACTTCTATTTCACTCTGTATTCTCTAGCTGATGCCAGTTTATCAACCAGAGAATTCTTGTTTTTAATGGCCTCTCCCTTATGGACAATGCTTGGTAAATATTCAACGTGTCATCTCCGCCTTGAGGGCCAGATGTTCCTCATTTACAGCTTTTTTTGGACAATATTTGTTTTCAATTGACCTGCGCGATCCCTTCTCAAATCACCGAAACTGGCACTCTTCCAGTTTCTCAGCACTTATGCTAATATAGTGCAACATCTTATATTTGCTGACACCCATAATTATTTGCTAATGCCTTATACATTTATAAATGATAAAACAAAAGTTATTATCCGAAACACAAGGTTATCTGGCAATGTCTTCATATCAGCTTTTTCCTACACAGAAGATGCAGGCTGCAAATTAGGGTACGTTATAACAGGGCCCCGGCTCCTCACAGGATGTCTCAATGAGTATTCTTTAGTGACAGCTACACGCCACTTCATGCTTGATGAACCCGGCACTTTATATGTGGAGGCACACGAGGTGAAAACACTGTATCTCACATCACTCACCACAGCATACAGCAGACCCGCCGCCTAAGAAACACGTGGACCTTTCCCCGACCCAGACTTCACCACCACCATACCCCGCCCCCTTCCCGCACGCTGATTGGTCAATCCATGGGCACGACGCAACAATTAGTGTTTGTGACGTATGCGTCCGGCTCGACGAATAAACCGGAAGGAAGGAAGGGATGGTGGAGTTGACACCTTGACAGTAAATTGTCTATTGGCAAAATAAAGCGAATCCCAGGGTTGATTGTAAATCCGTTCGAACAGTTCTTCTCAACACAGATTGCAAACATCGCTTCTCGGTCAGTGGCACAGATGCATTCGAGAGGAAGCTCGCTCAACACACAAGGCAGAAAGCTTTAGGGAGATATGTTGATGGGATTGGATGAAAAAACGGTGGGAGGAGTTTTAAATACTTTTTCAGATTAAGGGGCAGTACAGATTACCATCTGATTGAAATTAACAGAATGGTGTTTATCGTCATTGGCACATTTCCTCCACACAAACTGAGTAACAGCAATGTTTAAAACACAAAAGGATCACTTTGGAAATATATCGGTTGCCTTAAAATTATAGTAGAATTAGTATAAAGGTCTACTTGCATTTTATACAGTGCCTTTTGTGACCTCAGAATGATCCAAAGTGCTTTATGTTGAAGTACGCTTGAAGTGGTGTCACTGTTGCAATGCAGGAAAATGACAACCAATTTGTGCGTAGCAAGCTCCCACAACCAATGTGGCCATGACCAAATAGTCTGTTTTAGTGATGTTGATTGAAAGATAAATATTCTATAAATGTTATTACCCATATCTGGATTCCTAATTAGCCACATGTGGATAGTGACTCATGTATTGGACGAATGTTGGAGGATGCTGTTATTGATTTATGACTATATCAAAGGCTAGGATGTCAGAGAACATGAAGGGTTAAAGCACTGCAGTCACAGTTACAAAACGTACTGTGAGAAGGATGGCAGTTGTGTTAAAGAAATCCAGAGAAAGAATTTTGAAACAAATGGGCATGGAAGACGAGCCACTGATGTATTTGCTGTCTTTTTTGGACAAAAGGGCCGTGAAAGGTGGAATGATAGTTCAAATAGATAGAATGTTAATTTTGAGGAGGGTTTTGAAAGAACAGTTCTGAAAGGAGGAGAGAATGATGCCTGAGCAAAGAGAGCTATCAGCAATGTTGAGAGGTGTAAAGGCAATGAAAAATAGCTGAGTGACCAGGTATGGATTGGGAAAAGAAAGCGGATCTTATGAAAACAATAAGCTAGGACCAAACTATGCGAGTGCTCATTTTTTTGACCCCTATATGTTGTTTAAAGAATTGCGTGTTGCACTTGTCATTCCGCATCCATATTTTTCAACCTAATCAAAATTTTGAAAAAAACTTTATTAGGGTTCTTCAGTGTGGGTTCCTTATGAAGAAGCCCTACTTACAAGTTGCTCAAAACCAATGTGTTAGACTTCTAAAGTTGGACCACAGAAAATATGAGTGCATCATCCATGCTTTCTGTTGTGGGTTTTTTATGTTGAAAATTAGTGTTTTGAAGGCCAAGGCAACATATCAAAATTTCCTAACAAAGGTCAGCAGAATCAGCCTACTCAGCACTCATCCCCATCTCTTCACTGCAGTGACCATTGAAACTCAAAGGGTACTGTTAATTTTTCCATATACTGTGTTAATCACTGTATGCTGTGGGCCAAAACTCAAGGGCAGTAACAAAGGAAATGGGGATGCACTTGCAAAGGGTAAGAATATTAACAGTATGGAACCAAGGAAATTAAGTGGAGTAATGGTACTGATTTGCACAGTAAGAAGTCGCACAATACCAGGTTAAAGTCCAACATGTCTATTTGGTAGCACATGCTACAAGCTTTCAGAGCACTGCTCCTTCATCAGGTGAGTGGGAGTTGTGTTCACAAACAGGGCATATAAAGACACAAACTCAACTTACAAGATAATGGTTGGAATGCAAATCTTTACAGGTACTCAAGTCTTAAAGCTACAGACAATGTGAGTGGAGAGAGAGTAAGCACAGGTTACAGAGGTGTGTATTGTCTTTGACCAGGACAGTTAGTGAGATTTTGCAAGCCTGGACAAGTTGTGGGCGTTACAAAAAGTGTGACATGAATCCAAGATCCCAGTTGAGGTTTATGAGCACAACTCCCGCTCACTTAATGAAGAAGCAGTGCTCCGAAAGCTTGTGGCTTGTGCTACCAAATAAACCTGTTGGACTTTAACCTGGTGTTGTGAGACTTCTTACTGTGCTTACCCCAGTCCAACAGCAAACAGTGATTAACACAGAGTATATGGAGAAATTAACTTTGTTCAATGATCACTGCACTGAAGAGTTGGGGATGAGTGCTGAGTAAGCCTGATTCTGCTGATCTTTGTTAGGAAATTTTGATACGCTTTGGCCTTCAAAACAGTAATTTTCAACATAAAAAACCGACAACAGAAAGCATGGATGATGCACTCATATTTTCTGTGGTCCATATCACCGAATTGCACAGCAGGCTCCAAAGTCTGAATGGCCTACTCCTGTTCCTGTGACCTGCAGTGGCAATGTCAATATTTAAAAATATATATGACCATTAAAGCAATAAAACATCCCAAAATGTTTCAACAGGAGCATTATAAAACAAAATGACACTGGGCCACATAAAGAGATATTAGATCAGCTGACCAAAAGCTTGGTCAAAAAGGCAGGTTTTAAGGGATCTCTGAGGGGCAGAAAGTGAGAGGGAAAGGTGTAGGAAAGGTATTTCTGAGGCAATTAAAGGCATGGCCACCAATGGCAGAATGATTTCACACTTGGATGCTCAAAGAGACTTGAATTAGAAGAGCACAGATATCTCAGAGGGATGTGAGGCAGGAAGAGATTACAGAAATAGAATTGATTATAACACTATGGTAAAAATGGAGTAGAAAATGTTTGCCCAATTATTTTTCGAGGTCATATCACCCCCTTAATATGTATAAAGTATCAAAAAAGTATGTGGTAGAAAACCTTGTAAATCAAATGTTAAAGAATATATAGCATGTACTTAAATCACTTGTCCTGTAAAATACTTTTAATGGGCTATATCAGTAAACAGGAAACAGGAAACATATGTGTGGAACTGGAAGAGATTGGAGAGGCATCGAACCAATATTTCTCTTCGGTATTCACGCAGGGGGACATAAATGTAGCTGTGGAGAATACTGGGTTTCAGGGTTGTAAACTGGACAGTATTGCAGTTGATAAGGAGGATGTGCTAGATATTCTTGAGGGTTTGAAAATAGATAAGTCCCCTGGGCCGGACGGGATTTACCCTAGGATTCTCTGGGAGGCAAGAGAGGCGATTGCAAAGCCTCTGGCTCTGATCTTCAGGTCGTCGTTGGTCACAGGTATAGTGCCAGAAGATTGGAGGATAGCGAATGTTGTCCCATTGTTTAAGAAGGGGAACAGAGACTTCCCCGGGAATTATAGACCGGTGAGTCTTACTTATGTTGTGGGCAAGGTTTTAGAAAAAATTATTAGGGATAGGATTTATGGTTATTTAGAGAGTAATGAATTGATTGGAGATAGTCAGCATGGTTTTGTGGAGGGTAGGTCGTGCCTTACTAACCTTATTGAGTTTTTTGAGAAAGTGACCAAAGAGGTGGATGGGGGTAAGGCAGTTGATGTGGTATATATGGACTTTAGTAAGGCGTTTGATAAGGTTCACCATGGAAGGCTTCTGCAGAAAATGCAGATGTGTGGGATTGAGGGTGATTTAGGTAATTGGATCAGGAATTGCCTAGCAGATAGGAGACAGAGGGTGGTGGTTGATGGTAAGTATTCGTCATGGAGTTCAGTTACAAGTGGTGTGCCTCAGGGATCTGTTTTGGGGCCACTGCTGTTTGTAATTTTTATAAATGATCTGGATGAGGGTATAGTTGGGTGGATTAGTAAATTTGCTGATGACACCAAAGTCGGAGGTGTGGTAGATAGTGAGGAAGGGTGTCATAGTTTACAGGGAGACTTGGACAAGTTGCAGAGCTGGGCCGAGAGGTGGCAGATGGAGTTTAATGCAGAAAAGTGTGAGGTAATTCACTTTGGCAGGAATAACAGATGTGTAGAGTATAGGGCTAACGGTAGGACTCTGAATATTGTGGATGAACAGAGGGATCTAGGTGTATGTGTACATAGATCCCTGAAAGTTGGGAATCAAGTAGATAGGGTTGTTAGGAAGGCATACGGTGTCTTGGCGTTTATTGGTAGGGGGATTGAATTTAGGAGCCGCAGCGTCATGTTGCAACTGTACAAAACTCTGGTGCCACCGCACTTGGAGTATTGTGTGCAGTTCTGGTCCCCACGTTATAGGAAGGATGTGGAGGCTATGGAGAGGGTGCAGAGGAGGTTTACCAGGATGTTGCCTGGTATGGAGGGGAGGTCCTATGAGGAGAGACTGAGGGATTTGAGGTTGTTTTTGTTAGAAAGAAGGCAGCGAAGAGGGGACCTTATTGAAACATATAAGATGATTAGAGGTTTAGACAGGGTGGACAGTGATAGCCTTTTTCCTCGGATGGAGAAAGCTAGCACAAGGGGGCATAGCTTTAAATTAAGGGGTGGTAGTTATAGGACGGATGTCAGGGGTAGGTTCTTTACCCAGAGGGTGGTGAGGGATTGGAATGCCCTGCCTGCTGCAGTTGTAAATGCGCCTAGTTTGGGGGCGTTTAAGAGATCCGTGGATAGGTTTATGGATGGAAAGGGATTGGTTTAGGTTAGAGGGTCATTGCTTTTTAACTGGTCAGCGCAACATCGTGGGCCGAAGGGCCTGTTCTGTGCTGTAGTGTTCTATGTTCTATATTGAAGAACAGGTAAAGAGGGGCAGGTGTGTTGGTTATAGGGGCAGAAACAAAAACTAAGCATTGCAGTGTTACACAAAAAGCACTTCTGAAGAAGAGATTTATACAACAGGTCCACACTCCTGATTGCACCGACCAGTGTTTCCTATCAAAAGAAAAACATAGGTGAATGTGATATCAAGTGCATCAAATGCTGAAATGTATATATATTTCTAAAATGTGTATTTAATACATGAATTAATAATTCTAATTCATTATATTGAAACATTGCAATCAGGTCCAAAATAATAGATTTTTAAAGTCAGTCTGTTTGTAAGGTGGCACATTGGCTAGTACTGTTGCCTCACAAGACCAGGGACCCGGGTTTGACTCCCAGCCTGGGTCACTGCCTGTGCAGCGTCTCCACGTTTCTCCGTGTGTCTGCATGGGGTTTTCTCCGGGTGCTCCAGTTTCCTCTCTTAGTCCAAAAAAAATGCACTGTCTGTGCTAAATTCTCCCTCAGTGTGTACCCGAACAGGCGCCGGCCAGGGGATTTTCACAGTCGCTTCATTGCGGTGTTAATTTAAACCTGATACTAATAAATAAACGATAACTTTTATATTTTTTTCCTCCCTCTCTACGGATGTTGCTTTTACGAAGGGAACCGAAAATATTTGTGTTTAAAACCTTCAGGTTGTGGTGCTGCCTTTCTTCGATGCCTCAGTTCAGGTTGTCCGGCCCTTTAACTTGGACAGGTCCCGTGTGCGGCACGTGACGTCAGCTGTGTACCGGTCGCCCAGCTTCCTGCGCTCGAGCGCCGGGAAGTTGACGGTTGCGCCTGCGCGCGGCTCCGCGAGGACAATCCCGGCTGGAAAATGAGTTCCAGGAAAGGTGAGGAAAAATACAAACAAGGCGTCCGACCACCACCACCACACTCACTTACTCCTGTCCATTTCATTTGGCAGAGAAAAGAAACACGTTGAGAATAAAAAAGAGCAAACCTCGTTATATTATTCCACGATTAATCACCGGGGTGTGTGTATGTGTTTTTATGATCGTGTTGCGGGGTAGATTTTTAAAAAAATATTTATCTATTTTGCTGTCTTTTGTCAGTCCTGGCCATTCAAGCTCGAAAGAGGAGACCCAAAGGAAAGAAAGAGAAGGCTCATAAAAAGTGAGTAGTGCAGAGAGTGGTGTGTGTGTGTGTATTTGTGTAAATTGATGCAGCTCCTCCTCTTGCTGCTGTTGCTGGATCTGGTAACGGCAGTTTGGTCTTCGGCAGAAAGAAAGGGCTTTATTCACTGGCTGATGGTGCAAAGCACTGGTATGATATTTTTTAAAAAACAGTGTAATTGTGTTTATGCATCTGTCACAGATGTTACTTTGTACTGAAATATTTATTCTCAGAAATGATGGTCATTTTGTTGCCATTTTCTGTAATTTATTCTTGGTTAAATTTTATTTAAAAAGATCTAATTTGTGGTTACTGTTGGTTTAAATATTTTCTGAGGAATGTGCCACGAACTATAACCCTCTGCAAGATTGAAGTTTTTTTTTCTGTGTGAGTGGAAGTTTTCTTTGTGAACTAATTGACGAGTAGTTTGGAGGCATGTAAACTGTTCAAATAGAATGTGCATGTAATGTCACTGGTATGACGGTACTTGATGGAGATTTTGTCCCATAAGCATAATGGCTCAAGTTGCTAATTTGCATTATATTTTGTGTTTTGCTAATATATGATCTATCACCTTTCTGATCGATATGGCTCTGTACTGTACCTTCATATTGTACTTGCCCTCTGAGCCACTGGAAAGGGATCACATTTGTTACAGTATTTGAAAGGGATTTGGTTTAAATTTCCAGTTACTGATGACTGATGGTGTTTTGTCTGATACTGATTCAGATGCTTACGCTTCCAACTTTTTATCCATTCTGTGCTTTGAACATATCATTAGATCAAGCAGCACAAAGAAGTGATTCTGATCTGTTGGAAACATTGAGTACGAGTGTAGTTGTCAAGCCTGACTGATGGCATTTCACTCTTGTGATAACAAAATGATGTCACATGTATATTGTTTGATGCCAGTAACTTAAGTTTAATCCTTTGATTTTAAACTCTAGGCCAACATTGCATGCAAATTAAGCAGTACTAGTGGCATTTGTGAATTGTGGAACTGTTTGCTTATAAAGCAACAATGGGAATATATTTTTTCAGTGAAATATTTTGTGTTCACATTTTAGTGGTGAGCTCTTATTTGTTCCATATCAACAGCTTAAAATTATTCCTCATGCATGTGTGTTGTTGTAGTGCCGTAAAACATTTTATCAGTTGATTAAAAGCAGTGTGATGGAAAACTCTCAACTTATCTGGATGAGTGTAGCTCCAACAACACTTAAGCTTGACACCATATAGGGCACAGCAGTACTCTTTGACACACTATCCACCACCTTAAACATTCACTCCCTCCACAACCAATGCACAGTAACAGCAGCGGGTACTACCTACAAGATGTGCTCAACAAGGCTCCTTCAAAAGCACTTTGCAAATCTGTGACCTCTACCATCTAGAAGGAAAAGGACAGCAGGTGCATGGGAACACAGCTACCTCTAAGTTCCCCTCCAAGCTGCATGCCATCCTGATTGGAACTATTCCTTCAATGTCATTGGACCTTCAAAAGAGTTTTTTGAAGGAGTAACATGTGCTGTGGATTAGGGGAGCTTATAGCCAAACTGTATCTGGATTTCCAGAAGGCATTTGATAAGGTGTCACATCAAAGGTTATTGCAGAAATTGAAAACTCAGAGAGGTAGGTAGAATCTTGTTAGAAAAAGGAAAGATTATCGTGAGTAGATGGAAATGTAGAACTTGAAACATGAACAGAGCAGTTATGATATCAAATGGCAGAGCAAGCTTGAGGGGCTAAATGGCCTACTTCTCTTTTGCATGTTCTTATAGATCAACATTCTGAAATTCCTTTTCAAACAGCACTGTGGGCATGCCAACACCACATGGAATGCAACGGTTCCAAAAGGTGGCTCACTGTCACCGACATGAGCGCAATTTCTCCGCACATAAAGCATAAATTTTAAAAATTCACATAGTCCATCCCCAACTCTTCCCTTTCTTTCCTTGACTTGTCTCTATTTGTGTTGTAGCCTTAATGACCAATATCCACTGATTCCCACTGTTATCTTCATTATACTTACAGCTTCCTCTACAAACACGTTCCGTTTTTCTTCTCTGAATCTGGTCTGGTGATTCCATCTTCCCTTATCAGTTTTTCTGATATGCCTTTGTTTGATCGCAACTGAAGATTTTTGACAGGGCCTTTAACTGTGTCTGTTCCATTTCCTACACTATTGCTTCACTCCTCCCCCTCCCTTTCAGACCAATGATAGGTTCCTCGTTTTTCCTACCATTTCTGTCGCTTCCAGCCTGATGCTACCAAATATATAATTTCCCTCTCCTTTCAACATTCTGAAGGAACCGTTCCCTTTGTGATACCCTGCTCTATTCCTCAGTTACCCCAAAACCCCCTCCCCTTCTCATGAAAGGGTAGGAAATGCAACACTTGCCTTTTTACTTTCTCCCTTCTCACCATCCAAGATCCTTCCAGATGAAACAGCAATTTAATTGTACTTTCAATGTATTTGCTGATTGTGACATGGCCTCCTTTGTGCTGTGGAAGTCAAACATATGTGGTGAGAAACAAAAACAGAAAATGCTGGCAGCATCAATGGGGGGAGAATAGAGCCAATGTTCTGAGTCTAGATGATCCTTTGTCACAGCTCTGCTGAACAAAGAACAAAGAAAATTACAGCACAGGAACAGGCCTTTCAGTCCTCCAAGCCTGCACCGACCATGCTGTCTGACTTAACTGAAACCCCCTACCCTTCCAGGGATCATGTCCCTCTATTCCCATCCTATTCATGTATTTGTCAAGACGCCCCTTAAAAGTCACTATTGTAAAGAACATAAGAACATAAGAAATAGGAGCAGGAGTAGGCCATCCAGCCCTTCGAGCCTGCCCCGCCATTCAATAAGATCATGGCTGATCTGTCGCTGCTCAGTTCTACTTTCCCGCCCTCTCCCCATAACCCTTAATCCCCTCTCCTATCAAAAACCCATCAACCCGCGTCTTAAAAATATTTAGCGAGGCAGCCTCCACCACTTCAACGGGCAGAGAATTCCAGAGATTCACCACCCTTTGAGTGAAGAAGTTCAAAAATGCACACAGTACTCCAGTTGCGGCCTCACCAATGCCCTATACAGCTGCAGCAAGACCTCCCTACTTTTATATTCAATCCCCCTCGCTATGAAGGCCAGCATCCCATTCGCCTTCCTGACCACCTGCTGCACCTGCAAGCTGGGTTTTTGCGACTCATGCACAAGGACCGCGAGGTCCCTCTGCACCGTCGCCTGCTGCAGTTTTGCGCCCCGTAAGTAATAGTCATTCCTACCATTTTTCCTACCAAAGTGGACCACCTCACACTTGCCAACATTAAATTCCATTTGCCATTTCCTGGCCCATTCGCCCAGCCTATCTAGATCCTTCTGCAGACTCTCCACACCCTCCGCACAATTTGCCGTTCCCCCAATCTTGGTGTCATCAGCAAATTTCGACACTCTACACTCGGTTCCCTCCTCCAGATCATCTATATAAATGGTAAAAAGCTGAGGCCCCAGCACCGACCCCTGGGGCACTCCACTAGTCACCATCCGCCAATCCGAATAGCACCCTTTGACCCCCACTCTCTGCCTCCTATTTGACAACCAATCCTCTATCCATGCTAACACCCTACCCCCAACTCCATGTCCCTCGACCTTCTGCAATAACCTCTTGTGAGGCACTTTGTCAAACGCCTTCTGAAAATCTAGAAAGACCACATCCACCGGCTCTCCTCTATCCACCGCCCTAGACACATCCTCATAGAACTCCAGTAAATTTGTCAGACACGACTTCCCTTTAATGAAACCGTGCTGCGTCTGCTCTATCAAGCAATTCCCTTCAAGATGCCTTGCAATTTCCTCCTTAATGACAGATTCTAACATTTTACCTACCACAGACGTTAAACTAACCGGCCTATAATTCCCCGCCTTTTGCCTGGCACCCTTCTTAAACAACGGCGTAACATTAGCCGTTTTCCAATCATCCGGCACTTCCCCGGAACCCAGCGACGTTTGGAAAATAACCACCAAGGCATCCACTATCACCTCCGCCATTTCTTTCAGAACTCTCGGATGCATCCCATCCGGTCCTGGGGACTTGTCCACAATCAGCCCCTCCAGTCTGTCGAGCACCGCCTTTCTAGTAACAGTAATGTCATTAAGACCCTCCAGTCCTACCACCTTTCTATCGCTAACACCCGGCAAATTATTCACGTCCTCCTCCGTGAAGACAGAAACAAAAAAGTTATTCAATACCTTAGCCATATCCCCATCCCCTACCACTAGGTCCCCTTTCTCATCCTCTAAAGGACCAACATTCACCCTAGCCAGCCTCTTCCTTTTTATATATTTATAAAAACTCTTGCTATCCTTTTTTATATTAAGCGCTAGCCCAGCTTCATAGTTTCTCCTACCCTTCCTTATCAACTTCTTTGTCAATCTTTGTAAAGGATCATCTAGACTTGAAACGTTGGCAGTATTCTCTCCCTACAGATGTTGCCAGACCTGTTGAGACTTTCCAGCATTTTCTGTTTTTGCTTCGGATTCTTACATCTGCAGTATTTTACTTTTATCCTATATATGTGGTGAGAACTTTTCAAGACAATTTTATTTTGAAAGTATGACCGCAAACTTCCAGTTGTACGTCATTTAATTATCTGCCTCATTCCCACTCTGATCTCTTTACCTCAGCCTCCAATGCTATTTCAGTGAAGTTCAAGGAACAGTGCAAAATCTTTCAATTAGATGTTCCAGACTCAACATTGAGTTCAGCAATATCAAATCACAATTTCTACCTTTTTTTGGTTGGCTATTCATGACAATTCTGTTTTTCCCATGTACACCTGTCTTTGGCCCTTTTGTTGTTTGTTTCTTGCCTTGTGCAATCTCAATTTCCCTTTGTGTTGCACCAGCATTCCCTTTTTGTCATTTAATCTCTCCTGCTTTCACTCTATCCACCAACTTCTCTTTTGACTTCCCCCTTGCCACATTTCCCTGTCTCTGTACTTGTTTAAAACATATTACATCTCCAACTATTTTCAGTTCTGACAAAAAGTCATTGATTGGAAACGTTAACTTTGTTTCTCTCTCCATATGCTGAGTGTTTCCAGCGTTTTCTGTGATTTACAGTAAAGTCCTTCACTTAAAGATTTATTGTGGGTTTTCATTAGCAGACTACATCGAAACTGTTTTGAAATTCAAACGACAACTATATTCAGGGAGCATTGTAACTCTGGGGTTTTCAACGCTTCGTAGTGGACTTGGTTTGTGGCAATTTTTGTGTACTTTCTTGTTCATTGGTTATGATCTTGACAGATATTCATTGCTGATGACTATAATTCATGGGGAAATAATAGACCAATGTAGGGAAACTGAGTCAGTAAATTGCAAGTACTTTGTAGTTTGAAATTTCTTGGTTTTAATACAAATGCAGGCTTGTATTATATATAATACAATATTAATGTAAAATATACAGTTGTAGAAACACAATTAAAATATCTTGGTAATGAACAAATTCTCCTGTAGCCAGTTATGTCAAAAAAAGTTTAGATTATCTAAAAATATTTTAATACTTTTTCACACCTTTCATTCTTTTCATGCATATCGAGTATCTGCAGTGTGATGTTGCGTTGTCTTTGGGAATTTATTTTCCTCTCTTGGTTATCGTGTAAATTTTGGAACGTTGACATTTTAGATGCACGTTCGCAAGACTTGCGCACTAGCAGTTCATTAGTTGGAAACAAGTACCTAAAAAAAAAACTGAACATGTGTATTTTTTCTAAAGTTATATGGTGGCACAGTGGTTAGCGCTGCTGCCTTACAGCATCAGGGACCCAGGTTCAATTCTGGCCTTGGGTCACTGCCTGTGTGGAGTTTGCACATTCTCCCCGTGTGTCGTGGATTTCCTTTGGGTGCTCTGGTTTCCTCCCACAGTCCAAAGATGTGCAGGTTAGGTTGATTGACCATGCTAAATTGACATGGTATTGGGGGATTGGCAGGGTAAATATGTGGGGTAGGGCCTGGTTGAGATTGTGGTTGTTACAGACTCGATGGGTCAAGTGGACTCTGCACTGTAAGGATTTGATGATTCTACGATATATTTCCCTTGACAGATCCTTCCCTAATGCTGAGCCAAAATCTGATATGTGAGAGCATAATACCTGGTTTGTATGATTATGTTGAGAGAGAATGCTATACAATGAGTTAAATCTAAAATCAGGCCTTCACCTAGACTCATTCTGGCATTTCTTTTGTGATGACTAACAGGTATTAAGAAGTGAATCTCACAGAAACTTTATCTTTCTTAAATAAAATATGTTCTTTGAGAGTTTTACATATATTTCTACTGCCTAATTAAAGTTACAAAGCCAGCGCACAAAGTGGCCAAATCCATTTCCTTGCTCCAACAACCAAATTCAAATTAAATCCAATTATGGGCCCCACAGAAGAGACACACAAGATCCAAGCCGACAAGGCATTGCAACCCCATCTTGGACTTGATCTGACACTTGATCTTAGCCAAAAGGCCAAGAAGCAATGTTCTTGCGTTGCTGATCCAGATGGAAATAAGTACCAAAAAAAAACTGAACATGTGTAATCTTTCTAAAGTTATATCCATGATATGGGGCAGCATGATGACAGTGGTTAGCACTGCCTTAATTCTATAATGTTCTGGGTTTGTAAATTGAAACAGTGTTTTACTAGGTTGTTACTTTTAAACAAATTATGTTTAGAACATAGAACATGACAGCGCCGTACAGGCCCTTTGGCCCTCGATGTTGCGCCGACCAGTGGAACCAATGTAATGACCTTCTAACCGATATTTAGGGTTATTGTATAATGCATTTTGTTATATTATCCTCTCTGCTGCCTTCTCTGTTGGGGAGGTGTAAATAAAATTAGTTGAGTTTTCTGCGACACCCAGTAGTATGGACTATTCTGAAATTATTGCTGTTCTGTACTTTTATTATTGCATAACTAAGAATGAGATTGCACAGAGTTCTGTCAGAGGAAGCAGTTGCCAAATGAAACTTGCATGTTATCTTCTCGAATTAAAGAAACTCTTGTCACTCTGGCAATGTCACAAACTTAGAAATCAACTTTAGAGAGACATTGGAAGGAGACCTAAAGAACAATAAAATCCAGGCCAGGCTTTTGTGCAAATAATCTTTGATATGGAACGATGTGGATGAGGGCACAACCATGGAACTGGCAGAAGGAGAGTTGCAAATTGCAAGGGAGTTATTTTCCTGAGCTGACAAGGCAATCTACTAGATTTTGGCAAGATCCAAGATACAACAGCCAAGATCACAATTTCTGGCTCAGAAATTTAGATGTTACCATTGCTATGGTAGTCACCAATCATTTAACTGCGGATATTTCCAGTCAAAGTGCTATAACCATGGTAGAGTCAGTCATATCCAGACAGCATTTGGAAGTAGATGAAAAATAATGCTGCAAGTTGTGATTAAAGCTCCAGGTTTTAGCCATGCATCAAGGTGACAAATGTAGTAGATCTAATTCTGTTGTCTGAAAGTCCTCAAATATGCACGTTATGGATGTGCAAGCATAAGTTGATATCAAATCAGAGATCAAGAGTTGTATTTGGAGAGCAAGAAAAATAGATGTTAATGTAAATGAAAAATGTAATTCCAGCACTCGGTAAAAATATAAGTCAGAGATTCTCAACTTAATTTCTTCATTAATACAGCTGTAGCAGTGATTATTTCAGAAGGAGATTACATGAAATCCCCAAATCACATTCTGTTGTGCAGAACTGATCTGAAACTGACTAGTTATTTCAAGAACAATATCCCAGTGTTAGGTCAAGCTGGTGTTAGGATGGAATACAATGATTTTACTACTTGTCATTTGTAGTAGTAGGAGGGAACAGATTCTCTTTTTAGGGAAGCAATTGTCTTGAGGTTCAACTGGACTGAATTAGTTACAGTAGGAATTGGTAGGATAACATCTATCACTGAGGAAGTGCGAAGAGATCAGGATCAAGGAGGACAAAATTATAGAATTAGTCATCAGTAGAATATTAGATATTGTAAATCAGATCATGCAAATAGGAATGTTCTTTGGCGATTTCCCATGAAGAATGATTTGTTTCTAACCACAGAGTTACCTTTAAATTACTGTACATACATAATCAGCATGCCAACATCTGCCTGAAATTAGTGGTGCTCCATGAAGTGCTCAGTTATGTCTTGAATTTCTGGCCTAAAGAGCGATTATGAGAGTGCAAGAATATTTCACATGTAGAAATAAACTAAGTGTAGATCAAGGAAGGCTGTCTTCCATAGGGTTGAAGAGTCATTATTCTGCCAAGGTTTAGAGAGTGGTTGTGACAGAACTTCAAGCAAGAGCCTCTGTATAAAACAATAGCAAGAAGTTATTTTTGGATACAAAGTTTGATAGAGATATTGAAGAATCGGTGAAAAGTTATGAAGTGTATTTTAGAATTAGAAATGATACAGCTAAGGTTTCTCTCATTTCATGGTCAAACAGGAAAAAACCATTGGAATGAATACATGTCAATTTCTTTGAAGTGGAAGGAAAAGAGTACTTAGTTTTGGTCGATGGCTACGGTTTCCTCCTACAGTCCGGAGGTGTGCAGGTTAAGTTGATTGGCCATGAAGAATTGTCCCTTCATGTTCAAATATGTACAGGGTAATGGGGGTGGGTGGGTGGGGGTGGAGGGGGGGGCGGGGCGGAGGTGTGGTTGAGATGATCTTGTGAAGAGTCAATGGGCCAATTGGCCTGCTTCCGCAGTGTAGGGATTGTATGATTTTTGTAGCAAATAGATAATGTTTTGTGCCAAAATTATTTAGATTTTGAGAAATTGGTTTGCAATTTACAGATTGCCAGAGGTGTTGGTGTCAGATTATAGTCCACGGTTTATGTGAGAAGAGTTTGAAATATTTCTCAGTAAGAATGAAGTAAACAAACAACAGCATCAAATGGTGCTGCAGAAAGAACTGTGCTAATCGTAAAAATGGTCTTTGCAGAAGTATTTGCTAGGTGACAAGTTAGGCAATAATTTGCATGTTTCTTTTTGACGCTGGCCAGGCCTTTTTGTATTTCCTTACAGAATAACCCTAGTCTACAGCAGATCACTTACTTTACGAGTTACTGTTTACCCAGGACAAGGTTTAGTTTTCTTAAGCGTGACATGAATAGCTATGAAAAAGAAAGTGAAGAAGTCATGATATACCAAGCATGAAACTTGAGAGTTCAGTGCTGGTCAGAAGGTCATGATAAAAACCACTGAAATGATGAGAAATTTGTGATTGGTCCTGTTGTAAAGAGACTGCATAATGTATCTCATGAATATTGGAAAGAGACTCTGTCATGTAAATCATTTGTCAGAATTCCTCTTTTGAACATAAGAGATCATGATAAACTTCTTAAAAGTGAAAGTCACAAAGAAACAAGGTTTGCTTGTATTACAGAATTCACTGGCAGACCAAAGTGATGATGTGGAGATGCTGGCATTGGATTGGGGTTAACACAGTAAGAAGTCTGACAACACCAAGTTTAAGTCCAACCGATTTATTTGATAGTAAACTCACAAGCTTTCGAGGTTTCCCTCTTCGTCAGGTGAATGGAGAGTTCTGGCCTCAGACAGTACATATAACAGCACAGACAGTTTACAGATTACTTATTAGAATGTGAATCTTTACACCTAACCTGCTATTCAAGTCTTAAGGTGGCTAACAATGTGAGTGGAAGGAGCACTGAGCACAGGTTAAAGAGATGTGTATTGTCTTCAGACAGTACAAACCCAGGCAAGTCATGGGGATTACAGATAGTGCGACATGAACCCAAGATCCCTGTTGAGACCGTCCTCACGTGTGTGGAACTTGGCTATCAGTTTCTGCTCAGCGACTCTGCGCTGTCGTGTGTCATGAGGGCCACCCAGGAGAATGCCAAAGTGAGTCAGGGTCTTTGATTATGGCTAATCAATCTATATCAATACTTAACAAGGATATACATAATTGTTAAAGCTGGATTTTGTATGGTCAAATCTGAACTCTCTTTGGCCTGGACTTTTGCAACAAACTGAGAGAATTTGATTTTGGATTACTTTTGATTCATTTTTGTTTGACCCGGAAGTGAATTTTACACTATTTTTTATGTTCCTAGTAAGTACCCACTATAGTTGTTGTTATTAAAGCACAAAGTAAGTAATCAGTTACTAGCAACAGCCAGTAATTAGGTGGTGAAGTTTGCTTCATGTATTGTTTTATCTCCTCGAGATTATTCTGCTATTTGGCTGCTTTAACGTTTTCTGTTCAGATTGGATTCTGAATGGCTGATGTCAGTGAACAGGATTAGAAATGATAATGGCACTGATAGTAACAAATCCCAAGAACCTGATGGTTTACACCCAGGGATATAAAGGAAGTTGGTTTTAAAAATGCAGACGTTTTAACCATGATCTTCCGACCAGCTCTTGATTCAGGAATTATCCTTTTAGATAGGGGAATTGGAAATGTAACTCCATAATTCAAGGAAGGTGAGAGAAACCAGAAAATTATAGACATGGTTAACCTCTGTTGTAGGAAAGTTATTGCAATCTAAAATTATGGATATAGTGACTGGGTACTTAGAAAAAAGTAAGTCTAATTAAAGAGAGCCAGTATAGGTTTGTAAAACAAAACAAAAAATGTTCGTTATGCAACAGGTCAGGCAGCTTTTATGAATAGACAACCAAAGTTAATAATTTTTTGTTTAAAGAAAAGTCCTAACAACATAAGATTGGAATATTTATGGATGTAGTTGAGATGGACTGCCGGAAGGCTTCCAAGTAAGAGACTATTGGCTGAAGTTAAAGTTGAAGGAACAGAAGACAAACTATTCACTTGTTTAGAAAATTAGATAAGCAGTGGAAGAGAGAGTAGGGATAATTGGAAGGAAGCAAGAATCTGTGCTAAGGTCTCATATATTCGTATTTTTAACATAGCACAATAAACACCATCATGTTAAAGTTTGGCAGTGATTGGTTGTCAGGGTGGGGAGAAAAATCATGGGCCCTGGTGCTTTACCTGTTTCTAGGCCCCTTATCTCATGACCACCCTCTGACCTTAACCCTCCCCTTACCTCATTTGGCTGCTCAAAATTGGGAATCATTGTTTCAACATACAGTTTTATGTTGGTTTAGCAAAACTTGGCTTTTGTACATTATGCCTCAATTTATAAAGCCCATTAAAAATCAGGTTTAAGTATGATGCACTTTACAACTGTGGCATCAACCATGGCTTTGTGAGACAATGACACACAACTTGGTCATTCATATTATGTAAACAGCCCCACTTCTATGAATTTAGCGCTATGCAAAGTTAGGACAGCAACATCCAAAATATTTGATCTTCACAGGCAGCACAAACAATCCCATGTGAAAATGGCAATATCTTGAACTTACACTGAACTATTCTGTTGGTACATGACTTGTTTCACTTCCCAGTTTAAAAATAAAAAAAACTTCTAGTAAATTAGCACCAATCTATTCGCCTGAAATCATCATGTGCTATTTCTATCCATGCACGTGGTCTTTTAAAACAGAAAAATTACACCTTGCATTGAGTGATAAATTTTTTTTATTCTAAATTGACAATAACCACACTTGCAAATGCTAGCATGGAGCATATAATAGAAAAGCAAAATACTGTAGACGCTGGAAATCTAAAACATAAGCAGAAGATGCTGGAATTACTTGAGACAGCATCTGTGGAAAGAGAAACCAAGTTAATTGTTCAAGTTTGCAATTTGTGCTAGTTTTTACTTCTGCTTGTCTCTGCATAGATGCCGCCAGATGTGCTAAGCGTTTCCAACAATTCCTGCTTCTACTGGAGTAAAATAAACCCTTTTGCAACCATTCAGAAGCAGTCAGACTTCTTGTGAGTCCCTCATTATTGTTCGAGAAACCCAGCAGCAACTGCCTGAGATCTGGCTTGGCTCAACATTGAACTTGAATTTTAAAAAAGTTTAAGGTGTCAAGAAAACATAAACAACGTTAAACCAATAAACTGGTAATTTATAAATTTCCAAGTAGCAGAGTTAATTAATAAAACCTGTTTACATTTGCACCTGAGAAGCAGAACAAGAAAGAGAGGGACTAGGCCCAAGCCCTGGTCATTAGGGAAAGAGAGAGAAAACTGGTACTGAGTTAAGTAGTTCGGTTTAACTAACACCAGCCAGCATTTGCCTCTGGTGATGGACACTTTAGGCTGGCCTTGGTGGAATTTGAATGAAAGTGGAAGATTGAAAGCAGGTTACCTTTCAGAAAGGTTTTCCTCCTGTCCTGATCTGGTGTGGAGATTGTTTTTGGGGGAGGGTGGAGGAGGGTGTGCGCTTGTCTGTTTGTCAGCTTACTTCCAGTCATGGGACACTCTCATACTTTCTGCTCCTGGGCCTGGGAGCTTTAGAGATTTTATCGCTGAGGCGGAGCTTGGGATGGCAGTGAAGGTGACAAGACGTATTTCCTCCTCGTCCTGTCTTAACACTCCCAGCTCTTACTACTGCTACGATCGTTTCTTCTCCTGGCCACGCCAGTCCACTCCATTGTCTTGACTTGTGTATTTTTTTTAGTACTGGGCTGACATCTGGACAGGAGGACAAGAGTCCGATCAGGGGAGGACTCCATTATCCAAGATGAAGCCTTGCTGTCAGAAGAATTGGCCACATGGATTCAGGCTCTTGCTGCAATTAGTGCTTCTGCTACAGAAATTTGACCTGGATTTAAGGCTCATAGTCCTCACCGCGTGCTTGTGTTGAGCTTGGGATGTGCAGCAGCCACTTGAAAGAGGGATGTTGCTTCCCAAGCCAGGTTTTCCCCAAGGAAGGGGCCAAGTGATTAGTATATTAGGTACTGTCGAGAGTACGATTTAGATACAAAAAGATACATTGTGAGATTAAATGTGCAAATGGATCTCTGTTGTGATGGATTTTGACAAATTTGAGGTCATTCCTTTTGGATTAAGAAAGAAAAGATTTTGAGTTTCCTTTATAAAAGTAGCAAGCGAGGAACAGGGGAGGCCTAGAGAAATTCATTGGCCTGTGTACTCTGATCATTAAAATATTCGGTTTAAAAAAATCAAAAAATTAATAGGATAACTATAGTTCCTGGAATAGTAGAGATGGGTTTTGATTGAGACTTCACAAATTTGAAAGAAGATGATCGTGTAGATAGCTAATCAGAGTTAGGTGAAAAGTTAGCAAACATGTCTTCATGCCGTGGATAGCAGAAGTATGGAACTCTGTCCCACGGAAAGCGAATTCAATAATTTAAAATCCCAAAATATTTTTATTCGGTAGGGGTATAAAAGAATATGCTGCTAAGATACAGATCATTCATGATCTCACTGAATGGCAAAACGTGCTTAAGGGTCTAACACCTGTTCCTAAAAGAAGTTTATATATTCATACTAAATTGGCCTTGTCAAAAATGATGGACAATTTTTCTGTTGGTTTCTGGTTTTGAAATTGAAAACAGAAAATTAGATTTATTAGTGTATATTTTGGAAACTGGCCTAGATGCTGATTGTCTGAAATTTGATTTGTAAAAGTAGCTTGCAAAAATGGCAGAGGTTATGTAAAACCATAGAACAGGATTGGCCATTTAGCCCCTTGAGCCTGTTCCATCATTCAAAGAGATTGTAGCTGATCTAAGAATAGAAGTAGGCCATTTAACCCATCGAGTTTGCTCCATCATTCAATGCAATCATGGCTGATCAGACACTTGATGCATGTTACCCACACAATTTCCATAACCTATTTACGTTATTGCTAGTCAAAAACTTATTAATCTTGACCTTAAACGCAGTCTGTGACTAAACTCCATATCCCTTAATACCATGGCTAATAAAAATCTATCAATCTCAGTTTAAAACAAACAATGGAACTGACATAAAGTGCCATTTGCAGAAAAAAGCTTCAAACTTCTACCACACAAGTGTCTAGAAGTGTTTCCTAATTTTACTCCTAAATGTCCTGCCTCTAATTTTTAGATTATTTCTGCTAGTGCTAGGTTCCCCAATTCATGGAAATAGTTTCTTTCTATCTAGCCTATTTATTCCTCTTAACCTTTTGAAAATTTTGATCAAAACGCTGCTTAATTTTATAAATTCCAGGAAATGCAAGCCTCCTCATAAGTAAGTCATTAGAGTCCATTTATCATCCTGCTAAAACTAAATGACATTCAGTATAAAAGTAGAATGTGCTGGAAAAACTCAATATGTCTGGCAGCACCTATGGACAGAGAAACAGAGGTAATGTTTTGAGTTCAAAAATACTCCTCTTCAGAACCATTCCATTCACTATATCCTTCCTAAGGTACGGTGTACAGAACTGAACACCACTCCAGATGTGAGGTAATCTGGACTTTCCTTAATTGCAACATGAGTTTTCACAACTTGTATTCTTGGCCTCTAGTTTTAAAGGTCTGCATTTCATTTAGGCCTTTTTGCTTTTTGTACCTATCTTGAGACACTTTAGGAGGTGTGACTTGAATCACTACTGCTTCTAGTTTTTCACCATTTAGAAAACATACTGGTCTATCTTTTAGCTGCTTGGTAGTACAGAACTTGAGTATTGTTGAGAAAAGTGACATGCTGTCAAAACTTTTTGCACTCATTACGATAGAATCTGAAGAATACAACTCAGAAGCTGCCATGGAAAATGCATGAAGAAATGGGTAACTACCCCAAGCTGCTGTTAAGCAATTCCTTGATGCATTTCCATGGCCATGCCTCTACCAATCTGAGTTCACTTGCTAATCAATCAGCACCCCTTCTCATGCGTCATAAGTTGTCGTTCCCTTTGAGATTTGGTATTTTTGCAATTCTGCCCTGATGAGTGCAAGCCAAGAAGTTTCATTGAATCCCTACAATGCAGTAGGAGGTCATTCGGCTCATTGAGCCTGCAGCAACAACAATCCCACACAGCCCCTATCCCCATAACCTCATGTATTTACCCTGCTAATCTCCCTGACGCTGAGGGACAGTTTACCAACTCGCACATCTTTGGACTGTGAGAGGAAGCCAGACCATCAGAGGAAACCCATGCAGATACTGTGAGAATATGCAAACTCTACACAGACAGTCACCCAAGGACGGAATTGAACCTGGGCCCCTGGCGCTGTGAGGCAGTGGTGCTAACTACTATGACATCGTGCCACCTGATAACATATCTTTTCTTTCAAAAGTGATGTTTTGGGTCTAGTCACACCTGCCTACGTTGAAATCCATTTGCCACAGTTTTGCCCAGTCATCTAATCTATCAAATCTTCTTTGTAACTTGGTGCTTCCATCTACAGTTTACAGTGCCATCTATCTTTGTGCCCTCAGCAAATCTGGATATCTGACTCTCCATTCTGACATTTAAATTATTAATAAATACAGTGAGTAGTTGAGATCCCAACATGTATCCCTATGGGAAACCACTAGCCACAACCTGGTCAGTAAATTGCTCTCATTTCTCTGGACTTCAACTTTAGTTAACAATGTCTTATGAGGGATTTAATTGAATGTCTCCTGGTAACTAAGTTCCGGACATTTCTTTGTCCATTATTTTGGTAACCTTGTCAAAAAATTTTAATATGTACTCTTTATAAATTCATGCTAGCTGTCTCTGATTGATTGAAAATTTACAAAATGTTCAAACTCTATATCCTTAATCCCGGACACGCGTCCTTTGTTTGAATAGAGGGAAATACGGTAGGATGAGAGAAGAATTGGAGAATGTGGACTGGGAGAGCGCGTTGGAGGGAGGGTCTGTTAAGGAGCAGTGGAGGATCTTTAAGGAGATCTTTCTTGGTGCTCAACGGAAATTTATTCCGATGGTCAAAAAGGATAGTAGGAGGAGAGGTAATAAGCCGTGGATAACAAAGGAGGTGAAGGAAAGTGTTAAACTAAAAGCGGAGGAATTTAGAGTAGCTAAGAGTAGTGGGCGAGAAGAGGATTGGGAGAGGTTTAAATGTCAACAAAGATTGACAAAGAAGTTGATAAGGAAGGGTAGGAGAAACTATGAAGCTGGGCTAGCGCTTAATATAAAAAAGGATAGCAAGAGTTTTTATAAATATATAAAAAGGAAGAGGCTGGCTAGGGTGAATGTTGGTCCTTTAGAGGATGAGAAAGGGGACCTAGTGGTAGGGGATGGGGATATGGCTAAGGTATTGAATAACTTTTTTGTTTCTGTCTTCACGGAGGAGGACGTGAATAATTTGCCGGGTGTTAGCGATAGAAAGGTGGTAGGACTGGAGGGTCTTAATGACATTACTGTTACTAGAAAGGCGGTGCTCGACAGACTGGAGGGGCTGATTGTGGACAAGTCCCCAGGACCGGATGGAATGCATCCGAGAGTTCTGAAAGAAATGGCGGAGGTGATAGTGGATGCCTTGGTGGTTATTTTCCAAACGTCGCTGGATTCCGGGGAAGTGCCGGATGATTGGAAAACGGCTAATGTTACGCCGTTGTTTAAGAAGGGTGCCAGGCAAAAGGCGGGGAATTATAGGCCGGTTAGTTTAACGTCTGTGGTAGGTAAAATGTTAGAATCTGTCATTAAGGAGGAAATTGCGAGGCATCTTGAAGGGAATTGCTTGATAGAGCAGACGCAGCACGGTTTCATTAAAGGGAAGTCGTGTCTGACAAATTTACTGGAGTTCTATGAGGATGTGTCTAGGGCGGTGGATAGAGGAGAGCCGGTGGATGTGGTCTTTCTAGATTTTCAGAAAGCGTTTGACAAAGTGCCTCACAAGAGGTTATTGCAGAAGGTCGAGGGACATGGAGTTGGGGGTAGGGTGTTAGCGTGGATAGAGGATTGGTTGTCAAATAGGAGGCAGAGAGTGGGGGTCAACGGGTGCTATTCGGATTGGCGGATGGTGACTAGTGGAGTGCCCCAGGGGTCGGTGCTGGGGCCTCAGCTTTTTACCATTTATATAGATGATCTGGAGGAGGGAACCGAGTGTAGGGTGTCGAAATTTGCTGATGACACCAAGATTGGGGGAACGGCAAATTGTGTGGAGGGTGTGGAGAGTCTGCAGAAGGATCTAGATAGGCTGGGCGAATGGGCCAGGAAATGGCAAATGGAATTTAATGTTGGCAAGTGTGAGGTGGTCCACTTTGGTAGGAAAAATGGTAGGAAGGACTATTACTTACGAGGAGAAAAACTGCAGCAGGCGACGGTGCAGAGGGACCTCGGGGTCCTTGTGCATGAGTCACAAAAACCCAGCTTGCAGGTGCAGCAGGTGGTCAGGAAGGCGAATGGGATGCTGGCCTTCATAGCGAGGGGGATTGAATATAAAAGTAGGGAGGTCTTGCTGCAGCTGTATAGGGCATTGGTGAGGCCGCAACTGGAGTACTGTGTGCATTTTTGGGCGCCGCACCTGCGCAAAGATATTTTGGCCTTGGAGGGAGTGCAGAGGAGGTTTACTAGGCTGATACCGGAGTTGAGGGGGTTGAGCTATGAGGAGAGGCTGAATAAACTGGGCTTGTACTCGTTGGAGTTTAGAAGAATGAGAGGAGATCTCATTGAGACGTATAAGATGATGAATGGGATGGATAGGATAGAGGTGGAAAGACTCTTCCCGCTCAAAAAAGACAATAGGACTAGGGGGCACAGCCTCAAGATAAAAGGGGGGCGGTTTAGAACGGAGTTGAGGAGGAACTTCTTCACTCAAAGGGTGGTGAATCTCTGGAATTCTCTGCCCGTTGAAGTGGTGGAGGCTGCCTCACTAAATATTTTTAAGACGCGGGTTGATGGGTTTTTGATAGGAGAGGGGATTAAGGGTTATGGGGAGAAGGCGGGAAAGTGGAACTGAGCAGCGACAGATCAGCCATGATCTTATTGAATGGCGGGGCAGGCTCGAAGGGCTGGATGGCCTACTCCTGCTCCTATTTCTTATGTTCTTATGTTCTTAATTATCGTCCTGAATCCTTTCAAATGTGCTTTTGCTATGTGATTTGTCTGTGGAAAAATACCTGCGCTCTTCATGTGTTACTTATTGTGCAGGTGGTTTTCAGGGGCACTGTAGGAACCTGCTGCCATTACTCTGTTCAAGTTACACTCATCACCTAGTATTGTTTTCTACAATATTAGCAGAATTATACATATAAAGAGTGAGAGGGTAGCCAGGGCGTGGGTTGGCCCATTTAAGGACAGGGGAGGGTAGCTATGCATAGAGCCAGAGGAAATGGGCAAGATGTTTAAATGAGTACTTCGCGTCAGTATTCACCAAAGGGAAGGACTTGGTGGATGATGAGTCTGGGGAAGGGTGTAGATAGTTTGAGTCATGTTGAGATCAAAAAGGAAGAGTTATTGTAGGTCTTGAGAAACAGTAAGGTACACCAGCCCCCAGGGTCAGATGGGATATACCCCTGAATTCTGAGAGAGGCAAGGGAGGAAATTTCTGGGGCCTTAAGAAAAATCTTTGTATCCTCACTGGCTGCAGGGGAGGTCACAGTAAGAAGTCTGACAACACCAGGTTTAAGTCCAACTAGTTTATTTGATAGTAATCTCACAAGCTTTCGGAAATGGTGTTCCTTTCTCTGATCAGAACCTTCCAACACCTGACGAAGAACATAAGAAATAGGAGCAGGAGTAGGCCATCTAGCCCTTCGAGCCTGCCCCGCCATTCAATAAGATCATGGCTGATCTGTCGTGGCTCAGTTCCACCTTCCCGCCCTCTCCCCATGACCCTTAATCCCCTCTCTTATCAAAAACCCATCAACCCGCGTCTTAAAAATATTTAGCGAGGCAGCCTCCACCACTTCAACGGGCAGAGAATTCCAGAGATTCACCACCCTTTGAGTGAAGAAGTTCCTCCTCAACTCTGTTCTAAACCGCCCCCCCCCCCCCCCCCCCCTTTATTCTGAAAGCTTGTGAGATTACTGTGTTCCTTTGTCAGGTGTTGGAAGATTCTGATCAGAGAAAGGAACACCATTTCCGAAAGCTTGTGGGATTACTAACAAATAAACTGGTTGGACTTAAACCTGGTGTTGTCAGACTTCTTACTGTGTTTACCCCAGTCCAACGCCAGCATCTCTACATCACAACTACTGCAGGGGAGGTCCCACAGCATTGGAGAATAGCTAGTGTTGTTCCTTTGTTTAAGAAGGGAGCAAGGCTAATCCAGGTAATTACAGGCCAGTGAGCCTTGCGAAGTGATACTGAAATTATTGAGAGGATTCTTCGAGACAGGATTTACTCCCACTTGGAAAATGTGGATGTATTAGCAAGAGGCAACATGGATTTGTGAAGGGATGGTCGTGTGTCACTAACTTGATCGAGTTTTTCAAGGAATTGATGGAAGATGATTGATGAGGGCAGGGCCGTGGATGTTGTCTATATAGACTTCAGTAAGGCCTTTGACAGGATCCCTCATGGTAGACTGGTACAGAAGGTGAAGTTGCATGGGATCAGAAGTGAGCTGGCAAGATGGATACAAAACTGGCTTGGTCATAGAAGACAGAGGGTAGCAGTGGAAGGGTATGTTTCTGAATGGAGGGCTGTGACAAGTGTTGTTCCCCAGGAATCAGTGCTGGGATCTTTGCTATTGGTAATATATAAAATATATATAAAAGATTTGGACGAAAATGTAACTGGTTTGATAGTAAGTTTGCGGATGACACAAACGTTGGTGGATTTGCGGATAGCAATGAGGACCTCTGGATACAGCAGGATCTAGATCGGTTGGAGAGATGGCAGATGAAGTTTAATCTCAACAAATGTGGGGTAATGCATTTTGGAAGGTCTAATGAAGATAAGAAATATCCAGTAAATGGGAGAACGCTTAAGAGTATTGGTAGGCAAAGGGACCTGAAAGTGGCAATGCAAGTGGAGAAGGTAGTCAAGAAGGCTTGCCTTCATTGGCCGGGGCACTGAGTTTAAAAATTGGCAAGTGATGTTGCAGCTTTATAGAATCTTTGTTAGGCTGCACTTGGAATATGGTGTTCAATTCTAGTCACCACACTACCAGAAGGATGTGGAGACTTTGGAGAGGGTGCAGAAAAGATTTACCAGGATATTGCCTTAGCTGTGTGGAGAGATTGGAGAAACTTGTTCTAGTGAGAACAAACCGAGGTTGAGGGGTGACCTGATAGAAGTCTACGAGATTGTGAAGGGAATGGACAGAGTATGTATTTTTTTTCCCAGGGTAGAAGAGTCAGTTACCAGGGGGCATAAGTTTAAGGTGTAAGAGGCAAGATTTAAAGGTGATGTACAAAGCAAGTTTTTTTTTACACAGAGGGAGGTGTGTGCCTGGAACTTGCTGTGGGGGGGAAGTAGTGGAAGAGGATACGATAATGACTTTTAAAAGGCGCCAGTACTAATACGTGAATAAGATGAGAATAGAGGGATATGGTCCCTGGAAGGGTAGGGGGTTTTAGTTCAGTTGGGCAGCATGGTCGGTGCAGGCTTAGAGGGCCGAAGGGCTTGTTCCTGTCTGTAATTTTCTTTGTTCATTGTTCTTTTTCCATTGGGCACAATTAATTTTGCAATATAGAGATCATAAAGATCATGCAGCAGTTATCCAAAAAGGCATACTATGGTGCAGTTTAAACCTGTCTTTATCTCCTTTTTTGTACTTTGCTTGCTGAAATAACATAGCATCATCTTATACTTTTGTTTCTTCTTGGCAAAACATCATCTCTTGCTAAATATGGTTTTATTGATGCTGTCTAACCGCAGATACCATATTTTCCTGACCGGGAATCTTGACAGGCTATTCAGCTGTGGGATAATAACAGTGAAATCCCTGTCTTTTTTTTACATATATATGTAGTGCCAGTTACTGGATAGCAATTACAGGCCATCTTATGCCTTCTTCCCTAATTTAGGGACTCCAAACTAAATTGTAGCACCACTGTTCCTTCTGTGCCTAAGGCCAGTTAATTTAGCAAATATTGAAGGTTAAACATGGGATTTCTGTTAGCTGGGTAGCTTAGCTACTTATTGGATAAGCTGCTGAGTCATCTGAGTGGCTGCTACTTATGCTATATAATCAAGAGAGCTGTGAATCAGCCTGTCATAATTATGTGATTTCCTATCTTCATAAATGTTTCCTCTCTTACACCCCATTCCAGAAAATTGCCAACTTCGTTGATATTTATTTAGTAATTGGGCAGTATGTATACATTCTGCTTTATTTTAATGACTTTTATGAGACTCAAAACAGAGCTGGAATTACTTCATTCAAAATTATTATTGGAAATATCTTCACTTATGCTTACAGAAGAGCAAGTGTACCAACAAAATTATTTAGCTGGTAGTAAGATCCCTCTCTTCAGTGGAAGGTCCTAAGTTCAAACCCCCCTTAGTGACTTCAAGTAATCAAGGCTGATGCTTCTGTGCATTGAGTAATTAGTGGTAAAGTAATTTTTGTGTGGTTTAAAGGATCCAATCAGAGAAATGTAACTGACTTGTTTGTGCTATCAACTCAAAGTTGTGTCACAATATATGTTAAATTTTCAACACATCACACATTTATTGTGAAGTTACTTTCAGTCAGAATCTATTACGAAGGACAGGAACATTATGCTGTAAACTGTACAGCATGTTTTGCCACACAAGGTGGTGTGTGTTACTAGTGCATTCCTTTAAGACTACGTTGAACCCAGAATTCCATGTTTGACTCCCTCCAATTGGGTTTCTGCCCCACCACAGTACCAAAACGACTCTCATCAAAGGCACAAATAACATTCTTTGTGACTGTGGTAGATCTTCTACTAGATCTTCTCACCTGAGGAAGAGCATAATGTAATAAAGGTTCATGAGATTGGTTCTTGGGATGAGAGGTTTGATCTATGAAGAAGGCTTTGAATAGACTAACCATGTACTCCCCACAGTTTAGAGGATGAAAGGTGATCTGCATGAAATATAAAATTCTTAAGGACTAGAAAGGATAAGTGCTGAAAAAATATTTCCCTTCGTTATGGAGACTAGAACTAAAGTTCGTAATATCAGAATAAGGAGGTGTATTTTAGGTCTGAAATGAAAAAAAGTCTTTATTTCAAAGCATTGTGAACCTTTGAATTAGTTATCTCAGAGAGCTGTGAATGCTTGTTAAGTTTATTCAAGACCGAGGCCGGTAGGTTTTTGGGTACTAAAGGATGTATTGAAGGCAGAGTTCAGGTAGGAGATACCTATGACTTTGTTGAATGGTGGACCAGAACCAAATAGCTTTCTTCAGCTCCTTTTCCTTGTTTACCTATGTTCTCAGACATGTTAGGAGAATTTACTGCTGGTCAGCATATTTCCCCATAGACTCACAAGCACCTGATAATAGGGGTGGCACGATGGCCCAATGGTTAACACAGCTCCCTCACAACATCAAGGACCTGGGTTCAATTCCGGCTTCGGGTCTGTCTCTGTGGAGTTTGCACATTCTCCCCATGTTTGTGTGGGTTTCCTCCCACAGTCCAAAGATATGGTTAGTTTGATTGGCCATGCTAAATTGACCCTAGTGTCAGGGGATCAGCAGGGTAAATATGAGGGGTGACGGGAATAGGATCTGGGTGGGATTGTGTTCGATGGCCTCCTTGTGCACTCTGTAGAATCTGTGTCTTTCTGAAAGAAAAAATTCAGCTAAGTGTTTTCCTCTTTTTAACACAAAATTTTGCAACAGTGACAAAATATGTTTCATGTCCTCAAAGCTTTTTATTTATACGAATGTCAGTTGACATCCTATAGTTGTGTTTCAGAGTGTGAGGGCTGGCTGATAATCTTCAGGTATTTTCAAGAAGTTTATTTTGGTTCAAACATACAAAATGTTAAGCTGAGAACATGTGAACCAGATCTGTGAAGTTTAACTGAAACTCTTTCAGGCCACTACTATATATTTCCTTTGGGAAAGTGGCCAGCTGGATCCTGGGAGTTGATTGCTTCTTTATTCCTGTTACCTGAATAGTTTTATGAGGCTGTCTCAAGGTCAGGAAAACTGGTTTGTTTCTTGAATCTTGTGTATATTGTTTTAAATTAGTCCTCAGTTATGATTTACTAATAAAAGTAAAATACCGTGGATGCTAGAATCTGAAATAAAAACAGAAAATGCTGGAAAATGGCTAATCCACCTAACCTGCACATCTTTGGACTGTGGGAAGAACAAAGCACCCACAGTTCAAAGATGTGTTGGTTAGATGGGTTGGCTATGCTAAATTGCCCATTAGTGTCCCAAGATATGTAGGTTAGGAGGATTAGGCAGTAAATAAGTGGGGTTACTGGGATAGGGACTGGGTAAGATACTTTATCAGAGAGTTTGTGCAGGCTTGATGGGCTAAATAGCCTCCTTCTGCACTGTAAGGATTCTATGAAAAATTTCAGCGGGTCTGACAGCATCTGTGGAAAGAGAATAGATTTTTCGAATTAGGATGACCCTTCATTAGAGCTGATTTTGTCAGATTTACAAAAGTGTGACAACTGGAATTGACAAGGAGATGAAGGATGTGGCCGACTCTTCTCAACAATGTCAAACACAGCAGACCCTTCCACCTGCAGCAAATTTACCCTCCTGGGAGTGACCCAGCTACCCTTGGATGAGGCTTCACGTTGATTTCACTGGCCCTTTAATGGTACTGATGTTTTTGATTCTGGTGGATGTCCACTCTAAAGTGGCTTGATGCATTCTATGATCTCATCAGCCACCAAAGACAAGCTGTGACAAATGTTGACAACACGTGGCATGTCAGAGTTAAGTGTTTCTGACAACAACACCCCTTTTACAACTGAAGACTTTCAGCACTTTGTCAGAACGAATGGCATCCAACATATATGCACAGCCCCATATCACCTTGCTTCCAATGGTTTGGCAGAAAGGGCAATATAAACCTTTGAGGCATCGATGTGGAAACGATCCAACAGACTGTTGCCACTCTGGTTAACCAGTTTTCTGCTCTAATATAACAAGGTTCCCCATGTTGTTACAAGGGTGATGCTGGCTGAATTGTTGGTTGATTAACACCAAGAATCTGCCTTGACCTCATTTTCCCAAATTTGACAGAGGGCGGAGGCTAAGCAAGCCTCACAGAAGAAACATCACACTTCAGCCAGGGGTGACAGGTCATTTGACCTGAATGTCTTGGTTTTTGTTTGGAACTAAGGACAGAGGGGCAGCTTAGGTACCCAGAAAGACAATTTGAAAGACAGACCCTGTATCTTATATCATCAATCTGCAGGGCTGTGAAGTGTGGAAGCACGCCAATCACATCAGAAGGCAGGAAGCTGCAGCCCCCACCACCAGTCATCAGGACTCAGTAATAGAGTCTACTATGCAGCTGAGTCAGTGCAAGCAGCACTTGGTGTTCCCCAAGAAGAATCTAGACTATCAGTGGGAGCAGAGGATGAGGGCACTGGTCCTAATTCAACTTCAGAATCTGTCAATTCACCTACCACGTGTAGACTGGACACCCTAGTTGCGAAGTTGCGATGCTCCGTGAGTCCGGAAGTCTCCAGAATGATTGACTTTGTGAACTTTACCAAGTGCCCTCTTTTGAAGATTCGATCTCAACTGGATATAACTGTTTATAAGAGTTTCCATGATTGTAAGGGAACAAAATCGTGGAGGAATGTGGTCGCGTGGCCCTTTTAGGGATCGTTGTTAATGGATCACGAGAACCTCCTGGGGCCTACTAGAATGATGCAAACTGTTGGCTGTCAGGTGTTAGGGCACGAATCCTGGTAGTCAGGAACCTTCATTGTGAGCCTGGGAGTCAGTGGGACTAGACTTGTATTTGTACTGAGCGTTTTTGTATATGGTTGTTATTATCCTTTAATAAATCACTATTGTGATACAAAGCTACCTTGCTTTGATACCTCACATTACAATAGAAGTGTCATAGGATAAAAATTATTTTAACTGAGGCAGCCTTTGCTGATTTTAAAGTGTATCATACTGTTGTCTAGGTGACAAGATTTGATTGCAACATGCACGCTGCCTTCCCTCCTATTTTCTTTCATTTTCCCTTGTCTCTCTACTTCCCCTATCCTTTCCACAACCATGCGTAAGTTTAAATTCATTGGGAGCAGATAAAAGCAGTGCTGTGGCAAGATAAGAATACAGGAATTGCTATATTTAAAAAAAAGTCCGCCTCATTCTCCTACCATTCTGGTAGTCACAAGATATAATAAAAATACAACTGTACTCTAATCTTACAAATCAATTTGTCCAGAGGTGACCCATTCACGACTTGCAGGAAAACCTAATATTTTGGGAATCAAAGGTTCAAACTCGCATGTTTTTCCCAAGTATGCTACATTTTACACAGGATATACAGCATACTGCATGTCACGTGGCAAAATACTCGCATACTGCACCACAAAGTGTTAATTTTTGAAAGAAAGCTACCTGATTTGCATTTTAATTAACACTAGTTTCTTCCATCACTTCCATATGGGGTTTATTCTGAACATCCACTTGTTCACCTGAAATATTATTTCTGCAGTTTAGTTTCAAATTTTACCCCTCTTGTTCTTTGGATATATTGTGCTGGCCAAGTGATATTAGTTGTGGTATATGGTTATCTAATACCTTTAGAATTCTAAAACAACAATTGTATCCCCTCTTAGCCTTATCTTCTCCAGTGATGACATGCCCAGTTTACATAATTGGTCATAACCAATCCGTCTAGTCCATAATTTTGATATGTTTCTGTGATAATATACTTTATAAATTTGAATCTTTTTCTCCTTTTAGTATTTGACAAAATTGAGCAAAATGCTTTTAGATGACAAAAAGATATGCCAAATCCATGCCATTATACCATATCATTGGGCCAGATTTTACCGTTTTGATTTTAAGTGCTGAATCTGGGAGTGTTTCAAATCCAACTTTCCGACCCGTTCTCCGTGGTGTCTGAAAAAAAATTAGCGATTCTGAATCGTGCTGTGGAAGCTGATGGGCAGAACTTAACGCGCCTGAAACACTGCAACTCCAATTAGAGCCTTCAACTGCACATGCATAGTTTAAAAAAAAAGAAAAACTGCTACATTGCTCTTGGGCCAGATAAAGCCTCCCCCTGGTCCCCCACAGACATTGCCCTACCCCTACAACATAACTGTCCCTTTTATCTCCTCACACCCCTGCTACTGATCGCATGCAGAGTGGCAACGGATGCCCCCCCCCCCCCCCCCCAAATCGACCTGTGTCTGTAGGAAAAGAGCTTTCACGCTGAGGTAATGCCTTTAATTCATCGTACGGTTTCAAACTGTAAATAATGTCATTGGAAATTACTCATTCTCACAGAAAAATTGCTTCAATTGTTCAATTTTATTAACTTTTCATGATTCCTCTATATACATGATAAAATTAAACAAATGTTCATCTAATTTAATGAACATTTTGAAGAGTTATTGCAGTTATGGTTGGAATAATCATTCTTTCATTAAACCTAAAACACTTGACTACTTTTAAAACTGTAAATTGTTTAATTGACTTAAGTTACCTTGAACTTGACTTGATGTGGAAATAATCAAACTGGTACACATTAATGCAACTATTCTCAAAATACGTTCATCACGGTGTCAACAATTTCGGCTATTTTAGCTATCATTATCACTCTCACCTTCTGAATCATCTAAGCTTGAGTTCAAAGCAGGAAATTAAACACAAGATCTAGGCTGACACTCCAATGCAGCGCTGGCTATCGGAATAAGACTTTTGAATGAGAAGTTAAACCAAGACCCTGTCTGCCCTCTTGGATGAATGTTAAAGATCCCATGCAGTATTGAAAAGTAGGAAGTGTTCCCAGGTGTCTTGCCAATGTTTATCTTTTTAATCAACATTACTTTTTAAGATTATTTGGTCACTATTGTGTTGTTGTTTATGGATCTTTGTTTTTTTGGGGCCTTAGATTGTGTATTTTGACTGTTACATTTGCTACATTTCAGTTGTATTGTAGCATTCTTTCTGGTTGTATCAAAGCTTGGTATGACTCCTGCTCTGCCTAAAAATGCAGGAAACTACATGGTGGCACAGTGGTTACCACTACTGCCTCACAGCGCCAGGGACCCAGGTTCGATTCTCAGCTTCGGTCACTGTCTGTGTGGAGTTTGCATGTGCTCCCCTTGTCTGCATGGGTTTCCTCCTGTTGCTCTGGTTTCCTCTCTCAGTCAAAAGATATGCAGATAAAGTGCAATGGCCATGTTAAATTCTCTTTCAGTGTACCCGAATAGGTGCTGGAATGTGGTGATGAGGGAGGGGATTTTCACAGTAGCTTCATTACATTTATGAATGTAAGCCTACTTGTGACTAATAAATAAACTTTAAAAGGTTGTGAATGTAGCCCAATCCATCACGCAAACCAGCCTCCCATCCATTGACTCTTGTCTACACTTCCCCCTGCCTTGGCAAAGCAGCCAGCATAATTAAGGACCCCATGCAGCCTGGAGGTACTTTCTTCCATCACTTTCCGTCGGGAGAAAGATACGAAAGTCTGACATCACATACCAACCGACTTGAGCAGCTTCTTCCCTGCAGCCATCAATCTTTTGAATGGACCTACCTCGCACTAAGTCGATCTTTCTCTGCAACGTAGCTATGAATGTAACACTACATCCTGCATTCTCTCGCTTACTTCTCTAGGAACAGTAGCTTTGTCTGTATAGTGTGCAAGAAACAATACTTTTCACTATATACTAATGTGACAATAATAAATGAAATCAAAATCAAGTACTTTAGGCTACCTTGAGATCATGAAAGACAGTAGTCAGGATGTGAAAAAAAATGAACTTGTGTTTATGATGTGCACTTTTTGAATATAGGATGTTCCTAAGTGCCTTGCAGCCAATGAAGTACTTTTGAAGTGTCGTCACTATCATAACGGAGGAAACAAGACAGTCAATTTGCACAACAGCAAGGTCTCATAAACAGCAATAAGATAACTACCAGATCATCTGTTTTTAAATGTTAGGTATGAGCCGTAAATGTTGACCAGGATGTAGGGAGAACTCCGCTGCACCACCTCAAAAATAGTGCCACCCGAGAGGAAGGATCAAACTACGGTGTTACATCTGAACCAAAGAGATACCTTTTACAGTATAAAAAGAACACCCTACTTACAAGTTAAGCTGAGACTTCAGTGCAGTATGATTAGGTCTTTGCAGTGGATCTTGTGGAACTTTGAGGGATGAAAAGTACTCAACGTTATTATTGAACACAAAATAACGGCAGTGGCTCTTCTATATTCCATTGCAGAATTATTTAATACCAATTACTTTTAAATAGTTCATATGCAACTTGGTATATTATTACCTCTTATAAAAATGTCTTAGTAATTTTCATCTGTAAAGAGTATAAATTTAAAGCCATATCATATTTTTGCCAAGTTTTTTCTCACCTAATCTCTGTCGAATATATTGAAATCATAATCTAACAGCAGTCAAAATTATGTGGGGTGTAGTTTGAAAATCACCACCAGCTATCATTTAACTTATTCATTCTTTGTGTCTGAGGCTAGACATTGAACGTTGGCAAGTGACTTGTTTGAGTTAAGTCTACTTCTGTTCTCATTTGATCTTACACATGTGACTACATATTTATCAGCACAACTAGAAGGTGAAATCCAGGCTAATGTTTTAGCACAGGGTACTGAGTCAAATTGTAGTGCCTTGGTTGCTTCCTTGGTTGAGACCAGCAAAACTGATACAAAACAAAAAATTAGCTCAGGGTATAAAGAATTTAGCACCCTGAATCTACCTTTACACATTAGGCAATAAGAACTATATTCAACTTCTTTACTGCCAAATAATTATTGCAGTACCTCGTTATATGAATCAGGCTCCTGCACCTAATTTTTCTTAGTTGTTTAGTCAGCAAGATGAGTTTCCTGATGTTTGAAATTAACTGCAGGTTTTTAAATTATATTGAATAAATTGGCTTTCATTCCTGTTCCTGGTGTCAAAATTCTGAAATTTTCTTCTAAGTGGCACTGTGGGTTTTCTTAGAACAGATCGTTTGCAGTGGTTCAAGAAGGCAGCACACTACCTTTCTCTCGAGGGCAATTGGGATGGGCAGTAAGTGCTGGTAACAAGTGATACCCCCATCCCATAACTGAATAATAGAAAATGTTTCTGTTTTGTTTTGACAAATTTTAAATAAAAATGAGCTGCATTGATGCAACCTTGGTCCAATGTGCAACATCTGATTTTTTTTTTAGTTCAGTGTTGTCATCTGATGCAGGTGATTGTAGTTATTCTATCAAAATCCTATTTCAGAAAACATATACTATGTTTCTCTCTTGTATAAAGATGAAAATCCATGCCTTGTAACACCTTATTTGCTAATGTTAATTTCTCTATTTGAAAAGCAGAATAATCATCATTTCAAAATAGTTTACTGCAGTAGGATACTTGGTTGCAGTATAATATTTTTGTGATAAGATGATTCTGAACTGAGTTTCAAAATTTATTCAAATGCTAGGCACTTGAAAGACCACACCTGGACCACATTGACTACTAAATACAATAGTGCTACTAGTGTGAAAATCTTTTTTAAATACAGCAACAAAACTGATACTGTTAATTGATTTAATACAGAAATATAGAACGTAAGGACCTATGCTGCATAAAGAACCACGAGGTAAGCTTGGTAACTTGAACACTTTTGTAATAGATGTGCTCTGTCCCACAGTCAGGACATAGACTGGCCAACTGACTCCCACACTGGGAGGAGTGAATTGCTGTGACGTCATCTGACCTTTAGTACCTTGTAAAGTAGTAAAACAATATCAGATGCTTCACAGGGGCATTATGAAGCAGGATTGAATACTGATATGAAGGCAGATGACCTAAAGCATAGTCAAAGAGGCGGTTTTAAGGACCATTTTAATGGAATTAAGAGAGGTAAAGAGGCACAAGGTTTGAGAAGAAAATCACAGAATTTTAAGGCTTCAGCAACTAAAGGAATGGCCACGAGGCAGGTCAACTAAAAAGCAGAGTTACCCAAGAGAATCCGAATTAGATGAGCACATCTATCTCAGAGATTTGTGGAGCTCGATGAGATGAGGGAGAGACAGGCCATGGACGGAGTTAAAAACAAGATGAGAATTTTAACAGCGAGGAACTTGTTGACCAGGAGCCAAGGTAGGCCAGTGAGTACAGGAATGTTGGATGAATTTGGTGTGAACGAAGAGGCAGACTGCATCGTTTGAATTGCCTCACTTCTTTACAGAGGGTAGAATGTAGAAGGCTAGCTTAGGGTTACACTGTAATAGTCAACGGATAAGGGTTTTCAGCAGCAATTGAGCTTAGCCTTAGGTGGAGTCAGGGGATGTTATGGAAGTAGACATAGGCTATCTTAGTGAGTGCAGGGATGTGTGTTTGGAAGCTCATCTTCGAGTCAGTTATGGTAGCAAGACTATGAACAATGTGGTTCGACTTTGGACTACTGTCAGGGAGTGTGATGAAGTCAGTAATTAGGAAACAGATTTTGTGTGAGCATTGAAGACAATAGCTTTAGTCTTGCCAGTGTTTAGTTGAAGGAAATTTCTGCTCATTACAGTAATACTGGACAAGCAATCTGATAATATAGCAACAGTGAAGGGATTGTTAAGGACCAGATCAGAAACTCCAGGTATTTTATGAAGCTAGCCTAAACCCTAACTTTTACATTTGATTGTGGCATTGGAGTGAGCATAAGGTGTTTTCACCCAGGTGGGATTCAGATGCCCCCTAGGAAACTTCTATTAAAACAAACTTTATTTAAGAACACAGTTGAATGTAACAAAAAGAGTTAGCATAACTTTTACCAATTAAAATACCTAAACGTAACAAATACAATTCTTAACAGCTAGCTGTCTCTATTGTTCCACTTGAGCAGCATTCCCCACAGACATAAATCCCTTCTTTAGAACTAATTAGCACAGAAACCAAAAATGTTTATGTGGGTATTAGATTTCTGGCCTTTTAACATCTCTGAAGAGTGATCCAGACAGAGACTGGTCTTCTAATTCTCATGCAGCAACTTTCAGAGAAAGCTCCATGCAAGCAGTAGAATCTCAGAGGAAAAGGCTTATTTCTTCGCAGATTCCAGTCTCCAGTTCCGACAGAACAAGAGATACAGAAAAAGCAAACTCTCTCAAAATCCCAAAAGCAGAGTGTCTTGAGTTCTGTGTGAAGGCTGAAATGTACCCAGTCATATGACCTGACCTGTCAAACATCAAGCCTACTCGCAAAATCCCAGGGGAAAACTCAAAACAACAGAGCTCTGCATTTACAAATAAATAAGATCTATAATGTTGCCGCAGTAATAATATAGTAGTTCTGAGCCAGATAACATGGCTCCCATTAAATGGAAGGGGCTAGTAAAATATTCAGCACAAAAACAAGACTAAAATGCATTTCTTAAAGGCACAGTATTATCACACAATTGAGAATGATTGATTGTGATGAGGTAGAGCTGTGTACATGTGAAAACTGAAGCTGGAATTTTATGGTCATTTATTCTGGTGATATTTTCCGGTCCTGCTGGTGGCACATCCACACAGTGGGTTTCCTGGCAGTGAGAAATGTATTAAACCAGACTATCCCACTGCTCACCAATGGTGGGGTTGGAGGGGAAAATCCTGCCCTAAGTGTTTTCGGGCAATGTTACTGGTGGGATCTTGCAAGTGCTAAAGCATTTCCTACAATCTTCTGCCAGAATTGCTGAGTGAATGATCCATTTCTGCCTCCTCGGAGGTCCCCAGCATCATAGGTGCCAGTCTTCAGCCTATTTGATTTACTCCCCACGAGTTCACTGGAGACTGCAAAGGCCAAGTTGTTCCAGTGCAGCTACAACTCTGGCATCTACCCAGCAACATGGAAAATTGCCAAGTCATGTTCTGTACACACAACAGGACAAATCCAACCTGGTCAATTACTATCCCATCAATCTGTCGTAATGTTGAGTAAAGTGATGGAACAGTGCTATCAAGCAGCACTTGCTTAGCAGTAACTTGGACTACAGAGATGAAGTGACAGTGACTGTCCTTGAAATTAAGGCCACATTTGACCCAGTGTGGCATCAAGGAGCCCTGGCAAAATTGGAGTCAATGGGAATTGGGGATTTTTGTTATTCATTTGTGGGATATGGGTGTCGCTGGCTGGACAGCATTTATTGCCCATCCCTTGTTGTTTAAGGGCGATTGAGAGTCAACCACATTGCTGGGGCTCTGGAGTCATATGTAGGATAGACCAGGTAAAGATGGCAGATTTCTTTCACTAAAGGACATTAGTGAATCAGATGGATTTTTCCGACAATTGACCATGATTTCATAGTCATCAGTGGATGCATAATTCCAGATGTTTTTCATTGAATTCAAATTCCACTGTGTAGTATTTGAACCTGGGTACCCAGAACATTAACTGGGTCCCTGGATTAATAGTCCAGTGATAATACCACTGGGCCATTGCCTTGTCAGGAATTCCTAGCTCAGAAGGAAGATGTTGTGATTGTTGCAAGTCAGTCATCTCAGCTCCAGGACATCACTGTAGGAGTCCTTCAGGGTAGTGCTCTAAGTCTAACCATCTTCAGCAGCTTTATCAGTGACCTTGCTTCCACCATAATGTCAGAAGTGGGGATATTCGCTAAAGACTGCACAACGTTCGGTATCATTTGCGGTGACTCAGATACTGGACCAGCCCATATCCAAATTCAGCAAGACCTGGACAATATCTGGGCTTGGGCTTGGGCTGACAAGTGACAAGTAACATTCATGCCACATAAGTGCCAGGCAATGACCCTCTGCAACCAGACAGAATCTTGCCATCGTGCCTTGACATTGAATGCTATTACAATCGCTGAATCCTCCACTATCAACATCCTGGGGGTTACCAGTGACCAGAAACTGAACTGGGCTAGCCATGTAAATACTGTGACTACAAGAGTATGTTGGCTAGGGATCCTGCGGTGTGATGGAGCATTCTCCTGGATGAGTGCAAACCCAACGATGTTTAAGAAGCTTGACATCATTCAGGACAAAGCAGCCTGCTTGACTGACACTCTATCCACAAACATTCACATTCTCTACCCATACAGAGTAGCAGCAGTGTGTAATATCTACAACATGTGCCACAAGAAATCACCAAGGCTCAATGGACAGCATCTTCCAAACCTACAACCATTACCATCTAGAAGTACAAGAGCAGCAGGCATTTGGAAACTCCTGCCACCTGGACGTTCCCCTCCAAGCCACTCAGTGTACTGACTTGGAACTAAATGGCCGTTCCTTCACTGTCACTGGCTCAAAATCCTGGAACTCCCTCCCTGCAGTACTGTTTGTGTACTGGCACCACATGGAGTACAGCGGTTCAAGGAAGCAGCTCGCCACCACTTTTTCTCAAGGGCAAATAAAAGTGGGCAGTAACAACATCTAAAAGTATCTTTGTATCAAAGGGTGTGCTATATGCTCCCACCACCTCCCCTGTTGTGTATCCTCTTTCAATTTGCTGGTTGGAAGAGGTTTTTTTCTATGACTAATACTAAATTCCACCATGTACTTAGCACATTTATTACACTCTATCAGAATGGCTAAAGAGCCACTAAAATGAATGAGTAATAAGTAGTGATGCGACTCCACTATAGATGAAGAAACTAATGCAATTGCTAAACTTAGTTAATGCAAGATATGTTCAGTTATACTTTTGTTGTCAGAATGGAAGATAAAATGTTCATTCTTGTCAGATTAGTCTGTTGTTATTGGTGCAGTTGTTTCCTCATTTTTATTGCTAGTCTGATATTTCTGGATTTATAGTCCAATTTTTGAGTAAATTCTATTCAAAACAACATTGTGTATCATTGTGGTCCTGTACTGGTCATTATTGCATGTTCTTGGCCAAGATAATTGCCCAAGTCACAAAATTAGGATGATTTCTTTCTGAATGATATTCATTTAAGTAACCTGTGTATTATTGGAACTTTTATCCATGAAGCTCTGCTTAAGATGAGATTTCAGGATACTTGGGGAACTGGATGAAAAGATGAAAACACTTTCAGATCATTGTAATAGTAAACTTCTCTCATTGTTTCAAAAGTAATGCATGTGAAATATTCCACATGCATGAACATCTTGGAGTTCCTCACAAAACAAAAATATTTTAGTCTATAACATTGCCTTTTGGATTTTCTGCCAACAACAGACTAAACAGTTGGGCATTCTATGGGCTTAGAGTTCACCACTGAACAATGAAGAATCAGATCATCATATTTCAAAGGCATCTGAACAAACAAACTTTTATTCCGTTAGTGCCACATAAAGCTGTTTTCATTTATGATCTTGCATAATAAGAGATCTTATCTTTCAGCATTGTGTTTAACTAGAAGCAGTTGAAGTAATTTTAAGATGTGCTTCAAACATGTTTGAAATTGCAAAAATTGCCAGTATTTCAAATGAACATAACAACAGCTTCCATATACATGGTGTGTTTAAGATAAAGTGTAGCAAGGCTCTTCTAAGAAATGTTATTGAACAAAAGTTGATAGTGAGCTGCCAAGAACTTGATCAGTGCTGTAAGTTAGATCTGCCTTGAAGCGAGAAATGGCTCTGGTTTCCTTCCACATTGCAAAGATGTGCAGGTTACTGGGATTGGCCACGCTAAATTGCCCCTTAGTGTCCCCAGATATGTAGTTAGGGAGAATAGTAGTTATGGGCATAGAGCCAGGCATAGACCTGGGTTAGATGCTTCGTCAGAATCGGTGCAGACTGATGGGCTGAATGGCCTGATTCTATTTAGGGATTCTATGATTCTTAATTTTTTTTGTTCTATTTTTGACTCTGAGAAGTCTTTGATTCAACCAAGGATTGAAGATGCAGATCAACAAAAACTGAAAATGGTAAAACCTGGCAGGAAAGTGGTTGAAGTTTGGAATTACCTGGCCATTAAAGATCTGCAAATTTGCTTTGGTAACAAAAACTAGAATTTTTTTTATGGAGGATGAAGACTTAAATAAGAGCACAGATATCATATCGTATATATCATTTGGGCGGCACGGTGGCACAGTAGTTAGCACTGCTTTCAGTGCCAGGGACCTGGCTTAGATTTGTGGTTTGGGTCAGTCTATGTGGAGTTTCACGACCTCCTCATGCCTGCATGGGTTTCCTCTTGGTGCTCCAGTTTCCTCTCAGTCCAAAGATGTGCAGGTTATGTTGATTGGCCATGCTAAATTGACCCTAGTTTTGGGGGGATTGCCAGAGTAAATATGTGGGGTTACGAGTACAGGGTGGGATTGTTGCTGGTTCAGGCTCGATGGGCCAAATAGCCTCCTTCTGTACAGTACGGATTCTATAAATGATTATATCATCTGTTAACAGCTTCATATCCAAACAAAAATGACTAACTTCCATCCAAACAAGAAAACCTGGATTTTAAAAGACTTGAAAGCGATGGTGAAGGAAAGACAAATTACATTTGTGTAAGGGACTAAGACACACTTGACAAACTAAAAGGTGTGAAAAGAAATTCAGAGTGTGAAGGAATTGTGTAGAATCAGGCTGCGTAATGTTTTCAGCTTAAATAAGCTGAGAGATGCATGGAAGTATATGTATAAAATGTTGTCAGATTCTGATTGAAAGTGAGAGATCACCCCCTTTTCCGTCCACAAATAAGCCTCGTGATATTGCAAATGAATTGAATGGATTTTTTAGCCAGTTTAAATGAACATGTGATCCTGCAACAGATTTCACTTTGTGAATTAGAAGAATCCTGGGTTACTATCAGCAAATTGGAGGGAGAGAAGCAATTCAAGCAAGTGAATTTATGGACAACGTATGGCCCAGATCAGATCGGGGGAAAAAATCTTAAGGAATATGATCTTCAATTGGTAGTTCCTTTCTCTCTGGTCTTTCAGAATATGTTCCACATGCATACTGTCCTTGCTTTTGGAAACCAGCCATTATCATCCCAGTTGCTAAGAAGTTATGACCTGCTGAGCAGAATGATTACTGACCAGCTGCTCTTACATCAATAGTCATGAAGTGATCTGAGCTCATTGTGTCAAAGCATCTTTTAGGTCCTTGTGTTCCACATATTGATCAATGCCAGTTTGGCTGTTAACCTCATAAGTCAGTGGACAATGTTGTGCTTGTCCATCTGATTCAATAGCATACGGGTAGATTAAGCAATTATGCTCACACTACCTTTGGATTTCTTTTCAATTTTTAACACTAACAACTCAAGCTTATTGAAAAACCTTGATCCTACCTACTGTTCTATTTTAATCAGTGATCCCCTTCACAACAGGATCCATGTGGTGTTAATTTCTGGGATTTACTCGAAGCCCATGTTTATGAATACTGGATCCCCTCGGCTGTGTACTGTCAGAGTACAACAAGATAAGGCGGGGGTGTTATTGATGAGCAGATCTTTTATGACAAAATCGGCTCTTGAAGAATTTTGACAGTGTTGTGAACAATGAAAATCATCATCCCTTGTTTCAACATTACTGCTGGTTGCATTCTTGGAAAAGGTTACAGTCCCTTAAATGTAGGGCCGATCAATTCCTGAACTTGTTTGTGCCCTTTTCTATAAGAACTTTTAACAGGAGTTTGATGTATGGATGAGGACATGTGCTCAGGGTGGAATGCATTGACTGATTATTTCAATGTATTGGAATAATTTTAATTAAAGTTAGGTCTCTGGACAATTTTCTTTTATTGTTATCATTAATTTTTAAGTAATCTTTTAACAAACAAGCAATGTACTTAAAATGGACCCATTGGTTATAATATTCCAAAATTCCCTGAACACAAGAAAGGTTCCAATGGATTGGAAAAATGCTAATGTAACACCCTTATTCAAAAAGGGAGGGAGGCAAAATGTGGGAAATTACAAGTCAGTTAGTTTAAGTGCTGTTGTTAGGAAAGTGTTTAGAATCAATTATCAAGGAAGAAAATATTAGGACATTTGGAATGTCAAAACACTATCTGTCGGAGTCAGCAGAGTTTTATGAAAGGCAAATAATGTTTAACTAATTGGCTAGATTTCTTTGAAAATGTAACAAGCAAAATGGATAATGGGGATTCTGTAGATGTCGTATATCTGGACTTCCAGAAGGCATTTGATAAGGTGCCATGCAAAAGATTAATTCTCAAGGCTTGATCACATGGGATTAGGGGTAATTTATTAGCTTGGATAGGTGACTGGCTGATGGATGGAAGACATAAGAACATAAGAAATAGGAGCAGGAGTAGACCATCTAGCCCTTCGCGCCTGCCCCACTATTCAACAAGATCATGGCTAATCTGAAGTGGATCAGTTCCACTTTCCCGCTTTCTCCCCATAACCCTTAATTTCCTTGTCGATCAGAAACCTATCTACCCATGACTTAAATATATTCAGCGAGGTAGCCTCCACCACTTCAATGGGCAGAGAATTCCAGAGACTCACCACCCTTTGAGTAAAGAAGTTCCTCCTCAACTCCGATCTAAACTGCGCCCCCCTCCCTCCTTATTTTGAGGCTGTGCCCTCTAGTTCTGCTATCCTTTCTAAGCGGGAAGAATCTCTCTACCTCTACCCTATCTAGCCCCTTCATTATCTTATGTCTCTATAAGATCCCCCTCAGCCTTCTAAACGAGTACAGACCCAGTCTATTCAATCTCTCCTTATAGGCTAACCCCCTCATCTCTGGTATCAGCCTACTGAACCTTCTCTGCACTCCCTCCAAGGCCAATATATCCTTTAGCAAATGCGGCGACCAAAACTGCACACAGTACTCCAGTTGCGGCCTCACCAGTGCTGTGTACAGTTGCAGCAAGACATCCTTGCTTTTATATTCTATCCTCCTCGCTATAAAGGCCAACATTCCATTAGCCTTCTTGATCACCTGCTGCACCTGCAGACTGGGTTTTTGCAATTTGTGCACATGGACCCCCAGGTCCCTCTGCACTGTAGCATGCTGCAGCTTTTCGCCCTTTAAATAATAATCCCTCCTACTATTATTTCTACCAAAGTGGATAACCTCACATTTGCTAACGTTATACTCCATCTGCCAGGTCCTCGCCCACTCACTCAGCCTATCCAGATCTCTCTGCAGACTCTCCGCACCTTCCACGCATTCGCTTTTCCATTCACCTTCATATCATCAGCAAATTTTGTTACCCTACACTCAGCCCCCTCCTCCAGATCGTCTATGTAAATAGTAAACAGTTGAGGCCGCAGCACCGATCCTTGCAGCACTCCACCAGTCACCAACTGCTAACCAGAACAGCACCCATTGATTCTGCTTCCTATTAGACAACCAATCCTCGATCCACGCTAACACCTTACCCCCAACTCTGTGCACCCTAACCTTTTGCAGCAACCTTTTGTGAGGCACCTTATCAAACACCTTCTGGAAATCTAAAAGCACCACATCCACCGGTTCGCCTCTGTCTACCGCACTAGTCACGTCCTCATAGAAATCCAATAAATTCGTTAAACGTGACTTCCCCTTCACGAATCCATGCTGCGATTGCTTGATCAAACCGCTCTTTTCTAGGTGTCTCGCTATTTCATCTTTGATGACGGATTCTAGCATTTTTCCAACTACAGACGTTAAACTAGCTGGCCTATAATTCCCTGCCTTTTGTCTGCTACCTTTTTTAAACAGCGGCGTAATATTAGCTGTTTTTCAATCAAGACAGAGTTGGGATAAATGTTTTTTTTTCTGGATGGCAAGTAACTAGTGGGGTGCCACAGAGTTTGGTCCTTGGACCCCAGCTATTTGCAGTCTGTATTAATGGCTTGGATACAGGGATTGAAGGCAATTTTTTTTCATTTGTGCACTCCAAACCCACTACAATAAAAAATAACATGCCATTTGCTTTTCTGATTGCATGTTAACTTTTTGTGTCCCTTAAACAAACACATCCAAGCCTTTTGCATATTGACATTTACAAGTTGCATGCCTATTAAAAATATTGTACTTTGTGATGATAGTGTGCCTTTGAGATTTTTAAAAAAATCAAACTCACAGCCTTGGATGACATCATTGCTGGAAGGAGGAATAAAAAACTGGGCATGTCAGGTGACTGAAGTTTTTCAGCTTTCAGTTTTGTTTTGGCTGCAGTGTAAGAGGCAGTCTTGCAAGCAAGTTGGAAAAGAAGTCTCTCTCTCTGTGTTTTGCTTTATTTCAAATTCAAGCTGTTTTAATTATTTTTCATGTTCAAGCTGTTTCATTTGTAATTGAATTCTTGCCAACTCCAATGATTCTGACTGTGTTTCTGGCAATTTTAAATGCTCAGCTATGGCCACAATTATCTCCCCTTTCCAAACACTGTGTCAGACAATATCAACCGCAATGTTTTTGCCAATTCCAAAAGTTTTATTTTAGTCACCTTTTGCAAACCACCTTGCGTGGCTTCCTCCACCCTTGAAAGAATCATTGTTCCACAGGGCACTCCCTGTTTAAACCTGAATAAACCATTTTGCTCACCATTCACTATCTCTGAGTTTAATAATCCCAAATCAGTCTAAAAATATAGATTTTAATCCAGCTAAAACCCCCAACATTATGGTTCAGCTTAGAAACTCAAGTGTTTTATGAAGCCCGCCTCAATCATAAGTTTTGCATGTTGAACTTGGCTAGGATAAACAATGATATGTTCCACTTCAGGTATGATTTAAAAAGTACCCATGAGGGAGTTTTTAATCAAAGTTCATTTAAGAATATTGTTAACATATATGGAATGAAAATTAGCAATAACATTTATTAATTACAAGCAAAAACAAAACAACCACAATAATGTATAATCCTTAACCAATATATATCAGATGTTTCAATCAAAACTAATATCTAATAAACAAAATCCTTTTAAACGGAATTATCACTGCAAACTAAAGCTCACATGATACTGGAATCCGGTTCCCTGGGCTGAATGCTGATTTCAAATGATTTTGAAAACGCAGAGCAGTTTCTAGTCAGATCCACTCCCCAAAACAACAAAACACAGTTTCTATACTGCAGCGTAGCGAAAGGCCTTTCTTGCAGTTAACTGGTAAAATTTTCAAAGCAAAACTGAGAAGGAGACTTCTTTTCCAGCTTGCTTCCAAGACTGCCTCTCACACTGCAGCCAAAACAAAATTGAAAGCTGAAGAACTTGGGTTACCTGACCTGTCCATAGGTTTTTTTTCCCCACCTTACAGTAATGACATCACCTAAGGCTGTGAGCTCAATTTTTAAAAGAAATCTCTTAAAGACACACTAACATCACAGCTTTTCTCTTTTTAAACTGTATCTGCGATTGTTGCCGATCCACTTAACCTGTCTTTTGGCGGGACTAATCAAATTAAATCTAAATTGTAGCTTACGAAATAATAGAAATACTCACTTGCACCAAATTCCCATGTTAGCACTTGTTCCTCGTGCCACTTGGACTTCATCTTTTCCATTCTATGCTGTCATTCTGACCTGGAGGAGCTTTGAGATGGGAGGGTGAGGCTATGGAGGGATTTGAGAATAAGGGTGAGAATTTTTAATCTCAGGTCAGTGTGAGTCAGCAAGCACATGGTAAAAGCTGAATGGACTTCAAAGTTAGAGCAAGGGCAGCAGAGTTTTGGATCACCTTTTGTTTGTGGAGTTTAGAATGTGGGAGGCCTTCAGGAGTGCATCTGGAAAGTCAAATTGAGAGGCAAGAATGAGGCTTTCAGCAGTAGGTAGATTTCCTTCACAGTAGTGCAGATTTGTGGCTGGCAGCTTGTATCAGGACCAGATGTGACACCAACGTTGCCAACAGTCTGGTTCAGCCTCAGTGGGCAAGAAAGAAGGATGGAATCAGTGGCTAGCTAATGGGGTTTGTGCCATGATCTAAAGAAAACTTCATTTTTCTCAATATTTAGTTAAAGAAAATTTATGCTATCCAGAACTGGATGTTGGATCAACAGTCTGGTGGGTTGGTAATCTAGATCTGGGTGTCATCGGCATGCGTGTAGAAACTGGCAATTTTTGGATCTGTTTGCCAATTGTCAGCGTATAGATAAGAAATAGAAGAAGGCCAAGATAGATTGATGAGGGATTCCAGATATAACAGTGCAAGAGCAGAAGACAAAGCATTACATGTGATTCTATGACTACAACTACGTAGACAAGAATAAAACCTGACAGCAGTCCCAACAATGGAAAGGTGCTGAAGGATGTTGTATGGTCAGCTATGTCAAAGACCACAGGCTAAGTAAGATAAGGACTGATAGTTTATCTTTCAAATCTTTTCTTTGTTTGTATTTATGACTTTGAGAGTCATGTTGCTCATGTGGTGAGTAGAAACCTGATTGAAGGGATCCCAATATGTACTTCTGAAAAATGATGGTCATAGGTTGGGAAACAACAGCACGTATAAAACTTTGGAGAGGAAAGAGAGGCTGGAGTCAGAAAGGAGGAGGAGTCACTCTTTTGAAGAAAGAATTGATGGTGACCAGTAAAATACTGGCATCTATCCAATAAAAAGGAAAATTACTTAGCTATGTCCCATCCATGAAAAAGGACTAATTTAATTGCTGTGTGATAGAAGGTTTTGTCAACAACGCTGTCAAGCGACTCTTGCGCAACAACAACTTGCTCAGTGATGAAAGTAATTGAAGTTAAGTTTTGAAAACTATGAAATTAAATTTCTCTGAATGCAATTGAATGAAAAATAACATCAATCTAGAATTTAGTTCTTGACCTAAGATCTCAGCTGCATTCAAGACAGATCATATCGCTGATATTTTTAGTAATGTTCTGTGTCTTTCTTAACTGTTTTATCTGTGTTTAATTTTAAAGCGCAAGCTCCTTGACATTTCTTTAAAGTTGCAAAATCAAGAAGTATTTTCTACCAGTTTCGAGGTATTTCCACTTGGTGACAGAGTTTTCAGAGGTCTTGACCTCATCCTGTGAAGTTCTAGCAAAAAAATGTTTGAGATTTAAAATTGGCGGAATAAGAGAGGGAGAACACTGTTGAATTTCTCAATGGATTTGAATTTTTAACCATAATATAGACACATTGTTTGTTTAATCTACAATCAATTGTAGTATTGAATTGAAATCAGGGAGCCAAAATTTTGCTCGATTTTCCAACTTGATTGTCATCATCTAATTTTTCTTTTGAGCTTCAGAACCTGTGAGATTTGTATTGTTCTAGTTGCTGGAAATGTTTTAAATGAGTTGACTGTTTTGAGAAAATGTTGCCGATCTTTTAAAACTCTTTGCCGCAGTATTTGCAGGTACAGATGATAGATTGGGTATATAAAAGCAAATTTTTAAGTTGACCCCTTGCCAAGAATATCTGGACCCTGGATAAATCAAGGGACCACTGCAAGCTTTCATCAATTGGTACTTCTATACTGTTTGATTGTGGATAAGCATTAGAAGTTGCTTGATTGGTTGCTAACAGTAAACTAGGATGTGACCAAAGGAGCAGATGACAATGAATAAAGCTCTATAGGCAGAAGTACTGACGTTTGTTTTTTTTGTGCTCTAGCTATCGTTGGGAGTTTTTGTGTGGAACAAAAAGGCTTATTTTGTTGGTCGTGCTTTCTAGAAAGGAGCTTCAGTTGCCAAATGCTTACTGTTACATATTTATTGCTGGAAGTTTGTTTCTGCATTTTGCAGCAATTAGCCAGCATGCTGTTAGGGATTTAGAGAAAATGTCAATAATATATAATTTCATTATAATTCCATAATGATTTTAAAAACATATATATGCTTTCTTTAAACTTGTGTCGTCATGGATGAAAGCTTTAAATCTTTGCTTCTGTTTCATATTTGTACAATCGATCATTTATGTACAAATTAATTAAGAATTTTATTCCACTGTTCAGCATTTCATGTTCTCTTATTTTGGATAATTCCTTTGGGAGTAGCTGAAAGCCGCAATTTTTTTTCTCCTTTTGGTTTTGATTCTAGCATGTTTGTGTTTTTGTGCATTCAAGAATTTTTGTTTTATGTATTTAGTGTCTGTTTTTAATGTAGCAAACCATACCTGTTAACTAGTTACTTCAGTGATGTCTCAAAGTTGCAGCCTCGTCTGAAATATTATTATGTGCCAGGGATGTTCTTTGAATAAACTAGTTTAGACAAATTGTCCACATCCAGCCATATCTAGTGTCATCCCATCAACTCTTAAATATATTTATAACTAATTGGGACTTAACTCCCTTTTTTAAATGGCCAAATATAAAAAACATGTTATATTGCTGGTTGAAATGTCCTGCAGTAGAAATGAACCGTCAACTGTTGACTTTTGCTGGTCTTGCTCCTCTTTATTCACTTTCACAAAACTCTTAATCCCTCAATTTTTAATTTTATATTGTTTCAATTAAATCTTAATTAAACTGTCATTGAACATTTTATCTATCTATAAGTTTTGGTGTTAATCTGTTTTAGCAGTTGACTCCAGTTCTTACTTGACAAAATAACTATCCATATATTTCTGGGGAGAGATGAGGAGATAAAGACGCTGATCGCCTCATAGTCAACACTGAGGAAAATTTAACACTTAAGTTCAGGGTTTATAGATTGGGAGTGAAATATGATAAATATTATAATCCAAATAACATCACTTGACATTTCTGTTTGTGAATTGTCCAAGCCACCTTATTTGTGGAATTTGACAGTGGGTAATGGAGCTTGGCTGAGTTGATAGCATATTTATTTGAATAAGAATGTTGACTTTGTGCCCCACTCCAGCACATCGTCCAGGCTGACAGTCTATGTACTATTCCTTTCTTAATCAACAAAAACAAATGATCTATCTTTAATCAAATTGATATGCATAGCACACAATGGAAGGTGCATTTTTTTAAAACATCAAGTGAAGTTCGAAGCATTCACTATACTCTGGAATCCTAATCCTATTCCTAAACCTCTCTGCCATTCTCTTTGTCTTTGTCTTCCAGTAAGATGCTCTTTAAAGCTTCCATTTTGGCATAGTTTTTGACCTGCCCTAATAATCCTGTGTGGCTCAGATTTTGTTTGACAGTGCTCCTGTGAAGTGCCTGGGGGCATTTTGCTATGTTGAGGTGTTATACAAATGCAAGTTATGATGCATGGGGAAAGCTTTGAGATGTTTGAAAAATGAAATGAGATGCTATATAAATGTAATCCTCTTGTTCCTCATAATATTATCTCTCAAGATTGTCCACCTCCATAACCACTGTCACCACCCCTTTTCAGCCTGTCTTAACACTGAAACCCTCATTCATGCCATTGTCCCCTGCAGACACCCAACATGTGGCTTCCCTGAACTGAAGCTGATTCAACAATTTTCTCTGTCAGCTCTTAGCCTATCTTAGCTGACTACTTTGGCCTCTGGTTCTTCCACCAATTTAAAATGTTCTTTTTTTTGTGTTTAGAACCCTCTATGCCTCGTTACGTTCTATCTCAGTAACTTCCTATAAGCCTTCTTCTCTTTGTATCCTCCTCCAGGCAACCACCCAAACTCTCAGCTCAGTGTGATGCAGAGATTTCCACAATCCTTCCCTTTCTCTTTGATTCACCTTGATTACCACAGCTTCACACTTCTAGGCCCTCTCTTAACACCTCTGTCCTTTTTCTCCATTATAGGCCTTTTTAAGACCCAACTCCCTGAGCAAACATATTGTCATTCCTCCTAATATCTGCTATATTAGCTTGGCACCCCATTTTCCTTGCATTTCTGTGACGTGCCTGAGGATATTTTCTATGTTAGAGTTGCTTTATAAATGCAAGCTTTTCTCTCGTTGCCTGTTATTATACTCTGAATAAAGCAGTTTCCATTTTTGGATTCACAGGATTAAACAAAGTCAAAGCTATGAATGTACATTTACATCCTTGGAATCACAGTTTTCTCTGTGACATGGTAAGGGTTTGTTGGGGAATTTTCTGACACCTGACTCTTGATTCTCAATTGTTGATCATATTGGAAACATACTCTCATCATTTAACATGTGGATTAATATCTGACATTTAAACTTTTAATGAATCTGGGTTTTGTTAGAAAGCATGGTAATAAATAAAACAGAATTGAATTTTCCAAATTTGCAATGCCTGTAGAAGGAATAGAACTTGAGAAACTGCCAATTGTATAATTAGTATTTGCTATGATTACTTAGTAAAATTGAAGTATTTCATCTAAAGCAGAATGTTTCAGTCAACCAGTTACAGTTGCACTCATGCCAAAAATAGTCTGTCAAAGTTTGCGATTGCAGGTCATATTGTCATTATCCCCCTCTCTTTTGTTGAGATTTAGAGGATATATTTTTGCTCGGTCAGTGAATGCAGTGTTTTGCTATCTTCTGTTTTAATCTTAATGGAAGATTTTTACTTTATTAACCATTGTATAATGCAGGTTTTTGTCTTGCTTTCCTCTGGAGCAAATAACGTAACGGTGTACAAGTTTCTGTTAATTTTGTTTCTAACCCATTTAAGATGAAGCTTTTTAGCCTTGAGGTTTATGGGAGCAATTTTATCCATATACTTTTAGCACTAATAAGCCTCAAAGATAGCCCAGATGCAGATTTAAGCTCTCATTATGATTTGGCAGCAGCAGTGGCTGAGGATGATGTTCACTTAAGGTTGTGTGCTTTTGCTATGGGACTTGCCAAATGGACCCTGGTAGAAGCCTGTGCATGCTTTTGTTCAGTTGGGGATCATTGTTCGCACAACGATGGTTTGGATGGTTTGGACACCTCATTTCGGTGACATGTCAAGCTAATTCTTCCACATCGTCAGCCAGTGAGATGCATAATCTTCCTTCCCCTGTTCTGAAATTGTGGATGCAACACTTTTAGCAGAAGGCGGCATCTTGATGAAAGAGTTGGTGCATGTTCCAGGAATAGCTGTCCCAAGATTTGATAAGACTTCGATAATCAAATTGCCTGCCAGTTTTTATTAGAAGAGATTACACACCATTTTGGTCACTGGCAAGTCAATTAATTACCTCTTTAACACCGACCACCAGAACAGGAATAAATAAGTTGGTGCTGAGAATTTTGACCATTTGTTACTGAAGATGGACTACATTAGATTAAAATTGGACTTTTTGGAACCGCTTGTCAAGATTTTGCCAGTTCTCCAGCAGTGTTTTTCACAGACATTCTGAGGACTTCATCGGAAAAGAAAATGTGCTACATGAGTCCATCTAATTGGCGACCTTATAAGAATCACTAGATAAAAGGGGGAGCCTCCTGGTGGTCTCCCATAGCTTGCAAGATGAGAGGGATAGGAGATTCAGCCAGAACAAGCAGACCTAGCTCCACCTGGGGACAGAGGTAGGAGAGTGAGGGACAGGTATAGAACATCCTTACTTCCTTCTCTGGACCTCCTCCACCAGGAGTTCCAATACTGATCTGACATTCTGTACATCCTATCCCTGGTTACCGAGCCATTCTGAAACATTATTATTTGGCAGTCAGCATTCTACATAGCTTCACAGAAAGTGTGTTTGTGAAGTCTGCTTCTAGTGCAGTGGTTCCCAATCTTTCATATGTCATAGCATATATCTATACCATAAAGAAAATTGAGGCACACCTCCTATTTCCTCTGTTTGCTTCCCTTACTGGGAGCTTCATTTTTAACACCTCCCTGTCCGCTCTCCCAGGTTTTTGTGCCTTTTGTGAGTTCTTATTTTTTGTGCAGGTGTATGGGGCCTTTATCTTAAGCTCTAAAGAAAAGACACTCTTCAGCTCTGACAATGAGTCAGGGTGGCTCTATGTTGGTTCGATTCTCTTTCCACGGATGTTGTCAAACCTGCTGAGATTTTACAACATTTTCTATTTTTTTCAAGGTTGCATTATCTGCAGAATTTTGCCTTTTTTAAAAGATGTTATGCTTTTGACATACAGGGCAGTAGGGAGACCACATCTCGAATATTGTGTGCCGATTTGGTCTCTTTAAATAAAGAAGGATGTAAATGCATTGTAGACAATTTTGAGGAGGTTTACTAGATTGATACCTGGAATGAGCGGGTTTTCTTATGAGGAAAGGTTAGGCAAACTGGGCTTGTTTCCACTGGAGTTTAGAAGAGTGAGGGGTGACTCAGTAGACATATCAAGATCATTCAGGATCTTACATAAGGCTGATGTTGAAAGGATGTTTCCTCTTGTGGGAGAGGCCAGAACTAGGGGCACTGTTTTTAAATTAGGGCTGAGGATTGAGACACTTTGGAATGCTCAATTCCAAAGAACCCCAAGAGGCCAACAGCGAACGCTATGAGACAGCCAATGAACTGGTACAGCCAACAGAGAAATCCACGGTGCAGCAACTGAAGAGGAAAGAGTCAAATTGGACTCCTCCAGAAGGCCACTGCCCTCAACTCGACATGTATGCCTCAGCCGTCAGGCAGTGCGTCAATGCCAGATTCATCAGCCGCACTCAAGACAGCCCCGAACGTCACTGAAGCACAACGCAACACCTTCCGCGCTCTCAGGACCAATTGCAATGTTGTCATCAAACCACCAGACAAAGGAGGGGCCACCATCATACTGTACAGAAAGGATTACTGCAAAGAAGTGTACTGACAACTGAACAACAAGGAACAATACAGACAGTTACCTGCAGATCCAACCAAAAACACATCTGTCAACTCAACAGACTGATCAAGACCTTTGATCCAGACCTTCAGAGCGCCTTCCTGCTCTCATCCCATGTACTCCCGGCTTTGGAGATCTCTGCTGCCTCCTGAAGATACACAAGGCCAACACACCCGGCTGTCCCATCGTGTCAGGCAATAGGACCCTGTGTGAGTACCTCTCCAGCTACGTTGAGGGCACCCTGAAACCCATTGTACAAAGAACCCCCAGCTTTTGTTGCGATAGTACGGACTTCCTTCAGAAACTCCACACACATGGAGTAGTTGAGCCAGGAGCACTCCTCATCACAATGGATGTCTCAGCACTCTACACTAGCATCCCTGACAACAATGGCATTGCTACAGTTGCCTCAGTACTCAACACTGATAGCTGCCAATCTCCAGATGCAATTCTGCAACTCATCCGCTTCATCCTGGACCACAACATCTTCACCTTCAACAACCAGTTCTTCACCAGACATACAGAACAGCCATGGGGACCGAATTCACACCTCAATATGCCAACATCTTCAGGTTCAAACAAAATCTCTTCATCACACAGGACCTTAAACCAGTGCTATACACTTGATACATCAATGACATTTTCTTCCCTTGGACTCATGGCGAACAATCACTGAAACAACAATGAGGGTATCAACAAGTTCCATTCCACCATCAGATTCACCATGGACTGCTCTCCAGCATTGGTTGCATTCTTGGATATGTGCACCTCCATCAAGGCCGGTCACCTCAGCACTTCATTGTACTGCAAGCCCACGGATAACCTTACAATGCTCCACTTCTCCAGCTTTCACCCCAAAACATGTTAAGGAAGCCATCCCCTATGGACAAGCCCTCTGTGTACATAAGATTTGCTCAGATGAGGAGGATCGCAACAGACACCTCCAGATGCTGAAAGACGCGCTTGGAAGAACAGGATATGGCACTCGACTTGATCGACAGTTCTGACACCACACTGCGAAAAACCTCACCAACTTTCTCAGAAGACAAACATGGGATACAGCGGAAAGAGTACCTTTCGTCATTCAGTACTTCCCTGGAGCAGAGAAGCTATGACATCTTCTTTGGAGCCTTCAGCATGTCATCGATGAAGACAAACATCTCAACAAGGCAGTTCTCATACCCCTATTTCTTGCTTTCAGACAACCTCAAACAGACCATTGTCCGCAGCAAACTACCCAGACTTCAGGAGAATGGTGACTGTGACACACCACAACCCTGGCACAGCAACCTCTGCAATATGTGCCAGATCATTGACACGGGTGCCATCATCTCACGTGAGAACACCATCCACCAGATACACGGTGCATACTCTTGCAACTCGGTTTGTCTACCTGATATGCTGCAGGAAAGGATGTCCCAAGGCATGGTACATTGGGGAAACCATGTACCATGGTTTCTATGACAATGGATGAATGAACACCACTTGACAATCACCAGGCAGAAGTATTCTCTTCCTATTGGGGAACACTTCAGCAGTCCTCTGATTTTCAGGTAAGCGTTCTCCAAGGCAGCCTTCATGACACACGACAAAACAGAAAAACTGAGCAGAAACTGCTAGCCAACTTCCAAACACGTGAGGATGGCCTCAACCAGGATCTTGGGTTCATGTCACACTATCTGTAACCCCCATGACTTGCCTGGGCTTGCAAAATCTCACTAACTGTCCTGGCTGGAGACAGTACATATCTCTTAAACCTGTGCTTAACCCTCTCTCTGCTTGCATTGTCTGTATCTTTAAGACTTGATTACCTGTAAAGACTCTCGATCCAACCATTATCTTGTAAATTGAGTTTGTATCTACATATGATCTGTTCTGCACACAATTCCCACTCACCTGAAGAAGGGGCAATGCTCCAAAAACTTGTGCTACCAAATAAATGTGTTGGACTTTATCCTAGTGTTGTGAGATTCCTTTCTGTACTGTTAAAACACCAAGCAGCATGCTCTTGATGGCTGTCATAATTTCATTTTTTTTTGAAGTCTTTGAACTAAATGTTGGCAGCAATCATCATAGCCTCCTCCATGCCATCAATGAACAGATTCTTATGTTGTACCATCCATAGCTGATGCAAAATTGATGGGATTGAAGACAGAATAATCCCCAGAGCTTGACAATGTACATCCCAGAGCACATAAGGAAATGGCCCTAGAAATAGTGGATGCATTGGTGGTCATCTTCAAGGATTCTATAAATTCTGAAACGGTCCCTGCAGATTGGAAGGTAGCTAATGTCACTCCAACATTCAAAAAGGGAGGTAAAGAGAAAATGGGGAATTATGGACCGGTAAGCCTAATGTCGGTAGTGGGGAAAATTCTCGAATCCATTATCAAGGACTTCATGGCGGAGCATTTAGAAAGCAGTGGAAGGATCAGGCAGAGCCAGCATGAATTAATGAAGGGGAAATCATGCTTCACAAATCTGTTGGAATTCCTTGAAGATGTAACTAGTAGAGTTGACAAAGGGGAGCCAGTTGCTGTAGTATATTTGGACTTTCAGAAAGCGTTTGACAAAGTCCCGCATGAGAGATAATCGTGCAAGATTAAAGCACATGGGATTGAGGGAAATGTATTGAGATGGATAGAAAATGGTTGGCAGAGAGAAAACAAAGAGCAAGAATTAATGGTTCCTTTTCAAATTGGCAGGCAGTAACTAGTGGGGTGCCACAAGAATCAGTGCAGGGACCTCAGCTATTCACAGTATACATTAATGATTTGGATGAGGGAACAAAATGTAACATCTCAAAATTTTCAGATGATACCAAGTTGAGTGGGAGAGTAAACTGTGACAAGGATGCAGAGATTCTTCAGCATGATCCGGACAGGTTGGGTGAGTGGACAAATCAGTGGCAGATGCACTATATTTTGGAAGCAAAAGCAAGAAGGCAAATTACCACCTGAATGCTATAAATTGGGTGAGGGAAGTGTGCAGAAGGACCTGGGTATCCTTGTGCATCAGTCACTGAAAGTAAGCATGCTAGTGCAAGAGGCAGTAAAGAAGGCAAATGGAATGTTGGCCTTCATTGTGAGAGATTTCACGTACAGGAGCAGGGATGTGTTGTTGCAATTATACAGACTTTGGTGAGGTCACAGCTAGAATATTATGTACAGTTTTGGTCTCCTCTTCTGAGGAAAGGTGTTTTTGTGCTCGGGTGAGTGCAGCAGAAGTTTACCAGGCTGATCCAGGGATGGCAGGACTGATGTATGAGGAGAGATTGACTAGGTTAGGATTGTTTTCGCTGGAGTTCAGACGAATGAGGGAAGATCTATCTCATAGAGACTTACAAAATTCTAATTGGACTAATAGAGTAGATGCAGGGAGAATATTCCCAATGGTGGAGGAGTGCAGAAACCAGAGGTCACAGTCTCAGGATTTGGAGTAGATCGTTTAGGACTGAAGTGAAAAGACATTTCTTCACCCAAAGTGGTGATTGAGCCTGTGGAATTCATTACCATAGGAAGTTGTTGATGCTAAAATATTGAATGTATTCAAGAGGTAGCTAAATATCACAGTTGGGGAGAATGGGATCAGAGGTTATGGGGAGAAAGCAGGATTAGACTATTGAGTTAGATGATCAACCTTGGTCATAATGAATGGCAGAGGAGGCGAGAAGAGCGAAATGGCCTTCTCCTGCTCCTATCTTCTATGCTTTTATGCCTTTTTGCTAGCTTTGCCTTCAGCTACAGGTTTTGAAAAGATTGACTTTTGAACTTGCAACATTTCCTTTAACTCCCCAACTTTCTTGTATTGAGTTTTAAGCAATAGGACTAACTCAAATAATTGTGAGCAATAATACAATGCGATGCATGATATGTGAGAAATAAAGAAAGGGTGCAAAGAAAAGTGTAGTAAAACAGGAAGTGAATGATGGAACATGATAAGCCAATGCCCAAAAGGAGAATCCATAAAAAAGAAAATTTAATAAAGTAAATGATAATCAGTGATAAGATTGAAATAAGTTAGGAAAACAACTAACAATCAGTATAAACTTCATCTAATTTTACTTTCTATAAATTTTTGTCTAATTTGATCAGTTTTACACTTTCTTTTAAAGAAGACTTTTTGTTTATTGACATTAAATGGTGGAATTACAGTTGTAATATTTTCAATGTTCCTTGCCTTACAAAGTAGCATACACTAGTGACCTACAAACAGTGTGACATCATTGTATAATTTGAAGTCTAGCATGCATTTGGAACATTTCATGGCTCCACTGCAAATTTAAGTCATACTTTATCTGAGAAAGTAAATAAAGAAACAGTCATTTGGACTTTTATAAAGTTCTCTAGCAATTTATTGTAAATGTCTTAATTAATACAAGGGGAAAACCCATGTTTCTGCCCTCAAGCTTAAAGAGAAATTAACTAAATGTCACACATAATAATGTGATGCACATAAAACTGGTCTTGACAAATATCTGTGATATATTAAAAATGATGTTACAACGTTCTGTCTCAAAACATTTTTAAAAAATTAGGTTTTGTTAATGGATAAATCCATTTTAAGAGTCAGCATTTTCCTATGCCATCTGATCTGTTTGTGATAAGGTTTGTTTTAGTATTAAATGCCCATCCATAATACGAGGTGCAAAACATATCATTGGAATTGTATTTTGGCTGAGATTCCGTAAAGCAGTTCTACTGCAAAGACACTAGATGGCAGCATAGCAATATCTTGAGCTGAAGCAATACACTTGTAACTAAAAATGAGAATAAAGTATTTTCATCGAACTCTTGAATTGTTAGAATAAAATCAATAACTCTTGCATAAATATGAAATCAAAAGCAGCCACCATATAAATCTAGTGTAAAATAAGTCCGGAAAAACACAGCATATTACCATTAGGCTGTTGTTGTTCGTCCATCGTCATCGATGAGGACCTCGACACCATTAGTCATTTTGAGGCTGGTTGCAGTGTGTCCGAAGATGACTGATCAGGCCAATTTGGGCACGGAATGTCCTGGCACATATTGGACACCTTGTGTAGACACTGTAGTTGTTGCGCTGGTGGCTCTGGACTTGCACAGCTCGCGCTTAAGTTGTGCTTCAGCAATACACTTTGCTTCGTGAGCTTGACAGCCTTTGTAGCGCCAGGTAGGGCGGTTTTGTGCCAGCGTTTGCCAGGTGGTCGTGTCAATGTCAAGCAACTTCAGGGAGGTCTTGAGTGTGTCTTTGAAACGTTTCTTCTGCCCTCCATTTTTGGGGGACTCTCTGCCATTAGGCAGCATCTAATGAAAGGCCATTAACTCTGTTTCTTTCTCCATAAATGCTGCCTGAGATCTGCTGAGTGTTTTCAACAGTTTCTGTTATTATTTCAGATTCCCAGTATCTGCAGTATTTTGCTTCTGTAAATGTGCACCCGTCCTGACATTTTGTAGAATCATACCCAGAAGTAATCATTCCTGCAAATCCTATTTCATCCATGTTGCCAAGGTTTCCGTGGAGTTCCCTTCCTCATTAAAGGATAGCCTTACACCTGCACTCTTCACCACCCAATCCTGTGCCTCTCCTGTTCCATAGGATCTATTTCTCAAGACCATGTTGTCAGTGAAACTCTTTGTAATCTTCTTTCAAAAACACCAGGTCAATAGCCAAAATAATGCAGAACCTCCGGAAAATATGGTTAAAATGAGGTCATTAAGGGGCAGACCTTCTGACCTGAAGTGAACAAAGACAATTCAGGTAAACTTTATTCTTGTAACAGAAATATGAATATGATTGAACTATTTAAATCCACTTAGTAATTAATGAGATGATGGATGTGTGTTGAAAAGAAATCAATAATTTTTAACTGTATATTTACTCCCCACTGTCTTTGCTAGATATAGAAAGTTTTGAAGTAATGTCATACTTGATGTAGTTGATTTTTTACATTGGTTTCTGGCCATCTCAGTGATTCTGCTAGATAGTGGATGATGGGATGAGATGAGATGATGGCTTGGTCTTGACATTGCCATTATACGAATGTATGAATTACATGCAGCAGTAGGCCGTTTGGCCCCTCTAGCCTGCTTCACCATTCATTAAGATTATGGCTGATCTGATGTGGGCTGAACTCCGCATTCTGTCTGTTCCTGATAACCTTCAACTCTCTTGTTAGTCAAGAATCTGTCTACTTTTGCTTCAAAAATATGCATTGACCCTGCCTCCCTCCACCACTGTCTGTGGAAGAGTTCCAAAGATTCATAACATCCCAAGAGAAAAATTCTTCTCATCTCCAGCTTGAGACAGCTTATTTTTAAACTGTGTCCCCTTGTTGTCATCTCTCCCATGAGTGCAAACACCCTTCCAGCATCCACCCTGTCAAGTCTGATTAGGGTCTTATTTGCTTCAAGAAGATTACCTGTCTTGTGAACTCCAATAGATATAGGCTCATCTCGTCCAACCTTTCCTCATAGGATACCACCCTTCCCCCCCCTGCTGCCATGCCAACTATCAGTCAAGTGAACCTTCTTTGAACTGTTTCTAATGCATTTATATCTTCTGTAAAAATGAGAGCAAAATTGTGCATATTACTCTATGATGCGGTCTCACCAACAACCTGTACAACTGGAGAAAAACATCCTTACTTTTATATCCTTTTATTCTGTCATGGGATGTGGCTTTCACTGGCAGTGCCAGCATTTGTTGCCCATCCCTAATTGCCCTGAACAGAGTGCTTGTAGGCCATTTCCAAGGCCAGTTAAGAGTCAGCCACATGGCTGTTAGTTTGAAATAACATGTAAACTAGAAGGGTAGGGCAGCAAATTTCTTTCCTGAGAGGACTTAATGAACAAGATGTGTTTTATGATGATCAATAATCACCATTATTAATTTTCAGTTCCAAATTTAATTGAATTCAAATTCCATCAACTGCCATAGTGGGATTTGAACCCATTTTCCCAGAATATTTGCCTGGGCCGCTGGATAATTATTCCAATGACCACTCTAATGAACCACCATCTCCACCTGCACTCCACTCCACTGCCATCCCCCTTAGCTCTCCCACCCTCCCCTTGCTCACAAACAATCCCCTGCCCCTTGTATGCCCACACCCTGCCCCATTGCAAGTTCTGTTCCCTTTGCTGTCCTCTGATTAGACAAGCAGTTCCCAGCATTTTTCAAATGTGCCTGTCTTTCCTGGAAGGCTCCCTTGGATCCCCTAGGTCCCAAGGAGCCCAGTTTGGGAACCCCTGCTCTGCAGTGAAGACTGTGCAAAATATGTATTCAATTCACCTGCTGTTTCCTCATTTTCTATGAATAATTCTGTTTCTCTCTCTGCAGAAGCCAAATACTTATTTTATTTTTTTCCTTTTTAAGTACACGTAGAAGCTTTAACCATCTTTTCATACTTCTAGCTAGCTTTCACTCGTGCTCAAATTTCTTGCACCATGTTAATCTTCATGATTCTTTGCTGTTAAATTCTGTCCAATCTTCTGAATTGCCATTCATCTTTGTGGAATTATACACTTTCTTGTTCAGTTTAATGTTATCTTAATTTCTTTTCATTATCATCTTCAGTTTACTAGATTTGGATCTTTTGCACCAATACTTCATCTGTCATTGTTTTGGTAGATTCTTGCCATTGATATTTTTTCATGTATTTTTGTTGCCAGTATTAATTAGGCTCCAGGTATGGATCTGCTGTTATTTACACCAGTTATTAATCCATCATAGACCATAATATGTTTCTCACTTTCAAATATATATTCTTCCATGAAGTATTCAAAACTCTCCTTGCAGTCACTTCAATCTTGAATGCAACACCCAGTGTGTTTCCAGAAGTTTTTGATGTGGTTGATTTATCACTTCTTGCTAGGCATAGTCTCTTTCACATTGAGTTTCTTCAGATGAGTTATCACATGGATCTCACAATTCTCTGTATCAGTTGTTAATCATATAAATTAAAGTTGGATGGCATTGATTGGATGACTACTTGAGCACATAACAGAGACACTTACTGATGAGGTGTTGGTTGTTTGAAGAGGGAGGTACTTATAACATTTCACTCTGTGTAAACTCATCCTTTAATTTAGTGGGGAATGATGTAATGGCTGGATCATCCACAGATATTGTTCTCTTAGATGAACTTGTGAAATGCCATGCTAGTTCTTAAATCTTTCCAACCATCCTTTGCTGTCTTCAAACTCTACCATGATGGTATTTTCATTCATTTGGTGGCAAAAGCTGAAGCTTGAATAACAGGATCAGATATTTGTATGTCCTCAGCTGTCTGCTGGATGAAGTGTGTATATATTGTTTTGTTGAGATGTGTATTGTCAGCATTTCTGTCTTTCTTGGCCGCTTTCATCCATCTCCATTGACACCAGTCTCAACTTCACTTCATCTTTACATTGTCTACAAAGCACTAATTCAGTGATCTCTATTATTTGCAAAATTGCTGCTTGCTTTCCTTGATCAGGGTAATGATTTTCAACTTCTCAACAGTGGTGTCGGACTTCTTGTTGTAACTCTGTACACATGATTTCGCTTTGGTTATATGGGTATTAGTGCAAGTTTGATCTGGATGTAAGGGAAAAATGATACCTTAATTAGTCCTGAGATTTGTTGGCTGGTTTGAAGTTAATTGTGGAACATTTATACTTCAACAATGATCTGAAAGGATAAATCTGAATGAAAATTTGGAGGTTCGAGGCAGACCGGCATTGTGTTGAGTTCCCTGATATTGCAGGCTGCATTATGGTAGAGTCCCAGTGTAGTTTATCTATAAATGTCACTGGTTGAGTTAATCTGATGTGGGTATGCCGGCGTTGGACTGGCGTAAACACAGTAAAAAGTCTGACAACACCAGGTTTTAGTCCAACCTATTTATTTGATAATATTCTCACAAGCTTTCGAGGGGTTACCCTCTTCGTCAGGTGAATGGAGAGTTCTCTAATCTCTAAACTGTCTGTGCTTTATATGCTCTGTCTGAGGCCAGAACTCTCCATTCACCTGACGAAGAGGGTAACCCCTCGAAAGCTTGTGAGAATATTATCAAATAAATAGGTTGGACTAAAACCTGGTGTTGTCAGACTTTTTACTGAGTTAATCTGAACAGAAATAACTCTGATCTCTGTACTGTCTTGTAATGAGTAGTTGGATATGATTTCCATTTGGAATATTATGAGCAGTTTTGGGCCCCATACCTAAGGAAGGATGTGCTGGCCTTGGAAAGGGTCCGGAGAAGGTTCACAAGAATGATCCCAGGAATGAATGGTTTGTCATATGAGGAGCAGTTGAGAAATCTGGGCCTATACTCTGGAGTTTAGAAGGACCCAGGGAAATCTAATTGAAACTTACAAAATACTGAGAGGCCTCGAAAGAGTGGACATGGAGAGGATGTTTCCACTCATGGGAGAGACTAGAACTTGAGGGCACAACCTCAGAGTAAAGGGACGCTCCTTTAAAACTGAGATGAGGAGGAATTTCTTCAGCTGGAGAGTGGTGAATCTGTGGACCTCATCGCCACTGAGGACTATAAAGATGAAGTCATTGAGTGTCTTTAAGACAGAAATTGATAGATTCTTGATCAATAAAGGGATCAGGGTTACAGGGAAAAGGCAGGAGAATGGGGATGCGAATCAGATCAGCAGATTCAATGGGCCGAATGGCCTAATTCTGCTCCTATTTTATATCTCATCATCCATCTGAAATTATATTAATCTGATTATCTTCCTATTTCATCTTGTGCTTGCCTGCAACACTTTGGGTGTTCAAAATATTTTAAAAAGAGAGACTGCCAGCCATTCCTACTTTTCTTAATGACCTTATGACCTGGACTGGTCCCCAAGCATTTGCAAGTGGATTTATAAGCAATTGCTCTCAACTATTAGACTCTCTTGACCTCAGGATGTTTAAAAGTCAAAAATCAGAATACTTACGAGGCATGCCATGGAGCATTGGCTATCAACCTACATTTTATATACTGCGCAGAAATGAATCACAAACTATAAAGTGGAACATCCTTATTCTGTGTCTCCTGTGCTTTACTTTCCAATTTGTGATAAATTACTAACATTTTTTTCTGCAAAATAATTAACTTACATTGAGGGCAAAAACCGTCCCCTTTCTTCTTGCCCTAGCTTGTTGCCTTGGAACTGAGCCTATTTTCAGAGAGAATTGTTGAGCAAGTCTATCACATTTTGTGCAAAGCCTATAGTTCCCTGTTGATTTTTATGAACTTGAAGTAACTTTGTTTCCCCCTTTTTGTAGAAGTAGCTGCCAAACTTCTAAAAAAATTGTTGCTCTTAGGATGTACCTATTTGGACTATTTGCACAGGATATACATAGAATCATCAGAAGAATCATAGAAACCCTACTGTGCAGAATGAGACCATTTGGCCCATCGAGTCTGCACCAACCGCAATCCCACCCAGACCCTACCCCCATATGCCTACATGTTTTACCCACTGATCCCTCTAACCTACACATCTCAGGACACTAAGGGGCAATTTTAGCATGGCCAATCCACTAACCTGCACATCTTTGGACTGTGGGAGGAAACTGGAGCACCTGGAGAAAACCCACACAGACATGAGGAGAATGTGCAAACTCCACACAGGCAGTGACCCAAGCTGGGAATCAAACCCAGATCCCTGGAGCTGTGAAGCAGCAGTGCCAACCACTGTGCTACCGTGCCACCCCACCAATGGCCTTAAAGGGACATGTTAGGTTAGCAACAGTGCAACTGCTCAGGGTCAAAGACTACGTATGAGCAAAACCAATAGAGATTTGCCAGGACTTAAAAATAAACCAGTATCAAAAGACAAGAGAGGATGAAAGTTAAGACCTGCACAACTGGATTTCGTGTTTTGTTTTGTGCTTAATTGGACCAACCCAATGGAATCTATACCGTGCACTCCATTTATAAGATTTGCATTTGTTCTTCACTGTATTCAGCAATTCTGCCATACCTATTCCTTTGCAGTGTGTGCTATTTACATTTTCAGTGCTATATATATTTATGTGCAGTTGAATGGTGATAATTGCTGATGCCTTTATTACCTTTTATGCCTTTATATGCCTATATTAGAGATTACCAAGAGATGCCTTCGTAATTAATTATCAAAATTCGCTGGACTCTGGGGAAGTGCCAGAAGATTGGAAAATGGCTAATGTTATGCTGCTGTTTAAAAAAGGTAGCAGACAAAAGGCAGGGAATTATAGGCTGGTTAGCTTAACGTCTGTAGTTGGAAAAATGCTAGAATCCACCATCAACGAAGAAATAGCACGACACCTAGAAAAGAACGGTTTGATCAAGCAGATGCAGCATGGATTTGTGAAGGGGAAGTCGTGTTTAACAAATTTATTGGATTTCTATGAGGATGTGACTAGTGCGGTAGACAGAGGGGAACTGGTGGATGTGGTGTTTTTAGATTTCCAGAAGGCGTTTGATAAGGTGCCTCACAAAAGGCTGCTGCAAAAGGTTGGGGTGCACAGAGTTGGGGGTAAGGTGTTAGTGTGGATTGAGGATTGGTTATCTAACAGGAAGCAGGGAGTTGGAATCAATGGGTGCTTTTCTGGTTGGCAGTTGGTGACTAGTGGAGTGCCGCAGGGAACGGTGCTGGGGCCTCAATTATTTACCGTATACATTGACGATCTGGAGGAGGGGGCTGAGTGTAGGGTAACAAAATTTGCTGATGACATGAAGATGAGTGGAAAAGCGAATTGCGTGGAAGGCGCGGAAAGTCTGCAGAGAGATCTGGACAGGCTGAGTGAGTGGGTGAGGACCTGGCAGATGGAGTATAACGTTAGCAAATGTGAGGTTATCCACTTTGGTAGAAATAATAGTAGGAGGGATTATTACTTAAAGGGTCAAAGCTGCAGCATGCTACAGTGCAGCAGGACCTTGGGGTCCATGTGCATGAATTGCAAAAACCCAGTCTGCAGGTGCAGCAGATGATCAAGAACGTGAATGGAATGTTGGCCTTTACAGCGATGGGGATAGAATATAAAAGCAGGGAGGTCTTTCTGCAACTGTACACGGCACTGGTGAGGCCGCAACTGGAGTACTGTGTGCAGTTTTGGTCCCTGCATTTGCGAAAGGATATATTGGCCTTGGAGGGAGTACAGAGAAGGTTCACCAGGCTGAAACTGGAGATGAGGGGGTTAGCTTATGAGGAGAGATTGAATAGACTGGGTCTGTGCTCATTAGAGTTTAGAAGGCTGAGGGGGGACTCTTATAGAGACTTACATGATAATGAAGGGGCTAGATAGGGTAGAGGTAGAGAGATTCTTCCTGCTTAGAAAGGATAGCAGAACTAGAGGGCACAGCCTCAAAATAAGGCAGGGGGGTGCTGTTTAGAACAGAGTTGAGGAGGAACTTCTTCACTCAAAGGGTGGTGAGTCTCTGGAATTCTCTGCCCGTTGAAGTGGTGGAGGCTACCTCGCTGAATATATTTAAGTCACGGTAGATAGATTTCTGATAGACAAGGGAATTAAGGGTTATGGGGAGAAAGTGGGAAAGTGGAACTGATCCACTTCAGATTAGCCATGATCTTATTGAATGGCAGGGCAGGCTCGAAGGGCTAGATGGCCTTCTCCTGCTCCTATTTCTTATGTTCTTATGTTCTTCAGTCAGGAAGAAATTATTTTCTGTGGTGCTGATTTTGTTAGTGCTTTGTGGTAAGCACAAACTATTTGCCCCAAGAATAAGAGCAGTCTTCCCTCTTACTTTGAGAGTGTTTTGCCTGGAGAATGTTTTGTGGAGACCTAAGAAGGATAAAAATACAAATTAACATGTTGTGGCAAGAAAGGGATAACAAAATGAAATTTCAATGACATTGTTACCCATTTGTCAAAATTATAAAGTCTTGTCCTTTCAGTATTTCTCTCTCACATATAATCTTTAATATGCTCTTGCCCATTATCCCATCCTTGCTGACCTACATTGTTGTCCAATGCCAGTATATAATTTTTCTTGCCTTTAAATTCCTCCATGAACTTGTCTTCCTCTACACTGTGAACCTCCTCTATCTGTGCAGTTCTCGTTGAACTCTTTGTTCTTTTATGTAAATAATCAATCATATAAACCACAGTCATTAGCTACAATTTCTTCTTATTAAACCTTTCCATCTTATCTTTTTTCTGCAAAACTTAGTTTTTAATTTTTTTGACCAAATTTTTGGTGTTCCCATGTATCTGCTGTCCTTGTAATTCTAGATGGAAGTGATAGTTGGTTTGGAAGTGCTGTCTAAGGATCTTTGCATTTCTGCTGTGCATCTTGTAGGTAGCACACACTGCTGCTACTGAGCATCGGTGGTGGAGGAAGTGGATGTAGTGCCAATCAAGTGCGCTTTTTGTCCTGGATGGTGTCAATCTTCTTGTGTTGTCGGAGTTGCATCTATCCAGGCAAATGGGGAGTGTTCCATCACACTCCTGACTTGTGCCTTGTAGATAGTGGACAGGCTTTTGGAAGTCCAGAGGTGAATTACTCACTGCAATATTCCTAGCCTCTGACTTGCTCTTGCAGTCACTTTGTTTATGTGGTGAGTCCAGTTGAGTTCCTGGTCAATGGTAACCCCAAGAATGTTGACAGTTGGGGATTCAGTGATGATAGCAACATTAAATGTCAAGGGTTAGTGGTTAGATTGTCTTTTATTGGTGATCGTCATTGCCTAGCATTTGTTATTTGCCACTTGTCAGCCAAAGCCTCGATATTCTCCAGATCTTATTGCATTCAAACATGGACTGCTTTGGTATCTGAGGAGTCACCAGTAGTGCTGAACATTGTGCAATAATTGGCAAACACCTCCACTTCTGATGAAGAGAAGGTCGTTGATGAAGTAGCCACATCCTTGAGTGAGTTGTTTAGTTGTCCACTACCATTCATGACTAGATGTGGCAGGACTGCAGAGTTTGGATCTGATTCATTGGTTGTGGGATCACTTAGCTCTACCACTTGCTGTTAATGCTTCTCAGCAAGCAAGTAGTCCTGTTTGGCAGCTTCACCAAGTTAACACTTCATTTTTAGGTATGACTGGCGCTTCTCCTGGCATGCTCTCTTGCACTCTCCAATAAATCAGGGTTGATACCCTAGCTTGAGGATAATAGTAGATTGGGGGACATGCTGGGCCATGAAGGTGCAGATTGTGTTGGTGTTCTGCCGCTATTGATGGCCCACACTGCCTCATGGATGCCTAAGTTTTGAGTTGCTAAATCTGTTCGAAGTCTGTCCCATTTTAGCACAGTGATCGTGCGCCACAATACGATGGAGATTATTCTCAGTGTGAAGACAGGACTTCGTCTCCACGTGGAAATTGCTACAGGTACTGTTGTGGACAGATGCATCTGCAGCTGGCAGATTGGTAAAGATGAGGTCAAGTATGCTTTTTCCTCTTGTTGGTTCCCTCATCACCTGCTGCAGAACAAGTCTAGCAGTTGTAACGGTTCGATCAGTAGTGCCGTTGGCGAGCCATTTTGGTGGTGGATGTTGAAATCCCCCACCATAGTACATTTTGTGCCCTTGTCACCCTCAGTGCTTCCTCCAAGCACTGTTCATTATGGAGGACTATTGACTCAGCAGTTGTTTAGTTGTCCACCACCATTCATGGCTAAATGTGGCAGGACCAAAAAACATAAGAGCAGAATTAGGCCACCCAGCTCATTGAGACTACTCCACCGTTCAATCATGGCTGATATTTTTCTCATCCCTGTTCTTCTGCCTTTTCCCCATAACTCCTGATCCCCTTAGTAATGAAGAACCTATCTATCTCTTAGACACTCAATGACCTGGTCTCCACAGCCTTCTGCAGCAAAGAGTTTCACAGATTCACCACTCTCTGGCTGAAGATATTCCTTTGCATTTCTGTTCTAAAAGATTGTCTCTTTAGCCTGAGGCTGTGCCCTCTGATTCTAGTTTTTCCTACTTGTGGAAACATCCTCTCTACGTCCATTCTATCCAGGCCTTGCAGTATCCTATAAGTTTCAATAAGGTCCCCCCCCCTCATCCTTCTAAACTCAATGAGTACAGACCCAAAGCCTTCAGCCGTTCCTCATACAATAAACTCTTCATTCCAGAATTTCTTGTGAACCTCTTCTTCCAAGGTCAGCACATCCTTCCTTAGGCATGGGGCCCAAAATTGCTCACAGTACTCCCAAACGGGGTCTGATCAGAGCCTTGTACAGCCTCAGAAGTATATCCCTGCTCTTGTATTCTAGCCCTCTCGACATGAATGCTAATATTGCACTTGCCTTCTTAACTTCCGACTGAACCTGCACATTAACCTTAAGAGAATCTTGAACGAAGACTTCTAAGTCCCTTTGAGTTTCTGATTTTCTAAGCCTTTTCCCATTTAGAAAATAGTCTATGCCTTTATTCCTCCTTCCATAGTGCACACTTTTCCACAATGTATTCCACCTGCCACTTTTTTTGCCCACTCTCCTAATCTGTCTAAGACCTCCTGCAGCCCCCCTGTCCCTCTACATATCTTTGTATCATCTGCAAACTTAATCAACCAGCCCTTCAGTTCCTTCCTCCAAATCATTAATGTGATTTGTGAAAAGTTGTGGTCCCAGCACTGACCGCTGAGGCACACCACTAGTCACTAGCTGCCATCCTGAAAAAGACACCTTTAGTCCCACTCTCTGCCTTCTACCAGTCAGCCAATCCTCTATCCATGCCAGGATCTTACCCTTAACACCGTGGGCACTTAACTTATTTAGCAGTCTCCTATGTGGCACCATATCAAAGGCCTTCTAAATATCTAAATAAATCATGTCCACTGGTTCTAACTTCCTTGTTACCTTCTCAGAGAACTCTAACAGATCTGTTGGAAGTGACCTCCACTTGACAAAGCTGTGCTGACTCGGTCCTACTTTATCATGCATTTCCAGGAATTCTGCGATCTCAGCTTTAATACTGGACTCTAAAATCTTGCCAATGACCAATGACCAAAGTCAGGCTGCCTCCTTCCCTCCTTAAACAGCGGTGTTACATTAGCTACTTTCCAGTCCTCTGGTACCCTCCCTGCCTCCAGTGATTCCTGAAAGATCACCACCAATGCCTCCAGAATTTCCTCAGCTATCTATTTTAGAACCCTGGGTGTAGTCCACCTGGTCCAGATGATTTATCAACCTTCAAACATTTCAGTTTCCCCAAAATCTTCTCCTTAGTGATGGCCACTACATTCACCTGTGCTCCTGACTCTCGTGGTGCACTGCCATCCCACTGGTGAATTCCACCATAAAGACTGATGCAAAGTAACTATTCAGTTCCTGCACTATTCAGTGGTCCAATGGCTATTTTTGCCTCTCTCTTACCTTTTATATATTGGAAAAAACTCTTCCGATCTTTTTTCTTTACTAGCTTATGCTCATATTTCATCATCTCCCCTCTTGTTGCTTTTTTAGTTGTCCTCTGCTCACTTTTAAAGGCTTTCCAATCTTCTGGCTTCCCATTAACCCTTGCCATTTTGTATGTTTTTTTCTGATTTCACGCTGTCCTTGACTTCCCTTGTCAGCCATGGATGCCTCGTCCTCCCCTTAGCATGTTTCCTCCTCCTTGGGATGAATTTCAGTTGTGCCTCCCAAATAACTCTCCAAAACTCCTGCCGTTGCTGATCCACTGTCTTTCCTGCTAGGCTCCCTTTCCAATCAGCTTTGGCCAGCTTCTCCCTCATGTCTTTGTAGTTACCTTTAATTGTAATACTGTTACATCTGATCCCATCCCTGGAATTGTAATACCATTACATCTGGTTATCATCCCTGGATATGTCCTGTCCCTGCTTTGGCTGATGAGTCAGTAACCCTCCATGGTAAACAGCGCTTGGAGGAAGGACTGAGCATGGCAAGGGCACAAAATATACTTTGGTAGGGGGGCTTTGAACATCCACCACCAAAATGGCTCATCAGTAGCAATATTGATCAAACGAGTATAACTGTTAGACTAGTTCTGCAGCATGTGATGAGGGAGCCAACAAGAGAAAAATATACTTCATCTCATCCTTACCAATCTGCCAGCTGCCGTCCACGACAGTACCTGTAAGAGTGACCATGTGGAGACAAAGACAATCAAAGTTAAAGGAAAGGGTGGAAGTGCAAGTTAATGGTGCTGAGAGCTCAGGAGAAGTTAGTAAAGTTTCCAGACCACGTAACAGAACAGAGATTATAGAAGATGGCAGGAATCTAACCTCAGGCAGAGCAAAAAAGCTGACAACTATGATAAGGGAGGTGGTTGATGCAGGACTGAGGGCGTTTTACCTAAATGCGCGCATAATACGGAACAAGGTAAATGAACTTGTTGCACACATTGAAATTGATCAGCATGATGATGTGGACATCAGAGACATGGCTGCAAGGAGATCAAGGCTGGAATCTAAATATCCAAGGGTATGTGTCCTATCAAAAGGACAGGTAAATGGGCAAAGGGGGTGGGGTTGTGATATTAGTAAGGGATGAAGTTAAATTGATAGCAAGAAGCGATATAGGATCAGAAAACATAGAATCTCTGTGGGTGGAGTTGAGGAATCACAAAGATAAGAAGACCCTGATGGGAAATATGTGCAGGCTGCTTAGCAGTAGTCAGAATGTGGGGCAGAAAATAAATCAGGAGATAGAAAAGACATATAAAAAAGGCAATATTACAATAATCATGGGGGAGATCAATATGCAGGTGGACAGGTGAAATCAGGTAGATAATGGATCCCAAGAAAAGGAATTTGTGGAATGTCTAAGAGATGTTTTCTTTCGAGCAGCTTGTGACAGGGCCTACTAGGGAACAGGCAATTCTGGATTTGGTGATGTGGAGTGAAGCAGACTTGATTAGGCACTTAAGGTGAAGGAACCCTTCAGGAGCAGTGACCACAATATGATCAAATTTACGCTGTAGTTTGAGAGAGAGAAGTGTCTGGGACATTATCTGTAAGTTATGATTCTGAGAGTATGAGTATGTCAGACTGTTGCTTGACTAGTCTGTGAGACAACGCTCCAATTTTGGTACTAGCCCCCAGATGTTAGTAAGGAGGACTTTGCAGGATCAACGGGGCTGTTTCTTTTACCGTTGTCTTTTCAGGTGCCTAGAACAATGCCAGGTTGTCCATCCAGGTTCATTTATTTATTGAAACTTTGTAGTGATTGAGTGACTTGCTAGGCCATTGCAGAGGGCATTTGAGAGTCAACCACATTGCTGGAGTCACGTATAGGCCAGATCAGGTAAGGATGACAGATTTCCTTCCCTAAAGGACATTAGTGCACCAGATGGGGTTTTCCAGACAATTGACAATGGTTTCATTGTCATAATACATCCTTAATTCCAGGATTTTTTTTCACTGAATTCAAATTCCACCATCTGTCGTGGTGGGTTTTAAATGTGGGTCCTCAGAACTTAAGCTGAGTTTCTGGATTAATAGTCTAGTGATAATACCACTAGGTCATTGCCTCCCCCATAATATTCTCAGTAAGCACAGTCGATGTAAATTGATAGGCAAATTGTGGTCAGATATATCACACCCTGAAACCAAGTACAGATGCCACCCAATCCAACTTCTGTGGATTTCTCATCAAATCTTCCAGATGCTTTTCTTGTAATTGAGCCAACTGGTCTTACTGGAACTCTGGCTTTCACACAAGCGTTTCCAAATTCCATTCTCGAAGAGCACCTCTTGGAATCTTCTCCCAGTGAACACTTTCTCTTGGGTTAAGAATCCATCTCCAGAAATTCAATCTTTCCATTTAGTTGTCCTCTGCCTTGGATCACCATATGCATTCAGACTGCCATACAAGATACCCAGCTACACCAACAGAGCACCACTGCTTCACAGGCAAATTACTTCCAACGTCTGGCTTCTTACTTATTTGACTTTAAAATTGGTTCCTGCAGCTGTCTGCTTTTAACTTGAATTTCTCCAATTAGGACCTTGTTCAACTTCTTATTCTTTGAATTTTTGATTTAACTGTCTTCCTGAGGCATTCTTTTGTTCCCACTTCCGGGTTTCTGGGATTTTCTCTTGTTCTTTTGGAAAATCTGTTCTCTGCAGCTTCCTGCCTTGTGTCCAGCTTTTTCTGGTGCTCTCTTATTATTCACTCAAAATTTCTCCCTGTCTCAGCATGGTCCCTGGTTGCTAAGCAACATCCCAATTTTTCTTTAAACCCTATTGCTTTCATAACCCCTCATTACCATGCAAGCATCTGAACCAACCTGAAGTCATTAACCCTTTCAAGTTCAGAAACACATTAATTAAATTTGCTTGAAGTTATGCCTTATTTCTAATACCCACATATAAAATCAACATTATTTAAACTGACCTGTGCTTCCTGATATTAAGGATGTAGAAAGAACAAAGAAAATTACAGCGCAGGAACAGGCCCTCCAAGCCTGCACCGACCATGCTACCCGACTTAACTAAAACCCCCTACTCTTCTGGGTAATTCCCCCTTCCAACTACTTAATGATTAAGGTATTCAAAGTAATTTTAGTGAGAAAAATCTTTTGTTCGATTATGAGCTGATTAGAACCTAGTCATGTATTTTGGAACATTTCTTCTGTTGGATGTTCTATACCATCGCCTACAGGACTGATTCATCTGTGTACGCAAGGATCCAGATAAGTAGCTTTGGCATATTCAGGATAATGTGGTAATCTATTATAACACGCAAATTATCAACTGCATTCCTCCCATGCGTATTCAGGTCAATACAATATTTTCTGGTCATCATGATTATTTTATCTACAACAACCTAGACTTCAATTGTATATTTATAATAAAACATCCCAAAACACACATGATGACTAGCCAGAATTTTTGCCATTGTTGTGTTGCTGTCACAAGGGAGATGGGTAGGAAGTAAGAATTTTATGGAGTATCCAAAGATTCTACTTCCATTAATCAATAATGATTTTCCTGAGAGAAGAAAAATGCTACCTCCACGTAGCATATGGCTTGGAACGCTACAAAGAAGGATGTGTCTAGTGCTGCCATGTACCATCATGTATGTATGCAGTTTGATCACACTCTAATTTTCAGTTATGAGGTTACAGGAGCAATCCTTACCCAAGAGGTTTGATAATATAATTCAGTCTAATGCTGCAGTGCCATACTGAGGGGGTGGCACAGTAGCACAGTGGGTAGCACTGTTGCTTCACAGCACCAGGGACCCAGGTTCAATTCCTGGCTTGGGTCACTGTCTGTGTGGTGTTTGCACGTTCTCCCCGTGTTTGCGTGGGTTACCTCTGAGTGCTCCGGTTTCCCCTCACATTCTGAAAGTTGAGCTGGTTAAGTGCATTGACCGGAACAGGCTCCGGATTGTGGCGACTAGGGGAATTTCACATTACAGTATTAATGTAAGCCTTACTTGTGACTAATAAATAAAATTTAACATTGTTGTATCTTTTGGATGCGATGTTATACCAAGGCTCCAACTGCTCTCAACTGGATATAAACAGTCCATGGGGCTATTTGAAGAATAGCAAGGCGGTTCCTCTGGTATCCTGGTCAATATTTATTTGTTACAGACAGCGCATGAGAGTGCGTTTGTGCATGTCATTCAAACTAATTTCTTTCTGTAGCACTCATCTGTAAATAGAAAGACGTTTTCATTTGATTCACTCTTTGTAAGTGGTGGTGTTTTTCCCCAACCCCTTGGTTGTTGCACGATTCAAATTTCTATTAATCTCCCCAAAGTAAACTCAAGATAGAATGAACTCAAAGTGTTCGTTTAGTTGCACAGACTCAAAATGTGGGAAGGAGGGTTCATAATATCACCTTCACATTGCGACAGTAAAGAGAGCGTCCCTGTTCTTTTTGTGGGTGGCACATTGGCACAGTGGTTAGCATTGCTGCATCACAGTGTCAGGGACCTGGGCTCAATCCTGGCTTGAGTCACTGTGCAGAGTCCACACACCCTCCCCACGTCTGTGAGTTTCCTCCCACAGTCCAAAAGATGTGCTGGTCAGGTGCTTTGACCATGCTAAATTCTCCCTTTGTGTACCCGAACAGGTGCCAGAGTGTGGTGCCCAGAGGATTTTCTCAGTAACTTTATTGCAGTGTTAAGCCTACTCGTAACATCAATAAATGTAAAAAAGCAATAGAGAAGAAAAGATTTTTTGGTGCAATCTCCACAGAAAAAATAAAGATAGGTTCATGTGAGTTCCAGAATCTAGAATCAAACGTCCAATGAGGTATTCCTTTACAGAGGCTGGCAGGCTGAAAACCAATATTGTAGAATTCAGTTTTCACAAGATAACATAGGTACATAGAGATGAATCAGTCTTGCAGGTGATGGTACAGAACTTCCAACAGATGTTTACTCTGTACATAGCTGTTTTTTTGTATGGCTACTCATCAGATGTTAAAGAGCAGACTGAGTTATTTAGCATGGCAAGGCAATATTAACTTGTTCAGTAATCCAGGGGAATAGTCACATGATCCTACCTCTCCACCAGATTTTCAACAAAGGATGTGTACCCATCATCTAGAATTTGGTGGATCTCAACGACTGCTCAAAGTTTCAGCTATTGATTTGAAAGGAATGTTTGAGGCTCCTTTGTCAAAGTAGACCCTATGTCTCCTGTGGGCCAGCTAGTTGTCAAATGGAAATGCCCTTTATATAAAGTTGGGCTGTGTAGGCAACAGGTGATTAGTGTCTCCTCAGATAACAAGGTGAGTTTTCCTGAAACTTCAAAGTGGTGCTGGGGTCACAGATGAACATTGGTTCAACAATTTTAAGGATCATGTTCAGCCAAGGTCCAGCTTTAAAATTTTGAAATGGCAATGAGTAAATATATATAATTTTTAACACATGTTATATTTTAAAAAGTATAATGTGAGGTTAAAGTCCATCACACATTTCTTGGCCAATATCAGTACAATATTATCTGGGCATTTATCTCATTGCTGGTGTAGTTGTTTGCTGTAAACAAATTTGCCAGATTCCCCTACACTATATTAGAGCGATTATACTTCAAAGTGCTTCTTTGGCTGTGAAGTACTTTGGTACATTCTGAGATTGTGAAAAATGCTCCATAATTGCAATTTTAAAAAAAATCATGATCCAATGCAAAAGGAGAGAGATTTTTCTTGTATACAAATAGTCAAATAAAGATTTATGATTTAAAGACTCTTGGACTATGTACAATCCATACACCTTGCAATTTATATAGCCAAAGGTATTGTCTTTAAGCCAACTCTCATTCACATCACTCTCACCAACTAATTAGGTTACAGTGCAATCTATGATAATTTGTAATCAGTCCTCTTTATTGTGCATAGCTTACCATTTAAGGATTGTGCCTTGGAATCAAGGTCCCAGAATACTACTGATGTGCAACCATTGAAAAGCTAATTGCAAAGATAACTTGACCATGCTGTGAATGCAGGAATATGTAAAAAAAAACTTAGTTATCTGAAACAATTCATGAGTATTTGTATAAATGAAATCTGATATCTACAAGATATTAGCATTTCAAATGGGTAACAAAATGTTAATTTCTTGGCTGTACAGAAAAAATATATATACTAAAGCCACTTGGTAGTCTGTAATATGAGTCGATTCAAATTAGCTTTTGGTTGATTTTTATGGATCTTTCTTGTCCCTGATGCATAGTGTTGAGCATCACTAATAAAAGTTAACAAGTGGATGTGCAATAACTGGTCCTAATTATGCCCATAGTACCCTGTGTGATTTTCAGTTAATATCCTATGGTTACCTCAATTACTACGGAGATGATGAATGCACCACTGACCTAGATTTGTGCTTGATGGTTGAAATGAAATTATTTTTGAAATGAAAGTTGGTCAGCAATGTCAATTTGCATGGATTTGTGATTTTGAGTACATGATGAATAGGATAGAAGCCATGATTTCTGAATTGATGGGGGCATTTTACTTTGTTAGTAAAGGAAGAAAGTGCAAGAATTCCATGATGCATATTAGAATAGTGCCAGGTGCCACAGATGCTATGTGCCAGTCTTTCCTCATTTAAGGCAGTTTACACTGAAGTCTTCTGATGATAAATTGATGGTGTTCCTGAAAATCATAACTTTTAAGTGAAGTAGCTTTGTGAGTCATTGGATTTAACATTGATTCTTATGGCACCTGAGTTAGTGCTGCTTCAGATATTTCTTGCCTGGAATAAATAATGTACAAGTTGATATACTGTGCAGCCCTATACATTCATAGATGCAATAGATTGCAAAATAGAATAAATCACTGAATATAACATAACTATGATATATATTTAAATCAGATAACATTAAATAACCCACATAAGCCCTGAGTAGCACAATCTCTGTGTGTGTATGTGTGTCTAGGATCTGACTTTTATAGCACACTGTGTGGGCATGTGTATGTTGTGATGACACTGTGCCTTTAAGAAATGTATTTTAATCATGTTTTTCTGCAGGATGTTTCTAACTGTCCCTGACATTTTATCAGAACTGCTTTGTCGACAACCAGTATCCTGTCTTGTTACTGAAGCAATATGATTAATATCATGTTTATTTTAATCTGAAAGAATGCAGTGTTTACATGTTTTAGTGTTCCCTTGGAATGGCAGAGTAGAGCTTGATTTGGATGATTGACAGATCAGGTCATATGACTGGAGACAGCGAGTCTTTCACAGAATTTCAGCTTAATTGCTGTTTTAGATGCTGTTTGCAGCTGAAAGAGAGCAGTATCTCTTTTTTTTATCCTCTCTTTGGAATTGGAGATTCTGCTGTCTGAGTGTTGCTGTTTTGGAAGCTGCAGAGAGTGAGGTATCCTTTTCTATTTCTGAAGTCTGAAGACCGGAAGCTGCTAGAGACTGGGTTTACTTCTCTGGTTTGCGGTCTTGAGGATATATCTTTCTCTGAAAGCTACTGTTTAGATTTCTGTCCAGAGGTGTTAAAAAGTTAGAAATCTGGTATCAAGTGAGCATATTTGTTTAGCTGTTAACTGATTCTGAAGAAGGGTATATGTCAATAGGTTATTGCTTTAAATTGAAATACCAGAAATATCCAGCTATTAAGAATTAGAGTGTGTCATGTTTAAGTTTTGTAACTGGGGAGGTGATGGCCAAGTTGTATTATTGCTACACTATATTAATCCAAAAAGTCAGCTAATGTTCTGGGGACCCAGGTTCAAATTCCGCCAGCAGATGGTGGATTTTGAATTCAGCAGTTTAAAAAAAATCTGGAATTAAGAATCTACTGATGACCATGAAACCATGGTTGGAAAAACCCATCTGGTTCACTAATGTCCTTTAGGGAAGGAAATCTGCCATCCTTACCCAGTTTGGCCTACATGTGACTCCAGAGTCACAACAACGTGGTTGACTCTCAACTACCCTCAGGGATGGACAATAAATGCTGACCCAGCCTGCAATGCCCATGTCTTTCAAATGAAATTTTTACAAAGTTGTGCCCATTCTTGTTATATTCTAACAGTGTTCTTAAATAAATTTTGTTTGATAAGGGTTTTCTAGTGGGTCACTCGAATCGTAACTGGAGTGAAATACCAGATGCTCACCAATGCCAAAATCAAATGCACATCTTTGGGTTTAGGCACAAAAGACCTTGGAGTTTTTGGACTGGGCCTTAACAGGGTGTGTCTGTGTATGTGTCCACATGTGTTCCCCATCCCGGTCAACCAATCTTGTTGGAACTCGTCTCTCTAACCAGGGATTACAACCTTTACCTTTGAAGATCTAATGTTAGGATTCTCTCCAATAATCGCTCCAACCTGGATGGCAACAACAGTGGCCCACCTCGCAGGATTTAAATTTCATCTCCCCTGAATTCCTGAATATGCACACCAGCACCAACCCACAAGCACCACTTCAGTTCTTTGGCTATGCCGAGCAGAATATTATTGATCCAAAGGAGTACCTTTGTTTCAGTAGCCCACAGCACGAAGTCACCAATTTTCTGCTATGTCTCTCAATTGCCAAGACTTTTCCCGAGTCCTGTCTGACAGCCAGCACATCTTCTGGGCCCTCTTCACTTGCAGCTTGCAAATTGCAGCCCTTTTTCCACTTGGAACCTTCTTCTCTGCTGCCCTCTTAACTTAATGAATCATCTTCCCGTCCTTGTCCCCTGTCTGGGGCTCTTCTTGTGGGATCTCTCTCTGTCCCATGCCTGGGTCTCTTGTCTACAATGGCGCCAGCTCCCTTTTGCGCAGGCGTGTTTAACATATTCTCAGTCCCGTGAATTTAACATGCTGAATTGGGCATGTGCAGCCTGCTCTCAGTCTGCACGTGTGAAAATTCCAAGGTCTGCCAGGACTAGCAGTTCCTGACCTCTGCTCTCGACAGTACAGTAAGTCGGGTTTCGTTACAGTTTTTTTAAATCCCCATAGGAAGAAAGCTTCAACATAGGGAAGGTTTTTATTCATAGCTTTACATAAATTTCTCAGTAGTAGTCAAACAACCCATCTGGTTCACTAATTAATTCACAAATTAACAACCAATTTGGTTCACTAACGTCCTGTAGGGATGGAAATCTGTTGTCCTTACCTGGTCTAGCTATACTTATGACTCTAGAACAACAGAAATGTGGTTGACTCTGAAACGGAGGGCACTTAAAGATGGATGATAAATGCTGGCCCAGCCAGTGACGCTTATGTCCTGTAAAATGAGTAAAAATAAATTCCTAGCTTATCAAGAGAGATGCTACAGCCTGTGCACTTTTAGCCTCCTCTTGTTGATGCTTAAAATACGGAACTATCATCTGCACTACTTCAACAACTTTTTCTAAATGTGTTTACTCTCTTTTCCAATTCTTTTTCAAGCTTATTAATCTTTTAATTCAGTTCAGCTATTTCTCTGGTGAGTTCTGTTATCTTTATTTCAGTTCATCTGGAGAATCTTTTTGCAGGCTTAACAGTTTCATTTGGGTAATTATTTCATTTTGGAATCTTTATTTTATGGTTGCTAATTGCTCCTTAGACTTTATCAATTTACCCGTTAAATCCCCAATCTGTTTTTTAAGATTTTCCCTACCTGCTTTTAAAGTTTGGATCCACTCTTCCATGCCACACACATTGTCCATGTTGTTCTCCACATTGCATTGGAATTTAAGAATTTCATTGTTTGTTTCACAACAAGCTTCCAACATTTCATCAATCTTGGTTTTTAATTCTGCATTCAACCAACTGTTCTGATTCATAAGTTATTCATTTTCCTGTTCAAAGCATTTTCCCAAGACATAATGGAGACTCCTAATACTTGTACTCCATCAAACTTTAATTGAAGATCTATTTTTGTTGAATTTGCGTCTGCAAGTTTGTCATTAAGATGTTTCAAGCCCTCATTCAAGTGTTCTACTTCCTGTGACCTACAGTCCAATATTCTCACCAGTTCTCTTTTTTAATCAGCAAACTCTTCTTGCCTACATGAAAGTTGATTCCCTTTGCTGATCAGTTTTTCCTTAAAACCTAATTTGTCATACAACCTTTCACATTCTTGCATTTCTGATAACTTTTCTTGGTCCTGGGCTAGTGACTTTTCCCACTTCATCCTGTCTAACTTTAGAAACTTGGGCTTTACTGCACAATCAGGAAAGAGTTTATTTATTTTGTTGAGGGGGTAAAGGAATACTTCTTCCTGAAAGACAAAACCAACATAATCTTCAAAACCTTGCCTCGCTTTAATACTAGTCAAGGAAAAAACACCTTGACTATCATTTGCCATCATAGGTTTCTAGTAGATTCTGAGGGAACATGTTTTACTTAAAACCACCGCCACTGTTTTAACACCCATTTCCTTTTCCGGTACAGCTTTCTCTAAGGACTTTTTAAGCATTCATATTATTGCCACCATTTTACCATTCAGCTTTTAACAATTGGCTTTGAAATTTCCAATGTAATAGCAATAAGAACATTCTAGTTTCTTTGCACCAATTTTATTTTCTTTACTGTATTTATTGTTCACTGGAACAGCTCCTGCTTCCTTTCCAAATGGTTTCAGGGGTGAGAAACTTCAGTTATGGGGATAGATTGGTGAGATTGGGACTGCTGTCCTTGGACAGAAGATGGCTAAGAGGAGATTTGATAGAGATGTTTAAAATCATGAAGAGGCAAGACAGAGAAGATAGGGAGAAGCTGTTCCTGCTTGTAAAAGGATCAAGAACAAGAGGGCAAAGTGATTTACAAAAGAAGCAAATGTGTTGTGAGAGAAACTTTTCACTTGGGTGATTTGGATCTGGAATGCACTGGAGTGAAGTGAGTGATAACGCTCTGGAGCTGGTAGCCTAAGAGGGTGGTGAAAGTGGAGAATGATTTCCAATGAACACTGGATGGACACAAAGGCATCTTTTTGGCAAACCAAACAAATAATCAGATAAACCGAGGGACAAAGTAAAAGGGGCGGCCCTTAAGAGAGGGAACCTTCCAAAGCAAATTAAACCAAAATGTAAAAGAAACTTAAAACATCAAATCAAAAGACGATTAGAAGGATCAGTGATACACCCCAGCCCATGCTGGGCCTAACAGGCACAAAAGGTCTCAGTAGTGCCTGTGAACTCCACATGCTCTCTCTCCAAGGACACCTGGCCACGAATGTAGCTGCAGCGGGGAGGTGGGGGGCAGACAGTCAGATTGGACGACCTCGTCCGTCATCCACTGCCTGGACCCTGTTTATGGTGAGTCTAGCCCAGGAGTGAATGGACAGAAAGGAAATGGCCTTACAGGGCGAGGGGAAAGAAATGGCAGATGTGATTAACTTGATTGCCCTACAAAGAACTAGTGTGCACTTGATGGGCCAAATGGCCTCTTTCTATGCTGTAATGACTGTGATGCTATGAATTCTAATGAGGAACTCAGTTTCTCACTGCCCAAACAAAGCCTGTCCATCACCAATTAAAACACAAGGAGTGTGATGAAATAGCTGCAGCAACACTCAAGAAACTCAAACGCTGTTCACGACATAGCAGTTTGTTTGATTGGCGCCTTGACCAAGTGCTCCCTCCACCGCTGCTGCACAGTGGCATCAAATGCACTGTAGCAACTTGCCAAGGCTCTGTTGACAGCCCCTTCCAAACTGTGAATTCTACCACATAGAAAAACAAGGGCATGGCAACAAGAATATGGGAACACAGCTACCAGTAAGTTCCCTTCTAAGGCACCATCCTGACTTGAAAATATATTGTTGTTCTTTCACTAGCACAGAGTCAAAATCCTGGAACTCCCTCCTTAACTGCATGATTGGCGTCCCAAGACCACAAGAACAGCATTAATTCAAGAAGGAGGCACACCACACCTGCTCTGGGAATTACAGCTTGGCAGGAAATGTTTGTCTTGCCTGTGACACCCCTGTCCCATTATTTTTTTAAAATGCTTTGAAGTTGGCTTTGGTAGGCTTAAAATAACTCCTTTAAAATTTAAACTTATTCAATATTTTTGCAATGATATGCTTGGAATTCTTAAACTGTTTTTAAAATTAAGCTGTTAACATTAGTGTTGCATTCTTGAAGATCAACAATCACCAAGAAAGGCCAGGGATTAGGATTAAGTGAATTCTCTTTCAGAGAACTCTGAGGCGCAGTGAATTTAATAGCCTGTGGTGCTTTAAAATTCTGTAATTCAATATATTGTTTAAAATGTTCTATCCTAAAATTAGATGATGAACAATCTGTTGTTGGTTAGTAAGAACTTGCATGAAATAAACATGACAAATGACTATTATCTTCTCCTATTCATGTGTCAAAATACATGGAGGAATCTTTTTTGAGTCTGCGTCCAGTTAAATTACAAATGAACGTTGAGGGAGAGTCAAGCATACTTGTTTGGATTTGCTTAATTTGGATTGCAAGGTGAAAGTTTCCTTAGAACATCGTTGTAGATTAACATTAAAAAATCTGCAGAAAATTTAGGCCAGATATGGCAGGAAGCCGATTCTGCTTGTCTGCTGTCAATGAGATTAATTTAAGCGGCTAAATATAAATAACTTGTTAGCAGCTAAGTAGCTGAATTTTGCTGTTGCAAATTAGATTTTAAAATTATTCAAGTAAATGAAGATCAGAAAAAAACCCAGTAAAATCTAAATTTAAGTATACAAATACTTATCATAAAATATGTAATAGCTCAGGGTAAACTGCAATACAGTTGACATGTCTTCTTTGTAAAAATATTGTCAGGCTCCAATAAGAAATCGGGTAGATATTTCCTGTTTGGATTTACGTGGTGCTTCACATGGATGATGATTCAAAAACAATTATGTAAAAATAACACTGAGAAACAACACTGGCTATGAATGGAAAGATTCAAACAGGGTTTCACATTTGCCTGTTTTAAATATTTATTCAATTTTCTCTGGCAAAGGATTCCATGCTCCAGACGCCCCTTGTTTGAAGGTTTGTCTCCTTGCTTTGTTAAATTAAAATAGAAAATCCCTGGTTACGGATTCTCAATAAATAAAATATAATAAGTAACTGTTTTTCTATTTGTTAAAATTTTAATATTGTTAAAAAGAAACCTGTATCAAATCTCGGTCCAGCATTTCCAGTATTATTTTCAATACGTTATATGTTGATGCTTGGCATATAGAGCATTTCATTTGGAAGGCCAGAATCTTAATACAGATAGGATTTTTTTCCCTATTCAGGGATCATGTTCCCATCTTTGTGTAATACCTCATACCCTGATTTTCCCATGTTGACTGGTTACTGGCTTTTCAGCATTGAAGAACCACTCCTGCTTATGTAATGCCTTGGAAACTTAGTTCAGCAAGTAAATTTTCAATAGCCTCATGATTAGCTGGTAGGAATGGAGAGTTATTGCCAGTGCAGTGTTACTGAAGATATTAAGTAATAAACTATATATGTGGATGGGCACATTTAATTTTGTGGAAGAAATCTTGAAGCACTGGAGTAAAATTATTTAATTTACATATTTTGTTACCAGGTAATCATGCAAAGTTCAACCTGCATGACGAGCAAATTCATTGCTGTTTCAAATAGGCCAATTCCAATATTATTACTTTTTTTAAAGTTTTATTTATTTCTCACTCCCTCCCTGAATTTCACTTGGGCCCCAAGCAGCCCCAACCCATTTCCAGTGAACATAAGAAATAGGAGCAGGAGTAGGCCATCTAGCCCTTCGAGCCTGCCCTGCCATTCAATAAGATCATGGCTGATCTGTCGTGTCTCAGTTCCACCTTCCCGCCCTCTCCCCAGAACCCTTAATCCCCTTGCCTATCAAAAACCCATCAACCCGCGTCTTAAATATATTTAGCGAGGCAGCCTCCACCACTTCAACGGGCAGAGAATTCCAGAGATTCACCACCCTTTGAGTGAAGAAGTTCCTCCTCAACTCCGTTCTAAACCCCCCCCCCCCCCTTTATCTTGGGGCTGTGCCCTCTAGTCCTACTGTCCTTTCTGAGCAGGAAGAGCCTCTCCACCTCTATCCTATCCATCCCATTCATCATCTTATACGTCTCAATGAGATCTCCCCTCATTTTTCTAAACTCTAACGAGTACAAGCCTAGTTTATTCAGCCTCTCCTCATAGTTCAACCCCCTCAACTCCGGTATCAGCCTAGTAAACCTCCTCTGCACTCCCTCCAAGGCCAAAATATCCTTGCGTAAGTGCGGCGACCAAAACTGCACACAGTACTCCAGCTGTGGCCTCACCAGTGCCCTGTACAGTTGCAGCAAGACCTCCCTACTTTTAAATTCAATCCCCCTCGCTATGAAGGCCAGCATCCCATTAGCGTTCCTGACCACCTGCTGCACCTACAAGCTGGGTTTTTGCGACTCATGCACAAGGACCCCGAGGTCCCTCTGCACCATCGCATGCTGCAGTTTTTCGCCATGTAAGTAATAGTCCTTCCTACCATTATTCCTACCAAAGTGGACAACTTCACACTTGCCAACATTAAATTCCATTTGCCAGTTCCTGGCCCATTTGCCCAGCCTATCTAGATCCTTCTGCAGACTTTCCGCACCTTCCGCACAATTTGCCGTTCCCCCAATCTTGGTGTCATCAGCAAATTTCGACACTTGGTTCCCTCCTCCAGATCATCTATATAAATGATAAATAGTTGAGGGCCCAGCACCGACCCCTGGGGCACTCCACTAGTCACCAACCACCAATCCGAATAGCACCCATTGACCCCCACTCTCTGCCTCCTATTTGACAGCCAATCCCCTATCCACGCTAACACCCTATCCCCTACTCCATGCCCCCTGACCTTCTGCAATAACCTCTTGTGAGGCACCTTATCAAACGCCTTCTGAAAATCAAGGAACACCACATCCACCGGCTCTCCTCTATCCACCGCCCTAGACACATCCTCATAGAACTCCAATAAATTCATCAGACACGACTTCCCCTTAACGAAACCGTGCTGCATCAGCTCTATCAAACAATTCTCCTCAAGATGCCTCGCTATTTTCTCCTTGATCACGGATTCTAACATTTTACCTACAACAGACATTAAACTAACCGGCCTATAATTCCCTGCCTTTTGCCCGCCACCCTTCTTAAACAACGGCGTAACATTAGCTGTTTTCCAATCTTCCGGCACTTCCCCGGAATCCAACGACATTTGGAAAATAATCACCAAGGCATCCACTATCACCTCTGCCATTTCTTTCAGAACCCTTGGATGCATTCCATCCGGTCCTGGGGACTTGTCCACGATCAGTCCCTCCAGTCTTTCGAGCACTGCCTCTCTAGTAACAATAATGTCATTCAGGCCCTCCACTCCTACCATCTTTCCATCGCTAACACCTGGCAAATTATTCACGTCCTCCTCCGTGAAGACCGAAACAAAAAAGTTATTCAAGGCCTCAGCCATTTCCCCATCCCCTACCACTAAGTCCCCCCTCTCATCCTCTAAGGGTCCAACGTTCACCCTAGTCAGCCTCTTCCTTTTTATATATTTATAAAAACTCTTACTATCCTTTTTTATATTAAGCGCTAGCCCAGCTTCATAGTTTATCCTACCCTTCTTTATCAACTTCTTCGTCATTCTTTGTTGATATTTAAACCTCTCCCAATCCTCTTCTCGCCCACTACTCTTAGCTACTCTAAACGCATCCGCTTTTAATTTAACACTTTCCTTCACCTCCTTCGTTATCCACGGCTGATTATCTCTCCTCCTACGATCCTTTTTAACCATCGGAATAAATTTCTGCTGAGCACCAAGAAAGATGTCCTTAAAGATCCTCCACTGTCCCTCAGCAGACCTACCTTCCAATGCGCTCCCCCAATCAACATTCGCCAATTCCTCTCTCATCCTATCATACTCCCCTCTGATCAAACAAAGGACACATGCCCGGGAACCCACTTTCTCCTCCTCCATCTGCATCAGAAACTCCACCATACAATGATCACTCTTCCCAAGAGGATCCTTCACCACAAGGTCCCTAATTCTACCTGCCTCATTACATAACACCAGATCCAAGATAGCTCGCTCCCTCATCGGCTCCAACACACGCTGTTCAAGGAAACTATCCCGGCAGCATTCCAAGAACTCTTCCTTAAGCCCACCGCGTCCAACATGGGTCGACCAATCAATATGTAGATTGAAATCCCCCATAATTATTGCCGTTCTATTCCTGCACGCCGCATTTATTTGCGCGTTAACAGCCCGCCCCACCTCCAGATCATTATTTGGGGGCCTATAGACGACACCCACCAGCGTCTTCCTCCCTTTGCTGTTCCTAATCTCCACCCACAACGATTCCACTTTCTGCTCTTTGGTTCCTATATCATCCCTTACTACCACCCTGATGCTATCCTTAATCAGCAGAGCTACGCCCCTCCCTTTTTCCTCCCGCCTATCCTTCCTAAACACTTGATACCCCTGTACATTCAGCTCCCAGTCCCTGTCACCTTGCAGCCACGCCTCTGTAATGGCCACCTGATCATATCCATTTGTGCTGATCTGCGCCACCAGCTCATTCACTTTATTCCGAAGGCTTCGTGCATTCAGATAAAGTGCCTTCATCCCAGCCTTCACCTGTACCCTATTTGCCGGAACACCACCAACCTTACTCACGCCCCCTACTCCCCTTTATTATTGGGACATCCTTGGCCTCTTCCCTTACCTGTACCCTCTCCTTTACTTTAGACCCTGTAATTTCACCTACCCTCGCACCCTCCCCCTCCCAATTAGTTTAAAGCCCTATCTACAGTCCTATCTACATGATTCGCCAGGACTCTGGTCCCAGCACGGTTCAGGCCAACCCCATCCCACCTGAACAGGTCCCACCTACCCCAATACTGGCGCCAATGCCCCATAAATTCAAACCCATTCCTCCCACACCAATCCCTGAGCCACCCATTCACTTCCTTAATCTTATCAACCCTACGCCCGTCTGCACACAGTTCAGGCAGTAGTCCAGAGATAACCACCTTGTCGGTTCTACTTTTTAATTCCATTCCCAGCTTTTCATACTCCCTCCCCAGATCCTCAGTCCGCATTTTGCCTACGTCGTTGGCACCCACATGTACTACAACAACTGGATTCTCACCCTCCCACTCCAGGTTCCTCTGCAGCCCAGATGCGACATCCTGGACCCGAGCACCAGGCAGACAACACACCCTTCTGTGCACTTTGTCACTGTGACAAAGGACAGTGTCAATACCCTTAACCACACTATCCCCAATTACCACTACATTCCTTTTCACCTTCTCTTTGCCTATGTCCTATGTCCGCATCACTGTACCATGTGTAGTTTGCTCACCAACCTCACCTCCCTCGTTCTTGTCCACACTGGAAGCAAGAACCTCAAACCTGTTATGCAGATTGACAGGCTGAGGCATTTGGTCCCCACCCTCCTTCCTCCGGTCCCCACCCTCCCTCCTCTCAGCAGCCCCCTCCTGTTCCTGACCCTTAGAGTTAGCCAGTCTAGGGGGGGTGGATGTCTCTTGCACCCCATTATCAATGGCACCCTCCCTCCCCCTGATGAGCCTCAGTGTCTGTAGCTCAGAGGCCAGCTCATCTACCTTGAGCTGGAGCTCCTCCAGCAACCTGCACTTACTGCAGACATGGTCACTGGGAAGGACCCTGGGGTTCACCAGCTCCCACATCATACAGAAACAGCACATCACATGCCCCTCCATTATTCCCTTTAGTACTACTGAACACCGATTTCAACGCAAACTTACCTGGCCCTTTTCTCCAAAGCCCTTTGATCCTAAGCCCTAGTAGCTCACTCTGCTTCCCTCTCACTCCACTGCCCGCTGTCTACACCAGACCTCCTTTTAAACCGGGCGCTGTTTAAAAGCCTGCTTACCCACAAATCCCTGCTATCCACTCCCTTGTGCATGTTCTCTCTTTGTTTTCCTCTCCAGTTGCTATCTCTTTATGCTCTCGGGTATGACATTTGCTTACGTTGTCAGGACCCCAACATTGGGTTCAATTTCTGGAACCTTGTCCAATTAAGTATGGCAGGCAGAACAGGGAAGTGGAAAGTCCAACCTTCAGCAATGTTCACCAACAACCCCACCAGGAGACACAGCTACCAGACCAACAATGTGGAAGGTGTATCTTTCCTTAGACAGCCTGCAGCTGTAGATTTCTGGCACCTTCATCACTAGAGTTTGAGATTTGAAGGAAGCATTACTATTGCTGTTCAACGGCCCCTTCCCCTCTGTTATGATATTCAAGGAAGTCACCTCCAGGCAATGAACTGGCTTTGGCTTCAATAGAGGGCTGATCCACCATGTGGTGGCATAGTCAATTTAACTTAGCTCAGCCAGGCTTGCAGCCTGGTCCTGGTCAGACCCAACCTCTGACAAGATTGTTCATCAGTGGAATTGTTGGGAAACTCGTGATCTTCTCATTTTTATCCCTACTCTGCCACCAAATGTCTCTCTGCAGGACTAAGAACATTTAGCCTTCTTTTCTGAGCCTGGTCTCTGTCTCTGTGCTGCCACTCCCTCTTTCCTGTCCTGTTCCACTTCCACTCCCTGTCTCTCTGACCAACCCTGTTTTTCTGCATCTCCTAGCCCACTTACTCTGGTCTTCACTCGGGGTTGCCCAACCCCCCTTCATTCAGGGTTGCCTGCCCTCCCCCCACACTGATCGTTTAATGAATGGGTCAAAATTTGGCAGATAGAGTTCAACGTGGCTAAGTGTGAGGTCATCCATTTGGTTAAGAAAAATACAAAGGAAAAGTATTATCTAAGTGGAGAGAAACTTTGGAGTACTTCAGCGCAGAAGGATTGGGTGCATAAATCGCCGAAAACTGTTATTCTGTTCAACAGGTAATAAGTTGAATGAAATCTTGGCATTTATTGCTCAAGAAATAGAATATAAAAGTGAAGTGTTGTTGCTACTGTATAAAGCAAAATGTGGAGTTGCTGGTGTTGGACTGGGGTAGACGCAGGTTAAAGTCCAACAGGTTTATGTGGTAGCATGAGCTTTTGGAGCATTGTCCCTTCACTTGATGAAGGGGCAACGCTCCGAAAGCTTGTGCTACCAAATAAACCTGTTGGACTTTAACTTGGTGTTGAGATTACTTACTATAAAGTATGAGTGAGACTTGCTTTTGAACATTGTGTACAGATTTAGCCCCCTTTCTTGAGAATTGGAGGCAGTTGAGAGGCAGTTTGCTAGATTTATTCCATCAGTCAGGGGCTTGTCTTATGAACAAAAATTGGGCAGTTTAGGCCGATACTCATTGGCGTTTAGAAGAATGAGAAGAGATCTAATTGTTGTGTACAAAATGATAAGAGGGATTGTCAAAGTAGATGTGGAGAGACTGCTTCCTCTTGAAGGACAATCTAGAGCAAGAGGTCATGGTTTTGGGATAAGGGGCGGCAGATTTAAAACAGAGATGAGGTGAAATTACTCTGATGGTTATTGGACTGAGCAGTTCATGACCTGAGAGGTTAGTGGATGCTGGGAGTTTAAGGAAGAGGTGAAACAGATTTTTAATAGTAAGCATTTAAAGGGCTATGGTGAATGAGTAGGTACATGGAGTTAAGACCGAGATGAGAGAGCCATGATTGTATCAAATGGCAGAATAGACTCGAGGAGCTAAATTGCCTATTCCTGCTCCTAGTTATGTTCCCAGGATTTTCCCATCTCTTTTTTACATATACGTATAAATACATAGGAACAACATTTACTAGCCTTCAACATTAGTTCACTTCTATAAAAGTATATTGAGTGTACACCATCTGGACCTGAGGTTTTTATCCTTTTTTTGGTTTACTAATTTGTCAATTATTTTCTCCCTTTCTGTCTCAATTGTACTTATCCTTTTAAAAACCAATGCCTACTTCACTGCCTTCTTTGTAAAAGTTGAAGTAAAGTGAGTTAATTAATTTTTGTATTACTAGTGAGTTTATTAAGCTTGCTCTTTAGTGGTCCACTTGTTATTTGTCAGTACTGATGCAAAAATTTGTGATAAGATTATGACCCTTGCTGGCACAGAAGAAGCTCATTCAGCCTATTCAACTCACAGAAATGGGATCTTGGGTTTCATTAATAGACGTGTTGAATACAAAAGTAGGGAAGTTATGCTGAACCTTTATAAAGCTCTGGTTAAATCTCAATTACAGTTTTGTGTCCAGTTCTCATCACCACACTTGGGAAAGATGTGACGGCCATGAGAGGGAAAAAACTAACCCACTCCCCCATCCCTGGAACCGTTCCGGTAAATCTTTGCTCCCTTCCATGCTTTTGTACTCCATGTCTCTATTTATGATATCCAAGATGCCATATGCTTTTCTAACCACTCTATTAATATGTTTTGCCACTTTCAACGATCAATGCACATCCAGACCCCTCTATCCCTGTATGCTCTTTAGAATTGTGCCATTTAAATCTGCATTGCCTCTCCTTATCCCTTCTAAATGCATTGCCTCTGTTTTAAATTTCCATCTACCATTTGTCTGTTCATTATTCTAACCTATTACAACTAACTTGCATCATCCTCACTGTTTGTCATTTCTTCAGGTTTAATATCATCAGCAAATTTTGCAATTTTACTCTGTATTCTAAGATCCAAATCAGCAACGGTCCTAGCACTGATCCTTGGGGAACCACCACTGTCTATTCCCCTCCAGTCAGAAAACAACCATCCACCCTTCTGTCCTTAAGTCATTCTTTTAATCCAGTTGTTTACTGATCCGTCAGCTATTCATCAGCTCTGATGAAGGTCATCCTGACTTGAAACGTCTCGATTCTCTCTCCACAGATGCTGTCAGACTTGCTGAGATTTTCCAGCATTTTCTGTTTTTGAATACTGACGCACCTATTCCTAAACATCAATTTTGTTAAACTGTCCATTGTGATACCTCGTCAATCACTTTCTTAAAATTCATATTGACAAGTCCAACACATTCCCCTCATCAACCTTCTCAGTTACTTCATCAAAGTTCAACTAAATTAATAAAATGCTATCTGCATTTTACAAGTCCATACTGCCTCTCCTTGAGTAATTCAAACCGCTGTAAGTGCCTGTTGCTTTTCTTCCTGGTTATGGAAATCTACACAGTATCTTCATACTCTGCCAATACATTAATTTTGCATCCCTGAGGAGTCTTATCTTCAAAATTATTTAGGACATTCTTATAAAAAGTAGTTTGTGTTCCCTTTTATATTAACCACAAGTCTTTTTTGTCCTTTTAATCTCCCTATTCAATTTTCATTGCACTATGAATATTACTTTATTTAGTATATTGGATCTGAATTTTAATTTACTTTTGGTCTTTTTGAGCAAATATGCCCATCAATTATTTCCTTTTCACCTGATGGGAAGCATGCAAAATAGATACATTCCTATCACATTGTGTAGTTGAAGATTCAGTTTTGCTTATTGCTATCCTGTTGCTGAGTTTTTTTCTCGGTTATTTTGGGCCCGATCGTTTCTTGCCTCTCAAAAATTTTCTGTTTTCGAATCCAACACTCTTATTTGTACCTCTTTGTTACACTCTCCTGTTTTCACAATGGACCTAACTATGTAAATTAACTATGTTGGAAGTGCCATTTCCCAATTGATCTTCTAATCTCATCATATGTTTGTCCTACTTCACTTTTTGGAAGTAAATAAATTAAGTGTTCACCTTTTCAGAGATAAAATTCAATGGATGCTGGAAATTTGCAATGAAAACTGAAAATGTTGGGAAAAAAATCAGGAGGTCTATTAGCATCTCTGGCAAAAGAAACAAATTAATATTTCAGTCTATTGACTTCAGAATATTTTGAACTTTTTTAATATATTTCTGATGCCTTTGCACGTTTTGACTGGCACAATCTTTGTGTATTATTGGCATTTTTAACCTTGGACGTTATCAGGGGTGGGATGAAGGGGGAAGGGTTTCAGCAGGGACTGTTCTATGGATTGTGACTTTTACTATTACTCCAATACTTCTAACCTCTCTTTTTGTTAGCACAATATACAGGGCTCATCTGCCTATTTTAGTTCAGTTAAAGATATCTAACCTGAAATGTGAACCTTTTTTTGAATATTCAGTTACCTTCCGTCTTCACTAAATTGCTGTTTTTATTTGAAATTTCCACCATGTTTTTAATTTTAATATACATTAATTGATTTCTTCCTTTTGTCATTTTCTGGCAAATACCAATGGAAGAAGAGCTTCTTCTTTTCCCGGTAATATGATTCTGCAAACCAAGGCAAATAATTATAAATTACCCAAGATTTTCAGAAATTGTGTAATTTCCATATGTCTTTGTGAAATGTTGAAAGGCCTGTGTTGTCTTACCTACTTAACCAGGCACTTGAGATTGTACTTGTAACACATTATCTAAACTGAAAATATGACTGGCTGCCCACAATTTGCAAAAAAAGACACAACGAAATACTTGCAGCAGCAGAGGGGAGGGGACTAATGTAAAATGGTTGGTTTCATTGGTTAAGATTGAGGTCAGAAGAAATCATAAATTTAGCAAGCTGTTCATCTGATTCAGCTATCAAGACAGCACTTGTATTCCTGTGTATAATCACTCCATCTGGTATGATATAAGTCGTCCGTTGGTACAGCCTGGAAAGCTACCCCTACTGTGAAAAAAGTGGTACTGTACTTCCTGTTTTCATAAACGGTCGTGTGCATATTTTAGTGAAGCCTGATTCCTCTGGAGCTTTTGCTGTCTTTCTCTCTCTCTTTTCCGAAGCAGTGAATTGCAGTACGTGCAGAAGCATTTGAAACCTGTGGCCTCATCCTAGTTTAGCCAAAATATCTAAATATTGAAATTAGGTATTTAAAGAGAAACTAAAGGTGCTCGGCTCTGAACGTTTTCTAATTTTTCCAGAAACGAAGCAGAAGATTGAGCTGCTGATGTCAGTTAACTCTGGGAAGTCGTCCTCTTCAGAAAGGTACAGCAAACATGCATTGCACCCAGCATTGATGCTAAAAACAGTGAGAAATCTGAAAGAAGGAGGGAAGGGGGCTGCCAATATTCAAACGTCAGCAAAGAAAGCTTCACTGCATTGGTTAACATATTTTTCAGAATCTTATTCTGAAGCCTTGTTGCTTTTCTGAGGCTGATTGATTTCTCTCTCTTACGTGTTTTGCTTAATAGAACCATAACGTGAACCAAATAGCGACAATTAATGTGCTGAGCGTCAGTGTTCTATTTAAGTAGAGGGTCGTTTCCCCCCGCCCGCCCCAATTCCTTTCCTGCTGTGACATACACTAAATGAGAAGCATCTCGTTTATTATTTTAACCCTTCTCAGTTCCGTTCAGGTGCTGATTCTAAGAAAGTATGTCTGTATTCTAGGATCTGAAATCATTAACCCACGGATTAGTCAGCCACCTTCTGTGAGGCAGGCATGCTGCTGCTTCATGCTTCACTTCTGAAGGAGAATATTCAGCAGATGCAGTAATGTTTCATGACTGCAGGTTAGGTTAAATTACTTGTAGTATTTATCCAATGGTATTATATCTGCTAATCCAAAATAAATATTGATTGGAATAATTAATTGCAGTGATTTTGAAAAGTCCATGTAGCATTACCCATTTACCAGCACTTCAATTTTATAATTGTACCTTCTTCCACATTGAAGTTAGATTATTATGGAGCCTAATCTCAAAATTGGTCAAGTACGTATCTACTTTTCAGTCAACCATGACTACTAGTCTTCAGTTTTTCTGTACCTAATTAGTTAATTACATTTTAGGCATTTCTGCTTAAGATATGTTCAGTATATTAGCACATTTAACATTATTACTAGCCATTAGGTAAAAGGCATATCTTTACAACTCTCAGAAGAAGTTAGTTTAACATATTGCACGAGGCACTGACTGGATATCACAAAGCAGCTCATTTGTGAAAAATATATCCGTGTTCCATTTTACTTTGAGAGTGCTGCAACAAATGCTATATTGAAATGTGAATTGAAGTACAGTAAAGGGGAATATGTAATTGTTCACCTGTGGTTGGAAATCTTACTTTGTCTTTTTGGCCAGCATGGTTATATGCATAGAAAATAGTTGACTTCAGTTTTAAGGTTCTACAACACCCATTGTTCAGTAAAATAATGTAAATGGGCTTATTTTAAGTTGGTAGTTATGGCCATCCAGAGAGACTGAAGTTCGCTTTCCAGTACCAGTGCTTGTGCAAAGCATTTTTATGATTTGTTGTTGAGTCTGAAGATTACCATGTTTTAAAGAAATACAAAAATTGCCCTTCCTCTCTTTGATAGAGGGTACATCTTTTGAAAGAATGAACAGTATTTGGCTAACATTTCAACATATGTAAGACATTTGATGTATTGCAGGTGGATCCCCCTGGCATTGCTTACAATGGGATTGTTTTATAGCAAATGAAGTGTTACCAACAGTGTGACAAGATAACTGTCACTGCGAACAAGCATTGTATGTCCACTAAATGCTTTATGCAAAACTTATATATTGGGGGATGTATGTCCACATCTATGCCAGAAAACATTATCATCTGTCTGGCTATTTCCATTGTAAAGGAAACACATTCTATTCAATCTCTTGTACCCCATCATTTTTTTGCTGCATTTTGCCATTTCAGGTGATGTGATAGATGTTCTTCTATTGGGTGATGTGCTAGATTTAGCAATTTTCATGTAGATATTACAATAACACAATGAAAAACTTCATATTGATCTGAAGTTGATGCATATTTATAAGCTTCAATTTAATTCCCTGTTCCCACATTCTCCTGTAGGTACCAATTCGTAACGTGTAACGTTAGGGCTCTGGTATGGCGTCCAAGTGGCCATTATTTATGTCTGAACCTAGACTGCATTGGTACTGTTTTTGACTAGCATCACAAAACAGCTTCAATCTTGTGCTCAATTGACGTCCAGATGTATAGCTTTCAGCAGGAATTACTGATAGCTCTCAGGCCCAGCAATTGTGGCTTGGTTCTTATTTTCTTTCCTCGCCAATGTTTCTTTAACTTGGGAGTTGCTAATTGAAATGCCATCATCAGTGCACAGGTTGTCATCAATTTCGAATAGATTTTATGATCATGATATATATGTATTATGATAAGGCAGCTGAAGCAAATTCGCCACTCAGCACAACAATGGCTAGATGCCTAACGTGGATCATATTGGTGCTAATAGCATGGGGTTTGAACCCCATTCTGGATTTGGATAGATTTGGGGCCTGCTGTCTCACCCCAACTGTAGTACAAATCATAGCACTCAGAGGATCAGCAAATGACTGCTAAGGACCTGGCATTTGCAAAAAACTCAAGAAGAGGAAGAAGGAGACTCATAAAAAGAATATTAAGCTTGAGAGGATGTCAAGAGGATCCACAGACCAGCATCCCAAGATGTGCTGAGGAGGATAAATTAAGGAACCTGGATCTTCTTTGCCTTTCAGAAAAGACTTCAAACGGACAAAATTGAGATTTTCAAAATTTAAAAAGGGCTTGATGAAGTTGATCTGGGTAAATTGTGTGGCAATGTTATACCTGAGAAAACGGATAGAACCTTTTTCACACATTATTAGAATTTTGGAATAAATTATCAGAGAAAGCTAGAAACAATATAAAAAGACAAATAAATATCCTCTGGAAAGATGAGGAAGGATTGAAAGATGATTAAAAGACAGGTTTGATGGGGTTGAAGTCAATTGTAAAGTACAGGCTTTATCTTAATAGCTGATTACCACCTTAGCAATTAAGTACATGGAAAAACAATTACATGTTAAAGGAAATAGAGAATTTTGAACTGTTTAGTGCTATTTTATGTGTCAAGATTACAATCTTCCCCAATGTGATATCCACAACTTATGGAATAAGATTATTATAGTTAAAAACTGTTGTGCACAATTTACTCTTTTGGAAACTTGCTTTAATATTTGCTTTGCAAATGTGAAAGTTCAGTCTTGAATAACTGGATCAAGTGTAGGACTTGGAGCATGTAACTGCAAAGGATTTTGAATATTTGCATTGTTCATATTTATGCAGAAAAAGAAGAATGTTCTAAAAATTCAGTTGGAAGACCTTAGCCTTAAGTGGACTACATAGGAATGCCATGAGATCATTTGTCTACTAACTATAAAAGTTAGTATCTGTGGATTGGCAGGTGCTGCCCAATCCTTGAGTTATGCTGTTGGAGAGATGTTGGAAAAACATTTAGGAAAATTTTAAATTTTGATTCCATGCAATGCAATCTGCAAAACATTTTAGCCTGACATTTCTGCTCAGTTAAGCTGTTGTTTGAATACAATTCACTCAAAATTGTCCAAGCCCATGTACACACATAATATTGGATACTGGCTAAGCTTCCAACACTGGCCACACCCCCAAGCTTGAATTAATCATCACAGGTTTATGCTAATTATTCATATCAGCAGGCTTTCAAACTAGGTCTTTAAATTAAGCTGTGTTGTTTGGCTACAAAGACACGAAGATGGAATTTTCTGAAAAGTGGCAATCCATTCCACTGCAATTACTTACCCGGTGCCCGAGCTTTGGTCCAGTGTTCTGATCTGCACCTCTTCAGAAAAAGGGTGTGGTAGTTCTGGTAGTCCTTGTTTGTAGAGCAGGGCCATCAGGCGAAACCAACCCATGCTGCTTTCTTACAGCGCTAACTGCCCTATTCTTTTAACTCTCTCTTCACTAATGCATTTAAGTAGCCTTTCAGTGAGTTAGTGAATGAGTGCATTGAAGCTAAGTCCAACAGGATGCTGGGTAGATAGGTGGTAGGATAGTCCAGTTGGATCATGGGGATGGAGGGGGCATAAGGTTGGTAATGTCATGAAATCAGTTATATAGATAGCTGGGAGTTAGGCTTCTTTGAGTCCCATATTTCCTGGGCAACTCTTCAGGTGAGTTGGAATCCTCTGAAGTCTCCGACTCTAACTCAGGACTGGAGACTTTTTCGAGGGCCCAGGGAGCTGTGGAATTGCCAACAGGAAGCTGAAAGTGCCTGGGCAATTCCTGCAGAGGCCTTGCATTGAGTCTTGCAAGGGAGCCCTGAAGTATATAACCTTCCAGAGGTTGGAAGACTGTGCCACGTTGACATGTTTTAAACGTTTTTAATATAATTTTTCTTAACTAAGAAATTACAATTTTTTACCAATATCACTAGTAAATAGTTATTGTTTTAGTTGCACAGCTGGTGAGCTAGAATTAAAAATGCTCATTTTTTATAATAGACCAGTTTTCAGCTGTATTCATCAAATGGCACAGAGTATACAAAGTGATTTTTTTTTATATAAATGTTTTAAAACTGCCTAGTTATGGTGATTCATTCCAGAATTTATGTTCATTGAAATGCAGAAAATTTGAGGGAAAAACTTGACCAAAAAAAAACAATTTGGTCCTCGATTGCCAATTGAGTCCAAAGCAGAAACTTTATGCCTTCATTTTTATGAGTGGATCTCCCATTGTGGTCTATGTGATAAGTTGGAAGATGCGATGTTTTGTTATTAAAGGGAATACATGTAGCATACAATGAATTTTGGGGTCACTGATTCATAGGGACTAAGTCAAGATTGCATTTTTAAATATGATTTTTATATTGATGCCTCAGTTCAGTTTTTCCTTCATCCATTTTTCAGTTTTAAAACTTTTAAGTCAGTAGCTTTGATTTATTGTCCAAACACAAAAACTGGAAATAATTAGCAGACCAGGAACCATCTGTGGCAAATTAGAAATCAGTTAATGTTTCAGGTTTGAGATCCTCCGTATGTGTTGGATTTCTTTTTATTTATAGTGTGTTCATTTACTTATAATTTTAATGTTTTTTTTAATCCCACGATATAGCAGGCAATGTGTATCAGGTTGGAAATGGGGACCAAGTGATCAGCAGTATTTGTGCAGAGATGAGGGTAGGTGGTTGTTCAGAGTTTTAAAGGCAGTGCTACCAATGCTATATTTTATTGGACATTGAGTGAGATATTGGGCTTTGTCATGGATAAGGGTTGTGGAATTTCAGCACAGGCAGGAGTGCTCAGGAATTGTAACATTGGGCCAGGGTGTTTCTGGGGTTTAGCAGCACTGATATGGGGTTTCTGAAGCTGAGGAACATTCTAGATTGATCCTGTGTTTGCCAGCACTATGACATACAATTTGGAAGTACTGGTTGTTGGAATGTATGTTTCATTTTGTAAAGGGATTCCTAGTGTCTGGTGGAACTGATGGTGCCTGAAAAGGACATGTCTGATAATTGCTCTCCAAGCTGAAATAGGAAATCTGTGCAGCCTATGTATCAGTAAATCAGATAAATCAAATTTAGATTAATATTCTACATTTTTTTTCTATTAGCATAACTATTGGTTGTTATTGATATTAGTGAGCCAGTGAAACTACAATTTCTAATTGAAAGCTGTGATTTTGATGGCATGCTCTTTAACCTGTGTGCATATTAATAGCAAAGTAACACAGTTCTCTGTACCTTCACAATTTTGATTTAATCTAACCTTTATTTTGAAGTTTTCATGTAGATTTTAAAAATGATTTTCCCAACTATAAATTTTAGAAAGTGTACATTTATGGTGTTGTTATAATTTCTACTTTGAACAACCAACTATTTCAGGCCTCTATTCACTATTATTCTGTACAACCACTGACTTTTCCCAGAACAGCTCAAAAGGTTACTTCTGAAATTGATGTTTGTGATTGATGGCATGCAGATCTAAAAGTGCTCTTTCTGATAGGTTAGCTCTTGATTAAATCCCAGATTGATTTTTGGAGCTATAAGGGGAGTAAATTGATAACCTATGTCATCAAGGCAATTCCAGGGAATGAAAAGGCCCCAGAAATAATAGTCCACAAAAGCAGGACACACAAACAGTCAAAAAAAAATTTTTTAAATCTTGCTAGTTTTCTCGCATTCTCCAATTTCTCCCACTTTTAAAGTTTTCTTTTGCTGGTTTCTAAACTTTTTTCAATCTTCTGGCTTCTCATTAATCTTCACAACATTGTATGCATTTTCTTTGAATTTAACACCATCATTAACTTCCTCAGTTAGCTACAGATGGTGTATCCTCTGGTAGAGTCTTTCTTCCTGAATGGAATATATTAACAGTTTGTCTGACCTTGAGATCTGAAGAGTTAAAATTTATCTGGCTTAATGTTAACACAGAGGTATCTCTAGCCTCTATTCAATAAACTATGTTGACAGCCTGTCTGAGTCAGATGGTCCAGAACATTTGAATATTGCTCAACCCCCATGCCCATCACCTTACATGCATTTGCACTGTTATCAAGACCATTTTCTTCCATCTTTGCCATGTTGCTTTGCCCCTCTTCCTGTCTATCTCACCATACCACTAACACTGTACTGTCTTCACCTTGAAGTTTGACCTCTAATGTTCTGCAAGCTTTTGCTTTTCTGAAATGTTGTAGTCTGTGCCCTATTACCCATTAAGTTCTGTATCACTGCTTTCACCTGTTCACTCCAATCTCTACAAGCTCCTAATTGCCCATCAGGTTAAATTTATAATTCTTGTCTCTGAGGTTGTGCTGTACCCTTCATTTTTTAAATGTTTCTATCAAAGCATTTCTTAACCACCATTTCCAGGGATTACAAGAAGTTTACCTAATTTTTATATTGAAAAAAATTGTATAACTGAGCTTCCTGATTTTTGATCCAATTTTGTTTCATTTTCCAGTCACTTTGTTTTCCCTGGTAGAATATTTTGGGATTAGAAGTTTCATATCAGCATTGTTGTACATTGTACCATCATGAAGGTTAAAAAAAAAACAAAGTAAATAAGATGGCTCTTAGTTTAAATTATATTTTAATTTCAATAGAATTAAGACAATATTACCCATAAGTTAGTTGAGTTCAAAAGAACCACCCTTTGTATGGAATTTTTTGTCTTATTTTCTTATTACAAGAATGTACAATTAGTCCTCATTCTAAGATGCCCCGCTTTATGTCATCTCAATTTATTGTTGCATTTTTAATGCGACTGGTATTCATGTTCAGAACTTTAGGTTTGCATTAATGTGTGACATAAGATTGCATGCTCCAATTGATGCCATTTTGGCAGGCACCCCCACTTGCAGCCGGCTTACTTCCAGCTTGCAGCTTATTTCCATCAGCCAGCAACTTAAAGTTGCTCTCACTCTCTAGGTTGCTTCCTGCCTCTTGTTGCTCTTCTCCAGAGCTCTAGCTCAAGACAAGGTTTTTGGAGAGCGAAGCTTCCAAGCAGAAGCATTGGTTGACAGGAGGGTCACGGAGTGGGCGAGGCAGCCATAAGGAGGGTTGGGGAGTGGGCAGTTGGAGAGCATGATGGTGATGAGCCAGAGGATCAGGAAGTGAGAGAGGTGACTCACAGAAATGAACAGAAGAGGTGGTGGGCAGGCAATAAGAATTAATATATTTTGTAAGATCATAAGAAATAGGATTAAGAGTAGACCACATGCTACCTCTAGCCTGATTTGCAATTCAATGAAATCATGGCTGGTTTGATTGTGGCCTTGACTCCACTTTTTTGCTTGTTCCCCATAACCCTTGACTTGCTTGTCAAAAAGCCAAATCGGCCTTGAATATATTCCATGACTGAGCCTTCACCACTATTTTGAGTAAAGAATTCCAAAGACGAGCACTCCTTTGAAAGAAGAATGGCCTCTCCATCTTAAGTGGGAGAGCCCTCATTTTGAAACTGTGCCCCCAGTTCTAGATCCTGTCAGCATTTCCCTGTCAAACCCCATCAGAAATTTGTATCTTTGAATAAGGTCACACTTTATTAATCTAAACTCCAATGAGCATTGGCCGAACCTGCTCAACCTGTCCTCATAAGACAATCTCTTCATCCCAAGAATGAACCTCGTGAACCTTTCCTCAACTGCTTCCAATCCAAGTATATCCCTTCTACAAAAGGAGACCCAAAACTGTATATGCTACTCCAGATGTGGTCTTGCCAATGCCCTGTATACTTTAACAAGACTTTCCTACTTTTCTACTTACTCCTCCTTGTAATAATGGTCAGCATTCCATTTGCTTTCCTGATTACTTGCCTTACCTGCATGCTAACTGGTGGTTATTCATAATTATGATTTCTTTTAGATTTTAAACTAAACAAGTTGGCAATTTACTATATTTTAACTTGTAGGGTATAATATTTTAACGTTTTCCTGACACGAAAGGTCTTACAGAGCTGAACTAAAGCTTTTGCACTGGTTATAATATGAAAACCTGGTTTGTTTAACCTTTTTTTATTTATAGCTGCACTTCTCTGGAATGCAAGTACAGCATTAAGCAAAGAATTAGTGTTTTAAAGCCTTTTTAAAAAGTGTATATTCCTTGTCTTGTTGTATATTTTTATTATGTAGTCAAGGAAAGGTGTTAAATGGCATTTGCAAACATGCAAGAACATGTGAGATTGGGTTTTCCCTTTTAAGTGTGAAGGGCAAAGACTCCACATTTTTTGCTCTTTTGTGTTGTCTGCTTCTTGGGACTGTTTCATGGTAAGTATTACCATTTTTATTTACTAGATATTTTAGAGGATATTCTGGTTAATGTCATTGAAGATCTTCCCCATAATGCAAAACAAAACCTATACAAATTTGACTCTGATTTTTCCACTGAACCTTTCTAATTCTTGCCAGCTCATATGGAGCTATACTTGGGTGTGGCACAACTGCTGAGGGTGATTCAATGGATACGGCAATATGCATGAAACATGTCACATCAGGCAGTTGAAGGATGACCAGAAGTTGCAGATATTTAATCCTGAGAAAAGATCAAAGAAAAGCATCTTCTTACAGGCATTTGAAATCTCGCCGTTCTCCATTATTTTATCCTTGTTATTTAGCAATAACTATTTGCTTATCAATGCTCATTGGAATAGATCAAATACATGTATCATTCCCTACTGCAATAACACAAAACTTTTCCTTTTCACACGAGCAATTCCTGTGGCATCCTTTGCATCTCTTTTTGTAATGGGGGAAGACTCGATGGGCCGAATGGCTTCTTTCTGCACTGTAGGAATTCTGTGATTATGTCTCCCCCTTCTCCCATTGTACCATCAGTGATCTTTGAATAGTTTGCTAATGTCTCATTTAAACTCATCTCTTCACCTTACTTGCTTTTAGTCACTTCCACTGAACTTTATGCTTCTGTTTGCTGTTAGTTAAAGCCTCTATGGTGTCTGGAAATACTTAGCATTTTAAAAGTGGTATGCTAATTGTTTGTTGTTGCAGTTTTTTTTAAATTTTTTTTTATTTTTTTTTATTTTTTTTAAATTTTTTTTTACAGCTGCCATAAAAAAAATTCCAATTCTGTGGTCATAAATTCAAACCCAGGTCCCAGAGTTGAAAAGATTGAGACTGTAACCATCTGCACTTTCCAACATTACAATGCATTTGAGTTAATTTTTTAAATTGTAATAACCACTACTAATTGGGCAACAATCTTAACAGCTCATCATCTATAGAATGTCTTGCTAGGATATGTGGCACATGTTTCCCCAGAATGTTATTTCTAACCCAGTGAAGAAAAACAACTTTATGAAAATAGTATTCCACAATTAAAGATTGAATGGTACATTTGAATAAAATATAAAAACGTCCAAAACAAGAAAGGACTAGCTGGTTCAAGCCTGTCCTGCCCCATATGTTTCAACCTGTTAACACTGTTAAACCTATCCTGCTCCCATTCTCTTGCACACAATCTTTTGGAGAGATTTTAAAAAATCCTTGGATCAATTTCCAGGGGGAGAAATTGCCAGAAAATTTAATTAAGTTGATGAGATGGCAACCTTTTCTCTTAAAGCCAAACAAAGATTGTTTAATGCTATTTTTCAACCAAACTGTTCACAATCTAACATCTTACCTACAATTTATTGTCTCTAATTTCTTAATTCAGACCTATTTCTATTTTTAAATGTAGGCACCAGATGGACCTTTTTCTAGTCCCTGGAAACAGTCCAGACTTCTGTGAATAGCTATATATGAACCCGTGGCTCAGAGTGGCTTGAGATGGAGATAATAGCGAAAGCGAGACCAGGTGAATTTGGCAAGGTTTAGTGGATAACAATGAATTTTATAGGTGCTTTGTGTGGCAAAGGAGATCAAGGGAGCAGAATAGGCAATTAACCCAGGAGACAAATGCAACGTGAATTGAGATTAAGGAGTTATTCATTGTAGCAGTGGAATGTACAGTATAAAGTAAATACATAGGATCAATTGAGATGAGAGCATGAAGGTGAGGAACACACTTATACATAAAAATATATATTTGCAAACTCATGTCAAGATGTGGTATGCTACCTTCACTTTAAAAATAGATTTGTTCATCACCAATTTGATGGTTTACTGTCCAATGTTTCAGAGTAAAAATCTTAAATTCAGGTTGAAAATGGTCTCCCAGTATGGGAGGAAAGGGGATGGTGCAATTTACATGAACTACCAGATTATTGGTGAGCAAGAATGTTGGTTTTCCTTTTCTTCAACTAAAATGAAGAATGGATGAGATGTAAAATTTGTACTTCCTATTCTAATGATTCATTCAGGTTGACGTGTTCACAATCAGGAATTTCTGCCGGTGTTCTGCCAAATATTTGATGGATGTTTTCAAAACTACTGATGAGATGCTACATAAATTCATCCTTTTTCTTTTCTGTCCTTCCTGTTATATTGCATTCAGGCCATAAATAACATAGATATATTTTGGAAGACCATGAGCCTTTTATTCTTCCAACAATACTTATTCAGTAAAAAGCAGTTAATTTCCTTGAATCTTTAACTTAGAGCATTATCTTTATCATTCCTTTTTCCCCTGTAATGTATTAATTTTTTTTAGAAAAAAGTATGAGAACAGTTCACAGTTTCCCGAATACAGACTGGTATTATAATAGTGTAAAGGGCAGAGAAGGGGAAGAGTTTTTGAATTGTGTCCAGGAGAAATTTCTTGATTAGTATGTTTGCAGCCCAGCGAGGAAGAAACCTGGGAAATTAGGTGGATCAAGTAGATCAAATGTCATAAGGGAAATAGTTAGGGAACAATGATTGTATCAGAAGTTATACATTAGCTACAGAAAGGAGCAAAGAGCAATCTAGAGTAAAAATACTTAAATGGCGGTGAGCCAATTTCATTCTGTTGAGAAAGAATCTGTCCTGTGTAAATTGGAAACAAAGGTGGGCTGGCTTTAAAGAAGAGATGGTTTGCACATAGTTGACAGATTCCAAAAGAAAGGAAAGGCAGCCAAAGCCAGAAAAGAGGTATAGCATAAGATGTAGAGAAAGGATGCATATGATGGTGTCAGGCTCATTATACAAGCGAGAACTGAACTAAATGTTGGAAATTCAGAGGAGAAGTGGAAAGGAAGCAAAGGGGGAATATGAGAAGAGACTTTCAGCTGACAAGGCAATTCAGAAGTTTTCTGTCGGCATATAAATAGTAAAAAAAGCTAAAAGAAGAAGTGGGACTAATTAGGGTCTGAAAAGTGGATTTAGGCATGAGGCACAGGGCGTGACTGAAGTACTAAATGAATAATTTGTATCTGTCTTCAAGGATGGTGATGCTACCCAAGTCACAATGAGAGAGGTAGTTCAGATACAGGATGGGCAAAAAAGTGGTAAAGAAGAGGTAATAAAAAGACTGACCATCCAAGGATAATGAGGGAAGTAAGGGTGAAAATTGCAGTAGTACTGGCCATAATCTATCAATCAATCCTCCTTTGATTTGGAGTGGTGGTATCAGAGGGCTAGAACATTGCAAATATTATATACTTGTTCACAAGAGGAGGTAAGCCTAGCAACTAAATGAGTCAGTTTAACCTCGACGGTGTTAACGCTTTTACAAACAATAATCCAGTACAAAAAGAACAGTCGCTTGGACAGATGTGAATTAAAGAAAGCCAGTACTGATTTGTTAAAGATAGATTTTGTTTAATTAATTTGTGTGATAGTGCAATTGTGTGTGTGTGTGTAGGTGTGTGAGTCTAAGGAAGTACCCTTTCCTCATATAATGCCAAAAGTAGAAAAATGTTGGGGCCTAGCCTGACTTCATAATGTACCTTGGGGTTCAGGTCCAGGACCCTACCACTTGATTAAACACTTTAATATGGTAATAAAGCATTGATGAAGATAAAATGATTGTTTTGGAGTACAGGGATTTCCGAAAAGTGTTTGATAAAGTGCCACGTAATCAACTTGCCAGGAAAATTGAATCCTCTTGAATAAAAGGAACAGTAACGATGTTGACACAGATTTGGCTGAATGACAGGAAGCCAAAGGTAGTGGTGAACAGTTATTTTGCAGACTGGAAAAATGAATATTGTAGGATTTCCCTAGGGGTCAGGAAGTGAACTACTATTTTTCTTGATGTATATTAATAACTTGGATTTTGGCAAACAGGGCACAATTTCAAAGTTTGTGGATAACACAGAACTACGAAATATTGTGAATTGTTAGGATGATAGTGATAGACTTCTAAGAGGACATGGATGAGCTGGTGGAATTGGCTGGCACGTGGCAGGTGAAATATAATGCAGAGAAGTGTCAAGTCATACATTTTGTTAAGAAGAATGAGGAGAGCATAAAATAAGGGGTACAATTCTAAAGAGACTGTGGGAAAAGCAAGACCTGGGGTATATATACACAAATCACTTGAAATTGGCAGGACAGTTTGAGTTAAAAAGACGTGCAGGATTCTGGGCTCCATAAGCAGAGGCATAAAAGTCATGATGAATCTTTATAAAACACATTGGTTCGGTCTCAATTGGAATGTTGTGTCCAATTCAAGGCACTGCATTTTAGGAAGGATGCGAAGAACTGACAGAGGTGCTCAAAATCACGAGGGATATAGACTTAGTACATGGAGAGAAGTTGTTCCAATTGGCATCTACTACTAGAGGGCATAAATTTAAGGTGATTGGTAAAAGAAACATGAAAGTCATTTTTATGCAGCAAGTGGCTAGAATGTGTTGTGCATTGCCTGAGGCTGGGTGGAGACAACTTCAATCATAGCTTTTGAAAGGGAATTGGAAAAGTATCTGAAAAGGAAAATCTTTTAGGGCTTATGGGATTCTCTAAAGTGGTGTTTCAGAGATCCAACATGGATTTGATGGGCTGAACCGCAGGGTAGAATGGGTGTAGGGTGATGCGGCGGCGTGGGCTCGTTGGGCCGAAGGGCCTGTTTCCCGTGCTGGGTTGTTCTTTGTTCTTTGTAATATCCCAATTGTGACCTTAAATAATTGAAAATGAATTAGATTTGGCTTTTGTACTGTTTTCTTCTAATCAACTTAAAATCCTTTGTGTTTTTACCTTTGTGGTTCGCCTTTAGTCCAGAAAAGGGCTGTCATTGAGGATCAAGATGTATCATCATCTGGCAGGCTGTCCAATTGCTTGCATAAATTTTCTGCTTTGGTTTGTGCTCAAGTAACTCTTGCATATTGGCATGTGATGTTTAACAGTTCACATGCAGTTGTTGGTTATTACGTGGCACCTTTATTTTGATGTTCCTGGTTTAGATTAATTTAATTATTTTTGATGCTTTTTTATTTTTTGGTTGTGCTCTCCTCTATGTCTACATGCTAATATAATCCTGATGAGGTTGTTCCTGAAATGCATTGACATATCTCAAAATAGATCCTTTTGTTCTCTACATATAATTTGTGTTGCATTTTTTTCATTGATATTCATGGTTAGGTACCCATTTGGAAATCACCACTTTGTTGCAAATCTTCTTTCACGTTGATAGTGGATAAAAGGCAGTGACACAGATCAGTTACGGTGGTACAGTTTTTATTGGGTTACCAAGAAACTAGTTTTGAATATATACCTGGACCATTGTGCATGCATGTTCATAGATATGATAGCATATATTTACTTATATTTTACCAACCCATTGTACATTTCAGTTGTAATATTTGAAGGAGAAATGGATTCAGGTGTCCCAAGTTCCTTAGCATGATTGTACTGTCATCAGGAGCAGACAGGGTCAGAGCATTGAGGTAACTTCTTTTGTGTGTGAAACAGGTGATTTCATGATTTGGAATTGCACTTAATTTATTTTACAACATGTTTAGAATCTGACTCCAATCTTTTTTTCCACTTTTCCATCCTAAACATGGCCAAAAGCACCTGAGATGGAATCACTGGGTAGAGTAATGGATGTAAAACTCAGTGTTTGAAAATTGGATACTGTAGTTTCTAAGATGGACTCATTTGTCCAACTCATTTTATTTACTTTTTGAGTACAAACCATAAAAGCAATCAGCATGGACTTGAAGCATAATTTATTATTATGTTTTTGAGAAGCTAACTAATGAATATAGGCTGTTGTAATTGCACAATTTAACTTTATTTTTTGAAAAGCATTTAATAATGTTTCAGATGACTTCGTTGAAGAAACGTAAGGTTCAGAGTTGATGCTAAATTCATTGATTTGGAAACTTTCCTGGCAATAGATCAGGCTCGACTGCAGCTGAGCCTTCAACACCATTATTTTTAGAAAACTCTTCTCCAAAGCCCATGGCTTGAGGCTTGGCTCCTCCCTCTGCAACTGGATCCTGAACTTCCTAACCTACAGACTGCAATCAGTAAGGATAGACAACAACACCTCCTCTGTAATCATCTTCAATACCAATGCCCCACAAGGCTGTGTCCTCAGTCCCTTGCTATAATACTTATACACCTATGACTGTGTGTCTAAATTCCCCTCCAATTGGATTTTCAAGTTTGCTGATGACACACCGTAGTGGGTCAGATCTCAAACAATGACTAGCGATAGAGACTCTGGTGAACTGGTGCAACAACAATAATCTCCCCCTCAATGTCAACAAACAGAAAAGATGGTCTTTAGACTTCAGGAAGTGTAGTGGAGGACATGCCCCTACATCATGGGGATGAAGTAGAAATGATCAAGAGCATTTGGTCTTTAGGTGCTCAGATCATCATCAATCTGTCCCGGTCCCTCCATGTCGATGTTATAGTTAAGAAAGCTCACCAACACCTCTACTTTCTCAGGAGACTAAGGAAATTCGGGATGTCCACTACAACTTTCACCAACTTTTGCAGATGCACATAGAAAGCATTCTTCTTGGTTGTATCACAGCTTGGCATGGCTCCTGCTCTGTCCAAGACTGCAAGAAACTACAAAGGGTTGTGAACAAAACCCAATCCATCACTCAAACCAGCCTCCCACCCATTGACACTGTCTACACTTGCCGCTACCTTGGAAAAGCAACCAGCATAATTAAGGGCCCCAGACACCCTGGACATAGTATCTTCCACCTTCTTCCGTCGGGGAACAAGATACAAAAGTCTGAGAACACAAACCAACCTACTCGAGAACAGCTTCTTCCCTGCTGCCATCAGACTTTTGAACGGACTACCTCGCATTAAGTTGATCTTTCTCTACACCCTAGGTATGACTGTAACAGTGCAAACTTCAGTCTCCTTTCTTTCTCAATGTATGGTACGCTTTATCTGTATAATGCGCAAGCAACAATACTTTTCACTCTCTATGCTAATACATGTGACAATTATAAATCAGATTTTATTGCATGGGACTGGTTCATTGTACCAATGTATGGATTCAATCCAGTTGCAATGAGCATGGCTCAATATGAGATCGAAATGGGCAGCATTTCTTCCATTCTGGCTCATTTGCAATTTGTGCCAGATGTGTCATTGAGCATACAAGTTCTGTATACTAGTTCTGTATACTTTGTAGCTCTTGTATGCAGTTTTTTCTTCAGGCTTTGAGCTGGCCAGCCTCCAATAAGGCAAAAAAGGGGTGATAATGACTGATACTGTGTTGAATGGAAAGATAAACTGGAATAAAATATGTAATGAGTATGTTCTATAATGTACACCATCTTATTTCAAATTATTGAAAGAATGAGTCGTACTAAGAAAGTAGAATTGCAGAAACCGTCTACTCTTAATTCAAATGATCATACCCAGCATGCTGGTAAAAATGGTATTTATTTTGATGTCAAGTTATGTTACTCAAAATGTCATTCAAGGAAGCTGCCAGGTTGAATACAAGTGACTGGAGAGTTTGACAAGACTTCAATAGCAACCAGGTTCAGCAAGATAGAGATGTGAATCAAAACAAAATATGTCCCATTCTTGTTTGTGTAAATAATAATTAAGCTAATAGTACTCACCATTATTACCACACATGCAGAGTTGGAAGTGAAAATCTGGAAGTTGTCTGATATTCAGTGCTTTTCCAGAAGCTGCATGTATATAAAATAACATTGTGTTCCTTAGTCAAATGTATTGACAGCATGAAGTCCCGGAACTGACATCATAGATACGAACTAAAATTGCAATAAAAAATGGGAGGGGGGGAGTGGCATGTATGTGTATTTTATTCTCAGTTCCATATTTCTCTCTCAATCCAATCTCTTTGCTCTTTGTCTTTCTGTACTTCATGATGCTGACTTCATTATTCTCATTTAGGATCTTTCAGTCTGGTTGGTTAAAGAATAGACATTGACCTGTCTAGTTCACACCGGTCCTAGATGTCTTGTTTGGATGTTCCACAGCAATTTGAATGCAAAATCCCATAGAAAATCTAAATGCAAGGACAAGTCCAATAAATGAGGGGTGCTATTTACTCATTGGAACTGACTTGATTACTGACTAAATATGTAAATATGCCTTTTCACGGAACAGGAAAAGTCTACTGTAAAAATACAACTTGGCTATCTCCACAAAAAAAACCATGCTATCCAGAATTATGACTACTTCATAGAATCATAGAAACGCTACAGTGCAGAAGGAGACCATTTGGCCCATCAAGTCTGCACCAACAACAATCCCACCCAGGCCTATCCCTGCCTAATTATCCTGCTATTCCCTCTAACCTTTTACATCTCAGAACACTAAGGGTTAATTTTGCATGTCCAATCAACCTAACCTGCACATCTTTGAACTGTGGGTGCATACTGGAACACCCAAAGAAAACCCATGCAAACACAGGGAGAATGTGCAGACTCCACAGATAATGACCCAAGTCGAGAATCAATCCCAGTCCCTGGAGTTGTGAGGCAGCCGTGCTGTAACCACTGTGCCACCATACTGCCCTTGGATCAGTTAATGTGTAATCTTTTAAATGATTTGTGTGAATAGTCCAGTACTGTTATGAATAGCCTATTTGGTATAGTTTGGTCAAGAAAAATTGTACCTTCTCTATTCTAATGAAATATGTATTTAGATAATTGAAGCAGGGAGCTTCTGCTATAATACAAAACAGTAGTTAGACCACTAGAATACTGGTTGCCCCATTACTGGAAGTAAGTTATTGCAACAGAGAGGGAGCTGAGATTTATTAGCATGTTGCTAAGAATGGAGAATTATAGTTATGAGGTTGCTGTTTTCTTTGGATCAGAGAAAGCTGAGGAGTGAGTTTGTTGGTGTGTCTAAAATTGTGAAGGACCTAGATAGGGTGAATGGGAAGAACTTATTTCTCGCAGCAGATCTATCAGTGGAACTTAGATTTATAGTTATTGGCAGAAGGATTTGAGCAGAGTTGACAATTTTGATCAGAGGATGGCGGAAGTCTGGAACCCTCTGCCAGAATTGTATTGAAAAAGTGCTATGGAGTGAGAGCTGGAAAGTGTAATTAGATTGGACACACTGCTGGATAGCCTTTTCTGGCAAGTACAGTCAGGATGGGTCAAATGGCATCCCTGTGTGTTGTACTTTTTTTGTGTTGTGATGAAATTAATTTATCTTTACACGACATGAGCATCGTTGACTGGCCCAGCCAGCCTTTATTGCCTACCCCTAATTATCCTCAATCAGAAGGCATAGAGAGTCTAGAATTAAATATCCTTCCCTGAAGGGCATTAGTGAGCTCAATGAATCTTTACGATTTCATGCCTTTGAATTTCAGATTTTTATTGAATTCCATTTTCACCATCTGCTTTGGTGAGATTTTAACCCAGGTCCCCAGATCTGACCAGTTGAGTGACGTTACCATTGTGCCACTGCTTTCGTACTGTAAAACCCCTCTCACGCCCTTGCCCCCACCTGGCATGCCCTCCTCTCTCTGTCGCTCCCACCCAACCTCATCTTGGAATTTCTGTTTTTCCCCCCTCTCATAGGCCATGCCCCCCACCACCAATCCGCTCTCTCTTCCCTCGCAGGTCCCCCAGGCTCTCCCCTCCCTTGTGTCAAAATTGTATCGCTCAATCTGGCCTGCTGCAGATCTCAGTATGGGAACTCCTACACTTCACAGTCTTATTTTGATACATGTTTACATGCCCCATTAACAGAGATAAATATAAAGATCTCCGTACGCAATGTTTATTATGAGACTTGTTGTCAGTGCTGTTGGGCCAGTGTCATTTTTATGCCTCTGACTGGGTTATGTAGTTGGTACTGTTGGTACTGAATATATGCATAGTCCTCTGTATTAGCAATGGTAACAGAATATCTTAATGGATATGGTTAACTAGCATTGTTGTTATGCTACAGTCTGAGTGATCGTGAGGCCTTCACCAATCCAGCAAAATAAATAGAGTCCCATCAAGGCAGGTTGAGAATTTAAATTCAGTTTTGAAAATCTGGAGATAAAAAGCTGGTGCAAGAAAAGTAATTTATTCATGTCCTTGAGGGAAGGAAATCTGCTGACATTATTGAGTCTGGCCTAAGTATTATGCAAATCCCACAACAATGTGCTTAACTCAGTACTGCCTTCTAAAGGCGAGTCAGTGGCATACTGGTGGAAATCCACAGTAATGTTCTGGGGACCTGAGTTCGATTCCCGTCATGGCAACTGGTGAAATTTGAATTCAATAAAAATCTGGAATTAAAAGTCTAATAACCACCACAAAACTATTGTCATAAAACTCCATCTGCTTCACTAATGTCCTGTAGGGAAGAAAATCTACCATCTGATCTGGCCTGGTCTGGTATATATATGACTCCAAATCCACAACAATGTGTCTTACTCTTAAATGCCCGGGGATGGGTGATAATTGCTGACCCAGCCGCAATGCCCGCATCCCATGAATGAATACTGTGTTACCAATCTTGTTACTAAGTATGAGCAATAATTACTGGCCATATCACTGACATCCAGTTAAAATAAATATTTTGGCTTCTTTGCTGTTTAACATAGATCTGAATAATTTAGATGTATTTCTTTGCTGCTGCGATTGAATATTTGAGCCAGCATTGAAATATACTTCATTGTCTTTATTTTTTACCATAGCTGTAGACACATTAGTTTTAAATAGATGTGATGGGTCTTGTTTAGTGGATGGTCAATGCATTGCTGTACTAGATTTGCAGTTCACATCCGTAATATCAATTGTGGCATGACTAGAGTTGCAACATCCTGTCCAAATATTTGAGGTAGATTCCACTACAGAAATATTTGGTACAGCGCGAACTCATATTTTTGCAAAAACTCAAGAATGTAGCTGGAGGCGTAGGACACTGAGGTAATTCACAAGATTCATTCAAGGACTGATTCTCTGCGAGGTGTAGCTGCATCTTAATTTGTATTTATGGCTTTATGTAACCTCGCAGCACATGTACTATCATGTGAATTAGAATTGCAAGATATACTGAAAGTTGCTTTTTAAAAAACTATGCTGATGTCTTGTTAGATTATTCTTTATTCAAAGCGTTATGACACTGATAATCTGCCATTTTATAGATCAAATTTGAGTTTGACAACATGGTTAATATGAAATTAACAGCAGCAATGAACATTAATGTTAAAATCATACAAATCGTACTATATGATTGTAAAAACTGTGATGTACTGAAAAAAACAAATACTAATTTTATCTAGCATGTCTGAACATTTTGAATAAATCACAAGAAATGTTTCCACTGCATGTTGTGATATTTTTTCCTAGAATAATACCAAAAACAGCAAGACTGAGAGCTTACATTTTTCATATTGTTAACTTCCTTGTATTGGAGATGGCCATTTGATGAAGCATACCACTAACTTTATATCCATCTCTTTGTCAGTTAAAAATGGCTCAACTGCTAGAGAGTATTGGTGTCCTCCAGGCACTTGCAAGGCATCAGCACCCTCTAATATTTGCTTCACCCTTTCAGAGCACAGCACAGCCTTTGCTCAGTATCTCCATATTAGCTACGGTTCAGAATGGAAACTGAGCAGTCCCTAACTTGCTTCTCCCTTTACTCAGCCACGTTGCATTTCGGTACATCAATACCCAATCATCACAGTTTATATATCTGAAAAATCTACATGAATATTGCTCAGCATATTTTTTAGGTCTCTATCTACTTCTGGGACCACATTGATTATTGAGTCAAATTTTGGAAGGAGATTTTTCTATTTCTTTCTGTTGAACAGGGTATATACTCCATTATAATCTGAACTATGATTCTATTGATAGCACATGAATGTAATCTGAGGTCAGGACTTTGTAAGATGTGAATATTAAAATTGAATTAAATGCACCTTGGGGCTTAGTTTAAAAAACGGTCAATAATGTTAAAATGCAATGCAGTGTATAGTCTGCTGCTTTGTCCTTTTGACCAATTGATAACAAAAAGATTAATTAACTGGAGCCTTTCCAAGAAGGTGAAATTTTTATTTTAATTCAAACTATATTTAAGCTGGACGTTTATGGCAATATTTTTATGAAATTGATATTGGTGTAAAATTGATGTGTGCCAGTCATGCAAAGTAGCTCTTAGAAAATAAAATGTGTAGATGGATACACTTGCAAAAATAATAGTGTTTCTTGCAGCATTCCAGCCTAAATGGAAAAAAGAAGAATATTATGAATGTAATTTTTGAAAAGAATTAAAACGGTGCCTGTAGCCCAGCATCATAAAATTCTCAGTTTTGCGGTATTTTGTTGTACTGTTGGACCGGCAGTGAAAAACATGTTGGTGATCATTCCCTGAGCAGTTGCCCGTAAATGCAAAATCTGTCTCTATGGGAACCATTTACTGTGCTGTTACACATCAGGATATTTAATGCTGGCAGGTATCAAAACTGGACATTTTATCCTTTATTTTTATTACAGCATGAAAGATTCATCATCTTCCTTTATGCTTATTGATGTTATATAATGATGAAGCATCAGAATTCAGGCACTGAAGCAAAGAGATGTTAGAGCATAATGCAGGTTTGTCTGAAGGTTGATATTTTGGCTTAAAGCTTGTTATACTTGTGCATTTATTCCTTTGTAAAAGCGGCTCTCGGAATCTGGAAGCCAAGTGTACGTCATTGATCTTGCCTTCAGCTACAGCTTACAAATAATGGGATTGAAGAGACTGACAAACTTTTTTTAAAAATAGCATGCTCTGATTTAAAAGGTCTCATGGAGAGCAACATAGAATGCTGTTGTTTCTCGATCTGACCTGTGGTGAATCTCCCTTGAAGTCAATTTTCATTAATTTAAATTTGGGATTCTAGTAGCATTCCTGCATACAGCACATCTATGTGAGCTGGAAACAACTGTCAAAAAACATCTGTTTTTTCATAATGTCAAAGATTGAAATATTTGACATTTCAGATGACGAGTGTACAAATTTGATGGTGCATCCTAAAGGAATATACTGTAATGCCAATATCATTCTTCTTCTTTTTCTCTTCTCTCCTCCAAAGCTTTTGACAGTTCTGAAATCCTCTTAACACAATTATTGTTTACCAATTGAGAAGGGTTTCAGCCAAACATTGCTCAGCATGATTTTTAGGTCTCTATCAATGACCACATTGTTGAAACATAATTCTTAGTATGTTAGTGCCCATATGTCTGACAAATTTACTGGAGTTCTATGAGGATGTGTCTAGGGCGGTGGATAGAGGAGAGCTGGTGGATGTGGTCTTTCTGGATTTTCAGAAGGCGTTTGACAAAGTACCTCACAAGAGGTTATTGCAGAAGGTCGAGGGACATGGAGTTGGGGGTAGGGTGTTAGCGTGGATAGAGGATTGGTTGTCAAATAGGAGGCAGAGAGTGGGGGTCAATGGGTGCTATTCGGATTGGCGGATGGTGACTAGTGGAGTGTCCCAGGGGTCGGTGCTGGGGCCTCAGCTTTTTACCATTTATATAGATGATCTGGAGGAGGGAACCGAGTGTAGGGTGTCGAAATTTGCTGATGACACCAAGATTGGGGGAACGGCAAATTGTGCGGAGGGTGTGGAGTGTCTGCAGAAGGATCTAGATAGGCTGGGCGAATGGGCCAGGAAATGGCAAATGGAATTTAATGTTGGCAAGTGTGAGGTGGTCCACTTTGGTAGGAATAATGGTAGGAAGGACTATTACTTACGTGGCGAAAAACTGCAGCAGGCGACGGTGCAGCGGGACCTCGGGGTCCTTGTGTATGAGTCGCAAAAACCCAGCTTGCAGGTGCAGCATGTGGTCAGGAAGGCGAATGGGATGCTGGCCTTCATAGCGAGGGGGATTGAATATAAAAGTAGGGAGGTCTTGCTGCAGCTGTATAGGGCATTGGTGAGGCCGCAGCTGGAGTACTGTGTGCAGTTTTGGGCGCCGCACCTGCGCAAAGATATTTTGGCCTTGGAGGGAGTGCAGAGGAGGTTTACTAGGCTGATACCAGAGTTGAGGGGGTTGAGCTATGAGGAGAGGCTGAATAAACTGGGCTTGTACTCGTTAGAGTTTAGAAGAATGAGGGGAGATCTCATTGAGACGTATAAGATGATGAATGGGATGGATAGGATAGAGGTGGAGAGACTCTTCCCGCTCAAAAAAGACAGTAGGACTAGGGGGCACAGCCTCAAGATAAAGGGGGGGCGGTTTAGAACGGAGTTGAGGAGGAACTTCTTCACTCAAAGGGTGGTGAATCTCTGGAATTCTCTGCCCGTTGAAGTGGTGGAGGCTGCCTCGCTAAATATTTTGAAGACGCGGGTTGATGGGTTTTTGATAAGAGAGGGGATTAAGGGTTATGGGGAGAGGGCGGGAAAGTGGAACTGAGCCACGACAGATCAGCCATGATCTTATTGAATGGCGGGGCAGGCTTGAAGGGCTAGATGGCCTACTCCTGCTCCTTTTTCTTATGTTCTTATGTTCTAACTGGTATTCTTTCAATATTGTGTCAATATACATTTGTAATGCTGTTACTATTATAATACCAATGTTAATATACAAATCTCATCATCAATATTGCCTTTGCTTGTTTGGAATGTCACCATGAGATGGAGGTGTAGCATGACTTCTAGCTAAAGAGTGAATTTTGCCATATAGCTCAACAAGCAAATTCCTAATCATCTTTGTGGATTATAAATCTACTTTCTGACAGCCCCTTCTCACATTCCACAAACTCTTTCTCAAATGCCTAAAATGCTATTGCATGAAAGTTTCACATGTATCCCATTTTTATTGAAATCTCTACAATAATGTTGAATGCTACCTGCAATTGACCACTTGAAGTTTGGGGATCCAGGATGGATTCTTGTCATATGGACAAATGTGGTCATCTCTTGCTGCCAAGAATCCACCTTTGTTCTATGTTTTTTTGACACACAACACCAGATGACTTCATAAGAGAATTTTGCCAATTATTAGTGTGACATTTTTATCAAGTTAATTGTCATGCATATTCCACTCTTGAAGACCGTAAGTACTGTTGGAGCATGGGCACAAGGGGGTCAGCCTCCTTGTTAAGTGTGAACATAGGCAATCATGTTGCTTAGCATCTTCTGTTGTGTCTTCACAACTGAGCCTGATTAAACCCACTTCAGTGCATATACATGCAGATTTCTCCAAAAGTGGTCTTTGAATCAAGGGGGTAACCATAGATGCCTTTTTTCCTGGTTTTGGTTGCTGAAGACTGTTATTGTGTCTTTCTGCCACTGGTGCCTATTAAGTTTAAACAGCAGAGACCAGGGATTCAGAACTCTCCTGGTTCGTATGTCTCAGTATCCACAAGGTGGTTAATTTAGCACTGACCCAGTATAAGATCTAAAACAATGAAAGTTTTAGATCATATGTATAGGATTTTAGAATTAAGTGTTTTAGCCCAATATTGAAGGTGTTTCTGTGTGGGGATCAAGGGATATGGGAGGAAGGGGTGATCAGGATATTGAATTCGATGATCAGCCATGATCAAGATGAATGGTGGAGCAGGCTTGAAGGGTCGAATAGCCTACTCCTGCTTCTTGTTTCTATGTGAGCAATCAAAATGAATTGTATCCTTTTAAGGTGTACTTTATTATACGTAGTACTTTTTACAGTATGACATTTTAAACAGTACTTGCTCATTGTCCTCTTTCTCCTCAAGGCCAGAGGCTCAACAGAAAGCTCCTGCGGCACCCCCTCCTCCACCACCACCTCTCCCAGAACCTGTTCCTCCAGAACCTGAGGAGGAAATCCTTGGATCTGATGATGAAGAGCAAGAAGACCCTGCTGACTATTGTAAAGGTAAACTCCAGTTTACTGAACTACAATAGGGTACAGTACAACTGATTTGTATGGATAGACTTGATGTACTGCTCAGTTTTCTGGCTGAGCATTTTTTTTTCTGTATCTACTTTGAATTTCTACTGGTGTGCTGAAGAATATGTCCATTTGCTATTGAACTTGAAATGGCATTGAGTGAGCATTATAAAATATGAACTTGGTACTATTTCACAGATTTGATATATGGTCATATAACAAATTACATACTACTGGGAAAACTCTCAATTTATATTTCCTGAAAAGTACGTACTTAAACTACAAGGCTTTCACAGACATGATGTATAAAATGCCTTTTGTTATTTAACTTGTTCACATATCACAAGTAGTAAGGCTAGGATTATGAAGAAACTTAAATTGACATTGGCATGTCACAGACATTGACATCTATTGATTACTTCTAAGGTGTAATCAGTGTTGAGTAAATAGATCGTACAGGTAAGATGATAAGAACTAGGAGCAGGAGTAGGCCATCTGGCCCCTCGAGCCTGCTCCACCATTCAATAAGATCATGACTGATCTTTCTGTGGATTCAGGTCCACTTACCCACCATAACCCTTAATTAGTAATTAATTGGGTAATTAGACAATTTGCTTATAGCAAAGTGCCACAAGCAGCAGATTAATTAATGAAGAGATAATAATCTGCTTATTAGAGAGATACCCTCTAATGGTAGAGGGAGAAATATTGCCTTGGAAAGAAGCTAATCACCCACCGAGTCTGCACTGACTCTCCCAACAGTGCATCTGAGCCATGTCCATGCCCACCCATCCCATATCTCCACACATTTACCATGGCTAATCCCCCTAACCTACACATCGTTGGGGCAATTTAGCATAGCCAACCCACCCAATCCTGCACGTACTAGGACTGTGGGAGAAAACCAGTGCACCCGGAGGAAATCTATGCAGAACATGGAGAACATGCAAACTCAAGTTTGCTGTTGATGAATTATGTTGCAGTTGTATAAAACATTGGTTAGGCTATATTTGGAATACTGTGTCCAATTCTAGTCACCACACTACCAGAAGAATGTGGGTGCTTTGGAGAGAGTACAGAAAAAGTTTACCAGGATGTTGTCTGGTATGGAGGGTATTAACTATAAGGAGAGATTGAATAAACTGGGATTCTTTTTCCCTGGAAGGATGGAGGCTGAAAAGTGACCTGATAGAAGTTTATACAATTATGAGAGGTGTAGATAGGGCGAACAGTTGGAAACTTTTTCCCAGGGCAGAAATGACAATTACAAGGGGGTACAAGTTCAAGATAAGGGGAGAAAGGTTCGGTGGAGATGTGCCGAGGAAGTTTTTTTACACAGAGGGTGGTGGGGGCTGGAATGCGCTGTTAAGTGAGTGGTTGACATAGTTACATTTGCAGCATTTAAGACTTACCTTGATAGACATATGAACAAACGGGGAATAGAGGGATAGAAGCAGTTGGTCCAGATAGGTAAATGTAACCAGTGCAGGTTTCGTGGGCCGAAGGGCCTGTTCCTCTGCTGTACCGTTCTTTGTTCTTGTTCCACACAGAGAGTCACCCAAGGCCAGAATTGGACCTGGGTCCTGGTGTTTGAGGCATCAGTGCTAACCATTGTACCACCATGTTCCCTGAGTCTTTGCTCTAACAGTATTTCACTGATTGACTCATTATTCAAATTTGTGGAAGGTCATGAAAATAAACTTGTAGAAATGGAGTCTCATTCCTTTAAATTTTAATTATTGTTGATGATTTTTAAAAAACTTTATCTTTTTGTCTCTTTACCTTTTTCTGTTAACCCCCACATTTCTTTCCCTCTCTTTAGTTTGTTTTCTAATTGGCATTAAATTAACTATTTAACTGACACTTCCTGATTCAGGCTTTGCTTGGCTCATTAACAGTTGTGGACCATAAACAATTTCAGTATCAATCTGAAATAAAACTGAATAAGCCGGTATGCAAAAACTAATACAATGTTCTTCATACGATCTTCCAGTTTGAAAGTTTGTTCAATTCAGAATTTCATAGTTGATGAAGAAACATTTAAAATAGTCCCAAACATCTTAAAGAAAAATCACACATTGTCTTTGCGGAATCGAAATTTGATCTTCTTGTTGCCTTGGTTATGGTCAGTATTTTAAGTAATTTTGTAAAAATTCCAGTGGTTAAGAAAACCCACCTGTTTTTTGAGATCAGGACTATAACATTTTTCTGATCTTTCAGAGGTAAAACTGAGTGTTGATTGCTGGAATTAGCTTATGAAACTAAACAATTGTTGCCATCTGACATAATAAGTGCCTTCTGAACCAAAGTTTTAAGCAAGCACTTGCTAAATAACTTTTGTCATGCATTTTAAACGGCTGATTTTTTTTTGCCAAGAGAACATCATTTGCCATTTACATGGGCTACCTTGATCCCATGTGAAGATAACACTTTCAAAAATTTTGATAATTTATTGTGTAGTACTGATTGCATATTTCTTCTATGGAAGACTTAAAGTCTAAAAGTTAAAGTTTATTTCTTGGTGTTGCACGTAGGTTTACATTAACACTGCAATGAAATTGCTGTGAAAATCTCACAGTCACCACACTCCAGTGTCTGTTTGGGTACACTGAAGGAGAATTTAGCATGGCCAGTGCACCTAACCAGCACGTCTTTCGGACTGTGGGAGGAAACCTACACAGACACTGAGAGAACATGCACACTCCACAGTGACCCAAGCCGGGAATCGAATGTGGGTCCCTGGCTCTGTGAGGCAGCAGTGCTAACCACTGTGTCACTGTGCCATGACTTGCCATTTGGTAGAATTAATTTGTGTTGTCACCTTGTGAAAAACGTGTCACACAACTAAAACAGAAAATGCTGGAAAATCTCAGCAGGTCTTATAGCATCCATAGAGAGAGAATCTGGATGACTGTTAAGTCTGAATGCTCTGACAAGGAGTCATCCGGACTTAAAGGTTAACTCTGTTCTCTCCCACAGGTGCTGTCAGAACTGCTGAGATTTTCAAGCATTTTTGTTTTTTTCAGATTCCAGCATCCACAGTAATTTGCTTTTATCTTTGTGTGAAGGATGTGCATTCCTAATGTATTTGACCAAGCTACTTTTTACATTCTAGTAACAAACAATACAAGCGAGATAAAGAAACTAAGCTGGTGTACTTTGCCTGTATTGTGATATTTTGTTCTCTGTGGTTAATTATTGAAAGTTTAAGCTTTGCCTTTCTAGTTTCTTGTCATTCTCCTGGAAAAGTAATGCTTTTGCCATGGTGTGACATCCTTGCGTGATCTAGGGTGTCAGTGTCAGAGAGAAAGCATATCCATTTCTGTGATGCTTATGTTAATAAATGTGTGTTCAAGAGACCTTTAGCCTGCATTGATCCTGAGCTTTGTATGGTATGTGAAGGAGTTTGTATTTAAAAATTGAAAAATAAGATATAGTATATACTTATTTTCAAAGGATTCTTGAGAAAATACAAGAATTTATTCAGGCCCATTTTATGCTTTTATTCTCAGAAAAAATATAATCATTCTGACTCAACTATTCATGTAAACTCTTGCATTTGAGAGTCAATTGGTAATCATTCTATATTATCAAAGTCTGGTACATAACTTTATTAGAAAACTTAGTTTCAAACTACAGCTGTTCAGGCATATGTAAACATAAGAAATAAGAGCAGGAGGAGACGACAGGATACCTCAAGCCTGCATGTCATTCAGAAAGATCTTGGTTCATCTACCTCAGCTCCACTTCCCCTACTGTGTCTCATTTATATGGTCATGTGCTTCAAAGAATACAAAATATAACTTGGTTTTACTCATGAATGCTATGATTTTGGATTGCGAATATTTGCTTTATTAAAATGTTCTTTTGCTTTCAACGTGAGATTTTGCATTTTCAAGTTCATGGCTGCTCTTACAATTTTGGACAATCCTATATCTCCACTATACCTTTTAAGAAAAATAATGGCTTTGCCACTGAAGAGTTATTCTTTTCCTTGCTTGTCTTTCAGGTGGCTACCATGCTGTGAAAATAGGGGACCTGTTTAATGCACGATATCATGTAATTAGGAAGCTAGGATGGGGGCATTTTTCTACAGTATGGCTGTGCTGGGACATTCAGTAAGTGAACATTTTTGATATGTTATTGATATTCATTTAGTTGATGTGAATTCAGAGTCTTAGCACTTTTTTTGAGAGTAGAGGATATGTGGGAACAGTGTGCGGGGACAAAAACGGAACAAAGCCTGAGCCAGGGATCTTGGACAGTCAAGATGCTACTGTATTGTGGGAGTTGACAGTTAATTTTATCTACAATCATTAAACTATTACTTATTGTGTTGTAACTTTTTTTTATAGGTCATTGAGCACATTGTTATCACTGAAGTATCTACTTGTTTTTCACTTAGCTCCAGAATGGAGATTTGCTCTGATTAAAGTCACCCCTGGCCCAATCCTGTATGAGTGGCCATGACTCAAAATCTTCCTTGATACCTGCTGTCAACACCGATTGCTTTCAATTTAATCTGCCCTTTCCCTGCCATGACTCATCACTGTTCTACTATTACATGGTTTCACTCATAATTGTCACAACACATGTTGACACCTTTTAAAATATGTTTGTTTCCTATGCTTTTATGGCCCACAATTCCATCTTTGGTCCTCTCTCACATGCCATCATTGCCCACAAGCAAATGTGAGGTAACGTGTGTGCCAGTGATGCCCAATTCTATCCTCTGCCATCACCACTAACTTTTGAGCTGTTGCCTATTGACATCAAATCTCGAATTATCAGCCTGCATCATTTCATGCAGAAAATCCATACATGTTACTCTGCCAGCTCTCAGTCATCAGTCAGTAGTAGTGAAATTGAGTCATGAGGACACGGGTTCAAACCACACTTCAAAGACTTGAGCATAAAATGTCAGCTTGGTGCTGAGGAAACACTGCACCTTCAGAGGTTCTGTTGTTCAAATAAGCTATTAAACTAAGTCCACATCTGCTTTAGTCATTGAAGGTGACTGTAGGTTTTGTTTTTAACTGATGAGCAGGGAATCTTTGTGTGTCCTGGCTAACATTTATTCATCAACCAAAAGCTTTAACTGGTCATTGATCTGCTGTTTTGGGGACCTTGCTCTACACTTCAAAAGTACTTTATTAGCTGCGAGCAATTTAGGACATCCATTCTTGGTGTAGCTTCACTGGCTTTATTAGTGCCAGGAAATCAACTTCAAGATCTATGTCTTTGTTATCAAATTCTTCCATAGCATCTTCCACATTATATGGGAAATCTTCAGCTGTGCATTCAACTGCCTCTGGATAATTAAGAACTAGGAGAGGAGTAGGCCATCTGGTTGTCGAGTCTGCTGATCTTTTCAGGGACTCAGCTCCATTTACTCACCCACTCATCATAATCCTTAATTCCTTTACTGTTCAAAAATGTATCTATCATTGCCTTAAAAATATTCAACGAGGTAGTCTCAACTGCTTCACTGGGTAGGGAATTCCTCAACTTGATCTTAAATCTGCTCCCCCTTATTTTGAGGCTATACTCCTTAATTCTAGTTTCACCTGCCAGTGGAAACAACCTCCCTATTCTATCTTATCTATTCCCTTCATAATCTTATATGTTTCTATAAGATCCCCCCTCATTCTTCTAAATTCCAATGACTATAGGCCCAGTCTACTTAGTCTCTCCTCATAAGCCAACCACCTGAACTCCGGAATTAACCTAGTGAATCTCCTTTGCAGCCCCTCCAGTGCTAGTGCGTGCTTTCTCAACTAAAGAGACCAAAACTGCATACGATACTTGAGGTGTGACCTCACCAGCACCTCATACAGCTGCAACATAACCTCCCTGTTTTTAACTCCATCTCTCTCGTACAGAAGGACAAAATTCCATTAGCTGCTTTAATTACCTGCGAACCAACTTTTTGCGATTCGTGCACAAGGACACCCAGGTCCCTCTGCATAGCAGCATGCTACAATTTTTTACCATTTAAATAATTGTCCATTTTGCTGTTATTCCTGCCAAAATGGGTGACCAGACATTTACCAACATTATACTCCATCTGCCAGACCCTTGCCCCCTCACTTCAAATATCTATATGTCTCTGCACACTTTGCTCTACCACTCATCTTTGTGTCATCTGCGAACTTTGATACGCTATATTTGATCCACAACTCCAAATCATCTGTGTAAATTGTAAACAATTGCATTCCCAGACTGAATTCTGAGGCACGCCACTGGTCACTGCCAACCATTTATCCCCACTTTCTGCTTTGTTCATTAATTAATCCTCTTTCCTTGCCAATACATTACCTGTAATGCCATGTATCTTTATATTATGCAGCAGCTTTTTGTGCGGCACTTTGCCGAATGCCTTTTTGAAATCCAGATACACCACATCCACCAATGCCCCATTGTCTACTGTGCTTGTAACGTTCTCAAAGAATTTCTGTTAACTAGTTTAACACAACCTGCCTTTGATGAACTTATGCAGCATCTGCCTAATGGAACAATTTCTATCCAGATGTCTTGCTATTTCTTCCTTGACGATAGATTCAAGTATTTCCCTGCTACAGAAGTTAAGCTAACCAGCCTGTAGTTACCTGCCTTTTGTCCACCTTTTTTAAAACAGTGGTGTCACATATGCTATTTTCCAATCTGCTGGAACTGCCCCAGAATATAGTGAATTTTGGTAAATTACCACGAGTGCATTTGCTATTTCCCCCATCGCTTCCTTTAGTACCCTGGGATGCATTCCATCGGGACTAGGAGACTTGCTTACCTTTAGCCCCATTAGCTTGCCCAGCACTACTACTTTAGTGAAAATGATGGTTTCTAGGTCCTCAACTGCCATGGCCTTCCTATCATCAGTTTTTGGCATGTTATTTGTGTCTTCCGCTGTGAAGACCGACTCAAAATATCTGTTCAATGCCTTGGCCATTTTAACATTTCTGGTCATTACATCCCCCTTCTCATACCCTAAAGGACCAATGTTTACTTTAGCCACTGTCTTTCATTTTATATATTTATAAAAATTTCTGCAATCTGTTTTTATATTCTGAGCTAGTCTACTCTCATAATGTACCTTACTTTTCTTTATATAAAGCTATTTTTTGTGGTGTTCCGTTGACCTTTAGTTTCCTACTAATCTTTGCCACTTCGTATGCATTTTCTTTCAATTTGATACCCTCCTTTATTTCCGTTGATATCCATGGCTGATTATCCCTTTTCCTGTAGTCCTTCCTTTTCACGAGTATATACTTTTGCTAAGCACTGTGAAAAATCACTTTAGAAGTCCTCCACTGTTCCTCAATTGCTCCCCCCATAAAGTTTTTGCTCCCAATCTACCGTAGCAAACTCCTCCCTCATCCCATTGTAGTTGTCTTTCTTTAAGCACAAGACACTGATATTGGATTTTATCTTCCCCCGCTTCCATCTGTATTTTAAATTCAACCATATTGTGATTGCTCTTTCCGAGAGGATCCATAACTGTGAGATCATTAATCATTCCTGTCTCAGTACACAGGACCAGATCTAGGATAGCTTGCTCCCTCGTAGGTTCCATTACATACTGTTCAAGGAAACTTTCATGGACACATTCTACGAAGTCCTCAAGGCTGCCTTGACCAACCAATCAACATGTAGATTAAAATCCTCCATGATAGTTGCCGTACTATTTTTACATGCATCAGTTATTTCTTTGTTTATTGTACGTCCCATCATGATATTATTTGCTGGGCTATTGACCAAGCCTATCAGAGACTTTTTCTCCTTACTATTTCTGATTTCCACCCAAATAGATTCAATCTTTTTCTCCCTCGAATCAAATCATCCCTCACTAATGCCCTAATGTCATCCTTAAAAATCCTTACCTTCCTGTCTGTCCTGAATAGTCTGATACCCCTGGATATTTAACTCCCAGTCATAACCACCATATCTCTATAAAGGTCGCTAAATCATACTTGTTCACGATTATTTGTCCCGTCAACTCATTTCGCTTGTTTTGAATACTACGAGCATTTAGGTAAAGGGCCCTTATGCTAGTTTTTATACCTTTTTTGAATCCTAACACTTCATTAATAACATCTCCTGAGTTCTTCCTTTTAACAGTTTTCAAAGTTTTCCACGTTGTTGAACCTTCTCCTCACATGCTAACCTGCTGCTTTGTTTTCCATTAACCATTGTACTTCCTGTAGTTTATCCCACCCACTCCCCAACTTGCTAGTTGAAAGTCCTTGTGATCACACTATTTATTCATTTCACTCGAACACTGGTCCCAGATCAGTTCAGGTGAAGACCATCCCAAACTTACATGATGCCTCCTGTTCCAATAGTAATACCAGTGCCCCATCAAATGGAACCCCTCATGACTTCTTTAGTCATGTGTTTACTTCCCTAATTTTCTCATCCCTGTGCCAATTCGCATGTGACTTAGGTAGTAATCCAGAGATTATAACTCTTGAGAACCTGTTCTTTAATTTAGTTCCTAGTGCCTGATAATCCCCAAATAGGTCCTCTTTTCCAGTCTTGTCTATGTTATTTGTCCCAGTGTGGACCACAACAACTGGATCCTCTGACTCCTATTCTAATATCCTTTCAAGCTGGTCTGAGATGTCCCTAACTCTGGCACTGTTCAGGTAACATACGTTGCAGGACTCTGACCCTGCTTACAAAGGACGCTATCAATTATTTTAGTTATAGAATCCCCTACAACTACCACGTGTCTTTTTGCTCCCACTTCTTGAATAGCGTCTGTACCATGGTGCAGCGGTCAGCTAGCTCATCCTCCCTACAGTCTTTTCCTCATCCATACAGGAAGCAAATTCCTCATAGCTTTTGGACAAGGTCAAGAGCTGAGGTTCCCTCTACTTGCCTCACTTACAGTCACACCCTGCTGTCCCTGACCACTGACCAAATTAGAGGTACTTAATCTACAGGGTGTGACCACCTCCTGAATCAGAGTGTCCAGGTAATTCTCTCCTTCCTGGATGTGCCACTGCGTCTGAAGCTCAGATTTCAGCTCATCAATTCTGAGCCAAAGTCCTTAGAGCAACCAGCACTTGCTGCAGATGTGATCACTACAGCTCGCAATGGGATCTGCCAGCTCCCACATCATACAGCTACAACACTTTACCTGCCAAGCCAATTCTGCTTAGTTAATAATAATCCCGTACTTATCAATGGAAATTGATCAATTGTCCATTATGTTCCTTCTCTCCAGAATTCTCATGCAAAAGCAATTTGCTATGTTACCTAAATAAAATACAATCCTGCAGATACTGGAAATCTGAAATAAACCAGAGCATCCTGGAAATACTCAGCAAATTTGGCAGAAGAAGAAGAATCATATTGGACTCAAAGTGTTAGCTTCTGTGGAGAGAGAAACAGAGTTATCAGAACAGCTGAGTACTTCCAAAATTTGTTTTTAATTAACTTTGCTACTTATTTGCCTAACTTCAAATTACATTTTCAATTCATATTTGGCTTTAATTTTGATTGGAGTTCTTTGATTTTCATCCAATGAGAGCTGAAATCCCAGCTCAGATTGGTGGGATGCATGGCTCATTTGTTGGGATCCGAGTTGTAACAGTGTTAAATATATGTTTAAATTGATGGTTTTGTGGACAAAAAGATGACAATTTTGGACTCCCTGAGCCTCATTGAAAAATGCTGAGAGATTTTTTTCGCATGACTAGAGCAGATGTGAATTTGCTTGAAGGAAAAACCCCAAAACTACAGGCCAATCAATTTAACCTTTGGTGATGGAAAAGCTTTAAGAAATGATAAACCAGGACAAAAGTAACACTCACTTGAAGTGTAGATTAATTAAGGAAAGCCACATGGATTTGTGAAAGGCAAATTCTGTGTAACTAACTTGATTGAATTTAAATGAGGTAACAGAGCATTGATGAGCGTAACCTAGTTAGTATGATGTATATGGACATTCAGAAGGCTTTTGACAAAATGCCACAACGATGCCAGCAATGTTGAAGCCCGTGGAATAAATGGGATACTGTCAACCTGGATATGAAGTTGACTAAGTGACCGGAAATGACAGTGACAATTGGACAGTTGGAAAGTTTACATTGGGGTTTCAAAGGGTATATAAATAACTCAAGCTTGGAATGTAGAGCAAATTTCAAAGCTTGCAATGACAGAACTTGCAAGTATTGTCAATTGTGACAAGGATAATAGGAAACCTCAAGGCGACATAGACAAGCTGGTGAGTGGACAGACATGTGACAGATGAAATTAAATGTAGAGAAGCTTGAAGTAATACATTTTGACAGGATGAATGAAGAGAGGCATAAAGGGTACAGTTCTCTTAAGAACAAGAGACCTCGGGAGTATATGTGTACAAATCATTAAAGGTGATATGAAAGATTAAGAAAATGATTTGAAAGGCATATAAAATCCTGGATGTAAAGTACAAAAGCAAGAAAATTATAATGAACTTTTGCAAAACAACTGGTTCAGCTTCAACTGCCAGTTTTGGGTACAACTCTTTAGAAAGGGTGTGAAGGTTTTGGAGAGGGTGCAGAAAAGAAATTAAGTGAATCTTTCCAATGATCAGGGATTTTAGTTGTGTGTATAGATTGGAGAAACTATGGTTATTCTCTCTAGAGAGAAGGAGGCTGAGAGGAGATTTGGGTCAGAATTTTCCAGCTGTTCTCACTGGCGGGATCTTCCAAACCCACTGACAGCAAGCCTTCACCAGTGGTTTTCCCATTAGGGAATTCCCCAGTGGGAAACTCCATTGACAACAGCCAGTGTCAGGTTTCCTCCACAGCTGCAAAACATGTCAAGGGCGGCATGGAACATCCTGCCCTTGACGATCAAGGTCGTGATGGATCTAGGTGACAAGATAGAAAGAAATTGTTTCCATTTACAAAAGGATCGAGAACCAGCGAATACAGATTTTAAATGGTTGACAAAAGAACCAAAGCCAACACAGGTAAAATCTTTTTTATGACGAGTGATTCATATCTAGCACTGCTTGGGAGAATGATGGAGGCAGATTTGCACGTAGCTTTCAAACGGGAATGAGTCAAGTATCTGAAGAAGGAAAGTTGGTAGGGCTACAAGGAAAAAGCAAGAAAGTGGGACCAGCTAAATTGTTTTTGCAGAGATTTGGTATGGATGCAACAGGCCAAATGGCTCCTCCTCCTGTTATCATTCTATAACAGCTCATCTGAAAAGTAGCACCTCCATAAGTGCACCAATCTTTCATCTTATTTCTTCAATTGTGTTAGTAATCTATATTTCCACCTCATACTTATAGCTTGCATTCAATGTCTACTTCTCTCTTCCACCCTCCTTAGCATCCAAAATTCAGGACATTCTTTTATGTGATTAATATTATGTAAATTATTTTCATTTTGGCTTTTGTAATAAGAGTTGTCTATTCCTATGGTATTTATAATTTCAGTCTTTTTGTCCAACTGTCATGTATTACATGTTAAGGTGGTATATTTGTAGTGTTCTGGCTCACAAGGCTTAAGACTCATCTCTGCCCATCTCTGTTTGAAATTGCTGAATAATTTAACAGCATGGTAAACATCATGTTTCCATAAGAGAACAGACTATTTATTCTTGCTATCTCCTGGGTAAATTTAGCAATCTGATAGGAAAATTAATCACAAGGGACTCCATGCCTTCTTTTCATCAGGCTTTTTTTCTACCTCTTGTCGGTGACATGGCAGAATGCACACTGCTTTAGCTGTTGAGGGAAAGTTTACATTTGTATTTGACATATTAGTTGTGTATAGCCCCAGTCTAGTAGAATATCTTTGAATTTAATCAAAGGCTGCCAGCAAGCTGAAATTAGAAATCCAAGAAGCAAATTGTCATCTTCCAGCAATCCAGATTGTTGTCTAGATGTACGGTTTAAGGAACATGAAGTATATTTTGAAGAAGAATTTTCAAATCTGCTTTGCCATTTATCAGGTTCATTGAGCAAATATTAGAAGCAGAGTACTGTAGAAGTTAATGTATTTGGATTTGCCTCAACTTTCATCTATACATTATCTTTGTTATTCTTTATTTGAAAGAATATTTGTTTTATAACTGATTTGAAGTTAATATATTTACATGTGCATAAATAATCAATTATTGATATGTTCCTGTCTTGCTGAAACCATATGCAAAACAAATTGACAACAAATAACACATTAATATTGTTGCCCTTTTGTTTGATTATGCTCCAGTTTCTGGGAAAAGTTTTGCATTTGCATTTTTTTGGTGGTTTTGTTTGTTTTCAGATCTCACAAATAATTTTGAATTTGATCATGTTTGTTGAAATGGAACATGTCTGTTGATTGAGCTGGTTCAATAAAGCAAACAGTTTTCTTTCATCAATCCTTTTATGCCTTTCCAATATTTAAGATGTAAATCATCGATTGTGATATTTGAAGTAGCCTAATACTGTAATGTCCCTAAGATACAATTTGACATTAAAATTTAATAAGTTGAATATCCATTTTTATTCTATTCTGTTTCTTTATTTCACTCTTCAACTTGTTCAGCTCTCTTCTAAAGACTGATTTTTTTGCTACTTCATTCAAGTTTAAAACCTTTATTTGTTTGTCTGTCTATAGCAGTCATACATTTTGGAAGTGGCTGCTACTTTATTTTTGGTGTAAATATCTTTAAAGGTTGGTTTTCCATCTATTGAAAAGATTTCTTTTGATTAATCTGAATCCATCAGGTTTGTCTCATGAACTGCAACTAAATATATAAATGCTTGCTAGAGAAAATTTAAAACTTGGCTATAGCCACTGTGACTTAACTCCATCTAAACCAGTAAGCATGTCTGCATTGCTCAGAGGTTTTTCTTTTTCTAATAAAAATTCCTGACCTACATAATCTTTTATGCATCCCAAATGAAAATACTTGTATATGTTGATTGCATGTGCACTTCAGTGAAGAAATAGTTCTCCATTTTGTATCTGTTCATTTGCAAGATATCAAAAATCTTACCTACGGTCAATGCTTCCTAACTGTAAACTTTACATCCCAGTATCATGATTTATTATTAAAACATTTCATGTCAATACTTATAATGGGTGAAATGTTCAGTTGCATGTCAATATTTCATGATGAGAAAAAAATTATGGGCAAATGAGCCACTCAAAATATAAATTGAAAGGTATTTTTCCCAACAATTTTTGACAGTAACTAAAATTGAAAAAAAAACTTCTGTTACTACAAGGCCTCAAATTTGTCACATAAGCCCAGGTTTAAATGGATTTTTTTACCCCAACAGTTTGAATATGCTTCCAACTACATTTCTGCATTGTGAAAATGTGTAATTTGTTAAATTCCACTGTATACAATCTGTGGCTCAGTAGGACTTGATGTAGAATAATGATTTACTTCTTCCAATGAGAAATTTTGTTTTTTTTCCCTGAAAATAACAAATAAAAGCCAATAAAGCAAATCTGAAAATAACTGAAGATTAAATTCTTAAAGCTTCATGTCAGACAAATCTGACATTTAACGACTGCTTCTCTTTACAGACAGACACAGCACCTCTGGTTTCTTTGACAAAACTCAAAGCCAAAATTTTGTCATTAATTTCAGTTGAAAATTAAAATTTTAAAAAGAAAAATTTCACCTTTATTGGGAAATAAGGATGGACAATAGGTGAGACCATATCATCCATCTCCTAAGAGTAAACTTAAAAGAAAACTTTACCCTTTTTATTCATTCATGGGATGCCTTGGGCGGCACGGTAGCACAGTGGTTAGCACTGCTGCTTCACAGCTCCAGGGTCCTGGGTTTGATTCCCGGCTCAGGTCACTATCTGTGTGGAGTTTACACGTTCTCCTCGTGTCTGCGTGGGTTTCCTCCGGGTACTCCAGTTTCCTCCCCATTTATTGCCCACCCCTAATTGCCCTTGAGAAGATGATGATAACCTGCCTTCTTGAACTGCTACAGTTCATATGTTGTAGGTGTTGTTAGGGAAGGAGTTCCAGGATTTTGACCTAGCGACAGTGAAGGTGTTTGTGGTTCCAAATCAGAATAGTGTGCACCTGGGAGGGGCATTCGCAAGTGGTGGTGTTTACATGCTATTAGCCCCGATCACACTCGCATTTTAACTGACCCCGACAAAATTTGTTTAATTGTATGTTCACAAAAGACTTTGCATCTCCTTTCAGTCCTACCTGATTTGTAATAGCTTCCCTGTTCCCTCAGACCCTGCTGCTTTCTTTATTCTAAATCGCTCTGGGGGCAGGAATTTTGAAACAGAACTTGGCAGGCAACCAAAAACAAGATTGAAGAGATAGATTAGCAAAGACTTTTGAAGATTGAGATATATTTGGAAAGAATTCCAGAAAATAAATCCATGATAGCTAAAGGATCTGCAGATAAGGACAGTAGAGGAAGGGCACATGATACGCCAATCTCTAATATGGAGGATATGAACTACGGAGTATGTGGAGCTGGCTGATTATGGTCTTCACAGGATGGAGTAAGGCCATAAAAGAATTTTGAAATAATTGTATTAGCAGATGGTGAGCTAGTGAAGGACAGTGGGGGCAGGTGATTGGTGATCAGTCTTCAGTTTAGATTAGAATGTAGGCATTGGAATTCTGAATGAGGTGGAATTTGTATAGGGTGGAACTTGAGAAGCTGACAGAGAGAACATTAAAAAAAAATTAAGCTTGGAGGTGACAAATATGACTGAGGATTTTGGACTGAAGATGTGTGAAATTTGAAGCTCTCTTTATTACTGCTCGGCACCAAAAGTTTGTGCTGTTGGGTTCAGGGTGGTGAGCATGAAGAGAGATAAAATTGGGAACTAACATGTGGAAATTTGTGGAGTACAAAATTGATTGGTTTTGGCCTGTCAGAGTTTGATTTGTGGAGATGTAAGTTCAGCCACAACTTGATGTTTGTGTTCATCTGCCAAGAGTTGTGTCACAGTTAAAGATGGACATCAGTGACGTGCAGAAGAAAGCTGACCTCATACATGTGGATTATGTCTCTATGCGACAGCATGCGTATAAGAAATTGCAGAAGAGCTAGGTTGAAATCTTGGGTCATGCTGGAAGTGATCTTGTTGGTGCATCTGCTGCAGCAGATGCACTGGCTACCTCGAGAATAAGAAAGGAATTATTAAGAGAATACACAATGCAAGTGGATCATGGAGAAAAAGCAGTGTCATAGAGTCATAAAGGTACTGCATGGAAACAGACCCTTCAGCCCAACTTTTGTCCATGCCACCTTTTTTTAAACCCCAAAGTTAGTCCCAATTGCCTGCATTTGGCCCATATCCCTCTATACCTATCTTACCCATGTAACTATCTTTCTAAATGCTTTTTAAAAGACAAAATTGTGCCCACCTCTACTACTACCCTGGCAGCTTGTTCCAGACACTCTCCACCTTCTGTGAAAAAACTGTCCGTCTGGACACTTTTGTACCTCTCCCTTCTCACCTTGAACCTGTACCCTCTAGTTTTAGACTCCCCCACCTTTGGGAAAAGATATTGACCATCTAGCTGATCTATGCCCCTCATTATATAGACCTCTATAAGATCACCCCTCAGCCTTCTACGCTCCAGAGGAAACAAGTCCAAGTCTATCCAGCCTCCTTATAACTCAAACCCGGTCACATCCTAGTAAATCTTTTCTGCACTCTTTTTCTAGATTAATAATGTCCTTTCAATAATAGGGTGACGAGAACTGTACACAGTACTCCAAGTTTAACATAATAAGAACATAACATAAGAAATAGGAGCAGGAGTAGGCCATCCAGCCCTTCGAGCCTGCCCCGCCATTCAATAAGATCATGGCTGATCTGTCGCGGCTCAGTTCCACCTTCCCGCCCTCTCCCCATAACCCTTAATCCCCTTTCTTATCAAAAACCCATCAACCCGCATCTTAAAAATATTTAGCGAGGCAGCCTCCACCACTTCAACGGGCAGAGAATTCCAGAGATTCAGCACCCTTTGAGTGAAGAAGTTCCTCCTCAACTCCGTTCTAAACCGCCCCCCCCTTTATCTTGAGGCTGTGCCCCCTAGTCCTACTGTCTTTTTTGAGCGGGAAGAGTCTCTCCACCTCTATCCTATCCATCCCATTCATCATCTTATACGTCTCAATGAGATCTCCCCTCATTCTTCTAAACTCTAACGAGTACAAGCCTAGTTTATTCAGCCTCTCCTCATAGCTCAACCCCCTCAACTCCAGTATCAGCCTAGTAAACCTCCTCTGCACTCCCTCCAAGGCCAAAATATCTTTGCGCAGGCGCGGCGCCCAAAACTGCACACAGTACTCCAGCTGCGGCCTCACCAATGCCCTATACAGCTGCAGCAAGACCTCCCTACTTTTATATTCAATCCCCCTCGCTATGAAGGCCAGCATCCCATTTGCCTTCCTGACCACCTGCTGCACCTGCAAGCTGGGTTTTTGCGACTCATGCACAAGGACCCCGAGGTCCCGCTGCACCGTCGCCTGCTGCAGTTTTTCGCCACGTAAGTGATAGTCCTTCCTACCATTATTCCTACCAAAGTGGACCACCTCACACTTGCCATCATTAAATTCCATTTGCCATTTCCTGGCCCATTCGCCCAGCCTATCTAGATCCTTCTGCAGACACTCCACACCCTCCGCACAATTTGCCGTTCCCCCAATCTTGGTGTCATCAGCAAATTTCGACACCCTACACTCGGTTCTCTCCTCCAGATCATCTATATAAATGGTAAAAAGCTGAGGCCCCAGCACCGACCCCTGGGGCACTCCACTAGTCACCATCCGCCAATCCGAATAGCACCCGTTGACCCCCACTCTCTGTCTCCTATTTGACAACCAATCCTCTATCCACGCTAACACCCTACCCCCATCTCCATGTCCCTCGACCTTCTGCAATAACCTCTTGTGAGGTACTTTGTCAAACGCCTTCTGAAAATCTAGAAAGACCACATCCACCGGCTCTCCTCTATCCACTGCCCTAGACACATCCTCATAGAACTCCAGTAAATTTGTCAGACACGACTTCCCTTTAATGAAACCGTGCTGTGTCTGCTCTACCAAGCAATTCCCTTCAAGATGCCTTGCAATTTCCTCCTTAATGACAGATTCTAACATTTTACCTACCACAGACGTTAAACTAACTGGCCTATAATTCCCCGCCTTTTGCCTGGCACCCTTCTTAAACAACGGCGTAACATTAGCCGTTTTCCAATCATCCGGCACTTTCCCGGAATCCAGCGACGTCTGGAAAATAACCACCAAGGCATCCACTATCACCTCCGCCATTTCTTTCAGAACCCTCGGATGCATTCCATCCGGTCCTGGGGACTTGTGTCTTGTACAACTTCAAAACATCCCAACTCCTGTATTCAATGTTCTGACCAATGAAAACGAGCATGCTGAATGCATTCTTCACCACTCTATCCACCTGTGATTCCATTTTCAAGGAGCTATGAACATGTACCCCTAGATCTCTTTGTTCTGTAACTCTCCCCAACGCCCTACCATTAACCGAGTAAGTCCTGCCCTGGTTCAATTTATCTAAATGGAGGACAGTTGAGTGATCAACAATATTAAAAGCGGCAGCTGCATGGCTATCATTACTGATTTTGAATAAGACAAATAATGTAGAGCATGTGGACATGAAGTCAGATGAAAACTTATCACAAAGTTTATAACTGCAACAAGTATTTACATTTAGAAAAAGAATCAGAAGAATCTAGAAGTGACATTGACCTTGGTCTCATAATTGCACCATGGAATATTTGTTTAGTCTCAATTACAAGTAGAAAAACAACAGTACTTTTTCCTGTGTTGCTGGCATCATAGTCGTCAGCTTCATTTTAGGATCAGTAAATATGTTCGCTGAAATCTTGCTGCTGTTTACACCAATGGGATCTTATGATCCCACCAACAGTGCATCCCCACTGCAGGTTTCCCAGTAGCAAACCGTGCGTTCAGCAGGAATCCTCATTGACAACAGCAGGACTGTAGGATCCCACCATCAGCGAGTGGCATGAAGCCTCTTATCGCTGTGAAATATGCTGCAGGGAGGAAGAAAAATCCCGCCCGTTGCTTTCAGTGATGGACCTGGAATGCAGTGGCTGACAATCGGGGATTAAAAGTTCCCTGCTTGCAGCAATAAAAATGGTGGCACATGGTTAGCATTGCTGCCTCACAGCTTCAGTGACCTGGGTTCAATTCTGGCCTTGGGTGACTGTCTATGTGGAATTTGCACATTCTCCTATGTCTGTATGGGTTTCCTTCGGGTGCTTCAGTTTCCCCCCTCTGTCCAAAGATTTGCAGGTTAGGTGGATTGGCCATGGTAAATGTGTGGGGTTGCAGGTTGAGGTGAGGGAGAGGGCCTGCATAGGATGCTCTGTGAGAGAGTTGGTGCAGACTCAGTGGGCTGAATGGCCTCTTCTGCCCTATCGGGATTCTATGCAATGTATTTTTAACGTGCCAATTTTGAGTCATTGTTGAGTGATTTGACAGATGAGCTGACATGGAGATACATCACCAGAAAAGGGAGTACTTGATTTTCAAACAAAGAAATGAGAAAAGCTGGTGTCGATTTGGATGGCAATGACTTGTTTGAGGCTGAAAGACACAATAGACGGAAACAGATTGGATATTGGCCAGAAAACTGAGTTTGAGAATGGGCTTATTAAAACAAGGACAACATAAATTTTATGTTGAATTAGGGACAAGGTGATAGGCTTCATCGAGATGAAGTGGACTTGAGGGAGAGATCGAAGAAACTGTAGAGAATTCTGCAGCACAAGTGGAGGATTCTGCTGCAACTGTGTATAACAATGGGACAGCAGAAGGCTAAGTGATTGAAAGAACCTAATAATTTTGGAACTACTGGAGGTGTAGATAATTGGAATGTAACACATAGTGTTGAAATCAAAAATTTCAATATTTTGAATGGATTGAAGTTGTGGGAGGTTGGTGCCAGTTTAAAATTTGTGAAGACGAGCATTAAGATGTTGAATGTGGTGGAGTGGGTGAGATTGGGATGTTGTGGAGATGGAAGGTACTGAGTGGACGTGGGGGAGGAAGTAAGTGCAGAGCAGTATGCCAGAGTTTTGCACCTCCTGAGGTGTCAGCCAAGTTAGGTGAAGTCAGAGTTACTTACGAGATGGCAGAAACCAAAAGGAACAGCATATTAACATTAAGCTAGAGAACATTTTGATTTGTCTAGCTGTTTTTTTTTAATTGGCACTGGTTGGTTATAGCAACAGTTTTTGGATTGATGATGGAGTGGAGCTGGGTGTTGTCAACATGCATGTAAATGCTGATTCCATGCTACTAAATGGCATCATCAAGGAGGAACGGTGAAGATGAGTGGAGAAAAGTAACTCTGAAGTATGAACAGAGGCGAAACCATCAAATGAAGCAGTGGCTGGAAAATGAAACGTGTGAACAAAACTAGGCAAGAGCAGTGCCATAGAAATGGACTAGATAAGAGAAGTTGGAATGATCAGTCGTGTTGAAAATGGTTGAATAGCTTGGGGAAAATGAGGAGCAACAGGAACAAATGATGATTGCACAGAACAATGGTTGTGATTTCTAACATTTCAATGCCTATTTTGTGGGCAAAATATCTTAAATAAGGAATACCAAAAGCAATAGAACTATTGTTTAAATAGTAAAGAAAATAGTTAATGTTATCTTCTGTTAATTTGTGTTTCTTGACATCTTGCCATGCTGGGAGCTATTCATGTGTCCTGTTTGCAACTCCAGATTTTGTTACCTCAGTTCTCACCAGAGTTCTAAAATTACTCTACTGTGAACCATTAATGAGACCAACCTTGTGTCTGTAAGCAGTCTGTTTTTTGTATACAGAGTTGACAACTTGATGTAAAAATTGCATAAATTTAAATGAAGTCTTTCATTCATCAGGCATTGAAGTCTTTTAAAGTGAACTTACTGAAATTTTATGTGTCCTCAAAACTAAAAATGAAGAGCAGGTAACTTGAAAATACTTTACTGAACAGCAAAAAAATTGTTTCAACAAAGCATTTTTATCTTTAAGTTGTTAGAATATATGCTAGGTGGCATCAAATATTGGAGCACTATACATTGCAATCGACTGGTAGGTAGTGGCTTCTAATTACCTTTTATAGTGAATGCTTCATGGCGTTCCATTTGGGAAATTCACAACCCTAAAAGAATAAAGAAAAGGGAAATAAATTTTCATCCATGTGTTCAAATCATTTCATGACATTGGCCCGTCCTGACCTGTAACCTTCACCAACTTTACAACACTTCCAAGGATTCTGTATTTGTATCATCACACCATTGACAGCTGTACTGACAGTACTGGTTGTACTGACAGCTGTTGAAGCTCTAAAGTTTGGAATTCCCTCCTTAAACCTCTCCACCTTTCAATCTTTCATCCTTTAAATCCTTCCTTAAAACTGAAATTGAATTTTTGGTCACCATTCTAATGTTTATTTAGTTATTGGCCATTTTTAGGACACTCCTGCGAAGTACCTTGGGATGTTTTTCCGTGAGAGTGGCCTTGAATCAGGCTTGTCCAACCTTGTCGCTCAGGGGGCTGTATTTGCATATTTTCCTTGCTCAAGGGGCCAACAAGCAAATTTCAGAAAGATGAGGTTTGGTACAGCAATAAATTTATTTTTTTTTTAATTGAGGTTTTAAAGGAAGAAGCAGTAGCTGAACAAATGTAAAATGAAGTATAAAATAAACTGTTGATGACCAGAACATTGAATGGTTGGTCTATGTGTGTGATAATGTGGGAGTGCATGTGTGTTTATGTGTTGGTGAGAAGGAGTTTGAAACCTGACACTGGACACGAGGAAGGCTGTCACTCACCCCCCACAATCCACCCTGCCACTTGGTCATTCACTCACTCATATATGCATGCACACACCCTCAGTCACTCACTCTTACACTCAAGTCCACATACTCACTCAACCACTCACTCCCACACATCTGGTTAGTCAGCGTCTCCTCCCCAGTCCTGCCAAAATGACAAAACTTCAACCTCTCTGGACTGGAATTGAAAGTGTCTTCCCTGGTCTGCCAAGCTCTCATGTTCCCTGGCCTCACTGTGCCAGGCACCCAGGGCTCCAGCTGTGCTGTGCCAGGCACCCAGGGCTCCAGCCCCACTGTGCGAGGCACCTGTGGTTGCACAGCAGGCCTCCTGGGGACCAGCCCAACCAAGTCTGTTTCATTAGCCTGTGGCCCCCTCACACCTGCTGACCCCACATGCCTCTTCTTCCCCCCTCTCCCTGACCCCTTGACTTTCATTCATGCTGAAATCTCTCAATGTGTTCTGAACCTTTTCCATTTTAGTTTGGTACAGGCCAGGGTCACCCATAATTTGGCAGATATGTTCGATCTCTTCAGGACATTCCTAAAGTATTTGGTTTTAGTTCCAGAACTCAATTTGAAGATTTTCTGCCTCAATTTTTTAATCCACTATTTTCTCTTATTTTACTAAGGTGCTATGGTTATTGACCTGAAATGTTAACCATTTCTCTCCACAGATACTCCAGAGTATTTCCAACATTTTCTGTTTGTCTATTAGCATCTTATTGACAAGTTATCTGCGTGTTTATTTCTGCACCTTTTAACATGTCTGAAAGGACTCCTCACATCTTCTAACAATTTCCCTCTTTTGTTTCAAGCAGGTTGCAGTTCATTCAACCATTCACTCTCTTCCTCGCCATCTGTTTTGCCTGTGTTTTGATTCTCCTTCCTCCTTTTCTCTTTTTGCTAATTCAATTAAGATACTTGATCCTTTTGTATTTGTCTGTTCTAAAAGACATGGTCTCTTTCTTCATAGATGCTCACTGACCTGGTGTATGGCCAGTAATTTCTGTTTTTGTTTCACACTTCCAATGATTACTGTTCTTTTGAATTCTGTTTGGATGTTCCCCTTTTAAAATTTATTTATTTTTTTTAAAGAGGGAAAAGGTTTGTTGCCATGAAAGTGGTAAAGAGCGCTCAACACTACACAGAAACAGCCCTGGATGAAATTAAATTATTGAAGTGTGTAAGTATGATGTAATTAGTAATGCTGAAACATATTATCACTTCTATTTGACCAAAATTATTTTTCATGTTATAACCTGGGATCTTCATAACTTAATGCTAAATTTTCTTGGGTTGCCAATTCTGGTCAGACATACTTCTGGAAGTTTCATCACACAACCTCTTGTTTTCAACAACCCTGTCCCCACCCACCTGCCCTTTGTCATCCAGCGCACCTGTTGTCACAGTCCTTATTTTACCTCGCCAATTAGAAGATAAACGAATTCTTCATTACCCAATTGAGTGATTCTTGACTGTCTAACAGCCCTTTCCCCCCATCTTCAATAGTTTTGTAACTAATAAACAATGGTGTTCAAGAAAATAACAATTCTTTGAATTTTCCTATGACTTTTTTCACTGGCTGCTTGAAGCACTAGATCTTAATTCCCAGGGGCTCTTGGAAAATTCTGGAAGATTGGCAATTCTAGGGCTTTTCCCATGTTGTGATTTTGAATTGGACTGGCGGTTGTTGAAACTTTTCATTTGGAGAACTTGAAATTTGTTTTTAAAAATAGCAGATCTCCTGCAACATGGTGTTTTGTGGTCTGGACTGTGGTTTCTGTTGTTTACCACAGTTTCGCTGAAACATAAAGGCAATAGCATAATGACAGACTGACCAGGTAAAAATATTACGTACCTCAATAATACTGAAATGTATCATAAATATGTTATTTGTAAATCTATTTACTTAGTTTTGTAAAAAAAACTATTTTGTGGGCATTCTGTTGCTCATAAATTTCAGTTTCAGACTTCTCTATGTTTGCAGGCTAATGTAAGTTTGCAGATGACACCAAGATTGGTGGCACAGTGGACAGTGAAGAAAGTTATCTAGGATTGCAACAGGATCTTGATCATTTGGGCCAGTGAGCCGATGAATGGCAGGTGGAGTTTAATTTCAATAAATGTGAGGTGATGTATTTTGGTGGATCAAATCAGGGCAGGACTTATTTGGTTAATGGTAGGGCACTGGGGAGAGTTACAGAACAAAGAAGTCTAAGAGGACAGGTTCATCAGTCCTTGAAAGTGAAGTCACAGGAGGAGAACAGAGTGGTGAAGGAGGCATTCAGCATTTCACTGGTCAGAACATTGAATCCAGGAATTGGGATGTCTTGTTGACGTTGTACAAGACATTAGTAAGGCCACACTTGGAATACTGTTTGCAGTTCTGATCATCATATTATAGAAAGGATATTGTTAAACTAAAAAGAGTGCAGGAAAGATGCTATTGGGACTTGATGGTTCAAGTTATAAGGAGATGCTGGATAGTCTGGGACTTTTTTCCCTGGAACGTAGGAGGCTTAGGAGCGGTCTATAAAATAATGAGGGGCATAGATAAGGTTGATAGTCAACACCTTTTCCAAAGGTAAGGGAGCCTAAAATTAGAGGGCATAGGTTTAAGGTGAGCAGGGAGAGGTACAAAAGGGTCCAGAAGGGCAATTTTTTCAGAGGTTAGTGAGTGTGGAATGAGCTGCCAGAGGTAGTAGTAGAAGCGGGGACAATTTTATCTTTTAAGAAGTGTTTAGACATTACATGAGTGATATGGGTATAGAGGGATATGGGCCAAATTCAGGCAATTGGGACCAGGTTAATGGTTAAAGACTGGGTGGCATGGACAAGTTGGGCTGAAGGGTCTGTTTCCATGCTATAAACCTCTATGATTCTATGTTCAAATTCTTGCTTTGTCAATTCTTGCATGTGACGTGCTATCAATGTAGAGACTCATGAGAGTGTGCTGCTAAAATAAATGAATTTATCCACTTCTGTAGACAGATTCTGGTCACGGACTGAAGCCTTAGGCTCAAGATGGGACAAACCTGGAGTAGGGTGGTAGATTGCTTCAGTTTTCCTCATTCTGATATAATGCCAAAGTTTTGCATACATTGGAGAACAAGTCAATGCCACATTACATGTTCAACTCTGAACCAGCAGCTAGTGCAGAGTCATCAGTAAACAGAATATTGTCAAGTATGTTCTGGGAGACCATGTCTTTGCCTGCAGCTGTCTCAGATTGAGCAGCATCTATTATCTGCAATACCTTATTTTAATGATATGATCACACTTGTGGAAGGCATCAAGAGTGTGGTGAGAACTCAGACTATGTATCAGTGTCATGACAAGAAGCACTAGGTATTTTAATCCCACAGGAATAGGATGAAAGCTTCCATTCTATATTTCTGTGTCAAACATGTAGTATATGAACATAGCTAGGAATCTTCAGCACCTGAAGTTCAAGTGAATTTCAACTTTAAACCCCAAATGTAAGGAGAAGACATGTCAAGAAAGGAAAGCTCTTGCAGATGTTTCTAACAAATGGTCCATTTTAAGGGCAAGTTTAGTAATTCTTTAAAAAAAACTTTATATTTCATGTTTTAAAGATATCTTTTGCCAACATACTGCTATTGAAATGAAAAAGGAAAACAAGTGAAAACAGGGTAGAAACAAATAATAATTTGGTTACTTCTGTGATGCTTGTTTTGTAAATAGTTATTTTCAGGGGGGTGGGGAGAAAGAATTGATTGCTATCCATCTGGTTCATTGGTATCTTTTGCTCAATTTTATCTTTTCACGGTCTTGTCACAGAATGATACAGAAAGAAGCCATTTTATCCATTCTACCTGTGCAAAATCTCTGAATGAGTTATCCAATTAGTGCCACTTTCCTGCCCTTTCCTCTTAGACCTGAACATTTTTATCCTTCAAGTATTTATCCAGTTACCTTTTTAGAATTTAGCATTAAATCTGCTGACTTTTTTTAGTAAGAAGTCTCACAACACCATATAAACTTTTCACTCACCTGACGAAGGAATAGCGTTCTGAAAGCTTGTGGGTTTACTAGCAAATAAACCTGGTGTTGTGAGACTTATTAACTGTGTTTACCCCAGTCCAACGCCAGCATCTCCACATATATTTTTTTAGGCAGTATGTTACAGATCAGAACAACATGCACTGCATCAAACAAATTATCCCCTGTTCTCAGAAAATTCTGGAAAATCTCAACAGGTCTGACAGTATCTGTGGAAAGAGAACAGAGCTAACATTTCAAGTCTGGATGACTCTGTAATGTTAGTTCTGTTCTGACCACAATTGCTGTCGGAACTGCTGAGTTTATCCAGTTTTTTCAGTTTTTTATTTTGTGTTCCCAGCATCCACAGTATTTTGCTTTTATATGTAGTACTTTGGATATGATTTACTTCTAAGGTCATAAATTGAGGTGCAAAATGTTAATTATGATGATGAGATAATACCCCTCATGGATAAATCTTTGCCCAGTCCTTGTATTTGGCTTCAAATGATAATAGTAAATAAGAATTTGAGAAATAATTTGGAATAAGCTCATAGGGAAATGTGAGACAAAGATTACAAAAGCCGGATTGCCTGAGGTAAGCATCCCATATCTCATATTTTAAGAAATAACAAATCCTCAGAGATCAGTTTGAAATTTCTATTTGATGCACTTTTATTTCAAATCAGTGGCCACCACAGAGACTGTTGATGTGGAAAAGCGCTTTGTTTAGACTTGTGCTATTTCGGATGGAAAGGATTGTGCTCCAGTAATTGTTCTTATTTGCATTGTATTGAACAAGGATTCATCTGCCTTTTGGTCTAACGATGTACATCTATTGTGTGAGATAAAGCTTCACTCAATTTATTCCTACATTGTGGACTTCTTCTGTGACTATTCAATGGACGTTTAAGCATCTTTTTAAATATTTTCCCTCCAACAAATTTTAAATTTAACTTTAGTACAAAGTAATAGCTTTCTGCCTTCAAATAATTACAGCTTAGAAATCCATATATCTAATTTTATTGGCTTAATAGTAGATCGTCCATGCCATTGCTGATGGTGAATTAAGGGACGCACTGCAGAAGTCAAACTGTGTTTTTAACTAGAAGATAAATTTCAGAGAAGGGAGGGCTGATAGAAGTAAGATGCCGGAAGCCTGGCAGGGAAGAACCGCTGAAAGAAAACTTCTTAAATGGGTGACTAGGTTGAGAGAATCATGAAAATAAGGCAAAGGAAAGTTAAGAAAAAGTGTGAAATGCTAGTGTGATGAGACTCTGCAGGAGATGATCTGCTGGAGACAAACTGGGAGAGAGCCATCTGTATTAAGATCAATACGGCAGAAGAGTGGAGCACGGTGATCAGTTGGAAATTTAAGTTACAGTTGAGTCGTGCCAGACAAACAATGAGAAGGGCAGTTATAACCAAGTGAATGACGACTTTAATTTGAAGGTGACTAAAAGTTTTTTTAAGCACCATGTGAACATAGAATCATAGAATCATAGAAGTTTCCAGCATGAAAACAGGCCCTTTGGCCCAACTTGTCCATGCTGCCCCCTTTTTTTAAAGCCCTAAGCTAGGTGAGTGGGAAAATACAAGTTTGAAAGCAGGCAGAAAAAAGCATTTATTGAGGCAGTAAGTGGGTTTGGGTGACTTGTTCTGCTGTGCCACCTAGTGAATATTAGAAAAAATAAATTGTTTTCTATTGCTAAATATTGAGAAGGGGTTTATCCATTGCATACATTGACATAAAAAGAGTGCTACAAAAATCATAGTAATTGAAAATAGGGATAATGTTATACCAGAAGTGTGTTCTACATGAAAGACTGAGTGAGTGAAATTGAAAATTCTGTTGTCTGTGCTGTTGAAGCTAATAAATATAAACAGGTATAAATGATGGGAAATTATTCGATGTAAAAATGATGAAATGTGACTTTACATAGGATCTAATTATTTTCAAATTGCATTCAGATTGTTGACAAAGTAAGAAAGGGCTCGAAAAAGTACAGTACAAACTAATTCTCATTTTTAACTGCTACATTGTACCACACTTAATTTGAGTGTACTTTCAAGTTATAATGGTCAGAATTTAATGTTTGTGACAGGGGTTCCACCTACCATTTGGAGAATCGCTGGGAACCACCACATCGTTTTTTCTTAGGACGCTGATTAAAATTACATAGTAATTAGGCAGTTATGTGGACAGCATTGGGCCCCCAGTCAGATGGAAATATTGTTCCTGAGAGGTGTTAGCCAATCAGAGGCTGGAAACTCCCCAGCACCGGTTGTGCCCAACTACGAATCATGCCACCAGGAGCAGTGACCATTCCTGGTAAAAACACAGGGGCCTTCATTCCAAATTAATGCTCAGTCCCTGGAGAGAGTCAAACGGAGTTCAGCTAGAGTCATCGGGAGGGGACCGCAGGTGAGAGATGAGGGTTGAAAGCAAGGGGTAAGATTTGCCTTTGTGGATACCCCCCATTTTTGATAGCAAGCCCCTCAACAGGGTATTGAGTGCCTCTGAATGTGTGACCCCGACCCTGGTAGGCTGCTGGGTCACTTTCTGGAGGCACAGACCAGTGCACATATTATTTAATTTCTGAGCTGCCATTAAGCCCCAGTGGACTCAGTGATAACCTAGTGGATTTATGTGATTCCTTAAAGACCCAAATTCACTTCCCACCACTAGCATACAATTTTCCCAAGCTCACCTATTTTCCCCCCCCCATGTTCTTAATTAGGATAGATTTCCAGCCATTATAAGTCAGACACATGGGTTCACATGCTATTCTCCAGGCCCTTCTGCCTTCTACCCACGTCAGCAGGCTCCACTAAATTCCAACCAGTGTTTCTTATCTGAGTGATCTTGAAATTCAGATTCTATACTTTAAGAATTTAATAAAGGAACATATAGATTTCCTGTTAGAAAAGTAGATGTCTCTGCTATTTCACAATTGAAAATACATGATTAACTTGCATATGATGAATTTTGTTTAGAATGCATTCAAGAACTAACAATTAATCCAACAATTGGAGCCTTCTAATTAATCCTGGATTTTATTTTCTCAGGTGCGAGAAAGTGATCCCTGTGATCCAAATAAAGACATGGTGGTACAACTAATCGATGATTTCAAACTTTCAGGCATGAATGGTATACGTATCCTTCAGTTGACTTACTTTAATAATGCAGCATATATTGTCTCCCTGTATTTGACTTTCAGAAATATTTTAAATTACACACCTAATTTCTGTTACTCCACCACTCTGTTATAATGTGGTGTTAAGATTGCACTGTAAATTCTATGACACTGGTAGCAAATTGAGACTTCTGTACACCCCTTCCAAATACATGTCTGTATTCATGAGATGGTAGCATTTCTGGGATGGTACTGCTTACTGGATTATTCAGAATTTTTAGATTGAAAGCCTTGAGTGGATTGATAGAAGTGCAGTTGAGGTGGATCTACGTATACTTTTATTCATTCATGGGACGTGGTGTTGCTGGCTTGTCAGCATTTATTGCATTGTTGCCTGAAGGCAGTTGAGAGTCAACCATGTTGCTGTTGCTCTGGAGTCACAGACCAGTGCACGATAATAACGATAAATGGTAAGATTATTGGCAACTATGAAGACTTAATTTTACTTATAAATTGGATATACAAAAAGTCATAAGCTGGAAACCAGTTAAGGATGGCAGATATCCTTCCCTAAAGGATATTAGTGAACCAGATGAGTTTTTCCAACAATTGACAATGGTTTCATGGTCATCAGTAGATTCTTAATTCCAGATTTTTTTTTTATTGAATTCAAATTTAACCATCTGCCATGGCAGAAATTGAACCGAAGTCCCAGAACGTAAACTCAGTTTCTGGATTAATAGTCCAGCAATAATACCATTAGGCCATTGCCTTCCCCTATTTTTGTGTTTAAGGGGAATGTTTTAGAATTCAGCTTTATGCTACAGGCAGTCAATTTGTCTGGTCAACTCCGATACTAGGAGAGTAGAATGATTACTCACTTTAGCCTTGCAAGTCATTATTTGAAGTAAAATTAATGGACTTTTGTTTAGTTAAGTTTCTCAGGGATTTCTGATCAGAGTGATTGACAGGATCATGTGGTGATGTGGTTTATGTGCAGTGCTGGGTTTGTAGCAGAGATAAAAGCTTTTGCAGGTGGAAGTTAGTTTACAGCTGAAACCTAATTTAAGATCAAAAGACTTTGCAAACTTCTGGAATGCTATCTCTTTCTGAAAGCTCCAAGACTGTTAACAAACATTGAAGCGAGTATGCTTTTGTTTGCTAACTGTATTATTTGAAAGTGGATTGGATTTATGCTTGAATGGGGCTTTTTTGAAACTGGAACAGTCATAAGCTGGAAAGTAAAGTTGCTTCCTTTCATTTTCAATTATTGTTCAACTGTTAGTAGTTAAATTGCTGCATTTGCTAGAGTTATATTTAAACTGTGTTATTAAATAAAGTTTGTTTCACTATATAAAAAAATCCCTACATTGTTAGTGGAATGATCCCTGGAAGGAAGTATTCTTTCCTCACATTTATGCCAAAATAGAAAAATTGCTGGGGCCTAGTCTGGCTTCATAATATATCTTGGGTTCTGGTCTGGAGCCTTAACACAAGTTCATTTTTCACAGCTTTTTAAATTTATTATTGGAAAGATTATTTTGGGGTTTATCCAGCCAGATCTCGAGGCATGAGGGTCTGTTTCTATTCCTCTGGTTGCTTAAGTCTCACGGATAAATGCACAGTTCAATCTTTCTGACCTCTGCTTAATTCCTTTAACTGAGAACTGTTGCTTTGACAAATTTGATCTGTTATCCTATCTGCTCCCCACTGGTCAAGAAATCTGAAAACAGTATGCTAATGTCATGGTTGAGTTAAAGAGCTACAACAAATCCTGCTGCTCAGTCAGACTGGTCCACTGGTACTCTCCTAATTTTTATGGGCAAAATTTTACCTTATTGTCATGCAAATAATATTCATCATTGTGCTGCTTTTTAAAAAATATTGATTCATGGGATGTGGATGTCACTGGCTAGACCAGCGTTTTGTGTCCATCCCAAATTGTCTTTGAGAAGTTGGTGGTGAGTCGTGTCTTGAACTGCTGCATTGCATGGAATGTAGCACCCACAGTGCTGTTAGCGAGGGAATTAAAGTATTTTGCCCCAGCAACAGTGAAGGAACAGCAAAGTGTTTCTAGTCTGGATGGCATATGGCTTGGAGGGAATCTTCTGAGCGGTGGTGTCTTCTGCCTTGTTCTTCTAAGTGGTAGCAGTCATTGGGTTTGCAGGGTGCTGTATGAGGGGTCTGGACTGGACTCTCCACCTCTTTGGAGCCTTTACTAGTAATTTATCCAGCACAAATATGTTTACAATGTGGGAATTGGATTCCTCCTTGGTTTAATAATGATAAATGGTAAGATTATTGGCAACAATGAAGACTTAATTTTACTTATAAATTGGATATACGAAAAGTCTGTATCAAAGTGTTTTTCCCTGACTATGTTAAAGATGTCTGCATGGTGTTTGAAGTGCTGGGTCACCATCTTTTGAAATGGATCATCAAATCAAATTATCAGGGCCTGCCTATCCTTTGTGTGAAAAGCATTATTCAACAGGTAAGTAAATTAAAGGTGAACTGGATATTGAACAGAAAGCTGTTCTATGCTTTAAAAGTGCTGTATATCATCGAGTATTGGCTTTATTCACCTTTTACAGATTTAATAGGCCTAAAAATTATGTTTGAATTTTTTTGACATTATCGTTTAATTGTGCAGAGAAAAAAAGAAGTGTGAGCATTTGCTCGTAATTTTTAACTATATCTAGACGTATAAACATTTAAAGATAGTCATCTTTGTTGATAGCGGACTATTGGATGGCATTTTATTTATTTCTGTTTTCTACTTTCCTTACAGCTCAGGATTTGTCATAATCCTACAAGGCACATTTATTTTGTACTTCTGCAACTGTAGCATGCATAATTTTCAAAGATCCAGCTATTTATTTTGCACACAAGTAACACATGCTGTGGGTTTGGCATGCCTTGACTAATTATTAAAAAATGATCAAGATTGTAATTACATTATAAAAATGTATTTACTTTTTGAAAACTTAGTGTGATTGTTTCTTTTCAAGTTGTTAAAAAATTCATTTTCTTGAATGCCAATTTTGTTTTATTAAATCAAGATGAGTAAATATACTTTCCTCCTGTGCTGTCCAGCGTGTATTTTTTGAGATATAAATTCAGAGTGACTTTTTTCAGCTGCTATTTTTCACAGTGTTGTACTCTGGTTTTCTGCAAAGCTGTGACAGTTGCCACTTTGGTGGTCAGTGAATAGGGCAAAATGATAGAAATTAAGTGAAACATTCAGAGACATTTTTCTTCCCATGCAGAGGCATGAGCAAAGGGATACTGCACTTATGCAGCAAATTACTTATATTGGTGGGGGATCCTAGGACTCAAATTTAAAATTTTTTGCAGGTGTCAATTATTTGCCTTTTCAGCCTTACTTAAAATACTAGGCCCCCTTTGGAGCACATCACCTCCAAAGATGATACCTCCTTGATGCCTCGACCCATTTCCAACTCCTCGCGGCATATCGCAGCCATATCCAGTCAAAATCCCCAGGCTTAGCATAAGTCCGGTAGCCGTTTTACCTTCTTATTAGGGACTGACTTTAGTCCAAATAGTGGCCAAGTGCTCTCTTCTGGTTCTGCTGAGAATGCAGAGATGGCGGCCAATCAGATTGGTTGGCAGCTCTCTTGGGCAGGTCTTCCTTTCCGATGGGGTAGAGCTGTTACGCTGGGGGCTAACTGAATTAGTTAAGAGTAATATCGCTGCAAGACAACCAGATGTCTGCAAAGTGCCAACATTCAGGTCAGAGGCGGATGTGGGTAATTTGTCCCTCGTAAAATCTACCCTGTTGTATATTTTGTTTCTCCCATTATTGTCTTTTTCTTTCCCTTCTCAACTGGCACAGTTACTATCCCAAATACTCTTGAATGGGGAAGAAAGCCCCAGTGTGAGCTATAGACTACACTCTGGCGATCTCTGCCATTGCATGATCATGAAGCATGTTAATGATCTGACTAGCCTTACTTCTAAGGAAACAGATTTGAGATTTGGACAGATTTGGGCTTAACTTCACTAAATTTTTTTTCTAACATTCTGAACCTAATTTGCCAGAGTTAAGAGTTTACGACAGGGAAGACAATGCCACATCAGTTAGATAGCTTATTCTGTATCTCAGGTCCTTCCTCAGAACTGACTTTTTTATCCCCTGTTGTTTTAAAGATGTGATGAATCAAAAATTAGCTTCACTTGCTTCACCAGAGTGGGTTTTACTTACAATCAGTGATGACTTGTCTCATAACTCTAAACAATGCATGTTTGTTGATTGAAATATAAACTGCATTTTGCATGACCGATTGAACGATTTCCACTTGTCTCCTTCAGTCCAGGTTCATGGTGTAGTAGCAGAACTTGGATTAAAGTAATGACCACACTATAAATTGAAAACACAGCCCCTCGCATTGAAAAATATATATAGCAGTTGACCCCATGACTGCTTATCAACAGTTGATATATGTGACTTTGCCTTTATTCTGAAGCAGATCTGCAGGCCTGAATTAAATTTTGTGCAAGTGAGAAATTAAGGTAAAATGTTAGACCAAGTTATTGTTTTCTTAGGGTGTGTAACTTTGAGCATTACTTATGAGGACTGAACAAAGTACTGTCAAATATCATCAGCATATTACAGTATCTCACCACTGAAACACTACAAAATCCAGTTTGTATTTGGCTATTGTACTTCAGTGAATGAAAATAAAACTTATTTTGCTTCCATATATCTTTTGCTTTGTTTGCTAACAGGTATTGCAAGGTTTGGATTATTTACACAGCAAGTGCAAGATTATCCATACAGATATAAAACCTGAAAATATTTTAATGTGTGTAGATGAATCCTATATTCGACGAATGGCTGTTGAAGCAACAGAATGGCAAAAAGCTGGTGCTCCACCACCTTCTGGATCAGCAGGTAAGTCATATTTTCATGATGAACCATGTGGTTTGGGAAAAGCTGTATTTTGTTTTCATGCAGTTGCCCCTTTAAAATCAAAGTGAATTGAGTATTTTGAAAGAGGATTAATTGGTTTCCTGATTATGACAGAAATTACCTTGTGATCTGAGGTTGCCATGGGGATGAAAAGCTAAGCAAAAAAAGAAAGCTTACTAAGCTAACTGCAGTGGCAGGTTTCCAGCTAGTGTGTTGGCAGGCAGTTCAGAACATACATGGTATGAGTGCAATCAAGCAAGACTCTCAATGAGTGGATCCATTTACTGTTTTGCATTTTAGAACAGATCCTGGTGTTGAAGCGGGTCTTTGCGAATACAGCAGAGACTGTACTGCAATGTGTTATACAGTTGGATATAGAGGCTAAAGATAAGAAGAGCAGAGGATTTTAAAACAACCCACTGCTGCTGCCTGTATTGCCAGACCATACCTGACCATTAAAATGGGCTGGAGAAAAGGCCATGTGGGGATTTTGTGCCATCAGGACTGTCATTACTTGAATGAGAGAGGATCTATTGACATCATCCATCTGGTCAGTTTTAACTGTGTCCAGGGACTTTGGGTGAAATACAGCTGCAGGTAAATGCAACTCAATTGCCAAAATGATGGTGGAAAGTGAGAGATCCTACATAATGGAGGCTGAATTAGAAAGGCTGTAAGATTGCACATGGTACTTATAACAGCTCAGGAAGCTCATCTGGAAAGGAATGGTATTTATTAACCACAAAATAAACTCACTACTTTATGCTGACGTTTTGTACATACATGAGTCCCAACTTTCTTTTTATTGAAACAATTCATCCAAATACATTACAATCCAAACACATAATTTCACAATGGTAAATTATTAAAACAAGCTGATATAATTACAAAGTCAATTGCAAATATGCCTTCCTTAATATAGCAGCAAACAGCCTCCCTTCTAATGAAAATAGGGTCCGTTATAAATCTGTCATCTTCTGGGGTTTCACCTTTTAGGACACATGACTCCCAACCGGGACAACATTTCTCATGCAAGTTTTGATTTGATTTATTATTGTCACATGTATTGGGATACAATAAAATGTATTGTTTCTGCACGCTATACAGACAAAATGTACTGTTCATAGAATACATGGGGAGGTTAAGGAAAGGAGGGGGTGCAGAATATAGTGTTGCTGTCACAGATAGGGTGTATAGAACGATGTTGAAAGATCGACATGGTGGCACAATGGTTAGCACTGCAGCCTCACATCACCAGGAACCCGGCTTCACTTCCGGTCTCAGGTGACCTTCTATGTGGAGTTTGCACCTTTTCCTTGCGTCTGTATGGGTTTCCTTCCAGATGCTCCAGTTTCCTCCCACAGCCCAAAGATGTGCAGATTAGGTGGATTGGCTATGCTAAATTGTCCGTTAGTGTCCAGAGGATTAGCAGGGTAAATACGTGGGGTTACAGGGGTAGGCACTGGATGGGATTGTTGTTGGTGCAGGCTCGATGAGCCATATAGCTACCTTCTGCACTCTAGAGATTCTACAATTCTATATGGTGGGTCCATTCAAAAGTCTGATGGAAGCAGGGAAGAAGCTATACTTGAGTTGGTTGGTATATGTTCTCAGACTTTTGTATCTTTTTCCTGACTGAAGGAGGTGGAAGCGAGCGTGTCCAGGTTAAGTGGGGGCCTTGATTATGTTGGTTGCTTTTCTGTGGCAGCACAAAATGGAGACAGGGTTAATGCTTGGTATGGCTCCTGCTCTGCCCAAGACTGCAAGAAACTACAAAGGGTCGTGAATAAAGCCCAATTCATCACTCAAACCAGACTCCCATCCCGTGTGGAAGGACGAGGACAGATTGTTGGTGATCTGGATATCTAGAAACTTCCAAAGTCCCAACCGGGACAATTATTTCTCTCACAAGCCCCTACTTTCATTTAAACAATTATTCAAATACATCATAAATTATAATCCAAATACATTATAATTTCACAGTGATACATTATTAAAACAGTAAGCTGATATAACACAATATCAATGGCAAATGTAGCTTCCTTGATACAGCAGCAAACAACTTCCCTTCCAGTGAAAATGGAATTCATTTTAAGTCATGTCATCTGTTGCTGTCTGGGATTTCGCTTTCTAGGACACTCAATTCCCAACTGCAACAACAGTTTTCACACAAGTCCCCAACCTGCACAGCATTTCTCACAAGAGTCCCCACTGAGACAATAGTTCTGCAGACCCTTCCCAGTGTTTGCCTTATAAGGGGTTCAAGATGATGAGTTCCACCTGGGCAGGCCATTACGTGTTACCAGGGAACTCTTACTTAACAAGCCCTACGGGGAGATCAGTTAGAGATTCCCCTTGGAATTCATGGGTGTTATCACAGTACTGCATTTGTGAGGGAAGTAATGTGTGTGCTTGTAGCTATTTAGGCATATCTTTGTTTTACAGAGTATTTAAGGTGAAACATCTTTTTTATTTGAGATCTCCTTCACCTGTTAATTAATGTTGAGTTCAGTTGGTTTGTTATAAGAAAAATTTTTAAAATTATATCTTGTCCAACAGAGTTCTTTCTGTTGGAGTCTTGGGGAATTTGTTTATTTTACAAGTAATTGGCCTCTACAGGGATTATAACACTGACCAGGTATTTCACTTAGTTTGAGCAAAGGTCACCAACATGAAAGGTTTCTCTTTCTGCTGATGTTGCCTGACCTGGTCTGTCTATGGTTTGAAAAGTGGATTTTGTGTATTAGCAAAGCTTTTAAGGAACCAATATTATGATTAGTATGTACAGTTTATGGCAGGAAATTAAAAAGATACATTTCATTTGTATGTTTGCAATATAAAATTTAATATATCTGCATTTCTGATGCTATGACTTGATTGACATTTCTGAAATTATTGAATTTATTCCATAATCTATCTATCCTGTATTTTAGGTCAGGCTACAAGAATTGGGACTGTCCTGTATATTCAGAGTTGCACCATAGTTAGAGGGTCATTAGATTGGTTCCACAGGTCGGCACAACATCGAGGGCCGAAGGGCCTGTACTGCGCTGTAATGTTCTAAGTTCTATAGTAGAGTAGGATTTCTACTTTAGTTCTATTTAAGAACAAATTCATGTATTTAAACCTTAAAAATTGAATTAATGGTTACTGGGGACTGATACTAAGGTAGCAAAATCTCATGTAGTTGTTAACTGAAAATATTCAACTGCTAAAATTAAGCAATTGGTGATATTTTAATTTTCAAATCAGATTACATACTGGAATTCCCTCTCTCATCCATGTTTGGGCTGTCTACCAATACTTCATAGGCAACCTGTGCTTCCTTTGAGTTGAAAGCAGGCATGCAGTGAATGGAATTTACAGCTAGCACTCTACTATTTTAATGGAATTTAAATTTGAAAAATAGCATTAAATGTTCGCTGTATATTCTTGATCTTTCAAATAGGCAGAAAAGCATCACATTTGAAGACCATATGATTCAGGCTAAAAATATTAAGTTTGTTGTAAGGCGCAAAATTGTAAAGCAAGATAAATCAGCAGATAAAATGCAGTGAAATATTTGAAGTTATTTGCAACATAATAAATGTTTCAAAACCTCGAACAGTACAGCCCATGATGTGCCAAACATGACGCCAGATTAATAATCCCTCTGCCTGTCCTTGGTCCATATCCCTCTATGCCTTGCATATTCATGTGCTTACCTAAAAGCCCCTTATACGCCCCTTTCATACCTGCTTGCACCACCACTCCTGTATGTAACAAAACTTACCCCTCACATTTTCTTTGAACTTCCCCCGTCACCTTAAGTTCAAGTCCTCTAACATTAGACATTTCAACTCTGGGAAAAAGATTCTGACTGTCAACCCCTATCTATGCCTCTCTTAATTTTATTGACTTCTATCAGGTCTTGCCTCAGCAACTGCCACTCCAGGGAAAACAACCCTAGTTTGTCCAGTCTCTCCTTGCAGCTCATACCCTCTAATCCAGGCAGCATCCTGGTGAACCTCTTCTGCACCCTCTTCAAAGTCTCTACTGTAACAGGGCAGCCAGAATTGAACGCAATACTCTTAAGTGTGTCCAAATTCTTGTTATTTTGCCTTGGAAACCTATAACATCAGGACTTCAGATTCCTTTAAGTTCTATTCCACTGTAAAGTTTAAACAAGTAACTAAAGATTAGCAACAATATCCAGCCCAATTCACAAAATAAGAACATAAATAGGAGCAGAGTTCGAGCTTTTCATGTCTGTTTCACCATTTAATAAAATCCATGTCTGATCTTTGTCTTCAACTTCTCTCCTGTCTTACCTCCATAGCCCTTCACATTCAAAATCTAATGAATATGAACATTTCCATGTCCTTCACTTTTTAAAAAAATTCTGTTTTTCTTAAAGCAGATAAATAAAATAATTATCCACATCTACTTCGGCCACATTCTTGCCACTCACTTAACCTATTTGTATCCCTTTTGCAGCCTCTTGGCGTTCTCCACATAGTTTGCTTTCCCAACTAGCTTTATTATCTGTAATCTTGGATACATCTCAGTCCTACATCTACGTCATTGATACAGATTTTAAATGTTTGAATCTTGTGGAATGGGATGGAGTTGGACAGTGGGGGGTGGGAGATTGCACAGGGTATCTTTAGAGTACTCCCAAATCCAATACTGGAGAGCTAAGAGATTATGGGCATATATTCAACTTCTCTTGTTAGCCACAGTTGGAGCACTTTTTCTCAAAGATGTTTTCATTATTACTGGCCATGAGTTGCAAATTATAGATTTTTTTAAAAGTCTGCAATTGTTTATATACTATCATATCTTTTAATCTGCTTTTCCAACCTACCTTCGCTGACTTGTTACTCATACATGCATAGTTTACCATGTTTCAATATAAGACCGTAATTTTTCAAACTCAAGATAGAATTAATCATATTGTAATCATTCTCAGAGGGTCCTTCGGTACAATGTTGTGTTAATCCTGATTCATTGTGCAATGTTGAAATAAAATGCCTGCTTCTTAGTTGGTTACTTGACAGGCCTAGAAAAGGATCTTGAAAGCATTTCATGAATTCATTCTTCAGGCTATTTCTGCAGATGTGGTTTCCCCAGTCTATATGAAGATTAAACTCCTGTTTTTCTCATTTATAACCTTTGTGGCATACATCTCTAATTTCCTGATTTGTGTTCTGCCTGGCACTATAACTTCTAGTTTGTGGCCAGTAACCTACAGCCATCTGGGTTTTCTGCCCCTTGTTTCTTAGCCATTCCCAAACTGATTGTACATCTTGATTTTCCATGCTAAGATCCTTTATCTCTACTGTATTTATCCCACCCTTTAGTATAAGGGTTACCCCAACCCATTCCATTTTCTTTTTCCCTTCTCAAGATCAAGTATTTTAGAATATTTAGTTCCCAACCTTGGTCACTCTGCAGCCAAGCTTCCATATAGGCTATTAGATCAAACCTATTTAATTCTAGCTGTACAATTAATTCTGTTATTTCATTATGAATGCTTTGCACATTTGAATATAATGCTTTCTGTTTATTTTTCTATGATATCACTTTAGTCCGCAATGTCCAATTATTTTGCTAAGCTGTCCATTCCTTCCTGACCCATTCTTCCTTTTATAACCCAAATTGCGCCTCTGCTCTACAGCCTTGATATTTTTCTTCTTGTTTTTGCATTTACCCTTCACTGACTTCTCCAACTTCATTAGTTTGAAGTCTTATCTACACCCTGGGTTGTCAGTTTGTTGGGGCACTTGTCCTAGCCCCACTGTGTTACACAGTGAGCAACTCTCACTTTCCCTGGAACTGGTGCCAATGCCTCATGAATCAAAACCCTTGTCTCTCATACTATGCTCTCAACTCTGCCTTTAGCCTTCTAATCTGTTTATCCTGTGACAATTTATGGGTATTTCAGAAACCATCCTGCAGTATTCTCCATTTTAGTTTGAACTCCAGCTCTTCCAACTCTATCAGAAGAGCATTCCTAGTTTTGCCTATTCATTGGTTACTCAGTGGACAATGTCACCGGGATCCTCGCCCTCCTCTTCTTAAGTTGTTTTCCAGCTATAAGTGTTTGTAACCTCTGAATAGATGATACAACCTTTGGAATTCTTGGTTGCAGCACAGAGAAACACCATCTATCCCCTGATTATACTCATACCTATGACTTCTTAAATATTGTGATGGAACAAAGCTTTGTTTCTTCACTATTTGTCTTGAGCCTTTTATTGCCTCCATGCCATCAGTCTGATGGGCATCAAGAACAAGATTTTCCATTTTGCATTGGCACCATGGTATTTGCATCAAACACAGGTCCACACTCTACACTGAGTTAGGAGCAGCAAGATGACTTTGATTTGGGCTGGATTGGCCAATTAATGGCAGAACAGCATGTTCATCATCTAATTAAGAATTATCTAAGGCAAAAATCTTATCCCAAATCTTAGATAAACCAGAACTACTTCCAGCTCTCCATCAGGAAAATCAAAGCCTTCAAGGTAGATATTCTCCCTGGTGGTTTCTGGGTAGCTGCCTGACAGTCCCAATGGAAGGGAAAGTTCATTTTGAGAGGAGCTGGGGTCTTGTGCGCAAAAGGGACATTGGACTGTACATGTTACATCTACAAAATATGTATCAATACTTAGTTCTGAATAGAGGGCAGATTTGTTGAGACCAAAACTATATATTTGTATACAAATAGTCAAGATTTTAAAGGCTTGCTTTTGGACTGTACATAAGATTGGTAAAGCTCAAGTGACTTGATTTATTATTGTCACACGCATTAGTATATGGTGAAAAGTATTGTTTCTTATGCACTGTACAGACAAAGCATTCCATACACAGAGAAGGAAAGGAGACAGTGCAGAATGTAGTGTTACAGTCATACCTAGGGTGTGGAGAAAGATCAACTTAATAAATGGTAGGTCCACTCAAAAGTCTGTTGGCAGCAGGGAAGAAGTTGTTCTTGAATTGGTTGGTATGTGACCTCTGGCTTTTGTATCTTTTTTCCGATGGAAGAAGGTGGAAAGGGTATGTCTGGGTTGCATGGGGTCCTTGATTATGCTGGCTGCTTTTCTGAGGCAGCGGGAAGTGTAGGCAGAGTCAGTGGATGGGAGGCTGGTTTGCATGATGGACTGGGCTTTGTTCATGACCTTTTGAAGTTTCTTGTGCTATTGGACAGTGCAGGAGCCATATCAAGCTGTCATACAACCAGTGCCACAGAGTGGAACGATTGTTGATGTAATCTTTACTCTTTTCACGAGCTCCACCACAGGAGATAGTGAGCAAATCAAAAAGGGAGAGTTAGTAGGATGGCTGGCAGCATGTTTTGGCGTACCCACACTCTGCAAATGAGATGGGGATAATTTACTATGATCAAGGACACAACCAAAATCTTAACTCTTTTTGAAGTTTATAATCTCAAAACAAGGTTTCCTTAATGCAATAATGTTTTAATGCGGTTGCATGTTCATAGTTTGCATTGCCTCCAGTATCCTTGATGATAGGATATCAACAAAATGTGAAATAAGCAGCACCGTTTTATGTAGCTTTCCATTTCATGATGCTGACTATTTTTTTGTTTTATTTCTGCAGTGAGTACTGCCCCGCAGCAGAAATCGGTGAGTAATTTGTTGGTTTTGCTGTGCAGAGATTATTTATACTGATGGCAGCCCTTCAGAATTGCAACTAAATTATCAGCCTCCCAGAAATAGAACTCAGCAGTCGAGACATTTGTAAACACTCAATTTGTTTCCTTTAGAAGAGGACTGTTAGGTGAAAATTCTTACAATAGGCATACCAAAACATTTCACTTTGTGATTTACTGGGTCCAGTATTCCATGTTTATTACAATTTTTGTTTCCTGTTCATTTCCTTCCAACTGCTTAACTACACTGCATAATTTCATTTATCCTGTCTCTTCCTCCGCTCTTTGCTCATTTATTTTGTCTCACCCCCATCTGGTTTCTTCTGTTGATCAGCTTCTACCTTCCTGTGCATCAGATATTTTAATGTTTTATTACTCACAACATTTCTTTCTTTTCATTATATCTAGCTTCACATTCTTCTTTTTTTCATTTTGTTATCACTTGATTTCACAGGGTCTTTGACTCTCTTCTCCTCAACATCTCCAAACCCTCCACTGCATCCCCAGTTCCAGTCCTCCATGAGCCACAACCCTCTTCTGCACCCCCACGCACCTCAACTTCAGGCACATGCTTCACTTTTTCTACAAGGTTCTCTCATTCTCCCATGTGCAGTACCACTCGCTCAGGCTGTAGCAAGCAATCCCTCTGGTGCAGACCCTACCTCTCCCCTGATTTCTCTATCTCTTTCCCTCCTTCTCCTCTCTCCCTTCAGCACTCTGGTGGCCCTTCGCGTGCCCCCAGCCCCTCGGTGCACCCCACACGCACCACCCCTCCATTGCGTGGGCTTTCACAGATTTAGCCTGACCATGAGGGACCTGTGTAATGAGCTGTCTCTAGTTCCAAGTCTGTGCTGTGCTGTATTTCAATATTACTGCGAGTAAAGAACTTTGAATTTCACAACATGTTCAATGACCTTTTTGGACCAAGTTACCACATCTTTTTGTGATGAGGAGAAAAGGGCAAAATAAATGAAAAGAAAAATTTGAGGTTCAGCACAGTGCTATGAAGGCTTGCACAGTGAGCAGCTAATCTGCAACATGAGCAGCAGTTGTCAGCTTTGATTTAGCGGATTTGTGAGTTTGCCACTGAAAAACAGTTAGCAGCACCATGACTACGTTCGGGACTATTAGTGAGTAAGAACAGTTTTTGCTGGTAAATGGAGTTACAAACGAGGTTAAAATTCTCATGAGTGTGTGTGGGACAAAGACTTCCAGGTTAGTGAGGAATTTATCAACACCATGGAGACTGGGCTACATTCTATTTGTGGATTTAGTTACATTCATTCAGAATCCCTAGTCTGTGGTATTAAAGAGGTCAGCATTCAGAGTTATTTGTTGGGAGAAGCCGCACTGACTTTCAAAAGGCTCTAAATTTCTCAGGGAATGGAAATGGCTACCAGCCATGAAAAAGATATTCAAAAGGCCAGTGGTACAATGGGGTGGGGTACAATGCATCAAATAAAGAAAGAGACTGCAAGCAAAAAGGTGAAAGCAGTGGAATCTATGAACGCTGTTTATCACGGTTGCACTAAGTGAGTCATTTAGCTAAGAAACGCAGGGGTGCTAAGAGCAGGTTGAAGGCTGAGTAGGGACATTTGAATTTGAAAATGTCCTCAGTCAGTTGTGCATCACCTAAAAAGCACAGCGCAGAAAGAGGAGTGCTCCTACAACATGTTTAATGTGAGTGAGGTTTACGTGAAGCTTATCTCTGTTACAGTGGAAAGGAAATTAAGACTGAGGTGGACATAGGACCCTTTGCATTTGTAAGGAGACCTACAGAAAGATTTGCAGCTCTGAGCAGGCGCCTGCCCTTACTCAGGCAGGAATCCAAATTCAAATGTACACCAGAAAGGTGTGCACCTCAAATGCTTGGAGCATTTGAGGTGCACATTAGGACATAGAACAGAACAGCATAGGAACCAATCCTTTGGCCTACAATGTTGTGCCAAACGTGATGTCAAACTAAACTAACACGTAGCATGCAATCAAAAACACTGATCCTGGTGATACAAGAAAAGGGTCTACTTTACTAAGATGTGACTGGCTCAGTTGAACTGGGATGAGTTAAACCACACACAAGTGACAGAGGAAGTTATTCCCAAATATTCTGAGGTTTTCAAAGGTAAACATTCAATACAATCATGACTGATCTTGTCTCAGCCTCAACTCCACTTTCTGACCCGTTCTCCATAACATTCATGAGATGAACAGGGTGCATTGTGCGGCACTACATTTAAGATGTTAGTAGATCCTCAGACTTTTTCAAGCCAAGGACAGTGCCTTACGCCATGAAAGGCAAAGTTGTGGAGGGGTTAGAGCTGCTGCAAAGGCTTTGAATTATTGACCCTATTCAGTTTTCATGAAGGGCAGCTCCAGTTGTTCCTCCTCTTAAAAATGATGGCACTATGCATGCATGCGGAGGTAACAAACCTACCATTCTTCAGGCCTCCAAGTTGGACAGTTACCTGTTGCCATGGGTGAAGGATCTGTTTTCAATCCTGGCACGAAGCAAGATGTTCCAAAATTTGGCATCAGCCACCCCTACCAGCAGCTTTGGTTAGAGGAGGACTCAAAACAGTATGTCACAATTAACACTCACAAGCACAGCCATCTGGTTTTCGGGGTGTCCTCCAGTCTGGTGATTTTTAAGAGGACAATAGACAGTCTATCACAGGGATTCCTCATGGAGCAGATTACTTGGATGACATTCTGATTGCAGGATAAACTGAAGAGGAACACCTCAACAACAACATAGATCAAGTATTAGAGGTTTTCAGACGCAAGGCTGCACCTGAATCATAACAAGTGCATCTCCTAGGTATAGTGTGGACAATATTTGGGTCACAAATCACAGTGCAGGATCTGTCCCCAGTGGAAGACAAAGTCAGAGCTCTCAAGGAAGCTCCAAATTCCAGAAGTGTGTCTGAGCTCAGGTCATTTTTGAGCATAGTAAGTTAGTTTCTGCCAGCCCTTTGAACAGTATTGGCACCACTGTACCTATACTTCACAAAGAAACAAAGTGGTAGTGGGGGCCAGCACAATAGAAAGCTTTCAAGGACATGAAAATTCTACTACAATCAGCTAATCTGGTTCACTTTGATCAAGACAGCAAATTCATTCTGTCATGCAGTGCCTGACCCTATGGTGTTGGGACAGCACTGTCTCCATTGATGGGGGACAGGTCAGAAAAGTGCATTGGTTTTGCATCATGTACGCTGACAACAGCTGAGAAGAGATATTCGCAATTAGACAGGGAAGGTCTAGCCATTGTCTTTGCTGTGAAACAGTTTCATCAATACATTTATGGTCATTCATTCACTATATGTATTGATCACAAGCTGTTGAATCTTTTCAGTGAATCCAAGTGCATTCCTCCCATGGCTTTAGTGCTGGACCTTCGCATTGTCAGCCTACAAGTATAACATTGTTTGCAGGGCAGGGAAGGACAATGCAAACGCAGATACAGCGAGTCTTTACCACACATGTCCACTAAGACGTTATTTCCTCCTGAGACAATTTTCTTGCTTGAGAGACTTCCACATTTTCCAGTGAATGAACAACAAAGAACAAAGAACAACCCAGCACGGGAAACAGGCCCTTCGGCCCAACGAGCCCGCGCCGCCACATCGCCCTACACCTATTCTACCCTGCATGTCTACGAATGGGACCCTACTCAGTCAGATTCAGGGAAGAAATAGTGTCAATTTGGTGGAAAATGCGGAACAGATTAAGCAGCGGGTGGACCGGGATTCTGTTCTATCCCAGGCAAAGCAAAAAGATGAGATAAGTCTGCAGGATGGTTGTATTCTTTGGAGGTCCAGAGTGGTCATCCCAGTCCTGGTTGTTTGCACATCGTGGATGAAGTTTGTGAGGCTCAGCTGGGTGCTTCCCGAATGAAAAGTTTAGCCAAGTTGTATGTTTGGTGGCCAAATGTGGATCACAACCTGGAGATCAGGGTAAAATCATATTCTATGTGTCAGAGCAACCAGCAGCTGGTGCCATCAGCACCACGACACTCGTGGGAGTGGCCTGATTGTCTGTGGTCTAGAATCCATGTGGAGTTTGCAGAGCCTTTTTATAGTTCATATGTTTCCAGTCATCATCGAACAGATTCTAAGTCATTAGAAGTATGCATCATGAGCACCACCAGAGCTCCCATTATGACAGAAAAGCTAGTGCAAGTTTTTGCAACCCATGGTTTACTGGATTCTCTTGTTTCTGATAATGGTCCAAAGTTTACAAGTGATTTGTTCTAAGAGTTTATGCAAAAGAATGAAATGCCCCATGCGAATACTTCACCTTTTCATCCAACTTCAAATGGTTTAGCAGAGTGAACTTTTCGGACACTGAAAGAAGGATTGAGGAGAAAGACAGGTGATACTTTGGGAACAAAGCTCTCATGGTTCTTGTTCCAATATCATATCACGCCGTAAACAACAATGAATGATTGATTGCGTCTATGTAAGGAATTTTGACAGTAACCAATGATGGCTGCCTGGAGTTATTCTCAATTGATGTGGTCTATTTTTGGGAATGAAACTGACCATTGGAAGAATTGTTCACAGACACAGGATCATATTTGTATATACCACGACTTGGAGATAGCCAAGGTTTCAGATAACATAGTGGAAGGAAATGCTGCTGTGGACATTTGATAGGGAATTGTACCTTGTGTACAAGGATTTCCAATGGACTCTACTCCAGGAGAAAATGAAGGACATTCACACACTGACATTTAACCTATTCTTGTACAAAGGTCCAGCTCCACTGAAACAATCCTCACCTAGTGTCTACTGAGTTACCCAGTGGGACCCATGGGTCACAGCATAGTTGCAAAGTTCCTGAAAGACTGACATTTAGTTGAGACATGAGTTTCATAGCTCCTTTCCTTAAGGGGAAGTGGAATTAAGAGGGGTGAAATGTTATAGTGTGCATCTTCCTATTTCAGTGTAAATACTGATGAATTTAGTGGGTATGAGCATGCATGCATGATGTCAACAGTAACATGAGCTTTCACACATTTAGTCTTGCCACAGGGCACTTGTGTAACGGGCTCCAGTTCCGAGTCCATGCTGTACTGTATTTCAGTATTTTTATCAATGAAGAAGATTGAATGTCACAGTGCCAAGTTACCGGAGTCATAGAGGTTTACAGTGTGGAAACAGGCCCTTCAGCCCAACTTGTCCATGTCGCCCTTATTTTTTTAAAACCCCTAAGCTTATCCCAATTGCCCGCATTTGGCACATATCCCTCTACACCCATTGTACCCATGTAACTATCTAAATGCTTTTTAAAAGATAAAATTGTATCTGCTTCTACTACTACCTCTGGCACCTTGTTCCAGACACTCACCCGCCCTCTGTGTGAAAAAATTGCCCCTCTGGATACTCCAGTATTAGACTCCCCTATCTTTGGGAAACGATGTTGACTATCTAGCTGATCTATGCCCCTCATTATTTTATAGACCACTATAAGTCACCCTTCAGCATCCTATGCTCCAGAGTAAAAAGTCTCCAGCCTCCTCTTGTGACTCAATCCATCATGTCCCGGTAGCATCCTAGTAAATCTTTTTTGCACCCTTTCTAGTTTAATAACATCCTTTTTATAATAGGGTGACCAGAACTGCACACAGTATTCCAAGTGTGGCCTTACCAATGTCTTGTATAACTTCAACAAGACATTCCAACTCCTGTATTCAATGTTCTGACCAATGAAACCAAGCATGCTGAATGCCTTCTTCACCACTCTGTCCACCTGTGACTCCACTTTCAAGGAACTATGAATATGTACCCCTAGATCTCTTTGTTCTGTAACTCTCCCCAACACTCTACCATTAACTGAGTAAGTCTTGCCCTGGTTCAAACTACCGAAATGCATCACCTCACATTTGTCTAAATTAAACTGCCATTCGTGAGCCCACTGGCCCAATTGATCAAGGTCCCATTACAATTGAAGATGACTTTCTTCACTGTTCACTATGCCACCAATCTTAATATCACCTGCAAATTTTCTAACCATGCCTCCTATAAACTGATCCAAATCATTAATAGAAACAACAAATAACAGTGGGCCCAGCACTGATCCCTGAGGCACACTGCTGGTCACAGGCCTCCAGTTTGAAAAACAATTCTCTACAACCACCCAGAAGCCAATTTTGTATCCATTCAGATACCTCACCCTGGATCCCATGAGATTTAACTTTATGTGGCAACCTACCATGCAGTATCTTGTCAAAGGCCTTGCTAAAGTCCATGTAGACAATATCAACTGCACTGCCCTCATCTTCCTTCTTGGTTGCCCCTTCAAAAAACTCAATTAAATTTGTGAGACATGATTTTCCACTCACAAAGCCATGCTGACTGTCCCTAATCAGTCCTTGTATCTCTAAATACCTGTAGATCCTGAGTCTCAAAATACCTTCCAACAATTTACCCATCACAGATGTGAGGCTCATTGGCCTGTCGTTCCCACACTTTTCCCTGCAGCCCCCTTTAAACAAAGGCACAACATTTGCCACTCTCCGATCTTCAGGCACCTCACCCAGTAAGTTATCTTCCTGATGTCACTTCCAATTAACTCTTGACTGGTTCCCTAAGATGTAAGTCATTGTGGGAACATACTTCTCTATATAGCTTTTCTTGTTATTTTGTTACCTTTATAGCTTTCCATTAAGATAACAGAACATCAGAAGGTAGTCTATGTATCATCTTACTTGTGAAGACTTGATTGTGTCACTTCCTAATGATTGATGTTCATCTGGCCCAAAAGACAGAACTAATACGTCTTGAGTGTACTGGAAAGTTCAAAAACCTAAATGTAGCTTCTTAGTGACTGCTGATGCCTGAATAAAAAAGTCCAAGAGCACAGAATCTTAAAGTAATACAGCAATTCAAAATGACTACAATACTTATAAAATCATAAAGCTGTTAAAGTTGAGGTAGCAAATTACAGATTACAGAATACCATATTCTATTAATATATATTCATACGAAATGAAAGTCATAGAAGCTACATAAATACAACACTGACAACAGTACCTGATAATAAAAACCACAGCAATGCATAAGTCTGTATAATTTAAAGGGAAGTGACTGTTCCTCCTGAACATACTTTGAAAGTTGAAAAGCTGAGACAATCAGTTGGAATGCACTTGTAGTCAAAAATTTCACATCTTATGATACTTCTTTTAAAAATCATTTACAGGATTATGGACATCACTGGCTAGGCCAGCATTTATTGCCCATCCATAATCGCCCTTCAGAAGTGACTTAAATGTTGAGTTCGTTGATTAATTTTGATTCCTCAATAATTGCACATAACTAACTAAAACTATTAGAATCATTAAATTTGGATTTCCCTATATTGTGAGTACAGTGACTTGTATCTGTAGCCAGGTGGTGGGCTTATTCGGCTTCCCATCAGACATCTGATATTTCAGCACTTTTGGGAATCTTCAAGCACATAGGTTTGACATGTGATAGATCAAATTGCTGGTCTTCGAGAGGAGTCTGAAAATTTGGCAAAACTGCCTGTTTAAATATTCCATCACAATGAAATGGAAGACAATCTGAGAATAACTTACCACCTAATGAAGCTAATTTTGTACAGTGAAAATGCAAAGAACACATAGGAGAGTGATTAATCTATGTGAAAAGCCTGCATGTTAAGTGGCAGCTGATTTGTCTAACACACTACTATTTTGGTTTAACAAGCAAATACAATGGATATTTGCCAAAATGGTATTAGGTTTAAATTGGAAACTGGCATTGGGAAAAATGTTTGGAACCTAACTCTCAGTTCTTCACCATGCATTTTTAATGTAGGTTTTCTTCCTTCCTTCATTATCATTGCAAGATATTTTGAATTTGAGTATTGTCATATTTAGAGGATATGAATTAAATTGTGGTGAAATAAAGAACATTAACCATTGAATGAGTCTGAAAGCAAGCACTCAAGTACAGCAAGCAATTAAGAAGGGGCAAATAGAATGTTGGCCTTCATTCTAAGAGGATTTGAGTAGAGGAGCAAGGAATTCTTACTGCAGCTATACAGGGCCTTGGGGAGACCAGGCCTGGAATATTGTGTTTTCCTTATTTGCCGGAGCGGAAGTGCAGCAAAGGTTCATCAGGCTGATTTTGAGGATGGCAGGATTATCATATAAGCATAAATAATTAGGCCTGTAGTCACTGGAGTTTACTGGAGTCACTGGACAGACTGGATGCAGGGATGAACAAAGGGCTACAGTTTCAGGATATGGGCTGGGCCATTTAGGACTTAAATGAGGAGAAATTTCTTCACTGAGCATGGTAACCCTGTAGAATTCTCAAACAGAAGGCTGTAGAGGCCAAGTTACTGAATATAATTAAGAAAGAAATAGATTTCTAGACATTGTAAGTCAAGGGATATGTGGCAAGAGCAGGAATATGGCATTGAGATAGAAGATTAGCCACGATCATATTGAATGACGGAGCAGACTCGAGGGGCCACATGTCTCTATGACACTAACAACCTAACAGGTAGATGCATTAGTTTGTTTATTGTTAGTGTCACAAGTCAGCTTACATTAACACTGCAATGAAGTTACTGTGAAAATCCACTAGTTGCGTTTGGCACCTGTTTGGGTACACTGAGGGAGAATTCAACATGGCCAGTGCACTTAACCAGCACATCTTTCGGACTGTAGGAGGAAACCCGAGCACATGGAGGAAACCCACGCAAACACAGGGATAACATGCTGACTCCACACAGACAGTGACCCAAACCAGGAATCAAACTTGGGTCCCTGGCGCTGTGAGGCAGTAGTGTTAACCACTGTGCCACTATCTTAGGAAGAGCAGGGGAGTTGTTCCACTATCATTCATCAACATTATTAAAATAAATGGTCTGGTCATTTCCCACATTGCTGTTTGTGGGACTTCATTGTGTGCAAATTAGCTGTCACATTTCTTACTTTACAACAGTGACTACGTAGTAATAATATTTCATTAGCTGTGGGATTTCCTGAAATTATAAAAACGGTTGTGTGGAAATGCAAATTCTTCATTTGTTATACATAATTTTCAGCATCAAATGTGAGATCAATAAATCATTGCTATAATGTTTGTAGACCAATGAATTTACTTGGTATTGTTGAAATCACTTAATTTGTCCCACTCTGTAATTATGTAGATTTGACGTATACTAATAGTTTCTTTTAAGAAAAATACTGAAAGTACTTTAGACATATTGAAAATAAACCATGCTATATTTTAAATGTTGTTCCCTAATGAAAAAGGAAGAGAAAGCAAGTGAGCATTTATGCAGTGGTAAAATTAAATAAACTGAAGTTTGTTTTTTTTTGTATTTTCAAAATTTATAGTTCACAGCTCCTTGCAATTATTGATTATTTGTACAATAATTTTAGAGTATTGTGTATTAGCAATTTTTTTTCATGTTTCAGGGAGGAAAAATGTCTAAAAACAAAAAGAAGAAACTGAAAAAGAAACAAAAGAGACAGGCGGAGCTACTGGAGAAACGTATGCAAGAGATAGAAGAGTTGGAGAGGGAGGCAGAGAGGAAGAAGATGGAAGAGATTTTAACAACTGTTGCATCAAATGACCCAGAAGTAGAGAAAATAAATGAACTGAAAGAAACAGTGATAGATCATGTGGTAGATGAGGAACAACATAATGAATGCTGTAAGTGTTCTGAAAAAGACATGTGCCATGAATGGTATTCCTAAACATGGCAGTCTTGTCTAAGTACTTACGAGCATTGCAAGAACTGCCAAATTTGATATGTTTAAGCTTCTGTGGTCAGTTATAGAATTTATTTTTAGCTCCACTTGTATCACAAGAGTAAATGCTTCATATGACTTTTCAAGCCTATTAACATTTCAAATCTGCATATTGATTTGTAATATATTCTGGGGGTTACCCTTGACCTGAAACTGAACTGAAATAACCACATGGATATTTTGGTGACGTGAGCTGTTCAGGAGCTGGGAATTCTGCAGTAAATAACTTAACATCTAACTCCCCAAAACCTATATGCCATCTACAAGGCACAAATCGGGAGTGTGTTAAGATACTGTTCACTTGCATGCAACTGCAAAAGCGTCTAGAAGCTTAATGCCATGCAAGACAAAGCAACTTGCTTGATTAGCAGCCCATCCACCACCTTGAATTTTCATTCCCACACCACTAACACAATGGCAGCAGCGTGTACCATCTGCTCACCAAGGCTCCTTCAACAATACCTCCCAATCTTCAATCTCTACCACCTGAAAGGGAAAAGTCATGCATGCTAATATCACCACCTGCAAGTTTCCCTTTGAGCTGCACACCATTCTGATTTGTAATTATATTGCCAATCATTCATTATCACTGGGTGAAAATCCTGAAACTCCCTTCCTAACAGCACTATGGATGTACCTACACCAAATGCACTACAGCAATTCAAGAAGGCAGCTCACCACCATCTTTTCAAGGGCAATTAGGGATGAGAAATAAATGCTGGCCTAGCCAGCAATGTCCACATCCTGTGAACAAATAAATTAAAAACAAATACTTGTGAATCAGAGTTGCATAATGGTTAGGCCTGTCATGTTTGCATTGGTGAACCAATGTTTCATGTTCAAGATTTCTTTCAGTTTTGTTTTATCCAGTTGGTGCAGTGTCACATTTCCTTTTTTTTTTATTTTTCATAATTTTTGGTTTATTTGCTCTGTTCTGTTACTATGATTTCTTTTGAATAATTTTCTGTTTATTGATTTGCTAGATAAAGTTGATAATCAGGAAGAAAAGGAAGACACTGAAAAAGAAAATGTGAGAAAAGATGAAGTTGAAAATGTGGTTCCCAGGACAGAGCTGGAATGCGATGAGTCACCAAAAACAAATGGGCATGTTGAAAATGGTCCATTTTCACCTGACCAGCTTTGTGAGGAAGAGGAAGAAGAGGAGGAGGAGGAGGAGGATGATGATGAGGAATGCCCAAATGGAGAAGATAGTCCTGTTGATGGACCAAATGCTGAAAATTTAACCTTTAGTAACCCTTATGGACAGTTTAATGGAGAATTACAGAATGGACAGAATAAAAGTCCTGAGTCAGAGTTCTCTGAAATGTCTGAATCTGTGTTTTCTAAGCTTTTAGAATCTGCAGCTTGTGGATCAGATGGGTCAACAGTGACTGAGCGAGAAGACAGCAGTCCATCACAAGACAGGAGTAGAACTGTGTCTGCATCCAGCACTGGAGACATGCCAAAAAGTAAGTCTACAGATATTTGCTTTTTTATTATGAAGTGCATAAAGAAGTTGATTTATATAAATATATTCTTAATTCATACTGCTTGTCAGTTTGAGATTTGCCATAGGTTTTAATTAATACAAATGAACATATAAAAATTTAATTGTAAAAAAAAATCACTCCAATAAACAGTGTTGAATGATTGTTCTGGGTGAATGAGTTAATGTATTTGGCCTATATTAGGACTTTGCCACATGATAACATAATTTTAGAGTTGTATCTGAGTGAAGATTTATGAGACAATCAATTTAGACAATGATAGGAGCACTTTCATGCTGAAATGAAAGAAATCTGAAACTATTGATAAATTGCCTGTGGCATAGTTCATAATCAGTTGATTTTTGTTTTAGTGGCCCAGAATTTGCTGGGGTGTGCCCTTATGGTGTGCTGTATGACATTGGAATTTCTTCTTTCGCTTCAGCTCCATTTATTTTTGTGCTGCAGATTATTGGAAGTACAAGTTGATAGTGGAGTATCTGGAGCCAACAACCTTATCTCCTTCACCAATTAAATTAAAGATAAAGAAAGATATTGAATGAAGGAAATGGGGTGAATTAGAAGCAAATTCATTTCAGAAAAAGGAATGAAAAGAGTGAGAAAAAGATGCGATTAAAAAGGGGGGAAAAAAGAAAGCAAAAGTAATTTTTTGAAGTAATTTGAAAAAAGCCCTTAATATTTACAATTTGCAGGAAAAAGACTACATTTCCAGTTGCTCTGTTTCTGGATCTCTGAGGTTGACTGACATGTCAGGAGCATAAATCACGTAATTAAGAGGATCCTACTACATGAAATACTAGTTCACTGGTCAGGTTTAATTTATTACAGTGCAAATCCAACCTTTTCTTGATATACTGTCAGGTGGTGAATTCCTGTTTTTGCAAGACGAACAATGAAGAAACACTAACAGCAATTTGTGTGGACTTGCAATCCATGGAGTAACTCCTCCTTGCCCCAGATTGCTGTTTTTTCATGCGCTAATTAACGTTGTTTGCCATTAACTCAGTGTTACTTGTTTAGCAAATTCAGAGCCAATATATGTAAGATAGCAGCATAGCTCAGAAGGAGACTTCAGAAATTCATTCCAAAGTTCTGCCTATTTGCCAGAGGCTGCAATGTTTTTTTTTATTTGTTCATGGAAGGCAGGACGTCAAAATTTAGAATCCCGACTGCGGCATGAACTTTTGTAATTAAATTCTTGGAGCTTAAAGGTGGTTTGAACTTCCTGATGCCAAGCATCAGGAAGCTCTTTTTAGTTGCACCTGCATGTCATGCACGCCCATTAAAAGCCAGTTGTCTCCCCTTCCAGAATTAAGTTCTCTTTCAAAATTAAGTCACCTGCAAGTGAGAAAAACATGCCTTCAGATTCTTGAGTGCATATTAGTGGCGTGCACCCGGCAAGGAATTCACCTACTTATCTTCCTGTTCTTTGTAATGCGTAGCTGCAACTTTTTCCTCTTTCAGGACCATTCTTCTATGGCAGGTTGTGATTGAGCTTGAGCCTGTTAGTTGTTCAAGGTGCATGTTCAAGGGAAGAAGGATGCAATCTGCTGGGCAAGGATCAAGAAGGCTGGATAAGGGAAGGGTGGAATTAGAGCTAGATTAAAAATTCAATAAATAAAGTGTCCAGAGAAGGAAGCCGTCTCATCTGGAACAGGTTGCGAGGCAGGTTGCCTGAATTAGGGAGGAAGGGAGGCAGATCTTTTTTAGGACATGGAGGAAGCCGGGGAGGTAACGTGAGGGTGCAGGGTCTTGGGAGGGTGGGAAAGGCCATACATCTTGGCTGTGGAGGTCCTGTTTGGGGAAGTTTCTGGGCAGGGAAGGTGAGAGAGAGATTATCTTTAAGGGCAGGGTTGATGCTGTCATCTGAGGGTTCTGTGTAGCAGATTGAACATCACAGTAAGAGGGAATGGGATACAATATGTGACAGGTCCAGGAGCATGGTCAGGTAGCATATCATCTTGTGGGGCTGAGGGTGGGGTGGGGCTCAAAGGGGAGAGAAGGCATGTGGAGGGTGATGGTTATAGGCTCATGAGTAACTAGGTAGTTTAAGGGTAACAAAGGGGAAAGGAAGGTCTATATTGGAAGGGTTAAATGTGTTGAGGGGAGAGTGGAAGGTGGTGGAACAAGTGTGAAATGTAATGTGGAACATGTTTTACAAAGGAGGACACAAATACTATACCAGAAATGATGGGGAGCACAGGGTTTTGTGAGGGGGAGGAGCAGAAGGGAATCAATATTAATAGAGAAACAGTGTTGGGGAAATTGATGGGATTGAAGGTCGATAAATCCCCAGGATCTGATAATCTATATATCAGAGCACTTGAGCAAGTGGCCCCAGAAAAGTAGATGCATTGATGGTAATCTCAAGATTCTGTAGACTCTGGAACAGTTCAAACAGATTGGAGGGTAGCTAATGTAACTCCTCTATTTGAAAAGGGAGATAGAGAAAAAAAGGAATTATGGATAGCATTCAGCTCCCCCTGTTGAGCATTATTTGCGATGATGCTGCTTTTTGGCACTGCGTCTGGGATATTTTTAATTAGTTGGAAGGAGACCTTCCTGCCCCTTTGGCAGTTTTGGTGGGCTTTTTCATGGGCTCTTTGGTGGGTAGGTCTCTCAACTTTGGGCCTGCATTTTCGATTGACTCTTCCCTAGCCTTGATCTCCCCAAGGTACACCCCGATTCTGCTTTTGCAGCTCCATAGCTTTGCCAACAGTTAGTCTTCTCTAATGTTAAATTCTCCTGGACTTGCAAGAATCCAAGAGCACCACCCTTGAATTAACTTGCATTTTAAAGCTCAATAGCAGCTGTCACTGTTCAGCCTCTCAGAGTTGTTAATCAATGAATCGATGCACTCACCTGGCTTTTAGCTCCTTTGGTTGAATCTTGCCTTTTCAATTACCAGCTTATACTTTGGGCGGAATTAATGATCAAAGTTCCTCAAAACATCCTCATAAGACACCTGGCTGGCATTGTTCATCCCTGTGGGTGCCTAATGGCACTTCCTGACTCCTTGAGGAGAAGGAGCATCTAGAGGGAGATTGAGGTGCTTTGTTCCCCTCCTTGCCTAGCCATTGATATACTGTACGAATGGCTGGAGCAATGCAGGTCATGTGCATATTCAACAGCCACTAGATTTCCAAGGCAATCACCATTCTACGAAAACAGCCAAGTGCTCATGTGCTGCAACAGTCAGAACTTGGATGGCCCCCTCCATCTTTTGCTGAAGTCTGCAGATAACCTTTGGCCCCCCTGCCTGATATTCACCTGCCTGCCTTTGCGTCCAACAGTTATTTTATGGAACAAGTCCAAAGGCTCACATCTGCATGGGGCTCAACAAAGGCTTGGTCTGCCGCAGATCTGAGTGTCAGAGACCCAAATGGCTGTCAGTTTCTTGACCCTGAAACTGAGACCCTGAGCCTAATCTAGCAAGCCCACCCACTGAGATGAATGTCTCCACGCTGGTGGTGGGTATAGGGGATGCCCACTATGGGTGCTACCTCCGAGGATTGAGATTAATTATCTTCTGAGGTAGCAGTGGAGCTGGAATAGAATGCCTCATTTCTTTCTGCTTGGCCTGCTTGCTGGTACTTGGAGTGGAGAAGAGAAAGAATTAACTGTTAGTTATGCACACTCTGTTACCTAAACAGAATGTCTCTCTCTCTGTCAGATCATCTGACAACTGTAGATTGGAGGCATACTCACTGGCTCACTGCGAGAGTTTTATCTCTACATCCAGTTCCGGTCCTCCCCTGCTTGTTCTGAAGCCCCCTCCTCAAATGGTGAGGCTTGAGAACTGCATTCTGCATGTGTCTGGGACTAATCCCACCTATTGTGAGTGTTTTTTTCCTGCAGAAGGATTGAATGTCAGTGCAAAGGGTGTATGTAATGTAGGAACATGCAAGTGAAGATCACTGTCACTTACACTCCGCCTCCAAATTTATACTCCAGAACAGAAAATTCTGCCCTCTGTTTTAAAGTCCTGAAGAAAATCTTGTTCACGCATAACACTATCTGATCACCTATTAGCCTGAGTATTTTGTCAGCCTGAATAAGCACCAGCTGTTCCCACATCCTAAATAATCACATTGTGTCATAACTCCAAATGTTTTGCCCACACTGCTTGCAAATGCAGAGGATGGCAAGGATCAGCATACTGAGGATTGAGAAGCTGGCAGCATGAAAAGTGAGGGAAAAAAGAGAAGCAGCAAAGGACTTGGAAAAAGGGAATGAGAATAGCATCAGCAATAGTAGGTTACATTTCAGCTTCATTTGAAGCAATTTTTTAAAGTGGCATCTCGGCCTTTTGGCTAAGATGCAAATAACATCAAGCCTTGGAGGAGGAGCTATACCTACTCCAATCAGCTTGGATCATGTAGATCAAGCCAAGACAGGACGTGAGAACCCTGTCTTGTCAGCTTGGATCGGGAATGTCCCAACTTGTTGGGACTCTGAATTGGATTTGATTTGATTGGATTGGACTGGAATAAAGTTTTTAAAAAATTTTTAAAAATCAGCAATAGAAGAAGGGGAGACAATTGGGGTAGGGGGAGCTAAGCTGGGATCAAAGTTCTTGTTGAGCTTTTAAACTGATCTGTTGAAAATAAAGTCTCAATTTTTAATCAGTAGTGACATACTAATTTTTTGAAAATTAATCAGAAGCACCATTTGTGATGTGGAACTGCAGTAATTCCAAAGAGATACATTCCTTAACCCCCTTAAAATGTAGTATCATTTAGAACATAAGAAATAGGAGCAGGAGTAGGCTATCTAGCCCTTCGAGCCTGCCCCGCCATTCAACAAGACCATGGCTGATCTGAAGTGGCTCAGTTCCACGTTCCCACTTTCTCCCCATAACCCTTAATCCCCTTGCCTACCAAAAACCTATCTACCCGCGTCTTAAATATATTTAGCGAGGCAGCCTCCACCACTTCAACGGGCAGAGAATTCCAGAGATTCACCACCCTTTGTGTGAAGAAGTTCCTCCTCAACTCTGTTCTGAACTGCCCCCCCCCCCTTATCTTGAGGCTGTGCCCTCTAGTCCTGCTGTCCTTTCTGAGCGGGAAGAACCTCTCCACCTCTACCCTATCCATCCCTTTCATCATCTTATACGTCTCAATAAGATCCCCCCTCATCCTCCTAAACTCTAACGAGTACAAGCCCAGTCTATTCAGCCTCTCTTCATAGCTCAACCCCCTCAACTCCGGTGTCAGCCTAGTGAACTTCCTCTGCACTCCCTCCAAGGCCAAAATATCCTTGCGCAAGTGCGGCGACCAAAACTGCACACAGTACTCCAGCTGCGGCCTCACCAGTGCCCTGTACAGTTGCAGCAAGACCTCCCTACTTTTATATTCAATCCCCTTCGCTATGAAGGCCAGCATCCCATTTGCCTTCCTGACCACCTGCTGCACCTGTTGGCTGGGTTTTTGCGACTCATGCACAAGGACCCCCAGGTCCCTCTGCATGCTGCAGCTTTTCGCCCTGTAAGTAGTAGTCCTGAATGAGATGAGAGACTGCATTAGGAAGCATTTGTAATACTAATTACACATTTTTTTTACTATCACTAACTCTCTGTGAAATAATGTGGTCAAGAGTGGTTTGAATTCCTAATTTACTATTAGGTATTTGTTTTAAAAAATCCTTCCCCTGCCCCTGGTGATAGTTTATCTGATGACATTGGGGAAAGAAGTTTTAAAATAAAATGAAAAGTAGTTCCTTCCTAAAATGTTCTCAATGAAGCCAAACAGAAAAAAAACAACTACTCCAACTCAGGTTTGCTCCTGCAGCTCTTTTTCTGTTACACAGATGACTATATCAGTTTGACTTCATTCTCTCATCTGGACCTGAAACCTCCTTCCCAAACCCACAAATGGGGCTGCTGTAGTACACCCATCATATCAGCCTCTTCCTATCCCACAAAATTAATTTCTTTCCATCCTCTCTCCGCTGTCCAGTCTTTTCCCACCTACATTGATGTTTCATCTGATGCCTTGCTTCACATCAACAATTTTAGTTCCCTGCCCAAACTGCATCCTCTTCACTATGAATGTCCAATCTTTTTACATTACCACTTCCCACCAGAATGGTCTGAGGGCTCTCCTTAGACTTGAAGGAGGCAATCGTCCAGTGGAATTATCACTAGACTATTAATCCAGAAATTCAGCTAATGTTCTGGGGTCCTGGGTTCAAGTCCCGCCACAGCAAATGGTGGAATTTGAACTCAATAAAAAATATCTGGAATGAAGAATCTACTGATGACTATGAAACCATTGTCAATTGTCGGAAAAACCCATCTGGTTCACTGGTGTTCTTGAGGGAAGGAAATCTGCCATCCATACCTGGTCTGGCCTCCATGTGACTCCAGAGCCACAACAATATAGTTGATCCTCAACTGCCTTTGAGCAGTTAGGTATGGACAATTAATGCTGGCCAGCCAGTGACGCCAATGCCTCACAAATGAAATTTTTAAAAAATCTTCTTCCTTGAGCGAGGCCCAATCAATCCATGTCCACCACCGCTCTCTTCGACCTGGTTGAACTTGTTCTGTCACTAAATAATTTCTCTTTTTATTTGTCCCACTTGCTGCAAAAAAAAAGGTGTGATCTTGGGCACCTGCATGAGCCCCAGTTATGTCTCTTTTTGTGGGTTATGTGGAGCACTCTTTGTTCCAGTCCTACTCAGGCCTGCTCCCACAACTCTTTTTCTGTTAGATTGTTGACTGTATCAGTATTCCTTCATGCTCTCATCTGGACCTTGAATACGTTATCAACTTTGTTTCCAATTTTCACCCCCTCTCACGTTCACATGGTTCATCTTCAACACTTCACTTCCCTTCCTTTACCTCTCTGTCTCTATTTCCAGTGATAGACTGATCACCAATACTCAATACAAAGCCACCAACTCCCACAGCTACCTCAACTACAGCTTCTCAACCCGCTCCCTGTGGGGACTCAATCCCATTCTCCCAATTTGTCTACCTCTGTTGCATCTATCCTGATGATGTCACCTTCGAAAATGGTGCATCTGACATGTCTGCCTTTTTTCTTAACTGAAGCTCCCCCCACCTGTGATTAACAGGGCACTCAACCAGGTGCAATCCATTTAAGGCACCTTTGCCCTCACTCCTCCATCACACCCAACTCTCCATCCCCTTCCCAAGACATCTTCCCTTACAATCGCAGAAGGTGCAATTCTTTACCTCCGCCCTCCTCACCGTTCAAGGCCCCAAATACTCCTTTCAGGTGAAGCAGCGTTACACTTGCACTTCCTTCAATGTGGTCTACTGTATTCACTGCTCCCAGTGCAATCTTCATTACACTGGGGAGATTAAACGTAGATTGGGTGACCACTTTCCGGAACCCCTTTGCGTGATCTGCAAGCATGACTTCGACCTTCCTGTTGCATGCCATTTTAACTCAGCACTTTGCTCTCATGCCCACATGTCAGTCCTTGGTCTGCTGCAATGTTCTAACGAAGCCCAGAGCAAACTGGAAGAGCAGCATTTTATCTTCTGGTTGGGCATGTTACAGTCCTTGGGACTCAATGTTGAGTTCGGCAACTTTAGATTGTAATCTTTCTTCTGCATCTTAAACCCCTTTCAAAAAAAATCTTCCCCACCAGGCCATTTGTCCTTTGTTCTTAAAGTTGCTACCTTTTGCTCTAATACAGTCTGCCTCTCTTCCATTCTGACAAAGAATCAGAGAATTCAAAAATGTTAACTCTGCATTATCTCCTAATAGAGGTCGCCAGACCTGCTGAGTTTTTCCAGCATCCTCTGTTCTTGCTTCGGAGATAAAACAACGCCCATGTTCATGATGGATTTCAAAAACTTAAATAAAAATTATTTTAAGGTGTTTATAGATGGGAGTACCTGGGAGTAAGGAATGAAGTCTTAAAAACCACTATAGAAAATAAAATGTATTTTTTTTTAAGTATGAATTTCCCTTTAGCTGTCATGTACTTAGCTGAATGATTTTTAGATGTATCCATAACATCATGTACAAGCCAATGTCCATTGTAGTATGTGTCATGATTTGCTTTCCCTTACCATAGGCTTTTATTCAGAGCAGTTTTTGAGTTGTCACTTGTGTTGAAGCTATTTGGAACTTTGGTAGTGTCTAGGCTGCCAAATAAGCATCACTTCCATAATACATATGTGTCGTTATGGACACTTTTTAGTATTCAAGCTCTGCCAAAGTTCTGATTTTATAATCTTCATTGGGAAGCAGCTTTAAATATGCATCTGGTATTTCCTCCTAGATCATAATATTATTTTGATATCACTTTTTCATATCAAAAATTTCTGACTTAATTGTATCACTTCATAATTCCTCCTGCAAAAGCAATGGATTAATGGCCAGAAATTTGTTGCAAGTGTCACTATTCGCTTTGTGTACATTTGTGTACATGGAGATTTTTCGTGTTTTTTGTCAGCAGAGGTTTCCAATCTTTGAGCCTCTGATCCAAAGTGGCATCCTTCACCCTTCACAGGGGCTCTATGGCATCTGTGAACAGACCTAGTAACTGGCAGGACTTTGAACCAGACTGAAGAATCCTCATTGAGGCACACAGACTGCAAAGCAGGAAGTAAAAAATAAGGGCTACAGATTGTAGTTTAATTACTATTTGGAAAATAAAATAAAGGCAAGAATTTTACGTATCTGGATCGTGTATGTGCTCTGCCTGGAAGAACGTAGAATTTTACAAGAAGACGTGGAACATTTCCCCTCATCATTGAGATTGGTAGGTGTGTGTCTGTGAATTGGACGTGCACTCACCAACAATTAAAGGACTAATTAAGGCCTTTAAAAGTCCAATCGATGATGATTTTATGCTGCCTTTGTGATTCTTAGCTTGAGGTGGGGGAGGGGGGCGGGGGGGGGCGGGGTGGCATTACATTGGCATTACGTTTCTTGCATTTCCTCATCTAAGGGCAGGATAAAAAACCTTCAGAGCAGTTTCTCTGATAGAGTTCATGTGAGTTTAGAGTTTAGCTTGAGTTTGCTAGTTATCGTTTAGCATTTGAGGCATGACTTCCAAAATTTCAGACTCCTCTAGAAGGTTCTCCTGAAGATTGGAGGACAGTTTCATCATTTGCATGGCACTGGTCCTCTTCATCTGATCCAGTGGGATTGGTGTGTTATGCTGGTAGGATATCCTCTGAAGAGGAAGAAAGCAACAGGAGGAAGAGGAGGCGAGGTGAGTGCAGGCAGAGACCTGTAAGAAGAGAAGCATGGGCTCGACTGGTGCAGGACCAGCAGGGAAGCCAAGGTGAGAGGGGATGCCGAAGCCCCCATTTCTAGTGGCTAGACAACAGAGGCAGCACACCAATAGTTCCAGATGTCTAAGGTCCAATACTACAAGAGATTCCACCTCTCCAGGGACACAGTAACATCAATCTGTGGCATATGTCCCGAAAGCACCTCCAACTGCATGAGTGGGTAACCCCATGCCAGTGACTTAAAGGACACAGTGGCCCTCAACACCTATGTCTCCAGTTCAGTTCGGGACTCTAGGGGGAATCTGTGCAGTGTCACTAAATCAGCCACGTGCATCAGTCAAGCTAGAGTCTGATGTCATTTTCAGACTTGCCCTCATATTCGTCTACAAACAGACAAGCCAGGGGAGCGAGCATGAGGATTCCTAACAATGGTTGGGTTTCCCTACATCCTGAGGTGCTACAGATTGTGGGAAGTAGCCATCAGGGCACCAGCAAAAGAGCCAGGGTCTTTTATCAACAGGAAAAGGGACCATTTGATGAATGTGCAGATTGTCTATGACCATAGGTCATAGATTCTGCAGGAATGTTCCTGTTATCCAAGGAGCTCTCACAGTTCATACATCTTGTGGCACTTCCAGGTACCAAGGCTGTTTATGGCTCCTGGAAGTTTGGATGAATGACTCCTGAGTGACATGGGCTATCCATGAAGAGGTAGCTGATGACTCACTCCAACACCCAAAAACTGAAGTAGAGAGGTGCATCCACAAGAGTGGTGATGAAGAGGACCATCAAGCTGCTGAAGATACGCTTCCAATGCTTGACCAATTCAGAGGATCAATGCAATATTCACCAGAGTGTGTCTCATAGTTGTTGCAACTGTGCCCTGCACAATCTTGCTCTGACAAGGAGGGAACCAGTGAAGTCAGAAGAGAGTGAGCCAGGACCATGGGTCAGGGAGGATGACTGCAACAATGGGTCTGAGGATGAAACTGCGAGCTCACAAAGTGAGGATTTGGGGGTGGATGAAATGAACATTCAAGGGGACAGGGATGTGAGGGATGGATTGATGTGGCAAAAGTTCAGCGAGGCATGGAGGCCAACTCAATACAATGACAATGTCTCGCTCGCAATAAAAATTTCCTTAAGAGCCTAGCCCAGAAATGTTTTACCACACATAGTAGAGAGGGCGAGAGAGACTAGATGCCTCACTCAGCTCTCACATTAGCAGCAACCTCCAGAGGTCATAGCTGGTGTGCTGGCTTGCAAATCCAGGCATAACTCTGGAACCCCAGAGGGTGTCCCTCAAGCAGCCTCTCTACAAGAATTGCCACTCTGCCAATGGAGGAGGACATGCACTTGGTGTTCAGGGTCAATGCAGTGCTCTTGTTCCACATGGGATGTCAGATGCCATGACACGCAGATCCTCATGAATCTTTGCCAGATCTTCCCGTGCATCCCACTGGACAGAACACATCTGTCACCTGATGGATATTTGCAAAGGCTTGTCATCTGCCTCCGACTCAGTATGGTCTTGATCTCTAACAGTGCTCCCAAAGTCAGTGCATGGGAACCTCTCTGCCTCTATCATATCCTCACACAAGTGTAATGTTCTTTCACCATTGCACTATCTGCAGAGATGATGACCTAATGCCGACTGATGGGTGAGTATCAATGCTGGTGCCTAGTATTGGAAAAAAAACGTGACGCGGGTACAGGAGCAATGACATCCTGGGTACCTGACAGGGGTCTCCTCTGGCTAGTGTGGTTGGCTCATCTGTGGAAGGAAGCCAACATTGGTGAATTCACCCATTATCATCACTATACGTGCAGGTGGCCTCGGTCTCGGTGGGGCAGACTTCTCTTGTCATCAGGATGTTGCTCCTGGCACTGACCACCTGCACTGATGGGCATTCATCTGAGATGGCAGTGGGGGGAGGCACTTAGCCCACCCAACTTGGCTTCATACTTTCCATGGCTTCCTGGTGCTGCTGACATTTCTGGACAGCACTAACATTATTGCTTCCAAGCCACTCAGCACCCCTTAGTCTTCCCCAAAACTCGTGGCAGGCTTCTGGGAGTGGCATCCTCTGGTATTAAACAACCGCACCAGGTTCCCAACCCAACCCACACAGAAACCCAACCAGCAGGTATGTTGCATGCTGGGTGAGACTTAATTGGCCACCCATCCAGTGTAATATCGCATTAACAACTTAATCTCAGGCAGGAGCAGGTTTCAGATCCACTCCTGTATTTGCCTACTTCAGGCACACCCTGGGGGTAAAATTCAAGCCAAAATTTTGAACATAGCTATAGTGTGAAAGAACCCACTTAAAACAAATAATTTAGAAAGAATTAAAAGAAAATTGTAGTTGTTACTTTTTAAAAATATTCAACGTTGATTTTCTTTTGAGTGAATATCTCCACACTTGTTAAATTAATTTCTTGCGCTAGGACAGTTGTTCAGCAATACGTATCACTTAGTGCACCATAGATTATATTCGTATTCATCCTCACTTCTACATTGGTTTTTAGTGCAAAATTAATAGTTATTACTTTAAGATCATGTCATTTAGTGATCTCTCTGCAGATTCCATTGGTGAAGATTACAGCAACAACTGTGTGTGTGGTGTGTATAGGTGTAGTATGTGTGTGGGCGATGTATGTGTATGTGTGGGTGTTGTATGTGTGTGTTAATTGAACAACATGGTTTGTGCTGCCCACTCATTTTTTGGCAGCAACATTAATATTTTATCCTTGTATCACCAGAACATGATTTTTCTATCTTACAGTAAAAGTTCGGGCAGCGGACTTGTTGGTAAACCCACTTGATCCAAGAAATGCAGAGAAAATTAGAGTTAAAATAGCTGACTTGGGAAACGCTTGCTGGGTTGTAAGTACATAATGTTTTCTGAAATGTTTTAACTTTTGTTAATTGTCTGTGCTGAAAATTAAAATTAGAAATGTTTGAATGAGTGCAGATCTTTTAAAAATGCTTTCAATGTGACGTGTTAAGAAACAGAAATGTTCTGTTAGTCTTATTTCAAAATCACCTGAACTTGGTATTGATTAAGACACTGACCAATGTATCATTTCTCCAATATGGGCTATTGTGCATACATTGACAATGACCTGACAACAACAATGTATTTAATAAAATATTCCAAGGCACTTCACAGGTAATTATAAACCACACAAGGCAATATAAAGGCAGGTGGCCAAAAGCTTGGCCAAAGGGTTATGGATTAAGGTGTGCCTTAAAGAAGAAAAGAGAGCTAGAGGGCAGGAGAAATTCAGAAAGATTTCCAGTGCACAGAGCGTTGGAAACTGAAGACACTTTGCCAGTGGTAGAGTAATTAAAATCAAGGATTCCCATCAGGCCAGAAATAAAGGAGCACAGATTTTTTGAAGAATTTTGGGGTTGGAGGAGATTACAGAGATGGGGAAGGGCAAGGTCATGGTTGAGAATTTTAAAATTGAAGGCATTGCTTAGCCATGTGTCCATGTAGGTGAATGGAACTCGGTGCAAGTAAGGACAGAGAGAGCAGAGTTTTCAAGAGTAGAATATGGGATGCCAACCAGGTGTGTCTTGGGAGTCAAGTCTGGAGTTAATAGACGTGGATGAGGTCTTCAGCAGCTGATTAACTGAGGCAAGAGCAGAATCAACAATGTGACTGTGATTGAAAATGGGCATCCTTAGTAATGACATGGGATGTGGTCAGAAATTCATTCCAGGGTCAAATATGACATCAAAGTTGCGAACAGTCTAGTTTAATTTCCAATTGTCCCCATGTTCTCTGCATTACAACAAACTACACTTAAAAATATTTCAGTGACTTTAAAGTACTTTGAGATGTCTGGTGACTTGCAAATGCAAATTTATTTTAAACTTAAAAATGCATTTTTGAAAGTGAGATTGGGAAATATTCATGACTTGTGAAAAAAATTTGGATCTGCACTGCTTAAACTGAAATTATGTTTTCTCAATCTGAACAGAACTTGCATATGAGGAGCAGGAGTAGGCCTTTTGAGCATTTCTCCTCCATTCAGTAAAATCATGGCTGATCTGATCATAAAATCACAGAATCTTCATGGTCCAGAAGGAGATTATTCAGCCCATTGAGCCAGCACTGTATCTCTGAATGAGCATTCTACCTAGTCCCATTCCCCTGCCTGATCCCTGTAATCTTGCACATTCTTTATTTTCGGTTGGCAATCCTCGACCAAATCTACCACCACCACCCTCTGAGGAATTGTGTTCCAGACCCCAACCACCCTCCGGGTTTAAATATCTTTTCCTCACATCATTTCTACTCCTTTTGCCAATTATTTTAAATCTGTGCCCTCTAGTTCTTAATGTTCTTTGAGTGGAAACAGTTCTTGTACTTTGTCCGTACTGTTTGCAATAGCTCTATCAAGTCTTTTCTCAGTCTTTTCTCCAAGGAAAAAAGTCCTAACCTCTCCAATCTATCCTCACAAGTACAGTTCTTTATTCCTGGAATCGTTCCCATAGAATCATAGAAACCCTACAGTACATAAAGAGGCCATTTGGCCCACCGAGTCTGCACCGACCACAATCCCACCCAGGCCCTACTCCCGTATCCCTATACATTTACCCGCTAATCCCTTTAACCTATGCATCTCAGGATACTAAGAGGCAATTTTAGCATGGCCAATCAATCTAAACCGCCCATCTTTGGACTGTGGGAGGAAACTGGAGCACCCGGAGGAAACCCACGCAGACACGAGGAGAATGTGCAAACTCCACACAGACAGTGGTGACCCAAGCCTGGAATCGAAACCAGGTCTCTGGAGCTGTGAAGCAGCAGTGCTCACCACTGTGCTACCCTGCTGCCCATTTTCTTGAATCTCCTCTGTACTTTCTCCAATGCTTTCATATATTTCCTCAAGTATGGCACTCAGAATTGGACACAGTACTCCAGATGATGCTTAGGTGGTGTGTCATCATAGCTCCCAACTTCAGGAATTTTCATTGCAATGTTAATGTAAGCTTACTTGTGACACTAATAAATAAACTTTAAAATATTTAAACATTCCCACCTATCCCCATTAACTTTGACCCCCTCGTTAGCTTTCAAACCCAATTTTAAACTGAAATTACTACTCCATAATTGTATTTCCTTTTGCTTTGGAAAGACCAAACTTGGTTGATGCAAGCTAAAATTATTTTTTATTCAAAACTAAGTCGGATGGATTTTTGATGGACAAGCGAGTCAGGGGTTGTGGTGAGGGGGAGAGACACAGGAAAGTGGAGTTGAGAATGCAGTCAAATCAGCTATGATCTTATTGAGTTGTGGAGTAAGCGCGCAGAGCCAAATGGCCCATTTATGTAAGCAGATAATATGCTTGTTATAAAATGAAATTGGTCTTTGGAAGTTCAATCAAATATTAAGAAAATCAGCTGTAATTTTTATGTGATGGGCACAAATGTTTACTGTTGTATCAAATCATTTTCTTCAAATCTGTATTTTGTGCTTCTGTCATACGTTTTGTAATATAGAGCAAACAACCTTTTCTACATCTCTGTTTTGCAAAAAACATTTATTACAGCATAAGCATTTCACAGAAGACATCCAAACAAGACAGTATCGATCAATAGAAGTTCTAATTGGTGCTGGGTATAGCACACCTGCTGATATATGGAGTACAGCCTGCATGGTAAGCTCAGAATTTTACATTTTAAATAAATAAATTTTCAAAGAGACAATAAGTAATATATTTCTTCTAGCTCTATTTTATGTTAAATTTTGCAGCACACATTTATGTGATGGTATAACTTGAATTATTTCTTACAATCTTAGTGTTGCATGTTCTATACATGTAATATCTAGCCAATCATAAATATTGTATTCTTTAAGTATCAGCTTTGTTCACTGGAAGCATATTCCTGTAGATTGTGGGCTCTAGCCCTACTTTAGGTAGCTGAATACAAAATCTAGACCGATGCAATACTGTGGGAATACTTGAGGGGATGCTTCATTGTTAAAGATGCATTCTTGCATAAAATAGATAGAAATGCAGCAAAAGAAAGAGTAATCCAGAAGCCTTTGTCACTGTGGTCTACTTGGATTATATTAGAAATTGTCTTGCAATCTCAAAAGATTTAGAAGTAGTAAAAAGCATACCTCATCCGAGTGTGATTTAGGCTATAAACCAATGAACAAATATGTCAATAAAAATTGTTCATCGATAACAAAGAGACCAGGACAAAATCTATCCAGTCCTGGCATGGTCTAGTCACCATTCTTCTATTCGAGGAGACGTGGCATCTCCACATCGCGACCACCATTCTTCTCTCAGCCAAAACTAACAAAAACAGAGTAACATGCCACTGATTTCATTTCATGCATTGGGCCTTGTTATTTGCACAAAGGCTGTCACTTCTGCCTGTAAAACTGCATAATTCATTCATTGAGCACGAAGAGCTTTCAATTGCCCCATCAATATAATGAAGAGCAAAAATGCAAGTTTGTTTGATCTTTCCTTAGTTGTAAAACCACATGAACTTCCTTTGTTTTGCAAATAGTCAATTAAGTTAAAAGGAAGTGCTTGTATACAAACACTACCCTCATGTCAGGGGGATTAGCAGGGTAAATATGAGGGGTTACAGGATTGTGGTCGGCGCAAACTCAGTGGGCTGAATGGCCTCCTTCTGCACTGTAGGGATTCCATGATTTTATGATAATCCTCTGCTATTTTTGTGGGATTTTTCTGCATTCAAAATGGTTGCCAAATTTCCTTGCTTACAATAGTGACTACACTTCAAAAATACATGCTTGTTTGACTATTTGCTTTCCATTCATAGTTCAATAACTTCCAGAGGGTGACTCTTCAGCATCTATTGATTTCTTTGAAATTTGTTACATTGGGTGAAATTTTTCCATAATTTGTCAGTTTCAGGCTCTGATTGAAAACTAATGTGTATCTCTCCAGATTCACTGCCAAATTTTCTGACCAGATCTTGATCCACTCTGACAAAAATAAATTGAGGGACATGGTTTAAGTTGAAGGTCTGGCAAGGCAGGGCTTGATTAGGCTAGCAGGACTAGCTCCACAGAGTTTGGGACACTATCTTTAAAGGGCACCCCAATCAGAACTGAGGTGAAAGATATTGCATTATTAGATTGTGCCTTAGAGTATAAATTATGAAATTTATAATGACTTCAATTTTATACAAATAAATATTAATTCTAAATTCAAGAAAGTCCACATATTTGTGACCGAAACTGCATTCTTGTCACAATGGTTGTAAAGACTTCGGGGTGATCTTACCATTGCGCCCCGCTGGCTGATGGGTGGAGTGAGCCAGTAAGATCGTGAAAGAGCCAAGAAATCAGGTTTGCAGCCGATTTCTCACCTCTTGTGATCTTACTGGCTCCGCTTATCCGGTGCGATCACCTTTGTGTTGGTTTCTGGTGCGAGGCTGAATAAATTATTTAAATTGAGTTAGCATATAATTTAAATTAAATTAGCAAACCCTGGACTCAATGGTCGGGGCTCATTTGCATGTGTGACCCTGCCGGAAAAGTTCTGTCTGGTGAGAATCACAGCTGGCCTCCAGCAACAGTTTAAGCCCTGCCCACTCCTCCAACAGACAGAAATCAGAGTTCAGGTTTTTAATGCACTTAAATGCACCCTGATGGCCAGCCCTGATCGCGGGCCTCCCAATCTCTGTCCCTGATCCCAGTGCAGTATGGCAGCGGGGCACTCTCCCCCAGCCCATCTGGCCCCACTGCCTTGGGACTGTCTGATACAGCCTGGGGGGCCTGGCTGGCACTACCAAGCTGCAATACCCAGGGGAGTACCCCCTTCCTTATCCCGACCTCCCGGACAGGCTTCCATGAGCCCCCCTTTCACTCCAGCAGGGTTGGGTTGGAAGCTCCCTACTAGTGAAGTACCGTTGTTGACTCTGCTGGAGTGAAACACTCCTGGTGGGGGTGGAGATGCTAGCAGGTCTGGAGACTTCATCCCGGGCCTGCTATGATATGTTAATTATTTTGAAAGCAGTATTTGCGTAATGTATTCAGTTCCATGCTGATATCTGGCGTAGAACTGACAACGCTGGAAATCTGGCGGGTGGAGATGCGTGACAGCTGTGGCACCCAACAGGAAGCTCATTACACAACATCCCGGCAGCGCAGCAGGCTGGGAGAATCACCCCTCGGATTTGGACTCACTGATAAAGCAAGACTCTCCGAAACTCTCCTGTTTTCACGCTTGTTCTGAACTTAGAATATTTTTGATAAGCTCGCCTCCCTAGTCTATGCATTAACTTTTGGGTGTAAAATCTGATTGCTTTTTAAGAAGTAGGAATGATCCTAATCCCTGCTAGTTTCAGCCAAATTAAATTGGGAATTAACTTCTCAGGCTTCAGCCCATAATATTCTGTCAAATAATGGTGTATAGTTGAAAGCCCTCACCATTATTTATGTGCAGATACTACAGCAATGTCAGCTAAGGACCAAAATAAGATTAAACATGATAATTAAACATTATTTGCTGCTCCACTGTGACCTTTGTGAAATGGCATCTCACTGGCTGCCTCACTATCGAAATGATTTTTACAGCATGAAGTTTGCATGGTAGATACAAACTAAATTAACGACAATATGTTGTCATCCATTTTTGGTACTAACATTAGAACATAAGAACATAAGAAATAGGAGCAGGAGTAGGCCATCTAGCCCTTCGAGCCTGCCCCGCCATTCAATAAGATCATGGCTGATCTGTTGTGGCTCAGTTCCACTTTCCCGCCCTCTCCCCATAACCCTTAATCCCCTCTCTTATCAAGAACCCATCAACCCGCTTCTTAAAAATATTTAGCGAGGCAGCCTCCACCACTTCAACGGGCAGAGAATTCCAGAGATTCACCACCCTTTGAGTGAAGAAGTTCCTCCTCAACTCCGTTCTAAACCGCCTCCCCTTTATCTTGAGGCTGTGCCCCCTAGTCCTACTGTCTTTTTTGAGCGGGAAGAGTCTCTCCACCTCTATCCTATCCATCCCATTCATCATCTTATACGTCTCAATGAGATCTCCCCTCATTCTTCTAAACTCTAACGAGTACAAGCCCAGTTTATTCAGCCTCTCCTCATAGCTCAATCCCCTCAACTCCGGTATCAGCCTAGTAAACCTCCTCTGCACTCCCTCCAGGGCCAAAATATCCTTGCGCAGGTGCGGCGCCCAAAACTGCACACAGTACTCCAGCTGCGGCCTCACCAATGCCCTATACAGCTGCAGCAAGACCTCCCTACTTTTATTAGCTACTACAAGTCTCGTCAAGTTTTAATTGTTGAAGGTTATAAAAATGTTACATTTTACCTTTGTTTTGTAGTCTTCTCTTTGAGCTAAAAAAAGACAATTTTTATTTCCCTCTTTCTGTACCTGACTTTTGTTATTGAATTTGCACATTCTAACTTACGTTTCTTTCTCAGGCAAGGGCATGGGCCTGGATAAGATGTTTTTTCGGAGAATCGCTGCAGACTCGATGGGCTAAATGACTATTTTTCCGCATTATTGGGATTTCTATGGTGATTGGTTAAGGAGATATACTGTAGCCTGCTCTGCTCACTTATGTCCCAGATGCCATTTTCCCTTTCTGCAGTTACCAGCTTGATTTTAGCTACTTGCTATGCAAAACATTTAAAAGGTTAAACATGCAGGAGAAAGTCTAATTACTTATAGGATTCCTATAGTGCAGAAGGAGGTCATTTAGCCCATCAAGTCTACACCAACTCTCTGACAGTGTATCTTACCCAGGCCCTTCCCCAATCAGATCCTCGTAACCCCACACATTTACCATGGCTAATCCATCTAAACTACATATGACAATGGCAAATACCATTCGATGCCCTGCTACAGCGAATAATGGGCCCTGATCTAAGTGGGTCTTCTGGGTGAGGTGACCCAACATGATGGATTTCTAACTGACTGCTTTTAAACATGCCTCATTGAAGTATCTGTTTGTATTGGTTTGAAGAATAATAAATTGTAATTATAAATAAATATATACTTCGAAGAAACAACTCACTTTCTTTTCTAGTTTTTCTGGGAGATAGGAGAGCAATTCATTTTCAAATGTGACACATTTTTTAAAAAAGTGTAAATGTTGCTAAAGGTGGCTGGCTTATTGTTTCAGGCCACTATTTGTTATTTCTGAGTATGTGTTGAAACATGAACTCCCTTCCATACCTTTATCGCTCTCCTTACAACACGGAATTGTGGAATTGCTGGAAACCAAAGTTAGGTGAAGAAGGTACTATATATCTGCGCCTAGCCTCAGAAATGTAGTGTAGATTGTAGCTCCGATTGGAAGGCAGTGGCCTTCCAATGAGCTTTCAAACTAATTAAATAGATTTTTGTGAACCTCTCATAGGACTGTGGTTTTTAAACTGAATACACAAATAAGGCTTTTATAGTTGGATGTTCTAAGCATTTCATTGTATAGTTAATACATATTTTGCATTTCAAAGCTTAGCAACACTTTCTACTGAATCAAAGTAGATAAATATATCTCTGACTGAGTGCTGTATGGGATGTTGCTTTATTGGATCTTTATTTTATACCCCTTAAAGGCCTTTGAACTTGCAACTGGAGATTATTTATTTGAACCTCATTCTGGTGAAGACTATTCCAGAGATGAAGGTCAGTATATGCCTATTTGCGATGTTAACTTCAATAGTTTAATTTAAAACCTCGTGTTGAAAGTTAATTCCCAAAGATCATTTCAGCACCAAATAAATTGTATGGTTTTCTGATTCATGCCTTCAGCACATTTGTCTTTTTGCTGTTGCATCTGCTTATTCATTATCCATTAGTTCAAAAGATCTATCAAATTTAAGGATTATGTCTTGATAACTGATGTTGACAGCAGCTGTTACTTTGTTGCATAAAGTTCTCCCCAATTTGATGATAGCTGTAATTTTTTAGAAGTTCTACTTTTCATTGTGAGTCAAATTCACTGACTTAATTTGTGACCAAGTGGCTGCAGTCCCAACGATCTTGAATTTGTATTTTAGGTGATTGGTGAAGAATTGTGCAGCAGTAAATGGTAATTCCTATGAATGTTTATTCTGAATTATTAATAGAGATACAGATATTAATTTTTAAAGTGTAGAAATTTGACTTTCAACCCCACAATTGGAGGAATAAAATGGTAAGGAAATTGATATAAGTAATATTTCTTCAGTGTTACAAGAAGAATAAGTATTTAAAACCATTTAATATTTTTCAAATTCAACATGCACAAAGAAATAACTAAAATGTTATTCGTTGGTTTGGTGGGTATGGGAGAAGAGTTCTGAGACACATAGTCCATTAATAGTTTGGGCCATGCAGTTGTCACCTGCAGCTAGTTGGTTTTGCCAACCAGTTATGGTGAAGACTTCATTCTAAACATACTGAGGTAGCAGAGGCTGCACTGCAAGAGGTAGCAGAGGCTGCACTGCAAGAGGTAGCAGAGGCTGCACTGCAAGAGGTAGCAGAGGCTGCACTGCAAAAGGACTGGCAGACAACTAATTTAATATCTAGGTTTAAAAAGAGAGATAGAAAAATAATAACAGAACTAAGGTCAGTTAAATTAAGTTTAGTGAATGAAAAGTACTTGTAATTTACAACATCTAGAAAACTAAAGTATAATATCAGCGCTATATGACCACACATTGGATTCATCACTGTGATCAAAGCAGATGGAATCCGGGAACAATTAACAGAATCAACAGCAAGCTGGCAATAAAGCAAAACAGAGGTAGCGGTTACTCCAACAGGCAGATGTGATGTGTTGTTTTACAAGGATCGGTGGTAGTCCAATACTACTCACCAGATTGGAAGTATAGTTTAATAATTTGTGGCTGACGCCAAAACAGGGGGAAGATAGTCGCGAGAAAATGCAAGAATAAACTTAAAAAGCGTGTGTAAATGGCAAATGAACTTCAATGTTTATTGAGTTGAAGTTGTGCATTTTGGTAGGAAGAAAAAGGAGGTCATATATACACCTAGGAAAATTAGAGTCTAAATGAATTAGAGAATCACAATTCATCAGAAGTAATAATGTGGGTTGATAAATCCACTAAAAAGTAGCATAATTTCTAGGAGATTGGAATTGAAAAGTAGAGAATTGAAAACATAGTTGTATAAAACTTTGGCTAGGCCACACTTCCAGTATTGTGCACAGTTTGATCTCAATATCATGGAATATAGAAGTATTCAAGATAGTGCAAAAATGATTCATGAGGAGTATGTAAGAACTGACAGGTTATACCTATTAGGAAGTATTGAACAAGTTAGGATTATTTTCTCTAGAAAAGAAAAGGTCAAGAGGGGACCAAATAGAGCTCTTTAAGGTTATGGAAAGTTTTGATTGGATAGAAGTAGAGAGGATGCTTTGTCATGTGGGGAGGCCAAAAACTAGAGGCCACATGTTGAAGAATATTAAAAACACCAGTGGGAATGTAAGAGAAATGTCTTTATCCAGAGAGTGGTTAGAATATGGAACTTGCGACCGCAAATGGAAGTTATGATGAATAGCATAATTACATTTAAGGAAAAGCTACAAGCACACAGGGGAAAGGAATGGAAAGTTGGGGGTTAGACAAAGTAGGGAGGATGTTTGAGCATATCATAAGCACTGTGCATGGAAGAAAAGTCTTGGGCCATAACTTCCAAGCTCCAGAGCACCCTACTGGGTGCTACCCCAAAGGTGCATTAGGGAGCCCCTACCCTACCCGGACGTTCCCAGATACAGTTTGCATAGCATTAGCCCAGAAATTCCAACTTCCCCAGAGCAATTTCCCTGTGCTGGTAACCATCCAAAAATGAGATTTAAATTGCAAATGTTGGGCGGTTCCAACTGGGTTATATCAATACTTACACAGAAAAAATTAGAAGAATTAAAATCTCTCCGAACTTCTGGGTAACTACTGCAGGTGGCAGACCGCCCCTGCCACCTTGCCAAAAAAAATGGGATCCACCAAGCCACACCCCCCTTCCCCCGCCACGTACACGCACAAACCCTGAGGTGTCTATCCTTGACTACCATCCTATGGAATTTCTCCACCCTTGTGGGACTGCCCCCTCCCACAGGAATCCCCATAACCATGGGAATTCCTCCAAAGGGACCCTTACCAACTTTCCCCAGGCCCTCTCAAGGCCTGACACCCCACCTCCTGCCATCCTTTGTCTGGAGGCATAACCCGATTTCCCTCTTCAAATCCTACCCACTTATCTTACATATTCACCTTCTCCATGGCCTGTAAACAGTCTTTAAACTTGCCTGGTTTACAGTAGCTGGTGCCTTAAAAAAGAGAGCATAGTCTCTTTGCGCCCAACAGAGCTGCACTCAACATTAGGCATGGGGATGTGCCACATTGCACTGCCTAGATCTCACCCAGCCTGAGTCTGAATGTTGGATGAGTTAGGATTTTTTTAAAAATGTAAAGTTTAAAAAAAACTAGAAGTAGAATGGCAACCTGACTCTTGATTGCTACTCTGCGGAAGTTCAGGCCCTTTATTTTGTAAATGCTGCAGCTGTGATTAAATACTTTTAAAATGTATTTTCTATTAAAATAATAAAAGACCAACACATGTATGCAATAGATTTTTTTTAAAGCTCATAACACGTTTATTTGAACATCTTATTGATAGTGTTAGTTAAAACATACCTTTTGTTTTTACAAGGTGAATTTGGACATGACTTTATAAAATACGTTGGCAGACCTACCTGCTTCTGATACTTTCTGGTGTTGTGATGTCTCTTAATACTTGATTGTTGAAGTAATTTAACACTATTTTCTTTTAAACTGTGAATGTTTGATTATTAATTTCACTGGTGGTGTTCATGTTTTCATCTGTGTTCCAACCTTTTCATTTCCAAGTCTATTTGCTTATAGCACCCCCTTGCAGTAGACCCACAGGCACAATGTCTTCTACGTCTTGCAGCAGTTTATGATGCGGTAGACCAGATTTAACCTAAAATCTTCTGCCAGGGATTGCTGCAAACATGGGTGATTTGAATCTGTTTTCCAATTTTACTAATTCCAGCTTCTTTTCCTCTTTTTATGTCCCACCCTTTTCCTTCCCTGTCCTTACCCACACCTGTATCCTTTTTTCTCTCCCTCATAGACCACATAGCACACATCATAGAGCTGCTAGGCAATATCCCAAGACACTTTGCTCTTTCTGGGAAATATTCTCGGGAATTCTTCAATCGCAGAGGTAGTACCTCTTCTCTTTGGAAGGTCCTGTAACACAGGCAGAAGTGGACGGAGATTTCCATGGCAACTGAATTATGATAATTTTGTCCTGATCTTCAGCTAAAGCTAATGTTTGATGTCAGTGGTGAAATTTCAAAGTAGTCTGCCACTGAAAACAAATATAATGCAGATTACAACGATCTGTTGCCAGAAGTGTATTTCCTGCACTGTAATCAGTTTTAAATTGTAACATTGCAGAATATACATTAAATTATAAATGCTGTGAGCAGACACAGCTAAACCAGAAAAGTATCCTGCTGACTGACATACAGGAACTAGGAACATCAGCCTAACTTTTTAGAGAAAAATCTTGCTATGTTCCTTTGAATTTAATTGATTTTTTAAAATCAAAATGTTCATAATAATAATCCCAAAGAAACAAAAGTAGAAGTGTGATAAAGGTTTAATGTTTATAGAAGCCCAAATGATTCTGAGGCTGTTTCAGTGCCAAGGATGAAACACTCTTGTCTGTACCAGGACTAGTATCACATGATGCATGCATTGTACTGATTAAACTGTTTTTGTTTTGCTGGCAATATTCTTCAATGCAGATCACATAGCTTTGATCATTGAACTGCTGGGGAAAATCCCTCGAAAGTTCGCAATGTCTGGGAAATATTCCAAGGAGTTTTTCACCAAAAAAGGTAACGATAGTTATGAAGCACTGACTCAACTATATTAAATGTTCAGAGGCAATTTGCTTAGGGAGCATATAAAAAAAATGTGCTTGTCAACTTTTAACGATTGAATAAATTATCTAACCCTGCACTTTTAAAGGTGGGTGATGGCTGCAGAAGTCAGAGGCGTCTGTCAAGAAGCTGATGGATGCTCTTTGAAATGCTGAGTGCCTTTGCGATTTGTTGCATACTTGGGAAATCGCACTGGCCATTGTACTGCATTTCAGTATCAGTGGCTTTGTGCACAATTTGAATTGTAAAATAAATGGTTATCTCAAGTATTTTAGGCAGAATTTAAATGTGCATCAGCTCAATAGTTTGGTGCTAAACCTTTTAAATAGATCAGGTGGACCTGGTCAGGTGCAGAGAGAAAGAGCGCACACTGGTGAACCTCTTTAAAATTGTTGCCTTGCTTTTATACTCTGAAGGGCCAGAACCTTCCTGTCCTGGCTCCAGCTTGAATCCATCGGTGAATTGGGAGGCCCAGTGGCAAAGCACAATGGCAGAGAAGTTTAAGCTCTGTCTTCAGTTCATTGAATTTCACTGCTTTTAAACAGACCTGGGTTTGTTTTTAATTCTTGATCCACTCCTGGCTCAAAGAATGATGTGGGAAGAGTGGGTCTTAATTTATGGGATACTGACATCAGCATACAGGGAAGTGGGAGCAATTCCATTGGGAAGAGTTCCACCCAAACCGGGCTGGGACTAGTATCCTGGCCAATTGCATAGCCTTTAAACCAACAGGGGGGAGTTGGTGGGGGAAGACTCATGTGAAGGGAGATTTAAAAATCTAAACAGAAATGTCAAGGCATCAAAACAGGGCAGCAATGTCAGTAAAGAACAGCTGAGAGGAACAGGAAGTGACAGAGAATTTAACAAAAAAATGTACACCAGCAAATAAGATCCATACAGGGAATAGAAGTTTAAAAAATAAAATTAAACATTCTTTGTCTGAATGCATAATCATCTGCAATAAGAGATAGATAGCACAAATACAGATAATTATTTTGATTTGATCACCATTACAGAGACATGATTGCAAGATGATGAAATTGAGAAATAAATATTTCAGGGTCCACAATATTTTCAAAAGACAGACTGAATGTTAAAGGAGGTGGGAAATAGTAAAGGATGACACAAGGAACAGGATTATAAGTCCCAAAACTGTAAAAGCCCACGCTAAGTCAACAGCCTTTCCCATTGTCTGTCACTCCCACTCCAATTCCTGTGGTGAACAGAATGGGAAAATTCTGGCCAAGGTCATTCGTGAGAAAGGATCTGGCTTCAGAAGAACATGAAATGAAATCATTATGGGTGGAAATTAGGAAGCTTGCCACTGTGCCACCTAGTAGTTATACCATTGGACAGAACATTAAACAAGAAATTATTGGTGCTTGTAACACAGGCAGTGCAATAATTGTGAGGAACTTGAATCTTCATATTGACTAGGACAATCAAATTAGTAAAGGTGGTCTAGAAGATGAATTTGTAAAATGCTTTTATGACAGTTTTCTAAAGCAATATATCGTGGAACCAACTGTGTTAGATCTATTTTGTGTAGAGATCTAACACAAAGCTGTGTTAGATCTATTTTGTGTAGAGGCAGAGTTAATTAGTAATATCGTTGTTAGAGATCCATTGGGAATAGTGAACATAATACCATTGAATTCCAAGTTAAATTTGCAAGTGACATACTCCAGTCGCAGAAAAGAATCTGGGGAGAGTTGGCTAAGGCTGATTTGGTAAATAGATTGAAAAGGTATGGCAGTAAATGTTGGTCCCTGGGTAGAAGAGACAGAAGAAATTATCATGGGGAATGAGGAAATAGCAGATGCATTGAACAAATATTTTGTGTCTGTCATCACAGTAGAAGACACATGTTACATATCAGAAATAAAGGATAACTTGGGGAGCTCAAAAGATTGAGGAAATTCAGGTAATTAATATCAACAGAAGAATAAAATACTGAAGAAACTCTAAGGTCTAAAATCCGACAATTCTCCGGGGCCTAATCGTCCAAGGTTCCAGAATAGATATCTACAGAGAGAGTGTTTGTAAGAGCAAAATTTCTTAGATTCAGGAACGGTCCCATCAGATTGGAAGTCAGCAAGTGTAACACCACTTTTCAAGAAAAGAAAGAGAAAAAAAACAAAATTACGGGCTATAAGCCTGACATGAGTCATTGAAAAAATGCTGGAATCTATTATTGAGGAAGTCTTAACAATAGACTTAGCAAAGTATACAATGATTAGAAAAAGTCAGTGTGATTTTACAAAATGAAAATCTTGTTTTACAAATTTTTAGGGTTATCTTGAGAATGCAGCTAGAAGGGTAGACATTAGGTCAGTAGACAGTAGTGGTGGCACAGTGGTTAGCACTGCTGCCTCACAGCGCTAGGGACCAGGTTCAGTTTCTGGCTTGAGTCACTGTCTGTGCGGAGTCTGCATGATCTCCCTGTGTCTGCATGGGTTTCCTTCCACAGTCCGAAAGAAATGCTATCAGGTACATGGACCATACTAATGTTTCCTGCAGTGTACCTAGTTGGCGGAGTGTGGCAACTAGGTTTGGGGGTGGGGGGGGTTGTTTCCACAGTAACTTCATTGCAACATTACTTGTGACTGGGTGCTCTGGTTTCCTCCCACAGTCTGAAAGACTTGCTGGTTAGATGAATTGACCTGAACAGACACTGGAATTTGGCAACTAGGGGAATGTCACAGTAACTTCATTGCAGTGTTAATATAAGCCTTACCTGTGACTAATAAATAAATTTAGTTTTACTTTAAATAAGCTTTAGAGCCAGTACCTGGATTTCCAAAGGTATTTAATAAGGTGCCACACAAAAGGTTGAAACACAAGGTAAGGGTATAAGGAGTTGAGGGTAATATGAGCACAGATAGAGGATTGGTTAATGGACAGGAGGCAGGGCATTTTCAGGTTTGCAGGCTGTAACTAGTGGAGTACCACAAGGATCAGTGCTGGAGCTTCATCTATTTGTATTCTATATTAATGACTTAGATGAAGAGACAGAAGTGACAGATTGAAGTTTGGTGATAATGCAAAGCTATGTGCAAAGGTAAGCTGTGTGGAGAACGGAACAGCTGCAAAGGGATATAGACATCTTAAGTAAGTGTGTGGCAAGATAGCAGTTGGAGTATAATGTGGGGATGTGTGAGGTTCTTTACTTTGGTAGTAAGAATAGAAAAGCAGAATATTTTGTAAAAGATGTGAAACTTATAAATATTGATGGTTAAAGAGACTTGAGTATGCTAGTACAAGGAATGGAGAAAGTTAGCATGTGAATACAATAAGCAATTGGGAAAGCAAATGACATGTTGGCCTTTTTTTTGAAAGGGAATTGGAATCGATAAATAAGGAAGTCTTGCTACAATTGTACTGAGTTATGGTGAGATCACAGTTTTGGTCTCCATATTGAAGGAAGTGTAGAAGGTGGTACAGTGAAGATTTAGTAAACTGGTCCCTTGAATGAGAGGGGGTTGTTCTATGATGAAGCTTAATAAATTGGGCTTATATTTTCTGTAGTTTTGATGAATGAGAGATGATCTCTTTGAAATATACAACATTCTGCAGAGGTTTGATAAGATAGATACTGAGAATTTGTTTCCTGTAATTGGGAATACAGTCTAAGGACAAGGAGCTGATCATTTAGTCCTGAGACAAGGAGAAATTGCTTCATTGCAAAGATTGTGAAACTTCGCAATTCTCTACCCCTAGAGGATAGTAAATGTTCCAATCCTTAATATAGTTAACGCTCAGAAATAAATATTTTTGATGTCTCAGGAAATGGAGGGATATGGGAAAATGGCGTTGTAGTGACATACACCCCACCGGCAATTCTCAACAACCTGTAATCTTCACCCACTCACCTCTGGCATCGGCTGGACTAAGGAGCTAGGGATTCCGGATGGTAAGCTGGAGTGGGGCGGAGTGAGCAATGTTGTGAGAAGGGGTGAGCAGTGTCAGGAATGTGGGTTAGGGGGTGAGCAGTGTCGGGTGGTGGGGACAATAAGCAGTTTTGGGTCATATTGGGTATGGTGAGTCACACTGGGGAGATTGTGAACAGTGTTGGATGGTATGCAGAGAGTGAGCAGTGTCAGTGGGGAGTGGAGTCCCAATGAACATAGAACATTACAGCGCAGAACAGGCCCTTCGGCCCACGATGTTGCGCCGACCAGTTAAAAAAAAAACAACAATGACCCACTAACCTAAACCAATCCCTTTTCGTCCATAAACCTATCCACAGACCTCTTAAACGCCCCCAAACTAGGCGCATTTACAACTGCAGCAGGCAGGGCATTCCAATCCCTCACCACCCTCTGGGTAAAGAACCTACCCCTGACATCTGTCCTATAACTACCCCCCCTTAGTTTAAAGCCATGCCCCCTCGTGCTAGATTTTTCCATCAGAGGAAAAAGGCTATTACTATCCACCCTATCTAAACCTCTAATCATCTTATATGTTTCAATAAGATCCCCTCTTAGCCGCCTTCTTTCCAGCGAAAACAACCCCAAATCCCTCAGCCTCTCCTCATAGGATCTCCCCTCCATACCAGGCAACATCCTGGTAAACCTCCTCTGCACCCTCTCCAAAGCCTCCACATCCTTCCTGTAATGTGGGGACCAGAACTGCACACAATACTCCAAGTGCGGCCGCACCAGAGTTGTGTACAGTTGCAACATAACGCTACGACTCCTAAATTCAATCCCCCTACCAATAAATGCCAAGACACTGTATGCCTTCTTAACAACCTTATCTACTTGATTCCCAACTTTCAGGGATCTATGTACACATACACCTAGATCCCTCTGCTCCTCCACACTATTCAAAGTCTTCCCGTTAGCCCTATACTCAACACATCTGTTATTCCTACCAAAGTGAATTACCTCACATTTCTCTGCATTAAACTCCATCCGCCACCTCTCGGCCCAGCTCTGCAACCTGTCTAAGTCTTCCTGCAAACTATGACACCCTTCCTCACTATCTACCACACCTCCGACTTTGGTGTCATCAGCAAATTTACTGATCCACCCAACTATACCCTCATCCAGATCATTAATAAAAATCACAAACAGCAGTGGCCCCAACACAGATCCCTGAGGCACACCACTTGTAACCGAACTCCATGATGAATATTTACCGTCAACCACTACCCTCTGTCTCCTATCCGCTAGCCAATTCCTAATCCAGTTCCCTAGATCACCCCCAATCCCATACATCTGCATTTTGTGCAGAAGCCTACCATGGTGAACCTTATCAAACGCTTTACTAAAATCCATATACACCACGTCCACTGCCTTACCCCCATCCACCTCTTTGGTCACTTTCTCAAAAAACTCAATAAGGTTAGTAAGGCACGACCTACCCGCCACAAAACCATGCTGACTATCTCCAATCAACTCATTACTCTCCAAATAACTATAAATCCTATCCCTAATAATTTTTTCCAAAACCTTGCCCACAACAGAAGTGAGACTCACCGGTCTATAATTCCCGGGGAAGTCTCTGTTCCCCTTCTTAAACAATGGGACAACATTCGCTAACCTCCAATCATCTGGTACTATACCAGAGGCCAACGACGACCTGAAGATCAGAGCCAGAGGCTCTGCAATCACTTCTCTTGCCTCCCAGAGAATCCTGGGGTAAATCCCATCCGGACCAGGGGACTTATCTATTTTCAGACCCTCCAGAATATCCAGCACATCCTCCTTATCAACTGTAACACTGTCAATTCTACTCCCCTGCAACCCAGTGTCCTCCTCAGCTATATCCATGTCCCCCTGCGTGAACACCGAAGAGAAATATTGGTTCAATGCTTCACCAATCTCCTCCGGTTCCACACATAACTTCCCTCTGCCGTCTATAACTGGCCCTAACCTTGCCCTAACCAACCTTCTGTTCTTGACATACCTATAGAACGCCTTAGGATTCTCCTTAACCCTATCAGCCAAAGTCTTCTCATGTCCTCTTTTAGCCCTTCTTAGCTCACTCTTCAACTCCCTCCTAGCCAATCTAAAGCTCTCTAGTGCACTATCCGAGTGCTCACGTCTCATCCGAACATAAGCCTCCTTTTTCTTTTTAACCAGCGAATCAACTTTTTTGGTGCACCACGGTTCCCTAGCCTTACCAATTCCACCTTGCCTGACAGGGACATACCTATCACAGACTCGCAGTAGCTGCTCCTTGAAAAAACTCCACATTTCGGACGTTCCCAGTCCCTGTAATCTCCTAGTCCAACCTACGTTTCCTAATTCTCTCCTAATAGCCTCATAATTACCCTTCGCCCAGCTAAAACCACTGGCCCGAGGTTCATGCCTATCCCTTTCCATCACTAAGGTGAACGTAACCGAATTGTGGTCACTATCACCAAAATGCACACCAACTTCCAAATCCAACACCTGATCTGGCTCATTTCCCAGCACCAAATCCAATATAGCCTCACCTCTAGTTGGCCTATCTACAGTGTCAGGATTGACGTGTGCTTGAGTGCTTTTGACATTCCACCTGATTTACTTGCATTTTTGAGCAGGCTTTCTGCCAAGTAGGATCAGTGTAAAATAAACAGCATTGTGTATATATGGCAAACAGCCCATGTTTATGTGGCAGCAGGTGCTGACAGGACCATCTGTGAGGACTTCCATGACGCTGTTTCTGGCATAGCAGAAGTTGCAAGTTTGGGGTTAAATCAGATCCCAAGAATTTCCAATACCATTGCAACCCTCAATAGCAGCAATCGGCTCAGCATTCACCACTATTGGGATCTGAAAATTTGGGCCATCAAGTTTTATTCAAAATTAAAATCATTTGATAACCACTTTATCCATGTTTAGGAAATGTGGTTATGGAATAATGGCAATGCAGCATTGCTGTTTTGTTAAACTCTGTATTTAATAGTAAGGTACTTTTGGAGGTCCATTGATGCTTTAGCTATCCACCGGATAAATGCACTTTGTATCGTTTACCATGAGCTAGTTCTAAAGCAATCCTTTTATTTGCACGTGATGTAAAGTTTTATTGGAAAGATATTTCAAAAAGGTCAAACATTCAACGTGCAGAGTTTAAAGAATTTATAGAAATATTCGGTCTTTCAGAAAATAAGAAAGGGATTCTGAAATGAACTTCAGCAAGATGGTCATGTTGTATTAAGCTAACTCTGATATGTTTTTCATTTAGTCACAAGGAAAGCTAAGACAGTATTATGCTAATCATAAAACAAATATAAATCCAAGTTCAGGCAAGCATTATAGCTAAAACCTTTCCTAAATGTTTTGCAGAATTGCCCGGCTTTCCTAGATTTAGTATGTGAATGTGAAGATAGTGGTTGTTTATTTTGTTTAAAGTGAGAAATGAGACATGGTTGTGAATAATACTTCCAGAGCTTGTAAAAATTTAGAAGAAAATTAAGGCTCACGAAATTAATAGCAATTCAGAGCTGGATTGATAATACCTTAGTAAGGGAAAATGATACTAAGTGGAAAAGCCTTGGCAAGAAGCAGAAATTGGATTGGAGTTCTGCAGGAGCCTTCTTTGTCCTCTGTTTACATTATATATGAATGGTAAGAAAATAGAACCAAAACTAAGTATATGGGGAAAAAAATGGCTATTGATGCGTTGCTACCTAGTTATGTGATAGCTTTCAGGTTTTTATTAAATTTGTTAAATATGTTAAATATGCAAGATTACGCACAGTGGAACATGAAGCATGAATATAAGTTTACACTAGCTGTGCATTATCAAAGACAGGAAATGAAATTAATGTGTAATTATTATTATAAGTATCTAATAGGAATTAATTATTGATATGGTATCAATCGTTAGGATGTGAGTCAAGGATATTCCATTCTAAACCAAAGAAGGCTGTGTAAAACTCTGGATAGCTATTATCAAGGTGACTTTTAAAATACCCTTTTGAGTGCCCTACCTCCAAAAGCCATGTCACTGTGGCTTCAAAAATAGGATGATATTGTTTTTGGCTGGAAGCAATGAAGGGACCAAGAACTGAACATGTTCATGTTGGAGAAAATTTAGGAAAGTTAAATAATATTCCCCTTTAAAATAATAGGAAATATTGATAATATAGATGCAAATAAATAATTTAACTTGGAGATGATCATGGAACAGGAGTATGGAATTAACCAGCTTTAAGTTAGACTACTAATTGTTTTCCAACTAAAAGTAAGTATCGGAAATAGACGTTCAGCAAAAGTGGTTGATGCTATGTGCATTCTTAAATAAATTACATCCCTTCGTAAGTATTTAAGAACAGTGAGGGAATTATTAAATACATTTAGAAGGTATTATTGTCTAGAGGTTATACAACATGGAGTTTTTGTACCTCTGAAACACTGATGGGTTACATAAGAATTCAGATGGTCTGATAATAAGGCTGTGTTGTAAAGTTGAACAAACTTTCATTAAGCTTGCTTAAATGTTCTTGGTAGCCTGAGGCTGGCAATTTTCACAGAAGTTGATAATATTGGTTGGTTTGATTGGAGGGTACTTGAACTTTCCCAACATTGACTGGGACAGCCATAGTATTAGGGGCTTGGATGGAGAGAAATCTGTTGAGTGTATTCAAATTCTCATTCAGTATATGGATGGCCCAACTAGAAAGGAGGCAAAACTTGATCTCCTCTTGGGAAATAAGGAAAGGCAGGTGACAGAAGTGTTAGTAAGGGATCACTTTGGGACCAGTGACCATAATTCTATTAGTTTTAAGATAGCTATGGAAAATGATAGGCCTGGCCCAAAAGTTAAAATTTTAAATTGGGGCAAGGCCAATTTTGATGGCATTAGACAGGAATGTTCAAAAGCTGATTGGGGGGAGCCTGTTGATAGGCAAAGGGATGGCTGAAAAGTGGGAGACTTTCAGAAGTGTGTTAACCAGGGTTCAAGGTAAGCACATTCCTTTTACAGTAAAGGGCAAGGTTGGTAGAAGTAGAGAACCCTGGATAAATTGAGACATTTAGGCCCTGGTCAAGAAAAAGGAGGTGGCGCATGACATGCATAGGCAGTTGGGATCAAGTGGATGCTTTGAAGCGTATAGAGATTGCAGGAGTAGAGTTAAGAGAGAAATCATAAGGGCAAAAATGGGACATGAGATTGTTTTGGCAGATAAGGCAAAGGAGAATCCAAAGAGCTTATTTGAATACATAAAGGGCAAAGGAGTAACTAGGAAGACAGTAGAGCCTCTTAACGATCAACAAGGTCATCTATGTGCAGATCCACAAGAGATGAATGAGATCCTAAATGAACATTTCTCGTCAGTATTTACTGTTGAGAAAGGCATAGAACTTGGGGAAATAAATAGTGATATTTTGAGAGTATACATATTACAGGGTGTTGGAAGTCTTGAAGCATATCAAGGTCCCTGGAATCTGATGAAATAGAGTCATAGAAGTTTATTCCAGGACATTTTGGGAAGTGAGGGAGGAAATTGTGGGTCTCCTAGCAGAGATATTTGAATCAATGACAGCCACAGATGAGGTGCCTGATGATTGGAGGGTAGCAAATATTGTGCCTTTGTTTAAGAAGGGCTGTTAGTGGAAAATGCCACTCAAGTCGACATTACATAGTAGCAGCTTGAACTGGCTTATTTAACCTATTGTTCTCATATTTGGGATACTTTGCCTTTCTAGGGTTGAAGTAGACCAGGCAGTTTTCAGGTCGGAAACTGGTAACCTTTGGCACATTTGTGAGTTTGTGCAATGCAGAATGAACAATTATCTGATCTGGATAGCCATTGTCCTGCAGGATGGCTTTGATATGCTCTATTTATACATGGAGTTTGCAAGGTGAACTATGGCTGGGGTTCTATTTACAGGATTCCCACTCCAAGCATTTGCTGGACTTTGACCCAGAGGCAGGATGAAAGTGGCAACAACTACTGGTCTGGAAGTGGCAAGGACTACGAAAAGGGCAGTGGCAGGCTGCCCCCCACTTCCAACATTCCCGATCTGCCCACCAATGGTCAGCTATGTATTCAGCTTGCCTGCCTGCCACTATCCTGCTGGTAGCCCATGCCACTTCCAGGCTGGTAGTCCTCACCACTTCCACCCTGCCTCTAGCATAATCAGCCAGGAGTGGGAACTCATTGGCCAACCGATCCTCCTGTCCAATCTTTATCCTAGTTCTGTCATCAAAGCTGCCTCAGCATGTCTAGAAAGGTTCTGTTCAGCATGTGAGTATACTGGAGAAGAAGATAATACTTTCAGCATTCTGTAATACAGATGCTTCATTTGGCATAAAAGTGCTCAACTTTAGTTAGTTTCCTCTCAGTCATATTAAGGACCAGGCTGGTGATGTGCTATTTATCTCCTTTTCAAATAGGTGGGAGAATTTGGTGAGTATTCCATGTAGTTTTTATCACTTTCCATCATTGTTGAGAGATATTTGTTAATCCGTGACGTGCTACGCTGCCCATTTCAGGGTAAAGGCTGCAGGTTTTAGTTTATAGAAACCCACCTGATTATGGAAACTGCACCTTTATTGTAAATGTTAGGCAATAGAGTTGCAAAAATCCGAAATCCAGACACGACTTGCTTTTAGGATCTGTTCTTACCCTAATAAACCCTTAGGTTCAGTGTACACATGAATTTTCCTGACTGTTTTGTACTTTGTGCATAGGTGAACTACGACACATTACAAAACTGAAACCCTGGAGCTTATTTGATGTGCTAATAGAGAAATACGGATGGCCTCATGAAGAAGCTGTACAGTTCACTGACTTCTTGCTGCCCATGTTAGAAATGGTCCCTGAGAAACGCGCTTCTGCAGCAGAATGCCTCAGACACCCCTGGCTTGGTTCCTAGCAGCATTCGCCAGATTTCTTCAAGGAGCCAACGATCACTCCAGTGTTCATCGTGGACCCAGCAAAGTGGCAAACTCTCAAACATCAGTGGTGTAAATCAGATGGCTCCAACATCAGACCATTGTTCACTCGGAAGTACTGTTAATGTTTGAAATTTTGCTTTTGTGCACTGTGTTTTGGGAAGGGTAGTTTTTGTCCTTAGCAAGAGGTAGTTGGCCAACTGACTCTGCTGAAAACACTTAACATGTCTTGATGCTTTGTTTCTTGTGTTGCCTGACCTTCTCATGTTAAATTTCCTAACTGAAAGTAATGAGAAAAATGTTAGTTTTTTTCACGTGTTTGGATATTTTTTGTACCTATTTATGAAAATTGTTTTAGCTGATGAGTATTAATATTGAATGACAAGAAGATAAAGGCGAGAAGCTACTGTATCAAGTAAGGAAGTAGCTGAGATATTGCAAAGTGCTGTACAATTGTATCCAATAGGAAAGAAGCATTATTCTTGTAAAATCTGTAGATTTTCCTGTAAAATATCTTTCCATAAAATACAGAAACGGGACTTAAACTGTAATGTGGCTAAGAGAATGCACATTTTGGAGCTTGTCTACTTACAAAGGAGACTGGAAAATTCACACTTGTTGCTTCAGTTAGTGTTGAATTGCTGAATTCAGCCATACAGATGACCAACAGATTTGTCCTAAAACAGTCCTTTAAAGGAGATAAGTTGCCTGCCCCCACAGTACACTTTGATGTCATTGCAAAAGTCCCTTAATCGCCTTTCCTTATTTATGAAAACATACCTGCAAGAATAGGCCCTGCACAAAGTTTGGCATTAGAAAAAATATTTCTTTTTAATTAAACTATCCTTACTGTGCTTCAGCATTGTAAGATATATATCCAAGAAAAATATTTGCGATATCCTGTATTAAAGCCTGCAAAAGAGAGTTAAAAAAGGTCACTTTTCTATGTGCAGATTTACTATTTTGTCACAAAAATTTATATGTTAAAATATTTTGCTGTGTCAGAAATGATAGCCATTGATATGAAAGTGAAAATAAAAGTGGACGTGATCAAACTTGTTTGAAACAATTTGCAATACAGCAGACCCCACAGACTTTAGTATAAAGGGAAAGTTGATCTTAGTCAATTAACAGCATTGCTTTCTCAGCATCAGACAGTGACGTAATAAATTGCACTGGTCTTTGTAGCTTTTTCAGGGATTAACAATGTAAATAGGAAGTATTTTTTTTAATCATCCATGTAAGCATTGCATTCTTGAAATGTAAGTTTAAATGTTTCTTGAGTTGCTGTGTATAATGAAAGACTTATTAGGTAACAGAATGTTGTGGTCAAATGCTATTCTGGCATGTTCCATCTCATTGCATTTTCTACTTGTCAGATCTTCAAGTGTGCACTAGACAGTCAATGATGTGAAAGTGAACTGGCTAGTTTTATTTCCATTTTCCACATGAATTATGGTGCCACCATTCCTAAATCTACCAATTGCTGGTTTTTCCATCTGCCTTTGCAATAACTAGATTGTGGACAAAAGAATTCTGGTATTGTAACAATAGCCAATTGTTTGAGGTGCTTGTAACGGTCTAATTAAACTGTTTTGTTTCCACAACTTGTGCTGCTCATTGGAATGACAATGACAAAATATTTTACAATTTGAACTTTCACAACAGCATTTAGTTGTATATAGAACATTAGATGTATTGTTCTTGAATAATATATATTTGGAAAATGTATGACATTTTTCTCTCCACCCACTCTGATAATGTCTTGATTCAGCCAATTTCCACGTGTAATAGGAAATGCATCATCATCCACCAAGGGACAATCATTTGGAACATTTGTTTCCTTTTAAAGGTTAAGTAACCTTTTACTCCTTCAATACGACTACAGCCTTATTCTAAGTCTCTTGACTTTGATTTTATTTTTGTTATTAGCATAAACTCTTTGCCAGCTCGCTTTACTAATTATTTGAAATGCTGTATTTCTGGATTGCTTTCTGATCAGATGTGGAACGGCTCCTGTTCCCAACCTTGAATTGTATGGTTTGGCCAGATTTCAAACCATGGTCTTGAAGAGTTGGGCTTCTTAGAAGCAGTAATGCCTGACACTGGAAAGCCTGATTCAACCTTCCTGTTTTGGGGAGCTGTGGGTATTGGAGGTGTGGCTGTGATTCTTTGGCTGGTCATGCCTGAAGATGCACTTGCCAAGCATTCCGAATTGTTGGACATGACCTTTTACACTCCAACATCTTCCCTCCCTCCCCCTCACCCACCACCCCTGTTTCTCTGCTGAATTTGAATTTGATTTAATATTGTTACATGTATTAGTATGCAATGAAAAGTATTGTTGTGCACTATACAGATAGCTATATAGACAAGGGGAAGGAAAGGAGAGAGTGTAGAATGTAGTGTTACCATCATAGCTGGGGTATAGAGAAAGATTAACTTAATGCAAGGTACTCCATTCAAAAGTCTGATGGCAGCAGGGAAGAAGCTGTTTTTGAGTTGGTTGGTACACGATCTCAGACTTTTGTATCTTTTTCCTGACAGAAGAAGGTGGAAGAGAGTATGTCCGGGTGTGTGGGGTGCTTGATTATGCTGGCTGCTTTTCCAAGGCAGCGGGAAGTTAATTAGTATCAGTGGATGGGAGGCTAGTTTGACTGATGGACTGGGCTTCATTCATGACCCTTTGTAGTTCCTTGCATCTTGGACAGAGCAGGTGCCATACCAAGCTGTGATACAATCAGAAAGAATGCTTTCTGTGGTGCATCTATCGAAGTTGGTGAGAGTCATAGTGGACATGTCAAATTTCCTTAGTCTCCTGAGGTTAAATAAGAGACAGTTGTTGTTGTTGTTGCCCAAATCAGTCTTGTATTTATTTGAGTAGTTAAGATGGGTTTTTCTTTCCACATCGGTTTGTTGTTGAGGTGGGTCAGTTGTATTTTCTGTTTTAAATTGGTTAATTTCCTTGAAAGTCAAGGAGATTCTGAGAGTTCAGGTTTATGTATGCATTGAGCCTTTAATTATAGAATCATATAACCCCTACAGTGCAGAAGCGGACCATCTGGCCCATTAAGCCTGCACCGATTCTGATAGGGCATTTTACCCAAGCATTATCTCTTTAACCCCATCTATTTATCTCACTAATCCCCCTAACCTCCACATCTTGGGACATTGAGGGACAATTTGGCATTGCCAATCCACCTAACCTGTACATCTTTGGATTGTTGGAGGAAACTGGAGAACCCAGAGGAAATCCATGCAAACACAGAGAATGTGCCAATTCCACAGAGACTGTTACCCAAGGCTAGAATCCCTGGTGCTGTGAGGCAGCAGCACTAACCACTGAGGATCTAACATCCCTGGTTGTTGAGTGCATCCAATTTTGTGGACATTTCCTGATTTACCTCCAATAAATAAATCATTCAAGACGTAGAGCTGCTCTTTGCCCATCTTTTACATGACCCTTTGTTTGAACATCTTCAATTTTACACACTTGTCACAGCACCAAAATAACCCCAACTAAAGACGCGAATAGCTGATTTTGACACAATGCCATCTTCATTGTTGACAGCTCTAGTCCTTTCCCTGGCTGAACAAACCATCCTCCTACAACATGTCACTTCCATTATCCATTATTTCATTCCTCACCACAAGATCTTTTCAGCCCTCCATCAATAGTTTTTGTCGCACCAATGATCCATCCATGGCCGCCACCACCTCCTCTTTGTGGTACTGTTGGTGACAGATGCAGCATGGAGTCAACTTCCATGTGGATGTTGCTGACTTCCTACTTTACCTTTGTGATCAGACTGCTTGTCAGCCCTTGATGAACCTTAATTTCGTCCAACTAAACATTTAAATTTTCAAAAGAAAATTCCCTTTTAGCCCCTGCCTCAAATTCCGATAAAGATTTATTTTGTTAGAGGTTACATTCCATTTCCTGGCCATGGTCTCAAATTGAACCAGATTTAGCAATTCTGGCATCCTATTCAACACCAAACTGAGCTTTTAATGCCACATTCCACACCTGCCCCCCGCCCCACACCGTGCCATCAGAAAGGCTTCCTATGTCCATGTCTAACATCACCCACATCTGCCCTGCCCTCAGCTCATCTGCCACTGAAATCCTTACCCATGTCTATTCCAGACTTAATTATCCTAATTCACTCCTGACTGGCATTTCATTCTTCACTCCAAAACTTTCTCTGCTACCTTATCCTGCACAAATCTGATTTGCTAATTGCACCAATAAACTCTGGCTCAGTGTGGTTCTCTAAGGCCTCAAATTTAATATTATCTCCTTCAGCATTAAATCTCTCCCTGGTCTCCTTCCTCCCTTAACTACCTTGTACATTGTCCCTTCCTTTGCCCCAGCTTGATGGGTCGAGAGACTTAACGTGCCCTAGTGATATATTATCTGCATGTTATACAGAGCCATTGTGGAAAAGGCAGAGATCAGGTTAACATTTCAGGTTGATGAGAGTTTTGCTCCCATTTATAAATAAAAGTATTTCATTTGCTTTTGTAAGATGATAAAGTTTTACCTACTGCTTCCTGTTTCTTCCCCTGAAATGAATGAACTTCAGTGTAAATCTGTATGGATCATTAGAATTTTCTATCAAAAGAACAAAAACTTTTCAATAATGTAGACAATTATCTGGCTTTGCTAAAAGATAACAAAGTGGAGGTTATATTTAGTACACTTTGGGAGCAAAAACATGAAGATCGCTTATTGGAAGGGGCACATCTGGTTGGGGCTGAGGAACAAAGGTATCTCAGTGCAAATACATCAACCAGTAAATGCTGTGCCACAGATTGGCGAGCCATAAGAAAACAAACTTAAGCACTAGGCTTTATTTCTAGAGGGATAGGATTCAAAATTAGGGAAGTTATGCTAGATCTGTATCACATTTTTGTTAAACTACACTTACAATATTGCGTGCAGTTCTGGTTGCAATATTGTGAATTGGATATGGAGGCACTGAAGAGGACTCAAGAATGATACTAGAAATACCTGGTTGTATTTATTGAGAAAGGATTGACAGGCTGGACTGGATCTCATTTCTCTCAAAAAGACTGAGGAGTGACCTAATAGTAGTGCTTAAAATTCTGAAATGGTTCGATAAGAATGAATAGAGAGCAAATATTTCCTCTTGTGATGAAGAGTGTAACTGGAGGCCATCACTATAAGATAGTCACCAAGAAATCCATTGGCGAATTCAGAAGAAATTTCTTTTGCTGAAAGAGTGGAAAAAACGTGGAACTTGCTACCAGAGTTTAGGTTAGAGGGTCATTAGATTCGTTCCACTGGTTGGCGCAACATTGAGGGCCGAAGGGCCTGTACTGCACTGTAGTGTTCTATGTTCTAGAGGGAGTAGTTGAGGCAAATAGTATAGATATATTTAAGGGGAAGCTAGATATGCATTTGAGGGAGAGGGGTGATTAGGATGGTAGACGTATGTCCTTCTATTAACCCAAAATTGAATGAGACATACTGGAATAGCCACTTATTGCACAAAAGGTTCTTATCAAGTAAGGTAGCAACCTGAATCAGTACACACCAAGCATTTTGGCATATCAGAAGACAAACAGTTTGAAATAGTGATGTACGAAGATGTCCTGAAAACCTGAATGTTAGAAAACCCACATCCAAGACCCTACTGAATTTTAGCATGAAGTTGATTTAACTGTATCTTGGTATACATTTTCCTCTTTATTTGATTAAAGTTCAAGCTTCACCACACAGTTTCACAATCCAGGTACCTTCATCTCTGTCTGACACGGATAATTATAGCTTTTATTATATTGATCCTTTATAGTTTCTATACTCTTTAGCGTATTTTGAAGTTCATACTTCTTTTGAGACAGGATCCAAAATTTGAAAATGAGCCTATGGTGAGTAGAAAAGTAATCTGAGTTCTTACTACCTTATAAAAGATAGTTTTCCAATATCTGTATGAACAATAGAATTTAGTGCATGTTGAAATTTATATTTTTAATGAAATCCCCCTGCCTTATGATCCTCAGGATCAGGATGATTTCTACAAGATGTTCAGTTTGGAGATCTAGGCATGATCCCCAGTGATAGCATCTCTGGTTTTATTTATGTTGTTTAGTTATGTTTTTTAAAGTAAGTAAAATTAAAAAGATGCTGAATGCTAGATTCTAAAAGTGAAGAGGCAAACGAAATTCCTGATTACTGTGGGTGTGGACCTTGCTCCAGAGAAACGTAGAAGCATATGCACATTGATCTTATTGAGGACTGGATCACCAGTAAGGTAAATTATTTATCAGCTATTCTTAAAAGTTGTACCTGTGATTGTCACAAAACAAAGTTTCCAGAGACAGTTCCTTCAAAGCATCGGTCTAAAACTAATGAATGAGACCTTTATAATGATTAAGTATGAGTTGTACTTGAAAATTTGGATGTAAAGAATCTGTTTTTCTTTTGTTGTCTACACCTTTTTTAAGAGTTTAACAATACTCAATGTTCTTAAGCCCTAACACATTTATTTTACTGATCCTTTTAAATCCACTTATTTGCTCACAATGTTTCTTTCCAGGCTTCCCTGATCTAGAACATATATAGAGTCATGGAGGTTTACAGCATGGAAACAGGCCCTTTGAACCAATTTGTCCATGCCACCCAGTTTTTTTTATCACTAAGCTGGTCCAAGTTGCTCACATTTAGTCCATATCCCCCTATACCCATCTTACCCAAGTAATTGTCTAAATGCTTTTTAAAAGACAACATTACTACCTTATAAAAGATAGTTTTCCAATATCCGTATGAACAATAGAATTTAGTGCATGTTGAAATTTATATTTTTAATGAAATCCCTCTGCGTTATGATCCTCAGGATCAGGATGATTTCTACAAGATGTTCAGTTTGGAGACCTAGGCATGATCCCCAATGGTAGCATCTCTGGTTTTATTTATGTTGTTTTTTTAAAGTAAGTAAAATTAAAAAGATGCTGAATGCTAGATTCTAAAAGTGAAGAGGCGAACCAAATTCCTGATTACTGTGGGTGTGGACATTGCTCCAGAGAAACATAGAAGCATATGCATGTTGATCTTATTGAGGACTGGATCACCAGTAAGGTATTCTACTACTACCAGTGGCAGTTCATTCCAGATACTCACCATTCTGGGCCCTTTTGTATCTTTCCCCTCTCACCTTAAATCTATGCTCTCTAGTTTTAGACTCTCCTACCTTTGGGGAAAGATGTTGACTAACTAATCTATGCCCTTCAAACCATTAAATTCTGGTAGCATTCTAGTAAATCTTTTCTGCGCTCGTTCTAGTTTAATAATACCCTTTTTATAATAGGGTGACCAGAACTGTACACAGTATTCCAAGTGTAGCCTTACTAATGTCTTGTACAACTTCAACATGACATCCCAACTCCTGTATTCAATATTCTAACCAATGAAACCAAGCATGCCGAATGCTGCCTTCACCACCCTCTCCATCTGCGACTCCCCTTTCAAGGAGCAATGAAGCTGTACTCTTGGATCCCTTTGTTATATAACTCTCCTCAATGCCGTACCATTAACTGAATAGGTCCTGCCCCAATTCAGTCTACCAAAATGCAATACCTCTCATTAATCTAAATTAAGCGTCATCTGCCATTCATTGGTCCAATTGATCAAGATCCTGTTGCAATCCGAGATAATCTTCTTCACTGTCCACTATGCCACCAATCTTGGTATTATCTGCAAACTTACTAACCACGCCTTCTAAATTCTCATCCAAATCATTAATATAAATAACAGCTAACAGTGGACCCAGCACCGATCCCTGAGGCACACCATGGTCACAGGCCTCCATTTTGAAAAACAACCCTCTACAACCACCCTCTGTCTTCTATCATCAAACTAACTTTGTATCCAGTGGCTAACTCACCCTGGATCCTGAGAGATTTAACATTATGCAACAATCTACCATGCAGTACCTTGTCAAAGGCTTTGTTTAAAATACACGTAGACAATGTTGACTGCATTGTCCTCATCTACCTTCTTGGTTACCCCTTCAAAAAACTCAATCAAATTTGTGAGACATTACTATCCACTCACAAAGCCATGCTGACTGTCCCTAATCAGTCCTTGCCTCTCTAAATGCCTGTAGATCCTGTCTCTAAGAATACCTTAGAACAACTTCCGCACTTAAGATGTTAGGCTTACCAGTCTGTAGTTCCCAGGCTTTTCCCTGCAACCCTTCTTAAACAAAGGCATAGCATTTGCTATCCTCCAATCTTCAGGCAACTTACCTGTGGCTGTTGATGATTCAGGTATCTGCTAGGGACCCGCAATTTCATCCCTAATCTCCCATAATATCTTGGATGCATTTCACTGGGTCCTGGGAATTTACCTAGATGCACTTTAAGACTTCAGGCACTTCCTTCTCTGTAACTCGTTAGAGTTTAGAAGAATGAGGGGAGATCTCATTGAGACGTATAAGATGATGAATGGGATGGATAGGATAGAGGTGGAGAGACTCTTCCCGCTCAGAAAGGACAGTAGGACTAGGGGGCACAGCCTCAAGATAAAGGGGGGGCGGTTTAGAACGGAGTTGAGGAAGAATTTCTTCACTCAAAGGGTGGTGAATCTCTGGAATTCTCTGCCCGTTGAAGTGGTGGAGGCTACCTCGCTAAATATTTTTAAGAAGCGGGTTGATGGGTTTTTGATAAGAGAGGGGATTAAGGGTTATGGGGAGAGGGCGGGAATGTGGAACTGAGCCACAACAGATCAGCCATGATCTTATTGAATGGCGGGGCAGGCTCGAAGGGCTAGATGGCCTACTCCTGCTCCTATTTCTTATGTTCTTATGTAACATGTACACTCTTCAAGATGTCATTATTTATTTCCCTAAGTTCCCTAACAGCCATGCCTTTCTCAACACTAAATACTAATGAGAAATATTCATTTAGGAACTTACCCATCTCTTGCAGATCCTCACATAGATGATCTTGTTGCGCCTTAACAGGCCCTGCTCTCTCCCCAGTTACTCTTTTGCCTTTTATGTATTTGTCGAAGCTGTTTGGATTCTCGTTTGCCTTCTCTGCCAAAGCACTCATGTCTTCTTTTTGCCCTCCTGATTTCTCTCTTAATTTTACTCCAACAACCTCTATACTCTTCATGAGATCCATTTGATCCCAGCTGCCTAAGCATATCATATGCCTCCTCCTCCTTTTTGACCAGGGCCTCAATACCCTGAGTCTTTCAGGATTCCCCACTTTTACCAGTCTTGCACTTCACTCTAAGAGGAATATGCTTACCCTGAACTCTGGTTAGCACCCTTTTGAAAGCCTTCCACTTACCAGCTGTCCCTTTGCCTTTCAACAGACTTCCCCAATCAACTTTTGAAAGTTCCTGTCTAATACCACCAAAATTGTCCTTGCCCCAATTTAGAATTTTAACTTTTGGGCCAAACCTATCATTCTCCAAAGCTATTTTAAAACTAAATAGAATTATGGTCACTGGTCCCAAAGTGATCCCTCTCCCAAGAGATCAAGTTTTGCCTCGTCTAGTCGAGCCATCCACATACTGAATGAGAAATTCCTCCTGAATACACTCAACAAATTTCTCTCCATCCAAATCCCTAATACGAAGGCTGTCCCAGTCAATGTTGGAAAAGTTAAAGTCCCCTACTATTACCACCCTACTTTTCTTGCATTATCTTATTTACATATTTGCTCCTCTTTTTATTTGGCAGGCCTGTAGTACAATCGTATCAAAGTGATTTTTCCCTTCTTATTTTTCAGTTCTACCCAAATAAACTCATTGAGTGAACCCTGGGATATATCCTCTCTCAGTACTGCTGTGATGTTCTCCCTTATCAAAAATGCAACTCCTCCTCCTCATTTCCTGTTCTATCTTTCCTATCACATCTGTACCCTGGAACACTGAACTGCCAGTCTTGCCCCTCCCTTTTAGAATGGAATCCAGTACCTCATAAATACCTTATTTAAAGAAAAGATCCCTAATATACCCAGAACAAATGATCCCAGTCTGGCAACTGCTGACCTGTCCTCCACTTGCAGAATTGAGGGTCACCCATCATTCTTCAACCTTTTTATGTTTCCTAATAGATGGCTGTTAGATGAAGATTTTCTACTTTTATTTTTTATAGCATTTGCATTATACAGAGGATCTTGCACTCAAAAGTGAAAAAAAAACGATGTTATATAATTGCAGAGTAATGTCCTAGCCATACGTTTGATATGATTGGTTAGTTGGTTAATTGGTAATGCTCACGTCAGCCTCAAACCACTATTTTCACTACTACTTGCTTTGAAAACAAATTGGAGAAAGGCTCCCTCTGCTGTCGGTGTATGAAAATGCCTGCAGAATTGGGTTGTTTTGGGGAGAATTACGCTGATTTTTCAGATGTAAAACAAGTGTCAGTGGGATAACCTGTGCCCAATCTACACGTGCAGCTACTGCTTAAAGCTTTGAGTCCATTCTTTGCCACCTTGGGCAATTGTCTGTTACAGTCGATAAATAGGTCACTTTTTTGTTTTCTTAGGATATGCATAATGGCAGAGTGGTTAGCACTGCTGCCTCACAGCAACAGGGACCCGGGTTCAATTCTGTCCTCGGGTAACTGTGTGGAGTCTGCATGTTCTCTCTGTACCTGCATGGGTTTCCTCCAGGTGCTCTAGTTTCCTCCCACACTCCAAAGATATGCTGGTTAGGTAGATTGGCCATGCTGAATTACCCTTAGTGTTAGGGTACATATGTGGAGTTATGGGATAAGGCTTGGGAGGAATTTTTGTCAGTCCAGACTCGATAGGCCAAATGGCCTTCTGCCCTGTAAGGATTCTATGATATGAACATTACAAAGAAGAACAAAGAACAACACAGCACGGGAAACAGGCCCTTCGGCCCAACGAGCCCGCACTGCCATTCCATTGTCTCAGTGACCTATTCATGATTTTAGTCTACGCCTAATGTGCGAGGATCAGGGAGGTCCAATATAGGGACAATTTGTTACCCAATCAATCAGCCTAAAAGCGCATCTTTGGGATGTGGGAGGAAACCGGAGCACCCGGAGGAAACCCACGCAACCACGGGGAGAATGCGCAAACTCCCACAGACACAGGCCCAAATCCATGTGTCCGCACAGCAACAGAGATAGTCTCTGAGCTGTCATGTTGCCCTCGAGATGGTCCAGTTTAAGCACACTAACGACATGAAGCAATAGGCAACTCCCGAAGCAACATCCAAGAGCAGCCCACTACAACCTGCCGCATGCATGCCCCTTGCTGGTCAACAAGGTGGGCTTAAATGCCTGTGGAGACAAAAAATTCATTATTAAACAGGCAAAGACTGTAACATCCCTGAGGCAAAAACGGAATCCCAAGCCTACAATGTTTAGTAAGGCCTGCTATATCCCCCTATATGTAGACCGCTCATGTGGCTGTCTAAGTGACTCTTAAACAACCCTAGCGTGCCTGCTTCCACCACCTTACTCGGCAGTGCATTCCACACCCCCACTACCCTTTGCGTGAAAAACTGCCCTCTAATATTTGTCTTATACCTAGCCCCCCTCACCCTAAGCCCGTGACCCCTTGTTCTATCCATTTCTAATAGCGGAAAAAGCTTACCACCATTTACTCTATCTATCCCCTTCATAATCTTATAAACCTCTATTAGATCCCCCCTCAGCCGACGTCTCTCAAGGGAAAACAGCCCAAGTTCGTTCAATCTTTCCTCGTAAGACAGCCCTTCCATACCAGGCAGCATCCTGGTAAATCTCCTCTGCACTCTCTCCAGGATCTCTACATCCTTCCGGTAGTACGGCGACCAGAACTGGACGCAGTACTCCAAGTGAGGCCTAACCAACGTTCTATACAACTGCAACATCAGACTCCTACTCTTATATTCTATACCCCTTCCTATGAAGGCTAACATACCATACGCCTTCCTCATCACATTCTGCACCTGCACCGACACCTTCAGGGACTTGTGCACTTGCACCCCCAGGTCTCTCTGCGTATCTATACTCCGGATAGTTCTACCTTTTATCGTATAACTCCCCTCCACATTATTCCGGCCAAAGTGCATCACCTCGCATTTCTCCGGATTAAATTCCATTTGCCATCTATCTGCCCAATCTACCAGCCTGTCTATGTCCTGTTGCATTGCCAGGCACTGCTCCTCAGTACCCGCCAATCCAACCATCTTAGTGTCATCAGCAAATTTGCTGATCACACCACCTACCCCCTCTTCCAAGTCATTAATATATACTACAAATAGAAGAGGTCCTAGTACCGAGCCCTGCAGCACACCACTGGTGACAGACCTCCAATTGGAAAAGGAGCCTTCCACTACTACCCGCTGTCTCCTCCTCCCAAGCCAGTTCTCCACCCATCTACATACCTGGCCTTGTATCCCATGAGCCTTCACCTTTTCTATCAGCCTACCATGAGGGACCTTGTCAAACGCCTTACTGAAATCCATATAGACGACATCAACGGCTTGTCCTTCGTCAACCGTTTTTGTCACCTCTTCAAAAAATTCCACTAGATTCGTAAGGCACGACCTCCCTGTAACGAAGCCATGCTGCGTATCCCTGATCAGATTGCAGCGCTCCAGATGTTCATACATCCTATCCTTGAGGATCCTCTCCATTAGCTTGCCTATAACTGAAGTCAAGCTCACCGGCCTATAATTCCCTGGGTTATCCCTCTGACCCTTTTTAAACAATTACTGGCAAGACCAGTCTTTATTACCGATTCCTAATTGCTTTTGAACAGGTGGTGTACACACACTCACAATGCTATTAGAAAAGGACTAATGGAGTGGACAGTGGGGAATGAAAATATGATTTCAAGTTAGCATGGTGTGTGACTTGGGGAAATTGCAGATGGTGATGTTCACAAAGATCAACTGCCCTTGTTCTAGGAAGTAGAGATATCACATTTGGAAGGCACTGTTGTAGGAGCCTTGGCAAATTGCTGCAGGGCATCTTCAAATGGTGATGGAGGGAGTGAATATTTAAAATGTGGCAATCAAGCCAGCTGCTTTCTCTCAGATGGTGTTTAGAATCTTGAATGTTATTGGAACTGCACTTGTTCAGGCAAGTGGAAGTATTCCATCTCACTCCTGAATTGTGCCTTGTGGACAGACTTTTGGAATTCGGAAGTGTCAGAGTCCCCACCTGCTTTTGTTGTCATAATACTTATATGGCTGGTCCAATTAAACCTCTGATCAATGGTAACACTCTAGGATGTTCATGGTGAAGGATTCAGTAAAGGTGATGCTGTTGAATATTAAAGGGAGATAGTTAAATTCTCTTCTGTTGGAGACAGTTATTGCCTGATACTTGTATGACACTAATGCTACTTGTCACTTTTCAGATAAAGCCTGATTGTTCTGAGGAGTTGCGAATGATATTGAACACTGAAATTGTAAGCAAACATCCTGACTTTTGGCATTATGTTGAAGGGGAAATCACTGAAGCACAACTGGACCTAGGTCAATCCCCTGAGGAACCTCTGTAACAATGTTCTACAGCTGAAGTTGTTGCCTTCCAACAATCACAACCATCTTCCTTTGTTCTAGGTATGACTCCAACTACTGGAGACTTTGGCCATGCTAAATTACCCTTAGTGTTAGGGTAAATATGTGGAGGTATGGGTTTAGGCTTGGGAGGGATTTTTGTCAGTGCAGACTCGATAGTGAGTGTGGCATCAAGAGCTCCTTGATGCCACACTCAGTCAAAAGCTGCCTTGATGTCAAGGTTATTCTTCCCTTTTGGGATTTCACATTTTTGTCAACATTTGGACCAAGACTATAATGAGGTCAGAAATGAATAGCCCTTGCTGAACCCAAACTGAACATCAGTGAACAGGTTGTTGCTGACACTGTTGACAACATCTGCCATTACTTTGCTGATGGTTGAGAGTAAATTGAAGGGATATATTTGGATAGATTTGATTCGTCCTGTTTTTTGTGGATAGGGCTTATGGGCAATTTTCCACATTGTTGCATAAATACCAGTGTTGTAGCTATACAGTTAAAAGTTTGGCTATGGACAAATCTTCATGACAGATGAGATGTTGTCAGAGCCTTTGATGTATCCAATGTCTTCAGTTGTTTTCTTGATATCACCTGGTGTGTATTGAATTGGCTGATTAATATCTGTGATAGTAGGAACCTCAGGAACAGGCTGTGATGGATCTCCCACTCAGCACTTCTGTCCAAAGATGGTTGCAAATGCCCCCATCTTTTCCACTAATATGCTGGGCTTTCTGTTATTGAGGATGCAAATATTGATTTAAGTTGATTTATTAATGTCACAAGTAGGCTTATATTAACTGCAATGAAGTTACTGTGAAAATTCCCTACTCACCACACTCCGGTGCCTGTTCGGGTACACTATGGAGTAATTTAGCACGGCCAGTGCACCTAATCAGTGCGTCGTTGGACTGTGAGAGGAAACCAGAGCACCTGGAGGAAACCATGCAGACATGGGGAGAATGTGCCGACTGCACAGACAATGACCCAAGCTGGAAATCAAACCCGGTGGAACCTCCTTCTTCCATTAATAGTCCATCAACATTCACCACTAGACAAGGCAACAGTTCAGAACCTTGATCTAATCTGTTAGTTACGGGATTGCTTAACTCATTGTGTCATGCTGTAGCTTCTCCAGATTGGCACCCCACTTTTTTAGTTATGACAGATTCTGCTATTTGCATGCTCTCCTGCAGTCATTGAACTCATTGGTCCCTTGTCTTGCTGTTCATGGTAGACTGAAGGACATGAAAGATCATGGGATTACAGATTGCATTGAATTCTTTTATGCTGCTGATAGCACACAACACCTCAGATGTACAGTTTTGTACTGTTATATCTGTTCTGAATCTATTCCACTTTGCATGGTGGTAATGACACATACCAAAGGGGAAATCCTTGATGTGAAAACAGGCTTTGTCTCCACAAAGACTGTATAACAGTCACTCATTCCAATACTATCATGGACAGATGCATCTGTGACATGTAGATTAGTGAGGACAGGGTCAAGTAAGTTTTTCTCTCTGTTCTCTTCCTAGCTGCCACAGGCAGTATGTCCTTCAGAACTCAACCATTTCAGTCAATAGTGATGCTACTGTGCTACTCTTAATGAAAAACATTGAAGATCCCCAACAGTACATTCTATGTCCTTGCCACAGTCTGTGCCTCTTCCAAATGTGTTCAACATGGAGGAGTACTGATTCATCAACTATGGGAGAGAAGGGTGATCAGTGGAATCAGCAGGAGTTATTCTTGCTTGTTTGCTCTGATGCCATCCACAGAACCATAGAAAATTACAGCTCAGAAACAGGCCTTTTGGCCCCTCTTGTCTGTGCCGAACCATTTTTTGCCTAGTCCCACTGACCTGCACTTGAACCATATCCCTCCACACCCCTCTCATCCATGAACCTGTCCAAGTTTTTCTTAAATGTTAAAAGTGACCCCACATTTATCACTTTATCCAGCAGCTCATTCCATACTCCCACCACTCTGTGTGAAGAAGCCCCCCACCCACCCCTAATATTCCCTTTAAACTTTTCTCCTTTCACCTTTCACCCTTAACCCATGCCCTCTGGTTTTTTTTCTCCCCTAGCCTCAGTGGAAAAAGCTTGCTTCCATTCACTCTATCTATACCCATCAAAATCTTATACACCTCTATCAAATCTCCCCTCATTCTTATACGCTCCAGGGAATAAAGTCCTAACCTATTCAATCTCTCTCTCTCTCTCTTACTCAGTTTCTCAAGTCCTGGCAACATCCATGTGAACCTTCTCTGCACTCTCAACCTTATTTACATCCTTCCTGTAACTAGGTGACCAAAACTGTACACAATACTCTAAATTCGGCCTCACCAATGCCTTATATAACCTTACCGTAATACTCCAACATAATACTCGATACTCCGATTTATAAAGGCCAATGTACCAAAAGCACTGTTTACGACCCTATCCACTTGTGACGTCACTTTTAGGGAATTCTGTACCTGTATTCCCTGATCCCTCTGTTCAACTGCACTCTTCAGAGTCCTACCATTTAGCCTGTACATTCTACTTTGGTTTGTCCTTCCAAAGTGCAATACCTCACCCTTGTCTGCGTTAAATTCCATTTGTCATTTTTCAGCCCATTTGTCTAGTTGGTCCAAGTCTCTCTGCAAACTTTGAAAACTGTCCTCACTGTCCACTATACCTCCAATCTTTGTATCATCAGCAAATTTGCTGATCCAATTTACCACATTATCAACCAGATCATTGATATAGATGACAAACAACAATAGACCAACACCGATCGCTGCGACACTCCACTAGTCACAAGCCTCCACTCAGAGAAGCAATCCTCCACAATCACTCTCTGGCTTCTTCCATTGAGACAGTGTCTAATCCAATTTACAACCTCCCCATCTATACCTAGTGACTGAACCTTCCTAACTAACTTCCCATGAGGGACCTTGTCAAAGGCCTTGCTGAAATCCAGGTAGACAAGATCCACCGCCTTCCCTTCATCCACTTTCCTGGTGACCTCCTTGAAAAACTCTAATAGACTGGTCAAACATGACCAACCATGCACAAAGCCATGTTGACTCTCCCTAATAAGTCCCTGTCTATCCAAATAATTGTAGATCCTATCCCTTAACACACCTTCCAATACCTTGCCAATCACTGACGTCAAACTTATTGGCCTGTAATTTCCAGGATTTCTTTTGGAATCTTTTTTAAAACAAAAGAACATCGTGAGCCACCCTCCAATCATCCGGGACCTCCCCCGTGAATATTGACATTTTAAATGTGTCTGCCAAGGCCCCTGCAAGTTCAACACTAGCCTCCCTCAAGGTCCGTGGGAATACCCTGTCCGGTCCTGGGGATTTATCCACTCTGGTTTGCCTCAAGACAGCTAGCACCACCACCTCTTTAATCTGGAAAGGTTCCATGACCATCATTGGGCCTGGAGTCAACGTTAAGGACTCCCAAAGTCAATCTCTCCTGACTATATTCTGGTTGGTCTGCCCTGCTGGTGGGACAGGTCACACCCAGGGATGGTGATGGTGGAGCCTGGGATTGGCTATAAAACATGATTTGATGAATTTGACTGTCGGGCTTGATTAGCCTGTGAGACAACTCTGCCAATTTCAGCACAACTCTCTAGATGTTAGTTCGGAAGATTTTATAGTTGACTTTGTCCTTTGCCGTACCTAGGTCAGTGTCAGGTGGTCCTTCTACTTTTATACTTATTCAGCTTCTCTGTAGTGATGTGACACAACTCAGTAGTTTGCTAGGTCATTTGAGAGGAAAATTAGCCATCTGTTGCATTGTTGTGGACCCGGAGTCAGATGTAGGCCAGACTGGGTAATGGCGGCAGATTTCCTCCCCTGAAGGACACTAGTGAACCAGATGGGCTGTTAGTGGAATTACCAAATTGCTGTTATCTGGTGTTTTATTCCAGAGTTATTAATTTAGTTTAAATTCTTGCAGGCTTTATGTTAATGTTTAAGTGCCTCTCTTGGAAATTGGTGCTGAGCCTGGCTACAGTGAGAATCCTTAGCCACCAAGTTTCATTTATAATTTAATAAATATTAAAGTTAGGAAAAGCTGGACTGTTTTCCCAATATGACAGTCCTTCCAATTGTAACCCCGTCCCATCCCTGCCCCTTGTTGCTTCAGATCCTCTCGTTTGGGCCACTTTCCTCTTATCTTAGAAAAACGTGCAAGTTGCCTATAGTTCATAAGACACTGACAGCACATGCAAATATTGAGGCCTGAGCACTAATTTAAGAGGCCTGAGGCAGCTCAAATTTGTTGATGCAGCATTGCTGATGGATATGTAAACAAAGCATAACCAATTTACACACCCAAATGTTAATCTGTTCTGCAATGCCAATATGAGATTTAAATTTTGTTTTCTACAAATTTTTATGTATGTTTTCAACAATGAGCATTCTGTGCTTTGACTAGTCTATGTTTTTCCCATTCATTTTCCTCTTGGATTAATGGTTCGCACATTTTGTTCTGAATCAGAAGGCCATGGATTGATTATGTATCACAATGCCCTCCTACCCAATAAACCCTAAAATTTGCATATTACAAAAGGAGCATGCTACTGAAATAGTGGTGCATTGTCAGATGTTATGTTTTGGGTAAGGTGTTAAAACTAAACCCAGCCTGCCTGTAAAAGAACTGCTAATACTAATAAAACAAAAGGAGGGATTTCTCCCAGACTCCTAATCATTAAGATTCCACAAAGATTATTGCAAGAAATAAGAGAATGTGGAACTTGTGATATTGATAATTGGTTGAATGGAGACAAAAATTGGGATAATGTTCTCTGATCAGCTGCAAATGTTTGCCAGAGCTTTGTACTGATACCTCAGGTTTTAAAAATTTGCATCAATGACTCTCATAAAGGAATAAAGAATTGTATATCTAAGTTGAAGATTATATTAAATTAGGTGACACAGTACATAGAATTATCTTGAGGTCTCTGAGCTGTATGACTTTAAGGCACGTCCCTGTTATTCTAATCTCAATATTATCCTCCTCCATCATGTATCTAACTTGCCCTTAGAGCCACCCACTAGTGAATTTCACAATCTTACTAATCTTTGGGTTAAAGAATTGGATTTATGAATGGCTAGTGTATATTTATGACACAGATTTTAGGCTTTCCCCACTTATGGGGGGAAACATTATGTACTAAGTTGTGTGGCTGGAAGAACACAAGCCCAAGTAAGGGGGCAAAAGTGCGGCAGATGGCATTCAATGTCATAAGTGTGAGATCATTCATTTTGCAAATGAGAAAGATTAAAATGTTAATTTTTTCAAGGGCTTAGGATTGTTGATCTCATCTCTTTCTATCTTTTTTTCAGTCAGACTCTGTCTATTCAGTTGATTCCACTTTGGGCACTGCAGTAAATATATATTTGTTATGGAGAGCATGCCGATTGACTGGAATGATAACTGGGTTTCAAGGATTAAATTATGAAGGCAAATTGCATAAATTTGTTCTGTTTTCCTTAGAGTTCAGGTATGATCTAATCAACATGTTTTAAATGATAAGGCACTCAACAGAAGTTATTTCCTCAGTTGAGGAAATACAGAATAGAATCTTAGGAGTGGTCTGGAAGTGCAGGAAGACTGGTGGCCAATTGTAACTAAGGCTGAGACAGATGAGCGTGAGGTAATGATAGCACGGAATATGTATAGAGTTGTGAACTAATACTTTGGGTTGAACAGCTGTGCTGTTAGGGAAGGAATTCCAGGATTTTCACCCAGCAACAGTGAAGGAACAGCAATATGGCTGATAGGCAAGATGTTGTAATTTGGAGGATAGCTTGCAGCTAGTGTGTTTTTCCAGGTAGTAGAAATTGAGGGTTTGGAATCTTATAGTTCTATGCAACTACCACTGTATGCCGGTGGTGGAGGGATTGAATGGTTCAGATGATGGTGTGCCAGTGGGCTGCTTTGTCCTAGATGGTTTCAAGCTTCTCCTCTTGTTGGAGCTGTACTCGTGGCAAGAATATTCCATCACAGTCAGAGGAGGGAGAAGGTGAGCTACTTGCTGCAAACATCCCAACTTCTAACATGCTATGTAGTATTTACATGGCTGGTTTAATTAGATTTCTATGGTCACTGGCTGGTGCTGGATTCTGTGATAGCTATACCATTGAATATGAAAAGAAGATGGTCAGCACCTCTTATTTGTGTGGCGCAAATGTTACTTGCTATTTATCCAGCCAAAGCCTGAATGATCTATAGCTATTAGTGCATAGAGAAAAGGGTTGCTTCAGTATGAGGAATTGTGCATATTGCTGAACATTACACAATCATCATTCTGACTTTATGATAGCAGGAAGGTTGTTGCTGAAGCAGTTGAAGAAAGTTGAGCCTAGGCCATTGATAAGGTGCTGCAGCAATATTCTACAATCAGTGTTAATACTTCAAGTTATAAGAGCATTTTTTCAAATTCAGGTAGTTCTTTGATATTTTTATAATCTAGACCTGTAATACCTTGAAACAAAATCAACCATTCTAAGTTGATTATTAAATGTCTAATTTCAAAGGGTTAAAGAGGATCAGTCTGCACTTCTAAACACACGAAAAGACAAGATATACTTACTGGTCCATTCATCCTGACCTGCAGTTGTGCTGCATTACTTACCACAAACCATATGATGTAGAATACAACCATACTGACGAATTTGAAGAAATAATGGCTGTGATTTTTCCAGCTGTGTTGCATCCACGGAGTCATGGGTGAGTAGTTTAAAAACCCTGTCAGTATCTTCAATCCCACCCACCTCTCCCTCCCAGCCATAATCTGGTTCCTGTCCAGTAAGGGCAAGAAGCAGATCAGCATACTTGAATGGAGACCACTGAAGCTGTCAGCGGTCAGGGACATGGTGTGCCATCGCCCATCTGGCACTGCCAACTTCCCAGGGTGCTGGAGGCATGAAGGGTGATCCACTGGAGGAATTCCAATGCCAGTGATCATTGTTGGGGTGGGAAGGGAGGTCCCTGATTTCATGGTGGGGGTCCTCAATTTCAATTTGAGATTAGGATGCCTGTTAAAAAATGGTGCCTGCTTGCCATGGAGACAGGTTTACTGGCATGTTTAGGCCCTGCCCCTCTCCGACCTAGTGCACAGCTCGCCATGCTCCCCAAAACTGTCTAAGTGTGGGAAAATTGCTATCTGATTCACACCAACATATCCACTCACAGCGGTTTTCCCTTTTTTGGGGAAAATTCCACCCAATATTTAAAATTTTGATTTGAGCTCTAACAAAGTGAGCAGTGACTGGAGGTTATTGCTTATTTCTACCTTCTCTTACCCACTGGAATTTTTAACTTCGTGAAAACTCTCAAAGCATCACAAACTGGATATGCATCTTTGTTGTATCCCTGTGGCATTTTTCATTTCTTGAACAGTTTGCAAGTGTTATTAGGACAGAGGACCAGGGAAATTTCAGAACAAAAGGTTGCCCAAGCAAGCGCCATCTATTCTGATTTTATTTTGCTTTGTCAACTAATGTTTTTGTTTAGCTTGCTCCCTATTAATATTGGTTCAGTTCAAAAACTAATTGTGATAATGAATTCATCAACTTGCACTTATTATAACATCTTTATTCTAGAAAAAATGGTCCAAGCTGGTTCATAAATAGAGGAAACAAAAAATATTGAGCTACAGAAGATAGAGAAACAAAACCTAAATTGCTTTTAAGGGTGTTGGTAAAGAATTACATGGTGAGATAGGCTAGGATATGGGCAGTGGAGGGCAGCCAGAAGATTTTTGGTTATTTGAGTATGATTGTGACAATGGCACGAATGAAGATACTAGTTGTAAATGCAGTGAAGTGAGGAGTCTTCATGATAGAGGATGCAGGAACAGAAGCTCAGGTCAGTCTGATAGGGATGGGGTGGGGTTGGGTGTGAGAAGTGTCAGTAGTAAGGCTGAAATCTTAGCTTTGGCTTTCCCAATTGTTTAGCTGGTTACAAGTCTAGATAGCAAAGCTGAATTAGCAGGCTGTAAGGGTTTATTAAAGAAAAAGCACTGCCAAGATAGGTAGATACCATTGATAAACATATGAAAGTCGACTCCTTCTTCATCACCAAAATACTATGATGCCAAGCCCAGTCTCCACTTGTTGCAACTACCTGAAGATACACTTCTTAGTAGAAGGCAGAATCCAAAGTTTCTCAGTGCTTACAGGAATGGAGATTCAGCATCATTTTAAATGATCATGAATACAATTTAATCAGGAAAGGGAAATTTTACTTGTTGAAACTTTGCAAGAGAGAGTGAGGGAAGACAGATCCCTGAAATTTGGCACCCAGGTTGATAGGGTTGTTAAGAAAGTGTACAGTGTGTTAGCTTTTATGGGTAGAGAGACTGAGTTCAGAAGCCATGTTGCAGCTGTACAAAACCCTGGTGCAGCCACATTTGGAGTATTGTGTACAGTTCTGGTTCCCACGTTATAGGAAGCAATGGAAAGGGTGAGGAGATTTACCAGGATGTTGCCTAATATGGTGGGAAGGTTTTATGAGGAAAGGCTGAAGGACTTGAGGCTGTTTTTGTTACTGAGAAGGTTAAAAGGTGACTTAATAGAGGCATATAATATGATCAGAGGATTAGATAAGATGGACAATATGAACCTTTTTTCTCAGATGGAGATGGCTGGCACGAGGGGACATAGCTATAAATTGAGGGGTGATAGATAAAGGACAGATGTCAGAGGTACATTCTTTACTTAGAGAATGGAATGCCCTGCCTGCAATAGTAGTGGATTTGTCAACATTAAGGGCATTTAAATAGTCTTTGGATAAACATATGGCTGATATTGCAATAGTGTAGGTTAGACGGGCTTTAGATTAGCTTCACAGGTTGGCGCAACATCAAGGGCTGAAGGGCCTGTACTGCGCTGTAATGTTCTAAGTGAGAAAGGGTGATTGGCTATGCTGAATTGTTCCTTAGTGTCAGGGGGACTAGCTAGGGTAAATGCATGGAGTTATGGGGATTGGGGCCTGGATGGGATTGTAGTTGATGCAGACTTGATGGGCTTAATGGCCTCCTTCTGCACTGTAGGAATTTGTGCTCTTAAGATAAGATAAACCAAATGATGAACTGAAGAACAATGAGAAGAGAAAAATAACTAAATAAATGGATGAAAACAATTATAACATTAGCTTTATCGATTTAATAAATCAACACAACTATTTAGTTGCAAGGGGTGGCAAGAATCTGTATCGTGAGACTTGATCTGAAAAAGATTTTACATTGGCAATGTTTCTCCATCCATAAATAAATTATAATAGCTTTCACAAGGAGTGATGAACAATTTTGCTTTAATGTTCATATCAGCTTGTGAAATGAAAATCAATTGTCCTTATAGTTTTGGAACACAACAGGAAAAACATTTTAAAAAGATTGTTTTAAACAAAAGATTGTTTTGAACAAAAAATTGTTCCAATAATGTTACTTAATAGGGACATTTTAAGGTTTTTAAATGCTTTAGTCAATCAGTTATCTTTACTCATACAGTTATGGCGCAATAATACTGAGCCATTGTTTGGAAAGAAGAATCAAAACTTAAAACCAGTGAACTTCTGGTAACTGGTGTTTACTAAATTTACATAAACCTGCAATGTTCTCAGTGGCATCACTCCAACTGATAATTTTCCACAACAGTCTCAAACTTCACAAATAGTGTGTCTGTGTGTATCTATATTTTGATCATTTGTGATGAGATCAAAGGAATAAATAAATATGCATGAGACGCAGGGCTCAACAAACATGAGCTAATGTAACCGTAAATATGAACTGATTTGCTGTTTCTGCAATCATGGAATTTTAACTTTGCATGTTGGTGCAATACCTTAACACTGCTGGATTCACTTGCTACCTAATCATTTTTTCCTCCTCCACCTGCACAATAATCAATGTTCAAGCACAATTATTTTAAAAAACACTATGAAATATATATTACCAGACAAAATCCTAGGAGTCTGTATTTATAATTTGTAAAAAATGCAATTTACTGTGATTTATTAACATGGATTAAAATGCCCAACCAGTGCTGCAGTGTGACAGTATCTTAAAAAATTAAAATTCTTATACTAAGCTCACAGAGAACATACACATATTTGCAAAGGGACTTGAATGTACAACAGTATTCAAAAATGGGATAGAAGCATTGGCAAGTTTTACAAGCAAGGAAAAAGTAAATGCACAATTATTTACAAAACATCTGCCAGAAGAAATTAGAAATAATCTATACATTAAATTACTTTTCTACAAGAACCAATCAAGTAAAAGAACCATGTTTCACACCGCAACTGCTTCAAAACCTATATTGCATTGTTCTGCTATTGTTTAATAGTATACAAAGGAAAATAAAATGTTTTACTACAGAAAAGGGATTGAACAAAAAAAGTAAAAGTAAATTGCATGAGTGCCAACACTCCTTAGAAGTGCAGTTATATTTAACATACTTGAATAAAAAAATTTATACAAAACATTCAATAAATGCATTTTTAAATGCAACAATAAAATACTAAATTACAATTTTGAGCCAACCTGTGCACTACAACGTCAGTTAGGATGGCTGGAATGTCTACTTACAAAATAAAATCTGAAAAATGTTTTTCTTCTCACTGGCTTCACAAACACATATATACAGCTCCAACAGGAGTAAAATGTTTTTTTTAAAGAAGTTGTGTGAAAGACAAATAAAGATGAGCACTGGTGATAAGTTTATTACAATGTCTGACTTAAGAAGTATCTTTAAAAGATACAGTACGTAAAATATTTACATCATATTTTACAGAACAATGTTCAAAATGGGTCAGCACAGCCCCATTTTAGTGCCATCCTGAGCTGTGAAAATTGTTTTGCTGGAAAGACGGTGGCAATTGTGGTCTGGGAACAGAAATTTGTGGGGGTAATGCAGGCATCTGTTTAAGTCCCTGACCTGCATGTGCAAGTGGAACCACATTGGGAGATGGTGGATGGAATCCTGGGCTTGCAAGCGATGCAATACTATTTGCTCCTTGAGACGGGTGGTGAGAGCCTTGTCTTGGCAGAGAATGGTGAGATCCTGATCCTGCAGGCGGAAGCTGAGATCCTAGAGGAGTATGATGTGAAGGATGGTGACTCAAAGACTGATGGCCCCCTGAAGGAAGATGGTGTGGTCCTTGAGGAGCTGGGTGATGAGATCCTTGTCCTGGAGCAACATGATGTCCTGATCCAAGAACTGGAGCTGGTGGAGGAGGAGGAGGTGGTGGTGGTGGAGGAGGGGGCGGAGGAGGGTGTGCTGAATTAAGTGCAATTTGATGCGATGTTGTAGTTCCAGAGGCTGAAAGTGATTGATGTCCTGTTGCAGAAGGTGGAGGAGGGTGAACAGGTGCTGGCCCAGGAGGTGGCGGTGGTGGTGGATGATGTCCTGAAGGCTGAGCATGTAACAGTGGCCCTTGGGTTGGTGGTATGGGATGAACTGGACTAGTTACATGCGGCAATGGTGGTGGATGTGGGGCCTGTCCTTGAGGTGGAGGGTGATGCGGTCCTGGGAGAGGCACAAGGTGTGGTCCTGATCCAGGTGACTGAGATACCAGAGGTGGTTGTGGGGGTTGTGTTGTAGATGCTGAGGAAGAGTGATGTAGACCAGAACTCGAAGGTGTCAGATACTGCGCCGTAGAAGATGCATGATGTACAGAGGCAGCTGCTGCTGGTAACGACCCAGGAGTGTGTAATAAAGCCGAACTTGGAGATTTTGGGGGTCCTTGATGTATAATGGACCCAGGAGAAGGTTGAAGCAAGCATGCTCCAGACAGGGTCTGGGTCGGACTTGGTGCAGGAGCGAATGTTCCCTGCTGGGGAACATTTGTTCTCGGCTGATTAAAACTTTGAAAGTTCCCAGAAGGTTGCTGGTTTTGATAATAAGTAGGTGGTGGCGGTGGCGGAGGTGGTGGCGGTGGAGGTGGTGGGGGCACATTGCTGCTTGAATGTTGCTGGTTGAACTGACTCAGACTAGGCTGATGACCTGATGGTGCCGTCGATGAAGGATAAAATGTTGCACTTGTCTGTTGCTGTTGTGCTAAATTCCCAGGCTGCGCTGCCTGATAGTACACTTGCCCCACAGTAACAGGGGTTAAAAAAGATCCTCTGTGTGATGTGGCCTGTACAGTTCCCATTTGAGGTGACTGCGAATGAATTGTCCTGTATGGTGATCCCAGCTGCTGTGACTGAGACTTTGGTGAATGTAAGTGCATTTGAGGCTGTGGTTGAGAACTTGATGGAAGATAGTTGGTCTGTCCAGGCGTATGAGGGGCTGGAGATTTAAGAGGATGCTCAGGATGTGTTGGGAGCACTGGACATTGCGTCTTCAATGGAAGCGAAGTTGGTTGAGAATTAGATGGTTTTATCGAACTCTGGGACTGTGATGGACATGGATGCTGTGAATAATGTGGATTTCCAGACTGGCCATTAAAATTAACTTTCGAAATTGGTTGGGAATCAAACTGAAAATGCAATTTTTGCTGTGTCTCAGATTTAGTTTGACACTGATTAGAAGTCTCTGTTATATTACTTGCACTTTCTAATTGAGAAGGATGAGATTGTGGCAGGGTCTGAGACTTCACCTGCAACTTTACCTGGGGCTGGGATGAAAATGCAGGAGACGATGGAGAAGGCATTTGTGCTGGCTGTTAATTTAAAAGAAAAAGTTTGAACATATCATTTGAACTGAATACAACAAAAATAAACTGTATAATGAATTTCACTATCCATTAAGAATACCGAGTCATAATTTTTATACAAGCTACTAAATTGCATGCAGTATTGAAATGGCAGTACACTTAATACAATAACATTCTAAACTAAACAACTGCAAATTACCTTGTTTAATTTTGAAGGGCTTATATTATGCTTTTGAGAACTCACTGGAGATGGGCATTCCTTTTCAGCAATTTGTTCTGGGTTTTCCGCATCTGAAATTTCTGCAGAAGTAGTAGGAAAATTAATCAATGCACTCTTAAATCAATGAGGCAGTATTAAAATTGCATACTTAATTTTGAAAATGCAATCTAAAGCAACACAAAGTTGTTACCCTAAATTTATAAACAACAGCCATTTCTTCTTCTGCTACGGCACTTAATAAAATGTTATATATAACATTAAACAATATAAGTAAGACATATTGTTTGTCTCCAATATGCAGTAACTCATTAAGCAATTATCATTATACCATTCCCCCCAAAATTACAGGCAAAACTCTCACCAAAATTAGCTACACACAAAAATCTGGTTGAATTAGCATACTTAAGCAACTCTTAATTCTTCAGAAAATATCAGTTGAACATTGAGTTCCATTAAGGTGGGGCTTTGAGTTGCGACTTATTTTCAGTAACTTCTATGTAGAAATGAGGTTCTGGCAAAACTCACAGTAAACAGTATTCCTCTGTACATCAAATATATCCTTCAAACTATGTAAAGTCATGGATGTTTTGTGAGCCATAACTAATGACTGTTGTGGCTAGTGCTTTTAAAGGAATACTCTACAATCATAATATACTATACCAGAATATTCCTTAAAGAAATATTTTTAATGGTTTCCTAGAAAGCCAGATATTTTCCCTTGGATCAGCACTGGATAAGCTAGCAGCGTTGATGCATGATACCTCTCAGTGCTTGGTCACTATTTCCAATATTCCTCAGGAATACTTAATTATTTTTCCTACTAGGATTCATGATAAAGCCACATGAAGATCTAAATTGCTCAGGCTGAATAATGGAGATTTCAACGTTAGACAGATATCCAAGTGTTTTGATCAATTACCTTTAGAAGACGGGTAGAAGTTTCACAGTTCTCTTCTTGAAGTTACACTTGTGTTCAGACACCTCCTCAGGAGGTAAGACATAAACTGGGGAAGATGCATGATGTTTAACTTGTACATTGCTTGGAGGAATGAGCAGACTTGAAGGGCAAATAACTTTTTCATCCCATATCTTTGCCTTTATAAGACCATTATACAACCTTACTGTGGAGTATTCCTTTAAACTTATACCAGCGGAACGGCATAAACTACTAGACATTTGTCCTACAATATTCACACACCTAACAGTTATACTGAAGCAGAGGTAGTAATATAAATTCCAAAATACAAGAGAAATTACAAGCACAAGGTGCACACATTTTTATTGCAGATTATATACATTTTGCCACATACATTATTTTATTTATAAGTACAAAGATGTATAATTTTAAAATTAATTTTACATTTCAGGTATGAAACCAGTTCATTTCTTCAACTGTGTTCACATAAACAGTCAATTATTAATGCAGGCAATATGGAGGAACAACAAGGGGATTCCAGTCTTGTATAGCAATAGAAATTTTGGTATATAACAGTTACAGGTCACAAAAATGGTGGAATGATTATGAAATGTCTTCTCTACTGACCTATGTTAGGTTCACTGGGAGAGATGGCTGGGATCTTCAGCTGAAGACGTGGAATGGGTTTTGAACAGTGGGATGAAGATGGAGTTTGAAGGTGAGACTGTGGCCAATGAGTTGATGTTGGGCTATGTGTGGGTGAAATCATTCCTACAGATGGGAAGTCCCAATAACAGAGTATTAGAAATGATAGACTTGATTTTATTGAGTAATTTACAGAAAAAAACCCTTTCAAATGTACTTTCAAATAAGCATTAAAGCTGTCACTGACTATTGATTATTATAAATCAATAATTTCAATCTAAACATATGTGGACACTACTGTAGATGGGCCATATCTTTATAAATTTCTTAATATGAATCATATATTTGTAAACAAAATGACAATTCTGGTCAATCTGATGAGTTAATCCAAAAGACAGGCAATTGGACCCAATGTCCCAAACGCTTTTCTTTAAATTGATTTTAAAAAGTGCCATAAGTTGCTTAATATCTAAAACACATGGTATAGTAACACACTATACAGACTTTGCAACTTCAAATTCAGCATTGAGAGAGCTCCATGGCAATTCTTAAAAATTGTTCAGGTATTCATCTTCCAATGAAGGACATGTGCCTTCAGTTTTCTCCAAGTGTTTCTGTCCAGCTTATTTACACACTTGGGAAAATAATACACCACCTCCAAATCTCTGCACATACACTCTTAGTGCAGCCTCTAGAAAACGCGTATCATCATTCTAATTCAACTTTCTCTACCGTTTTGTAGAACATACAATGTCTCACACCTAAGGTAAGGAATTGAGCATGATATTGCTGTGCAGAAAGAACTCAACCCCTGCCTTTCCTACACCATGACACTGACCACTTATAAAACTTGAACAACCAAAAGCCTTACCGCTGACAGGTTGGATAGTTCCTAGCTGCAGCCCTGATTGATAATTCCAATCACCTGAATCTGCTCTATTAGTGCATTAACAACTACAGTCAAGTTTGTAATCATACTGTCAAGTTTGCAGTGGCAAGTTAGCATCAATGTATGACCATTCCTTTCTTATGACAGGTTGTAGCATGCCAAGGGAAAAATCACATCCTTGCGAAGTTTCTGAATTGACATTCGAATCCAACAGTTCCCTTATATCTATACAGACCAATTTAAAAAGATGTGTAACACTTACCACCTTCTTTTTCTTTTCTATGATCACTCAAAAGCAACGCTCTCTGATAGCTTCTTTCTCTTACTTTCTCAACTGAGGTTGAAGCAGTCCTTAAAACAAAATATAGGGAGTCATCAAGAAACTGGTACCATGCAACATTCTAAAGGTTTTAAAGGTTATTAGCCAATAAAACAATAGTTAACAGCATTTTCCAGCATGGGGTAGAATTTTCATTAGGTTGATCTTATTTTTTAAGATATAATTTGAGAGGAATAATGGTATCTGCTGGAAAGTATCTTCGAGTTTTAAGTGTAAATCTGGTTTTTGTATTGATTTAAAAAACTTTGAGCTGGAAGCAGTCCAGTACATAAAACTGGTCATGCTTCCAGGCTGAATTAATCAGCATTGGGAGTTTTTACTAACTGCATTTGTTTGCAGGCCATCAGGAGGTTTGAAAAAATAATAAAGCTGATACTTGGGTGCAAGGATGCTAAAAGGTGTGTTTTAAATGGCTTTGGTTTCTTTTTAACTTAAATTAAGAAACTGACTACTGTACCCCATGAACAATTGGTTCTCTATAGTTTTTCAGTAATTTACAATCTGGTTACTTTGGGATGGAGAATTGACACTGGTTAAACATATATTTTTTGCAATAAACCCATTTATTACTCAAACATATCCAGAAATATCTTATGAGGCAATTTTTTCTAAAAATATTATAAAAAAGGCATCCAACTGCATTGATTCATTCTAGATTTTGAGTTTTCAATGTACAAATGAGCTTCAGCAGAAACTCATTACCCAATTAGATAAATTAGTATGCATACAGGCATATACTGCATTAGAGTACAGAAGTCTTTCTCAAGCAAAATGCCCAGTTGCTAATCCAGCAAGCTGATTCTAAGTGTATGTGATTTCCACATGTTAGGTTTCAGACACATAAAAAGATTTTGGATTTTATTACAAAAAGGTTATCATTTTTTGGATGGCTTAAGGATTTTCACAATGTTCCCAAGTAACTTCTAGAATTACATAAAATATACAACACAGAAACAGGATATTTGGCCAAACCAGTCTGTACTAGTGTGTATATTCGATATGAGTCATGTACCATTCAGTCAATCACATCTCAGTCTCTCGGTGTATCTTTCTTTTCCGCTCAGCTACTCATCTAGTTTCTTACTGAGAGCAGTTTAGTGATTTATTAAATTCCACATTTTAATTTAGAGGAGATGGTGGCCTAATGGTAATGCCAACAGACTAGCAATCCAGAAGCCTATGCTGATGCTTTGGGGACATGGGTTTGAATCCCACCACAGCAGCTGGTGGAATTTAAAAGTTGTCTTTGTAATAGTGAAATTAAATCATTGTCAATTGTCATAATAATCTATCTGGTTCACTACTTCACTTTAGGGAAGGAAATCTGCTCTCTTTACCTGGTCTGACCTATATGTGTCTCCACAGCACTGTGGTTGACTCTGAAATGGCTGAGCAAGCCACTCAGTTGAATCAAACCACTTCGAAGATTACAAAAAGGAACAAAACAGACAAATCACCCAGCAATGACCTAAGCACCAGAAGTGAAACTAGCAACCCCAGCCTGCTGTACCTGTGTACTTATTTTCAGCAACTGATGCACGGGCATATCAAGGTCTTGCTGAGTATCCGCCTCTCTAAATTTACATCCGTTCACAAATAACAATCTGTCTTCCTATTTTTGCTACCACAGTGGATAACTTCACATTTATCTACATTATGCTATATCTGCCATATGTATGCCCACTCATTCAGTCTGTCCAAATTATGCTGAAGCATCTTCTGCATCCAGCTCACCCTCCCACCCAAATTTGAATCATCTGCAACTTGGGAGAGAATACATTTAGTTCCCTTGCCCAAATCATCAACATGTAATATGAACAGTTGGGACTGTAGCACAGCTCCCTGCTGTACTCCACTAGTCACTGCCTGCCAATCAGGAAAAGACCCATTTATTCCAACTCTCTGCTTCCTATCTACTAACCAGCTTTCTATCCATCTCAAGACACTACCAACAATCCCACGCGCTTTAACTTTACATAGTAATCTGCTATGAGAAAGCCTTCTGAAGATACATCTAATGGTTCTTCCTGGTCAACTCTACTGGTTACATCCTCAAAGGATTCTAGTAGAATTGTCAAGCATGATTTCCCTTTCATAAATCCATGCTGACTTTGTCTGATTATATCACTGCTTTTCAAATGCTGTGCTATATGAAATCCTTGACAATGGACTCCAGCAACTTCCCTACTATCAATGTTAGGCTCACTGGTCTATAGTTCCCTGTTTTTGTGCTTTTCTTAAATAGCTGGCTTATATTAGCTACCCTCCATCCTGTAGAACCCAGTCCAAAGTCCAAAGAATTTTGGAAAATAACCACCAATGGATCTACTATTTCTATGGCCACGACTTAAGTACTTGGGTGAAGATTATCAGGCCTTGGAGATTTATCCACCTTCAATCCCATTAATTTCCCCAAAACCATTTCGCTACAAAAACTAATTTCCTTCAGATCCTCACTAAAACTTGTGTTTCTCAGATCTTCTGGTACATTTCAAAGTGACTTCAGAATGACTTTCAAATGGCATTAGAAGTTGCAATTTAACCAGACAGCAAAATGTGAGCATGCTAGAGAGGTGGGAGTGACTTTGTACTTGTTCTTATAATGTTGCACATCTGCTTGTAGTGCAGTCGGTGCACAGCAAAAGGGGTTGTGAGGCATATCTTGATTGCATTGGTCAATTAATGCTTTAGCTTGATGTATTGTTGCTTGTTAATGAGTGCCTGAGTTATATTGATTTTAGATTGTTACGATAAGTCTAAAACATGAAATCTTGTTCTTCAGTTATTTCCGTTGATTGTTTGGGAAACTCATCTCTTTCTTGGAAATTATTGGTCTCTGCAGGGAGCGTAACATTAGTAAAAGGAAAGACATCAGTTCCAGAACCATGATAAGCATGGAAGAGCCATGCAGACAAATGGCATAAAATATGCCTGTTACTCTGATGTAAAGAGCCAGAGACCAATATTTTCTGATAACTTATTGTACTAATAATAATGTTAGGATTAAAATACTACCAATTGGAAAATTAAGGATATTGATATTTGTAATTTTCCCCCTGGATCCTACCTCATGGCCAGGCTTTCTCCATGGTTGAGAAGAGGATAAAGAATAATTAAGAAATATTGCTGTTTACATCAAATGATCATTCAAATTAAACACCTCAAACACCTCCTCACCAATCTTTTTTAAAATTCATTCACAGGATGTAGGAGTCATTTGCAAAGCTAGTATTTATTGCTTGTTCTAACTGCCCTTAAGCAGATTATGATGAGCTGCCACCTTGAACTGCAGTGCTTGTGTTTAGGCACACCCAAACTGCAAGGAGGGAGGGTGGTCCAGTATTTTGGCCTCACGAAAATAATAGAACAACTTATAATTCCAACTCAGGATGGTGTCCAACTTGGACAGTAACATGTTCCCATGTGCCTGCTGTTCTTATTCTTCTGGATGATAAAGGTTTTGGGTTTGGAAGATGTCATGGAAGGAGCTTTGGCAAGTTTGCACAGTGCATCTTGCAGATGGCACACACTACGGCTAGGGTGTGCCTGTGTTGGGAGAAGTGAATGTTGGAAATAGTGGATTGGGGGTCAATCAAGTGGCTTGCTTTATCATGAGAACTATGCACATAAAGCACTTCAGTGTGCATTTTATCATGTACTAAATCCTACTTACTAATTACCCATGTCCTCAGCAGCCTTTACTGGTTCCATGCCTCAAAATACACTTAATTAAAAATTCTTTTCCCTGTTTATAACCGCTATATCCATTTTCCTTCACTGGTTCTCAACCTACACTACAGCTCTGTTTCTTTCTTCCATCCTACCTCTACAACCTCTTCCAGCCCAAAGTCCCAGCTTTCACTTTCTGGTCCACTCACCATTCCACTGACGTTGGCAAAAAATTAAGCCCGTCTGCCTTTTGCAATTCATTTGTTGAGCTCTTGTACCTTCCTACGCTTTTTCCATAAATTGCAAGTTACTATAAACAACTGCAGAATATATTTACACAGAAGAAAATTGATTTACAAGTTGTATTATTTTCAATTGAAAATATTAGACTGATGCTACTCAAAAACTTTCAAAAAATTCTTATTTTGTTTTTAAAGGTCATGCTTCAAATTGAAAATACAGTGTGTGAATAACATGTTATGTTTATACCAGATAGAACATGCACATTTTATTCCCAGAAGAAATGGGCATAGACTTACCACTGGACATCCGCATCATCCAATTTTTTTTCTGTTGATGGGGTCTGCTTATTTGGAGATTTGTTGCCAGTTTCAATGGGATTTGCAGATTCCACTGTAGCAAGCAAAGATGATGAATGACTAGCGGTACTTTCGCCTTGTTCTCCACTAGCAGTTACGCTGCTGTTACTGATGCCATTGTCATTGTTATTGGCCACACTGATACCAACACCACCACCAACACCAATAACACTGTGTGGTGATGTGGCAACTGGAGAAATGCTTTCTGATTTGGAACCACTTTGTCTTGCTTCCCGCTGCCTTTTACGATACTCCAATAAAGACACCTGAAAAAAAGGGGCAACTATTGAGTGTACTTCACATCAATTACTGACCACTGCTCCACTTTAAGGTACAAATTAAATTTCTTCTTTCATTCTTAGTTTCAAATAAGTGTGATCCACATCTTATTGTAGATCAGTATGTTTTTCTTATACTGAGCATTTTGTACTAGAAGCCCGAAAATAATTCTGTCAATTTTGATCATTAACATTTACCTTCTTCTTCTGCGGTGGATTTTGTGGAGTACAGCTTCCCTCTGTCATACCATCCCCATTAATTCCCTTGCCAAAGTTGATTATGCTATCTTCAGAGCAGTAATAACCAACTCCTTCTGGAAATGATAGTCTGTTATCCTCTTGAAGCATTTTTGACTCACTTGCCCTGAAGCCACCTCCTACTTCCAACTGATGTGAAGGTGTCAAATCCCGAAGATTGGAATTCAAAGGTGAGAAATTTAAGCTGGGTCGTTCCGGACTCTTCATCCATGAAGAGTAAAGAGTGCCCATTCCACCGTAAATAGGTTCTGATTGGCTGTTTGTGTCAGTCCGATCATGGTGAATAGGGCATTCTAAATCTTTGTGCCGTGCATGCTGTTCACATACTTCATGTCCTGCCTGTAGTTCTACTACAGATTCAATGCCACTGATGCACTGGCTAATATCTGTCCTGCTCCTTGGGCTAACATCTCCAATAGTCTTTGCATCATGTAGTCCCATTTCTGTTAGGTTGGAGCTTCTGAAAGAATTCAGTGCCAAAAGGGAGGGTACTCTGTCAGAAGTCTGCAAGTAAAAAAGAATGAAGTTATTGGTAATTTATTCTATGCTACTAAATTCAATGATACTTAAAGGAACCATATATATAATTCATCATGTCAAAAGAGCGACATGCAGCAGCAGTGGTTAGCACTGCTACCTCACAGCACCAGGCTGATTCTGGCTTTGGACAACTGTGTGGAGTTTACATGTTTTCCCCATGTCTGAGTGAGTTTCCTCCAGATGCTCTGGTTTCTTCCCACACTCCAAAGATGTGCATGTTAGGTGGATTGGCCATGCTAAATTGCCCTTCAGTGTCCAAGGATGTGTAGATTAGGTGGATTAGCAATGGTAAATGCGCAGGATTACAGGGATAGGGCAAGGAAGTGGGCCTAGGTAACATGCTCTTTTGGAGAGTAAGTGCAAACTTGATGAGCCAAATGATGACCTTCTACACTGTAGGGATTTTATGGATATAAAAATGAACAGCATGCTACGGTGCAGAGGGACCTGGGGGTCCTTGTGCATGAGTTGCAAAAACCCAGTCTGCAGGTGCAGCAGGTGATCAAGAAGGCAAATGGGATGCTGGCCTTTATAGCAAGGGGGATAGAATATAAAAGCAGGGAGGTCTTGCTGCAACTGTACAGGGCATTGGTGAAGCCGCAGCTGGAGTACTGTGTGCAGTTTTGGTTGCTGCACTTGCGCAAGGATGTTTTGGCCTTGGAGGGAGTGCAGGGGAGGTTCACTAGGCTGATACCGGAGATGAGGGGGTTGGACTATGAAGAGAGACTAAATAGACTGGGTCTGTACTCGTTGAAGTTTAGAAGAATGAGGGGGGATCTTATAGAGACGTATAAGATAATGAAGGGGATGGATAGGGTAGAGGTAGAGAGATTCTTCCCGCTCAGAAAGGACAGCAGGACTAGAGGGCACAGCCTCAAGATGGGCGGGGGGGGGGGATGGTGTGGAGCAGTTTAGAACGGAGTTGAGGAGGAACTTCTTCACTCAAAGGGTGGTGAATCTCTGGAATTCTCTGCCCGTTGAAGTGGTGGAGGCTACCTCGCTAAATATATTTAAGACACGGGTAGATAGGTTTTTGGCAGACAAGGGAATTAAGGGTCATGGGGAGAAAGTGGGAAAGTGGAACTGAGCCACTTCAGATCAGCCATGATCTTATTGAATGGCGGGGCAGGCTCGAAGGACTAGATGGCCTACTCCTGCTCCTACTTCTTATGTTCTTATGTAACAGGCAAATCTTTTTACATTAATCAGAAATATGAAAAACTGATTTTCTTTCCCTGACAAACTAGTATTAAACTGCATTGTATAGAAAGTTAGAATATATCTTGTATGGTCATGCATTGCAATGATAATTATGATCTTATACAATGCTGCAAATTTAGCCTTGTATCCTTTTCAAGGAGGAATCAGTCAGCTTGCCTGGATTTTAGATCAGACTGTTTCAGCAATTTAGTTGCCAGTGGCTCCGTTTTCTCCCCTTCTCTGTTTTGGAAGATGAAGCAGGAGCTTTGGAGGGGAAAACCGTCCTGAAGAAACAATGCCACTTCTTTCTCTCTTCCAAGCACCAGGTCAGAGTTCTGCAGCCCGGTTGGGATAGACAATGAGATGGAAGGGGATGCACAAGAAGATCTGAATAGAATTTCAAGATCAAGAGCAAGTGGACAGAGAAGACCTCCACACGGTTCATTAGAGGACAAAGACTGTGTCCTAAAACTGCAATGGAAGATCGGCAAGCAAACTTCAGGAGGCATGGCCTATAAAGTCTAATTCCTTGGCATGCACCAGCACTTGTTAGAGATATCAAACTGCTTATCTAGGAGCTGCAATGACATATCTGGGATTATGGACAAGCTGCGTTCAGTGAAGGCATTAAAAATTATAACAGCAGAAAGGCCCAAGTTTGTTAATTTGATGGAGCTACATTAAGGTATTCAGGCATCAATGGCTGGTGGCATATGTGCAAACAACAGCCAAAATCTGAGAATTTCGTGCAATGTGGAATGTTAAGCTGGATCAGTATATAAAAGTAGTGTGAAAGCACTAGTCCTAATCCTTTTCTGAAAGCATTCATCTATGAGCTGCTGCTAAATAACCCCCCTGGCTGCCTGCTGTACAATCACACTTCAGTTTCTCCTGGATCCTCTTCCTCTTGGAGCTTTCCTTTCTATGATAATGACTGATCTTCAGCTGCTGCTGGCTCGATGTCTTGTCCCTCAAGGAAAGGTTATGAAGCAAAACACCAAATTACAGAATCTTGAACCTATCACACAATACAAGAAGCTTGTGATATGGGAAAACCACACAACAATTCTGGTGTACATCTGATACTGGGGAGAAGAAAATAATCAGCAAAAAAAACCTTTTACTGGTTGCCAGTAGAAAGTGGGAAATTTAAATGATACGGTATCAATGCATGATTTAACTATAAGAAAATGAAGAGCAGTCTGAAACTAGGATACTAACAAAGACTACAGCAGAGAATTCATAAAGAAATCAGTAAACTTACACAAAAGATTCAGCAAGTAAGTGATTATTGTCAACCTATAAATTATTTTGAAATAACTGATTTAAAATAACAAATATATTTTTCTGCTATGGAACTTTAGGACCGCTGAAGATAAGGGGAGAGCACTGAGATGCAAAATAGAGGACGTATAGATTAGATGGAGATGTATCTTTGAAAAGTTAAATATACCCACAATCCCACAAATCCCAAGTCATACGGTTAAATGTTAAACATTTATAAGTTACATTGACTAAAAGAACACTTCTGCCAATTCTGAATTTCAATAAATCTATAGTCCGTCCAGCATGCAATAAAATTAACACTAAATTTACCTCGTGATTGTATGCTCTTCGCTTAACCTCTGGGGAACTTTCAGGTGATGAAATGTTCTTTGGACAGGCCAAAGGAAAAAAGAAAAAAATTCAAGGTAAACAATAGAGATTTTAAAATTGAACTGGATTGATTAGTTCATAATATTTTATATAAAAAATGTTTATTGAATAAATTCTAACACATCTCAAAACAAGTTATTTTTATTACTATCACTTGATGTTGTAGGAGCTTGCTACGCACAAATTGGCTGCCACTTTTCCTATATTACAACAGTAACTACACTTGAAAAGTGGTCTGTTGGTCATAAGACACTTTGAATCATCAGCTGAAAAGTGTTATATAAATGTATGTCTTTCTTTCTCTTTTATTGTAATAAACAGCAATATTAATATAAATAAATCTCCCTATTAAGGATGAATTTGATCTTACATGTCATCTTTGATTTTACATGTCAATAGAATAAACCCAAAATATTGGGAAGAATTATGCAATTTGGTTCCATGACCTTATCTCAGCCATGATATTCATCCTGTTACTGTCTCTCATTTTCCCAGCAAAATAATTTTACATTAAGTTCTATATTTAGTAATGCACATCAACGATAAAAAAGTTGACATTACTACATTACAATCGAGATGACAGGAAGCTGGAACGGTATGTGATTTTTCTTCTCCATTTCAACACCATCTTGGGCCCTGAGTAACATGGGGACCATGTTGCATTTAGGTTCTAGTTCACTAATAAATTTACTCATGGCTAATCTGTACTTCAATTTCACTTACATCTTCCATTTTGTTCCATCATAATCCTTCATACCCTGACTGAGTGAAAATCTATTAACCTTAGTCTTAAATGTTTCAAATGATCCATTATCCAATTATCTTTGTGAGAGTATTGGGTGGACTCGAACACGGAACTTCTGGTTCAGAGGCTGCCCACTGCGCCACACGACCTCCAAGAGGTTGGTGACCAGTCTGATTATCCTTCTATTACCCTTAAGATGGTAATATGGATCCCCAGAAAACAAAATTTTATAGTTATAATTCTTCACCTTTACCATCATGTGTGTTCTGCCCTAAGCCAGGCCGTTGGCTCACTGTCTGCTGTTGCTTTATCCTTGGTGGTTTTCTAGGCAGTCTTTGTGAGTGGTTGTTTGTTACTGCCTTCCACTCTTGGATAGGACAAGGTCTACCTTGGCCAGAACAGGAATTAAACCTGTGCTATTGCTATTATTCTGATTCACACGCAAGCCATTTAACTAACTGAGCTAACCAGAAGCCCTTATAATGCATTATCTAAGCATTATTGAAGACTACTGTTCTTTCTAGAAAAGGTTTTTAGACAAATAATTAGCACAAATCAAATTGTTCTTTAATTTTCACTTTTGTAAGAGAATCCACTAATTTGGTTTTAAGTCTGAAATGTGGAAATGTTTAATTATGCAAGATACAAGTTATTGTATTGATTGTCCCTTGTCTAGTATTAACTTAGAACAAAATAAAGCAGGCTCAGTTTTATTATGGTTCCTACATTGCTCTCCTATTAAAAAAACAAACTTACCTCAAATTGCAGGGAATTTCCTTGAAGATTGGGTGTTCCAGGTGTCACAGGTGAATAAACAGGTTTGTAACCATTTTTACAAGATTCATCCTCTATTTTTCCCTTTGTTGGAGTACTACACATGGAAGGATCTGAGGCAGTGATATCAATAAATGGGGGAGTTGTTTGTGGAGAAGGGTTTGGAGTGGAGGGTTCAGGTAAACCAGAATCTATTAGATGGCGTAATCTTCTCTTCTTTAAAGGAGTAATTAAATCTGTAAGACAAGATGAAAGATGAGATCAACAGAAAGCCATTTAGGAGCCAGAATGAGTGAACATTAAAACAAAATATTTGATCAAATAAATCAAAAATGAAAAAAATGTCAAACTGCACACAGTTTGTTTAAGACCTATAAACAATACAGTTTAAATCCGAACTCTCTCCCTCCATACATGCACACCCACATGTCTGCAATCATTCCCACAACCTCTCTCCTTTTCAAAGCACCTTCTCATGCAAGAGTAGGAGATGCAACACCTGCCCTTTTAACTCTTCCCATAAACCTTCTCCTGGTGAAACAGCAATTTATTTGTATCTTTCAATTTGGTACACTATTTACTAATCATAATGTACTCTACTTTAGAGACCAAAGGAGTGGCCAGTTTGCAGAACATTTCCATGGAGCCCATATGCTTGACTCTAAGCTCCGAATGCTTGTCATTTTAATTCTCTCCTCCTACTCCAATGAAGCTCAATTTAAGAATGGGAAGGAACACATATTTCAATAATTGTTCAACCATCTGGGCTGAATACTGAGTTCAACGATTTTAGTTGAACAAACTTGTGTCTTCATTTTTCAGACAGCATCCGGGATGGTGATTTCAGATATTCCAATTTACACCTCCTCTAGGTGTTATCTTTTGTTTCTTATCCCATCACCATCTCCTTTTGCTTTGCTCATCATCCCTTTTGCTATTTGATCTCTCCAGCTCCTTCATCTGTCACCTTTGCTCTTTCTTACCTCCCTGTTTTTCCTGCCTCCGAACTTGCTTAAAATCTGTAACATCTGATTTTTTGTAGTTCTGACAAAGGTTATCAACCCAAAATGTTAACAGTTTCTCTCTCCATATCTTTTGCCTTGACAGGTGAATATTTCCAGCATTTTCTGTTTTTATTTCAGATTTCCAGCACATTTAGTTTTTTGCTTTTGTATGAATTAAGAGATTGACATGCTCAAGGTAGGGCTGAAATGATTTAAAATCAACTATCAAACATAAGAAATTTGAAGACTTTAAGCTATATGCATAGCAGATTCAGTATAATGTGGATAGATGTGAGGTTATCCACTTTGGCAGCAGTAATAGGAAGACAGATTATTCTTGGATGGGTGTAAATTGAGCGAGGTGGATACTTAGCGAGACCTTGGTGTCCTCTTGCATCAGTCCTGAAAATAAGAGTGCAGTTACAGAGGCAGTAATGAAGATAAATGTTATGTTGACCTTCATAGCAAGAGGATTTGAGTATAGGAATAGGGATTTTTTACTGCATTTGTATAGAGTTTTGGTGAAGCCACACCTGCAGTTTTGGTGTCCTTATCTGAGAAAGGATGTCCTTGCTATAACGGGAGTACAGCTGATTCCTGGGATGGCAGGTCTGTCATATGAAGAGAGGCTGAGTTGGTTAGGATTACATTCACTGGAGAGTTAAGAGTGAGAGGGGATCTCACAGAAACTTACAAAATTCTAACAGGGTTCGACAAGGTAGATTCAGAAAGAAAGTTCCCAATGGTAGGGGAGTCCAGAACTAGGGATCATAGTTTGAGGATAAGGGATAAACCTTTTAGAACTAAGGTGAGAAATTTCTTCACCCAGAGTGTGGTAAATGTATGGAATTCACTACCACAGAAAGTAGATGAGGCAAAACATTGTCTGATTTCAAGACAAAATTAGATAAAACTTTTGGGGCTATAGGGATATAGGAATATGGAGAGAAGGCAGGATCAGGGTATTGAATTTGGTCATTAGTCATGATCATAATGAATAGCGGAGCAGGCCCAAAGGGCTGAATGGTCAACTCCTATTTCTAATTTCTACCCCTCCCTATATGTCAAAACCTAATAAAAAAGTACCTGGATCTTTCTGTGACTTTGTTGATTGCTGTAAGTTGTTATAATTGTGGTATGGTGGAATGGTTTTATGGTGTTTTGAACAAAAAATACAATTAGGTACTGGTAAACCCATGGCCAAAACTGCAATAGAAAATCTTTTAGATTCTCAAAGAAGGACTCAGACAGCATCAAGGTTCTATTACTCCAAGGTTAAAAGTCAAATGGAAAACTGATGCCATTTTCTAAAAACTAAAGGCACTCTTTAGCGGGAGCTTATAGACATGTAACCTGAGATTTATGTAAAAATATTTAAGGACCTATCCCAAGAACAAAGAAAATTACAGCACAGGAACAGGCCCTTTGGCCATGGAAGACCAAGCAGGGTGAGTGACAATTCCATAGATGTGGAGGTTGAGCAAATGAGGAACAGTATCCATTTGTTACAATTCCTAATGTTTCAGTAGATAATGACTTTGGTATACTTCAATACCTGTTAAACAGCAATTCCCACTGAGCGCAGTCATGCCTGGGCTGTGAGTTTCTCCACTCATTGCTGGACTCAGAGAGCCATCGTACGATGTGGAGTCAAAGGCATCAGCAACAGTTGAAGACGTTTCATCCTCCAAGGCCTGCTTTAACCAACGCTTCATAAACAAACATGGAATTAGATGCTAATCACCAGCATAATTACAGAGAAGAAGGGAAAAAGTAAGACCCAACATTAAAATTCTCACTTCCTCAGGGTTCCTATTACTTTTCAGGTAGCTGCCAAGTTTATGAAGACTAATAATAAAAATGCTTGCCTTTGTAAAATGATATAGATTTAATCCATCAAAAACACTTCAGTTAAGTTTGAAATTCAGTTGCTACTGATTATAATTAAATAGTTCAAATGCAAATAATTCAAATTATTTGCATTCTAAGAGGTTAATTGGCAATGCATTATACACTCAATTACTAGACTTAACCTTTTGTGGTGAGTTTAATGGAAAATTAATTGCAAATCAAAATTCTAATAACAAGGAAGCTCAGGACGAGATGCTGCTTGTGTGAATCAAAGAACAAAGAAAATTACAGCACAGGAACAGGCCCTTTGGCCCTCCGGCCCTCCAAGCCTGCACCAACCATGCTGTCGACTAAACTAAAAGAACAAAGAAAATTCAACCAGCAGAGCGCTGTAAGATGATAGGATCCTTTACTAATTTAACATTAGTTCAATAAATAAGTGATCCATCCTTTAAGTGGGTTATATATGACATTAAATTAATTCATAAAATTGCTACTTAAAAATACATTTACATGACCATGAAAAGTGGAGATAAAGTTTTATTACCTTTTTGCAGGATCCAGCTGTTGGTTCCAAAGGTTCTTTCCGTCTTCTTCTCTCAGACAAGAACGGAGAGCAAAAACGAATATAGTGCTTAGGGGTTGTATAAATATGAGGACTATGTGTAAGACCAGGTAATGAATTCAACTGTGTAGCTAAAACCTCAGGGTCAGTTGTTATCCGCAGAGGTCTATCAAAAGGGTTGTCTGTTGGTTTACCAGCCTTCTCATTCAACCATTCACTGACCAAGTGCTGAAGAAAAGCAAATTTTAAAACTATTAATGTTGCTAAAAATCCAATAGTAATTTTAAACACACATCATATATTATATTTAAATCTTTTGTTTTTGCTTTGCATCTCATTTTCCTAGTCAGGCCTTGCAGGAGCGAAACATATCAAAAAAACCAAAGAAGTACTAAATTTTACCTTGTAAATCAGGCAACTAAAAATAGGAAGTAGATTTTCGTAAATATAGGCAAATATAGTTCAAAATAAATGAAACATTGGCATGTTACATAGACATAGAACAGTACAGGCCCTTCGGCCCTCGATGTTGTGCTGAGCTTTATCTGAAACCAAGATCAAACTATCCCACTCCCTATCATTCTGGAGTGCTCCATGCGCCTAACCAATAACCACCTGAAAGTTCCTAAAGTGTCCGGCTCCACTATCACAGCAGGCAGTCCATTCCACACCCCAATTACTATCTGAGTAAAGAACCTACCTCGGACATCCCTCGGGCCTGTTCTGCGCTGTAACGTTCTATGTTCTATATCTCCCACCGTAGTTATGCCCCCTAATAACAGCTATATCCACCCAAGGAAATAGTCTCTGGACGTCCACTCTATCTATTCCCCTCATCATCTTATAAACCTCTATTAAGTCGCCTCTCATCCTCCTCCACTCTAAAGAGAAAAGCCCTAGCTCCCTCAACCTTTCCTCATAAGACCTAATGTTAATTGAAACAAATGGTTAAGCAATGAATCATGAACTATGTGATCACATTACCAATGCTGGAGACTTTACAAACATTTGATGATAAGGAACAGAAGTACACAAATTTTAATAAGGTAGACAAATACATCAATCAAATAGATGCACACCTTTTTTGTTTTGGGATACTTAGATGCTGTTTTATTGAAAGTTGGTGAAGGTGTTCCTGTTGATTCTTCTGTCACTGTGGTGGTTTCTACTGCTGCTGTTGGTTCCACTTCGATAGTCTCATCCTCCGTATTAGCATCACATGACCGAGGCATTGTTTCAGGAAAAGAATTTTCAACTTCATTCTGTTGGTTACCCGAGACATCGACTTCTGGAGAAGATGGAGGAATATCAGAGCAGGTACTGACAGTTCTGTGCCTCCGACGTTGCTGTCCTATGTGAGTCCTACTGCGGGAGAAGCTTTTCCTCTGTTTTGCTCTGTTTACTCTGGCAGGATTTGGCTTGCTTAAAACTTCTTCTTTTACTGATTCCTGGAAGAAATATGAACATCTTGATGATATAGTAATTAAATTTACCATGCATCTCTGGTTGAGTTGAGTGAGTAAATTTTCCTGAAATTTAACAGTAAGGCAAAAAACCAGTAAGTACACATTGCTTTTATTAAGTTTTACTCAAGGTAATACTGGGCTGGATTTTGTGGGAAACAACATCCTGCAGCATATACTATCAATTAAGACTTTTTCTGCCATTGGCAGATCAAATTTCTTTGCACTCTTATATGTTTAAGTACAAGCTGGAAACAGTGTTGAGGGCAACAAGGTGTTTGTGACCTTAGTTAATGACAGGGCCAACAGTGCATCTCCAATGATTTCAAGAGAAACAGAAAAGGAAGATAAATTAGACACCAATCAGCTTCAAAATACAGAGGGGAAGAAAAACTGATTAACAGAGAAAAGGTAAACAAAGAAAAAGCAAAAGGATTAAAAAAAAACTTGACCTTTTAAAAATCTCTACCATGGGATTTGAGAACGGGAATAAGATTAAACATTTACATAAGAACATAAGAAATAGGAGCAGGAATAGGCCATCTAGCCTTTCGAGCCTGCCCCGCCATCCAATAAGATCATGGCTATTCTGATGTGGATCAGTTCCACTTACCCACCCGCTCCCCATAACCCTTAATTCCCTGATCGATCAGAAATCTATCTACCCGTGACTTAACCATATCCAATGAGGTAGCCTCCACCACTTCAATAGGCAGAGAATTCCAGAGATTCACCACCCTCTGAGAGGAGAAGTTCCTCTTCAACTCTGTTCGAAACTGACCCCCCCCCCCCCCCTTATTTTGAGGCTGTGCCTCAAATTTGAAACAATTTCAAATTGTTTGCATTCTGAGAGGTTGATTGGCATTGCATTATACACTCAATTAACCTTCAGTGGTGAGTACAATGGAAAATTGATGAGTGTAATGGAAAATTAATTGCAAATCAAAATTTTTTAAAACAAGGAAGCTCAGGGCAAGATGTTGCTTGTGTGAATCAAACAGTAGAGTGACATTAATCAGAAGTTCTAAAGGTTCACAATTGATCTCTTAATCCAGTGTTCTGATAAAAGTTCACAGACCTGCAATGTTATCTGTTTCTTGCTCCACAAATGTTGCCAGGCCTGCTAAATATTTCCAGCAATTTCTGTCCTAATGTTAGGTTACCAGCAACAGCAGTATTTTGCTTTTATCTTAATCCCCTGAATTTGCTGGTCAACTAACAATGTGAGTCATTACTACATAATTAATTCTACCAGCAAGTTCTGGTTCACTAATTTAACAAAAGATTTACATCTGAATTGCTTCTGTTGAGTACTCCTACAAGGGCATGTCATCCTGATACAGTTCCAAGTTGTAATTGTTTAAGTTTTGAGACCCCAGAAAGATATTGACCAAAAGGCCTTGTTCTAGCAGACATCTCCCCTCAACTGCCAGTGCTTCCACAAAAAAAATTCAAGTCTACATGGGATATTTGACAAGACAATTTAAGAGCAAATCCTTTGCAAAGGGAGCAAATGTGAACATACAATTTAAATCTATTATCAGAAACACTGATGCCCACTTTGAAATCAGTTTCTAAAAGGATGTGATTCTCAATGGTTTTTGAGCAGAAGAGAGGATAGAGTCTTACTCCTATAGGTTTTTGGATGGTTCCAGTAGTGTGTCTGGAGATGCAAAAATTCAATTCGCAGTGTCTGCAAGTGAACCAAAGATAATTGGTAGCTGTGTTGTTCCTAAACGAATGCCTTGGCTGCTTCGGAACACATCGTTAGTGCCACCAGAAGAGTCAGGGGAACCTCTCTCAACATGATTTCAGCCACGCCTAACTGCTTGTAATCCATATAACAGTCTGCTATTAAAGTTGCTCCATGAAGTTTAATGCTTCTTCTAGCAACTGTTACTTATCATTGTTTCTCAAAACCTGTTTCTTTCAGTCCCTTTGTTATCCCTTATGGTTTAATAGCTTGCTTTAGATCTCTTTCTTTCTAACTTTAATCTGTTGTATTGTGGCACTTGCTTGACCAACAATTTTTAACATTGCTTATGCTTTTCAGCTGTTGTGCTGACTCTCATCACCAATGATTCTGTAAACATTTCATCTATAATTTCCTGCATTACCATAGTGACAACACTTCAACCATAGTTTAATATTCTGAGGTTATGAAAGGTATTCTATTTGTTTTCTATTTCATTGTGTAGAATCCCATCAGTCTCTTGTACTCCCAGATCATCTTCCCATTTCCTTGCAAATGTGCTCAAGCTCATCCCATGCATTAGAATCCCTGTCACTCCCCCCACTGCCCTTTTCTCACATTTGTGCTCTGTGTAATTGTGGAATCTGAGCTTTGTTGTAGGGTGTTGGTTAGAGTCGGTAGGTTTGAAGAAATCTTCATAATTATATTCAAGTTAACTGTAAGTCTACACTATTTACAAATATACAGTAAAGGGTACAAACTAGGAGCGGTCTCCATGCTTGCCATTACATACAGCTCTGTCCAAAACTTGATTGACTTTGAATGCAGTTCATTTACTCTCTTGCATCATTGAGTGTGAGAGTAGTATTGGACTCAGTACCGCATTAGCCTTATATGTGCCAGACCCATATACTACACCTACTTCAAGTCCTTTTCCAATGTATTTTAAGTGATTTTACCTTATATCTTACATTGTTATTACTGTCCTACATTTATATGGCCATTACGATATTATCACTATCCCATTCCACCCCCCCCCCCATCAAGTTCTTGAATTAAAAAGTTCAAGTGGTCTGGAGACCTTAAAACCCTTCCATATCTTAGTTTGCATTACTGTTGGGAGGAATAGTACTCTTTTGCTGCTGATTATTTCTGTAAGTATGGAGATTGTTCTAGAACTGGGTTATGATTTCATCCTTTTCTTCTAATCTTTTATGTTGAATCACACTTGATTAGTTCTGCAGTTGCACTGGTTGGTGACAGTTAGCCAACTTATTTTTGCAGGACAGACGAACATTGTGCACGTCCCCTTGTCATTTTTTCTATCATCGTGTAGGTCGTTGCAATGTGTGTGTGAATTCACACTTGTTTCATAATTTTACCCAAATAAGTCCTTTCCCAGTTGTTTTTCAAGCTTATTAATCTTTTCACTTAGCTCAGCAACAACTCTGTTTTGAAGTTAACTGAGGAACTCTTTAAAAGTGTGGCAACTTCAGCTGGCTATTCTTCCATGGTCATTGACATCTCCTTGGACTCTTTCAATTAATTTGTTATATTATGAATGTTTCATAGAACTTCTCGTATCAGCTTTCAAAGTTTGGATCTGCTATTCTGTATTGTGTACATCAACCTTCACTTCCTTCAGATTGGACAGAAGTTCAAAAAGTTAATCACAGAATTGCTACAGAGCAGGAGGCCAACATTTGGTCCACTGAGTCTGCATTGACTTTCCGACAGAGCATCACATCCAGGCCCACCCTCATTCCATTCCCTTAACCACATGCATTTATCTCATTAATCCCCCTAATTTACACATCTTGGGACACTAAGGGGCAGTTTAGCATAACCAATCCATCTAACCTGCACACCTTTAGTTGTTAGTTCTGCTTTCAAGCAGCTGTTCTGATGTGTCAGCAATTCTTTCTCCTGTTCCAGACATTTTGAATGATGCCTACTAGAGACCGCCAATGCTTGATGTTCATCAAATTTTATTGGAAATCAACTTCTGATGAATGTGCCTCTACATGTTAGTCATTTAATCATTTCCAGTCCTCTTTCAAGTATTCTACTTCCTGTGTGACGTTATCATTGTCATTTATCATTTTCCTTTACAAACTCATCTTTTGTATGTGAAAGTTGCCTATCAATTCTTCTTTAGCAGAGCTCACGGTCTGTAATTGCTTTAAAGCCAATTGACTCCAAGACTTTTCGTGCTCTTTTGTGAAACGTTATAATTGCATTTGTCCTTCTAGGTTCTCGATTTTCATCTCTTTGTATATTTCTTCCAAATGTCCAATCATTTTCTTCAGCTCTGAGGTCTCTTTCTTCAACTCGTGGCTTCCACCTGGAATATAGAACATTCCTGAGTCTCCTCTGCCAACTGGTTCTTCAGATTCTTCGCAGTAACATTGTTTCTCTGGAAATTACAATCTTTGACCTGAAGGATCCTTGTAGCTTGTGACGGTCTTTTAGCAGGTTTTCATTCTCTTTGCAAATTGCAATTATTGTGTCTTTTTCTCCTGTTCCTTCATTCTACTGTTCAAAGTAGTCTTCATTCCTTCACGCTGCTTCTAAATTTAATCCTGAAAGGCAGTTGGTTATTCTTTCAACTTTATTCTTTCTTGTTCAGCCCTACCTTTCTCACCTTGCATTTCAGTGCATTACTTTCTTACTGCTGACAGTTCGAATGCAGCCTTTTCTGAATATTCAACTTTTTAAACTTATGCTTCCCAGGAACATGTATTGGTTCCTCAAAGAGTCTTTCAGGGCTACAACCTCTGAGTGTATTTTCTGCCAGATGTTATGTTCAGCTGTACTTATGGTTGAGCATTCCCAACTCCTGTTCCGATTTATCAACAATGGAATTCCAGAGTTGCTATTGCCCCCAGTATCTTTATGACACCTCAAAAATGTGTTTATTCAGGTTTCAAGCAGTTTGGTTTACTGATGACTCCCAGTTATTATGCATTTTTGAAGACATGTATTCAGCTTGAATTTTATACTTTAAATCTTAAAATTAAGCTTTCATGCAAACACTTTCTCAATCTTACTTCATTTTCTTTTTGCGATGTTTTTGTATTTTAGATTTTATCAAAGAGCTGTTCTTTATTCAGTCAGCAGCTTGCACCACACTACCACCAGCTGTTAAAGTTCAGACACCATGTCAGGCTTTTTGGGACTTCTGGAAAGTTCTTGGCCTCTTTGGAGTTCTTGTATGGTTTGCTCAGATAATACCTTTTTCCTTTTCATAGATTTACTGGGTGTTTTCTAACCCTTCTTTTAAGCTCCACAACTTAAAAAATGTACTTAGCAAAGAAATTGACACATGTACTCATCCATTCTCTCCCCCTCACTCTCACCCACTCTCTCCAACACACATACTCGCTCAACCTCTCTAACACCCATCACAGTGGGCCATTTTATGTCTCTCTTCCTCTTTTACATCTACACTCTCTCCCCCTAACACCCATACGCTTTCTCTCTCCCTCTTTTACTCCCAAAAACTCTCTTCCTGTCCATCCCTCTTTTACATCTACACACCCTCTCAATCCCTCTTTCACCAACACATCCCCTCCCTCTTACACTTGCACTCACTCCCTCCGTCTTCACCCACAAACTCTCGCTCTCTTACACCAATAGTCCCCCTTCCTCTTTTACACCTATACACACTCTCCCTCCCTCATACACTCCTTCCCTTTTACATCTATGCACTCCCACCATCCTTCTACACACACACTCCCTCCCCCTCCCTTTTACACCTATGCACTCTCTCCATCCCTCTCTTACACCCACACATTCCCTCCCTGCTCTTTTATACCTATGCACTCTCTCTGTCCCTCTTTTTCACCCACACACTCACATACTCCCTCCCTCCCTTTTACACTTGCACACTCTCTCCCTTCCTAACACCAACAAACTCACTCCCTCCCTTCCTTGCACCCACGCACTCTCTCCCTCCTTCCCTCTTACACCCAAACTCTCACTCAGTCAGTCTCTCATAACCATACAGTTTCCCACATGCCCCAGGCCCTGCTGCACCTTTACAGCCCTGGGACCGACTGCCCTCAGCACACTCTTACTTGCTGCTGAAAGTATCACGAGATAGCCTATGAGCAGCAAATGTAAGAAAGGAACAGCCTGTGATTGGAGGAGCTGCTCCCAGCAAAATCTTGAATTTTAGTTACTTGTTTTATGGGCATTTTTAAACAATGGCTCTGTGGACTACCGACTGGACAAGCCTAATCAACTATCTCACAGAGAAATTGCATTTCTGGCGGGGAAGGGTCAAAGAGGGTGCAATTAAAGAAATAGAAATTTCAAAACAAGGCGGTCACTGGTAGACCAACGACAAGTTGGAGGAAAACAACACAGTAGGGAATGGCTTGCAAAATTATCATGCTCATGCCATTATCTTGAAGGAATTATAAGAATCGGATTAGTCTCCAAGAATTATAAAAATAACTAACATAGAAACAACTTTTGATAAGATAGTACAGACACCAAAGGTTACAAGCTTAAGAGTAAACAATTTTTTTCCTAGCTCATGCACTCTAATACCGTATTATCCTGAACATAAGAAATAGGAGCAGGAGTAGGCCATTCAGCCCTTTGAGCCCACTCTACCACTCAAGGAGGTCATGGCTGATCTTCTACTTCCAATACCATTTTCCTGCACTATCCTCATATCCACTGATGTAAAGGATAATGAAACAACATTATCCCCATATCCCTTGATGTTTTTAACATGTAGAAATCTATCATTCTCAGTCCTGAAGAAAGGATGATGCAATTGATGACAAATCAAGCAATGAAGCATGAATTTGCAGGAAGGAAATTCCCCTCATCAAGTTTTCTTTGGTTTGAGGAAATTATGGTAATACATACTTGTGTGGAATCTGTGACAGTCACCGCTTGTATATCTTTGCTCTCCACTTTGACATCCTTAGCTGTGCTGATTCGTTCTAAAGCCTGTTCTCTTCTTTTCTCCCTCTTCTCCATCTTTGCGAAAGCTTGCATAATCGCTTCCATTTTCCGTTCTTCTCTGGTCTGTTAAAATAGATGTAGTAAAGCAGTATGAACTTCAAATATTTCAGTAAAAGTACACCAAGTTAAGATGGCTTGCTGAAATATTACAGTAACTGCAATTTCTTGTATTTTTGATTCATAAAAATGCTTTATGAATATAATTTAAACCATTTATAAAGCATTATCCTCAATGGCTCATAAACACAAATCCACACTTAAGTAGATAAATAAGCAGTCAGTTCAGATTTTTTTGAGTGACATAAGTAAGAGCCTTAAATTATAAGGGGAATCTAAGCACTGTAAACAAATGCCATAAGCTTTCCTGATCCCTGGGAAATTTGCATAGCAGCAGTGAATTTTAAATCAGGCTCTCAATTGCATTGTCAGAGCCTGATTTAAATATGTCAATTAAGTTTCTGTGCTTGTATATTATTCATAAAAAGTTTCCCATCTATCTGCGTTCACCACGTGAAAATGGTAGCAGATACATCCCCGGCATGCTGTGAACAATTCTTACTTTATCCCATGTTTCACAGGTGAGATCAAATGCACGTGAGGGATTTTTGAGGAAAATTGTAACATGGTTTATGCTTGCAAAAGAACTCAAACAAGTTTTCTAACCACTTTCAAGGTTTTTCAGGGGAGTTTATATTCACATGCAACTAGACTGCATCCATTACTATTCCATGCTGGTGGCAATACAAGTGGCATACCAACATTAAATATAATGAGGACAACTATCAAATTTTCTACGCACCTCAACCATGAGTGTGTCACATCTTGAAAGACGCAGGAAGTAATATCTGTAACTTTAGCTAAAACCAACATACCTTTAGCTACATATAACAGATGCAATAAACTGTACTCTACCGTCAAAATTTGTGTTGAAGTTCAGATTTGGGGTCACTTTGATGAAATAATAACTTTCGAGTGTTCATCTTTTGGGACTCAAATTCTATGTCCCTTCAGTTTTTAATATTGTCAATTGACTATAACCTGAATTTGAGCAGGCCCTTGTACAAAACTTGTGTATCATTATTACGTTGGGCATGATTGTTTAAAATAAGCAAATTAAAAAATGTCAAAATAAATTAATTTACAAAATCTTACATCTATACATATTTAATCTGTACTTGCAAGAAGAATAAAATTGAGAACAAGGGTAGTGAACACATTGATATAATTAGACATTAAGTAATCAAATGACAGCAAATCACTCTTCCTAACTGTATTTATTAGGCTAGACAGGTACAAAAGCACAGCAACTATTCCAATCACTGACATGTTCAGGGCCCCAAAAGCCCCCACTTGACATATATTTAGTCTTTTCCTTGTTCATTAGAACAGCCTTATTTCCTTGCATAAGATCAGGTTTTTCCAACTGTACATAATTGTATCAGTTGGGTCAGAAACTATTTCAACTCCACAACACCAGTGCCTGTAGTGAGGACACCATATCAGAAGACGCATAACATCATCAAGTAAAAATACCCAATCTGTTTCCACTCTCATCTTTCCCACTTAACATAATGGATTCAACTTTAATTGCCCATGCTCCCCAATTAAAGAATACTAGAGTGTGCTACGTGGAACTCATTACATTGGATAATATATTATTTTCAATGCACTATCAAGAAATACTCTCACCATATTAGAGTCCTCTTATTTTCCTCAGTGGAATGTTAAGAAGCAACAATGAGCTATGTTGTCACAAACATGGACAACTATGATAGCCAGGCAGGAGGAAAGGGAAAAATTGAATGGAGAAGGTGGGTGAAGATTATAGAATAAATTACCACATTCTCTTGGCAATGTGATAAATGCTGTTGAAGAGCTCAAATCCTCGGCCAAATTAGGATTGACTGCTCTTTTTCAGTTAACTATTAACTTGACATGATAATTACTGAAAGCACATATTTCAAAAAAAAATCAAGACAGCTAAATAAAAAACAATATAAGCTTTCACAAGAAGCAGCATAGCAAGGCAAACTGGATTACTACATGAACGCAAAAACTACAGCATTGGTCTAAAAACAGATGCAACATCTTTAGGTACTAAAACCTGACTAGTGACTCTTAAGAGGGAACTCATCACGCAAATATAAAATACTTACACAACTATACAAATGGAGACCTAATGTCTAAAGCAGCAATAAATAGCATTCGTTTAAAGCTGTTATCACTGTGCCTGAAGTCTAGTGATAGCATGAAGCAGCTATTTGCCTGTCAACTTACCATCTTTCTTTTTCTCTCTGCAATCTGCTCCTCAGATTCCATCTCTACTTCATTGCTAACTGGAGGTTTTTCTTCTATTTCCTCAATTATATCTGGCTCCTGCAAGATGGAAATGACTGCTTTACATGATCTGCACTACTCTCTCTACAGATGATGGAGAGCTATGTTCTCGCTAGATCAGACGCTACAGGGGTACATAGCTGGCTGTCAAGTAAAGATTATTTCCTGAATCAAATGCTACTACATTTTACCTGGTTGTTAGACAGGGATACCCTGAGAGGAGACAATTTTCTCTGTTTATTATCCAGTCCTTTAGTTTTGGTGGCTGTTCCTTCAGTATCTGAAGATACATTTTGATTTTGAGCATCCTTATCTTTCATGCTGTCCTTTTCCTTCTTTCCTTTTTTCCTTCTTGTTTCATATCCAGTGCTGATGTTTTCAGTTGGTTCCAAGTTTTGTTTGAGAACTGGACAATCTGGATTGCCCTTTAGACATGCACAATCCACTTTGTATTTGCTGTGTGGAAGAACAGAAGATCATAATCTCATCTGCCTTAAGAAGAAGGCACTTTCAGCTGTTCTATTTAAAAAGAGGCCATCATTCACAAACAAATATCAAATCTATGTGGCAACTTTTAACAATGCAACTAACGTGTTGATTGGGAAAGAACTGAAAAGGATTTCACCAACTTCTGATCAGACATTTATGTAGTTACATTTTGGTCAATGCTACTTGCAAATGTGCACTGAAGCTTTTCTCTCTGTCCACCGATGTTTCAATGTCTCTCCCTTGCCTTCTTTGCTGGCTCTCTATTATCAACTTTGCTTCTGTCTTCCTCTTCCACTTCCCCCAGTCCCTTGACTCCTTCTCTCCCACTTCATTCTCTTAACCTCTAGGATTCTGTCTGTTTCTGCCCCCGTCCTGGCTCCTTTGCTTCAGAATCCTTTTCTCTGTCCCTTGCTCTCATACCTCCTTCTGACTCTATTGCTTTTCACTTTCTTCACCTGTGTCTCACTTTTCATTTACACTGACACTTCTTCTCTCAATCCCTTTATACCCAACACTTGTTTTCTCATTGCTTTACTTCTATGACTGTCCTTTATTTCTTATTCCATTACACTATTTTCTTTCAACTTTAATGTGTTTTTCCACCCTTTCCTTTTTTTTTGACAACCCCCTCCTTCCATTTACATCCACAATTTTCAACCAGAAAGGGTAGCGGCACTGGGACATAGATGGGTTAGACCATAATATCAATACTCATATGGGCAACTAAATTGTAAGTAGAATTAGTGACTTTCGGGGTTTAGTACTTAGGGATGCTAGAGCAATACATTTACGTGAAGAAGAAATAAAAAGATCCTCTTGGTTTCAGAGGAAACTACGCATGCAAAGGAGGTTTCTTCCATTCAATTTGTCCAACAAAAGGTATTGCACCTTTCACACATCTCTCCAACCTCTCTGCAATCTGACCATATAGTTCCAATCAAACATTCTCTTTCCTGGCACAAAGAAAATTAAGAAAATTAAGAAAAAGTTGCTATGACAATGACTTGAGGTGCTATCATATTTGTTGAATAGCAAATACTTCCAAATGCTCTTTAGAGAAGTTGCTGTGAGACAAGTTAAAGATTGGTATAATGAGTATTTTTGATCCTTTTCACTGAATTGCTGTCTCTAAATGTACTTTCTTTTCCTAAGAACTACTGACTTCTTTACCATAAATCATGGCATACAAGTTGATCCAATGTTTAAAATAACTTATTTTCTGATCCCACGTTCAGCTGCAACATGCTGCACTTGCATTAGTAGTCAGTCTCAATTTTTCACCCCACAAATGCAAGTTTTACTTATTGGATCCCTTGCACTTAGTTATAAGGTACAAATAGGCAATAAACAATACAGTAGCTAAGATGGGCAGCAGTTTAGAGCACACTCACTCTTCGTATCAGATGCCAATGGCATTTCAAAATAGCAAGCATCCACAATTCATTTTTATATGTGGCAAGTAAGTCAATCTCATTTTTGGAGTGATTTTGAGGCTTCAACGGTTGGCTAATATGTTAACATCTATGGTAATTGTGTTATCCCTTTATTTCTGCCTCTTCAGGTCCCTTGGTTTGCTCTCCTAATGAAATGAGTAGATATTTTGCTTTTGATACTGTTACCATAGAATAAGCAGTGGACATTTCAGTTCTCAGAATTGTTCTAGCATTCAGTTAGATCATGGCTAACATGAACCTCAACTCCATTTAACTGCCTTTATTCCTTATACCTTGATAGCCGTGATCTTAATTAAAAAAATCTTTCAATCTCAGGCTTGAAGATCTCAATTACTCAGCACCACACCATGGGCTGACAAGTATGGGATTCCATTTCCTCTACTCTTTGTGTAAAAAAAAGTGTTTTTTGATTTGACTTCTAAAAGGCCTAGCTTTAATTTTAAGTTTGCACCCCTTGTTCTGATCCATGTAACTAAGGAAATAGTTTATTTATTTTATTTATCATTTTAAACAGCTCAAATAAATCACCTTGTACGGTAATATAAGCCATGTTTATGCAACTGACCCGTATAGGTTAGTTCTTTAAGCCCTGATATAGTTCTACTGAATCTGCGCCAGACTCTGACCAGGCCAAATGTATCCTTCTTGAGGCACAGTGCCTAAAACTGAATGCAGTGTTCTAGATGGTTTTAACCAACTACAACTAACGACCCTCCATTGTAATCCAATGCCCTGGAGCTGAAGACCAACATTCCATGAGTCTTTTTGATTAAGAATTGCACACAGTAAAATTGCAATTAGTAATGCTTAATAGTATGTACACCGTAACACCCAAATTTAATTGCTGCTCCAGTTTATAGTCTCTTATTAAGAAAATATTCTTATGTATCCTTCTTTGATTCAAAGTGGATTATTTCATACCTTTTCCACATCAAACTCGACCTGCCACAGTTTTGTCACTCACTCAATCTGTGTACCTTAGTAACGCTCTACTCCCATTTGTATGACTTATTCTAATTGCTAGCTTTGCGTTATTTACAACTTGGACGTACATTGCTCTGATTCTTCATCCAAGTCATTGATATAGATATACAGTAAAAAACCAAGGCTCAGAACCACATCTCTGGGGTCCATCACTTATTATATCCCACCAACCAGAGAATATTGTCTTTACCTCCCAAACAGCCACTAACTTTACACTTAATATATAAAAAAAATTAACTGCTAGGAAACCTTGCTTAATATTCTAAGAAATATGTTGAATATTATTTTTAGCTAATGACACTTTTAAATGTTGATATAGAAGCAATATGCAAGACAACTTGCAAAGAAAAACTGGCAATGCAATGTACTCATACTGATGCCACTGCAGGTCATGTGTCTTGGTTTAATTTTTCAAACTGCTGCAGTTAGGGTTAGAAAATACTTTCAAATTGAACCTGATGAAAACTACTTCATACTTCTGCAAGTTAATAGCAAGTTTAGCTATATGTATGCAGTACCTAAACTAGAGAACATATACTTACCAGTTCCCATAATCAAAGTCAAATCCAATGGTAATTTCCGCTCCCTTTGGAATGCTTCTGGTGGAGCAGATATGAAGGTGAATCATACCATCTTCAATAACATGTCGAACCTACAATTGCATAAAATCAATACAGAAAAATAAATTGGCCTGAGTTTTGCAATAAAAATATTGGTGAGGCCATCAGTATTACTATTACTGAAGTATAAATCAGACAATGATTTCTGGCAAAGGATGTTGCTGTCCAGGTTTTGCTGTTCTTCCTGTAGTTGCACTATACCAATGTCTTGCCAGTGAAATAGATAAAATAGCAGGACTTTGCTGTACTTACATGATAAATGTGCAAGAAACTAATCAGAAATAGATATGGTTTCATCATTCCAATGTAAGCAAAATTCTAATGGTGTGCCAAGTCTTAATGACCATCAACAATCTCTTCAGCACTGAAAATTGGCTTTTGTAAGTATTGAGTCTGATTTCTTCAGATTAATTATTGTTGGCGATTTAATTAAGTAAAAATACAAAAGATTTTAAAAAGTATTTTCTTTTTATCTCTTATTTCAATATTAAAGTTATTTTACTTTCTGAAAATAATGTTCTATCTAACCTCTAGGTTCAGACTCTGCACATTTTATTAATAATTCTTCAATCTAATTAGCTAAAAAGACAGAGTTGCTGACCTTGTTCAAACAGATCAGGGAACCTCTGTAGAAGGTCCTGGGCAGTAGCTCCAAATCACAGCATGCACATTTTAAGAACATAACATAAGAACATAAGAAATAGGAGCAGGAGTAGGCCATCTAGCCCTTCGAGCCTGCCCCGCCATTCAATAAGATCATGGCTGATCTGTCGTGGCTCAGTTCCACTTTCCCACCCTCTCCCCATAACCCTTAATCCCCTCTCTTATCAAAAACCCATCAACCCGCGTCTTAAAAATATTTAGCGAGGCAGCCTCCACCACTTCAACGGTCAGAGAATTCCAGAGATTCACCAAAATCCAACCACAAATTAATAACAAACGTTTTATCAAGAACAACTCACCTCCGAATTTGGTATACAAGATCGTCTGATGAATCGTGCTTCATTTCCAAATGTTCTTGCATCAACACACATTTCCAATCCACGAAAGTTTGAATAAAATAACACAAAGGGATAAGGTCTAGAGGGAAAATAGTAAATTTTAAGTAACACAATGCTCGAAATTTTGCTAGAGGTTTGTTGCTTTCAACAATTTAACAAGTTCCCTCATTAACTTTTTCCATAAGTAGCTACAAACATTATTTTCTCATTTATTTTGCAATCTTGGCATGAAATAACCTTTTTGGTTGTTCCGCAATTCCTTTGTCTCAGAATAGGTAGGTAGTCACATTTTTAGCTGTCTGGGCCCTAAGGTCTGGAATTTCCTTACTAAACTTCTCTATCTGTCTCCTCTATAAAACCTACCTCTTTGAACAAGTTTTAGGTCAGTGATCCTAACATTTCCTTCTTTGGAAAAGTGTCAGTTTTTGTCTTAATATGCTTTTGCAAAGCATCTTAAACATTTATTACATTAAAAGTACTATATAAATGCAAGTTGTTGTTGATGCAACACACTAAACTTAATTTCTGCGCTTGACTGTGTAACAGAAAGGGCACTGTCCTGCAAATCATCAAAATAATGATGATGTTTGCAATGGTTTTCTTCATTCTTATGGAAATATTTTCACCTTAATAAATGAAATCACTTTTGACTTACTTGACCTGAGCCACAGTTTGAATCTAACGGCATCTACCCTTGGTTACATTTGCCCTGGCAGGTTTAAATGTTAAAATTTTTATTGTGGCTTATTGCAGGAACTGTGAGTTGGCAAGGAAAATGAGACCCGACTGAACAGGATAAGCAACCGAATATCTCCTTAACTGATCAACAAAAAAGATTGAAAGTTTTCTCCTTTTCTCATTTACAAATAAACCTCTTGGATACATTATTCATAGATATTATTCCCTCATACTCCCAGAATATTTTCAAATGCAAATGTCTTCAATTTATGTTCAGCTACATATCAAAATTCTATGGTATGAAGCTGTGCAAAAAAATGTCAAGGTCTAGAACATGGAAAAATATTTTGACCTTTGCTGAATTTTTTTTGGGACCAAGGGGTATTTAGTAGATTTTTGCTTTGAGAGATTAAACGGATGAGGCACAAAATATTATAAAGTTGATTGCACAGATTATGAGAAAAAAGTAGGCTCAATAGGCCAATTAGTTGTGGCTCCTTTCACGTCCTTGAATGGGAAGAATTCAAACACATTACTTCATGAATTAACTTCAGCCAGAGGATTTGGAGAATTGAAACCAAAGGCAGATAGCCAAATCTAGACAATTATGAAATTTCTAAAAGCTTTAGAATTTAAGGTTATAAAAATAAGTGAACTCAATTTTTTAAACTTGCCTTTTGAAGAAATGTCCATTTGCTTCAAACTGTTCCCGCAGCATGAACTTTCCTCGATATTCAATAATGAAAGTATCAGGAAGCAAATCTTTGGCAGCTTTCAATATTCTTTTATTTTTCTGCACTTGACTCTAAAAGGAAATAAAAAGCAAACTTTATACCATATAATTTATTGTTGCTTATGTCTACAATTATAGAAACACAGGATTTATAGCACGAAAACTGGCAATTGTCTACATTGGTGTTTAAGAGTACCCTCCCAGTATAATTACCTCTTCCCTAATATTTGTTTCAATCATTCCATATAACAGCGAGTTTAACATTCTCACTATCCTTTACATAAAGAAGGGTAAAAATATAAAATTGGTGTGGGCAGCATGATAGGACAGTAGTTAGCACTGCTGCCTCAAAGTTCCAGGGTTCAATTCTAGCCTTGGATAATTGTCTGTATGAAGTTTGCATGTTCCCTCTGTGCCTATGTGGGTTTCCTCGGGGTGCTTCGATTTCCATAAAATTCACCCTAATAAATGGGGGAATTGTTAAAGATGTGGTGTAACGAGGACTTTAGCAAATATTGACAAGGTACCACTTTGTGGAGATCATTAGGGAGGATTAAGGGAAGTGGAAAGTAGCACACCAGAACAAAAGAACGGTTAAGAGAAATCAGTGCAGGGAGAGTGCTTGAAAGTAACTAAATTATGTCCCACAGTGTTCAATTCTGGGGACAATTTTATTTGCAATGTGCATCAATGATTTGGATATATATCTATAACGAAATGTATCTATATACATGTATATAAATGTAAATATATCTAAAACGAATGTTTTTGATAAGAGAGGGGATTAAGGGTTATGGGGAGAGGGCGGGAATGTGGAACTGAGCCACGACAGATCAGCCATGATCTTACTGAATGGTGGGGCAGGCTCGAAGGGCTAGATGGCCTACTCCTGCTCCTATTTCTTATGTTCTTATGAAAACACTGTTGTAATTTGCAGATCTTACCAGTTAATTCTTGAGAAAATCAAAAAAACTTCTTTGAATTGAGTTGGGAGAAGTATCTCCCTCTCCGGGTTCAACATTCAGTTAGATATACTTTCAAAACTTAACTTTCTGGTTTGAGGACAGCCTATAGACCCAGTTTTCCTGAGTTCATCCAGCCCAATCTTGACCGATGTTAGGTCATTTACATATACTAACTTGGAGCCTAAAATTTGCTCCAAGTGTGAGAGCTGCACACAATTATTTGGCCTTTATCAACATAATAAACGATGAATTCTTGACTTGTAAGAAGCATGTATCCTGCTTATTATAATGAATGCCATCTGGTGCCCAGAAAACACACTTTGAATGGCCAAATTGTGAGTTGATAGTAGAACTGTTTCACATTGGTGACAAGTTTTGATGGCTACGCAAGCAGATTGATTTTGATCAAATTGTAGAGTGGGAGACTGCAGCTCAAAGGTTATATAGTGGCTGAATTATGGAAATGAATATCTAATTTGAGCTGCACTAGCTGATTTGCTGTTTGGAGATCTGGGGTGAATGGGCAAGAATGGGGGAAAAGGAAGGTTACCTGGGGGACAGTTTGTTGCATCTTTGAGTTGGGGGATTGAAATGAACAAGAAAGAATGGAAAGAAAATGGAGAATTTTAAAAAACAACGAAGGGAAAAAAGAAAGTGGAAATAAATGCTGCTTGGACTGAAAAAAATCAATTATTTTACATGTGAAGGCGAATCCTTACCTCTACTGGAGGTTTAAAGGCTGTAAGGTTGGTGTTTAGGTCTGATCTACTGACCACTTCCATTTTCTCATGTCCATCAGTTATCTCTAATGCTAGCCGATGTGCCTCGAGAATATTTTGGATATCCTCACTATATTGATTCCCATCTGCTTCCTCATAGCGATCCATCCATGTTTTGATTTTGTTCTCCCATATAAAACTTGCGTTATCAACAACATCGGCTTCTGATACCGAACTTTGCTAAGGACAAGAAAGCGTCAGCACAATCAATGCATTTTAATTTCTTTAAATTATAGGGCTTTAATTCTTGTTTCTCTCCCTCCTCCTCCAATCTCAGATGCACAAATATATCAATAAAATGATGGCTTCAACGATCTCAATTCACAATAAAAACGTTTTAAACTTGAGAACTGCGTGCATTTAAAATTTTGCAAGAATTCACCACTTTAACGATGTCCTCTCAAGTAAGTTTCACAAAGTAATATACAGGTTGAACTAAATAGGCACAATAATTTTGAACGAAAGAGGTGGATTTCCAAACAGAATCAAAATATATTTTTTATATCAAAATACAAATATGAGCATTACAAGACTAATAATCCAAAACCTCTAAACATAAACAAGTCCATGAATCATATATCGCCACCAATGAGAACTTAGTTAAGGAGCTCTGTACTGTCTGCATCACTGATGAATTTTTTTTTTGTCAAATATAAAAGCAAAATACTGCGGATGCTGGAATCTGGAACAAAAACAGAAAATGCCGGAAATTCTCAGCAGGTATGACAGCACACATGGTGAGAGACTAGAGCCAACAGTTCAAGTCAGGAGTTGAAGGCAAAGAAACCATTTTTTTTTAAAAAAAGCTTTCTTCAGATCCAACATTGGGTCACCAGACTTGAAACATGGCTCTGTTCTCTTTCTACCAATGCTGACAGACCTGCTGAGATTTTCCAGCATTTTCTGTTTTTAATATCTTTTTTGGCATTTAAGCCAGCTCAGAATTCTGAATGTCACCCACTTTTAATTTAATAATTTGATCTGGTTAGTCTAATCATGTGACTGGACCAAAGTATTTTACTTAGTCTTCTGACTCAGCTAAAAAAAAGTATTTTCAATGTTAGTCAATCAGTAACTACTTTAAATGTAAGTGAAGCTGAGTTGGATCATTGTAGGACAGATATTAAGTAAAATAAGTAGCTATATAAGTTGTAATAAATTTTAAAAAAAGCCAGTTCACTTTTAAAAACGAAAAAAAAACACTTTTATACTCACTCTTTCATGGGATGTGGGCAATGCTAGCAAGGCCAGCATTTGTTTCTCATCCCTAATTGCCCTTGAACTGAGTGGCTTGCTTAGCAATTTCAGAAGGCGTTAAAAGTCAATCATATCTCTATGAATCAAGAGTCACTTGTAGGCAAGACCAAGTAAAGATGGCAGATTACCTTCTTAACAGGCATTAGTAAAGCAGATAGGTTTTTACAGCAATTCATGATAGTTCTCATGGTCACCATTATTGATGTTAGTTTTATATTTCCGATTTATTAATTGAATTCAAGCTCCACCAGATCTGAACCCACATCCCCAGAGTGTAAGCCTGTTTATGTGGATTACTAGTTCAGTGACATTATCACTATGCCACCATCTCCCCAGCATTTTATCTTCTTAATCCTTCTCTTTTCATGAATGATGATGTAAAAAGCAATATATTATCCTTTTTGAAATACATTGCTTGAAAAGATAGCCCAGTTAGGGATACAATTTAATACTTTATGTGAAAAAGGATCATTCACTTGCATGTGAAACTGCACATTCTTTTATAATACTCAATACACAAGATTCTTCTTACCTTTACTCTTGAAGATTTTCTAGATCCTTCCCGGAAAGGCTGAAAGATATAAAATTTGATCCGTTTACTTAACTGAGGTAATGTATTAGAATATGTAAGTTGCTTGGAAATTCTTGATGCTTAATTTTTAGTTTTGCAAATATTCACTAGAACTTCTCTAAGTTTCAAAAATTCCAGCAAAGGAGAAATGGGCCATTACAACGTCTTCACAGTCTCTTCCAACTCCTCAGTTAGTTAGCAGAGTGGGATGAAATCAATTCTACTTCATAGTCTCTCCACCCTTTGGTTTTATGCTTCACTTTTGCTTGCTCAGTACCATGCCTGAAGGAGCCTTGTGCCCCCAGCGCTGAACCAGGCGCTTTGGGTTTGAGTACAAAGCCAGAACCTGCTGGTCATGGAAAGAGCGTTCAAAGTGGTTCAACAGGCTAATAATCAGCTTGGAAATCCTTCACCACTTCCCCCACAAGTTGTGAACATGCGTAAAAGAGAGAGCGCCCAACTAAATTAAAATGACCATTTGGTAGCAAAGAACTTGAGCATTGCTCAAAATAGCATTGTTGAAACTTTTCATCTTGGCAGATTGATAGAGACACTGCCACAGAGAATGCATGCGTTAATTATGATTGATAGTTAACTGCCAAGCATTGTTTGAACATTTAAACCAGGCAGCTTGAGTCACTGGTCAACGCATTGCCCTGAGGAATAAGTCAGTGAATGGCTATCATTTATTTGTGGCACATTTGTGTGCAGTGGAAGCTACATATTCTAACATATAAGGCAGAAAGAAGATGTAGACAAACTGCAACTACTTCAGCAACAAAACCAATCAGCATTTTCTCCTCAAGTATAAAACTGTTGTTTCCCCTGACATTGGTATCCCCTGATATTGTGATTGTCCTGATGATTGCAGGATGTAAAGCTTAGACAAAATGCCTTTTTTCAGCGATACGCAAGTTAAAATTGGCAAATTTTGTAAAGCCATCCTGTGAACACCATTGGCACATGAATGCCCATAAATGCTTTTTATTTGCTAATTTTTCATTTTTTTGGGCAGTGTTCTCATTCATTCAATTTATATCACCTACAAACATTGGTGGCCAGATTTGGAAACACCACCTTACCATGTAAAAGTCTGCCATTCATCTTCCATTTTTGCAGGGAGGGAGGTTTTGAGACCTCAATTTGCAAGCTAATCCAAAATGTCACACCTCCAATGATCTCAGCAAAATTCTAAGCAATTGCCAAGATCATGAGAGTAAACAGCTTTGTAAAAGCAAAACATTCTTTATTTTATTTGTCTTTTTCATCGACCATTTTTATATTCTAATTTTATCACCTTCTTACCAGTTATGTTTTTATCTTTAAGCATTAAATTTTTTACTTAATATTTACCCTTCCCTTTTTCTTGTCCTTCATTCCTTATGAGTACCTACAGTGAAAAGTATAATTTCTAACTAGATAGAAATAATTGATTTGTTCAATTACATTTCCTGCTTTTAAACACACTTTGAAGAGAGAAATAGAGTGAAAGTTTCCAGATGCAGTTTTCCAGCACTTTGAAGAGTATTAAATCTTGAAATTATGAAGCCAAATAACTAATTAAGAATACCATATAGAACACATCCTTAAAGACGTTACTTAGTTTTACCAGCAACTGAAATAAACTTATTTCCTCAAATCTTAAGGACAGAGAGCAAACTGCAGAAAGCAATACTGCAAACCTCTGCAAAAATCATTTAAAAAATCTGACAAATGAAAAATAAGTGCCTGTTCTGTGGACAACTTTACATATATTAAGAAATACCAGTTAATATGATCACCTTGTGTTGTACATATTTACTGTACCAGCCAAAACAGTTTAATGTACAGAATAAATGTCACTCAAACATAACAATTCATATGAAGTTAAAAAGGGAAAATAAATATAAAATCAAAGCAAGGTACTGCAGATGCTGGCGATCTGAATATAAAAAATAGGAACTGTTGGGAAAACGCAGCAGGTCTGGCAGCATCTCTGGAAAGAGAAATAGAGTGAAAGTTTCAAGTCCAACATGACTCTTCTCCAGATGCAGTTTTCCAGCACTTCATGTTATATTTGGGAAAATAATTCCATATGCCAATTCCTTTGCCTCCATTTATAATGAAATTTGCACCCTCCTATGATGGTTGTTTTACCACTCAGGTAAGATCATCAATACAAAAAATAGGTAACAAACTCAAACAATGGACATGGTGCAAAATTACAAAACAAAGGAGCTGTGTTCAAAATAAAACATAAACCCACAGAATAAATAAATATCCATTTATTGCTTTGGTGAATGATTGTTACTGTGAATTGCTTTTCAAAAGCATTATTACTTGAATAGCTTTTGACAAATGTTTAGATTAACTCCTTGATTTACTTCTTGGTTTGTTAATTACATAATATTCAATTGAAATGCCATTTACAAGTAATAAATATGATTAATTGTTTGGTAATACAGAGCTTGAATAGTGCTGAAAAAATACATTTTGTAAAAGATTTTTGTCTTGCACTCATCAAGACAATTGCAAGTGTACCAACGCTGGTGAAATAATAGCTTCATAAGCTTTGAAAAGAATGTGATGATTGGCTGGCATGTGGACTCTGATTGGTAGAGGCATTACCATGGAGAATGCACCAGTTAGTGGGACTGACAGTTAATTGCCAAGAATTATTTGAAAATTTAAAGTAGGCAGATTGGTTTTCAAATTTTCAAACAATACTTGGCAGTTAACTCTCACTATTAACTACTGCACTCTATTCTGCAGTATATCTACCAGAATCCACTTGCCAGCCAAGTAGCATTTTCTCATACTGTATAAAGTTGTTCTTTTCTCCAACACTGATATTCTTGCAATTGTCCTGATGAGTGCAAGAGTGTATTTTCTCAGCAAAAAAAAGTTGAAATCATTTGACACTAAGGTCGGAATTTTATGCCCTGCCCGCCACGGGAATTGCACTGGGCAAAGGGCGGACCTTGGGAAGGTCCGTTGACTTTGGGTGGGATTTTACAGGTTCAGGATGAGCGAGACTGTAAAATCCCACCCCAAGTGTTACCACTTCCTCTATCCTTGGATTTCACTATTTCATTTAATATTGTGTTCATCTATTTAGCAATTTAGATATCTTGCACATCAGTAAATAACACATTGTAATATCTAAAAGTCTTGCCAACTGTGGTTGACACTTTCTTAAAGTTTCTCCCTAGGAGATGTGTAACATAGATAGCCAGATGTCCTTATCACAATACTAATGTCTGCAGCTCATTTAAAATACATCTTTATATGTCATATGGAATCATCATTGATACACCACTTAACAGCAAAATCAGTGACACCTAATAAAAACATTATGCTGTGCCAAGCTGAAGTAAAGTGACAAGGAGGCTGCAAAGGCTGAAATGGTGGGAATCAGGAAGATCTAAGCTACGTTAAGTAATTTTACACTAATTAAGCTTCCAAATTCAAATGAAGGTATTAAAACGTATTAAAATAGAAACCATGAGATTCTGAGGACCTACGTATTCATCAGAACACTAAAGCAGTTACAATCATTACCACAGATTATGGAAGTAGTTAGAGTTGCACCCCTGCCTCATGATCAAAGAGGGGATAAGCAAAGGCCCACAGCAAAGAAAAGTAGGTCAACAACTAAAGCTGCTCTGATTTACTTTCTAGCTTCTATTTATACATATGATAACAACTTGCTGTGTAAGAAACAAATTTCCCCTCATTCTCCTCTGGTTCTTTTGCAAATTATCTTAAATCTTGTTCCCTGGTTACAGACTCTCTGTCACTGGAAGCAATTTCACCTTTATTTATTCTTTCAAAACCCACTGGGACAACACTATTAAATCTCCCTTTTCTCTTCTCTGTTTGAAGGACAACAACCCCAGTTTCTGCAGTCTCTCCACATAACTGGATTCCTCTGTTCCTGGGCATCATTCTATTAAATCTCCTTTACATTCTCTGTAAGGCCTTGACATCCTTTCTAAAATCTGATGCCAGAATTGGAGACAAGACTGTCAGCTGAGGTCTAACTAGCAATTTATTAGCAGAACTTTGTTTTTCTCCTCTTTGTTTATATTTTTCTAAAACCAAAGATCTTGTATACATTTTTTTTAAAGAAGGTCTGAAGACACCTTAATTGAAGATTTGTGCAGTATTCCATTTTTAAATACAAAATTTCTGTTTCAAATGCGTTACAACACATTATTTGCAGGCAGACAGCATATATGAAGATTTTTCTATTGAGATCCCTTTGATGTGAAAGTCACAGTAAACTCAATTTAATATTTCAATGCTTACTGTCTCTAAATAGCAGTTATATGAAATATCAAGGCCCAACTGAAATTTTTAAAAAAATACCCAGAATGGCTCTACAATTCAATACTCTAAAAACTGCTTTCTCATCAGTGCTACGTTATGTGAAACTGTGGGGTTATCGCATTAATCCCTGAAATCCCTTTGTAGCTTGCTCAAGGAACACTGATGGCAATGGAGAAGTATGCTGCACAATAACTATTCAGCATGTTGGGGAAGCCAGGCAAAGCACTTGCATAAAATGAGATGGAAGCTTGCGCAGAAAAATTCTTTATAAATAATACACATCTATATCAGCATTGCTCAACAGTTGGTTCGCTGTAAAATGGGGGCAATTCCATACTCCAGCAGAGGGAGAGTCAAGTCAGTGTTGGGGTCAGTGTGACCAGGTGGAATAATTAGGTCAGTAGAAGGCAACAAAAGCTCAAACAAAACACATCAAAACAAAGGATTGGCAGCATCCAAGTGCATTCTGAACAGCAGGTAAATATGTTGAGGAATCTTTCTTATGAAGTCAAAGCATAGCTCACAACTTCCAAACAAAAACCTCGAAGCTATACTAAACTGTATTGTTCCAATGCAGGCGTGCCAGACCTCCAAACTTCACTGACAAAAAAAGGGCTGCAAAGGTTTGCACTGAAATCAGCACAGTGGTGAGCACTGCTGCCTCATTGAGCCAGGGACCCAGTTTCAATCCCAGCCTCGGGTGACTGTGTGTGTGGAGTTTGCACATTCTCCCCGTGTCTGCATAGGTTTCCTCCCACAGTTCAAAGATGTGCGGGTTAGGTGGATTGACCATGTTAAATTGCCCCTTAGTGTCAGGGGACTTAGCAGGGTAAATATGTGGGGTTACAGGGATAGGACCTGGGTGGGATTGTGGTCAGTGTAGGCAAGATGGGCTGAATGGCCTCCTTCTGCATTGTAGGGTTTCTTCTATGATTCTCTACTTATATTGTATGTATGGAATTTTCTCTTAAAGTTAATGCAGGAAGCTAAAACAGTGTCAGCCCTTCCTTCTTGTTGGTCACCTTTTGCACACAACTTTGCATTTGATGGTAGCACAGTGGTTAGCTCTGCTGCCTCACAGTGCCAGGGACCCGGGTTCGATTCCCTGCTTGCATCCTGGCTTCCCGTCTTTGGAGTCTCCGTGTTCTCCCCGTGTCTGCATGGGTTTCCCCCGAGTGCTCCGATTTCCTCCCACATTCCAAAAGACACGCTGGTTTGGTGCACTGGCCATGCTAAATTCTCCTTCAGTGTACCCGAAGCGTGGCAACTATGGGATGTTCACAGTAATTTCATTACACATGTCAACCATTCAATAGCAAGACACATCCATACGCTTTAGAGATGTCGAGAATTCAGTTCGAGCGGATGCACAACTAGCATCATCTGCACACTGGAGCTCCATGACTGAAGTTGGAGTGGCTTTGGTTTGAAGGTGGCATAGGTTGAACAGCTTGAACAGCTTCCCATCTAGTCTGTTGATTATGGGGTAATTCGTGGGTAATATGCTGATGATGAGGTACAATATTTCAATGAGGAAAATGGAGCAGAGGTGCAATGACACTGCTCATCTGACGCCAGTTTTCAGCGATAGAATTTTTGGCAGCTCCATTGATGAGGGTTACAACATCTATGTCATCGTGGTTTAGGCAGAGGTTAGTGACAAACTTTATTGGGCAGTCAAATTTGAGGAGGATACTCCATAAGCCTTCACAGTTGATGAGAGTCAAAGGGTTTTGTCAAAAATGACCTTGTACAACAGTAGATGCTGTTCCTTGCACCTTTCTTTAGTGGACCTTTCATTGAATACTTGGAAAACTGAAGGCCTCTTCCAACTGCCTTCCAGGGATGGACATTCATCCTTAACCAACACTAACTCTAGGTACAGAGGTGGGGGTGACACAAGATGGCATAATTCCCACCCTGCAGAAAAGGTGAATCTGAACTATTTCTAAATAAGGGACTCTGGAATAATAAAAGTTGGAAAATGGGAGTTTTTGTTCGCACGTGGTTTCTGGGGTATGATTCTTCTGCACATAGTTCGTCATCACTTCAGAAACAGAAGATATTGCCTGTGCTGACAATGCTCAACGAATCCTAGGAACCTGAGAGCTGAGAATTTTTAACATTGTCTTCACTGCTTTTAGTTAAATATATGTAAAATCTAGCTTAATGAATTGTGCTTGATTCACAAATACTAGTTTTTTGTACCTTGTTAGGTCAGGCACAACTGAGGAACTTGGTGTTAAAATTAAGAATCTGAATTTTAAGAGATTTTAATTAGAAGGCTTTTATATCTCGACTGATGATTTTCCAAAAATAACAGAACTGCAGGTCTAATGATACCGATATTGACTTTCTACGTGCTATGACGCCAAGTGGGATTCTCCGGCCACGTTTGCTCCAAGACCAGAAAATCCTGCTCGAGATCAACGGACCTTTGCATGGCCCTGTCCCGCCGCTACAATTCCTGCAGCAGGTGGGATGGAAAATTTCCACCACAAATCTCTACAATTAGGTACAGCAACAGAAAGCAATTTAATACAGAAACTCATTTGGTTGCCCTATCAGATTCTGCAGCAATGAAACCCAAAGGTTTTTTCATGTTTCCAGCATAATAAATGCTTGATCTAATAAAGAAACAAACCCAAAGTGGCAATAGCAGAAAATCACTTATGTGGCACTTTGCATTTCAGTGTAAAACTATGGGAGGAAGGAAAATGGTGAAAACAAACCACTTTTTGGCACTATTTGCAAAGCAAAATATCAGCATTGTGTGTTATCGAAACTGGATGGGCTACAGTGGTTCAATACAGCAGCTCATCACTACCTTCTAAAGGGCAATTATGGATGGGCAACAGATACTGGGCAGGACAGTGATGCTTGCATCCTGTGAAATATACAAGGAAAAAAAGGTCTTATTTCCCTTCCAACAGTATCACTTTCTGCAATTTCCAATTTGTGGTCAAAGTACTATACACATACTTACATGAAGATTTTACCAACTAGTAATGGCTCATTAACATTACTTAGGGAATGTGAAGAGTTTACTTCTTATTCCTTCAATACCATTCAGGGTACCATCAAAATTCTCAGCTGTTGCTAAGTATTCTGGTAGTGTGGAGCTTAAAGACTCTAAAACTCTCCATTAAAGCTCAAGGTACTATGAAACTTTTCTGTACCAGTCAGAATAGGTACATAAAGGTCATGTTATGTACCTTGAAATAAACCAATACAGCTGACAAAATAGATAATTGTATTTTAGGAATTGGAGAAGATTTCATGTGCATTCAAAGCACTGGTACTTAATCTTAAAGAAAACACTTTCTGTGTATAGATGAGTTTCATATTAACTTTGCAGAAATGGCAATTTTTATGCTTTCCTGACACTAGTTCACCTGTACAAAATTGCCTTTGGTGTAGACGTTCAGCTGCATGATAATTTCAAAGTTGCTCCCACTTCCAAAACTGACAGAAGGAGCAAATAACTCAGCAAATAAAGTAAGTGACCTATATTAATGTTAAATAATTGAAGAAGATCTAATAAAAATTGAAAGGAGGGAGAAAGGGGAAACAACGAAAATGAGCAACTATGTGAGCAGGAGAAATTTACATTAGAATATTAGATCAAGGTTGCATTTGTAGCTCAACTCCCATTTATCCAATTTTGATCTGAATCCTTTGAGCATTTTAAACAACTCAGCTTCCATAAGCTTTTGGGGAAGCAAAGTTCACATGTTCGCTACCTTTCCTGTGAAATAAATGCTTCCAGCTTTCATTCCTGAATGGCCTAACTCTAAGATTGTTCCCCATTGATTAGATGTACAGAAAGAACTTCTGTAAATTTACATTATTGAACTTTTATCTCATTTAAACATCTCAATTAGGCCACCCCCAACCTTCTAAATTCAGAAGGAATACAAACCAACTGTTTGCAACATAGCTTAAATTTTGATATCCAGTTTAATTTTACCCTTCTGATGTGTGAACAGTTTTAATAAGTATTTCTATACTAATGCAGCAATTGGCCCAAGGAAGCTGAAATTCTTAGTATTTGTTAACACAATTAATAGTACACAAAATAATTTATAGAACTCAAGACCTTCGCAATATACAATAATCTCCTTCTATGGTTTCTATCGTCACTGCAATATGTTTCAATGACCAAGGATTTCCAGTACAAAATGAATCAGCTGTTGAACTCAAACTCTTCTATAAATGTTTCCTCCAGGTCAAATAGCACAGGACTCTAGCTGTGGCACCAAGCAAAACAAGCAGATTGTGATTAGACAAATTCTACTTGCCTTTCTAGATTTTGCAGCAAACTGCTCCTTTTCTCCACTTTTCTTTCGCTTTTTCTCATTTACCTTTGTTACCCTTGTGGCAGTCAACGTGATAGTTGTAGGGGTTTGCTGGAAGGCAGTATATAGTTCCACAGGTACCTCATCTCCACTTTCAGTTGCACTGGTGTCTCCATCTATTTAATAAAAAAAATCAAAACCTTCTACAACACTGATATCATTGTTTTTAAAATAAAAAACACCTAATAACTTGCATAAGGAATTGAGACAGACTTTTTAAAAAATGTATACAATATAGAATAGAGTTTCAATTACCTACACATCAATTATTTGCATCATCCAGAATTGGTAAGAATGTTCCCAGGTGATGGGAGGCCAGAGCATTTACTGTTGCAACAACTGATTAATCAACTGATCGGTCAACCCACAGCTTTTTCATACAAGAGCACATTTATACAACTTCTGAATGGATTTTAAAGTGAGTGGTTTAACTGCTCCGGAGGTTACCAACCAAATGGTTGAATCAGTGCTCAGCATTGAATCTGAGAGTGTCATTGATCTGCTTTGGATCTATCTGATGAAGGTACCAGCAAGGCTGGGAGAGAACTGAGAGTTAGTAGATCAGTGGATTAATTGAATGTTGCAATGGCAATTTAATATTGCTGTATATTATCCTCTGCCTTTTAGGGGTGGCATGGTGGCACAGTGGTCAGCACTGCTGCCTCACAATGCCAGGGACCCAGGTTCAATTCCAGCATCGAGTCACTGTCTGTGTGGAGTTTGCACATTCTCCCCATGTCTGCATTGGTTTCCTTGGGGTATTCTGGTTTGCTCCCATAGTCTAAAGATGTGTGGGTTAGGTGGCTTGGCCATGCTAAATTGACCCTAGTGTCAGGGGATTAACAGGGTAAATATATTGGGTTACGGAATAGGGCCTGGGTGGGACTGTGGTCAGTGCAGTTTTGATGGGCCGAAAGGCTGCCTCCTGCTCTGTTGAGATTCTTCTATAATATATATCACTGGAGGAGACTAAGACAAAGCAAATAACAGGGGTCTCAATCGTCTACCAGTTGACGTTATTTGTGATGGGGTTGCAAAAAAAAAGGATGCCTCCATTATGCTGGATAATCAAGGTTATACTTTTCTGAAAAAAATTCTGGATGTGTCATTGTAACACAAGTTACAAATGTTATTGACCTGACACAATGTCAAATGGAGCAAGTTTAAATGAAAGAAAAAAAAACAATTATTTTACCATACATAATGTGGTTTTATTTCATATCTACTGTTTAAAATCAGATTGAAACAAAAAGTTCAACACAGGAAACAATTACTTGATAGAAATATGCAAGGTAACACATTATATCTTAAAACACTTAGGTTAAAAGGCAAGCCTTCAGTACTTTGTCAGGGATCCAGAAGGCAAAACAGTTGTATGCTACACTTTAAGAATTAGGGTTGAAGTCACAATGCTGCAGGGAACTGTGTAAGATTATCACTTTAAAAAGTTTTGTTTTATATCTGCTTCACTTCTTAGAATATTCATCAACAGTATATAAAAGGATGGAAGAATAGTAGAAACTCAAAAAGCATTTTGACTCATTATTAAGAGGTTGTAGGAAGTACAGGAGTACCAGTGGACAATGTGGAAAATCATCAGTTATAATAGTTTTTGAATAGATGGATTATAGGAATTAAAATTTAAAAAAATCACCAGGCCCAAATGGTCTCGATCCCAGAATACAGAGGGAAGTAAGTGATGAAATAGCAGATGTACTAACCATAATTTTCCAAAATTCGTTGGAAACAGGAATTGTACCAAAGGACTGGAGGGTAGCGAATGTTAATTCCTGTTCAAAAAAGGGGAAAAGGGATAAGCCAGATAATGATGGACCAGTTATCCTCACATCAGTTGTAGGTATACTGTCAGAGACCATAATAAGGGATAACATTAGTGAGCATTGAAAAGGGATAGCTGAAATAGGATTTTAAGGGATATGTTGCGCTTGACTAAATTCATTTCATTCTAAAAAAAATTACTCAATACATGGACAAAGGGAGCTCAGTAAATATGATGTTTTTTTGAAACTGACGAAATTGAAAAAAGAGAACTTCAAATTGTACTGTGAAGATAAGGGCCATGATGTTAAAGATAAAAATGGAGCACTGGATAAAGGAATGGCTAAAAGACAGGAAGCAAATAGCGGGGTAGGATGTTTCTCATATTAGCAAGATGCATCTACTTCACAGATGAGGTCGGATCTTTCTTTCATTACATAAATGATAAGGGACATGGGCACAGAGGAAGCGATATTGAGCTTCATTGTTAATGATAAATGATGTACATGACAAACTGAGAATGCAGAAGTCCACATGAAGAAATAAATAAGTTAAGGGAATGTAGAAATGTAGTAAATACAATTCAGTGTAGACAAATAGAAAACAATATATCTTGAGGGAAATTAGGGAGAATTATATCCTAAACAGTAAAATGCTTTGCAAAATAGATCCAGACATACATATCTTCAAGAATGGTATTGCAGGTAGAAAAAAGTTTGAAAAGGACAATACATTCCGGGTTTAATATGAAGGGTTTTAAATATTCAAGGAAGGAGCTAATGATGAACTTGTGTGGTATATTGGTTAGACATAGCTGGGGTATTATGAGTTTTGTATACTTCGCCATAAAAAGGCTCTCAGAATGATAGACAAGGTACAATGCTGATTCACTATGTATCTGGTAGAGACGTTAGGAATGATAGGTTATAGTTACAAATGTGTTGAAAAACCTGGCTGTATTCACTGAAGGAGACAGTGTTAAAAGACAGACTATGGGACAACACATTTTTTATGGCACCTTTAACCCAAGGTGCTTTACAAGAACATTATAAACCAAAATTAGAAAGTAAGGACCATAAGGTTACATTTGGGCTTATGGCCAAAAGCTTTATCAATGAGGTAGATTTTAAGTAGCATCTTAAAGCAAGAAAGTGAGGCAGAGTCTGAGAGGTTTTACAGAGGGAATTCCAGAGCCTAGGTCTTAAGCTGGATGCCTGGCAAGCAGGGATAGAGTTGTTATAATTGGAGATATTTAAGAGGTCAGAATTAGGTCATCACAAACATCTAAGACGACAATGTGGCTGGAAGAGGTGAGACAGAGGGAAAAGCGAGGCTATAGAGCAAGTTGAAAATAAGGATAAAAAATGTTGATATCAAGTTTATAAAAGGGGCTGAAAGTAAGTATTGGAAAATTCCAATTGCTTATGTATCAGTGACAAAGGAACACAGAACACAACAAGTAATATAACACAAAAGGAGAGCTTATGAAATTTTTGTAATCTAAAGGTTATAAATCATTCTCAATATCTAATCTTGAACTAGGTAAGCACCTTAAATAATTAAACAGGGAAAGAACAGACAAATGGAATACCAACATACAGTTCTTGGACAGCCAACATCAACAAAAGCTTCCTTCTACATTCAAGTATCAGGATTCCTATGATAATATATAAATAATTTCTTCCTCCAAACTCTTTTTCTACAACATGACATGCTTCTGAATATCATAAATCCCGATCCTGAATAATATTCACTCAAAACAAAGAAGCTGGTTTCAGTTCTGGTCAGCCTTGTGCAGGAATCCATTAACATACAGAAGTGAATCAAAACTGAAATTCTGAAAAAGCTATACCTTGAATCCCAGTTTGGCCCACATGGAATGCACATTTTCTCCTGACTTTCAGATAATGCTCTCTGACAGTGTCACCTCAAGTCCAATTCCAAGATCTGACAATCTATTCCCATAACTTCCAATTTCATCTTATGAGGCTTTTGAAAATTGGTCAACGCAATTTAAGAGGCGTTTCCCACTGTTGCATAACAGCAAATTTTACATACTCCTCACAACGGGAAAACCAACCTCATTTCATTTTATATCCTCACTTACAGAGACAAAGAATTCACTGGCTACACCATTTGCAATCAGATTCATGCCACTCGTAAATCATACAAACTGGACCAAGGCTACATCACTGCCAATAAATTAGTGAGAGGACTCATAACACAGGGAGTATCAGCTATTCTAATTTGACAGTTTTCTTTTGGACATCAGATCAGCATCTTGCCCAAGGGAGCTGACAACTATTCTTGTGATGAAGATTTGAACGGCACAGTGGTTAACTCTGCTCCTCACAGCTCCAAAGACTCAGGTGCAATTCCAGTCTTGGATGACTGTGTGGTGTTTGCACATTCTCCCTGTGTACGTGTGGGTTTCCTCCACGTGCTCTGGTTTCCTCCCACAGTTCAAGAATGTGCAGGTTAGGTGGACTGGCCATGTTAAATTGTTTCTTAGTACCCTGAGATGTGTAAGTTAGGTGGATTAACTATGGTTAATATGTGGGGTTACAGGAATAGGGTGGGGGAAGAGAGCATGGGTACAATACTCTGTCTGAGAGTTAATACAAACTCAATGAGCCAAATATCTCCTCCTGCATTGTAATGATTCTGTTACATGACTCTATAACTGGCAGTAGCAGTCCAAAGATTCCCAGAGATATCAACCCTGCAATTGAAAAGGGGATCATACCAAGCAGCTTGCAACTTTCACTCTAAATAGATCCTGGTCAATGGAGAGGACACAGGAGTTGGAAGCTCAGGTCTAGGTCAATTAGCATGCAAAGGTTATGCACTATCTGGTTCAGCCTGATGGAGAGGAGGAAGAGATGGGTGAAGAAAGAGAAAAACAATCAACAATTTACTTCAGCACTTTACTAGAGCAAAAATGTCAAATGACGACGACAGAGGTAGCAAATTCATACATTTCAGAAGATTTATTTGAACTAATGGGTTAGACCAAATACAAAATGGAATGCATAACAATCCCGGTCTTTATATTTCAAGGAACACTCAACATACATAATTTACCCAAACTATTCAATTATACAGCTTGTTTCACTGCTGAAACGTTTCCCAGTCAAAACTGATTGAACCGTCTCTGCCCAACTCTTCAGCCTCAAATAATAAGAAGAATGTCAAGGTCTCAGAGGGCATACAGGCAGCTTGATGGCATAGTAGATAGCACTGCTGCCTCAAAACGCCAAGGACATGGGTTCAATTCCTGGCTTGGGTCACTGTATGTGTGGAGTCTGCACATTCTCCCCATGTCAGCGTGGGTTTCCTCTGCATGCTCCAGTTTCCTCCCACAGTCTGAAAGACGTGCTGATTAGGTGCATTGGCCATACTAAATGCTCCCTCAGTGTACCAGAATAGGCGCCAGGGTGTGGTGATTAGAGGATTTTCACAGTAAATTCATTGCAATGTTAATGTAGGCCTACTTGTGACATTAATAAATAAATTTTAAACTTTAAAGAAAATCAGGTTGGGTCCTGTGAAACCTTAATTGTGTGTTACAACTGACAGTTTGTTTTTTCTTCCTTAGTAATTGATGAATTACAGTTTGTAATAATAATTCATATGCAAGACTTGCCATACCATCACCATATCAAAGCAATGGAGATAAGTAAAATAATAAGTCTGCCAGGTTTAGCAAGATCCTCCAGTATGAACCAGGAAGTTACTGAAGAAAAAACAATGAATATGCAAGTACCAGCTTTACAAACTGAATCTCCTTTCTCCAAGATCAAATTGTGTCAATGCACTTTGACTATAGCCAACATTGAACAATTATAGTGTTTTGGTGATACAACTATCCAAAGATGAACCAAGATATCTTGAAAAGGTTTCACTTGCTGGACTTCAGATATTGGGTTGATTCTCCCCAAAAAAACTAAGTGCCCAACAGGTGCGGATACAGAGGTTTTTCGGGGGCGGAGGGTGTGTGTGTGTGGGTGTGTGTGTGTGTGTGTGTGTGTGTTGGCGGCGCAGAGCCTGAACCTGCTGGAGAGGCCAGCATCAGCACGCTTAGCAGGCCACTGTGCATGCACCGTTCTGTCAGTGGGGAGACTAGTGCATGTGCACTATTGCCCAACCCCTCCCCTCCTCCCCAAGTCCAGCCTGAACTCTCCCACTATGTCCAGTCCCAACTGCCCCCTCCTTCAGGCCAGGAGAACCGCCCCACATTATGTTTCACTCATTTTGTTTGCGAACAATATGCATTCTGCAGTCTCATTACTAACGTGAGAAGAGTCAAGTGAAACCATCCTAAATTATATTTCATTGCAGGCATTTATAAACTCTTTTGAAAGTTCAAACCCAATATTTACTATAATTGTCGTGCAATTTGGGAACCCAACACAATTCAATGGCAAGGATTCATCACTGCAAAACAAAATCCCCTATGTTTTTTTTTAATCCATTGATGGCACACTGAGGAAAGAATATAACTTTGATCTGGGCCTACTGCACACACATCTCAACAATACAGAAAGCAAACCACATTATAAAAATGTCACGGTTGGAGGATTACTCAAAACCAATAAGAACTAGTTTTTAAAAGTTTTGATGCACCAATAGGATATTAGATAAGCATTAAGAATTACTGATTAAATGGTAAACCTTTTTGCTAGTTTGGCACAGCATTGTTTTCAATTATATAAAAAAGCTTAATTTGAGATACAAATCCATTTGTATAACTTGCATTTTTATAGTATCATCAATGAAGTAAACTAAACCAAAGTATTTCACTAAAGCATAATCTAAAATTATGGATATTAGGAAGCTGACCAAATGCTTGGTTGAAGATGTGCTTTCAAGGAGAAGGAAGAATTTTGAGCAGCAAACACAAAACCAATTAAGACACGTGGAACTGAAAGAAGGCAGGACATACAAGAAGCCAGAGTTGAGGAAAGAAAGAATTCAAGGAATAGAGTTGAAGGGGGTTAAAGAGATATGGTGGAGCAAGACAATGGAGAAGTTTAAACACATGTAAGAATGTTAAATGCAATAAGGTTTAAAAGCCACTGTAGATCAGCGAGTAAGCAGAACTTTATGTGGAGCATCAGAGTTGGAGAGAAAGGCTGACCAGCCAATCAGGCCAGCAATTGCAATAGTTGACACTGGAGGTGGCAAGAGTTTTAATGGCAGAATGAGGAAAGTATGCATTGTTATGGAAGGTGAAATAGGCAGACTTTGCAATGGAGAGATCATGGGGGTCAGAAACTTAGCTCTGCATCAACTTTGACATACGAGCAGTCTAGTTCAGGCCAAGACATTGACAGGAACAGGGGTAGAATCAGTAGTGACAGTCAGGATTTTACAGAGGGCTGGAATGGTGGTCTTGGTCTTCCCAATATCTAGCTGGGAAAATATCAACGCCTTGATGTCAGGTAAGCAGACTGAAAGCACAAATATAGTGGAAAAATCACGGTGCGGTTGTCAGATAGGAACACAAGTACATTACAGCCCCTTGAGCCTGTTCCACCATTCAATTAGATCATGACTAATCTGTTACTCAACTCAAGATTAGGCCACTCAGGAGCAGAAGTCAGGAAACTTTTTTTTGAACACAAATGGTAGTAAGAACTAGAACATTCTTCCCAAAAAGATACAAATGGTAAGTCTATTGGAGTTTTCTGGTAAAAAAAATCTATTTATCAGTGTATTTGTTAGATAAGAGCATCAAGGGAAATGAAGAAACATTGGAGAAAACTGTTTAGAGGTGTGGGTCAGCAACGATATAGTTTGAATGCTGTGGAAGACCCAAGTGACTCAACAGTCTATTCCTCTTCAAGAGTTGTGCCCTCTTGTTAGACCATAAGACATAAGAGCAGAATGAAGCCACTCAGCCCGAGTCTGCTCTGCCATTCAATAATGGCTGATTTTTTTCTCCTTCCTATTCTCCGCCCTTTTCCCTATAACACCTGATCCCCTTATTAATCAAGAACCTATCTATCTCTGTCTTAAAGACACTCAATGATCTGGCCTCCACAGCGTTCTACAGCAGAGTTCCACAGATTCACCATTCTCTGGTTGAAGAAATTCCTCCTCATCTCTGTTTTATAGGATCGTCCCTTTAGCCAGAGGTTGCGCCCTCTGGTTCTAGATTTTCCTACTAGTGGAAACATTCTCTCCATATCCACTCTGTCCAGACCTCGCAGTATCCTGTAAATTTCAATAAAATCTCCCCTCATCCTTCTAAACTCCAACAAGTACAGGCCCAGCGTCCTCAACATCATATGACAAGCTCTGCATTCCAGGGATCATTCTTGTGAACCTCCTCTGGACCTTTTCCAAGGCCAGCACATCCTTCCTTAGATATGGAGCCCAAAACTGTACACAATACTCCAAATGTGGTCTGAACATGCCAGCATTGAAATCCTACTGTTAACAAATGTGTAAAGATCCTATCATTTGTGGCTGCATCAGGTTTTCTGGATGGCAGGTTTTTCTGAAGCTCTACTTTAAAGTGATCTGGGTTGTAACACAGATGGTGTGTATAAAAGTGATTTAAATTGTTCTTTGTGGGAAATCCCATTACTTAACATATCAGAGGATCTGTGCGAAAAACAGCCTCAAAAATACATCCCTGCCCTTGTATTCTGGCCCTCTCGACAAGAATGCTAACATTGCATTTGCCTTGCTAATTGCCGACTGAACCTGCACGTTAACTTTAAGAGAATCTTGAACAATGACTCCCAAGTCCCTTCATGTTTCTAATTTCCTAAGCCTTTTTCCATTTAGAAAATAGTCTATGCCTCCATTCCTCTTTCCAAAGTGCATAACCTCACACTTTTCCACATTGTATTCCATCTGCCACTTCTTTGCCCAGACTCCTAACCTGTCCAAGTCCTTCTGCAGCCCCCCTGCTTCCTCAATACTACCTGTCCCTCTACATATCTTTGTATCATCTGCAAACTTAGCAACAGTGCCTTCAGTTCCTTCCTCTAAATCATTAATGTATATTGTGAAAAGTTGTGGTACCAGCACTGAGACCTGAGGCACACCACTAATCACCGGCTGCCATCCTGAAAAAGACCCCTTTATCCCCATTCTTTGTCTTCTGCCAGTCAACCAATCCTCTATCCATGCCAGGATCTTACTCTTAAAACCATGGGCACTTAATTTATTTAACAGTTTTCTATGTGGCACCTTATCAAAAGCCTTCTGGAAATCTAAATAATAATAATAATCACGTTCACCAGCTCTCCTTTAACTAACTTCCTTGTTATCTCCTCAAAGAACTCCAACAGATTTGTCAGAAATGACTTCCCTTTGACAAAGCTGTGTGGACTCAGTCCTATTTTATCATGCACTTTCAAGTACTCCGCGATCTCATCTTTAATAATGGACTCAAAAATCTTACCAATGACCGAAGTCAGGCTAACCAACCTATAATTTCCTGTCTGCTGCCTCCCCCCCTTCCTAAACAGCAGCGTTACATTTGCTACTTTCCAGTCCTCTGGTACCCTCCCTGCCTCCAGTAATTCCCAAAAGATCACCACCAATACCTCCACGATTTCCTCAGCTATCTCTTTTAGAACCCTGGGGTGTAATCCATCTGGTCCAGGTGATTTATCCACCTTCAGACCTCTCAGTTTCCCCAGGACCTTCTCCTCAGTGATGTTTTGGGTATTCCCAGCTTTTTAATCTCTACATCATTGTAAACACCTAAAAAAACCCGTTTCAATGTCCTAGCCTTATGCAACTTGTCCTAATTGAACCCTTGGTCCCTGGTATAACTCCGGCTAATTGTTGCTATACTTCTTCCATGGCGAATATATTTTATAATCCCCAAATACCCCAAAGTAGGACTCTCAAATGTTATATTCCAATCCCCTGGATATAAAGGGCAACATTCCATTAGCAATATTCTTTATTTTTTGTATGTGTGCACTAGCTTTTAATGATTTGTGTGTGAGAACATCGAAATTCCTGTGCTCTTTATATTTCTGGTCTCTCGCTCTTAAAAGAAGCAATGCTGATTTTTCTTTTTTGAATCCAAAGCAGACTATCTTACACTTTCCAGCGTGAACTTCTACTGTCACTTCTGTCCATACGTTTAATGTGTCTATGTCACTTTGCAACTTTCTGCTCCCATTGACAAATCTTACTGAGTCCTCCCAATTTAACGTAATCTCCAAAGGCAAATGTACAACTCCCTATTCCTTCATTCAAATAATTGATATTTATGGTGAAAAGCTGTGCCCCAGTACAGAACCCATCCCTAAGGGATGCTACCTGACACATTTAACCAAGAGTACCCCACACTCTGTCTCCTGACTCAAACAATTATCAATCCATGACACCAAAATTACCACTAATTCCACAAACTCTGATTTTTAAAATAATCTCGTGTTGAATATCATCAAATAGCATATGGGAGTCCATGTGCAATGTCCTCGGACACTTCCAAACTCACCTTATTAGTGCTCTTATCAAAACATTGCACAATATTCATCAGATAGGTCCTACCCATCACAAATTGATACAGATTTTCTGATCAGCACATACTTCTTCAAATGTTTGGTCACTCTGTCCATAATGATAGATTCCAGTATCATCCCCACAACTGAAGTTAGATTGGCTAATTTGTGGTTAAACCAAGTTTCTCCAGCCTGTTTTAAATAATGCATTAACATCCATAAATTTCTAATAGAGCTTCGCACTAACAGCACATAAATGAAAGATGATCTACAAGTCTGTGCATTTTAACCAGTAGTCAAAATTGCATAAATAAGAGAGGAACCAAACAAGTGTAGTCCCATCAAACTGAACAATGGTGAAGAGGAATTGGAATAGGATGGGCAACTATGGACTACATAGAAGTCAAGGAGGATGAGGCCACAATTAGAGTGTTTGTGACTTCTAAAGCTGTTCTGGTGCCATGAGAGGAGCAGAAGCCTGAGTAGACAAATGGAGCTGAAAGAGAGATAGGCAAAGATATGGGAGGTAACAAAATGTTCAAAGACTTTGAAGGAACAGGCAAGGAGGTTGGAATTAGGGAAGGTAATTTGGAAGGATATGGATTACAGTGGAGTTTTGAAAATGTCATTGAAAGGGAGGAGATATTACTTGAGGACAGGGAAACATTAATGCTTCAGCACTGTAGGGATTCTACGATTCTAAAGTCAACTGATGCCCTTTTCTTCTAGCAATTAGATAAGCAGTTACTTGTTTGTAGATGGAAACCAGAAGTATAGCAAAAGTACAACTAACAAAAATGCAAAATAAAATTAACACTGGTTATACTGAACAAGTGAACTGGCAGCTGTTTCAAATGATAGAAAAATTAAAATGAAATTGAGTGGGAGTGGGTGGGAGATCTCACGAGGAAAAAAGAAAATTACAATAGCTGGATCTTATTGGAATGGGTCATCTCATGTCATGTGCTGTTACATAGATATTTTTCTTCACCATTCATCTCAAAAAAATGTTTGTATGTACCCTGTTGTTTGTATAAGCTGATAATAATTTGATGAAGTTAAAGAGAAATCTTGAACTTCAGAGAATGGTGAGATTGTTATCTCCTTAATCATCAAAACTGATGAACTGAGAATGAAACAAAGAATATAGACAAAGAGGATGACTGAATTAATGAAATTGGATATAGAAAGAGAATTCAAAAAGGAGAGATAGGATTATGAAGGGAAAAAGTAAATAAAATTTGACATTTTTAAAATCTCTACTGTATGCAGGAATTGGATTGCACAGTTTAAACTTCTCCCTTTGTAGGCCAGAGATTTTTTTTTGGCATTGCATTAAAATTGATCAGATTCGAAAAGAAAAACTATGTTAAATTCTAGCCCTAACCTTCTGTCATGAGTTGAGTGGGCAATTAATGGGCAAATGCAACAAGTTTTAAAAAATAACAGGGACTAAGGATGAAATATCATTTATGCAAAATAAAAACAGTGCAGCATCATAAATTGTGTGGCAAATTCTAGCAATTTGCAGCTCACAATTTATTGCTTAATCCCCTGCCTGATTTGGACATTACTTGTGAAATGTATCATTAACACGCTGTTGTTTTACAGCAAGACCTAGCCCAATTAATGCAACAAACTCTCTGAAGGGTATAGCTGAAGGAAGAGGCTTTTGCTGGTGGGATTCATTGTTTATGATAGTATGCCAAATCCAAAGTCCGAATTCCTGCAAACTTCCAAACCAGTCCAGATCCAGCCTCACTTCTTGATCTGATATCAATTTGGAATCCTGAACAGAAAATAAGGGCTTTGTCTCTAGTTCCAAATCACGCACAGCAGAGAAACAAATCATGACTGTATATTGTAAAATATATTTTGCATGTTGGTACACGTGATTTTTATTTTTATTCATTCACAGGATGTGGATGTTGCTTGATCACTGCTCCCTTAACTGAAGTGGACTAAGACTTAACCACATTGCTATGGGTCGAAGGTCACAGTATAGGCTAATCCAGACAAGAATGGCATAATCAACTGAATGGGTTTTTACAACAATCCAGTAGTTTCATGGTCACCATTGCCGATATCAGCCTTTTAAAAAATGTCAAGTGTATTTAATTAACAAATTCAAGTTACCCAGCTACAATTTGAACACATATCCAGATCAGGTCCAGGAACGAAACCACTTTGTTAGGAAGAGAAAAGCATGTCATTATTTGAGTTGTGCTGTTTGGGATTCAAATTGAAGCTAGCTCTTAGATCAATTTTTTTTCTGAACAGAGTGCAAGTAGTTCTCAATAATAAAGTCCTATTAAAGCATCTTTCTTTGTCATAGATTCACACATACCTGACATATTTTCCCTTTTCTTTGTCTGTAGCAACACAGCTCTGTCTCTATCCAAACACCTGGAATTACAGCATTACGGTTGTCATGAGATTTATGAACTAACATAGTACAATTATTTTGGAAGTCTTTTATTGAAATATATTACACTCACCGAGGCTGACAACGATCGCACAGGTAAGTTTCTGGAATGTGCTGTCTATCGATACCCATGCAATCTATATGCTGCCAAACACTAAGAAAAATAAAAATGAAAGGAACAGATCAGATTGAAAACGTCACTGTTGAAATTGCAGGCATAATTTATAAATTACCCATGTAAGTATTTTATTCCAAACCATTACCTCTGTCTTTGATTATTTTAGTTGTAATGCAACTAATTGGCTATTAACTGCTACTTGTTTGCACTTTAAAAAAATCAGAGGTCATTTTGAATACTTATTATATTTGAGAAAAAGAAGCATAACCATGTAACATCTTTCCCTAACAAAAGAAAAATTGAAGTCATTTACTGTAATAATTCAGGGTTTTAGATAGAGTGCAAGCTGCTAAAAGAGGCACTTACCATTTTTTGCAATGTCATACTTTCCTTAATTATTCCTGAGGACTACTCTTGCATAAATCACAAAAAATCAGCTAAAGTTGGACAAGTTTACATGGATTCTCATGACAAAATTAATGAAAACAATTAAATTCAACTCAATCTAAAAAGCTTATGAGGTACTTATCATTTATCTTGAACGGAAATCCTAGAGACAATGTTATAAAGGTCAAGGAACTTACAAAAAACAGAAGAGGTTTTAAACTAGAATATCCCCAAATACTGTATGAAATCCTTGGGCAAGTCACTTATCTAAGATTTTAGGATACGTACTCCTCGTAAAAATAACAGTAATAAGCAGGTGGGTGTTTAATTTTCTCAACAATTTTCCCTCATCGTCAATTAAACAGCTTCTTGGCTACTAGTTGCTGTCCATCATCTCACCAAAGTGACTTTTATTCCTGTATGAACACGTACACTGTACCACTAGACTATTCAACTGCTAGGAGTGTTAAAGCTAAGCTGTAACTGTTCTTAGTGCAGTAATTTCTACAGGGGAGGCCAGATAGTGATCAGGATCTGTAATCCTGGCCTATCACACTAACCAGGTTACTTGAAGTGAAGACTGGCATCCTCATTAGTGCCCCACTTGATGTCTGCAATATAGCATGAACCTGATTCAATCTTGTCTGGCTAAATTGGATAAACTCCCCTTTGGAGAATCCCTTTAACATACTTTCAAAAATAAAATCATACTGTAATGTACACAAATTCCTACCTGCATTTGTCACAACAGATCATGTATCCATCATCATGGGTGAACCCACAGATGCATCTGGTAACATCTGTGCCATAGCTCCCATCCTCAGAAGTGCTGATCGTCGTGGCACTGGAAGTTTCATCAAAATTAGCGGTGGTGAATATGCTCACCTCATTTTTGCCTATCACCACTGTTGGAGGAGGGGATGCAGGGGGCGTTGGCGGAGGACGAGCACCATAATTATGGTCCTGTAATTGTTGAAAAGTGAGATTTCAATGTACACAATGCTATTTTCCCTCCAAATTGATTTGGTAAATTATTTACTTTGAATGGATGTTACTGCTGAAGAATGTACCCTGTGTTAGCATCAAGCACTTCCAACCAGACAGCAAAATTCATTTGATTTTGCTCCATCAATACATGTTGGACAAAACCTTAGAATAGCAACCCCAACTGTATGTGTGTGTCATTTCGAATTTCAAACTAAACACTCTTATGGGTTGAGCTAAGACCGTTAATTACCGTGCAATTAGAAAGATCCTTAAAATCATCAATTAAAAGATGTATTTCACTAGCTTAGAATAGCTTAAGTCAATAATAATTGATCAACTGGGCAAGTGGGCTGAGATATGGCAGATGGATTTTAACTCAGATAAATGCGAGTTGTTGCATTTTGGTAAGACAAACCAGGGCAGGGCCTACATAGTTACTGATAGACCTAGGGGTGGAGGTACATAGGTCCTTGAAATGGCCATCACAGGTGGACAGGGTACTGAAAGCGGCATTTGGCAAACTTGCCTTTATCAGTCAGAGCACAGCAATGAGTACAGGAGTTGGAATATTATGTTACAACTGTACAAAATATTGGTAAGGCCACATTTGGAGAACTGCATTCAATTCTGATCATTCTACTTTAGGAAGGATGTTATTAAACTGGAAAGGGTGCAAGAAAAATTTACAAGGATTCTACTGGGGCTGGAGGATTTGAATAATAAGGAGAGACTGTTTAGGCTGGGACTTTTTTTCCCTGGAGCGTAGGAGGACGAGGGGTATCCTTACAGAGGTTTATAAAATCATAAGGTGCATAGATAAGGTAAATAGCCAAGGTCTTTTCCCCAGGGTAGTGTTGTCTAGAATTAGAGGCATAGGTTTAAGGTGGGAGGGGAAAGATTTAAAAGGGACTTGAAGGGCAACTTTTACACGCAGAGGATGGTGCTCATATGGAATGAGTTGCCAGGCAATATGGTAGAGGCAGGTACAATCACAGCATTTAAAATACATTTGGGCAGGTACACGGATGGGAAAGTTTATAGGGATATATACCAAATGCAGGCAAATGGGACTAGTTCAGTTTAGGAAACCTGGTTGGCATGGATGAGTTGGGCCAACGAGCCTGTTTCTGTGCTGTATACCTCTCTGACTCTGTAATAGATTTAAACCTAGATGGTTACAGAGTTGAAAAGGCATTTTGCTAATCCAGGGTCCCTCAAACATAACGAGCTACGCAACCCCTAGTGAGCTTCCAAGAGCTTTGGGAAATCCCAAGCATTCTCATAGTGTCAACACCCTTTTTTTGTCATGAAATAGGTCTAAACACAAAAATCAAATGTAAACCAGTTTTTTCTAGCTATACCTATGCATATATTAGAATTAGGAAGAGACACACAGTCATAAATACATTCACCAGCTAAAGGAACACATCACCATAACCTCAAGACAAGTCACCTTCCCATGTCCCCTTAACAGTAAATGCATGCACACCCCAGTCTAATACATCACTTTCGCAGAATCGCTACAGTGCAGAAGGGGGCCATTTGGCCCATCGGGTCTGCATCAACTCTTTTGAGTATTTTACCCAGACCCTTTCAGCTGCCCTCTCCCTGCAACCCCACGCATTTACAATGGTCAATCTACCTACCTAAATTTCTGGACACCAAGGAGCAATTTAGTATGGCCAAACCACCAAATCAGCACACCGCTGGACTGTGGAAGAAAACAGCAGCACCCAGAGAAAACCCATGCAAACATGGGGAGAGCATGAAAACTCCACACAGGTAGTCACCAAAGGCCAGAATCGAACCCGGGTCGCTGGAGCTGGGAGGCAAGTGCTAACCACTGTGCCACAGATATCACCCCTCTCATACATACTCATCCCTCCCACACAAATATAGACACATCACCCATCCCACAGACACGTACACTCACCCACCCCTCACTCCCACAGACAGACAGACACACACACCTTTCACTCAAACTCTCACAGGCATCTCTCACGCATTCACCCACCTCGCACACTGCACTCACCCTTCAGAATCAGGCTAGCATCATCCATTGATCCCAAGGGGTTTTGCTCTAATTGGCCCATTTCAATTCTATAATCATTTTTAAACTATGCACATTCAATCTGGCATTTGCCTGTCCCATGGTGGCCTCCAGCACTTCGGACATCTTGGAGATCCTTGAAAAGAGCCCCAGGATTCGCAGATCCCAATTTCGGAACCCCTAATGTAATGCACAACCCATTCTCTAACAATTAAGTTTCTAGCACAGAACTTAAATTTGTCCTGCAAAACTGGCACAGTTATTGACAATCACAAATATTGTGTTATCAGCCCAAAACTAAAATACTATAAATACTACTGTTAGTAGTGTCTATAATGAAAGAAAATATGTTTAATGCATAACTTTCATTTTTAACAATCGGTGCAATTAACCTCCAATTCAACTTTGAAAAAAATACTAATGCATTGTCAGTCTATGTTGAAACTCACTTCCTGTGTTGGTAGAAAATAACTGTATACTCAGATTGGTAGAAGTAATATTCAGTTAAGGCAGGTGTAAATGCATTTAAATGCAAATTAATTTTGAAGCTAACAAGGCTGAATGGAATTGCAAAAAAAAATGCCCATTCTGTCACAAAAAAATCACACAAAGCAAGCACAGCCGCTTTGTTATATTTCAATAATAGATATTAAGCCAGAATGTACCAATTTATTAAGTAAATGAACACTTCAAGTAATAATAACAAGCAAAGAAAAACAGTGGATTTTTTACATGATGAAATGATGCAGTATTTGGTTAGAAAGTCAATAATGCTGCTTTATGAAGCAACAATATAACTTGTACAGTGGCAGGTAATATTTTTTAAAGTAGTGATTCAGATCTGATCTGTTAGAAAAAAACTTAAGCAAAACAGGTAGCCATTTTATTAATTCAAAAACTTACTGCATAAGGCAAACCAATGTAACTGTGTGAATGATGAGAACTGCTGGTATATAACTGGTGCGGATAATTGTTTGACTTCTCTACTACCACAGGGCTTGCTTCTACAGATTCTGGTCTAGAAAAAGAGAAAATATATTGAATTATTCACTAAGTTCTAGATGCATTGCTAGGTACATAATTTGTTAAAATGCAAATAATTAGTTCATGTTACACCTCCATTATAAATAGCCCACACATAAACTAGATTTCTATTAGAATTAGATTTATTTATCTCAAAGTCATTTGTTTTATTATTCTGTGATGCATTACAATGCTGCAGAAACATTGACTGCCATTGGGGCACTGCTACAAAATGAAAGGTAGGAGCATTTTAAAATCCAGCAGAATATAGCACAGGCACGATTTAGTTCTTATTTTACATAATAAATAGAGGTATACTGAGTCAAATTGTGTGCATGAGAAGTATAGACATATATATATATACATATATATATGTATATATAAACACACACAGGCACTTCCGATAAAGCCAAACCACGTTTTGGCAAAACAAAAAGAGGAAATTACTACACTATTTTCAGTACAGCGTAACAAACTCAAGTACAGATCAGTAAAAAAAACTTGACTTATAATTATAGAAAATAAATAACACAAAATGATTTTTTTTCCCTACTTTAAGATATTACTTTATGCCTATACTTCATTTCATTGCAGAAAAATGGGAGGTCTTGCAGCGTAGTGGTCTGGCCTCTGGGCCAGAAACTCTAGGTTCAAATCCCCACCAGGACTTGATGGCGACAGAAAGAGGTGGCAAAGTGGTATTGTCACTGCACTAACATTCTACAGTCTCGTGGCAATGTCCTGGGGCCCCGGGTTTGAATCCCATCAGGGCAGATGGTGAAATTTGAATTAAAAAGTACCTAGGATTAGAAAGTCTTATGTGACTACAAAACCATTGACAATTGTTGTAAAAACTCACCTGGTTCACTGATCTCCTTTAGAAAAGGAAATGTGCTATCTTTAGTTGGTCGGGCTTACATTTGACTCCAGACCCACAGCATTGTGGTTGACTCTTACATGTCCTCTGTACAAGGGCAGTCAGGGATCAGCAATAAATGCTGGGCTAGACAGCAATGTCACATCCCATGTATGAATTTAAAAAATTCATGACGCAATTCAACAGGCTGACAATCAGTTCAAGAATTTATCCATGGTTCCCCAAAGGGGTGAGGAGTGTGTGAAGACTGCATTTTTTTGCTGCTAAATTTTGTAGGTTATCATCACTTCGTTTGTTGGAAATGGCAAATGAATACAGAACAAATGATGTTTTCTTCATTGTGGATCAGCTGTTTCAAAACCTCCATGCAATCAGTTCAAGTTTGCATAAAGGGAGATAAGTTTTTTAAAAATAATTTATGGGATGCCTTTCATCACTGGCTAGGCCAACATTTATTACTCATCCTTGGTTGCCCTCAAGAAGGTAGTGATGAACTGCTTTCTTGAATCACTGCAGTTCCTAAGGTGCAGGTACACCCATGGTGCAGTCACAGAAGGAGTTCCAGGATTTTGATTCAGTGACAATGAAGGAACGGTGATATAATTCCTAGTTGGGATATTGAGTCACACAAAATATGGGCACAAAAATGTGAATGCATGATAACATTCTGAAACATACCCATTATTTGCTTGAAGACATCTTTAATGTTGATGAAACTGACATTTTCTACAAGCTGTTTTCAGCTTGAATGCTAGCTTTCATCAACAAAAATGCCCTAGTGAAAGAAGATAAGCAGCAAATTATATTATGGTTTGGACCAGCATGACTAGGTAAAAAAGAGACCGAAATTTGAAAGCTCTCAATATTTTGTGGTGGTCATTATTATTTTGTCTCTTAGCCAAACAATGTTGTGTGGATGACCAGAGCTCTCTCCAGTGAATGGTTGGGTCTCTCTGACCAACAAAAAAATGCACCTTGATTGTTGATAACTGGAACTATTTTCAAGTACCTAAGACCAGAATTTATTGCTAAATGCTGACATCACTATAAATTAATTTCATCAGAGGATGCAGCACCTGCAGCCAACATGAACTGGGATCACACATAGGTAAAAATGGTTGATCCTCAGAGAGAACTCTTTTCAGTATGCGTTCTTGGACGCGACTGTTTAAATAAAATTTAAAAGCATTTTTTGTGTTCATAAGAAAGTCTTGAAGTCCAGACTGCTGAATGTCATGAAAACTAATGTTGCTATGTGGAAACAAGCTGCCTTTAATAGGAGTGTAAAGGACAAAGAGATGTTTGGACTTAGAGAAAATGGTGGTGTAGGTACCAATCCTCACCAAAAGCATGGAATCCAAATCTGTAGTGAACAGCTAATCTAGGTGTCTTGATGCAAGTTTTTTTTGAGCTAAATAGTTACAGTACTCAACAAACGTAGATAACCTGATGAAATTCTTCCCTAGTTTGTGGATCATCGTGCTATTGACAGAATGCATTACAGAATGAAACAACTGAGCTTTCCAATGTGCAGTTCATTTAAGGATCAGCTTTTGATCGTGTGCATTTCAAGATCTGCTTTAATATTTTATTGCATTATAAATGTTTTCGAGTGTTCAGCTATGATTTAATTAAGTGGCAGAATATGTGCGAGGGGCTCAATGGCCTTCTGTTAAACACCCTCAATGCTGTTTCATTAAAATCACTGAAAACAAATGACTGGACAATTTCATTTTTAAAAAATTAATATTGCATACTTACAGTATTTTAGTTTCATATGCAAAAGATGATCAAAACATTCTGTTTCTCCATTTACTAAACTGTCTGAATTAAAAACCATTAAATTAAAATAGCCTGTTAGGGGATTTTATCACTGCCAATCTTCTCTCATTTCCTTCTGAATGCATCAACTTCCTGTTCAGATGTAATTCCACAGAAGCCATAGCACTCTGTCCTCACTTGAATAGCTGGTTTTTTTTTGTGAGCCCTGATTGAATGTCAAGAGACTGTTAAGCCTGTGTATATTTCTTGGAAGTATCATGATCAGCAAGATCAGGAAGAGGACCACTAGCAAGTATGTTCCCTCCCTAAACTAGAAACACTGAGGCAAACAGCAGTCCACCTAATACCATTCTAGGAAAGAACTAAAGGCCAAACCTAGGATTATGATGGTCTGCTTTATTCAACAATTCACCAAGCAATTAGGAGAATTTTTACAAACCTGCTTCTGAAAATCAATGCTATCATTAAGATAATGCAACTAAACAGCCCATTAAGTGATTATGCACTTTTTCTATAATAATGAAATGTATTAATATATTCTGCAATGTATATATATTCTGAAACTTATTCTCATTATTGTTTCCAAGAGATCTTATTGGAGCATTTAATTGTACCAGTGAACAAAGCTTGGTGATGGTGAAAAGTTTTAATCATATCAGGAATTTTTTGTTCTTTAATAATTTAACAGGAAAGTGCTTGTTAAAATGAACAAGTAGTTAAAAACTTCTAGATATTATTGAATCAGTTAACTGAAAAAATAATTAAAGAAAATTTGGTTAAACAGATTCTTAATGTGAATGATAAAATTCAATTTTACTCCACGACAGTGTGTACATTACTGTACAAATAAATAAAACTTAGCATTGATGTAATTGTTTTAACACTGATACTGTTCCTTCAAATGATTCGCACGTTGTTTGACAATTATTGTTAGCTATATGTTCTTTAAAGGAGCATCAATCATTATAATTTACGCAACTACCACAGAAATTTATAAAAATGGAGTTAAGAACAGATAACAGTCAGACCTGCCGCAAAAACCATGAAGAATTTTGAACTTGAGACGGTCTAAGTCAAGAGATCAGCAGCAGAAAAGCAATCAACCAACACGGAAGCAGCAGAAAATTACTGTAGCACATGTTTTGCTTATATATCCAACTGCCAAAAAGCACAATAACCTCGTTGTGGCCACCAACGTGAGTGAGCTCACATCCTTTTACACTGCTAAATGATTCCGCCCAAAGTAAAAATTATTCAACTGCTGGAGAAAGAAACAAATATTGCAACACAATACTGATTTCTTAGTAAGAACGTACTAACAAAAGCTTCATAAACGAATGTGGCAATTTTCCCAAAATTAAGAACATAGTTATCAGCAGACTGGTGCCCATTCTCATTAGTAATGCACTCACTGAAAAAAATGTGCACTCAACACATAACTGGTGAACAATTCAGAATTAAAACTTGGATTTCTACATTCCATTCTGTTGCTCAGTATTGCTTGAATGCATAGGATAGCTAAAACTTTAAAGCTTGGTAAGCACCAACAAATTCATAAGCTTATTTCCTGATGGTTTTAAAACTTTGACTCCTCCCTTCTCAAGAACTGCAAAAAGTAAACTACAGCCATCATCTTTTTCTGTTTTCAGATCCAATTCTTGGCTGAATGACATATAGTGGTCAATGTATAAAAGGAATAACTTTCTATTGTAACAAGCCTCACCTTGTGCAACATTGGAAAGCTGAATTGCAACACACATTGATGACCTTCCCATTTAAGGTATGTGGTTTAATATACATTTCTTTCTTGTTTGGTAAGTAGTGAGCACTGCGGTCATTGAGTCATCTGGGTTACAGTAGCTGCACGAGGGTTCCTCTTTCACTGCCTTATAGATTACACAGACACTGAACAAATTCCAGCAGAAATGCTATTCCAGTGGTATGAGAATAGAGGGGCAGGGGGAAAGGGGGGAAAAAGAAGAGAGAAATGGGAACAGAACAAAGTTTGGTTTGTATCAACAGTAATCAAATTGTATACATACTGTAAATACAGCGCAATACACATTTAATCAACAAACTCTTGTTTAGTGCAGAAATCAGCTAAAAACATTTCAAGTTTCAGTGCAAATCATTTATCTATATTTCCATAAACTATGGTGGATTATTTTCACAATAATCAAGATTGTGCAGAATTTATATGAAATTGTATTTATTATAAAGATGATATGCTGGCTCTTTGATCCTTCCCATCTGGCCAAGTAAAAACGCTTTGCTTCCTCTTGTCTGCCTGACTGTGGAGAATTATGACTTGTACCATCATACCATTATAACTTGTTCTGACAGCTAATGTGCTCCACCTGTCAACCATTTAAAGATGGCACTGCTTAAAATTAGATTCCCTAATCTACAAACAAAGGACATATTTAATGGTATCTACATCCACAGTAAGGTGGCAGGGAAGTTGAACCTAAAGTCTTTAATGTAAACATTTATTTTGATTTCTGAGGGTAAGTCAGTAAATTGTGATTGTTAATTAATCACAATCAGTCTTTGTGTACGTATGAACATACAAGTTAGGAGGAACAGGCCACTTGGCCCTTTCAGCTCGCTCCACCATTCAATAAGATCATGGTTAATCTGATTGCAACTCAACTCCACATCCCCACCTACCATCAAGAACCTTTCTCCTGCTTGCTTATCAAGAACCTAACTAATTCTGTCTTAAAAATATGCTTTTCCCCAAAATGCAGAGGAAACAGAATTCCAAAGACCAAAATCCTCAGAGAAATTTGTTTTTCCTCATCTATCATAAATGGGCGACCATTTATTTTTAAAGTGACCTTTTGTTCTAGATTCTCCCACAAGAGGAAGTATACTTTCCACATCCACACTGTCAAGATCTTTCAGTATATGTTTCAATAATGTCACCTCTTACTATTCTCAACTCCAGTGAATAAAAGCCTAGGCTGTCCAAACTTTCTTTACAAGACAACCTGCCCAGTCCAGATAGAGCTTAACTTTATGTAAGCATGCAACTTATATGGAAAATACTACATTCAGAATAAGATTATATTGATCATCAGTTTAAAGATTAACACACTGAACTTCTTTCTTTGTGCTGGTGGCATCACTAAATAAACATGCAATTTTTACTCCATTCAAAGTGAACCATTCTGTGATTGGCACCAATTCCTGTTTGTACCAATGAAGAAAAAAATGTAACAAAGGAATGCATGCAATAAAACTGACAGTTACAGAAAACTGGGCAGATCTTATAGTAGATCTTTAGGACTATGTTTCTAGTCAATAAAGATGGCTTGAACCTATGGTGTTTGAGTTACACAGCTTCTGAATGCAAGCATTGAGTGTTAATTTTGAAAAATGTTAAACTTGTTGATTTGTGATGTATCCAACTGCAAACACCAGAATTTCAGATACCCTGTTTGCTTAATGGCTCAGTTCAACATTTTGAGTGAAGGATGTCCTCAGTTAACCAAAGCCAGTTATTTATTTTTCACTGTTTAAACGTGATCCATTTCCCATTTATTTCTTCATTTATTAACGCTTTGTACTAGAGTTTGTAGCAACACTGCATGAATTTGAAAGGCTTTTATTCCAGTTCAAAAATATACATAAAGCAAACTTAAAAGAAATTAGATACAGTAATTGTTTCAATTAAATACATAATTAAAAAGATTAACATTAAAAACATTAACTGAGATTAAACATAATTCAGTTTTTAAAAAGCATTTGACAGTCTGATGGTCTTTATTTTATATCTACATACAATCAACTGATATCTAGGTATATATTAAAACTTTCACATACAGTATGCATTTCCTGTTCATTTTGCCTTTACTTCCTATGTTATAATTCTTGAGTAACGCTTTTAAGCCAACATTTAGCCATAATTGTAGACCCTTAAAACAAGGCAGTACTGTCATATGAAGCTGTAATGTAGATCTACTTCCACAAGATGGTGCTCTGGTTTGGATTATACTGGTCTACAAGTTGTGTCTCTCTGTCATCTTATTTCCCAAATCTTATGTAATACAATTTATTTTCATCTTAATCTTGGCGAGATTACTTTTTCTTCTTGCAGTCCCTAATTCCGACCACCTCCAGCCACCTTTCCAATCTTGCTGGCTGTTTTTTTCATAGGTTTACAGCCAGCAAGTGCCATCTCTCCCTCATTCGTAGTTCCTGCCAACTTTCACCTTCCTCCTCCTCTATGTGGCTTGCTACCTTTTCTTACTCTTTAAGCTTTAGCACCGCATGGAGAGCTTTTCAAAATGAAATTGGCAATTAGAACTTTGCTTGCAACTTCAGTACTCTATTCCAAGATCTTCTGGCCCAGTCTCCGCTCCTACCAAACGCTGTTGCTGGCTAGCCCCACTGCTTTTATAATACTGTATTCTTTAAACTGTTAATTGCAAGAATGTCAGACAGACAAAAGGAATAAGGATGGAGAGAATGGGAAGTAGTAATTTATAATAATGGCCATGCTGGTTGGGAGGGAGATTACAACTGACAAAGACAGTGATAAGTAGAGTAAGAGTAAAGGCACAAATATAAGAAAATGAACCACAAAAAAGGAAGAAGATAGAATATGAAGGACACAATGAAAACAGTAAGATAACCACGAGACACCACATCCTCCAACTAGCAAGCAAATCCACAGAAGACTAACTGCTTATTGCTAATTGCCCCTGCATCTAAGAAGTTATAAAGAACACACTCCTGACTGTCACCATTAATCACAACTTCTCTTATTCTGTTAAGAGCTTAGAATTCACTGTAAACTTAATAGATTTTCTACCTTGAGCAAAGTCCTTTTTTAAAACTAACGTTAGGGATGGCGAGCTTTTTTGCTCCATTGAAAAACCACATCAGAGTTCACCAGCAGAAGACAATTCTGACTTCTTCTACCCATTAGTTTCAGCTGCCATCACAACCCATCCACACCCCTATCTTGGTTAGATGTTACTTGGGATTTCCTCAAGTGGCATGAACTGTAGGATTCCAAAAAGCATTTCACCAACACCAAACTTGGCTAAGAAGCCTCTATTACTTAAACAAAATTTCAGTATCTAGTTAAATATCACCATACTAAACAACATTAAGAATGGAGAACAGAAGCAGCTTAGATTTACTCTTTACACTATCTTCCCCAAACAGCTGTTTTTCCCATTTCATCTTCCAAACCATGTCTCTTCCTTCTACTACCCATTCCAGCCTGCTCCCAAAACTCTGCTGTCACATTCCTGTTACCACAGGATCAATTCTAAATCTGAAATTATTTATGAGGTTTTAAAACATTTTAAAAACTCAAGAGGATTGCCAGTTGGTAATGTGGCTAAACCACTATTCTCAATGGCAACCTACACATGGTGACCATTCACCTTACCCATTCCACATCTCAGAATCCAGCTCCCCATACATCCACTGCCAGAAATCACTTACCTTTGCCACAACCCAGCAGCTTCCCCTTCTCACTTCACACACTAACACACGACACCCAGATTTCAAAAGTACTTTCTCAGTCTCACACAATTCCAATACCCAAGGATCACACTTCCGAAGATTATCCCATTTGTTCTTTCCATATTCTACCTCCTAATATTTCCATATACGAAATGCCCAACAGTACCAATCTATATAGTGCTTTTTACGACTTCAGCTTCCTGTATATCCAGGTCTTGAAATTAAGGTATGATTATAAAGTTTCAGGATGTGTAAAACAAATAATGATGTTTACTAATTTACAATTTCAACAAAAATGTAGACACCATCACATATTTGATCTCAACTACTGATAACATTTTGTAATTAAAACAATGTCACATATTCAATCGCTATAAATTAATAGTGATAAAGTATAGGTTACATAATACACAAGAACGATCTTCCAAGTCACCCTGAGCACTGCCACGGAAAATCCAATCATATCGGGTTGCTCCTTGTAACAATTTAACTGCTAATATGTTAACTACAATTTAGCTAACTGTTAAACAGCATGCAGAATTATTTCAATTAACTCTGGTTGCCCTAATCATTCACTTCAATTATCCTGAGGGCAGTCTACAAAAAAAATGTATACACAGTCACATGTATGCTTGTATTCATTTAGTAAGTGACTAGTAATAGCTGCATCCACACCATTCACTGTCCAAGTTGATATAATAATTACTTAGGCCAAGAATTGACTGGCTTGTCCATTACATCACAAATTGGTAAAACGGCATTTGGCATTCTTGACCATTTTATCCCTGCTTAAGCACCATTTGAAGTCTGGCTGGATGACTAATTGGAATGATCTCAAACATGAAGTCACTACCTCATATAGGTATGCCAGCTGACAGTTTTTAGCTGCTGTAACCCTATGTTGTTGAATTTCCTTCCTAAATCTTTCTACCTCTCTTTTCTTCTCTAAGTTGTTCCTTAAAACCTACCACACCTTCTGAATATACCTGGGAGTCAATCACTGGACTAGTAATCCAGAGACCCAGATCAAGATCAGGTTTAAATCCCACGGCTGCAGATAGTGAAAATTGAATTCAATAATAAAAAAAATCAAAAATCTAATAATGACCATGAAAACGTTGTCAATTGTTGTATCTCATGTTCACTAATGTCCTTTATGGAAGGACATTCTTATCTAGTCTGGTCTACGTGACTCCAGATTCACAGCAATGTGGCTGATTGTTAGATCCCTCTATAATTAGGGATGGGCAACATCTTTTGAATTGCTCTTGTGAATTGCCTCAGAACATTTTACTGCATTAAAGACATTATATAAATGTTTTGTTGCAAAGATCTCCTCAGAGTTCAGACAAGCATAACATCCTGTCCACAAAGTTTTAAAAAAAGTTGCACTGCAGCTTAAGCACTTCCAGTGTGGAAGTGGTTAGCTCATATAGAGGTCATTTATTTTCCTCTGGTTGTTTAAGTTTCATTAAGTTGCAATGTAAAATCTTACCAGCTTATCAAGTACAAGTCTCTAAACTGCATGATTTCCAAATATTTGTAATGATTTTAGCAACTTTCTACTCTCCCTTATAAAGTCAGATATAATGGAGTGATCAAAACTTCAAAGTATCAAATGTTCAGTCAAATATAATCCAACACCGAAACATAGCTCTTTTCAAAAATTCTATTTCTTGACACATTATCAATGCAAGGAACATCAGTTTTGTTGTTAAAGATCAGTGGAAGAAGCCAGCAGCTCCCCTGGCTCAACCAGGGGAGGGGTGGCCAAAGTAGATTCTTTACTCAGAGAGTGGTTGGGGTGTGGAATGCACTGCCTGCTGTAATAGTGGAGTAAGACACTTTAGCAACTTTCAAGCGGTTATTGGATAGGCACATGGAGCACACCAGAACGATAGGGAGTGGGATAGTTTGATCTTGGGTTCCGACATAGCTCGGCACAACATTGAGGGCCGAAGGGCCTGTACTGTGCTGTATTGTTCTATGTTCTATAACCATGCCCTTAACCTGCTGATGGTCTATTCGGTAAGAAGTCTCACAACACTAGGTTAAAGTCCAACAGATCTATTCAGCAGCAACACCATGATTATCCACAAGAAAGAAACAACATCAGACCCAAAGACCTTATCAATTACCTAGTGGATATCATTGAACAGTAGTGCTATTTTCTATGCTGACATGCCAGCACAGTGGCAAAGCGGTTATAGCATTGCTCCCTCACAGCACCAGGGACCCGGGTTCAATTCCCAGCTTGGGTTACTGTCAATGCAGATTCTGCACATTTCCCCTGTGGGTTTCTGCAAAGGTTTCCTCTGAGTCCTCCGGTTTCCTCCCACATTCCGAAAGATGTGCTGGTTAGGTGCATTGGTCATGCTAAATTCTCCCTCAGTATACCCGAATAGGCGCCTATTTTCACAGCAACTTCATTGCAATGTTAATATAAGCCTACTTGTGATATTAATAAATAAACTTAAAAAACTTAATGTCATGCGCTACAGTGATTTTCTTCCAACCTGTAAGATTCTTACCAAATCAATAGAAGCAGGCACCCAGACAGAGCTGGCAGTCGAGAAGACAATAGCAGTAATCCTGCTGCAATACACAGACTAAAAAATATGTTGACCACTCACTTCTGCTCCATTGGTTTCCAATGTCTCAATTACAAATTTTAAGACAGAAAAATTGTTCAACAAAATGAATAAATTATTTTGAAAAGAGGATATTGTGGTTAATTCTGTTTTAACAGAGCAACAAGTGTTCAATTTCTGAATCATACTGGGTTAGCTACAAACTTGAAAAGACTGGATCTGAAAAACAGCTGTTTGATTGAAGTATTTGAATTGCAAGAGTCAGGTTATTTCAACAGCATTTGAACAGCCGAAAAAAAATTAACAATTCCTTATTGTCACTCTCCAGAAAAAAATCTAAGCATACATTTGTGTTTAGGCTTGTTTTGATCACACCCATCTACCCATACACTTATTTAAAATTTATTATATGTAAAAGGCAAACATTATGAGAAGAGATAAAACACCATTTTCTATTCAAAGCTGTAATCCCATCTAAACCAATGGATCCCTCTGTCACTTAATTCTCAACATCAGGATTTGCAATGAACCCAAAAAAGCTGCATGACAGTTGCAGTGTTATACCTCACTAAGAAGTAATCTGAGCAGCAAATATCAGGAGTAACACACAGGAATGCCATTGAAAGTACTTCTCCACAGGCACTATCGGTTTTGAAAACTGGAGGTAATTCTGACCCAAGAATAGATGAGTTTGGGTCAGGTGGGAGATTGAAACTTAAAAATCTCAAGACCACATCCAACATACTCACTAAATTTTAATGGAGGTGGCAGTAAGTGGAAAAATACTGCCAACCCTCTACCTAAAGGCAGATCATTCATTTTAATGAGGCTTTATGCCTACAATATTATTTTTCCTTAACTGTGCCTGCTTGGTTTGTCAACTCCCAGGAAATCCAGCATTTAAAAGGAGTAAGGATATTGCAGGAAAAGGCAAGTACTTTTTTGGCCCTGCTTCTGTGCCAGGAGTTTCCTCCTGAATGCACAAGAAAGTCTGTTTTCCACTTCAAATAATATTACCCTAGTACCAATGATCACTGAGCACTCCAGGCCACAGAACCAAATTCCCATCTCCGCACCAACCACTTTCTGGTCCCACGTGATCATCCCCAATCTTTCAGACCATAGTGTATCCACCTCCTCTCTATTACATCATGATGTAACCTATTAGTTCCTGGGCTGTGTCCCTTTCTGGGGCATTGCCCACCCAAAGAGGTGCCAAGCCAGTCAATCAACTTGGCTCCCAATAGGGAACCCATTTAAAATGAAAATACACACATGGTCAAGTTAAAACTCCACAGCTTTTGGGGAACCCCAGTTTCCCGACGTGAACTTCACCCCTGCGGTCCCACCAAATGTCGCCTGGAAATCGCAGTCCAATAAATATTACAGTGTACGATTCTGAGCAGAGTGTGGAAAAATCAAGGGGGTGATAGATCATTTATAATGTTTCTACTGTTTGATATCAGGAGACAACAAAAAAGCCTTAACGTGAGCTGTCTAAGCACAACCTCATAAATTCATTCAGAGAAATTCCAGGTTTAATCTAATCTGTACCATGTGAACTAGTCTCAGCATTTCCCTCAGGGGAAAGAAAGAACATCCAAAACTAATGGTTTCAGTCATTCAAGGGGGTAAGATATCAACACAGAAAAACAGAGGCTTATGAGAAAAGTCAGGTTCATAATACAGAAAGTGCAAAGGATAATTGAAAAAGGAAATGAGTGAAAGAGTACGGGAATACATTCATGGATCTTATAAAAGGGAGCACTAATGTTAGAGTGAAAGTTTAGTCAAATAAAGAGTGACTGTGATTCAGGACAGAAAGAAAATCTTGTTGAAACCCTGAGGATGTTGCTGAGATACTGTCTTCATAAGAGTATGTTGTGATATGATAGCAGAGAAATTGGAGAGAATAAATAGATACTAAGGAAACATTAAAATGTTGGTAATGTTCAAATTAGGAAAAGTATTTGGTTCAGATGGAATGCATGTAAGATTATGGCAGACACCAGATAGGTGAGACACAGAAAGAGGGAGAGAGAACAAGACGGGGGGGGGCAGGGCAAGGTGAGACTAGCAATTTTCACAATTACTGGACTTTTAAAAACACTATATTTTAGAAGTATGGGCACTGTTGTAATGTAGATTGCAAATTTATACCCCTGTTCAAACACGGGAAAGGGATAAATCCAATAATTACATGCTTCTCAACACACTGTCAGTGGTGACAAAGTTCCACAATCTATGATAAAATTATCACTTGGATAAACTGTGTAAATAACTAACAGCCAACACTTGGCTTTCTTTCGACAAACTGTATTCATTTTGTTTAATCATTCAAGAGATGTGGGCTTCGCTGGCAAGGCCAGCATTTATTATCAATCTCCAATTGCCTCCTTGAGAAGGTGACGGTGAGCTGTCATTGTGAAGCCCTTGTGATGTAGGCACACCCAAGTGTTGTTATGGATGGAGTTCCAAGATTTTGATCCAGTGACAGTGTAGCAATGGTGATATATTTCCAGGTTAGGATGAGTGGCTTGGAGGGAACTTCTAGATGGTGGGTGTTCCCATGCATCTGCTCCATTTGTCAATCTAGATGGTAACGGTCATGGGTTTGGTAGGTGTTGCCTTGGTGAGTTCCTGCAGCGTATCTTGTCAATGGTATACACCCTGCTGCTCCTATACACGGTGGTGGAGGGAATGAATGTTTGTGGATGAGGTGCCAATCAAGCAGGCTGCTTTATCCTGGATGGTGTCAAGCTTCTTGAGTGCTTTTGGAACTGCATCCCAGAAAGAGTATTTTAATCACATTCCTGACCTATGCCTTGTAGATGGTGGACAGGCTTTAGGGGGTCAGGAGGTGAGTGACTCGCCACCGGATTCTTAGCCTCTGACCTGCCACAGTAGCTAAATGGCTAGCCCATACCAGTTTCTGATCAATGTAACCTCCAAGATGTTGACTTTGCAGAATTCAGCTACGGTACTCCCACTGAATGTCAAGGGACCATCGTAAAATTCTCCTTCGTTAGAAATGGTCATTGCCTGGCACTTGTGTGTTACTTGCCATTTGACAGCCTAAGCCTGGATGTTGTCCAGGTCTTGCTGCATTTGGAAATGGACTGCTTCAATATTTGAGTCAACATGAATGGTGCTGAACATTGTGCAATCAGCAGCAAACATCCCCACTTCTAACCTCATGATGGAAAGAAGATCAATGATGAAGCAGCTGAAGGTGGTTGAGTCAAGGACACTACCCTGAGGAACTCCTGAGACTGAGATGACTGACCTCCAACAATCACAACCATCTTCCTTTGTGCTAGGTGTGACTCCAACCAGCAGGAAGTTTTCTCCCTAATTGCCAGTTTTGCTAAGGCTCCTTGATACCACACTCAGTCCAGCCTTGATGTCAAGGGCAATCACACTCCAGGAGTTCAGCTCATTTGTGCATATTTGAACCAAGGCTGTATGAGATCAGGAGCTGAGTGGTCCTGGCAGAACCCAAACTGAGCATCAGTGAACAGGTTATTGCTAAGCAAGTGCTGCTCGAAAGCACTGTTGATAGTCCGTTCTATCACTTTACTAACAATCGAGAGTGGACTGAGGGGCAGTAATCGGACAGTTGGGTTTGTCTTGTATTTGTGTACAGGACATAACAGGACCAGGGCAATTTTCCACACTGACACAGGTAGATGCCAGTTTTGTAGTTGTACTGGAATTGTTTGGCAATGGGCACAGTGAGTTCTGGTGTCAGCATGATTGCTGGAATATTTTCGGGGCTCTTATCATTTGCAGTATCCAGTACCTTCAGCTATTTCAAGTGGAGTGAATCAAATTGGTTGAAGACTGGTATCTGTGATTCTGGGGACCTCCGGAAGAGGGCAAGATCGATCATCCATTTGACACTTCTGGCTTCAGCCTTATCCTTGTGCACGAAGGTACTGGATTACCCATCGATGTTGGAATATGTGAGGAGCCTCCTCCTCCAGTGAATTGGTTAATAGTTCACCATTGGATGTGACAGGACTGCAAAATTTAGATCTGATCAATTGGCAGTGGAGTTGCTTAGCTGACTATGACTTGCTGCTAAGATAAAACCAAGACACTGTGGATGCTGGAATCTTAAACAAAAACAGAAAATGCTGGAAAATCTCAGCAGGCCTGATAGCATCTGTGGGGAGAGAATAGAGCCAACGTCAAGTTTGCATGACCCTTCATCATAGCGGCAGACTAATTCTGATGGAGGGCCATTTAGACTCGAAATGCTGCTTCTATTCTCTCCCCACAGATGCTGTCAGACTTGTTGAGATTTTCCAACATTTTCTGTTTTTGTATCACTTGCTGCTTATGTTGTTTGGCACACAAGTAGTCCTGTGTTGTAATTCCATCAGATTTACACCTTATTTTTAGATAAGCCTGATGCTGCAGCTGGCATGGCCTCCTGCATTCTTTATTGAACCAGGGTTGATAATGATAGAGTTGGGGGAAGGGGGGGTGGAGGAGGACAATGAGGTTACATGTGGTGATTGAGTACAATTCTGCTGCTGATGGCCGATGCACTTCATGCCTACCCAATCGCGAGTTTCCACATCTGTCTGAAGTTTACCCCATTTAGTGGTATTCACACAAGATGGACTTTGGAGGGTCAACAGGGCTGAGTTTGCCTTCTTGTTTCCAGTGCCTAGGTAATGCTGCATGGTCCAGCCAGTTTCATTCCTTCGGGATTTGTTAATGGTTTGATACTACTGAGTGGCTTGCTAAGCCATTTCAGGGAGTCTTTGAAGAGTCAACCACATTGTTTTGGGTTTGAAATCACATGTAGGCCAGATCAGGTAAGGATCGCAAATTTCTTTCCCTAAAAGACATTGGTGAACCAGATGGGTTTTTATGACAATCAACAACAATTTCATTATTAGGTTTTTAACTTCAGATTTTTAAAGTAGAATTCCACCATCTTCTGGGTGGAATTCGAACCCGGGTCTCCACAGCATTACCCTGGGTCTTCAGATTACTAGTCCAGTGACAACACCAATCAATGTTTGATTGCTTGTGCATGTCACTGGCCAGGCCAAAATTTGTTGTCCATCCTTACTTGTACTTGAGAAGGTCATGGTTGGCTACCTTCTTGAACCATTGCAGTCTATGTGATATATGAACATCCACAATCCTATTAATAAGGGAGTTCCAGATTTTTGACCCAGCAACAGTGAAAGAATGATGATATGGTTCTAAGTCAAGATGGCATATGGCTTGGAGATGACAGTGTTTCTGTGCATCAGCTTCCTTTGATTATCTAGTAGTGGAGGTTCCATGCTCAGATGGTGTGAAAGGAGGTTTGATGGGTGCCTAAGAAATGAGGTACCAATCAACCAGAATGTGGTCCTGGATAGTGTAGAGCTTACCAAGTGTTGTGGAACTGCAGTCATCCAGGCAACTACGGAGTATTCCATCATACATCTGGCTTGTGCCTTGTAAATGCAGGTCAGGTTTTGGGGAATCAGGATCTGAGTTATTTGCCACTGAATTCCCAGCCTCTGACCTGTCCACATCATGACTACCATCGACACCACAAACTGCCAGCTCCAAGTGAAGAGGATCTCTAAGAAGATTGCGCATATTGACACAGACATCAAGTTTTTACTTTAACCTGGTGTTGTGAAACTTCTTACTCTGTCCATGTAGCCACAGTATTTATACTGATGGTCCAATTAGGTTTCTGGTCAATTGTAAGCAGGAGATATGGATGATGGGAGATTCAGTGATAGTAACGCTGTTGAATGTCATGGAAAGGTGGTTAGATTCTCTCTTGTTGGAAATGATCATTGCCTGGCACTTAGTGGTACTAACGTTAATCGTCACTTATCAGCCATGGCCTGCGTGTTGTCCCGATCTTGTTATACACAGGGGTGGACTATTACACACTGTAATCTTGATCAAAAAAATTCCCTCTACTGACCTTATGATGGAGGGAATATGTTTGATGAAGTAGCTGATGATGGTTGGATTTAGCATACTTCTCCAAATGAACTCTGCAGCATCCAAAGATGATTGGCCTCCAAAAATCACAACCATTTTCCTTTGTGCTTGGTATGCTATTGTATTTCCATTGAGTTCAGCTTTGTTAGACTCCTATTTGCCATACTTGGTCAAAAGCTGACTCGATACTAAGGGCAGTCACACTCACGTTGTCTCTCGAATTTAGCTTTATTGTCCATGTCTGCAACAAGACTGGAATGAGATTAGGAGCACAGTGTCCTAAAGGACTGCAAATTGCATTCTGGTGAACAGATTATTGCTGAGTAACTGTCGCTAGATATCAATTACACTTTCCATCAATACGTTGATGATGGAAACTAACTGATGGAGTGGCAATTTTCTGGATTAGGTTTGTCCGTTTTGTAGATTGGGCACACCTAGACAATTGCCCGCACTATCAGGTAGATGCCAATTTATAACTATACCACAACAGCTTGACTTGGGGTATGGTTGGTTCTGGAGCTCAGATGTTCAGTGCTGTACAGAACGTTACAACATTACAACACCCATAATCTTTTGTTGCATCCAATGATTTCAGTCATTTCTTGAAATCACCTACAGCAAATCAAGTTGACTGAAAACTGGCATCTGTGATGCTGGAGAGCTCAGGGGGAGGCTGAGATGGATCACCTACTTAGAGTTCAGGCTGAAGATGGCTACAAATGTTTCAGCCTTGTATTTCACAATATTGTGCTAAGTTTCATCATCACTGAGGATGGGAATGTTTGTGGTGCCTCCTCCTCCTATCAGTTGTTTAACTGTTCACCAACATGCATGACTAGATAAACTAAAACTAACTAAAGATATTCACTAGAATATCAGGGAAGTGCACAACTACTGGGAAACTGGAATTGCACCCCCCACAACACACACACACACACACACACACACACACACACACACACACACACACACACACACACAGAACAGGGTGGCTAAAGGAAGATTTAATAGTGTTGACAATTATGATGTATTTTGATAAATAAGAGAGGACAAACAGTTTCCACAATATTAAATTTCAAGGAACCATTTACATTTTAGTATAGATCAGCTTATGACACAAGGCATTTTCATAAAAAAAGATAGCAAATTATTCATAGTAAACAACTTCAGAATAACAGGCTTCCTACATGTATAAGATATGGCAGTATCCCACACATTTGAAAAGAACAGCTTTATAATTTCAGTACATCCATGACAGATGGGAAGCAATTTCCTCCTTTGGAATATCACTATTATTCAAAAATATATTTAAGGGACACACACGATTGATCAAATTTATAAACAAAAGATTACATTTCAGATCATGAAACAACTGAAAAGCCAGCCCACACAAAACACCAAGTCATAAAGAAACCACTGCAACACAAACTTTTCCATCAGCTTTATGCAATAACAAGCGGACAAATACTGCTTGGAATTACAGGGTTGCATTTTTTGATTACTGCACTAGGAAATGATTGGAATGGAAACACATAACAACACTGATCTTTTCTTTCCTTTGTTGCCAGTAATACGTGATTGAACTATCTGACCTCCTATCAAATGGTACTCATGCATATCATATGAATACAACTTGAATTTTGTAAGGTGGAATTGACTTGGTGGCAGGCAAAATTTTACTTTATTCTGCATCTAATTTGTGTCATACTTTAACTTAGAATGCAGTACAAAAATTAGAACATATTTTAAAATTTAGTAGGGAAAACAAACAAAATGGCTTCTTCCATCATAAAATCTGTAGTAAGTGATGATTGTATAATTCTGCATTGTAGTATTTCTAATTGCAGTACACCAGACAGTACATCAATCTAGAAATTAATGCTTTACTTGGTCCATGTCCTCCCAGGTCAGTACATTCTTCCTAAGATGTAGTGTCCAGAGCTGCTCACAGCGCTCAGATGTGATCACGGGTTTGTACAGTTGAAGCATGATTTCTGCCCCGTTATATTCTAGTCCTCTAGACATAAAGGCCAGCAAACTATTAGCCTTTTTGATTATGTATGTATGTGACAAATATGTATCTGGACCCAGAGGTCTGTTTTCATTAGTTAAGCTTTTCTAGCCACGTAGAACGTATTGTGATTTAGGTCCAAAATGAATAACTTCACATTTGTCCTATAATGAAATCCATTTGTCACACTGATAGATTAAAGAATGATGACAACGTCTCTGTTATTTTACCCTTCCATCCACACTGCCTACAATCCTGACTATATGTTGTTTGCAAATTTGGATATGTGGCTTTCTATCCCATCATGTAAGTCATTAATAAATACAGTAAATAGACAAAACTCCAACAGAATCCTTCAGGGATACCAGTAATCATATCCTGTCAATCAGAATCTGCCCATTATTCTTCTTCTGTCTCCTGTCCCTCAGTCAATTTCCTAATCAGATCAATAACTTGCTTCAATTCCATCAAGCTCAACTTTAGCTAACAGTTTGCTATGAGGCACTTGATCAAATGTTTTCTGCAAGTCCATAAAAATAAGATCCATTGATATTCCCATGTTCTCTACTTGAGGGTGTGGAGAAGCATAATTTACCACCTTAAACACCAAAAACATTCCATGTGTGCTGAAAATGATTCTCAATAAGTTTACACGTGATTGCACTGAAGCAATTCTGGTATTAACCACATCTGGGACTCAACTGCACTAATTAGTTGATCAGGGGAGTTAATACTTGATGGAACATTTGATAAATATGGTTTAAATATCAGGGAATAGTTATCTCCTGATAAAGTTCCAAAAAATAGTTGCTGAAATCAATAGTGGGAATTTCAATTGGCAGATATCTGGAAAGAAGACAAGTTTACTGATTGGTCAGAGTCCTTTTGACCCTTTGACTGATAGTTCAATGGGCAAAATTTTAAGTCATAGACATAAAGACTTCAATTTTGATGCCCCTCACCAGCTAGAGCGATGCATTTGAACGGACTGTATCAATTTGCCATTTGAGGTTACTCCATTTCTGAAGGGCACCATCCAACCTTCGCCGACTTTCAAGACGGTCAAGACTCCCCTCATGACCTGATTACAATAGCAGCACCGCAATGTCATCTGAACAAAATGTCAGCAGGAGACTACAGTGTCTGCAGTCTGACAGCAGAACCAAGCTGGTACAAACTGATGGCCAGAAGCGGCATGGTTTCACAACTAATTTTCTCACACCTCAAGGGCCATGAGAAGCAGAAATGCTTCCCTTCTGACCCATAAAGACTTCATGGCTGCTCAGCCTTATTGGCTTCCCACCAAGCTAACAGCTGATAGGAGTCACCAGCAACACAGAAAATCTCTTGCCATAAAAAGTGACATATGCATTAAATAATTAAAATTCATTTGTTGCAGAAACTTAAAACAAAAAATCTTTCTTAACTGGTTTTTCACAGGACATCAAGGTGTATTTTCTACAAGCCAGTCAACCAGAAACACTAGGTTAATATCATTTTAAATGATTATGTAGAGAAAATAGCATTCTAATACAAAAGTATATGAATATATCTAATATATGATATATATACATATATAGATATCAACGATAAAATTGCTTACTCTGAGCCTGCAGCCATTTCCAAATATGAGGTCTCCGTTGTGTCAAACCTTTTTGGGAACACTATGCTCATGACGTTCGCTGTTGATAAAGTCGACTTCTACGGAGTCCTATACATTGGCATCCAAAACACTGGGGCATGCCAGCCACAGTGCTCATTGCAAACATCTAAGTGCATCCACAAAGCCTGCAAAAAAAAAACACAAAATATATTAAAACTAAATAGCATTTGTACTAATTTATAACTTGTACACAGGTCATAAAACAAATTATTAATTTATTGCACTATTACCACAAAACCATCTTAAATTCATAATGTATTTAAAAAAGGAGTTAATAGATTGCCCCTTCACTGCTGGGGCTTAGGATCAACACCAGCTCCAGCCAATGGTATGAATATTTCTACTAGTTTAATGGTCCTTGGTGAAATGATTGGTCTGACTTCACAGAGTTTGATATTTAAACACACTTGTGGCAATAAAATGTGTCTTCAGTTTGAACACAGTATCTTTTTCCTGGGCAAAGTACAGCATAGGTAATCACAGAGCAAAATTATTTGTACTCTATTCCAAAGTGTGCCAAATTCCCAGACTTGGGAGCATTCTGCTCTACATAAATGTGAAATTTCCTTTTTCCACAAGTCATTATATAAGTTATGTGCCATTGGCAGGATGTTCCTACTTGATGCAATTCACATCTCAGAACTGCCCACAATTCAGCATAAATTGGCCATTCCACTAAGAATGATAAAGGTACACAATAAAAAGGCATATTCCAATCCCATACATTGTTCCTAACAAATATCTTTGCTTTTGCAGGATTAAGTCCAATTGCAATACATAGCAAAATAAACAAACCACAGCATACGTAGATTTTGGTGTCAAAAGCCAGCATGTTAGGTTCTTAAAAATACTGTTGTAGGATTTTTGATGCCTATTTATGAAAATAGCATAACATTTTCCAAAGTTCATATCTGACTTATTTGTGAGACATTATACTTGGCAGCATAAAGGAACTCAATTTTTTGAAATCATGATCACCTGCATTCAAATTTGCTGAAACAGAAAAATCCTCCCCAAATTTTTAAAATAGCTATTATTTATCAACTTTTACGCTGATCCTTTCTACTCTTGTGAATGTACATTCTCGAAAAACCAGCTGAAACTTATTTGTTGTTTGTTTCTAAGAGAACAACATGTAGGGTCTATCGCCACTTCAATCCAGGTGAATTTCATAGCATCTTCAGATTGCTTCCCATACTTGCTAAATAGTCGAACAGGTCTAATAAAGGTTAGGTAAGTCACCAGGACTTCCACAGTTCCTCACAAAACTAATAAATTATTCTCCAAGCAAATGCATATTCACCATAGCTCCAGATGACCATAAGCTGCTCTCTCCTTTGAGGGGGAGAGCTAAATGATGGTGATTTAACCTGAGAATCACCACACCTTAGGCAAGGGGCAAGGTTGAGAAGGCAAGGCCTTCATAAATAACCTCAGTGAGGATGGAAATTGGATCAGTGCTGTTGGCAATTCTCTGCATCACTAACCAGCGGTCCAGCCAACTGAGTTAAACTGACCTCGAGCTTCTCCAAGCATGATGCGAGTGAAACCATGGTGCACTAACTTCACTCCCTCATTTCTCAAATTACTACATGAAAAGATACAGTTTATTGCCCCTCATATTGTTATTTTATTTCGCTGTAGCTAATTAATCTTTTAAGTCCATCTTGCAGATTTCCTGTACCCTTATTCCAGATTACATCTTGACAAACATTGAGGTCTTAAAAATAGATACTTGTATAGTAAATTTATGTTTCAGGGAGGTGCTGGCCTAGTAGTTTTATCACTAGATTCTGATCCAGAAACTCAGCTAATGTACTGGGGACCTGGATTCGAATCTCACCACGGCAGATAATGAATTTGAATTCAATTTGAAAAAAATCTGGAATTGAGAATCTACTGATGACCATTGTCAATTACTGGGAAAAACCCAGCTAGTTCATTAATGTCCTTTAGGGAAGGAAATCTGCCATCCTTATCTGGCTGGCCTACATGTGACTCCAGAGCCACAACAACGTGGTTAACACTCAAATTCCTTCTGAACAAGGGCAACTAGGGATGGGCAATAAATGCTGGCCAGCCAGAGACACCCCAAGTCTCACATACGAAAATAAATGGTGAAGAGAAGGCCTTCAAATTAATTTATTGTTTTGGAATTCATTCTTGTATTTGCGTATAAACCAATTAAAAGTATGTCACCTGAAGATGCCTATAAGAATTCCATATTCTGATGGTAGTTTGTTGCTAATAATACTGTTGATTAGTCAGAAATCATCTATGATTATTTAATATCGCTTCCAAAGTAGTATTACAAGTTGGTTTGGAGTTTTGACAACGACTACCGTTAGTAATGGATTAACTGCAACCTTCCACTCTAGACCTAATTTGTATGTTAATTGTTTAATAGTACTCACCGCTATTACCAAAATGAAGGAGACTGTTCTGAGAGACTTCCTCTTTGCCAATGACTGCGCCCTGTATACTAGCTCAGATGTGGGTATGCCGACGTTGGACTGGCGTAAACACAGTGAAAAGTCTGACAACACCAGGTTTTAGTCCAACCTATTTATTTGATAATATACTCACAAGCTTTCAGGGTTAGCCCCTGACGAAGGGGCTAACCCCGAAAGCTTGTGAGTATATTATCAAATAAATAGGTTGGACTAAAACCTGGTGTTGTCAGACTTTTCACTGTACTAGCTCAGAGCCAGAGATGCAAGTCAGTATGGACAAATTTTCCGTAGCTTGTGACAACTTTGGACTCACCATCAACATTAAAAAGACCATGCGCCAGCCTGCTCCTCATGTACTGTACACAGAACCCATAATCACAATCAAAGGGCAGAAACTACAGGCAGTGGACCAATTTACTTACAAGAACATAAGAAATAGGAGCAGGAATAGGCCATCTAGCCCTTCGAGCCTGCCCCGCCATTCAATAAGATCATGGCTGATCTGTTGTGGCTCAGTTCCACTTTCCCGCCCTCATCCCATAACCCTTATCCTGGCAGATCCTCTCCCAAGCACTGACTATTGATACAGAAATTAACTGCAGAATAGCAAAGGAAAGTTCTGCTTTCGGTAGACTGCACTCCATTGTATGGGAACATCAAGGAATCAGCCCAGCAACAAAACTGAAGGTCTACAGCACTGCGGTACTCACTACCCTCCTGTATGCCTGTAAACATGGGCTGTGTATCGAAGGCATATAAGACAGCTCAATCATTTCCATATGACTTGTCTTTGCAGAACATTACGCATCAGATGGCAAGACAAAATATCAGACACTGAAGTTCTCTCTAGAGCAAGTCTACCATCAGTCCACACACTGCTGATGAGAGCGCAGACCTGGTGGGCAGGTCATGTCACCTGTATGAGCGCATACCCAAGCAGCTCCTTTTTGGGGAACTCTCTGCTGGAAGGCGCTCACATGGAGGGCAGAAGAAACGTTTCAAAGACACACTCAAGGCCTCCCTGAAGTTGCCTGACATAGACACAACCACCTGGGAATCGCTGGCACAAAACTGCCCTACCTGGCACTGCCCCATCCACAAAGGCTATCAAGCTTACAAAGCAAGGTGCATTGCTAAAGCACAACTTAAGCACAAGCTGCGCAAGTCCAGAGCCACCAGCGCAACTACAATGCCTACACAAGTCTGTCCAATATGTGCCAGGACATTCCATGCCTGAATTGGCCTGATCAGTCATCTTCGGACACACCACAACCAGCCTCAAAATGATTAATGGTGTCGAGGTCCTCATCGATGACAATGGACAAACAACAACAGTACTCACTGGGATATATAAAGGTGTTAAAGGTGGCACTGGGTGTTGGAGTGTGCGTATGTGGAGTTGTAAAGGTGAATCAAATGAATTTGTGAAGAAGCTGGACTTGCATCATCACCTTTTATTACTGGACTGCAACTGGGAAACTTAACAACTACTTCTCTGTCTTTTTGCTTAAGTGACCAGTTAGAAGTGAACAAACTTGAAATTATAGTGCTTTTCACAACCTCAGGATGTCCTAAATCCCAGTCAATTAAGTACCTTTTGAACAGTAGTCACTGTTGGTTGGTCTGCTTACAAACATGACATTGGATTTTCACAAAAACAGCAATTTGATAAATACCAGATGATCAGTTTTAGTGACTCCAATTGAAGAATAAATGTTGGCCAGGATACAGAAAACCCACCTGCTCTTCCTGAAAATTAAATCTTTATATCCACCAAGATGGTCGAAGGAGCCTCAGTTTAATGTCTAATCCAAAAGAAAGCACCTCCAGTGTGGCACTCCCTCAATACTGCACATAAGTGCCAAGCCTTCAGAATGGGACTTAAACTTGGGATTCACCGTAGTTTATTTAAAACGATCATCTCTGCACTCACTACCTGTCCTTTATACCTCATGTATCTTATTTGAAAATATTAAAAAAACCAAGGTCAATCATTTGACCCAGGAGCCAGCAGAAATGGTTGCTAACATAGCGTGACATAAAGGAGCTATTCCTCAAATTTTGTTAACACATATTATCTTTGAGTGTGAGTGGATCTAAGGACCACAGAGTAGGTCTACTTTTGTGGCCTACTAAAATCTGTCAGGGTGGGTCTGCTCTTGCGGTCTACTAAAATCTGTCAGGCAGAAGTCTAAGATTACAGGTCGAGGGAGTGCTGAGTGCTCTCTCCAGTTAGCTGCCCTCCTAGCCCCTGATTTCTCTCATGCTGTAGCATCTTCCTCATCAGATTCAGCACCCTCTTCAGACTAAAGAATAAAAGATTTCTATCTTGTTGCGTGCCCTATTGCAAATCAAAGAAACATGCAAGATGGAATTACAGAAAGTGGAAGACATCTGAATGAGATGGAAGAAGGACAAACTAACAAAAAGGAGGACGAGTTCAAAAAATGTTGAAAGATAGATACAGGTACTAAAGTGGATATATGTAGGCAGAGAGAGACAGATAGATTGAATGAGAAAGGAACAGTGATATTGTGAAAGAGAAAGCTTCTATATCCACGGCATCCATAGCGCTAAGTAAAAATACTGTTGGGTGTAATTCTTCCCCATAATACCCACTATAGCTCTTGGATTTTGTACTGAAGTTCCTTTGCGCTTTATTATTTTATGGAATGTGCATGTCGCTGCCTAGGTCAGTATTTGTGATTCATCCCTATTGTCCTTGAACTGAGTAGCTTACTAGGCCATTTCAGGGAGTAGTTAAGAGTCTAGGTCAGGATCATAGGTAGGCCAAACCAGGTTAAGGACAGAAGATTTCCTTCCCTAAAAAAAAATTAGTGGATCATAAAATCCCTACAGTACAGAATGAGACCATTCAGCCCATCAAATGCACACCGACTCTTATCCCGTAACCCCATCTATTCCCCCCACTCATCTATATATTTTGGGACACTAAAGGACAATTTGGTATGGCCAATCAACCTAATCTGCACATCTTTGGACTATGGGAGGAAACCAGAGAACTTGGAAGAAACCCACATCGACATGGGCAGAACGTGCAAACTCCACACAAAATTACCCAAGGCCGAAATTGAACCTGGGTCCCTAATGCTGCAGTGCTAATGGCTAGTGCAGCAGCAGCAGTGCTAACCACTGTGCCACTGCATTGCTGGGTTTTTACAACAATTGATGATAGTGTCAGTAGTGATAACTTGAAACTAACTTTCACTCCCAGATTTTATTAAATAAATTCCACAAACTACTGTGGTGGAATTTGAACCCATGTCTCCAGAGCATTATTTGGGTCTCTGCATTACTAATCCATTGAGACTCCCACAACACAATCGCCTCCCTCTGATTAAAAACAGGAATAGACACGAGTGCTGGACGGTAAGTTTCAAATCTATCATAAAATGAAGAATTCCAGAGATCAATGGATAATGCAGAATGCTCATTAAATCAAGCCACACAGAAGATCTTGTCTAAGATTGGGGTGCCACAAAAAAATAGGTCTTCCTATCTAAAATCAGTTCCTCAAGGTCTTTTAGATACAAGTTTTAAGATGTGAATGGGAGTAAACATTCTGAAAACAGCAGATCTCATGGAGGCCTCCAATCCGAATAGCCTAACCAGAAGCAAAAATTAATATTCAACTCCTATCAGACCACCGCTTTTTCCAAAGGAGAATTCTGCAATGTTTGTCAACCTTCAGGCACCATAAAAATATTTAATAAAAAGTGCCTTGTAGTCCAAAACCAAAATAAATTTTTTGTACATTTCAGAATTTCAGTACACTAAGTTCATTCCATTCAGTATACAAATCTGATTGTTAGTATAAAATGCCCTATTTCAGAAAACATTTGAATTAGTGAAGTAAAATTGAAAACTGAATTCTCACAGATAGTTTACTGTATGTATGCATGCCTGTACTTAATTCAATCTTGCTTTGTTACCAACTGAACTGAGCTACAAATCTCAATTGAGAGTACACTAACATGCAAAACTAAGAAATTCTCTACCAAGAAATTGCAGACCTAAGTCTCAGTTATATTTGTGGTAAGAAAGGGACACAGTAAAAAAGTAAGAAGCTCAGCCTCATCATCCAGTACCTACAAGAGGAAATCAGTCTTGTAGTTGGCAGACCTCTTTGGAAAGCATCTGACGAGAGCTTGGATTAAGCAGTAGATGGCAAATGAACCTAGTACACAACAATGGATCTGGATGTCTGTAATACCCACATGGGTCAACAAAGTGTCCTACACACTTCTTCAACCGCAAAGATGTCAAAATAGCTGATTAGGAGAAAAGATGGTGGAACACAATCAATACGCAACCATACGATCACATAATTCATTTGCAAAAAGGCAAGCAGATGTTGGTGAGACTCCGCACCTCCGACTTTTTTGAGTGTGACCAGACTGATCAGTTTTAGTGTTCATCATGTTCTGTAACTACTCTCTGCCTATAGAAACATCAACCTGTACTCATCAGCTTCTTTAGTGACCATCTCCTTGGCAGGGAAGGCAAACAGAATCTCATTCACCAGAGTTACTCTAATATAACCTAGCGTCAGAAGCATCCATCATTATGGGTCACACAGCTACACTGGCACACGTACACGGTCACACTGGCACAAATGCACAATCTTCTAATCACTTCAAGATTTAATATTACAATTCATCTTTAATTTTATTGTCTATGTTCAATCTACTTGTAAATAAACTCTGATGGCAAAATAGGCAAAAACATCTATGAATGCAGAAGTGCATTATACAAGTTCACGGAATAGTTAGTGATCTTTGCATGACCATGCCAGTGCCTGGACTCATCGTCACCTAATAACACTGCTTAATCTAACCAATCATTGTCTAACTACCGTACATGTCGCATAGCAATTTTTACAGCATCAGGATCAGCATAGTTTTAATATCATTAGCACTAACTAATGCATTAGAAATTCTCTCTTCCCAGTAACTTGGAAGGTTTCAGAACGTTAGACAAACTGAAATTGCTTCACTGACTCGGAACAGGCACAGACAAGAGAGTCCATAATCACTCAGCTCCTTGTTTTTGACCACAGCCAAAGCAAACACTGGTTGGACACATTTTGGTGGTGCTAACTGCATCTAACAGTGAGTTGCAAGGCACCAATGACAAACTACAAATCATAGATTCCAATTATTTATTCATGTGATATGGGTATCGCTGGCTAGGCCCATCCCTAATTCCCTTGTAAAGGTGGTGTAAGCCATCTTCTTGAACCACTGCGGTTCTGTTGCATTGGTGTGCCCACATTGCTGTTAGAAAGGGACTTCCAGATTTTGACCCACTGACAGCAAAGGAAAGGTGATATAGTTCCAAGTCAGGGTGGTGTGGCTTGGAGGGGAATAGAGGTGTTCGTAGCAAGGGTGGTAGAGGTCAAAGAAGCCTTGGTAAGTTGTTGCAGTGCATCTTGTAGATGGTACACATTGCTGTCATTGTGTGCCAATGGTGGAAGAATTGAATGTTGAAGGTGGTGGATAGGGAGCCAATCAGGCATATGGGTGCGTCCTGAATGATGTTGAGCTTGAGTGCTGTTGGAGCTGAACTCATCCAAGCAAGTAGTGAATATTTCATCATGCTCCTGTTGTAGGCCTTGTAGATGATAGCACATTTTGGGAAGGTGACTTACCCTCCACCGAATTCCCAGACTCTGACCTGCTCTTGTAGCTAACTATATGGCTGTTCCAGTTCAGTTCCTGGTCCATGGCAATCTCCAGGGTGTTGACAGTGATTGTTTATGTATGCACCTAACCTTTCTACCCCATTAAATGTCTAAACGCTCTAGAAGTGGTCTACCACTCCATAACATCCTATCTTAAAATCCATCTCTTTATTAAAATTGCATTCATCCTTCCTATTGCCTTCTTCACCTCTCTGAGATTTCCTTCTACAGCTGAACATCCATATTTTGACTGATTATGTTTTTGTCTTATGTCTTGAGACATTTCCTATGTTAAAGTTACCATATAAAACTTTTGAAAAAGGTTTTTTGGCTCAATTTTAAGAATACGGACCTTGCAACAAGATGGTTGAGGAGAACAGCATAAACACATTTATGTAGAAGCTAGATACATAGGTGGTGGAGAAAGGAATAGGATGTCTTGGTGGGGTAAAACGAAGGTGTGAAGAGGCTTGTGTAAAGCATAAACACTTGCTTATTACTACTAATATATTAGCTAATAGTTACTAAAGTTTTTTATAAATCTCGGGTCATTGGTAGTTTAGATCAGATACAGGGTAAAGCTTCCCAGAAACATCATAGTCCAATCACATTACCACTTCACATGTAATCATCCACATGGTCCCTCTGGAAGGTTGTTAATCAACACAAAACAAACGAGAAGTTCTGTATGTATGCAATGCTGTTTATGAAGCTGGATTGCAATGAGAGACAATATCCCATCAATCACAACCAGATTTTAATTGAGCTGAGAGTTGAAAGAAATGCTGCATAACTCAGTATCAAATTTCCTGCATACTTCACATTAAAAGACAAACTTAGGCCAAAAGATTCTCACAACACCTGCAATTAAATATACAATTATAATTCAAATGCATACTTCTGGAAATCACATCTTTTAAAAGGGCTTTTATTACAAAAACTCAATCTCCCACCTTCCGACAAGCTGTCAACCTACTTCCATATATTGCAAATGCCTTGATTCCAGGAGATGCATAAGAATTACTCAATAGACAGTCAAACCACTTACTCCTTCCCCACCACACAAGCTTAATCACGAGACTGAAAACTAAAGCAAGTGGAAGAAATCAAATGCTCATTCTCTGATTTTGTGACATAATAGCCAAACAAATAGTTCTACACTAGTCTCCGCTATATTTAATGTAAAATATTCACTTGAAAAAATTTAATGGTATATTATTTGACTAAATCACATTTTCAACCAATGATTAGTTTGATCTATTACTTGTATCCAAAGTTTACTTATAAATATTTTATTATTCATTTTTAAAATGTGGGTTAAGAGAATAATTAACTGCAATAAACAAGAAGTCGTAGACCAATATATATATTGTCTAAATATCTTGATATTAGAATTAGAGGTCTTAGAACATACAACCCTAGATCTGGTTCTACAACAGCATAGAATATTTATTGTACATCAACTATTAATACAAAAGGCAACTATACAACCAAATAAAGAGTAAATTTATGTTAACAATATGTCAGTAACAAGGATCAAAGATATACAACCGGAAAATAATGTTATCAGCCATATCTTGTTATAATTTAGTCTGCTTCATTTTAAAATACAGATGTTTTCTGTTCTGGGACATAAGTCCCCTAACTATTCCTGATGTGACAAACATATTCACAAAACACTATTAACAGCTATCTATTTAAAGGGGGCTGCACTCAAACCAAGATAGACACCATTACAGGAAAACTGGATTCAAGGAAAGGCATTAGTGTGCATATGATGTAGGAAGAGTAGGACATAAAGTACTTTGAGCCTGATCCATCATTCAAGGAGATATTGGCTGATCGGTGATCTAACTCCAGATATCCACTTTTGTTCATATCTCAATACACATGAATAATGAAAATCTATTTATCTTAATTTTAAATTACCAATTAATCTAGAATCAAATGTTACATGAAGTGGAAATAAACCCTTCAGTGTGTAGAACTCCTCAAGGTTGGTTTTAATTTTTACACTATGCCCTCAGTCCTAGACTCCACAACCAGCAGGAATAGCTCATCTCTATCTACCTCATCTATTCCCCTTGGCTCAACAGGGCCTACTTCCACTCATAACTTGTATGTTCATACAATATAAATCAGATGACCACATAACCTTCTAGGCTGCTTGTAACTTAACCCTTGAAGCTCAGTTAGCATTGTGGAAAATGTTATCTACATTCCCTTAAAAGCCAATATATCCTTTCTGAGGTCTGATGCCCACACAGTGAATCAGACTTGTATTCCAGTTTTCTAAATGGCCAGGACTCCATTAGCCTTTTTGATTATTTTCCATACCTGTTTATGAAATTCTTAATGATTTATGTATCTGGTCCCTAGATCCCTTTGTTCATCCCTGGTTTGTAGTTTTTAACGATTTAAAAAGTATCCCCCCTGTTCAGTCCTTTTAGGTTAAAGGCAGATCATCTCCAATTTGCTACATCTTTGCAATTGTATTCTTCCAACCCTGTATGCTTCCAACTACACAGCTTACAAAAACAGAAAAAGCTGGAAAATCATGCAGGTCTGACAGCATCGACGGAGAGAGAATAGAGCCAACATTTCAAGTCAGGGTGATCCTTCAGGATGTAAAGGAGAGGGTGCAGAACATAGTGTTACAGTCATAGCTAGGGCAGAGAGAAAGATCAACTTAATGCGAGGTAGGTCCATTCAAAAGTCTGGTGGCAGCAGGGAAGAAGCTGTTCTTGAGTAAGTTGTTATGTGACCCCAGACTTTTGTATCTTTTCCCTGACAGAAGAAAGTAAGTCTGGGGTGTGTGGGGTCCTTGATAATGCTGGCTGCTTTTCCGACGTAGCGGGAAGTGAATGGATGGGAGGCTGGTTTGGGTGATGGACTAGGCATACATCTTTTGCAAGCCGTTCTTAGTTGAAATCAATACAAATCGTTCTATTTAGCCAATTTCCTAACATGAATAATTTGCCTTCAATTCCATGGGCTTCAACTTTAGCCAACAGTCTGTCCTGAAGGACTTTATGAAATGCCTTCTCAAAGTTTGTATGTACTTTTCAAAGAATGCAATCTCACTCATCAGTTTTGATCTACTCTTGACAAATCCACACTGGCCCTTTCTGATCAGGAGAACATTTTTAAGATGCTCAGTCACCCTACCCTTACTAACAATTTCCCAACAACAGATTTTAGGCTAACTGTTCTATAACTTCCTGGCTTCCCTCACACTTTTCTTAAATAGCAAAGTACCACATGTAGCTTTCTAATCTAAAGAAATGGTTCCTGAATCAAATCTCTGATACGGTATTGGTTTCCTTGGAAGATCTGGCATGCTGATTACTTCCCTCACTAAATACTTGTGCAAAGTAATTACTCACACATAGGAACAGGAGTAGCCTATTCGACCCATCAAGTCTGCTTCACTATTCAAACAGATCGTTTACCTCTATGATATTTTTCCCACTATCCTCATATGCCTTGATGCCATTAGTTTTCCATAAATTTCTTTCTTGAGCAGACTCTGTGGTTGAGCTTTTACAGCCATCTGGGGCATAGGGTTCCAAAAGTTCACCTCCCTCCTCATCTGTCTTAAATGGCCTTACCCTGAAATTGTGTTGCTTGGTTCTAGATTCACCAGCCAGGGGAAACATCCTATTCACAACTACCCTGTCACACCATTTAAGAATTTTCTAAACTTGAATGAGATAACCTCTCATTTTTCAAAACTCTAGACAATATAGGCCCAGTTTTCTTAATCTGTCCTCTAAAGACAAATCTGCCATCCTAAGGATTAGTCCATTGAACCTCAATTGTACTCTCTTTGTGACATGTATGTCTTTCCTTCGATATGGAGTCCAAAACTGTACACAATACTCCAGGTGCAGTCTCAGAAAGGCTCTTTGCAACTTCAGGCAAGACTTCTTTAGTCTTCTACTCAAACCCTGTTGCAAAGAGGGCCTAACTACAATTTACCTTCCTAATTGCTGGCTGCACCTGCATGCTAGCTTTCAGTGACTCATAAACAAAGACAATCAAGTCCCTTTGGACATCCCAACCTCTCACCATTTAAGATATACCCTGCCTGTCTGTTTTTCCTACCAAAATGAATAACTTATTTACGTTATATTTTATCTGCCATATCGTTGCCCACCGACTTAACCTATCCAAGTCCCCTTGCATCCTCCTCACAACATCTGCCATTTCCTTGTTTTTATTGGCAACACTCATTAGTTTGATGAACCCACACTACTACTGATCACTCCTCTTTTTCATAATATAACTGTAATAATGGTGCCTTGATTTTAAAATCACTTGAGTTCTTCACTCGTTTGGATGAGTGAAGCTCCATACCACATCCAGGGCAAAACAGCCAACTTGATTGGCAGCTCATTCACCACTTTAAATATTCACTCCCTTCATTAATAACATCTACAAGGTTCACTGGAGCAACTCATCAAGTCTCCTAGGACAGCACATTCCTACCACCTAGGGGGACAAAAGCAGCAGATGCATGGGAATATCACCTGCAAATTAATCTTCAAGTCACACACCACCCTGACTTGAAGCTGCATCACCTTCCCTTCAACATTGCAGGGTCAAAATCCTGGAACTCCCTTCCAAACAGTATTATGGGTGTCTCTACAACACATGGACTGCAGTGGGTCACGGCAGCTGCTCACTTCCACATTCTCAAGGGCGAGTAGGGACGGAAAATAATTGCTGGCCTAGCTGGCAATGCTCATATCCCATGAATGAAGAAAAAAAAGATTTTTCACACTTTTTTTTAATAGCTCTGCTTTGTCATCCTTTACATTTTTCCTCTTTGCCAGGATGTGTGATTTTTATGCACTTTTGTTGTCTCGTATTTCATTAGTTATGGCTGTCTTTGTGGAAAGCAGAGCTTTTATCTCTTAGGGATATAAACTCATTCTGTATCACATTAACTTTTTTTTTATTCCATCTCACTAACCTTCCATCATTTTATCTAACTGATTTGTCCTGTTCAATGTGGGTGATCTCTGTAACATCTCACTGAAGTCAATCTTACCCAAATCACAGTAGCCGAATCACTACTTGAACTCAATTATATTACCATTGCTCAAGATAAATTTTATTCACCATTTGCGTAACTAAATCGGGCTCCTTACTCATTATTAACTCTAATAATGGCACATCCCCATGGTGGCTCTAGGACATATGGCTGCAGAAAACCATCTTGTTTACTCAGAAATGATGGAACAATTGCACATCCAACCTACCCTTTTGCCTGATGCTGCATCAAGAGGCTACAAGACAGTGTGTACTGAATAACAGATGTACTTTAAATTTTGAAAAGGATGGGGCAGTCTAAGAGAAGTAGAATATTGTTTCCAATAACTGAAAGGTAAAGCACAAGGAATCATGGATAGAATATTAAATTTAAAGCCATTTAAAACATAGAGCAGGAGAGTCTTGTTTTACACAGAAAGTTGTAAAGATATGTAATTCACTTTGATAGCATGGAGACAGATACTTGTCAATACTGAAAATCAAATTGGACAGTGAATTCAGGAGAATATATTGGAGAAAAATGGACAAGTGGGGGTGTGGGGGATCAGTGGAAAACGATCCATCTGTACTTTGCCAAAAATACATCACTTCTAAGAAGCATTCCACAAATCACATGCAACAAACTGCTGAAAATCGTTATGCAGGCAGCATGGTAACCACTTCCTGCAAAGCAGAAAGTAATAAAAAATGTGATGAATAACCGGTTGACCTGTTTTTGGCAGAGACACTACATCACCCTGCCCTTCTTTGAATAGTGTCACAGGACCTTTTAACTCGGAAAGAACTCATGATAATGTCTCAAAGGTTGACATTACCAACAATGCAGTACTTCTTCAGCACAGTACTGAATGTCAGTATAGATTATGTTCAAATAATAACATTTATCGAATTATAGAACTATTACATCACTATTTCATGTCAAAATTACAGAAAATTGTTGTATACAACCTGCCAGTTCTGCATGTTTTTCTTTAACCCACTTCCTCTGTCACATGCTCAAAGTTAACAAAAGTCTGAACAACCACAATAAATTAACACAATAGAAAATTAGAAACTAGAAGCAGGAGTACAGACATACCACACAAGATAACACAACATACCCTGAGAAAAGTAATGAGTACAGATGAGCAGATGACTGGTAAAAATACAAACACCTGGAGAACTAATGCTGGATTCCCATGCATTAGACCATAGATATTACTGGCCTTAAAAAGCAGAACTGAAAATACATTGCAGGTCAGGTAGCATTTACAAAGAGAAAAGTTGTGACGCTATAATATATGTATATATATTTCACCAGACATATATGCATTAAGATTGCACGTTCAAGATCGCAACTTGTCTTTTCTCTTCACTGGTCTTGACCTGTTATGGACTCAAACTCTGCTTCAACAGCTAATTGATTATTTGAACTTCTGCATATAAAGTGCAGAATTCTAGACAATAGTGTTACTTGGAACAGAATTCAAATCAGCCAGAGCAAAGGTGTCTAATTATGTTTTGCTGGTACTGGTATTTAATTGCAATAAATATGATGGTTCTGACCAATGCTGGCAATTTTGGTGGTTTGGATCCACAACACAGAATTCCAACAGAGTAATTTCAGTGAGCAATGTAACAGCTCAATTTGTTCTTGTGGTTTAGAAGATAACCCAAAAGACTCAGGTGAATTATTATGCAGTGATTCACAACCTTATATCCATAATCTTCACAGATTTCAATATCTGAGAATAGTATCCAATACTGTACTTTCTTTTGAAAAAAGGCTGAGGGTCGATCTGACAGAGGAATTTCAAATTATCAAAGGTTTCGATGGAGTGGATGCAGCAACGTTGTTTCTACCTGTAGGGAAGCGTCCAACTAGAGACCATCAATATAAGAAAGTCGCCAAGAGATCCAACAGGGAATACAGAAGAAAGAATGGTGAATGTAGAACTTATCATCACAGGTAGTGGTTGAAGTGAATTGTATACGTGCACTTAAAGAAGCATTTCAGCGTACAGCAAATTGAAAGTTTCAATGATGGAATCAGGTGAGGAACAGTGCAAGCAAGTTCAAGTGGAGCATAAATGTTGGCATGGACTAGTTAGTTGGGTTGTATGTTTGTGTGTCATACATCCTACATAACATCTATGTAGTCTCTTACAACACTGGAATTAAAATATTACCTGTTGGCACTGCTGTAATATCAATAATGAACATTGGCTATTATGTAACATACAACTTTTATTTTCTGTGTTAACTCATCACAAGTGACAAACCCTGACTTGTAAAATTCATTCTATCAGAATCAGTGTTTCCAAGAATAATATATCAGCCTCCTTTAGTTCGAGAAGTTTGTTTATCTAAAAGTGTTGTTTATCTAAACATTCATGATGATGGAAATGCATCACCTACATAACTCCAGTTAAAAATTCAATAGTTGTTTGGTCACATCATACAATAAACTCTTAGTATTTGCAGCATAAGTAAAAATGAATTCATTTGAATGCATATGCTACATGTTTTATCAAGTTAATATGTTTATTTTCCTTGCACGTGGACATCCAAAATCCATGAATGTAATAACTATTTTGAGTATATTTATCTGGCTGAACTTAGCTATTATCATATGCATCTAGATAACTGGAGGAAAACTACCTGCGCATATTTTAAAATCTGATATTTGCACACAGTTCCTGTCAGCTCTTTCCAGCATAAATTCCCAAACTCTTGTTTATAATGTAAATGTGTTAACCATATTGACACCTTCCCATCAATAGCAATACTGTTTTACATGTCCCACTCCTCAGCCTGTATTGCAAACGCTAGGCTCCATTCAATTCTACTTCTCTGTTTCCTAAATTGCCATACACTATTTAAATACAAATATTAAACCAAAGGATTTTATAAAATAAGCATAATATATGACTTTTAGATGTCCAAGTCTACTTAGACCTATCCCCCAACTTCTGAAGACTCACTTGCCCTTGATTCCCCTTGTCAAAAGGCCCAGGGAATTTGCTTGTATATTTTATGCAAAAACGAATAGCTCATATCAGTGACGATTATAAAAGACTGAAATTAAAGAAACAAAAACATTTAAAATCAAGAAGATTTATGAAAACTCAACTTTTGAAAACAGACTTGAAAAGACTCTCAAACAAATAAAGATTTTGTTTATTATTCCACTATAAAGACAAGGAATTCAATGGTCTTAAATTTCTTGGGAAGATCATTTGTGGCACACAAAAGAAAATGACACGAGGTGCTTGACAATTTATACGACTCTGCTGTTAATATTGCAAAAATGAGAGCTTGCCATCATTCTCTCAATGAATTTCAAGAAGTTGCTGGATTTGCACTGTAAATGCAAATTAAACTCACCAAAGTTAGGACTGCTTATTCATGACCTGACTTGAGAACCCCTTTAATGAAAAGATTTAGGTTCTTGCAATTTAATTCAACCTCTCTCTTATTCCCCCTTAATTTATCATTCAGCAATTAAATTGACCCAAATTCACCTTGTGTCCTACTGTTTCTCTGTTCTTAAATTTCATTCTTTAAAGAGGAAGACTTTCGGTCCAGTCGGCCTCCAAATTCAAAGATGCCCATTGATCTCACTTTCAATTTGCACTTACAGCAATTTGTAATGCAAAAGAAAATTGGAATTGAAGAATAAGCAAAAAGAAAATCCAACTCATAATATAGTCTAGGGGCTACCTCACTCAAGCAATGACACCTTCCGCGCCCGCTGGGCACCGCAGGGACTGAGGTGTATTATAGACCCTTACAATCACAGTTTGATTTAATGTTTTAAGTTTCCTTTGGACTGTCCCCCCTTCCTTTTGGGGGGCTGCCCCTCTTAATTTGTCCTTAAGTTAATTTGGGTTTGTTTACTTCTCGGGTACATAAAAGAACTACCTCACTCAAGCAAATGTCAATATTAAATGAAAACAGGCAACGCCCACAGTGGTTTCCCATTTGACCAGATGAGTAATAGCAACCTTGGGTGTGATATTAAGCCACAAACATCAGGATAGGTCAGAGTCAATCAGCTACTGGCTTCCAATCACCTGCGCAAAGATATTTTGGCCTTGGAGGGAGTGCAGAGGAGGTTTACTAGGCTGATACCGGAGTTGAGGGGGTTGAGCTATGAGGAGAGGCTGAATAAACTGGGCTTGTACTCGTTAGAGTTTAGAAGAATGAGAGGAGATCTCATTGAGACGTATAAGATGATGAATGGGATGGATAGGATAGAGGTGGAAAGACTCTTCCCGCTCAAAAAAAGACAATAGGACTAGGGGGCACAGCCTCAAGATAAAAGGGGGGCGGTTTAGAACGGAGTTGAGGAGGAACTTCTTCACGCAAAGGGTGGTGAATCTCTGGAATTCTCTGCCCGTTGAAGTGGTGGAGGCTGCCTCGCTAAATATTTTTAAGACGCGGGTTGATGGGTTTTTGATGAGAGAGGGGATTAAGGGTTATGGGGAGAGGGCGGGAAAGTGGAACTGAGCAGCGACAGATCAGCCATGATCTTATTGAATGGCGGGGCAGGCTCGAAGGGCTGGATGGCCTACTCCTGCTCCTATTTCTTATGTTCTTATGTTCTTAATCAGAGCTGCAGCTTTTCTTAATTGGTTGATTTGATGTTGGCATTTGTTGCCCATGTCCAACTGCTTGAGAAGGTGGTGGTGAGCTTGTCCATACATTGTAGGAATACATATAACATTTTTAGCATGTTCCAGGATTTGATGCTGAAAGACTGGCAATATATTCCCAAGTCAAAATGGTGTGTGATTTGGAGGGGAAGTTGGTAGTAGTGTGCCCGTGCATCTGCAATCCTTGTTCTATTAGGTGGTAGAGGTCACAGCTGGAAGGTGATACCAAAAATTCCTTGGTGAGTTGTTGTAGTGTGTCTCCTATATGGTTCACAATACCACTATTGTACAACTGTGGTGGAGGGAGTGCACGTTTAAAGTCAGTTGCCAACCAAGTGGACTGTGTTTTCTTGGATGGTGTTAGGCTAGGGCGTTATTGAAACTGCAATGATCTAGGCAAGTGGAGAGTATTGCATCATGCTCCTGGACTTTGCCTTATAGATGGTGGGCAGGCTTTAGAATATCAGGAGGCAGGTTTCACATTGCAGAATTCCCAGCCATTGTAGCCACTGTATTTATGATGTTAGAATGCTACAATCGACATTTACATCACAGATCAATGAGGAAAATCAGCCAGAGCTCTCACCAATTGCTGTTCAGTGGCCAGTGGATCTAGCTCACCACCACCCCTTCCTATAGCCAAATCTTTAGATACTTAATGGTACAAACTCTTGCATTAAACAGATCCAACAGTGCCTTCTTGTGTCATATTGGTCTTATTATAGTAAGAATAAAACACATAATAGAAAGGGCAAGGCACAAATCAGGATTGTGTGCTTGGCTGAACATAGCTTGCACAACACAAGAAACTTCACACCTTAAACATTTACTTCCTCCACCATTGGTGCACCATGGCTGCAAGAGTGTATACCAAATACAAGATGCACTACACCAACTCACCAAGTTTCGCTGACAACATCTCCCAACTTGTGATCTCGAATACCTACAACAGGGCCTCAGGCATGCATAAAACAGTATTTCCAAGCTTTCCTACCTCCAAGCTCCTTTCTAAGTCATACACAATGCTGATATGTCACGGTGCCTTCAAAGCTTACTGGATCAAAGTCCTGGAACTCTCTCCCTTATAGCACTGTGGGAGCAGCTTCACTCCAAGCACTGTAAGAGCAGTTCAAGTAGGCACCCACCACCTCTACCTTCTCAAGAATAATAGGGATGGGAAATAAACCCTGTACTTGTCAGCATCACCCACATCTGGTCATGATTAATAAACTCACTACAGGAGGTAGGATTTTAGAAACACCAATCCAATCATCTGAAAAAGCGTTGTGTGCATTTGGAGATTTTGACAGGCACAAGAAGCTGACTGAACTACAATAACAGCCATTTAATTAGCCAAAAAGTCATATTATAATCTATATGTATACTTATATGTAAAAAGTTGAGTTGCAATTCTTAACTAGTATTAAACACTTCATGTACACAATGTGACATATGTTAATATTTACAGCATTTAGAACTTTTCTGATTGTATGGAATTTACATTATTTATGTTCCGTCTAAGATGATCATGAAATAGGTTTCCTATTTTGGGTGTCAACTGGCCTACAACCCATAGTAATGTGTGGTCCAAAATCTAATCATGCTATGGCAATTTTAGTTATACTTTAGCATCTACAATAATAAGTGTTTATCTTACAATACTCCAAACCAGAAGTAATATTTCCATCTCCAGAAATAAAAGTACAAAACTGTTAGACCAATAACTTACGATGATGTGACCCTGTGACATCTTCACAGTTTGTAAGTTTTGGCCTGATATAAACTTGCATTAGAATAAAACTAAGAATATAAATAAAACTGCAAAACAATTCACTGAAAATATCAACACGTATATGTCGTGGTGCAAATAGCAGAGCCTGTCTTAGTACTTTCATGATCAAAAACATTAACCCGTAAGTGATGATTTTGATCCCTATACTTATTTACCCATGCAGGAAATCAACATAACTATCAGCCACACAGAAGAGTTCCTAATCATCAAATATTATATTACAATGCAATTTCCTATGCTACTATTTCAACATATTAGGCCACTCCAGTACCTGTAAACATTAGGCCACCTTGCTTTCAGCATTCAAGTAACCAATGAACATTCATCTTTAACAAGATAGCCAAGACTAATCAGAATGTATGGTAGACCTACAATTCATATCAGCAAACGTAGAATTTAGATTCAGATTGGAATTATGGAATATATTTCTCAAAATCTTAATAATTTTCTTTAAAAGATTGATATGTGTTCTGGAAATGAATGCTAATCTGAAGTCATATATACAATGAACCCAAAAGATTTTTTTTAAATTTGCGATCGGCTTCCAATACTGTAATAACTTGAGATAGACGAAACGAGCGCCGCATGGGGTGTGGAGAACCCAAGTGGATTAGATTTACTATAATACCAAATGTCCGCCATTTTTCCTGACAGAGCAAAGGACAAAAGAGTAGCTTCACATACTTTAAAGATATACGCTTGTAACAACCGATTTCCTCACGCACTTTTCGTGATGATTTACAAAATTTACCTATTTTTTGAACATAAACTGTTCAAAGAATTGAAGAAAACGAAAATCAAATCCATTTTTCTTTAAATGACCAGTCTCGTCACTTGTCATGAAATATAATTTTCAGCAAATCACACGGGAGCTGGAAAGTAATATATTCTTTATTTTAGCATGCTTCCTTGACTTAAATTTTAAAAATCTCCCCTTGTCCACCGCTCAAAAAAAGGAATGATGTTTGGAACCTATTCAGAACTTAAAATGTCTACTTAGAAACTATGTATATGAATTAAAATCAGTTATACAAGGAAAAGTTTCCAATCCCAATAAATTCCGAAGATAAACAAGTCCACCCTCCCTCAAGATGTTTTGGTTCCACGTTTGCAGTGGTCCACCGTCCCCTCTCGAATTCGAAGTACGTTATCTGTGGTACAAAGCTTTTAAACGTAATTATTTTACGTAATTCGCATTGACAAAAGTCAGGCTACATTTAAAAATTATTGACCAACTAAAATGTGCATATAAAGACTGAAGAATCTTTCGGACAGAGGGCTAAAATTTAAGAGACACTTAAGCATTAACGTCACATTATATATCTAAACATTACCCGTTGCTAGGTATTCTATCATAATCAGAGAGATGACAGTACATGCTAACCAGAGAATATATCGCAGGCACGTTTCTTTTCACTTTGAGAACTAAAATGGAGTAAAACGGAAATGTTTATTTATAAAAGTCCAAGTAAGACCAAAGTTGAAGAATACTGGGATTCAAAATTTGACATAATTGTATTTTAAAACATTCGTACATACTGATAAATGAATTACACAGACACTCAAAACGAGAAAGTGTTATTACGGGCTGTAATCCTCTAAATTAAAAAAAACGGTTCACTAAACCCGCCATATTTCGCGTTGTCAGTCCGTAACCAAACCTACCACCTTGGTCGCAAAAGAGGGGAGGAGAGGGGGAGGGAATCAACGCATATTTTCCTTCAATTGTACATTTTCTCACAAAATACTTTTTGACAGATGCCATGTAACACCATCTTACCTGAAGAGTCCACCGAGCCGACAGAAAGACTCCGTTTAACTCGTTTTGCCAAACCAAAACAATGCAATATAATCTCCACCACAACGTAAATATACAAATAGCCCTATGTATTTTGATCACCCCCCACAGCACTAGCCCTGTAATTTTAAATTCGATAGTCTCCCCTCAGCAAAACAAAAGAGCAGGTTAACCGTTACAAAATATTTAATGCCACGCTGAGGAGATTTCTTTAGCTTTTTGAACAGTCTCTGTGGAATCTGTTGCTATCTGTGTACCATTTACTCCCCTTCTTTGGAAAATGGCGGCTACGGAACGTCGATCTACGGGGCTGACGGGGTAGTGGACAAGGGCGGGGAGCTTAGCACGCATGCGTACAGAGAAATCCGTGAAGGACTTCACTAGCATTGGCAGTTCGTTTTTGGCTGCGGTGCGAGCGGGTTGAAGAAAATATCAACTATGGTTAACGTAAAGTGGCGCTTCTTTTTGGTTAGAGGTGAAAGATAGTGTATTAGTTTTAACCTAATTCGCGAGTATTTCGACGGTTTACATTTTTTTGAGGTAACGTGAGGTGTATTTTTGTGGAGATTAGATGCTATAAAATGGCGCACGTTTCAGTCGGAAAAGACGAACATTGTCTTGGTGTTTGATGTGTCTCTGTGAGTGACGTCCATCTCGACAAACCATTGGGTGCAGTGTGGTTCCCTGCCCGCGCAGATTGGCTGTTAATGACGCTATCTTGCTGCAGGCAGGTGGAGCCAAGCCCACGAAATCAATTGGCTTTAGGAAGTTGTTAATGTAGACGCCATTATAGGGAGAGGGCTGTGTGATGTGCAGTAAGGAACGCCTGCCTGGTGAATTTGATTAGTGAACATCGGGGTAGGGAGGGGGGAGGATTGTTTGTTGTGCTGGTTGTTTTAAGCTAGCCTCACCGCCGAGCGAAACGTTAACTGGAAATGATAACAGCGTTTGTTTTAAAGTCGTCTTTTTAAAAGATGCGTCAAAACAAGATGGCGGTGGCTGGGTTTTCTTGTTTGTCGCAGGTTGACTGTTCTCGAGTTACAGGTCACGTGGTCGGCACATTCCTCTGCTGTATAAGGAAGTTACTGGGGGGTGGCTGACGTCCAAGCAGTTTCCATGACATTTCTTGTATTGGGGTAACGTTTATTGACAGGAAATATAATTTTGTTTAATTTGCGTATTGTTGCATATGCTTCGTATTCGTCGCATCAATTTTATGCGACCTGCCGACTTTTATTTTTTCCTCGATTCGACCGTTTATTGCGAGTGCACTGAAATTACTGTCCAAGGTTTTAATTGGCTACTATGTAGTTCACTGATTATTGTCTCAACTTATTCGTATCTAATAAACTTTGAACGTTGTGGTTGTAGTTTAAAATCCCCTTTACGTGAACCATACTCCAGCATTTAGTGAATTGCACTTACTATGCTTTGCAGCATATTCTTGATAAAATGTACAATCTCCCAAGTTTTCAAGATTGATTAGCGTAGGGTTTCCAAGAGGTCAATACCATCAAATCGTTGGACTAAATGAGTGGTTTATGTAATGTAATTTCTATGCAAGTCACATAACTGGAAAAGTAATTTGTGTATCATAGCTGAAAGTCAATTTGCTTGTGATTTTTGGGTCAAGTATTGCTGAGTTGTCTCTTGATTTAATTTTTGCATTTTTAATTAAAATAACTAAACAGAAAAGTGACTGGACTTTTAAGTTCCATGTGAAAAGGTAGTAATTTAAACAAAGCTGCAGGAGAGTGGGTTAAATGTTTGGAATAGTTGAACTGTCAAATAGAAAGTAAAGTATAAAAACACCAGAGCAGCAAGGGGTACTGAGCTGATTGTCTTATATCTGTGCTTGAGGCCGTTACTGTTTTGAGCTTGCAAATATCAAGATTCATAAAGGTGCTCAAAGTTAGATGTCAAACAAAGTCTTTGGAAAATGAAATGCATCCTTAGGATCAGGTTGGCAAAACAATGGAGGTAAATTTTAAGTAATTATAAAATGCTTTTACCCAAATAATAAGTGAGACTAACACTTGTATACTACTTTGGGTGGTGTTGGCATGGTTAGCATTTGTTTATTTCCAGCTGCCATAGAGCATTACAACACTAAGAGGACCTCCAGGCCATTGTATATTGTGCACCTTTTTTCCAGCACTTAGTCCATAGCCCTGTGTGCTACTGCCCCCCACCCTTGTTGGGTTCCATATTTCTACTATCCTGTGGGTGAAAACATTTTTCCTCAAATCCCCTCTTGATTTCCTGCCCCTTACCTTACATCAATCCCCTCTGGATATTACCCTTTTTTAAGGGGAAAAATTCTTTCTTACATGTCCCACCATAATTTTGTACACCTCAATCAGATCATTGTTTCTCTTCTGTCAAAATGAGCTCCATCATAACCTCCCTGCTCCTCTTCGCCTCATCTCGCAAAAGCAAGTATCTCCTATACCTTATCTACTTGTCCTGCTGCCTTCTGGGATCTATGGACATGCACTCTAAGGTCCCTTTGCTCTGTACGATGCTTTTCATTGTGTACTCCCCACATCTGCATGTTTCGTTGTTAAGTTCCATTTGTTCCTGTTCTACCATCAATATCAGCTTTCCTCCTCACGATTTGTCATATTTTGTCATCTGCAAAAGTACTTATTGTATCTCCTACTTTCACACCATCACCTTGAAGTGCTCCCCCCACAAGGCTGTAAATGTAGAGAATTTCCAGTCCCTCCCCCCACCAACAAAAATGGAAAAATAGTGACTTACATGTCCCAATTCAGGATGGTATGACTTGAAGGTGATAAATATCTCCATCCAAGTTGGAGTATATGAGGTTCTGCTGAAGAAGCCATGATAAGTTGGCAGTGCATCCTGCAGCCAATTATGGATGTTTAAGCCAGTGGCAAGTCTGCTGATAAAGTGGATTGCTTTATCCTGGATAGTATTGAGTTTGAATGTTGTTGGAATTGAACAGCTAGGTAACTGCAGTGTAGAAGTAAGCAAATTTATGACATTCATGGCATGCCCCTTTAGATGGTAGGGTTTTGGTGGGAAGACAGTCAAGCTACTTGCTGCAGAATACTCAACTTTTGAGCTGTCCGTGCCATGGTATTTCACAAAATCCCCACAGTGCAGAAGGGTGCTATTTGGCTCATTGCGCCTGTGCTGACAACAATCCCACCCAGGCCCTATCACTGTGACACCACATTTACCCTATGATCCCTAACACTAAGTAGCTATGCTAAATTGACAATCAACCTAACTCTGTCATCTTTTGGAATGTGGGAGGAAACCAGAGCACCAAAGGAAACTCATGCAGACCACAGGGGGAATGTGCAAGTTCCACACAGACACCCGAGGCCAGAATTGAACCCGTGCCCTTGGCGTTGAGGCGGCAGTGTTACTGTGCTGCTCTTGTGACTCATCCTGTTCTGTTCCTAGGCAGTTGTGTCCCCTCACCTCCAAAATGGTGAGGGATCCAGATAATGTTGGTACCGGTCAAAAGGATGGTCAGGTTCTTGATGGAACTATTTATTGCCTAATGTATATGCCACTGTATTGCGCAGGTGTTGTTGCTGTGCTCATTCCCACAAACAATTAGATAACCCACATACGACCATTGGTCATTAATGCATTGAAGCAGCTGATGATAGTTGGGCCTAGAATGCTATTGCCCCAAGGAACCCCCTGCAGACAGGGTAATGAATTAGGCTGTAGAAATTGACATGTATGTCAAATGCAGTTCTAAAGTGGAAAATGTCAAGAAGTAATGAACAACCTGTGAAATACTTAACCAGACAGCACATTGTATTCTATGTCCAGCTTTGGTGTCCAAGAAAACATTCAAACAGTGGAGGTAGTACATAAAACCCACAAGACTGATCACCATATGAGGAACTGAATAAACATGGGCTTTTCAGTCTGGAAAGGAGGCATTGAGGTGATGCAAGAACATAAGAAATAGGAGCAGGAGTAGGCCATCTAGCCCTTCGAGCCTGCCCTGCCATTCAATAAGATCATGGCTGATCTGAAGTGGATCAGTTCCACTTTCCTGCTTTCTCCCCATAACCCTTAATTCCCCTGTCTATCAGAAACCTACCTACCTGTGACTTAAATATATTTAGCGAGGTAGCCTCCACCACTTCAACGGGCAGAGAATTCCAGAGATTCACCACCCTTTGAGTGAAGTTGACTTGCATAAGATTTGAAGGATATGAACCTGGAATGTTAAACGTTGATGAAAGCTTGAAGCAAAGATGGGTAATCTTGGAACAGATAAATAGTGGAGACAAAAACCTTACATTCATTTAGAAAATAGTCAGCTGCTTCAATGGTTGGGGGTTAGGTGCAGTGTAAAAATCTCTTAATGGGTAAATAAAATTGCTTTATCCATAATTACCTTGTAACTAGAGCTTTATCACATCACACAATGTATGGGATTGCATGTCCTGTTTTAAATATTTAAAAAAGCAAAGGTATTTGAGACTGAACTGTGCTTCTCAAAATATTGTAGTTATAGTGATATTTTTTGCTTAATAGACTAAACGATTCTAGTCTAGCTTTTATTTATGAAGTTGGTACTTGAGTTCAATGAATTTCATGTCTTTTATAGTTCAAGTATAATGTGCTCTACCATTTCAGAACACGAGTGCACTGTGGGTGTACCTGCACCACGGACTGCAGTGGTTCAAGAAGGCAACTCACCACCATCTTCTCGAATTTAGGGACTGGCAATAAAGGCTGGCTTAGTCAATCATACCCATTAGAGATTTTTTTAAAAAAGGAGCCCGCTCCGGCATTCAGTGAGGTCGTGGCTGATCTTTTATTTTTGTCAGTTTTCTGCATTATTCCTATATCGCTTGATGTCTTTACTATCAATCTGTCTTGAACATATTCTGAGCTTTCACAATCTTCTGGTGTGGACAATTCCAGAAGTTTACTGTCCTCTTGAGTGAAGAAATTCCTCCTAAATGGCCTGGCTCTTATTTTGAGTTTGTGTCCCCTAGTTTAGACCTGCCAACCAAGGCAAACATCTGTCCTGAATCATATGTTTGAATGTGATCACCCCTCATTCTCCAGATTAAAGTCCCCAGTCTATTCAACCTTTCTTCATAGGACTATCCCTTAATCCCAGGAATTAATTTAGTGAATCTTCATTGCACATGCTTTACGGCAAGTATATCTTTCCTTGGGTAATGAGACCAATACTGCAGACGTTGCTCCAGGTGTGGTCTCAAGGCTCCATATAATTTCAGTAGGACGTATTTACTTATATACTCATCCTTCTGTAGTAAGAGCCAACACAGCATTTGCCCCCTTAATTATTTGGGATACATAGAATCCCTACAGTAGACGAGGACATTCAGCCCATCAACCTGCATCAACAACAATCCAACCCAGGTTCCAGACCTATGTATTTGTCCTGCTGATCCCCCAACACTAAAGGGCAATTTAGCATAGCCAGTCCACCTAACTTGCATATTTTTGGACTACCAATGGTTGAAAATGTATTTTATTCTCAAATGCTACAAAAAGCAGCCACAGTTCCTCCACGTTGGCTTTTGGAGACTCATGAACGTGGACACCCAGCTTTAACAGATCCCAGCCCCCCTCCATTTAATAAGTACTCTTAATTACCAAAATGGATAACCATGTGTTTCTCCACATTGAATTCCATCTGCTAAATTTTTGTCCACTTGCTTAGTCTCTCCAAATCCCATTGAAAAATCTTTGCATTCTCCTCACAACTGATGTTTCTACCTAGTTTTATCATTTGCAAACTAGGAAATATTACATTTAATCCCCACATCCAAATCATTGACCCAAGCACTGATCCTTTCAGTATCCCATAAATCACAATCTGCCAGAGTAAACATAACCATTTATTCCTGATCTTTATTTTCTGTCTGTTAACATATTCAGTCCATGTCAGTATATTTCCACTAATTCCATGTGCTCTTAATTTTGCTTACCAACACCCTGTGTGGAACCTTATTCAGAGCTTTCTGAAAATTGAAATATACCACATCCACCAGTACCCCCTTACCTATTCTGCTATATACGTCCTCAAAAAAAAAAACTCCCAACAGGTTTCACTAACATGATTTCCCTTTGATGAGCCCATGTTGACTCTGCCCAATCTTCTCCTGTAATTGCATCCTTTATAGATTCTAGCATCTTCTCTATTGATGCTAGGCCATGTAGTTTCCTGTTTTTTCTCTCCTTTCAAATAATGGGGTTACATTCGTCAGTTTCTAATCAACAGGAAATATTTCACAGTCTCTAGAATTTTGGAAGATGACCACCAGTGTATCTCTTATTTCTATAGGCACCTCTTTCAGTGATGGCACAGTGGTTAGCACTGCTGCCTCAAAGCACCAGGGACTGAGGTTCAGTTTGGGCTCTGGATGACTGTCTGTGGAGTTTGCACATTCTTGGTGTCTGTGTTGGTTTCCCCTGGGTGTTCCAGTTTCCTCCCACTGTCCAAATACATGCAGGTAAGTTCATTGGCCATGCTAAATTGCTCCTCGTTGTCCCAGGATGTGTGGGTTAGAGGGATTTGTGGGGTAAATACTTGGGATAGGGCTCAGAGTCAGTGCAGACACTGGGCTGAATTGGCCTCCTACACTTTGGGGATTCTATGAACACAGGGATGTAGACAAAGTCAAGGGAATTTATCTACTGAAGTCCCAGTTATTTCTCTAGTACCTTGTACTAATATCTTGCAGTACATTTCTTTACACTAGTTCCTTGATTTGCCCATTATTTTTGGGTGGTTTCAGTGTGTTCCTCTTTCAAGATAGTACACAGTTTGTTTAATTTCTGTCATTTCCTAATTCCTTATTGTGAACTTTCCTGACTCTGCTTGTAGTGAACGTACATTTGTTTTTGAGTTTTTTTTCCTTTTTACTATACCAATAGGTTGTTGCAGTCCTTTGTTTCTCGCTAGTTTACTCTGATTCTATTTTCTCTTTTAGTCCTTTTCTTGGCCCTCCTTTGCAAAATTCTAAAATGCTCCCAATTCGCGGGCTTACCTTTTTCGCAACTTTATAAGCGTCTTCCTTTGATTTAATACAATCTTTGATTTCGTTTTGTAGCCATGGTTGGAACACTTGCCTTGCTGGGTTTTTGTGCATTAAAGGAATTTTTAATACACTTTGTATTAAATATTAGCTATTGTCTGTCTGCTGTCATACGTTTTAACATAGTTTCCCAGTCTGCCATAGCCAATTTGTCGCTTGTCCTTTCATTGTTTCCTTTATTTAGATTTAAAATCCCCCCCCCTAATGGTCACTCTTTCCAAAAGGATCCTTTACAACAAAATTATTAATTAGCCCCTTTTCAGTACACAGTTCTAGAACTAAAATAGCCCATTTCCTCGTTGGCTCTTCAACATACTGCTCTGGAAACCGTCTTGCATACGTTCCAAGAATTTGTCCTCCCCAACATTAATCACATATACACTGGATACTAAAATCCCCTATGATTACTGAATTAGCCTCATTACATACACCTTTAATTTCCTGATTTATATTGTGATTTACATCACCACTACTGTTTGGCCTGTAAACACAAATCAAATGTTTTCTGCCCCTTGCTGATTGTGTCTTCCACCCAAATTGTTTCTATATCACTATCTTCAAAACTATTGTCAACTCTTACTACAGTACTAATGCCCTCGATTAACAGGGCCACTCTACCACCTATTCCGAGCTTCCTGTCTTTCCTAAATGTCACTCATTCCAACTTCGGTTTTCTTGTAGCCACATCTCTGTAATGGCTATTATCTGATGCATGTAAATTTCTATTTGAGCATTGTTTTATTGCAATTTCTGTGAATGTTTACATAATGTGGGTATGCTGGCGTTGGACTGGCGTAAACACAGTTTAACAACGTTTACATAAACTAAAAAAAAGGCTCTATGTAAAATTTGGCCTTATCTTGATTATCATTAGCTTGATTGTTACCTTGCTCTATTGCCTTAATATTTCACTTTAATTTACTCATTCTTCTACAGGATTCCCATCCCCCTTCTAGTCAGTTTAAAGCTATCTCTTCTCTAGTTACATAATCCATCAGAACATTAGCCCCAACACTGTTCAAGTGTAGGCAGTCCCAATAGTACAGCTCACTGGTACCAGTGCCACATGAACCAAAATCCATTTTTCCCACACCAATCTTTGTGCTGTGCATTCCTCTCTCTAATCTTATTTGCTGAATGCCAATTTTCATATGGCTTGGGTAATCTAGTAATTACCTTCTGCGATTCTGTTTTTTAATTTAGTGCCTAGCTCTTCATGACATCTGTGCTGAATCATTTTCCTATTCTTACCTATATTGCTAGTATCTACATTGACCATGATGGTGGAATCCTCCCTATTGCACTGCAAGTTCCTCCTAGTTTGAGCAGATATTTAAATCTGGCAGGGAATACAGCCATCTAGATTCATGCCCTCAACTGTAGAGAATGGTATCTATCCCACTGACTATACAGTATCATCACAACCACATTCCTTTGTTGCCCCCTTGTTTGAATTGTATCCTTCGCCATAGTCTGCTAATTAATCTTGGAAGTCATCTTCCTCATCCATACAGGTAGTAAGCACTTCATACCATTGGATAGAGCCAGGGACTGAGGCTTATCCATCACTACATGCTGTTTTCTCTTTTCCTACTTCCTCCATCACAACTCCTGTCCCTGACTACTGATGAGCTCTTAAGGCTGTGCCTACACGAGGAGTGCAACTATCTCCTGGAGCAAAGTGAACAAGTAACTTTCCCTCCCTTGATTCTCTGCAGTGTCCACAGCTCAGGCTCAATCTCAGCAACTCGAGCTGAAGTCACAGATGGTCGCAGACACTTGCTGCAGATATGGTTGGGATTGCAGTGCATTCCATGGATTCTCACATGCTGCAGTCATTGGAACACCACCCCTGCTATTTCTATCCAGCATAAATAATTTACACAGCTGAAGTATTAGAAAGTTTCACTCACTTAGCTGGAATCAAGGAAGGAAACTCAACAACTACTGGGGGCCGAAAGAAAGAACACCACTTCTCCCTGTACGCCAAATTCCCACCTGTACCAACTCCTCACTCGATCTGTCTCATTCAGGAATGGCCTGGTATCCGCACGCCCCTTTCTGCATCACCATCCATGTTGCATGCGTATTTAGCAAGTTTAAGACAAAAATTGTACAAAATCGAGTTCTGTTGAAAGCAAGTCATCCAATTTATGACTGCATTGAACGTGATATTCTTCATACATAATGTTTGAAGGCACACACTATTCATTGATTTAACTAACCTTTTTGAGATTTTGTACTGGATGTCTCTGATGTGGTGTTGTATTCAGAAAACCCATGTTCCTGTACTATGGTTAAAAATTAAAATTTTAGGTAGTTATCCAGAAGCAAAATAATCAAATGCTTATTTGCATAATTTTAACCTTGCACTTGAATCTTAGTTTATTTCAGAATCTCCTGTGAACACACTTCTGTCTTGCATTGCTTTGTGTCACTGTAGAAAACAAATTAATGCACTGAGGGAACACAACAATCTGTCATGTCAAGTTTTTGGTATTCCACGCTTTATTTGCACCCCCTCTTTCCAGTGTAGCACAATTTTCCTCTTGTTGTAAAGCTACCTGAACGTTTTTTGATTGGAGGAGGGATGGTAATGGAGTTTGCCTGGGATTGGTGTTGGAACTGTTTAATGACCTAAACCTTGATATACAAGGTATAACTTCAAAATGTGTGGGTGATGGATGACATAAAACTTGTAAGCATTGTGAACTGTGGGGACAACACTGTTTTTAAAAAATTAAAAGGACATATGTTGCAGTGGCAGACTTTAAGTTTAAGGCAGAGAAATGTGAAGTCATTTTGGTAGGAAGAATGCGGAAAGGCAATATGAATTACAATTCTAAAGGGGGTTCTAGAGCAAAGAGACCGAGGGGTGTGTGTGTCATTGAATGCGGCAGAACAGATCGGAAGAATTTAATATAGTATTCTAGGCTTTATTAATAAAGGTATTGAATATAAAAACTTGTGTCAAACACTGATTCTGATTCAGCTGGAATATTGAGTCCAGTTCTAGGTGTCACACTTCAGGAAAAATGTGAAGGCATTAAAATGTAGGAAAGATTCATGACAATGGTCTCAGGGATGGAACGCCTCAGTTACATAGATTGCAGAGGTCAGGACCATTTTACTTGAAGAAAGGAAAGTTTAGAGGAGATATGATAGAAGTATTCAAAATCATAATGGGTTTGGACAGAGTAGATTGGGAAAAACTTCCTGTTAGAAGGATCAAAAACAATAATGTAACTGGCAAAATAAGTAATGGTGAAGAGGAAAAGCTTTTCCATGTAGTGAGTGATTAGGATCTGAGATATACTGCCTGAGATTGTGGTGGAGGCAGGTTCAATTGAGGTAATCAAGAGGGAATTGGGTTGTTATCTGAAAAGGCAGAAAGTGCAGGGCCATAGGGAAAAGCAAGGGAGTGGCACCAGATAAATTCCTCTTATGGTGAGCTGGTGTAGACATAATAGGCCTGTTAGGTGCCTCTGTGCTGTAACAATCCTGTGATTTAGCTTTTTTAAGATCCAGGTCTTGCAGTTCACATTCTCGTCCACATGCTCACTCTTGGGCCTTTTTTTTTGAATCTGCAAAATTTTGCCTTTTGCTGATAATTTGAGCTGCATTTCAATGTGTATTTAATTCCCTCCCTGCTGATTTTTAAAAAGTTACATCAGGAAATATGCTAAGGCATATCTCTTCTGCACTGAATTTGACATACATCTGCAAATAAATTGATTACAGCAAGGAGCTAAGTACATGTACACTTCAAAAAAACTGGTTTTTATCTTCAGAAATAATGGAAGCACATTTGAAAGGTATAGAATTGCTTCATTCCTAATTAATGCATATAGTGGACAGGTGATTGTTTAACTTTAAATTATATTTTGAAGAGTAGCTTTATTTGGTGAAACAAAGCTGTAAACTCCCAACAATGAGCTCCTATCCAAAGTTCTGGATTGTGGAAAATAGTAATACCACAGAGCCAGAAGCATTTTCTGCAAGATCTTTTTGCTTCTGGGTGTTTTGTACTTGTTATGTTGCAGTTTTTACTTGTAATAAATTTGATCACATGCAAAGTTTTATTTGAAGTGAGTTCTCAATGTAATGATGAAATAAAATTTATTATGAAGGTTTTTAAATAAAACTTGTATTGTCCAGTTTCTTGTCTTAATGGGCAGCAAATGAATCTCAAAATTCCTTTAAAAATTAGTTGTTTGGATACTCTCCATTCTTCCAACAATCTTTATCTCTTTCAAATATCTGGCAACTGACCTGACCTTTGAATCATTTGTCATAGAGATTACAGTGTTGAAACAGGCCTTTCGGCCCAACTCATCCACACTGATCAGATTTCCTAAACTGACCTTCATTTGGCCCATATCCTTCTAAACCATTCCTGTCGATGTACCTGTCCAAAATGGGATAATTATTAAAATGAATTCACCTTCTGTTACTGAAGTTTTTCAAATATTTAGTATGTACAAATGTGTATATGGAAGTTTTATGTGACTTAATTACAAGAGGTTTTTTTGGTAAACATCGTGACTACTTGTCATCTGCTCATGTTGCGAGCTGGGATAGGATTTGAAAGTTTCCAAAATAGTAGTTCATGGCCATCTTACCCCTGGACCTGACCTTTTAAAATAAGCACAAGGTCTATGCTAGCAATGTGCAGTTGAGACACTACAAGCACGTTGCAAAAATGCGAAATCTTTTGTTGTTCGAGGTGATGTATTAAGTTTTCCATCATTTGTTCACTATGGTAGCTTAGGGGAGTCTGATCCATTGTGTAAATAACTCAGTCTGTATATCAAGGATGCTTTCTGCCTGGGTGCATTCAATGCCCTAATTAATTGATCAGTACCAAAGGTAAAACTCCATGCATCTTTTTGGTAACTTGCATCCTCATCATTTCTAAGGAGTATTGCAAAGTCACTTCGTGTACACTAGTGATTGAAGTATTTTTCCAGCAAAACATTCATTAGTGGAAAACCCCTTGCTAATAACTGAAACTTGGCTGTGCAAAAATCACTAACATACAAACACATTTAATCTAATAACTTTTATGCATGTAAATAAAATTTTCCTGCAAGTATCGTGAGATTAATTTTAATATCAATAAAATGTCAAAAAATATTTGCAACCTCAAACGTGGTGGATATTAACAACTGAATAATTGACCAAGAGCAACTGCCATGATGGTACGCTGCTAACCATTGGCATATTATTTTTGATGAATTAAAGTGCCTTGGTATAACACTGAGTTGAAAACATGAGCACCACCTGCTGGAAATACAATCTGTGATTTGCTGTTTTAATGCATAATTGGGCATAGTTTGATTGTAGACCATTTTGTTACTTTTCTACTTTGCAGATAGCTGTAGCAGATGCGCTATTAAAATAGAAATTGCAACCGTATTTTAACCAAATAACTATCCGGCACATTTAAAGTTGCATGCAAGTCATACATGCATTGGCTTTCTTGGATTTTTGAAGCAAATACAATACCAGCAGTTGCATAGAGCTCATTTAGACCTTCGCAGCTACTGGTTCTATACAGCTTAAAAAAGCCACCAGTTTTCTTCAGTTTGGTGTTTTCATATTCATTCTTGAGCAGATTTTTTGCTACTTGATTTTAGTTCTTCACCTCTTTCAGCCATGATCTATAGGGCAATCGTCTCTTATTTTAGATTGTTTCCTCTGGTAGACCACCACAAATCGCACAAAGATGCATTAGCTAATATAACAGCAGAGGAAACTGAAAGTTTGTCAAACGTTCATTTATTTATTTTCGAGAGAGTCTAATTGTTATAAATAAACAAGCTTAATAGTCAGTCTTGTTTTGCGTATTCCATGTTGGAAGTTTGTCTAATTCTGACTGCAGTTAGCTAAAGATTTATTAGTCACAGGCAGGCTTACATTAACATTGCAATGAAGTTACTGCAAAAATCTCCTACTCTAGTTCAAATTGCCCAACGCTTCAAGATTGCTTTGCATCTAGAATGTGCCTTTGAACAGATTTACCCTGTGTTCTTAAAGTTATGCATTTTATGTGGCCTCATAAAAGCTTTGAAAGTATACAACTTCTAATCTATAATCCTTTCTATATTGGTTAAATTTTATTGTAGGCTCAATTTCTGTTTTCCTCGGGCATGAACTGCAAATCTAATGAAATAACAAACCACCTGTCATGGTGTCATCTTGAGTGAAATATATTCTTCATGTGGTCCTTGGGTCTTTATAGAGGCATGTTGCCAACACAGTAGGAAACCAATTTTAGTTGTTTAAACCTACAAAAGTATTGTTTAAAATACATAACTAGAAATCTCAGCAAGTTGATGCTGAAGTCACATTTCCTTAGTTTAAGCTTTGTCAGTGACGTAATATTCAATGAAATCAGTTTCTGTAACCTGAGGAAAATGAGTTGGAAGCAGTGATCTCCACATTTTATCAGAATTGAGTAGTCTCACTTTGATCCAGAAATGCAATCCACACAATGCAATATTGAAAATTGGGGAATGTTTTGGATTCATGCCCATTAGTGTGATCCATTAGAAATGGCAAGACTCCAGATTTATGTTAGTTTATTGTACGCATTAGCGCTCAATCTTTTCATTTTTTGGACCCCTGTGGAGCTGAAAATTCTGAATCCAGGAAATGTACAAGTAGCAACATGTTAACTGCATTAATGTTAAAATCACATGTCTAGCAATGTTGCTTTTCAATGTTTAATAAAAATTAAACTAGTTTGTCAATTCTTGTGTACCAAAAGCCTTTTTTTAACCACTTACGTCCTCAGTATCTCATTGGGTGACAGTGAACTTTAAAGTTTTTGTTTTTAAGATTAAAGATGAATTTGTTTTGGCTAGAAAATTCTGTTTGTCATTTTTATTTTGAATTATTATTAACTCTCTTGCTGAGTTTAAGTCACTGCTTCTAGTATGGCTGAATGCATTTTGAAGTTTAGGTACTCTGAATTCCATCCTTTTCAGTTTGATTTTTTTTGTAAATATGGTGTAAAGTTTTAGCTCAAATTAGTTATCCATTGATAATGGACAAATGAAAGACAATATCACATTAACAACAATAGGTTTACTGTACAAACTTTCCCTCGTTACTGTGCCTCTTGCAAGAATTTGATACAAATTCATTTATTAATTTAGTAAATGTTATGTTGAATTGGTGATATTTAGTTTTGAAACTGATGCTTTCCATTGACTGAAGACGTGCATTCTAAATGCCGAAGGAAAGTTTACATAAAGTATATGAAAATGTTGAGTAAATTGCACTAATTTCAAATGTCTATCTCTAACTTACTAGGTTCACCCTTCCCAGAGATGTTTTGTGTGCAAATATTTGATCTCCAAACCAGCATACCTGTTCAGCAAGTACTGCAAGTATAATTTGCATTGTATTTTAATGCCGAGAAACAGCATGGTGGATACAAACATTTTTGCAAAGATAAGATTGGAAATTTTGTTTGGGGTTGATTAGGAGCATGTGACTCTGTTCTAGGTGGGGAGAAAAATAGCAACTGCTGTTTGAAATGTACTTGAGCTGAGGATAGAATTCACATGACTATGGTTCCTTGCAAAACACTTGCATGCAAAACACTTCGGAAGCATAAAGAAAACTGAGCGGCATGTCAAAGGAGGATCAATTGAGGGGGGTGACTTAAATAGAGTTGTAAGAAGTAATCCAGGCTGGGGGGAAGGTTTAGGGAGTGAAATTTGGGGGTTTGTGGCCTAGATGACAAAAGTACATCTGTGTTAAGGGGGGCAGGGGAAGAAAGAGGATGATATACGAGCAGACAGGCTGAGGCAGGATGTGAATTTGTGTTGAGAAAGAGGGGATTGGAGGGACTTGTATTTGGAAGATAACTTCAAATTTGAGGCTTGACTCACATGAAGCAAGATGGAATGGGCAGTAATCTTGGGTCAACTTAGTTTTAAAGGTTGAAAGATGGAAAACTGGCCAGGAGTGTGATTGAATGTCCAGTACCAGAGGTGTAAATGTTTTCAGCTGTAGACAGACATAGTATGATTTTTTGAAGAGCGTGTATGAGGTTAGAAATTCTGCTTGCAACTGAATCACAACACGTGAATCTGCTAGCTGGGGAAGAGAAAAATTACTATTTGAAAAGTACATGCGTGAACTGAGGATAGAATTCATTGTGGCTGTGATTCCTTCAGGCCCAATTTTTTTTCTAAACTGAGGAATTGGATGTGGTACTTGAGTACCACAATGATTAACTGCTATCAGAAGTGGAGGAAAGATTAAAAAATGGGCATTGCTGGTCATCAGACTGAACTTTTTCAGTTCATTTATTTTTCCAGTATATGGAGAGTACTTGAAATCTTGTTACTTGGCAGCCTCAAGTCTCTAAATCATCTGCTTCCAGTACGTTAAGCCTTGAGGGAGGAACAAGAAACAATCTTGTGCAATCATCAACTTTTTCTCTCTTCCTCCAACCCTTTCACCCCAGCAGGAAAAAGTCAAATGCTGTAAAATGGCAAGTTATAAAGCAATAGGGAAGCCAGGATTTCATTCACAAGGTTACTTTACTTACAGCAGAAAATTTGAAAAACAGACATTTAGCAAAGAACAGTATATAGTGCACAGTACACATGATTTAATTTAGCAGGAGATGCTTTCTGCTTTTCAAAAGCATGCACAACTTTCAAAGGCCTCTAGTTTATCAGCCTTTCTATTAAAGGAATCTACCTAGTGGGATGTGATACTTTGAATTCAGTAACCAAACACATGACAAAAATGTCTTCAGGTAACATTTGCTCTCTTTGGCATTACTAAATCATTTGGGGGGTAGGGGGGGCGGGTGTGGGGATACTGTTCACCTCTCCTCTTGCTAAATCAGTATGCAAACAAAAATGGACCTCCTCCTCGAAATTTTTTTTAAAAACTGGTCAGTTTATATTTCAGTCCTATTAAAGGAGAATTTGAACATTGACCAGATCATCACCAACCCATCCCTGGTTTTAGAAGTTTCTTCACTGTCTCAACTAAAAAGCTTTGACATTTTTGATTTGGCCATTTGTTTTGAAATGTATACACAAGCCCTTCTAATGAAGCAGATGTCTGCAAGGTACTTGGTAGAGCTGAGTGGGAACACAATTAACAGGTGTTAAAATGAGAGAACAGGCAGGATGAAAGACAACGTGGAAGTTTGGATTTTGCAAACAATTAGTAAGTACAAAGTGCTGATGTTTTGTACAATATTTTAGGCTGCTGTATTATGTTTTCAAATCTTTTCATAAGTTTTACAAGAGGTCTGGTCGAGGAAATGTATCAGTATTTAGGCTACAACACAAGTTTGAAGATCACTATTTAAACTATATTGGATAAATCTGTGCTTTAGTAAAACTAATGGTAAGTTTGATTATTTGCCACATCTTAAGTAGATATCTGCTTATTCAGTGGATATATGATTAATGTACAGCACTAGTAGAAAATTAGGCATAGCTTCTAGGCATTTCTTTAAACAAAAAGCTGGCAGAAAACTGATCATAATTATACAGGATGTAACAGTAATGTATAAACATTTTGGCACATAACACATCACAGGCACAAAACAGCAGCATTTTCTATTTCTGCCACTGCACAGGTAAACAGCATACACTCAAAAGCTCTATTTTGAAGCAGATTTTTTTAAAAGGGCACAAAAGGTTGGTTGTGAATGCAGCTCTTGAAAGGCAAAGTCTTGAGCTCATGGTTGAAGTCTGCAACAAATATATTGATCCTTTTGAAAACTTCAGTGCTACATTGTGCACTTTCATAAAGATTCAACATTCTGTATTGCTGAACAACAGTGGGAGAATGATCAAAAACCACTTTCTTCCATTCACATTTTTTTGTCCTCTTGCATTTTGCTTACAATCACATGGCTAGGTGGCAAGTTTCTCTTTAATGATATTGTGAATTGATCTGGTGGCACAATGTGGGTTCCCCCTCTTATATTGCTACCCCCCATTTTGCCTCCTTGTCTACTGACACAACACTTGTATACTGTTACATTTTGTAAACAGTTAACTATCAGCCAACCAAAACAAGTTGCAATAAGGTTATAAGTTCAAGTATTGAGCTGCATGTAATTTGTGTATTGTGCATTATTTCCTCTCTATTGTATATTTTAATTCTAATCTTGAGTATACAGTTCCTTCCTGTTAAACTAATTTACACCATAATTCTCTGATGTAGTCCACATTGTTTCTAACTTGCTCACTTAATACAATCTCTGTATTGAATAATGTGGATGAGTTTTCTGTTGGAACAGCCAAACTCAACTTTGACTTTTGAACACAGATCTTTACAACTTGAATGTGGAAGAAGTTGGAACCTATAGTACTGGATACAACTGCTGGGGTTTTTCCATCAGATCTTTGTTCTTTACTAAGGTATAGCCTGTATTAACATAATTCCATTTTATACATCGGTGTTGCGCTGTTTATTAAGGATTGAACGTCATACTAAAAATTTTCACATAGGTTATGAAGTTTTGGTGGGGTTGGATTATGATTAACATAGCTGACGTCAAGAAAACTCCAGTGTTTAATCCTAGAAATGCTTCAAAAATGTCTGGATAATTGTGAATTATGTGTTGTACTAACGGAAGCTTCACAAATTTCCAAACTCAAAATATACCTAAAGTAATACACATTACAATATAATGAATAACTTACTTGAACAAACAGCTATTTTAATCTTTACTAATTGAGCAAACTGTAGTATGTGCTATTTGTCAAATGGCCTGGCATCTCAATTCTGGTAACATATCAGAATTCTGATTACAATCTATTGAAGTAGGCTGACCTCTTCAAGTAAGTTGGTATATTTTAGAAAAACATTGAAGAATAAATAGTCAAAATTTAAAAAAAATCAATGCTAGTTCAAGATAGTTCCAGAAATATTGATTGTGAATGACAAATGAGCTATAATATGCAATTGCCTCTAACTTGCCATCTGTTTGTTCTAATATGTACATCTTAAGACATTCAGTCAATAGCTTATGTAAGGACACTGTAAAATTAATCTTGTGACAAATGTAGATGCTGTTACAACTATAGAAAATAATTCCAGTTTATATTCATTATGAATACATATTACAATCACTGCAAAGGAGAGCAAAAAATCTGTATTTCAAGCTTTCAGCTCCTGTTTTTGTTGCTGTACATGTGTTACAAAATATTCATAGTCCAGCTTGGCTGTTTATCTGAGAAGCAACTTCAGGAAGCTGGAAATGCATTCTCTTTTCTGGAACAAAGTTTCTCTACAAAAAGCATGTTGCTTGGGACTCTTTATAACTCAATGGAACGCAAATGTGACTTCCTGTGGTACACAGAGGTTGATGGTATTCTTGCAAATCCACAGTTCATATCTTGTTCTTCATACAGTGGTTTGTCATTTTACAGGAAGAGCTCTCAAATCTCCAGTAGAGCTTTTTAATTTGGTATGGATAAAATGAGCAGTTACCTTAAGTACCTTCATTGGCTAGCACAAGAAGAACAAAGATTGATCAATATTTGTGAACAATACATTGAATTCAGTTATGATATACACTTCAGTTGCACATGCAACTTGTAATGTTACTGGATTCAGGGATCCACATAATGCATCTTTTTAAAAGGTATGTTGAATATTCAACAAAAATGAAAAATTGTGGGGAAAAAGCATACCTGCAACCTTTTTTCAGTCTTTATGAAGTAGAAATCAGCACCTGATTCCTCATGACCTGCAAGTTTTACTTTTTCAGTATTTAGTGTTTGAAGTAGAACCAGCTAATTTGTAATGGCCTGCATTCTAACAATGGAATTTCAAAATGCTGTTTAAACTCTCTTTTTACCAAATAACTTCCATTCATGGTTATGCTTCATCTCCACTGTTTGTTTTTCTCAGGTAGGCAAGCCAAGCTGTTCTACCCATTTGTTTTAATCAACCATCATCTCTTTTAGTGCAGGATTTAGCAAATAAAGTTATAAAATGGATATGGTATGAGCTGATCATAATACCAAGTAATAAAAGAAATACTAATTGCATTGCATGTCAGATGGGATCAAGTTAAATGCAAATAAAAGTATTATGTGCAATGAGCATTTTCTGATCTGTGCTTATAGCGTGCAGTTTAAACAAAAAGCCTGTCAGGTTCTGACTGAAAACAGGCATGTTTCTCCCATACACAGCCGGATTTTCTCACCAGATCTTTTGGCACAGTTTGTGCCGTCACTCTGGTAGGATGGGGACGGATAAAGCTGGCAAGCCTGGCTCCACGGAGTTCAGGATTCCAGTCTGCAAAAATAATAGATGTGGGGGGCAATGCTCAGCATTGGCCTTAACAGCCAGGACCTCCTGGCACTTCCACATCCCTGGCGTGGTCATCTCAACTTGTTATCAAAAATGTAGGAAATTGTGCTGCGTGACGTCACCAGGGGAGAATCCCTGAGTGCTGGATGCTATTGTGTTAAGGTGTATAATTATGTTTAAATTCATGCAAATCAGGTTTGCCCTTTCAGGGTATGAACCTGATTTTGTTGCTTCAGAGGGGGCAGTCTCAGGCCAAGATCTCAGCGGTGCAAATTCCATTATAGCCTTCTTGCAAGATTTAATCACCACTGTTAACAGGCTTCTCACTCTTGGTGTCAATTCATTGAATCAACTTTTGAGGCACAGGACTGCCATCAATCACTGTGCCACATCCATGCATGAGTTAGTAGTAAGAAAGGAAATTGGATGAAAAGTTTAAAAAGACATGCCGGCCATTATAGAAATTAGTTTGTTTAACTATGGGAGGTTAAACCAAAGTGGTAGTGATCTCTTTTGTAGTCAAATACCTCAACTTAAAGGCTTATCGTTCAAATTTGGTTGTCAGAATTCATTGTTCTGTAACATGAAATTAATAAACTCTCAATCTGATGCATGCAAAGGTACTGAGCCATGTGGAGAAGGAAGAGGTAAGTTTATATTGTCAAGGCATTTATACCACAGAATTGTTATGGCATAAAGGAGGCCATTGATCCATGTCTGCACCCAGCTCTCCAAATGAGATTAAGACTTTGTGCCATTCCCCTGCCTTTTCCTGATTTCCTCTGCATGTTGTTCTTATTTAGGCAATTTATTGTCCTTCTTAAATGCTTCAATTGAACTAGCCTCTGCCACATTTCCAGGTGTAACATTCCAGACCCAAACCCCTCGTTTGAAAATATTGTTTTTCACATCACATTTGCTTTTGCAAATTACTTCTGTGCTCTCTTATTCCTGATCCTTTTTACTATGGGAACAGTTCTCCCCACCTGTTGTGTCCAGCCTGCTCATGATTTTGAACATCTTTGTCAGATCTCCTCTTGGCCTTCTCTCCAAGGAGAACAGTCCCAATCTCTCCAAACTAGTTGGAGCTTCACTGACCAAAAGGTCAAAGTCCTGATTGCGCACAGACCGAAGGTGCTCAGCAAAGCCAAAGCACCTTCGGTCTGTGCATAATCAGGACCCTGACCTTCTGGTTGCTTGCCATTTTAACACAGTCCTGTTGCCATGGCTACTGTCCTTGGCTTGCTGCAATGTTGCAGTGAAGCTCAATGCAAACTGGAGGAAGAGCATCTCATCATTCAGTTAGGCACTTTACAGCCTTCCAGTCTCAACATAAAAATCAGCAACTTCAGATGATTTGCTCGACCCCACCTTGGCCCCCTTTTGTTTTCATTCTATTTTGTTTAATTTTTTTTACTGTGTTCTACCTTTTTAATTTATCTCTTGTCTGTCTTTTTTTTCTGCCCCCACTCTTCACCCTCCCCCCACTCTTTCTTCCTACTTCATCCCTTCCCTTACCTTCACCCCTACATGCTCTACATTCTACTTCTCCCAACATCTTCATCTGTCAGTTTACAGCTTCTCTGCTGTTTGGTCATTCACACCCTTTATTCTCTCTGTGGAACAGCTTTTAGCAGTCTTTTCCCTTGGTTTCTATGGCTATGACTCATCTTCCATTCCCTCACTATATCTCCCATTTTAGCTTTGACAAAAGGTCATCTGGACTTGAAACATCAGCTCTTTCTCCTTATAGATGCTGCCAGACCTGCTGAGATTTTTCAGCATTTTCTCTTTTTGGTTTCAGATTCCATTGTCCACAGTAATTTGCTTTTATCTTCTCTCCCAACTATCTTCACACCTGAAGTTTCTCATCCTTGGAACCATTCTTGTAAACTTTCTTTTGCACACACCAATGCATTCACATCCTTGCTATGTTATGGCACCCACAACTGTACACTATTTTAGCTGAGATCTAATTAGTGTCCTGTGTAAGTTCAATATAACCTCCTTGCTTTTGACTCTATACCCCTAATACTATATGTTTTATTAATTTGCTTTATCCACCTGTCCTGTCACCTTCAATCATCTATGTACGTATATACCCAGGTCCCTCCGCTCCTGTAGCAGGGGATATGGAAATCTCTTTTCTGACATTTAAATAGGGATCACGGTGCGTCTTACATAAAGGTAACACAATAAGCCTCACTTATGCCATGAAAATATTCTCCATATGAGCACAAAGAATCATTTTTGAACAAGTATAGATTTAAACTGTATTTTTGTATTTTACTGTAAGCTTTGGTCAACAAGCACTTTACCCTTTGGCATAATGGGACAGACCACATTCGTTTGGAATATAGAGTGGTATGCTCTATTATCAGAGGCAGACTAGGCAGCTGTAGCAGCAAGGTTTTTGAAATGAATAGCTGTGATGTAGCCTCTACTGATAAAGGGGACAAGGAAAATGGCTCCCTTATTGTTAAGTACTACTGTTAGGGGCAACCCTGGAACCTACCAGATTTGCATAGGTAAAGTTACTAGACAAGGAGGGGAAAAGTGTGGGTTCAGTTGACCAGTGAATTAATTTAGCTAAAGGGTACAATGCTATTGGCTGGAGTAATAAGTATATTAATGTAATTGGGCCATTCAGTTTGGATGACAGGTGGGGCAGGAAGATCAAATCTTCAGAAGTGTGTATCTGCTGTGTCCATGTGATGTAATGTCAGAGAGGGGCTAGAATCCTCTATCTCTCCCAGTGGGTGTTCAATAAATTATCTTTTTAATTGCATATTTTTTTGCAAGTCTGTTTGCTGTGTTCAGCTGAATTATAATTTCCCCTTACAGCTCCTGCATCCTTTTTATAAAAACTTTTTTTGTATTGTCTCGCCATGTTCTTCCTGGCAAAAATGCATTACCTCACGTTTCTCCATATTGAACTTCATCTGCCCACTCCAACTTGTCCATGTCCTTTTGATGTACTACACAGTCCTTGTTGCAGTTTTCAATACTTCAAAGTCTTGTATCATATGCAAATTTTGAAACTGTCCCCTGCATACCAAGATCTAGATCATTAATGTATGCCAGGAAAAGCAAGGGTCCCAAAATCAATTGCTGGGAAACACCACTACAAACCTTCCTCCAGCCTGAAAAATAGCTGCTAATCATATTCCCTGCTTCCTATCACTCAGTCAGGTTTGTATCCATGTTGCTACTACCCCTCTTAATCCACAAACTAAACTTCTTTCACAAGTCTGGGTGGCACTCTTTTGAATGCCTTCTTTAACTACATCTTAGTTCCAGTCTACAGATTGGAGAGAAGATGGCTGAAAGATTTGATGAAGATGCTCAAAATCATGAGGTGGGGCTGGGCTAAATCTTCAAATAAAGCTGCTCTATAACTTTCGCATCTGTCATTTCCCTACAGATTTATTCTCCTCGGTAGCTGGTAGTCTGTAGACTATACCAAGTAATATAATTGCACTGTATGTTCCTGAGCTTAAGCCAAATTGATTGTCATTGAATCCTCTTTCTCCAGTACTGCAATGTTCTCTCTAACTAATACCCCTCATCTATCTTTTCTGAACATCTTGTTCCTAGGAATATTTAACACCCAGTCTTGCCTTGCCTTGAGCCAGATCTCTTGTTTTGTCACAGTATCATATTTTGTCACAATATCATATTTCCACAATGCAATTTGTGCCTTTTTACTATTCTTCATGAATTTACGTAGATGCTGATCATTATTTTCTCCCTTTTGAGTTCCCTTTTTAAATTAATATTTTCTATATGGGTGGCACAGTGGTTAGCACTGCTGCTTCACAGTGCCAGAGACCTGGGTTCAGTTCTGGCCTTGGATGAATGGAGTTTGCAAACTTCATGTTCTCCATATCTCTGTGGGTTTCCTCTGGATGCTGTGGTTTCTTCCCATAGTCCAAAGATGTGCAAGTTAGGTTGATTGACCATGAAAAGTTGCCCCTTGGTGTCGGGGCGGCAAGCAAGTAAAATACATGAGATTAAAAGGATAGAGCCTGGGTAGGATTGCTGTCAGTGCAAGCTCAATGGACCAAATGGCCTTCCGCACTGCAGTGGTTCTATGAGCCTACCAGTGGTTTCTGTCCCACCCCGATATTCCCCTGTAATATTTTCTCTTGGTTCCCACATGCTTCAAATTAGTTTAAAATATCTCCCAAAACACCCTGTAAGGAACTTTGTGTTCCAGCTCAGTTCAGTTGAAACCCATCAAGCTTGTATAAGTGCCAGCTTTCCCACAACCTGTACCAGGAACCTAAAGCCCTCATTCCAGCACCATCTTTCCAGCCACTCCTTCATCTGCTTATCCTCCTATTTCTGTACACTCATTATCCTGTAATAGGAGTAATCCAGTAATTAATATCTTTTAAAGTCCTGTTGGTATTTTTCTGCTTTGATCCCTAAATTCCCTTCCTACCTAAGTTGCTAGTACCAATGTGGACCACAATCTCTGGTTGGTCGTCCTCTCTCTCTCTCTCCCCCCCCTCCCCCCCCACAGAATGTCCTGCAGCTACTATGTCATTACCAATCTTGACAGAGGGGTAGCAATCATTAAACATTCACACCCTCCACCGCATATACAGTGGCAGCAGTGTGTACCATCCGCATGATTCATTGCAGCAATTCACCAACACCGCCCCCCCCCCCCCCCCTCAGAGCATTCCAAAACCTACAAGATAAGGGTAGCAGATGCATGGAAACACCACCACCTTCCAATTGTCACACACCCATATCACTTTCATCAAGTTCTGGGTCAAAATCCTGGAATTCTGTAACAGCATGGTGGATGCAGCAGTTTGAAAAAAAAAAGAAACTACCAAGGCAATCAGGAATAGGCAATAAATGGCCTAGTCTGTGATACCCATATCTCTTGAATGAATATATTAGAAAAATCTACACTGACTTAGAAAAGGCTTTCCATTTGGGTTAGACATCAAGTCCTTTTTTCCATTTCTAGCAGATCCAGAAGATCTTTTGCAATAATTTTGAAGGGAGGCATCCTTGTCAGCATTTATCCTCAGCTTTCAAAAATTTCTCTATCTTGCTGCTATTTATAGGATTTTGATACATGTGTGATATTTACTGACATAACAGCACTTCTTTAGCTGTGGAGCACTTTGGAATGCTCAAGTCATTAAAAGTTTTATAAATGCAAGGAGCTGATTTTTTGTTGTACACTAGGTGCTAAAAGCTTTCAAAATGGGTTCTTAATCTGAAACACCAGTCTAACTTGTGTTTAGTACAGTGGTATCTTGTTAAAGGAGTTGATACTTGCACTAGGAACAGCCACCTAGGTTAAACAGGTGATTGCCAATTAAGTTACCTATCACTGCTCATTAAGATTGCACTTATCTTAATATCCTGGCAAAGGATTATGGAGCACGACTTGAAGTATCACCTATTATTTAAAAGGACATCCTGACTGTAGTAATATCTACACTAACAACAAAATTAAAAATCAGTTGCACTTCTAAGGTTTATGCTTGCTAGAAGTGACATGTTCATACACACACCAATTATCTGCAAACAAAGACAGTATGTTCAAGCCTGTTTTTTAAGTTACCAGAGAGCTTGCAGAACCTATAGTTCCCTGTTGCTTTCTCCATGGCAAAGATTCTGCCAATCAGTCAGCACCCTTTTCTTCTGTACTAGAAATTGAGATTGTTTATAATTTGGCATTCTTGTTTGTCTTGATGAAAAGCTTTGGCGACTTGTCTCTCTCTTCAGTAATATTTAAGTTCTGTACTAACGAACAAACAACTGCCTATATTTGCTTGCTGGTAGAGACTTGAACAGAACTTCTAAAACACCATTCTGGGATGTTTTGTTATGATTTCGCCAACGCTTAATTACTCTGGAAATTCTTTGAGGATTGTTCTTAAAGCATTAAGTGTTGTGCTACTCTTAGACACCTTAATATCACCAGAAGAAACCAATGGAGTAAGGCCAGATAGTGCAGTGTCAGCTGTGGCAGGAAGGTGAGATGAATACCTCACCCACTCCTGCTCTGAAACCGCTACCAGAATCTTTTAAGATTGTTTACAAGAATGTGAGCATCTGTTCCTCTGGTTGCTGAGCCATCCTGAAACGTGCTGCTGTGTCAGCCAGCACAATCCATAACTTTAGTGGAAGTAAAACGTCTGCCACAGTGCAAGGAACCCACACATACCACTCCTTAGAATTAGCATTTAAACAGAGTTTGAGTGCTAAACCCAGAAGCCTGTTTCTCCATGCAAGTTCATATTGTAGCTATTAGGACCAAGATTGCATGCTAAAAGCAGACACTCAAATGGGCTTTTTTTTGGCACAGCACCCAGCCTGTTTCTCCCCTCATCGCAATAATCCTCAAATCTTCCTCACTCCCAAATCGAGAAAATCTCAGGTACCAATATAATGATGATCTCTGCCTCCAGTATTATTTTTGGCCACCAGCAGGACCCTGCAATGATTTTTTTTATTCATTATCCTTCTCTGCTCATTGGCCAAGAATAATATCAGGAACCATCACTAAGAAACTTCCTGTATGCAGTTGCTTTTATTTTGGTCTGCAGCTACAGAGTCTGACCCAGAACGTAAACAGGATGAACTCCCACAGCAGCAAAGCCTCAGACAGCACTGCACAACTACTACTTAAAACAGTTTTACAGTCTACATATCAACATAGAGGTATGTATGGAAAATGACAGGCACTTGGTGTGTACAGATCCCATCCTACTCCGTCATGGGAAAGATACCAGCATCCAAAAGTCCACTGACCAAATGTCTCCTAGAGCCCCTATAAGTATTTTAAAGTGTTTGGCAAATCTTTTGGGTATATGAGTTATACTTCTCAAGGAGATGCCTATTAAAAATGGTACAACATCATAAATTCAGTTCATGCATTTGCAAATGAGTAAACAAAATTTATTTACATGAATCTATCACTACCTTGGGATGTCCCAAAGCACTTTACAACCAGCTAAGTTCTACTGAAATGAAATCACCGTTGTTGGAAATCTGGCACCAATATGTCCCCAGTAAACAGCAGTATGATAATGACCAGATAATCTGTTTTTGTGATGTTGATTGAGTGAACAATATTGATGTGGATGTGCTGGCATTGGACTGGGGTAAACACAGTAAAAAGTCTGACAACACCAGGTTTTAGTCCAACTGATTTATTTGATAGTAAACTCGCAAGCTTTCGAGGGGACTCCCTCTTTGTCACCTGACGAAGAGGGAGTCCCCTTGAAAGCTTGTGAGTTTACTATCAAATAAATCGGTTGGACTAAAACCTGGTGTTGTCAGACTTACTGTGAAAAATATTGGCCAGGTCACCAGCGACCACTTTTCTCTTCAACATAGTGTGATCTTTTATGTCCACTTCAGAGTGAATGGATCTTCGGTTTCTGATCTGAATCTGAAAGATGGCACCTCTGATAGTGTAGCACTTCCTCGATTACTGCAAACATGATGCCAATCATTTATCATTAGCAGTTTCACTGATAGAACAAATTATTATTAACAGATGTCTTTGTACCCTCTTTGGCCACAGACAAGGTTCCAGAGGATTGGAGAAAGGCCAATGTTGTTCCTTTGTTTAAGGAGGGAAACATAATCAAGGTAATTACAGGCTGGTGAGATAGACATCAGTGGTGGGTAAGCTGTTGGAGAAGATGCTGAGACAGGAGTTATTCACATTTAGAAGTGAATGGACATGTGATAGGCAGTATGGTTTTGTGTGGGGAAGGCCACATCTCACCAATTTGAGTTTTTTGAGGAGGTGATGAGTGATTGAAGGAAAATCAGTTGATGTTGTCCACATGTATCTTAGGCATTTGACGAGGTCCTTCATGGCAAGCTGGTTTTATAAAAAAAAAGTCAAGTCTCATGGGATCTGGGGTGCGCCTGCTAGATGAATACAAAACTGGCTTGGTCATAAAGAGTAGCAGTGGAAGGGTGTTTTTCAAAATGGAGATCAGTAATTAATGGTGTTCCTCAGGGATCAGTGCTGGGAACTCTATTGTTTGTAATATATGTGTAAATAATCTGGAGGAATATGAAGATGGTCTGATTAGTATCATCTGCAAACTTACAAAAATTGGCAGAGTTGCAGATAGTGACAGATTATCTGTATCCTCTTGTATCCGTTGACAGATTGCAGACTTGGGCAGAGAAATGGCAGATAGTTTAATCCAAACAAATACAAGATGATGCATTTTGGAAGATTAAATTCATGTGAATTTTTAGTAAATGGCATAACCCTTAGGAGCATTAACATAAAGGGATCTGGATGCACAGGTTTACAGATCCCTGAAAATGGCAACAAATGAATAAAGTGGTCAAGAAGGCATTCAGTATGTTTGCTTTCAACGGCCACAGCATTGAGTATAAAAGTTGGCAAGTTATGTTACAGCTGTATAAAACTTTGGTTAGGCCACATTTGAAATATTGTTAGCAGTTCTGGCCGTCACACTACTAGAAGGTTGTGAATGCTTTGGAGAGTGTGCAAAGAAGGTTTATCAGGATGTTGTTTGGTCTGGAGGTCAGATAAACCTGGATTGTTTTCATTGAAAAGAGGGAGGCTGAGAGCAACCTGAGAAGTCAACCAAATTGAGGGCATGGGTGGAAGGGTCGACTGTCGAGGGCACAGGTTTAAGATGAGAGATTGTAAGTTTAGAGGATACGTGTGGGGAAAGTTTTTCACATAGGATTGTGGCTGTCTGGAACGTACTGCCAGTGGAGGTAGTGGAAGCAGGCACGTAGATTCTGCTGGACACGTGAACAGGAGGCAAACAGAGGGACAGAAACTATAGATGTAGGCTTTGTGAGCCAAAGGGCCTGTTCCTATGTTATTTTATTTATTCAGCAAATTGCTGATTTTGCTTGTGCGCATAAAGAATGCGAAGATATTTTTCCACAGACTAGTATCTTCCAGATTAAACATCGACATATTCTGTTTTGGTGTTGTCAGCAGACTGTTAGCAAATAAAAGGCTAATATATAAAGGCAATGCTATGCTCTTCTGACCTGAAGAATCATACTTGTAACATACATACCTCATCTACGTTAAGCATTTCCATCATCTGTAAAACAAGAAGATATAAAAAGATTTATTTTCGAGCCATGTTGTGTTGGCTTTTATTGTATTCACGTTCAATCATCCGCAAACATTTTGCAGCAGCCTCTACAAGACAGCTTGGACTACGTCAAGATCTTGAACCAATCAGACTGAAACATAGAGAGAGAAACCGGGAAGTGCGAGTTAGAATATTCAACGTAAGATCATATACAACAAGCAAAATAGAGGGGGAAATAAAGAAGGATTTTAAAAAGAGCGAAAGGAAAAGATTTTAAAAATCTCCAGTCATAATTAGAATTTGAAGAAATGAGATGTCACACCTCACATTATCTGCTTTTGAGGTACTTTCCCAGTTAAGTAACACTAGCCGCTCCCATTAGCTTAAGTTTGCAGACTCTTTATCCAAAAGCTGCACTTCCCCTTGCTCTTTGCATCTCTTTTTCTTTAAAAAAAAGCTTGATCTCAGCAGCAGCTTCTTGACAGAACTGGCCACTACCGCTCCCCAAACACACAAGTTCCCTTAGTCTAACTTGGTAATGACCCCTGCAGAGTTTAATGAATAGGGAATGTCAAATGATGTTTCACTACTTCAGAATGCGAGCTTAAGATAGTCTGTCGGAAATCTTTCACACAATTGCTTGCTGTATTGTCTTATGCATTTAATACCTTCAAACCAACTTTACTTTTAAACGCTCATTTTAAACAGAGAGCTCCCAGATTATTTAGTTAGCAAAATGATAAAGGACACGAATCTTGAAACATGGCAACCGTTGCTATGTAATCACCTTATCAACACAATTAGTGGGGAGAATCTTAGGATGTCAGTGCGAGTGAAATTTTACCCACTTGGCATACGATACCAGGAAGTGCCATGCTAAATGCATTCAATCTGCCTTCGGATGCAAATTGGCAAATCTGAAACCTTCCGCGCACAAAGGCCTTCCACTTTCCTTCCAACCTCCTGCAGCCTGAGTACTGACGCTGACTTGGTTGCCGCTGCTTCCAGCCATTGCACCCCTCCCATTTTGTTCAGCCCTGTCTCACATCAGCAGCCCTTCCGCCTGCCTCTCGCACCAGCAGCTCTCGCTGCATACACTGGCCAACCTGCGCTGAGACATGCTGCTGCATCCAACTCGGTTTGCCCCCCGCAAAAATTCCGACTATTTATTTTTCAAGTCCTGAAGATTTGTCCCAATATGCGAACAGCAGAGTGACTTGAGAATTCGATCTAAATCGCTGAAATCCGATGTAACAATAATGTAAACAGTAAAAGCTCCAACAAAAAAGCACAGCTCTTTTACAAGGTGCGAGCTTCTCTCCCTTTAACAGCAAAATATAAGAATCACAAAGGCTGGAGTATTACAATATTCAAACATTAACATCAGTCGCTGCCATAGCAGAGATCTGACATGTTGGATTTGTTGCGTAAAGATTCCTAATGCTTTACAGCTGCCTACATAGAAAGGCTAACAGTAAGCAGAAGGTCTGTCATACCGGAAATTAATGGGGCTATTATTTAGCAAAGCTTAGTCGGATGCACTGCAGAAAGTGGTTGTGAAGAATAGTACCACATGGTTCAGGAGTGTTCATCGCAAAAAAAATTATCATTCCAGAACAGCAACAATGGGCAAGTGGACATCATTCTGTGAAATGCACTGATCTAAAGAATTAATTCCAAAAATTGACTACTTTTGTATGTTTGTGTGTTGTGGTCGTCTCCATTAGACTTGTATTATGTATTACCAAGCTCAACTTGTTACATCGTAAATTACAATAGTTTCACCCTGTTTCTGAATGGGTTGCTCAGTTTACAATCCAACCAGTAGGTTAAAACCTGGTAGATCCAGCCTCTGCCATTTTTCTTTGTTCACAAACTGTTGGGAGGTCGAGGAAAGTAATCCAAAGTGACTTGCTCTCAGCTACCCCGCTTTCCATCCCCGCGTGAACATGAACCTGCATTTTATTTTCTATTGAATGCATTTAGCCCGAGCACTTTTACATAGAAAATTCCTGTGTGCAGATTGGCTTACATGACAAAGATGACTATATTTTGAAAGCACTTAATCGGCTGTGAATTATTTTGGGACAAAAAATGCTGCAAATACTCAGCAAGTTTTTATTTCAGATTCCCAGTTTCCATAGTATTTTGCTTTCTTTCTCTCCAATGCCAGTGTTAATGCTCCACACGATGTCCTCCTCCCATTCTTACTGCTTTTGTCCAAGGACATACATTAATAAATCAGTTTCCCGACCTCAGGACCGACAGTTCCCTACAACAGTAACTAAACTTAAAGTATTTCATTGGCTATAAAGGACCTTGGGTTGGAAGATAATCGTGGAAGATGTTATATAAATACAAGTTTTCTGAAATGCAAAACGGATTTCAATTGAGCTGTAGTTTGAGATAATCGCCATAAGGTGGCAGAGTCTTCTATTTTGTAATTTTCCTTTAAAAGTCCTGTTGAAAGCACAAGCAACGAGAAAAAGTGAAATGATTTTAGTAACCATGGAATCCAATAATTTTGCCGAGAGAAATTCAAGTAAACTCTAATTTCAGATTCTATTTAACCACAAGAATCTGAATAAGTCATTCATAACCATATTATACATGCAACAAAAATAAAGATAACCAGAGTATGGTTTCCATTTTAACATGTTGCCAATGAGGGTCCTCTGTTTAAACATGAATGACATTGTGATTCTGCTTTTGCCTGTAATAACTGAGCTATAACTTTGTGAGCCTGAACAGAATCAGGAAATAAATTGGAAAATGCTTTGGAGGCATATAGGAGGCGATGAAAATGAAGTTCAGTTTGAGAAATAATCTGAGTTGATTTCATAAGTTAAACTAATTGGTGAGAAGATGGTTTGATTTTTAATTTAAACAGGCAAACATTGTTGCTTTTAACACAAACAACGAAAAATATGATTTGTGATACCTACGTATGCAGAAATTGGCTGCCATATTTCCCCCTCCCCCCACCCCCCAATTTCTGTAGAAGTGCCTTGAAGCACTTTAGGAGATTGTGTTCTTTATTAATACTTGTACATGTATTACAATACTTGTACTTGAATAAAAACAATAAGAATCAGAGAAAGACTGAGCAGAGTCTAAATACTTGCACTGACCATTCGCACTGTTTTGTACATTCTATGTCCCTGTGATCCTGTGCACCAGTGAAGTTCACTTAACCTGTGTTCAAGACCAGTTACTAATTTAAAAAAAAACTAATTTTTAAAAAATTTACTAATTTAAATTTTTTTTTAAATGTTAGGCAAACATGACAAAAGAGGTGGAGAATCATCACATAAATCATCAAGATGCAAGACTTTCAACAGAAATAAAGCGAAAATTGTATAGTTTTGCAAAGCACTGCAATCTTGGAAGAAGAAACATCTTTGTTCACAAAAAAAAAGCAGGGCGAGTCAAAGAATTCCATGACGTCTTTTATATTCAGAAGTTACCCTGTAAATATTAGCCATGCTATCGAGCCGGCCCTATTTAATTTGGCAATTGTGGATAATGGCAAATGAGCAAATTTCCTATATATCCAGTTACCCTGAAGTAGCAAATACGACACTTAAAGCAATTGTGCACAATGAGATTGTGACCGGGGTTTTCCCAGTTGCCACGTGTACATTATTGGCCTGTAGGACTACACTAAGATGTCAGTTTCTTCACAGTCAAGATTCCTACAACCGTAATTTTCTTACCTCACTGCTAATAGTCACATTAGAAAAATTTTTCATGTGATGTTAAACTGAGGCGCAGATGTAAAGAAAATTTCTGCTGGGCTCCTAGGCAATTTATCCTACAACGAACGTCACAGTGTACAAACTGGCTGCTGCATCTGCCTACACAATAACAAGTCAATTTGGTGTGAAATGTTTTCTGCAATCTAAGGATATGAAATCTGCTATAAGTTTGTAAGTGAAGTACTGAATGGGGAAACTGCATCATTGAGTGACAGCAGAAGTTATCTATCACTAATGTGTGAACAAATATGGATCATGTAAAGGCAACTTACAGTCAGAAAAGCAATTTTGTGTTGATAGAATCCACAACAGGTATTAATGAGAAATCTCTCTTAACTACAGAGCTCCCTTTATTCAGTGTAGGCGTGCAAGCTGTTTCTATTTGTCATTGTAATTCTCAAACATCACATAAATGTAAAAGGAAAACTATAGAAGTCATAATGAATTTATCATGACACATCATATCTTACATCTCATCCAACTATGCTTCCTGTTCTTGAAAAAAGATGTCTTCAGTGAAGACCTTTCAGAGAGATACTTAAACAGGATAGTGTAAATAAACCATGGCAAAGGGACTATAGGTTTAGGATGATGCAGTTCAGACAAGCATCAGGAAAGACATCTTTGTATAGCGGATGATCAACAACTGAAGCAGTAGTTGTGAGGACACTGAATTTATTTAACCTACAGTTTGGTGCTGTAATGGTGAGACAGGAGCTTTTTTTCCTTAGAGCATGAGATTAAGTGGGATCATAGATTCCCTTGAGTGCCACCCATCTCTGACAGAGTATCTTACCCAGGCCCACCACCCTGCTCTATCCCTGTAACTCTACGCATTTACCATGCCTAATCCATCTAACCTACATGTCTTGGGAAACTAAGAGGCAGTTTGTCGTGACTACCTAATTTGCACATCATTGGACCATGGGAGGAAATTGGCCGGGAAAACATGCACGCTCCACACAGAATCGAACCCAACTCCCTGGCGCTGTGAGGCAACAGTGCTAACCACACTGCTACCATGCCTTCCCATGGATATATGGGCCTCCATTGTTCCAACCTTTCCTATGATTTTGCACAGGTAGTTTTGAACCTTTACCTTACCAGAAAAACCTATTTTTGTGAACTGAATGAGAAATTAAAAAGTAATTTTAGAAAGAATGCGTGCAGATGGAAGCATTTCACAGGTCTCACGAACAGATCTTGAAAACAACAATGAAAACCCAGAGTGCTAAAAAAAGCCTCCATAGGTCTGGCAGCATCTGTGGAGAGATAAAAGAGTCCAATACCACCCTTCTTTGGGCCTGGATGCTGCCAGACCTGTTGAGTTTTTCCAGCACTTGGAAAAACTCTTTTTATTTCAGATTTCCAGCATCCACAGTATTTTGCTTTTATTGTAAACAGCAATGTTACAAATGCAGAAAATACATTTTTTCTTCCTGATTTGCATCTTCAGCAGCAGTGGGATATAGAACTACATGAAGTACAATGTAGAGATGGGACAGGAATCGTATTTGAGACTCCCTGGGAGGTAGATATCATTTAAAGAAATTATGATGTGGTTTAGGGGAGTTAAACAGAATGAACAAATACAATCATTCACATTCTGTACGGAGGTGGTGCTGTGTGATGCCATAGTTCTTGGCAATAAATCTGTATTACTTTTCATTTCCACTGTGGAATAAAACAAAAATTCTGACAATTTTACAAGTGAAGAATATCATCAAATCTGACAAATTAATCGGCATCAGAATGCATCATTCAAAATCTGCAGCTTACCTAGTGGCTGTAATGAAATTTGTCGGTCTTGCTGCATTCTGGAGGTTCATCAAGGTACTTGATCACAGATTTGTTAATAACTCACAATGGAAATAAATTGGAAAATGACCCATTGTACTAGACATAGACACTTGGGCTTCATTCACTTACTTTACAAGGAGAAAAAACTGTGACAGCATTAAAGCTTCTTGCTGGAAATTTCAGACTCCAAGACATAAATATCTACGTATAACATGCAATTGGAATGTGATGTATTAACATAAGAACATAACAAATAGGAGCAGATGTGGGCCATTCAACCCCTCAAGTGTGCTCTACGATTCAATAAGGTCCTGGCTGATCTGATTATGACCTTCACTCCATTTTCTGGCCTGTCCACCTTAATCCTCCACTCATTTGCCAATCAAAATCTGCCTAATTCAGCCTTGAATTTTAGCTTCAAATATATTCAGAGACCCAGCTGTCAATGCTCTCTGTGGAAGGGTTGCCCAAAGCCTAAAGAACCCTCTGGGAAAAGAAATTCCCCCTCATCTGCATCTTAAATGTGAGATCCCTCATTTTTAAACTAGATTTGCCCAGAAGGGGAAGCACCTTCTCAACCTCTACCCTCTCAAGCCTATCCCCGCTCCAAAATCTTCTATGTTTCAAAAAGATCACACCTCATGCCAGTGAGTCTGGGCTCAACCTGCTCAACCTCATAAGACAATCCCAAGAATCAGCCTGATGAACCTTCCCTAAACTCCTTCCAATGCAAGTATATCCCTTAAATTAGAAAACTAAAACAGCACAAAATACAATAGGTGTCTTCTCACCAGTGTGCTGTACAGCTGTAGTAAGAATTCCCTACTTTCATACTTCACACCTCCTCCTGCAATACAGGCCAACATTCAGCCTGCTGCAAGCTCTATTGAAGGCTGGCGTGAACTGAAGGAGCAACATCTCATCCTCCAGTGGGGCCCATTGCAGTCCTCGGGACTTTAGATTATGACCTTTCTTCTCGCTATTTAAAATATTCCATACATGTATTACCTCAATGCAAACCCCCTCTCTCTTGCACCAGGTCACCTGTTGTTTGTTCTTAAAGTTGCTGCTTTTTGTTGCAATTTCTTTTGTCCTAACACATTCTCCCTCCTTCCAGTTCTGACAAAGGGTCAATGACTCAAAACATTAGCTTTCTCTCCTGATAAATGCTTTCAGACCTGCTGAGTTTTTCCAGTGTCATAGAATGATAGAATCCCTTCAGTGCAGAAAAAGATCATTTGGCCCATCAAGTCTGCACCAATTCTCCGATAGAGCATCTTATCCAGGCCTTATCCCTTAGAAATTTACTCCGCTAATCCCCCTAACCCACACATCTTGGGACATGATGGGGCAATTTAGCATGGCCAATCCACCTAATCTGCACATCTTTGGGAGGAAACTGGAGCACCTGGAGGAAATCCACACAGATATGGGGAGAACATGCAAACTCCACACAATCACCCAAGGCTGGAATCTAACCTGGGTCCCTAGTGCTGTGAGGCTGCAGTGTTCATCACTGTGTCACCATGCCACCCTTCCTCTATTCTTGTTTCATTTTGCCTTAATTACTCATTGTACCTGCATGTTCACTTCTTGTGATTAATGTGCAAGGACAGCCAGATCCCTCTATACTGCAGCATTCTGCAGTTCCTCTCTAAATTATATTCTGTTTTTCTATTCTTCCTGCCAAAACAGACAAGCTCACATTTTCTCACATTATGCTCCATTTGCCGAATTATTTGCCCTTAACCTATCCATAGGCTTTGTATCCTCCTTATAATTTGCTGTCCTACCTATTTTTAAATTCAGAAAATTTGGCTACAATACAGTCGGTCACTCCCTTCAGGTCATTAATGTAAATCATATAGGTAAGGCCCCAGCACTAATCCCTGTGGGATTCCACTAGTTACAGTTTGCCATCTTGAAAATGACACACATCTCAATTCTGTTTCCTTTTAGTAAGCCAGTCCTCTATCCATGCCATATGATTTTTATCTTGTGTAGTAACCTTTTGTATGGCACCTTATCAAATGCCTTTTGGTAATCCAAATGCACTAACTCTACTGATCCTCCTTTATTCGCCCTGCTTGTTATTTCATCAACGGATTCTAATAAATTTGTCAAACATGATTTCTCTATCACAAAACCATGTTGACTGCCTAATGGCGTTTTCCCCAATGGCAGACGTCCATGGGTCTATCTCCCTCCTTTCGTGAACAGAAGTGCTGGCCAGAACTCTCCCAAAAAAATTCTAAGTGTCGAATTTGTGTGAAAACTGGAATAATTTGCGCTGTTTTTCTCAGTGGGAGTTCAGAGAAGAATCTCTCCCACTTTGTGCATTGCACTGCAGAGGTCACCAGTGTGTATATCATAAAAAATCAGTGGGCGGGGCCTATTCCCACTGGAGAGCCCGACAGCCCTGTGCTAAGCGGGCCATTGCGCTATGTCAGCACCGAGATCGGCATGTGCACAGTGGCCCTGCACTGCTGGCCTCCCGAATGCTGGCTAGTCCCGCGACCCCGCAATGCCAGCCTTCTGTTTCCCCCATGGCTTGATTGCTACCTCCCCTGGGCCATTCCCAGGCCAGCCCCAACATCCCCCCCCACCCCCCAGGCCTGCCCCAATCTCAAGCCACCCCCTGCCCCGATTCCCCACCCCGGTAGTGCTGACTCCCCCTCCTAGACAGCACCGATCGCTGGCCACCCCCTTTCCCCCATCAATCCTGTCTGCAGAGTGACAACGGGACACCCGCACCCCTACTGATTGGCTGACCAGGCCCCGCCTCTTAAGGCCTTGTCCCCTTGGCACTGCCCCATGCCCGCTGGGCAGTGCCAAGGTGCCTCCTTGGGCATTGCTGGGGGCTCAGGTGGCACTGCCAAAGTGCCAATGCCCAGGGGGTACCCTTCCTGCGCCCAACCCTCTGGGGGGCCTGGTGGCTATTCACATTGTCCTACACCAAATTCCCTGCATGACCTGTGACACATGAATGCGTCTCCACATGGAGGCCAGGTGATACTCTGCAGGGAGAAAGGGAAAATCAGAGAGAGAATTACCCCTTGATGGCTAGGCTGCATCTCCTAGTGGCTGGCAGGGAGTTGGGAGCAAATCATCCCACTATCTTCTTGTGGTCTGGGGAGATCTGAGAAAGAGGAAAGAAATAAAGATCCTCAAATGCTGAGAACTGATAACAAAAATCTCTGTGCTTTAGATCTGCATATGGAAAATCTTGTGACGATTGACAAGTAAAAATACCACAATATGAAATAAACTTGGGTAACTTATAGAATCCTGCAGTGCAGAAGGAAGCCTTTCAGCCCATCGAGCCTGCACTGACTACAATCCCACCCAGACCACATCCCCACACATTTACTCCAGCTAATCCCCTGACACTAAGGGGCAATTTAGCACAGCCAATCCACCTAACCCACACATCTTTGGACTGTGGGAGGAAACCGGAGCACCCGGAGGAAACCCATGCAGACACATGGAGAATGTGCAAACTCCATACAGACAGTGACCCAAGTCGGGAATCGAACTGGGGTTCCTGGCGCTGTGAGGCAGCAGTGCTAACCACTGTGACACCATGTCGCCCAATGTCCCCATATACTGCTGCAGTCTAAACAAAATACAGAAAATGTTTGAGGCATATTTTTCAGAAGAAAACAGGTATGAAATATTTAAAGAATTAATTTATCTGGAAGATCTAGTTCTGTATAAAAGAGCAGAAATCTAATGTACCAGCCCCTGTAACCACAAGATGGAAATGAGACACAGATCAATACTCATATCTTTTAACTGTTTTGCTACAAGCAAAAAGAACATTAGTATTGAACAGCTCCAGCTTTGATTGGTCATATTGAATAGTGGAGTAGGCTCGACAAGTCTTGTAATCTACTCCTGTTTCTTATGTTCTTATACAGCGCTTTAAGACTCAGTGCTGCGCAATTTCCTGTCAGGGCAAACGCTTGTGCACCACCAGATGGCTGCAAAGATCAGTTTGTGCAGAGTGAAAACGCAAGCTCCATTATCAATATGGAGGGAGATCAGGTTCACTGACTACAAAAGCAGCACAGTAGCAGCAGCAAGAGGGTTTACTTTATGAGCAGATAATCCAAAAGGTGAGCCTGCAGGATTGAGGCCAAGGTGAAAGGGATTACTGATTTAAATTTTATTACAGCTGCACTGCAGTTACGTGCTCAGGAACAATGTGAAAATCTTAAAGCTGCACAGTCACAATAGCCGGGATAACTAAGTGTTATTTTCATCCCGATATCCCATGCAAATTATATGCTGATCCATTTTGATTTGTGTTATTGTGTAATACTGCAATGTAATGCATGATTTTTCCATTGTTCCCAGGAGCATTGAAGTCATTGATAGCTGCAATTGCTTCAGGTCACTTTTGCACACATTCTGTGATTCTCCCATCCTGCTGCATTAATTTTTACAATTAAAAAATTAACGCAGTGGTCTGGGGGAATCTCACGGCGGTCGATGTGTGGGACTCGTGCACGCGTTCCCGCCCGAGCTGCATCTCCCAGCGCTGGATTTCCAGTAGCGGCTGCTCCATGCCGGAAATCTTTTCAGGAAATAATATTATTTAAAATGTAAATTAAATACAACTAGCAGGCCGAGATGAAGTGTCCGGCCAGCTAGCCTCTTCCGCCCCGGCCCGGCCAGGTGTATTTCACTCCAGTGGGATTTACAGTAACTCCCCACTTTCACTGAACTGATGGCCTGATCCTACTGGAGTGAGGGGGGTGGGGCCGGGGACCCCCCCCCGAGAGTCGGGTGCCAAGGGGGTGCCCCCTGGGCATTGGCACTCTGGCAGTGCCAGCTTGTGCCCCTTGACACTGCCCAAGGAGCAAAGTGCCAATGGCCAGGGGGCACCTTGGAACTGCCTGTTGGGCATGGGGCACTGTCAAGCGGGCAGGGCATTTGGGAGCGGGGCCACACTTTCACTCTGCAGACAGGAACAGTGGGGGAAGGAGGGAGGCCAGGGATTGGAGTGGAGGTGGGGGGGAACGCTGGATATCAGGGCTGTTTGGGTCTGGGCCCGGGAATGGTCAAGGGTCAGCAATCGAGCCGTGGGGGAGCGGAGAGCAGGTGTTGACGGGGTCGCGGGGCTGGCCAGTGATCGAGCTAGCCAACAATCGGGAGGCGATCACTGCAGGGCCACTGCACATGGTTCATCTCGGCACTGACAGATCGGTGCATATACAGTGGCTCGCTCAGCGCTGTGCTGCTGGCCTCTACAATGGGGATTGGCCCCGCCCTGTAGTTTTTAATGATATACACACTGGTGGCCTCTGCAGTGCACAGAGTGTGGGAGATTCTTCTCTGGACTCCCACTGAAAAAAACATGATTTTTTTCTTCCAGTTTTCACACAAATTCGACACAGCAAATTTTTGTGGGAGAATTCCGGCCATTGAGATTGATGCTAGGACATATGAGTTTGTCTGGCTCAGTTCATCATTCACTGCTCAATCATGGGTGCAGCAACTTCATATTTTCTTAGAGGTAAGAATTAATCCTTGGTAGATCTTAACCAAAGATCATGACCAGAATCTTATCACTGTTCATGCCGATGGGGTTTTCCCATACCGATGCGGTGAACGGTGATTTGGCTGGCTGCCGAATCCTTTGATCTTGGTGCAGTGGGAGCGTGGTGTGAATGGCCGGTAAGATTGCTTATTGGGTAGAAATTGATGACGAGACCTTCATTTGTACCCATCCCTAATATGTCTTTGAGAAGATGATGGTGTGATGCTTGCCTTGAACAGCTGCTGTCCCTGTGGTGTAGGTACATCCACAGTACTTCTGGGGAGGGAGTTCCAGAACTTTGAGCCAGTGACAGTGAAGGAACAGTGGTATATTTCCTAGTCAGGATGTGTGGGACGTAGCAAGGGAACCTGCAGGTGGTCATTAGAGATTGTGGATTTGGAATGTGTGATTGCAGAAGGCTTGGTGAGTTTCTGCAGTGCAGTTTGTAGATGGTACTCACTGCTACTGCTGCATGCCAGTGTTGGAGGGAATTTTTTTTAAGATGGTGGGTGGGATGCCAATCAAGCATGTTGCTTTGTCTTGGAGCTCGAACACCTCAAATGGTCCTGCACTCTCCCAGGCAAGTAGATAGTATTCCATCACACAAGATTGGAGCTTATAGATGGTGGAAAGGCTTTGGGGAACCAGGAGGAGAGTTACTCACCACAGAATTCCCAATCTCTGACAAATAGCTGTATTCATGTAGCCAGTCCTGTTAAGTTTCTAGTCAATGGTAACACCAGAATGTTGTTGTTAGGAATTAACTAATGGTCTATTTACCATTTATATAGATGATCTGGAGGAGGGAACCGAGTGCAGGGTGTCGAAATTTGCTGATGACACCAAGATTGGGGGAAAGGCAAATTGTGCGGAGGGTGTGGAGAGTCTGCAGAAGGATCTAGATAGGCTGGGCGAATGGGCCAGGAAATGGCAAATGGAATTTAATGTTGGCAAGTGTGAGGTGGTCCACTTTGGTAGGAATAATGGTAGGAAGGACTATTACTTACGTGGCGAAAAACTGCAGCAGGCGACGGTGCAGAGGGACCTCGGGGTCCTTGTGCATGAGTCGCAAAAACCCAGCTTGCAGGTGCAGCAGGTGGTCAGGAAGGCGAATGGGATGCTGGCCTTCATAGCGAGGGGGATTGAATATAAAAGTAGGGAGGTCTTGCTGCAGCTGTATAGGGCATTGGTGAGGCCGCGGCTGGAGTACTGTGTGCAGTTTTGGGCGCCGCACCTGCGCAAGGATATTTTGGCCCTGGAGGGAGTGCAGAGGAGGTTTACTAGGCTGATACCGGAGTTGAGGGGATTGAGCTATGAGGAGAGGCTGAATAAACTAGGCTTGTACTCGTTAGAGTTTAGAAGAATGAGGGGAGATCTCATTGAGACGTATAAGATGATGAATGGGATGGATAGGATAGAGGTGGAGAGACTCTTCCCGCTCAAAAAAGACAGTAGGACTAGGGGGCACAGCCTCAAGATAAAGGGGAGGCGGTTTAGAACGGAGTTGAGGAGGAACTTCTTCACTCAAAGGGTGGTGAATCTCTGGAATTCTCTGCCCGTTGAAGTGGTGGAGGCTGCCTTGCTAAATATTTTTAAGAAGCGGGTTGATGGGTTCTTGATACGAGAGGGGATTAAGGGTTATGGGGAGAGGGCGGGAAAGTGGAACTGAGCCACAACAGATCAGCCATGATCGTATTGAATGGCGGGGCAGGCTCGAAGGGCTAGATGGCCTACTCCTGCTCCTATTTCTTATGTTCTTATGTAATGCTGTTGAATACCAAGACAAGATGGTTAGATTCTCTCTTGTTAGAGCTGGCGACTGCCTGACACTTGTAAGATGCACCTTGCCACCTTTCAGCTTAAACTTGAATACTATCCTATTCTTGCTGCACAAAAATTCCCTCTTGTGATCTTGGAATGGATGGAAGGCTATTAATGAAGCAGATGAAAGTGGCTACAACAATGCCCTGAGGAATCCTTGCAATGATGTCTTGGCTTTGAGATGATTGGCTGCCAGCAAGTACAACGAACTTGCTTTGTGCTAGGTATGATGCCATCAATGGAGAGTTCTCCCTCTGATTCCCATTGACTTTTAATATCTGTAAACCAAACTACACAATGGTGTCATACAAGGGCTGGGATTCTCCCAAAAAATTCTAAGTCCCTAATTTTCGGGAAAATGGGAGTAACTCCCGCTGATTTTTTCAGCATGCAAGCAAATCTCTGACACTCTGTGCATCACAAAATGCCCTAGTGGGATTCACTCTGAAAATCTGTGGCTGGAACCCATTCCTGCCTGAGAGGCCAGCAGCATAGCATTGAGTGGGCTTCTGCTCATATGCACTCTGTCAGCAAGGAGATCAGCGATTGCACAGTGGCCCTGCATTGCCAGCCTCCAGCCTCACAACCCCCCATCACTGGCCTTGCAGAGCCCTCCACCCACCGATCGCGGGCTTCCTGGATCTCTCTTAGTTCCTTAGTATTAGAGAGTTTTTTTGTAATCTTTTCCATGCATGAAGATAGGCACAAAAACTACTTGTCAACTTTCTCTGCCTTTTGTGCTGGCAGTTCTTTGTGATACAATGAACGCACTTCTCCTGTCCATTGCTGGGACAGGTAAACACATACTTTGTGACTAGGAAGCCTAGCTGAAATAACTCATTTTACCTTCTCATGCATCGGTTTCATTATGCATCAAGGACAGTCCAGCAAAGAGGAAATTAGTTTATTCAATATTTGCATTTTTAAGACGAGGAGAAGACTAATACCTTTTCCTAATTGAACAGAATATTTTGACATAGAATAAATATCCTTTACCACAAACTTGTGGCAAGAAGCGTGTTCAATTCGGAGCTACAGACAGAAATGATGGGGGCAATTTTCCCAGCCCACTGCACTATTCATGTAGCAATCGAGGTGCTGGGAGAATCAATGATTGGAGGGCTACATGGCTGGCCAGCAATCAGGAGGCTGGCAATGGAGAGCCACTGCGCTGACAGATTAGTACATGCACAGTGGCCTGCTCAGCACTACACTGCCAGCCTCTCAGGCCGGAATAGACCCCTGCCCCCTACTTTCCAGAGTGAATCCCACCGAGGCACTCTGCAAGCGCTCAGAGTTTCGGAGATTCCCTCTGGTATATACACTTTAAAAAAAACTGGCAGGAGTTACTCCCATTTTCTCACACTTTGGGGACTTAGAATTGTTTTGATAGAATTCCAGCCGACATGTCAGGGAAGCACATGGCAAGCAGGCAGCAGTCAACTTCTATGAGGCCATTGGGAAATTTCAATGGAAAATGTAAAATCAAGCAGTCAGTTTGATTCCACGGATGGCTGTAACCAGCGTTCTCACCAATTCCTCACCTTGACTATCTGCACTTTGTTTAAAAGGTCAAATCTTCGCTCAAACTCAGTAATAATAATTAATATAGGTGTGACAACTGATTCCAGTATTTTTAGAGGACACCATCTGATGGCTTCATCCTTAATCAATTTGAGTTTGCATTTTGGACGCAGTTTGAAATTGAATGATGACATAATCAGTTAAATGTAGAAAAACACTTTACAGGAAAATGTACAAATTATACAAATATATACTTTCAAATGGTCATTCTGAAAAGCTAGTTGGTTCCAAAGATTACCAACCCATATACAGTCATCTTGAGCAGATTTCAATAAACACTTATTCAAGTGAGCATTAAATAAAATGAAAGCTGTTAAGTGTTAGGAACACATCCATCTGTTATGGAAATGTGTCAGATTGTGCATTCAGTTTATTGAAGAATTTGAAATATACCTAGACTGTCTGCACAGACAGAAGATCAATATCTTCCTCTGTGTTTACATCACAGAGCTGCCACTCTTCACAACCTTGATAGCAATGTTGTACAGTAAACAAGATGCATTTTCCTGCTCTACTGCCTCCAGTGGCAATTTGAAGAGACAAAGGCCATCAAATCTTGTTTTTGGCTGCTGATGGGTCGAACTACTCAACCTATCTACACAGGTTGACGATATGACCAATCTTAATTTACATCAGAAAAAATGCAGAGACAGGTAAAACTAATGTACTGCAAAGATTACAGATTGATACAGTGAGCTCATCATTATCCCTGTTTAAGTTGAGTTTGTGTAGACAGAGAAATTTAACCCAAGTGTTCTTTCTGGTATCCTCATTAATATTTGCCTTTTTAAACACGTAACTTGCTCCATGATTTAGTAATTTAGTTACAAAATACATCAAAATATTTGCCATAAATTATAAACTGATTATAGTATGGTAAAGAGACCCTTTCCATCAACCCAAAATTTGTAAGTTTGTTTAGTTGTGACTTTTTTAAAAAAGGTTTTTTCATTGCATGTGGGTGTCACTAGCTGGGGCAGGAATTATTGATCACCCTTTCTTCACCACCTTCTCTGAGTCAAAGATGACGTACTTCCATGTTAAAAATGAGCTCTCAGGTGTCAAATGCATGACCTACTGTCTCTGTCATACGTGGGGCAGATCATGGTTGGAGTAGATGGGTAGGTGGGTGGGTGGGGTGCCCAGGTTGCCAAGCACTCTTTTCGCTGTCAAAGCTTGGCTCCAGCTTTCTCTCAGCAATGAAATGTGAGGTCAGCTCTTTCCTGGATGCTTTTCCTTTACTGCGGGTGGTCTTGGGCCAGGGATTCCCAGGATATCGGTGGGGATGTTGCATTTTTCCAAGGAGGCTTTGAGGATTTCCCTGAAATGTTTCCTGTGCCCTCCCAGGGCACGCCTGCCATGTTAGAGCTCCAAGCAGTGGACTTGTTTCAGGAGTCTCGTATCAGGCATGTAGACAATGTGGCCCACTGGGCAGAGCTGATCAAGCAGAGTCAAATGTTTTGATACTGGGGATGTCGGCCTGATTGAGAATACTGACATTGATGTGCCTATTCTGCCAATGGATTTGCAGGATTTTGTGGAGGCAATATTGAGGATTTTGAAGTGCCTGCTGTACATAGTCCACATCTCTGAGCCATACGAGAGCAGATGTCACTACTGCTCCTTAGCCTATGAGCTTGGTGCCACGTTTGAGGTCCTGGTCTTCAAACACACTCTTCCTCTGGTGACCCAAGGCTGCACTGGCACATTGAAGGGAGTGTTGTCCCTCGATGTCGATGTCTGCCCTTGTTGTCAGCAGACTCCCAAGGTATGGAAAGGGGTCCATGTTTTCCAAGGCGTCATCATGGATTTGGATAACCAGGGGCAGGGGGCCATGTGATGGGGACAGGTTGGTAGAGGATCTTTCTTTTATGAATGTTTAGTATAAAGTCCATGGTCTCGAATGCCTTGGTGAAGGTGTTGACAATGGCTCGGAGCTCTGTCTCCAAGTGTGCGCAGATGCAAGAATTATTTGCACATTGTACATCAGTGACAGGATGGGATGACCTTGGATCTGACCTGCAAGTTACGGAGGTTGAACAGATTCTGTACTTTAGCTTGCTGCGGGAGAGATGGAGCATGCAGCAAGAAAGATTGACAAGAGTGTTGGTGTGATGACACAGCCTTGCTGACCCCAGTCCATATACCAGAATTGGATCAGTGGTGAATCCATTTGTCAGGACCATGGCTTGCAAGTTATGTGGAGCAGACGGAGGATGGTAACAAACCTTTGGGGGTAGTCAAACTGGAGGAAGACATTCCATAATCTTGCAAGAGTTCTGTTTAATCACCTTCTCCCTGGGGTTGAATAACTCCTCTCAGGGTCCAAATGCAGTTTCCACCCACTAAGTGGTACTATTGACATGATCTTCACTGCATGGCAAATACAGAAGAAATGCAGGGAACAATAGCAACCCTTGTGCATGGCCTTCTTTGACCTCACAAAGGCCTTAAAAGTTGTCAAGAGATTTTTAAACATTCATTCATGGGATGTGGGTATTGTTGATTGGGCCAGCATATTACCCTTGAACTGAGTGGCTTACGAGGCCATTTCAAAGGGCAGTTAAGTATCAACCATGTTGCTGTGGCTCTGGAGTCACATGTAGGCCAGACCTGGTGAGGATGGCTGATTTCCTTCCCTAAAGAACATTTAGTGAACTAGATGGGTCTTTACAACAGTCATAGAACATAGAATATTACAGCGCAGTACAGGCCCTTTGGCCCTCGATGTTGCGCCGACCAGTGGAACCAATCTAATGACCCTCTAACCTAAACTATTCCGATGTTATCCATATGCCTATCCACTGACCATTTGAACGCCCTTAAAGTTGGCGAGTCCACAACTGCTGCAGGCAGGGTATTCCACGCCCTTACTACCCTCTGAGTAAAGAACCTACCTCTGACATCTGTCCTATAATTATCACCCCTTAATTTAAAGCTATGTCCCCTCATATGTCGACAATGGTTTCATGGGCATCATTAGATTTTTCATTCCAGATTTCAACTGAATTCAAATTTCACCATCTGCTACAATGGGATTTGAACCCAGGTCGCCAGAGCATTATCCTGGGTCTTGCAATTATTAATCCGCTTACAATATCACTACACCATTGCAACCCTACTCTTGTGATAACCTTCCCTGTAGCTGGGTTCTTGGGCCATAGGTGGTTTTGATTATGGTAGAGAAATCTTGCATGTCATGACTTGGTTGGCTAACTGCTGGATCTCCTGCACTTTTTCTATCCACCATCTGTTCTTTAGGGTGTGGGATTTTGCTGGAACTCAGCCATCAGCTATCTGAAGTGCTGCTTTCTTGCTCGGGTTGGGCTGCTGTTTCAGGTTCAGAAAAGTTTGTGCACTTGCGGCTTATCAGTTCCTGGGTCTCCTGGTCATTTTTATTCAACCATTCTCGATGTCTCCTGATTGAACAAGCGTTTTTTCTAAGTGCTGACTATGGGGCCTTTGAGGGCATACAATGTGGTGCATTTTGGGGATCTCTGGGTCACCAGGAGTTGAGGTTGGAGTGAGGTGCTGGCTGAATAGTGCTGTCTTATCAGGTTCTTTGAGTGCCTCAGCATTGATTTTCCTGCCAAATTGTTTTTGTTGCTGCTTTGGGGCCACACTGAAGTTGATCACAGAGTGGATTAGACAGTGGACCATCCAGCAGTCATCAGCTCCTATCCTGTCATGGGTGATACGCATGTCTTTCTGGTCCCTTGCTTGGACAATGATGTAGTTGAGCAGATACCAGTGTTCAGAGGGAGGGTGTTGCCATGAAGCCTGGTACTTGCATCTCCAACAGAAAAAGGGGCTGGTCATGACAAGGCTGTGTTCTAGGCATTTTGTCAGAAACAGGGTACCATTGATGTTGGATCTCCGAAACCCCCCTCTGTCAATTTTACCTCTCCATAGGTCTGTGTCCTTTCCAACTCTAGCATTGAAATCGCCAAGGAGGATCAGTTTGTCGCCCATTGAGACTTGGGCTAAGGATAACTTGAGGCAGGAGTGAAATTCCTCTTTGGACTGGTCTTTACCTTCCAATGTTGGGGCGTTTATGCTGAGGACTGTAGTAGTGCATTGGTGCTGGGCGAGGGTGAGCTGAGGGGTCATGAGGCATTCATTTATCCTGCAAGGGGAGTCTCTGAGACGGCCAGCTAACTTATTTTTAATGGTGAAGCCAAACCCGTGAATGGTGGCCATCTTCTTCTGGTTTACCTTTCCAGAAGGTGTAATTGCCACCTGGTTCTTTGAGCTATCCTTCCCCTACCCACCAGGTCTTGCTTAGAATGGCAATGTCAACATCAAGATGCCTGAGCACCCAGGCAACCAAAGCAGTATATGGCTCTGGTCTGTCGCTGTTAGGATTGTCCATGAAGGTCCTGACATTAACGGTCCCAAGCTCCATATTAAGGAATGGAAGATGCCCATGTATGAGTTCTTTTAAAGTGGGGTGGCCATTGTACTCCAGCTACCATATGGACTTGACAGAGTAAGCTTTGGTCAGGTGGCAAGGGGGTCCACGGTGACTGGAGACCAGGCTCTGCTACCTTCATCCCAAATTGCCCTTGAGAAGCTGGTGCTAAATCTCTGTCTTAAACCACTGCAGGCCATGTGGTGTAGGTAACTGACAATGCCATTAGGATTTCTTCAAAGTTGCTTTATAACCTCAAAGCCCAAACATGTATTCTTATTTTTTAAGATCCAGGTTGGGATTGAAAATCTTCATCACCACTGCTGGTGTTACTTTGTGACAATCCTCATTTGTGAGTCTTCAACTTTGTTGATTCTTTCTAGGAGATGGAATTCACCTGTTGATAGTATCAGACCAGGTATCTCTACAGTAGGACAACAAATGGCATGGTGGTACAGTGGTTCTGCTGCCTCACAGTGCCAGGGACCTGGGATCGATTCTCGGCCTGGGTTGCTGGTCTGTGCGGAGTCTGCACATTCTCCCCGTGTCTGCATGGGTTTCCTCCAGGTGCTCCAGTTTCCTCTCACAGTCCAAAAGACATGCTGGTTAGATGCACTGGCCATACTAAATTCTCCCTCAATGTACTGAATAGGTGCCGGAATGTGGCGACTAGGGTAATTTCACAGTAACTTCATTGCAGTGTTAATGTAAGCCTACTTGTGACAATAAATAAACTTTAAACTTTTTTGATTCTGGAAGCCCAACTTAGATCTACAGAGCAACTTCTGACCACAAGATGTCTCATCATTTATTCTGATGCAGTGAAAGCTCTACGCATCTGTTTTCTCACTAAAACCTCCGCAACCAATTCATACAAGCTTTTGCCATGCTGCTTTCCTTCAAAGGCACCAGAGGTTCTGTTGCTCAATCTTAAATGGGAAGTTTAATTTCCAGTAGGGAAAGCAGCCGAGCGAAGGGCTGACCCAGCCAGACGCAGCAGTGGGAAGCCGAGGTTATTTTAATGGCCGTTCTTCAGTAACTTATTACTGGTCAAGTTTCCACCCAAAGTAGGAAGAAGATTGTCAGGTAACAGCAAAAAAAAGGAACCAAATGGTTAAATACAGAGATGATGATCATTGGAGACAGGGGGAATAGAAACTGATGTTCCAGAGAGGGTGGTTCATAGTTTGCAAGGTGACGGATCTGGAAAACATAGGCCTACACAAAGAAACTACTGGGAAAGGCCTCAACCACAGACCTGAATATAGCTGTTCTCTTGCAGGTTAAGATGATAGGTACAATCTTGCCACTTGTTCATGCCACATTTCTGCTGCAGCAAAGACGGAGAATGTGGCAGCAAGCCAAATCTCCATTCACTGCAGCAGGATGGGAAAATCCCACTGGTGTGAATGGTCAGAAAATTTTGGTTGATGATTGGTGACTGGACTGTTGGCAGTATTTCTAGAATTAGCTCCATTTTATAGTCCTGAGGATTACTATTGATCAAAAACTCAACTGGACTAGCATAGAAATATTGTGACTACAAGAGCAAGTCAAAGGCTAGGAATTCTGTGGCATGTCACTAACCTCCTGACACCCCAAAGCCTGTCCACAATCAAAAGGCATGATTCAAGGGGTATGATGGAACATTTTCCACTTGCCTGAATGAATACAGCTCCAACAACACTCAAAAGGCTTGACACATTCCAGTAAAAGCAGGCAGCTTGCTTGGCATCCATCTGCAAACATTCACTCCCTCAATACCAACACAGAGGCAGCAGTGTGTACTATCTACAAGATGCATGGCAGGAACTCATCAAGGCTCCTCAAGCAGCACATTCCAAACCCATGACCACTACCATCTAGAAGGACAAGGGCAGCAGATACCTGGGAACATCACCAGCTGGAAGGCCCCTCCAAGCTGCACACCATCCTGACTTGGAAATATATCGCTATTCCTTCACTGTTGCTGAGTCAACATCCTGTGGGTGTAGCTACACCACATGGGCTGCAGTGGTTCAAGAAGACAGCTCACCACCATCTTCTCAGGGACAATTAGGGAAGTATCTGAAGGTAATCAGGCCTACTTTCAATCAAGGGGAATTGATTTGGTTTATTATTGTCATTAGGATACAGTGAAAAGTATTTTTTTTGCATGCTATACAGGCAATGCATGCCATTCATGAAATGCTTAGGGGAAAAGGAAAGGAGAGGGTGCAGAATATAGTGTTGCAGTTACAGGTAGGGTGAAGAGAAAGATCAGCCTAATTTATGATAGGACCATTCAAAAGCCTGATGATAGCAGAGAAGAAACTGTTCTTGAGTCAGTTGGTACATGTTTTCCGACTTTTGTATCTTTTTCCCAATGGAAGAGAGCATATCTCGGGTGTATGGTGTCCATAATAATCCAGGAGTCAGCCGTAAAAGAATGGTGCTTTGTTGCACAAAATAAAGGAAAACAAAACCACAAGCCTGTGGTGAATACAAACAGGTCCCAACCCAGAGAATACAACAATGGACCCACTCGGGGGCCTGCTTTATAGAGGGCTCAACATACGAGCTCCACCTAATGAACTAATTGCCAATTCCCAACGAACTTGTATTCAACAAGTCCTACAGGGAGGTCAATCAGTGATTCTTCATGCAAGTCCTGGGGGGTTATCACAGGGCTCTTGATTATCCTGGCTGCTTTCTGGAGGCAGTGGGAAATATAGACAGAGTCATTGGATGGGAAGCTGATTTGCATGGTAGACTGGGCTAAATTTACAACGCTTTGTAGTTTCTTGCAGTCTTGTTGGTATTGTTGATGGGATTTAAATGAGGGATGAAGCCAAGTTAGGTTCAGGCCTGCATGGATCACCAAATGGGACTATTCACTTCGCTATAACTTTGTACTTGTTTTGAGTGCAAGTCAAATTTCTCAGCAAAAGTTTCAAACTTAATGGGTCAACTTTGTAGCTGTAAATGTGGTCTGAAGAAATTATTTTATGTTTCTATGGTGCTGTGAAATTTTCTCTGCAACTTAAAGAACAGTTTACAACCACAGGTGCTCAAGGTCATACACCAGGTCTAGTACACCTCAGAACTGCATGCCTGCTTCTCACACTCCCAAATCCAACCCAATAAATGTTTTTCATTTCTCTCAACTATTCTTTGCTTGTAGAACTGCAGCCTGTTGTATATTGTATATTCAGTAGGTCTTGTGAAAAGCTTCTGAGCTTTGTCTGTTACACATTAAGTGTGGAATGTTTTGGCCATGCACGCCCCAAAACCGGAAAATCCAGCCTGAGGTCAATGGGCCTTTGCATGGTGGGCGAGATGGGAAAAGTTCCCCAGAAGTGTTTAATTGAAAGCACATAACAATGTCCATATATACAGAGTATACACCAAGTTGGGAGATAACTCTATGCTGACTTCTGCACAGATCTTTATCCAGTCCACAACTCTCTCTGGACTCTGATCATGTGACACTTTGCACCAGATTGTGGGCAGTACTGATTCCAGTCCCACTTTAACCCTTGATTTACCAGATACCCTTACACATAAGACCATAAGAAATAGGAGCAGGAGTAGGCCATCTAGCCCTTCGAGCCTGCCCCACCATTCAATAAGATCATGGCTGATCTGTCGTGGCTCAGTTCCACCTTCCCGCCCTCTCCCCATAACCCTTAATCCCCTCTCTTATCAAAAACCCATCAACCTACACTATAGCTCTAATTCTCAGACAGAGTCAATGGTTGCTAGGAGAAGTGATTATCCTTAGAATTGTCTGATCCATGGACGTGGAAGAGTATTTACCATAGTTTTTTTTTATCCTGACTGACAGGATTGTTTTATGTAGGCTTTAAAAATACTTTTATTTTTGTTCCCATCTAATTTTAAAAGGCGGTATTTGTTTATTCAAGAACACACAGAATGTGAGCTGCTAGATTTGTGCTTTTGTTTTCTAAAGTGCCCGTGAGAATCAATCCATTGTTCTGAATTGCTATCTTGTTAATCTTTAAACTTCAGTTACATTACAAAGATGTGACTGATATTTCAGGAAAAAGGAGAAAGATTACCCTCAGGCATTGAGAAAACAATTGAAGTTGTGAATAAAAACAGAAAATGCTGGAAAATTTCAGCAGGTCTGACAGCATCTGTGGAAAGAGAATAGAGCTAATATTTCAAAACATTGGCATTCACTATAGCAGCACCTAATATTCTGTTCCCTTGTCTTTCTTGCACCACCACTGGAGACAAAAGTCGCTGAAAAACAATCTTCCTTTTAATTGAGCACATTTGCTAATAATATATTTTAAACTTTCTCACAATTTAATTTTGCTCCTTGCCTTACTAAAAAAGGGATTTGCCTTTTAATTGAACTGTATAACTGATTATTTCCTGGTTGCAGAGCAAATGAGAGCTTATTCACTTACCACTAGTAATGATACATGCAGCTGAACAATAAGAAGTGAAGGAGAGTAATCATTAATCCCTCCCTACACACCTAACACAGCACCAATTTCCAACCAGCACTTGTTAATGATGGTCTGGCATTGACTGCAATTCACGAGCTTGCATCCTATGGCACAGTGAAATAGAATACTCGGATCCTGCACTACGCTGTCCTCTTCATTAAAAATATCCTCCAGTTTCTCCTATACTAAGTAAGCTTTTCCCATCAAGAGATATTAAGATAGCCTTTCACCAGGGCTTCCTGATAGTCTGTAACCAGAAATCTGCATGTGTAGAGTGGTGATATTAATAACATGGCCTATAATTTTCCTTTCCTTCCTGTCACTTTTTCCAGGTGTCAAGAAGTTACCAGTGGGGTAACTTTTTGGATGAAGCTCCCTAGCACGAGATTTTCTCTCCTTTTTCCAAATATAATGGTGGGGCCTGTGTGGGGACTTATTTTGTAACCAGTATCTTGTGCGTCATAAAATCAACGTGCAATATTGAATGGTATCTGTTTCTCCGATGGATTCTGGCAGCGTGCTTCATGGAAAAAAACTGTTGTACCTCCGTTTAAGAAAATTCATTCATTTTGCTACAGCTAAATTGTATTGTATATATTTCAAAGATTCCATGTCTAATAAATCTTCACCATTTCAGAATAATTCTTCATAAAATGCAGGAGGCTGACATTTTATCCAGTTGAAAGTGAAATGAATTCAGTTTGCTGTCAGCAGAATCATTGTATGGTGTAACTGTTCACTGGGATTGATTGCTTTGGTGTTAAGTTTTATAGAGAAGTGCTGCAATGAAAAAGTTAGCTCCCATTTTTATCTGTAGGAAAACTGAAAGCAATAGTATCAAGAAGACTTATCCTACAAGCTTGCTGTCAATGGAAGTTAATTCTTTACATAACCAAAGGAAGCAGCAAAGGGATATTAATAAGACGGGGGAATTGGCTTTCAAATAATGGATGATATTCTGCGTCTGAAATTATGCATTGGTTAAAAGAATCGTCCCATATGGCCCATTGAGCCTGCACCAACTCTGACAGAATATCTCACTTGGGCCCCCTCCCCAACGTATCCCATAACCCCACGTACTTACCCCACTAATCCCCTAACCTACCCATCTTGGGACACTAAGGGACAATTTAGAATGGCCGAACCACCTAAACTGCACCTCTTTGAACTGTAGGACAAAACCAGAGCACCCGGACAAGGGAAGAACGCGTAAACTCTGCACAGATAGACATCCAAGGCTGGAATCAAACACAGCTCCCTGGCACTGAGGCACCGTGCTATCCCTAAACACGGGGAACTACCTTTAGAATGTCACCTGCATATTTTTGGAATGCCAAGTACAGAGGAGAATTTTTACTTAAATCTTTTTAAAATTAATTTACTGGGTGTGGGCATTGCTGGCTGGGCCAGCATTAATTGCACATCCCTAACTGCCCTCCATTTCAGAGTCACACGTAAGACAGACCAGGTAAGGATGGTAGATTTCCTTCTCTAAAGGACATTAGTGAACCAGCTCAGTTTTTACAACAATTAACAATGGCTTCAAAACAGCAGTAATTTCACTCCGAATGAAACAGACTTCCTGGAGAAGGACAGCCCAACTGGATAGAGGTTCTTTGTCTCAATACTAGCAGGACCATGAGCCCGGAGAACACTACCTTTCAAGTTACCGGGAAGCTGTGTAATTGATTATTGGTTAAATATTCTCAACGGATTAGCAGCACACAGACTACAAATTCCAAAGCCTATGCTGTCTTAGGGCTACTCCTACCTTCATGTGAAAAACAATGTCTTCATGTCTCACTACTAACTTCGTAATTCCTCAAAAATGTAAGCTTCCTGGCACAGCAGGCCCAATGAAACATCAATATTCACTTCGTTCTGAATACCAAGTTTACATTCATATAAGGCTCTTCTCATCACGATGCCTGAACACATTTTCCTATATTCAATGGTTGTACTTCTTTTAGACATAATCTGCAGGGGCAGTGTCCAAAGAGGTAGCTACTTCCACACTTAAATGTAAGCACCCTTTGAGACTGTGGTGATGCTGTTTGTCACACTGTAGCTGAATCCAAGGAAGGATCCGCTATGTGCTGAATTTTGTGCACGACCACTTACCCTATACTTGCCTATATGCTCTTTGAAATACACAGCCAATCTACAAAACTACTGGAAAAAAGTATTAGCAATTTCAAAGAAGCTGACAGCTGAAAAACAATGTATTGCTTGCTGAAAGACAGTCCTAAATTACAGCCATTGCTTCAAGGCAGCAGAATATTGCATTCTTTTTTATTACCCACATTTCAATTCAGGATTTTTATAATTGTCTCCATCACATTGTACAATTCCTTTCTTTTCTGTGAAAGCTGAGACCCAGTGGCCTCATATTTTGTATATAAGAGGTAGCCATGATGGGATTATAGTAGGATATGAACCAGTCCTGACCTAAGCTGCGAATGTTTCAGATATCCCCTTAACTGTATAATAAGGAATAAAAACTTGAAGTACTCAAAACATGTAACTTTTACAGAAGTGAATTTAGCATTTCCTTTTAAACCCTCTTGGGTTGGTTGCATGGGTGTCCAGGAGATTAATGGGCTAATCCTGAAAGGTTGGCAACCCTAACAGTGTGGCTCGCTGACAGGGAACTTGGCGATCTAAATACTGAGCTGCTTCCCTGCTGCTCCCTAAATCATGATGTGGGTATGCCGGCGTTGGACTGGCGTAAACACAGTAAAAAGTCTGACAACACCAGGTTTTAGTCCAACCTATTTATTTGATAATATACTCACAAGCTTTCGAGGGGACTGCCTCTTCGTCAGGTGAATGGAGAGTTCTGTCTGAGGCCAGAACTCTCCATTCACCTGACGAAGAGGCAGTCCCCTCGAAAGCTTGTGAGTATATTATCAAATAAATAGGTTGGACTAAAACCTGGTGTTGTCAGACTTTTTACTGTGCTCCCTAAATCAGCAGTTACAAACTTAAGCCAAAATTGCTTTTCTAAAGACTGCACTCTAATATTCGAGCACCCCTAGCATAATACTCCTCTTTTACACAGGGGTTACATCAATCAATTTTTCAACTGGTTTGTGAAAGAGACCACCCATGAAAGGTTAGAAAATTCACATCCTTTAGATAAATTAGTACAAATTCAGCAGACCCCACCATGTAGAATGTCAGAGCTAATATATTCCTTTGTGTTGTGATTTATTTGAGTGGCCTTATCAACCTTTAAACTGATAGATAATTTAATCCAGATCATGAAAACTCAGGCACTTCACATTATTATTCCTTCCGTACCATTAAGAATTCTTCCCCCCCCCCTTATAAATTTATTGCTTGTCAAAGAGTCTAGGAGATGATTAAGCCAATTGGAAGTATCTCAAGCAGAAGCTTTGATTCACCACTTCTGGGCAGAAAAGATGTTTCTGTGCAATTCATCAATCACCAGTACAAATAGGCCATCTTGTGGCTCATTAGGTAATGCCTCTGAGCCAGAAGCTCTGGGTTCAAGTCTGTTCCAGGACTTATTGGCCATGGAAGGAACATTCATGATGCAGTTCAACAGCTTATAATTGGCCTGCTTATCCTTCCAACAATTCCCTATTATTCCCAAAAGAAAAATAATGTGTGCGTGAAGATCCAAATCAAACTCACCAGTATAAATCCTGTGAAAGCTAGTGTGGAATTTCAGTATCTACATACGCTTGAATTATCAAGAGGCTGTTAAAATGTTGGAAAACTCCACAAATCATGTAAAGAGCTGAACATGGTAACTGTTACACCCTTGCTCATTTTCTCTTTTAATTTTCCCTGAGGACATTGAAGCTAACTATAGTGCCCTTAACACTGACCTGGTTCTTCCAATGGCAAAGGTGGCAAATATTGAGGGCCCACATGCCAGGAAGTCCAGACCTCCAACCCATGCAGATGAGTGGTATATACCCAGGAAGTTTAAAGTAGCAAGCTTTTTTAAAAATCCATTTACAGGATATGACTGTCATTGGCTAGAACAGCATTTATTGCCATCCCTATTGGCCGCCGAGAAGGTGTTGGTGAGCTGCCTTCTTGAACTGCTGCAGTCCCTGGAGTGTAGGTACACTGACAGTGCTATTAGGGAGGGAATTCTAAGATTTTGATCCAGTAACAGTTAAGGGCAACAGATACCTGGGAACACCACTACCTGCAGGTTCCCCTCCAAATCACTCACATCCTGACTTGGCAATATAGGAATGAAGGAAGGTCAGTGAATTGGAGGGGAATCTCCAGATGGTGTGTTCCCTGATATCTGCTGCCCTTGTCCTTCTAAATGGTAGTGATTGTGGGTTTGGAAGTTGTTGCCTAGGAACCTTGGTGAATTCCTGTAGTGCATCTTGTAGATAGTACACACTGTTTGTTGGTGGTGGAGGGCGTGAATGTTTGTGGAAGAGATAGCAATCAACTGAGTTGCTTTATCCTGGATTATGTTGAGTGTCTTGAGTGTTGTTGGGAGTTTTCCACTCTAGGCAAGTGGAAAGTATTCCATTATACTCCCGACCTGTGCTTTGTAGATGGTAGACTGACTTTGGGGAGTTTGGAGCGATCCCCAAAAGCCATGTGCTCATGCCAGACCCAATGGAGCCTCGTGTGTCAGTGCAGACTCGATGGCCGAAGGGCCTCTTCGGCACTGTATGATTCTATGGAATGGCAGCGCAGGTAGCTGAGCAATTGGAAGACTGGATGGATCCTCAGTTGAAGCCAGGGACGAGAGGAGAATAATTGCTTACTTACTTCTGACAGACACTTAATTGTAAATATCTATTTATCATTGGTAATAAACCTTTATAACTTCAAGCCACAACGAGTTGCCTTCAAGTTATTACAGGGAATCAGGAGGTGAGTTTGGAAGCAAAAACAAGAAGGCAGATTACTACCTGAAAGGCTGTAAATTGGGAGAGAGGAGTGTGCAGCAAGACCTGGATGTCCTTGTGCATCAGTCACTGAAGGTAAGCATGCAGGTGCAACAGACAGTAAAGAAGGCAAGTAGCTTGTTAGCCTTCATTGCGTGAGGTTTCGAGCAGGGATGTGTTGTTGCAATTATACAGGACCTTGGTGATGCTACACCTAGAGTATTGTGTGCAGTTTTGGTCTCCTCTGAGGAAAGATGTTCTTGCTGTCAAGGGAGTGTAGCAAAGCTTTACCAGGCTGATTCCAGAGATAGCGGGATTGATGTATGAGGAGAGATTGACTAGGTTAGAATTGTTTTTGCTGGAGTACAGATGAATGAGGGGGGATCTCATAGAGACTTATAAAATTCTAACAGGTCTAGACAGGATAAATGTAGGGAGGATGTTCCCAATGATGGGGGGGTCCACAACCAGGGGTCATAGTCTGAGGATTCAGGGTAGACCATTTAGGACAGAAGTGAGGAGACATTTCTTCATCCAAAGAGTGGTGAGTCTGTGGAATTCATTACCACCGGAAGTAGTTGATGTCAAAATATTGAAAGGATTCAAGAGGTGGCTGGATATAGCACTTGGGGCTTATGGGATCAAAGGTTATCAGGAAAAAGCAGGATTTAGGCTATTGAGTTGGATGATCAGCCATGATCTTAATGAAGGCGGAGCAGGCTGGAAGGGCCAAATGGCCTCCTCCTGCTCCTATCTTCTATGTTTCTATGAGTTGCTTGCAGCAGGATTCCTAGCCTTTGACCGATTATTGTGGCTACAGTATTTATATGGCTAGTTCAGTTTAGTTCATTAAAAAAAAAATTATTCATTCAAGGAATGTGGATATCGCTGGCTGGGCCAGCATTTATTGTCATCTCTAATTGTCCTTGAACTGACTGGTCAATGGTAACCCCCAGGAATTTGATAATGGGCGATTCGTGATGGTAATGCCATTGAATGTCAAGGGGGTGATGATTAGATCCACTCTTGTTGGAGATGGTCATTGCCTAGCACTTACGTGGCACATTTGTGTTTTGCCATCTGTCAGCCCAAGCCTAGATACCTGGATATTGACCAGGTCTTGCTACATTTTGACATGGACTGTCATGGACAGTTGCATCTGTGACAGGCAGATTGGTGAGGATGAGATCAAGTTTGTTTATTTCTCTTGTTGGTTCCCTTACCACCTGCCACCGTCCCAGTTCAGCAGCTAAGTCCTTTAGGATGTGGCATAGTACCTGAATTACTCGATGATGGATATTGAAGTCCCCCACCCAAGGGTACCTTCAGTGCTTCCTCCAGTGTTTGTCATGGAAGAGTACGGATTCATCAGCTGAGGGGGGAACAGTATGTGGTAATCAGCAGGTTTCCTTACCCATGTCTGACCTAACACCACGAGACATTACGGTGTCCAGAGTTGATATTGAGGACTCCCAGGGCCACTCCCTCCTGACTGTATATCATTGTGCTACCACCTCTGCTGGGTCTGTCCTGCTAGTGACGAAGGACATACCCAGGAATGGAAATGGTGGTGTCTGGGATATTATCTGTAAGGTAGGATTCTATGAGTCTGATAACATCAAGCTGTTACTTGACCAATCTGTGAGACAGCTCTTCCAATTAAGGGGAGGTAATAGCCTAGGATATTATTGGTAGACTATTAATCCAGAAACTCAGCTATTGTTCTGGAAACCTGGATTCGAATTTCGCCAGGGCAGATGGTGGATTTTGAATTCAATAAAAAACATCTGGAATTAAGAATCTACTGATGAGTGGGAAACCATTGTTGGAAAAACCCATCTGGTTCACTAATGCCTTTTAAGGAAGGAAATCTGCTATCCTTACCTGGTCTGGCCTACATGTGATTCCAGACCTATCACAATGTGGTTGACTCTCAACTGCCGTCTGAAAATGGCCTGGTAAGCCATTCAGTTCAAGCGCTGCTGTGGATGGGCAATAAATGCTGGCCAGCCAGTGATGACCATGTCCCATAAATGAATAAAAAAAAAATTTGGCCCAAGCCCTGTTGTTAGTAAGGAGGACTTTGCAGGTTCAACTGTGCTGGATTTGTCATTGTTGTTTCCGATGCCTCACTCTGATTATTTTTGTTTTCTTTGTCGTGGTTAGATATATATTGCTGTGGATCTGGAGTCACATGTAGGCCAGAATAGGTAAGGATGACAGATTTCCTTCCTAAAGGACATTAGTGAACCAATTGGGTTTTTTATGACAGTTGACAATGGTTTAATGGTCATCATTTCATTTTTAAGTCGGAAGTTTTATTGCATTTAAATTCTGCGATCTGCCATGGTGGTATTTGAACCCGGGTCGCAGGGCAGTACCTGGGTCTCTGGATTACTAGTCCAGTGAAAATAGTACTGTGCTACCACCTCCCCGTGTCAGAGATTTGGATTTGATGTCCAAACTTACCCAGGTATCTGCTCCATTCTTCACTCATTGCTAATCTCAAGAATAGGACAATAACTAACAGTGAGAGCTATACCAGAAATACCTACCCCCTCAACACTGTTCACCCTCATAATCCTCCTGACAATGCTCATATTCCAGGCCTGCTGACACTGCTCATCTGTGCATGCCCAACACTGCTCCCCCAACCCACAACACCCAAACAATGCTCATCTTCTCACATCCCTGATACCATTCATCCCCTGCATCCCAACAGTGCTCACCCTGTATATCCCCCTCACCCCTCTCTCAACAATTCTCACCCCTCCTGATAATCACCAAACATGCTTCACCACCTCCTCACATACCCTTTCAACAATGCTCACTCCCATATTCCCACCCCCACCCATAAATACCGTAACACAGCAACCATGCTGACCTTATGTAAAGTTACCTGAGCTGTTGATATCAAATAGAGTGTGGTCTCACCATTCCCTCTCCTCACCAGCTTGTTGGAACCTTGCAATGAGGTCTCCTCATTCTGAGACAGGAAGTTCCAGCTGGAAGGAGTGAAAAGCTAAGGCCACATTGTTTTAATCCTGATTATCGACAATAACCATAGATAGATACCCTATAGCACAGAAAGAGGCCACTCAGCCCATTGAGTCTGCACTGACCACAATCCCACCCAGGCCCTACCCTCATATCCCTACATATTTACCCACTAATCCTTCTAATCTACACATCTCAGGCCATTAAGGGCAATTTCAGCATGGCCAATCAACCTAACCTGCACATCTTTGGACTGTGGGAGGAAACCAGAACACCTGGAGGAAACCCACACAGACACGGGGAGAATGTGCAATCTCCACATAAACAGTGATCCAAGCCGGGAATCGAACCCAAGTCCCTGGAGCTGTGAAGCAGCAGTGCTAACCATTGTGCTACCGTGCCGCCCATGGCATCACCACTGATCAGGAAAACCTGGACTTTTAATCCCAGCTGAGATGATTTGACTGAGGGATAATGGGGCAGACACAAGTCTTTCCTTGGATGTTAAACTTACCAACTGAGTTGGAGGATGGATGGGGTCAGGGATTTTGATTTTTGGTTGCTAGGTTTCCTATTTGCGTCTTCCTCCTCCACTTGGATCCATCTAAGCTGAATAATCTCCTGCAAGCACTGAAATCTTACTAGATGTTAGGAATATCCTGCCTTATTTGGGCAGAGTGTTTTATTTCCCCCTGGAGTAAGATTAACAGCAGAAAATGCTTGCCATAACAGAAGGTCAGTCACACCTCAATGCTGTGGACTTTATTAACCTTCAAAGTGATATTGGGAACATACTCAAAACATAACCCACCCTTCTTTTTACTGATTAAATCTCAGATTTTGAGCATTCATTTTTTTTGTCTTTTATAAACAGTGAAGTTAATATGAAGGTGAATAATATCTTCCAGGTGTCGGAGACAACAATGTAACAGGAAGGACAAGAACCACAAGGACACTGCCATGTTAGAGGCTTGCAGAAGGAGTTCCAAACATAGGCCCCAGATGTAAGTTTTAAAGAGCTATTGAACTCATCCTCACCTTGGCCCTGACAACGTTCAGACCCTTCATACCTCCTTCTGATAATGCTCACATTGTCTCCCGATAATGTTCACACCAGCCCTTGACAATGTTCACATCCGTTCCTGACAATGTTTACGTCTGCACACAGCTGATAGTGTTCACCCCCACATCCCCTCCCTCAGCCACATCCCTGAGAACTCCCAGCCCCTCCCACTGCAAACGCAATTCTGCAAGGTGACTAGTTTATGTTTTCAGGATGCTCAGTGGGCAAAGTCCCATGGCTTCTATATTAGATATAGATCTCGAGGCTAAAGAGATCAAGGGATATGGGGGAAAAGAGTGGGAGGGGGAATCAGGATATTGAATTCAATGATCAGCCGTGATCAAATGGCAGAGGAGGCGCGAAGGGCCGAATGGCTTATTCCTGTTTCTACTTTCTGTGTACCAAAGCGAAAGGAAGAAGGTGGTAGTTCTTTCACCATGGCTGCTATGGTCAGCTTGTTCAACTTTTTCTTGCACAGGTCTGCCCTGGAGATGAAAATGGTGGCAGCTGCTGCCACTTGTATCTGGCTGCTCCTGACCCCTGCAGTAGTTCCCAGTGCATCCTCATTTGTTTTATCTTTGATATCTGCATCAAAAACATTGTGAACTCCGAGTTCTGCACTTTCGCCTTACACAAAACATACATCACAGAAACCAACCATTCAGTCCAACTGGTCTCTGTCTGTGTTTCATGCTCCACGTGAATCTCCCCCCACTTTTGCCAAACTAGCAATTGATATCACAATTGCAATTTTCCCATTCTCAAATCAGAAGCATAGAGGCTAACATTGTCACCGATTAGTAATTGAAATTTTGTACTTTGCATGGGTCTGTTGTTTACTGAATAAACGCACTGTACCATCAGAAGGACCATTTTTTGTTTATCAGTTGATTCTACACTTTTTCAGCTGAAAATTTAACTCAGCTGAGACTAATATATTCAGTTTATACGCCACTTGCTGCAGGCTGCACTGGCAGAATGGTTTCTGTTAATTCCAAATGCTGTTTCTATTGAAATTTAATAAGTAATTTGTAAAATGAGATTGAACCACATTCACTGATGGACATTTTAATTACACATTGATCAAGCATTTCATGCTTCTGACCCTTTTTCCCCTCAATGTATTGATAATGATACTTAAGATTAATTTTCAGATGAACAGCAAAGCAACGGAAGCCAGAAATCTGCATTGAGACACAAATTTCATAGCTTCTGTGACAGGATGATAATTAGATGCCTGGTGGTTTTGAAATTAAAACTATGCGTTGCCACGTCCATGTTTGGAATAAAAATGATCATTTAACAAAAGTGCACAGTAGCTTAAAAGCTGAGGTGTTACACTATGTATGAATTGTTTCATGTTTTATGTATTCCAAGCCTGTCTTCTACTTAATGCTCCTCTAGGTTTCACGTAGATGCTATGCAACAAAGCACTTTGTATTTATTATTCATTGGATTTCTGGGGAAATTGTCTCAGATCTGCTTAGCATTCCATAATGTACCACGACTATGGTTGTTTGATGCTTTTTGTACACCAGAGGCCCTAACTTTGTCATGAATATCACTCCACAGTTATGTTCCCATAAACTCAAATAACCAATGCTTGTAACATTTATTCTAGTCTTTCAGATTCACCAACTAAAGATTCCTGTGGCATTTCTGTACCACATTTCCAAATAATTCAAATGAATGAAAATGTCTGACTTCTATCAGAATGCACCATGAACAGCAGTTAGTGTTATGTATGTACACACACAATAAAACTATGTATTCTTGTATTATTGTGTTTGGCAATGTTCACCTGTACTGTATGTGTATTTTAGATCATGGAATCATAAGCTTGATTTTAACTTTTGCCAGGAATCAGCTGGGAAGGGGCCTCTTCCCTGAAATTTCAGTAAAAACCAAAGATACAACTCCTGGGCCTCATCTATATCCTCTGGTCAGTTTCTCAATTGGAACTGGCAGAAAGCAGTAGCTGGCAAGCCGGCAGAAGTATCATTTTGGCTTGATCTGTCCTGTAGGGATTCTATGATTCTATACCAGACAAGGCATGGGAAAGAGAGTTGGGCCGGCATCTTATCCCCATTCATGCCAGTGGGATTTTCCCATCCCGTTGCAGTGAACGGAGATTTGACTGACTGCCAAATTTGCTGACCTTGCTGCAATAAGAAAGTGGCGCGAACAGCAGGTAAGATCATGCCCATGATGTTTCAATTCATATGACTCTTTATGACTCTGAAGAAGAATTGTACAGATGTGAAACATTAACTTCTCTCTCCACAATTGCTGCCAGAACTGCTAAGTATTTCCTGCATTCTCTGTTTTTATTTCAGATTTCCAGCATCTGCAGCATTTTGCTTTGATTATAGCCTGGGAAAGCTTTCTCTGTTCTAGCCCAGAACTATGTCTGTATCTCAGTCCTCTGTTCACTCATGTAGATTTTTCCATTTCTCACAACAATCATCATGATCTCTTTGATAAATTTCAATGCAGTGTTTTGTCTTGTACAATTTTATAGACTTAGAACCACCAGGAACTGAATTAAGGTTGCCCAAGCTATTTGTCAATGCATCAGTTCAAGCTGAAATTCAAACTCTCATCCTAGAAATGAAAGTATAACGTGCCGAGACAGCAGATGCTGACTGGTAATAAAAAAGAGCCCATGGAATATAACACCACCACTGCATTCCGCTTTTCTTTTGCAAAAATATACTTTATTCATAAAATATCTAAACCTGTGTGGGGTTATGGAAGATAGGGTGGGGAGGGAGTTGAGCTTGGGTAAGATACTCTGTCAGAGAGTAGGTGCAGATGGCCTCATTCTGCATTGTAGGGATTCTATGGTTAGAAAACATTTCTGAATGGACTGCATTCCACATTTTTAAAAAATCTATTTGTCAGAGTTACAAAGCCAATGCGCAGAGTGGATGGAGGGAAACCCCTAATCCATCTCCTCGCTCCAAAAACTAATTCAGATTCAAATTGAATCCAATTCATTGTCCCACAAGAGACATACTAGGTCCAAGCTAACAATGGGCATTAAATCTGATCTCACCCTTGATCTTATGCTTGATCTTAACCAAAAGGCTGAGAAGCTGCAGAGTTCCTCTTTATTACTCCGAAAGTGCATCCTACCTGAATCTCAGAATGAGTTAGCCACTGTCTGCAATCTTTGACTCAGTATAACATTTTTCTACTTCCTTATGATTCCTTTTAATGTCAACCAGTAAGTTGTGCTGGATTTACTTCAGCATATTTTAGTCAACCAGAATGGGGAGTCAGTTGGCTGGATGGCTGATTTGTGATGGCTGAGTGTGGCCAACAGTGCAGGTTCAATTCCTGTACTGGCTCAGGTTATTGATGAAGACCCTCAGGTTTAAATCACCACCAGTCACCTTCCACACCCTCCCTCCAAAGGAAAAAGCAGCCTATGGTCATCTGGCACTTTGGTGACTTTATCTTTAAATAAAATTACGACCACAATTATGCAAGACGCATGCAAACTGAAATTGTATATCAATAATCCATTAGCACATTTGCATGCCAGTATTGCAGCCTTCCAGTTTTTTTGCTACTTATCTTTTCTAGTTCATTTTTTAGTTTGGTGATGCACTTTTTCTTACTGTTCCCCATTTTCAACACTCAAGATCCCCTCTCCCTCTCCATGTGTGTATCTACATTCCAGCCTCTTTTGTTCCGTGCTTGGTCCTTTGCAGTGCCAATTTACAGATTCTTCTCAACCTTCATGTTACTCTTCAGATTTTCCACACAGTACAACTGGTGTTATCAATGCTGAGACATATGGCCAAGTACAACCATTATTTCTACTTGTGTAACATGGCTTTTAAGTCTGTTTCTCCTCTTGCCATCTGCTCCTCAGTCATTCAAGTGTTCTGTTGCTTGGCTGTTAAAAATTCTTCCAAATCTCATCAACATGGTTTAAAAAATTAATCAAATTTGTGTGTATACACTTGAGCTGATGTTGCATATTTAGTTTCTACAATTGGAATGTTGAATTTAAAATTATTTTTCACCAGAACTCCAACATTCTTTTCAATAACAGTGACTCTCCAAGGCCCGGGACTTCTGTGCAGTGAATTGGCAATTTAAAAATATTTGCATCAAAGTTTCTCGAGTCCAGCTCATTTACACATCCACTGGGGTAGGCATCAGTACAAATTCCAAATAAAACGAGTGTGAGTAACTAAAGTACATGGAAACTGCAGTGCAGTCTCCTTTCAAGGCAAATTATGCAAAACTTGGTCACCATAGAGGCCATCTCTACCCTATAAGTCCTCCCCCTTTGTGGGCAGAAGACCATGAAGCACAATGGGAGGGCACAGTCAGTGCATGGTAGTAGATGACTCAAGTGGCAACATGAGGCACCGGGCTCATGACTGAACAACCATCTTGCTATCCCTGTGGTATCATAAATAATAGAATCCTTACAGTGCAGAAGAGGCTATCGAATCTGCACTGACCCTCTGAAAGAGCACCGTACCCAGATCCAATTCTCCACCCTAATCCTATAATCCGTGCATTGATCATGACCAATTCACCTAACCTACTCAGCTTTGGACTGTGGAAAGAAACTGGAGCACCTGAAAGAAACTGGAGCACCTGGAAGAAACCCACCCAGATATGGGGAGAATGTGTGATCTCCACACAGTTACCCAAGGCCGGAGTTGAACCTGGGTCCCTCGCACTGAGGCAACTGTGCTAGCCACTATGCTGCCCCACCCTCTTCCTGGTCTCCGTAATTCTGAAGGGATAATGTTTGTCCATTCTTATTTCTGACATTTTCTGCAAATCCACCATAGCAATTGGAAAAGTAGAAAGTGATAGATAGTGATGAAGAAGAGAAACAGCCAGCCTTCTAGCAGAAAGCAAGAAAGGAAAATGATAATGAGCATTAGACTGCACATGAGTCTCAGTCATGTGATATGACTGTCTCCCTGGACAGCAATCCATATTAGATCATTGGCTTTTCTCCTCACCAGTGGAATGTGGGAGTGACAGCAAACTGTCCAGGAACAATCTCCAGAGACACAGGCAGAGATACCACTTCAGTTTATCGAGCCTGTTGTGGAACAAGGAGCCAACCACCTCCTACAAACCTGATGCTCAAATGACAACCTCAGAGAAACACAAAAGTAGGTGCTGGGCATGTTTAGACACTCAGGGAAGCACAGCGTTTAAAAAGAGTAAATTGATTGCATGCACTTTGGAATTCACAGTAATAAAAATAGAATGTGCACTGATGTGAGGCTTTGTTACTGATGGAATCTATAATTATACAGCTATTGATGCACATGTGGCTCTGTGATGATGGTAAAGAAAAGGATGACAAGGACCTAGCATCTTGTCCCAAACTCCATGGATTGCCTTTTATGCCTTTTACAGGGTGGAAACAGTGGGTGGGGTGGAATGATCGTCTATCTCAAATGAGTGAATTTTAAAAAAACTTGCCCCGTACCACCAACATACAGGGAGGCCAAATAAACATGTTCAAGATCAGGCATCCAGCCCTCCGTGGACAGGAAGCTGGCCAACAGAGCTCAGTAGCATGTAGTGTTAGCATGTAAGGAAGTGCAGGAAGAAGAATGACAGTTGATGGGAGAGGCAAGTCCTGGGGTTTAACCGGGGATGAATCAGCCTAAGGAGAAGGTGGGGGTTTGTATTTTGAAGGGCAGGTGGTGAGGGATGAAGGGGTTGGGGTGGAGGGGGTTTGACATCTGATGGGGAATAGAGGAACATCTTTGACAGTGCTCCCGATGTGCAAAAGGGATGTCCTCCCTTAATTCCCACTTTTTCATAGAAGCTTGTGCAAAAGCAATCTCTGCACAATGGCCCTCTTGCCACTGCCCAACATTTTAAGGCAATGGAAGTTAATTGAAGCCCTTAATTATTTGGACAGTTAAGAGCCTCATTGGCCCAAGGGTGTGAGGCTTAGTGGGCAACTTCCTCATAATATGCAGGCTGGGTAACCAGGTCAGGGGTGGGCAGGAAGGTGACTCACCTGCTGAAACTACGCCTAATGGGGAAGGCATAAAATCCAGCCCTATGTCAACCATCTTTACTGTGCAGCTACCTGCCAGTCCAGCTCCATGACTGTCCATTTGTGAAGCAAACCTTCCCTCATTAATCTAAAGCCACCAGTGATGGAAGCGCAAGTTATAAACAGGGATCCTACCATTGTAAAGAGTATTTTTTAAATGTAACTGACATCTTACTGGATTAATTGGTTGCCTTGGTATTCAGCTCACACACTTGACACTTAAAACAGCGCTAATATTACAGTAATAAATACGGTCAGGCACAGCTTTATTACTGAAACAGGGAATTACAATAAAAATATTACAAAGTTTTAGAAAATTAGCAAATATAATCTAACTCTAATTTGATTTTCCTATTTTTCCTCCAATTCTTGCCTGTTTTTGTGATGTAAAATTTAGTTTCAGCTTTTGTGATGGACAAGTTCTCTGTCCTGCTGTAATAACAAACACACTTCAAAATGTTTTGTTTCCTCTTAGCTTCGATCATCCATTTCAAGATGAGAATAAATTCTAAACAATTTGTTTTCACTGAGCGAAAACAAAATTTGAACAGTTGGTTTCCAAACAATCCTACTGACCATGACTACAGATATGCCTAAATTATAAGTGGTAGAGAGAGATCCCACAGCGATGACTGTCAGAGAACACGTCACAATGGTACAGCTGAATGCATTCTTATGAGATTGCTAGCAATCGGATGGAGTGCTGAAAACTTCCGTTGACATATTTAGGAAATTGGGAATAATTTACTGCTATTACATTGGGCCCAATGAATGAACTTGCATTTATATAAATCCTTTCACAACAATCCAGGTCGCTGAATTGAGAAAATATTCCATTCCCTAAATCTTCCACCTTGTCAGTACAAACAAAAGCACAACTTTTATTGGATTTCAACTTTGTTGTTCTTTTAATCTTGTGTGCCCTCCATTTACCTCAGTACCAAGGTGGAAAAGATAAAACTGGATGTGTATGCTACTCTGAAAACCAGTCTTCTAAGGAGCAAAGATCCATCACTTTTCACACACACAGTAGGTTCACAAACACATTTCTATAAACAGCAGGTAAATGTTTACAGTGGTCCTCTGCAGATGTTTCTTTAACAAAAGCTGATATTTTCCAATATTCTTCACCACCATCCCCACCTATAAAATTGCAACTTCTGATTAAAATCAGATGGATGTCATTCAAAAATAATATATTTCCTTATTTTCAGTTGATAGGTGAATTGAGCTATCAGATATTAAATAACCAATCTAAGAGTGGCAGTAAACACCCTCTTGTCCAGTCCTACCTTGGAATGAAACATAGGCCCAGATATTCCAGTCCACGGATTATGGGAGAACAGGTGAATAAAGCAAGATTCATATTGGAACCTGTGGAAAGTAAGCTTTGGTCCCATAGAAAGTGAGTCTGGGGAATTAATAATGGAAAATAACAAAACAGAAGATGGATTGAACAGGTTTTTCGAATCGGTCTTCACTATAGAAGGTACAAGTGACATCCTACAAGTAGAAAATAGCTGCAAATCAGGAAATGGAAGAGACAGAGGAATTCAGGAAGATTACAATCACCAGGGAAATGGTACTGAGCAAATTGTTGGGGCTGGACTGATGGACTACATCCCAAGTAGCTAATGTGATGATTGATGCAATACTTTTAATTTTTTCAAAATTCCCTAAATGTGGGGAAAGTTCTATTAGATCAGAAAATAGTGAATATAACTCCTTTATTCAAAAAGGGCACTGAGATAAATTCAAGGTAATCAGGCAGAATCAACATGGTTTTGCGAAAGGGAAATCATGTTTAACCAATTTTTTACAGTTCTGAAGTAACATGTGCTGTGGATAAAGGGGAACCAGTGGATGTACTGCACTTAGATTTCCAGAAGGCATTTGATAAGGTGCCACATCAAAGGATATTGCAGAAAATAAAAGCACATGGTGTAGGGGGTAACATATTGACATAGATAGAAGATTGACTAGTTAATGGGATACAAAGAGTAGGTATAAATGGATCATTTTCTGGTTGGCACGATATAATGAGTGGTGTGCCACAGGAATTAGTGCTGGGGCCTCAACCATTTTCAATTTACACAAATGACTTGGTAAAGGGACCAAAGGTATTGTTGCTAAATTTGCTGATGATACAAAGATAGGAAAGTAAGTCTTAAAGAAAACATAAAGGATATGGATAGATTAAGTGAATGGGCAAAGATCTGGAAAATGGAGTATAATCTGGGAAAATGTGAAACTATCTATTTTGGTAGGGAAAATGAAAAAGCATATTATCTAAGTTGTGAGAGATTGCAGAGCTCTGAGATGCAGAAGTATCTGGGCATCCTGGTGCATAAATCGCAAAAGATTAATCTGCAGATACAAGTGATTAGGGAAACTAATAGAATGTTATTATTTATTGCAGAGGAATTGAACACAAAGCATGGAAGTTATGCTTCAGTTATAAAGGGCTTTGGTGAGAGCATATCTGAAGTACCGTGTACATTTTTGGTCTTTTTATTGATTATAATATACAAAATCCTCAGGAACCTTGACAGGATGGATTTGGAGAGGGTGTTTTCTCTTGTGGGACGATCTAGAACTAGGGTTCACTGTTTAAAAATAAGTGGTTACTCATTTAAGAGAGAGACAAGGACAAACATTTTCTTTCAGAGGACTGAGAGTCTTTGGAACTGTTTTCCTCAAAAGGCAGTGGAAGCAGAATCTTTGAATACTTTTTAAGGTACAGTTAGATAGATTCTTGATAAGGGGATAAAAAGTCATTAAGGGTAGGCAGAATGTTTATTTGCAGTCACAATCGGATCAGCCATTATCTTATTGAATGACAGAGCAGGCTTGAGGGGGTCGAGTGGCCTATTCCTGCTCCCTGCTCCTAATCTGTGTGTTCATATGGAAGTTCCAACTCCTTGAGGTCCGAAGGGATTGCTTGTGAAGTTTTAAGTTCTGACAGGAAATTCCCCTGAATCTCAGGACCCTCTGCAAAAGTTCTCAACTCTGAGTTTATATAGGATTCATCTGACAGGTCATGGGACTTACTTGAATAGTTATCCAGGAAAAATTAGATAGGAAATAAGCCAGCACAGGATCTTGAGCCCATTCTCTCTCTTCATGAGATTGCCGGAGCGGGCTCAAGATGCAGCAAAACCCAGAAGCTGCGGATCTCGCCGGCAACTTCCTATTTTCGCAGCCCCTCATTTACATTAATTTAATTTAAAGATATTTCAATATGATTAACCACACCCTCATCAAATATTGTCAGTTTTCAGTGGAATCTTATTACATCCATTCTAATGCCAACTAGTTAACAAAATGAATTAAATGATTTAGGGGATTTGGTTAAAAGTCTGACAGATAAATGTTCAACATATTGCAAATATCTAATTCCATAATTTGTGTGTTTTAGAGCTTTAACTTTAGTTTTAGGAATATAACTTTTAGTTTGGGAATTAACGTGTTAAATGATGATAATGGAAACACTCAGTTGAGGAACTGATAAACAGATTTTGGGTAATTACAGATAAAAGGTAATCTATATCTTACAGGTGGAAGTGAGAATATTTAAATGACGAATGGTCCATCTCTGGAAAAGTAGGGTATCTATCATTATCTTCATAAAAGGTTTCAATTATTAATATAGTCCACAGATGAAAGATGTGCATGTATGCATGTACTCACAGAAGCAGGCCAAGTCAGCACTTCAGTTTAGGAACAGACTGTTGCAGCTCACCAAGTTGAGGAAGCAAAGAAGTAAATGTTAGTGAGACCTGCACCTTAAACAGAGAAAATATTAATTTATTATTCATTATGTGGAATGCAGGTGGGAGCTTGAGGTCAGTTTGGAGACAGAGGGTTGGATTTTCCGGCCACACTCGCCCTGAAACCAGAGAATCCAGCTCGAGGTCAAGGGACCTTTCCATGGTCCGCTCCTTGCCTGCTACAATTCCCATGGCTGGCAGAATGGGAAAATTTGCCCCAGAGTTTGAAAAGAGGTTGAAAGATTTGCCAGGTTTGAGCTAGAGGAAGAAATCTACATTAATTCTCGGTGAAATCAAGCAGTTCAACTTTGAATCAGGGAAAGAGAACTAATAATGTCGGCCAGGAAATGTGAAGCAGCCAGGGACCAAGAGAATAAAGCTATGAGAAACTAGGGGTGTTGCAGCACAAGAATTCTGAGTGAAGTTTAATCATGAGCTAAGAAGCCCTTGGTTGCAGGTTTCTGGAGAAAAGGCAAAAGCTAATGAATCAGTCTCATACATAGTGGGGGCAGCACAAAGCTTTTGTTCGAAACCAAGTCATGGTTTCATGACTTGACCTGGGATGTGAGATTTATCTTATGAAGGAAGATTGAACTAACTATTATTGGAGTTTAGAAAAATGAGAGGTGAACTTATTGAAACGTATAAGCTCCTAAGGGGATTTTACAGGGTGGATGCTGAAAGGATGTTTCTCTTTGTCGGAGAGACTAGACCAAGTTTAAAAATAAGGGGGCTTCCATTTACGATGGAGATGAGAAGAATTTATTTCTCTGAAAGAGCTGCAAGCCTTTGGAAGTCTCTTCCTTGGAGACTGGTGGAGGAGGCAGGGTCAGTGAATATTTTTAATGTAGACAAATTCTTGATGAACGCAGAAGTCAAAGGTTATCCGGATCGGCAGAATGTGGAGTTGAGGCCATATCAGATTAGCCATGATCTTATGAAATGGCGAAGCAGGCATAAGGAGCCGATTTTTTTTTATTCATTTGTGGGACATGGCATTCACTGGCTGGTCAGCATGTATTTTCCATCTTTAGTAGCCCTTGGAGGTCAGTTGAAAGTCAACCACATTGCCGTGACTCTGGAGTTACATGTAAGCAGATTTTCTTCCCTAAAGGACATTAGTGAACCAGATGGGTTTTTCTGACAGTCGACAATGGTTTCATGGTCATCAGTCGATTTTTAATTCCAGGTTTTTTTTAACTGAATTCAAATTCCACCATCTGTCATGGTGGAATTCGAATCCAAGTCTGAGTTTCTGGATTAATAGTCTAGTGATAATAACTCTAGGTCATCACCTCCCCAAATGACCCACTCCTGCTGCTAATCTATATGTTGTATAGTGCAATTTCTTCCACTTGATCCTTGGGTGTTCAGCTTTCTGTTGAAATATTAATGGTCTCTTTGGGGTTGTTACAAACACAATAGAGTATGAATTGCACTTCCAGATATACAGTCGATATATGGAACTACACAATTTTTAGTGTACAGATGATTTGTGGGTATACATCAAACATAATGTACAATAGATTTATAGATGTGGACCATATTAAAACAGATGTGAATATGTGCCCCATAGTTAATATATTGTAGATTTATGTATGTGTACCATGTTTAACCTTGTTTTTTGCTTTTTTGGCACATTTAGATTTATATTATTCTTGTGTCAAAAATGGATGATTTGAACCGAATACTGGTAAGCATTTGTAATTTCTGTTTTCTATAAAAATCGATCAGGGTGTCAAATGGCAGTCCAACACAGACCTTCCCTGTTCTCAATGGGAGGGAGCGTGGCTTTAGATTTTTCTCTCAAACATCTAAAAATATTTCACCTACAATTAATTGCTTTGAAGTGTGGTGATTGTTAGAGAGGCAAATGAAACAAGAGATATGCGCACAATGTCACCAGTGACTGTGAATAGATACCTCAGCCTTTGCTCTAGCATTTCACTGACTAAGCAAGCTTTAATTTTGCTAATTTTTAAACTAGCTTTAATTAAATGTTAAGTGGATCTGTCATGAGGATTGGAACAACCACTAAGAAAATTAGGTGGTCACCTACAGCAGCAATATTTGGTGGTGGTGGTGGGAGTGGGCAAAAATTGGAATCAACTATTCATTAAACAATATATGTAAATAGGCTTCAGCAGTGGGAATAAAAGGTCTAGATCTAATGATATTTTTTCTGCATTTAGGGAAGGTAGTGGCATAGTGATATTGTCATTGGACTAGTAATCCCGAGACCAGGATAATACTCAGGGAACCCAGGTTTGAATCCTGGCTGATGGTGAAATTTAAATAAAGATCTGGAATTAACAGTCTAATGATGACCATGAAATCATTGTTGATTATCATAAAAACCTATCTAGTTCACTTATGTCCTTTGGGGAAGGAAGTCTGCTGTCCTTACCTGGTCTGGACAACATGTGATTCCAGATCCACAGCAATGTGGTTGACTCTTAAAGGTCCCCTTGAGGATGGGCAATAAATGGTGGCCCAGTCAATGAAGTCCACATCCCATGAAAAGACTTCCATGAATTTACATTGCAGTTTTTACCAAAGACTTGTATTGTATTTTTCATTCTGTTTATGTGACAGTTTTACAAATTTGTATATCTATAGGACTATTCCAAAACTGTGAAGCAGTAAGAACATGTGTGCGGCACGGTGGCAGAGTAGTTAGCACTGCTGCCTCACGATGCCAGGGATTCGGGTTCGATTCCTGTCTTGGGTCACTGCCTGTGTGGAGTTTGCTCGTTCTCCTCATGTATGCGTGGGTTTCCTCCGGGTGCTCCAGTTTCCTCCCACAGTCTGAAAGACGTGCTGGTTAGGTGCATTAACCCAAACAGGCGCCGGAGTGTGGCAACTAGGGGAATTTCACAGTAACTTCATTGCAGTGTTAATGAAAGCCTTACTTGTGACTAATAAACAAACTTTACAATTTAATCTAGTCCACGCTGTCACAATGATTATCGACTTTGTAAATTATATGTAAAATAAGAACATAAGAACTAGGAGCAGGAATAGGCTATCTGGCCCCTCAAGGCTGCTCCACCATTCAATAAGATCATGGCTGATCTTTTTGTGCACTCAGCTCCACTTACTTGCTCATTCACCATAATCCTTAAATCCTTTACTGTTCAAAAATATATCTATCCTTGCCTTAAAAACATTCATTGAGGTAGGCTCAACTGCTTCATTGGACAGGGAGTTCCACGGATTCACAACTCTTTAGGTGAAGAAGTTTCTCCTCAACTGAGTCCTAAATCTGCTTCTCCTTATTTTGAGGCCATGCCCCCTTGTTTTAGTTCCACCTGCCAGTGGAAACAACCTCCCTGCTTCTATCTTATCTATTCCCTTCATAATCTTGTATGGGGGGGGTACTTTTAGGTCATAATCTTATATGGTTCTATAAGATCTCCCCTTCCTCTTCTGAATTCCAAAGAGTATAGTCCCAGTCTACTCAGTCTCTCCTTATAAGCCAACTCAACCTAGTGGATTTCCTCTGCACTCCTTCCAGTGCCAGTATGTCCTTTCTCAAATAAGGAGACCAAAACTGTACACAATACTCCAGCTGGGGTCTCACCAATACTTTATACAGCTGCAACATAACCTCCCTGTTTTAAATTCCATCCCTCTACCAATGAAGGACAAAATTCCATTTGCCTTCTTAATTACCTGCTGAACTTACAAACCAACTTTTTCATGCACATGGATATCCAGGTCCCTCTGAACAGCAGCATGCTGCAGTTTTTTACCATTTAAATAATAGTCCATTTTGGTGTCATTCCTACCAAAATGGATGTCCTCACATTTACCAACATTGTACTCCATTTGCCAGACCTTTGCCCACTCACTTAGACTATCTATATCCCTTTGTAGACTTTCAGTACCCCTTGCTCACTTTGCTCTGCCACTCATCTTAGTGTCATTTGCAAATTTTGGCACACTATGCTTGGTTCCCAACTCCAAGTCATCTATGTAAATCGTAAACAATTGCAGTCCCAACACTGAACCCTGAGGCACACCACTAGTCACTGAATCATTGAGTAACCATTACAGAAACTTATAGGAATGGATGTTCTGACCCCTCCCCTCATGGGATATCCCAGTCCTGCCATGGCAAGTTCCCCAGAGGTGTGGCAGCAAGCTACACAAATGGCAATTGACTTTGGCGGAACCAAAAGATCCCACCAGCAGCCAATAGTGAGCCTTCTGCACCAGAAACCCCCCACCCCCATGGGTGGGGTTGGGGGGGTGGGGGGGGGGGGGGGGGGGATGCTGGAAAATCCAGCTCGTAGTATTATATCATGTGTGGCATATTGTAACGTGTATTTTCTCTAGCACATAACCTGTGAAAACTGCTGAACATTGCAAATGTACATTTAGTATAATAATATTCTCAACAAGTGCTAGAATAACTCAGCTGGCCTGGCAGGATCTGTGAAGAGAGAAACAGTGCTAATGTTTTGAGTCCAATATAATACCGTTCCAAAGAAATCACATTGGACTCTAAACTTATTTAAAATAACTACATTAAATTTTCACTAACAGCAGAGGTAGGAACTTCAGATAAATGCATCAAGTATTTAAATATCAGGTCTCAGATATTGTAAAGTTTCTTTATAATGGGGCAATATATAACAGTACGTACAACTATGTTCAGAGTCAGCTAACTGACAGCACTGACCTGAAACTTTCTTAATTACTTTGCATAGAAATGACATCAATCTTTTTGAAGTTCTTTCTAAAATAATCTTGCCGATAGAAACTTGCATTCAGATTTCCTGCATTTATCTTCACTGGAATGTAAAAGTTGGTGGAAGAAAAAATGTAAATGCAGTGCCATCAACTGAGGAAATGACAAGAGGTCTGTTGTAGTTTACCACGGCACTTCACTTTCAGAGCTTTGTACCTCTGCTATACTAAGTTTCTTTATCTCTGCTTTGGTATCAATCAGAGTCAGAGACTCTTCCAGCTTGGAAAGGATGATAAACTACACACTGTTAACATAAAACCTAGCTGTTTTCCCTTTGAGACACTGCAAGAAACAGAGTGAATCCAGCAAAATAATCACTTCATACCAACCGCAATACAATGCAAACCTCCACAACCTTTGAATAGTGCCAACCACTTCTTTTAAGGAGTAGTTGTATGAATTAAAATCAATATACATTTTCTTTCTATTATGTGTAAAGCTGACCTGGGGGCACAAACTACATCAAATCATCAGTTTCTGGGAAGGGTACAGTCACACAGCAATTGTTACTGAAATAGTAACCCAGACATGGACTAATAACCAGAAGATGCAAGTTCAAATCCCACCAACGCAACTGAAGAATTTAAATTTCACCTGTGAAACTACTGGTTTGTTTTATAAAAAAAAACCCATCCATCTTACTACTGTTCCTGAGGGAAGGGAATCTACCATCTTTGTCCAGTCTAACCTACTGGAGACTCCTGATCCACAGAAGCTGATTCTTAACTGCCCGCTCAAATGGTCTAGCAAGACTCAACTGTACCAAAGTGAATAGGAATAAAACCAGAGATGGTGGCACATTATTTTACACTCAGGAGGGAATGACCCTGGTTTTTTAACATTGAATTTGTACCCTAAGAAAATTTTATTTGACCAAAGATGGGGAAGGAAACTTCCTGCTGAGTTCCACTCACTGCCCTCACTCAGCTGATGAATTGGCTTGACATCACTTGGACGATGTTTAACATCACTTGGACGAGGAAGAAAGGATACAGGATGGGGGCGCTGGGGGACTTCAATTTATATCACAAATAATGGCTTGGTAGCTGTCTGGCTCAGTTGACCAGATGTGAATTTCATTCCTTGATTGAAAAAAAGGACAAGAATTTTGATGCCAATTTTTTCTGTGACACTTTATCTTGCTGTTGTCCTGATGATGGACCATGGGTGTTCATTTTGGTTCCTTAAAAAATTAAATTGAGTCTCTCTTTAACTCTTTCTATTTATTATGTTTGGTTTGATTATTTTGCTAACCAACAAAAAACCACAATAAATCTTCAACAATTTTCTACTTCTCTGTTGAATAACCATCTTGGCATTGTGTTCTTTAAAAATGCAATACTGCTCTTAAATAACTTATAGATTCATTGGATATTGGCACACATGCTCGAAGCACTGTTGCTCCAAGGCAGTAGGCCGAGTTTGCTACCCAGGGAGCTCTGCTTCTCATTTTATAAATTAAGCATCCCACAGATCACATATGGTGCCCATCACTCTGGGGAAAGATATATTGATGTCATATAATACAGGCACTGTCGCTTCCAGATCTCTCTGTTGAATGATAAGCAATCCCAGAAACCTGGCTTCCAAATGATGACAATGATGTTTTGATCAGACAGCATCTCAATAGACCTAATCCACTGGATGTCATTAAATTCACTGCAAATAACAATTAATAAGATATTCCTCCATGTTTTACACTCCTGGTTGACAGTCACCAAGTTTTTAAGGTTTTGTGTATAAGTTAACTTAATTGGGTTGTTCTGCTTAAATCAATGAATATTTTTAAGATAAGACAAGAAAGTGAAATGAATAGCTGCTCGATTGCCAAAGTCTGACAATGTTCCAGCTCAGTGAATTCAAGTACCAGAGATCCAGATCTCAAGAAACAATTTAATAAAGCACAGAAATTTTATTTCAGCTATAGTAATCAGTTTTGATACAAAATATATTGTTGGTTTGATTTGGATTCACTGACATTGGGTCGATATGCAGGTTATGAACATGCAGCTGTCTATAATAAACATTAATCTCATAGAGCTAGCTAGAAAACAGGGAAAAGCCACAAGATGCTGTATTGAAAATATGTTGGTCTCATAAATCCAGTTGGAGTTTCATAGGTCCAGAAAATAGTCTAAAACCTAATACATCAGGTTCCAGCTTTTCGTGGAATTTTGTTAGAGGGTCTCCTCTGAAATGTTGACTGGACAGAGTTTGTACATTCTCCCCATCTCTACAGTCACCCAAGGCAGGAATTAAACCTGATCCCTGTTGCTATGAGGCAGCAGTGCTATCCACTGTGTCCCCATACTGCCCATGACATTGACATGATCTTCTCAGTCCTACAGTTACAAGAGAAATGCTCTGAATAAAAGACGATATATTACCTTCATTGATCTCACCAAGACATTTGAGCATGTGAACAGAGATAGTCTATTTCATAGCGAAGGGGATTGAATATAAAAGTAGGGAGGTCTTGCTGCAGCTGTATAGGGCATTGGTGAGGCCACAGCTGGAGTACTGTGTGCAATTTTGGGCGCCGCACCTGCGCAAAGATATTTTGGCCTTGGAGGGAGTGCAGAGGAGGTTTACTAGGCTGATACCGGAGTTGAGGGGGTTGAGCTATGAGGAGAGGCTGAATAAACTAGGCTTGTACTCGTTGGAGTTTAGAAGGATGAGGGGAGATCTCATTGAGACGTATAAGATGATGAATGGGATGGATAGGATAGAGGTGGAGAGACTCTTCCCGCTCAAAAAAGACACTAGGACTAGGGGGCACAGCCTCAAGATAAAGGGGGGGCGTTTTAGAACGGAGTTGAGGAGGAACTTCTTCACTCAAAGGGTGGTGAATCTCTGGAATTCTCTACCCGTTGAAGTGGTGGAGGCTGCCTCGCTAAATATTTTCAAGAAGCGGGTTGATGGGTTTTTGATAAGAGAGGGGATTAAGGGTTATGGGGAGAGGGCCGGAAGGTGGAACTGAGCCACAACAGATCAGCCATGATCTTATTGAATGGCGGGGCAGGCTCGAAGGGCCAGATGGCCTACTCCTGCTCCTATTTCTTATGTTCTTATGTTCTTATTTAAGTTTATGCCTTCAAGTCAGCTCAGGAGACTGTCTACTTCCACACCAGAGTTGATGGAGAAACTATACATCCATGCTCACCTGAGATCCACAACAAAGGTGCACCAAGTCCTCAAATAACTCCTCTTTGCTGACTCTGCCACACTAACATTGCGTACTGAGGAACATCTGCAGCAGCAAATGGATATACTCATAAGAACATAAGAAATAAGAGCAGGAGTAGGAGTAGCCCTTCGAGCCTGCCCCGCCATTCAATAAGATCATGGCTGATCTGAAGTGGCTCAGTTCCACTTTCCCACTTTCTCCCCATAACCCTTAATCCCCTTGCCTACCAAAAACCCATCAACCCGCGTCTTAAATATATTTAGCGAGGTAGCCTCCACCACTTCAACGGGCAGAGAATTCCAGAGATTCAGCACCCTTTGAGTGAAGAAGTTCCTCCTCAACTCCGTTCTAAACTGCGCCCCCCTTATCTTGAGGCTGTGCCCTCTAGTCCTGCTGTCCTTTCTGAGCAGGAAGAATCTCTCTACCTCTACCCTATCCATCCCCTTCATTATCTTATACGTCTCTATAAGATCCCCCCTCATCCTTCTAAACTCCGAGTACAAACCCAGTCTATTCAGCCTCTCTTCATAGTTCAACCCCCTCATCTCTGGTATCAGCCTAGTGAACCTCCTCTGCACTCCCTCCAAGGCCAAAATATCCTTGTGTAAGTGCGGCAACCAAAACTGCACACAGTACTCCAGCTGTGGCCTCACCAGTGCCCTGTACAGTTGCAGCAAGACCTCCCTGCTTTTATACTCTATCCCCCTCGCTATAAAGGTCAGCATCCCATTTGCCTTCCTGATCACCTGCTGCACCTGCAGACTGGGTTTTTGCGACTCATGCACAAGGACCCCCAGGTCCCTCTGCACCGTAGCATGCTGCAGCTTTTCGCCCTTTAAATAGTAATCCCTCCTACTATTATTCCTGCCAAAGTGGATAACCTCACACTTGCTAACATTGTACTCCATCTGCCAGGTCCTTGCCCACTCACTCAGCCTATCTAGATCCCTCTGCAGACTTTCCACACCCTCCGCACAATTTGCTTTTCCACTTATCTTTGTGTCATCAGCAAATTTCGACACCCTACACTCAGCCCCCTCCTCCAGATCATCTATATAAATGGTAAATAGTTGAGGCCCCAGCACCGATCCCTGCGGCATTCCACTAGTCACCAACCACCAATCAGAATAACACCCACTGATACCAACTCTCTGCCTCCTATTAGACAACCAATCCTCTATCCACGCTAACACCTTACCCCCAACTCCGTGCACACTAACCTTCTCTCACACCTGTAAAGAGTTTGATTTAACACCAACAACAGGAAGACAAATGTCATGATCAAGGACATTGCCATATAGCTATCTATCAGCATTGACAATGTGATGCTGGAGTCTGTGGTTAGTTTTACATAATCTAGGTCCCACAATCACCAGCAATCTGTCACTTGATGCTGAAATCAACACACGCATGGCAAAAGCTGTGGCTGTTATGTCTATTCTTAGTCAGAGTGTGTGGAACAACAGCAACCTGACTGAGTGCAAGGATCTGCGAGTCTACCAAGGCTGCGTCCTCAGTGCTCTCCTCTGCAGTGATGAGAGCTGGACAATATGGGCTGGGCAGGAGAAACACTAAACAGTTTCCACCTTTGCTGTCTCAGACACATCCTTGGCATCTCTTGGCAGGACAAAGGTACCAATTCAGAGGTCCTGGAGTGTGCTAATGTAATCAGCATGCATTCATTGCTAAGCCAATAGTGACAGCGCTGGTACTGCCACATTCACTGGGTGAATGACAGCAAAACATGGATAGGCTTTCTGTACAATTAATTGACTACTGGGTCACAACCTCCTAGGCGTCCATAACTCTGTTACAATGACTCCTGCAAGTGAGATATGAAGATATGAAGAAGGCCGCAGCTGGAGTACTGTGTGCAGTTTTGGTCGCCGCACTTGCGCAAGGATATTTTGGCCTTGGAGGGAGTGCAGAGGAGGTTCACTAGGCTGATACCAGAGATGAGGGGGTTGAACTATGAAGAGAGGCTGAATAGACTGGGTTTGTACTCGGAGTTTAGAAGGATGAGGGGGGATCTTATAGAGACGTATAAGATAATGAAGGGGATGGATAGGGTAGAGGTAGAGAGATTGTTCCCGCTCAGAAAGGACAGCAGGACTAGAGGGCACAGCCTCAAGATAAGGGGGGCGCAGTTTAGAACGGAGTTGAGGAGGAACTTCTTCACTCAAAGGGTGCTGAATCTCTGGAATTCTCTGCCCGTTGAAGTGGTGGAGGCTACCTCGCTAAATATATTTAAGACGCGGGTAGATAGGTTTTTGGTAGGCAAGGGGATTAAGGGTTATGGGGAGAAAGTGGGAAAGTGGAACTGAGCCACTTCAGATCAGCCATGATCTTATTGAATGGCGGGGCAGGCTCGAAGGGCTAGATGGCCTACTCCTGCTCCTATTTCTTACGTTCTTATGTTCTTATGATAGACAATGACATTGATCTCTGAAGGCTGACAGGAAGGACGTTAGACAGGTGAGCAGAAATGAAAATCACAGCTAACTGGGAAGAGGACACAGAGAAAACAGGTCAGTGAATGGTGTATCTTCTCTGCACACTGTCTTTCTCTGCAGCAAATTGGGCAGACACTGCAATGCCAGAGTGGAGCTCCTGAGTTACACCAGAGTTCACCATCACGGCACAAACCATTGTTTTCCAAGACAGAAGGTTGTCACATTTTTTAAAATTGAAGAATGCTTTAGAAAGAAAATTGAGAGGCAGTAGAATCCACAGTGTGAGTTCTTGATTGAAGCTGAAACAAAATCAACAGATGAGATTCTCCAGCCTTCCAGTCACGTGTTTCCCGCCGGCGAGAGATGGCATGTTGTTTGCCAGCAGTGGAATTCTCTGGTCCCCCTACTGAAAATGGGAATTCCCATTGATGTCACCCCATGCCGGCAGGAAACCCACGGGTGGGGTTGCATTGCCGGGGTAAGAATTCCGGCCAACATTTTTACAATAGGTTATGATCAGGTTACTACGCTACAGAGTGTTTTAAGCTGTCAGTGACAGTCTGGTAATTCTGAAGAGGTTTTTATAGTCATAATGAAATTAACTATAATTCATTATTGACTCTTAGAATTATTTATATCTATATGTAAAATGTATAAGTGTGTCCATGCTTGCTGGTACAAATGGCTTAGTCCAACATGTAACCAATTCTTGATGCAGGTCATGTGCCTCTCTTACATCACTGTGGGAGGGTACAGTACCCAGTTCCACAGTGGCATGGTGGTTAGCAATGCTAAGGTCCGAGGTTCAATCCCTGGTTTGGGTCACTGTCTGGGTGGAGTTTGCACATTTTCCCCATGTCTGCGTGGGTTTCATAGAACATAGAACATTACAGCGCAGTACAGGCACTTTGGACCTCGATGTTGCACCGACCAGTGGAACCAATCTAATGACCCTCTAACCTAAACTATTCCAATGTTATCCATATGCCTATCCACTGACCATTTGAATGTCCTTAAAGTTGGCGAGTCCACAACTGCTGTAGGCAGGGCATTCCACGCCCTTACTACCCTCTGAGTAAAGAACCTACCTCTGACATCCATCCTATAACTACCACCCCTTCATTTAAAGCTATGTCCCCTCATGTTAGCCATCACCATCCAAGGAAAAAGGCTCTCACTACCCACCCTATCTAACCCTCTGATCATCTTGTATGCCTCAATTAGGTCACCTTGTAATCTTCTTCTCTCTAATGAAAATAACCTCAAGTCCCTCAGCCTTTCCTCATAAGACCTTCCCACCATACCAGGCAACATCCTGGTAAACCTCCTCTGCACCCTTTCCAACGCCTCCACATCTTTCTTATAATGCGGCAACCAGAACTGTACACAATATTCCAAGTGTGGCCACACCAGAGTTTTGTACAGTTGCAACATGACCTCACGGCTCTGAAATTCAATCCCTCTACCAATAAAAGCTAACACACCGTACGCCTTCTTAACAACCTTATCAACCTGGGTGCCAACTTTCAGGGAGCTATGCGCATGTACCCTGAGATCTTTCTGCTCCACAACACTACTAAGAGTCCTTCCATTAGCCCTATATTCTGTACTCCTGTTACTCTTACCAAAGTGAATCACCTCACACTTTTCCGTATTAAACCCCATTTGCTACCTCTCGGCCCAGCTCTACAGCTTATCTATGTCCCTCTGCAAACTGTAACATCCATCCTCACTGTCTACAACTCCTCCGACTTTGGTGTCGTCAGCAAATTTACTAATCCATCCTTCTACACCCTCATCTAGGTCATTTATAAAAATGACAAACAGCAGTGGCCCCAAAACAGATCCTTGAGGTACACCACTTGTAACTGAACTCCAGGTTGAATATTTCCCATCAACCACCACCCTCTGTCTTCTATCAGCTAGCCAATTCCTGATCCAAACTGCAAAATCACCCTCAATCCCATGCATCTGCATTTTCTGCAGTAGCCTACCATGGGGAACCTTATCAAACGCTGTGCTAAAATCCCTATACACCACGTCAACTGCCTTACCCTTATCCACCTCTTTGGTCATCTTTTCAAAAACTCGATAAGGTTTGTGAGGCATGACCTACCCTTCACAAAACTGTGTTGACTATCCCTAATCAATTTATTTCTCTCTAGATGATTATAAATCCTATCCCTTATAATTCTTTCCAAAACTTTGCCCACAACAGAAGTAAGGCTCACTGGTCTATAATTCCCAGGATGGTCTCTACTCCCCTTCTTGAACAAGGGGACAACATTTGCTATCCTCCAGTCTTCCGGCACTATACCTATAGCCAATGACGACATGAAGATCAAAGCCAAAGGCTCTGCAATCTCCTCCCTAGCCTCCCAGAGAATCCTAGGGTAAATCCCATCCAGCCCAGGGGACTTACCTATTTTCATACTCTCAAGAATTGCTAACACCTCCTCCTTATGTACCTCAATCCCGTCTAGTCTACTACCTCGTATCACAGTATTCTCCTCGATTATACTGACTTTTTCCTGCGTGAATACTGATGAAAAATACTCATTCATTGCCTGTCCTTTCTCTTCAGGCTCCACACACAACTTCCCACTGCTGTCTCTGACTGGCCCTAATCTTGCCCTAACCAATCTTTTATTCTTGGCATACCTGTAGAAAGCTTTAGGATTTTCCTTGATCCTATCCGCCAAAGTCTTCTCATGTCCTCTTCTAGCTCTTCTTCTAGCACCCTTCGGGTGGCCCTGTTTCCTCCCACAATCCAAAGAAGTGTGAGTTGATTGGTTGTGCTAAATTGATACTAGTGTCACTGGATTAGCAAGGTAAATATGTTGGGTTACGGGAGTAGGGCCTGAGTGAGACTGTGGTTTGTGTAGACTCGATGGGCCCAATGGCCTTCTTCTGCACTGTAGGCATTCTATGATTAGCCCTATACACGTCAGACTCTGAGAATGAATTGGATAAAGACTTGTGGGGAGGTAGTATAAGTGATTGTAGTTTACCTTGAGTTTTACCTTGTTAGTGCTGTATTACATTATCACTATCTGTCATTAAATTCAAAGGTTTAGAACAAAGAACAAAGAACAACACAGCATGGGAAACAGGCCTTCGGCCCAACGAGCCCGCGCCACCGTCTATGTTTATGGTACCCCCATTGGAAACCAGATTCAGGGGAGAATAATTTAGGGACAATTTGTTACACCAATCAGCCTAAGAGCACATCTTTGTGAGGAGTATAGGCTTTGTTGCTGCTGGTTCTTCCTATAGATTATGAGATTGTTCTGGAATCTGCGTATTTCTGATCTTTTTCTTTCCTTTTTTTATGTTGAGCCATATTTGGTCAGTTCAGCTGTTGTGCTGTCTGTGGCTGCTACTCTGACTTGTTGGACAAATATTGTGCTCATCTACTTATTGCTTACTTTGCTCTGTCATTGTGTGGGTTGTCACAATGTTTACATTTCAATCCTGGAATCCTCATTCCCACTTGTTTCACAATTTTACCTAAATTTAAGTGATTTCTTCTTTCCCGGTTGTTTTTCGAGTTTATTAATCTTTGCATTCAGCTCAGCAATGACTCTGTTTCAAGATTATATGAGGAACTCTTCTATAAAAGTGTGACAACTTTTACAGCGAACTCGCTGGAGTCTTTTAAGAGACTTCTGGATGAGCATGTGGGATTTAATGGGATTGAGAATTATAGATAGGCCTGGTAGATATGGATATGATCGGCGCAACTTGTGGGCCGAAGGGCCTGTTTGTGCTGTAGTGTTCTATGTTCTAACTTCACCTGGCCATTCTGTTTGGAATGTTTCTTCCATGGTCACTGACTTCTCTTTGGACTCTTTCAATTCATTCGTTATATTATCAATTTGTTTCCCAGAACTTCTCACATGTGCTTTCAAAGTCTGGATTTGTTATTCCATATTGTGCATCTCAACCTTCATGTTGATCAAATTGGGCCATCAGTTTTGGTTGTTAGTTCTGCTTTCAGGCTACTGTTCAGAAGCATCAGCAATTCTTCTGTTCCAGGCATTTTGCACGATGCCTACTGGACACTCTTGATATTTGAAGTTCATCAAATTTTAATTGAAGATCTATTTTTGTTGAATGCGCTTCTACAAGTTTGGCACTTAACCATTTCCAGTCCTTTTTCAAGTCTTCCACTTCCTGTCTGACATTCCAGTATTCTCACTGTTTTTTTCTATACAGACTCATCTTTCATACGTGAAAACTGTTCTCTATGCTAATAAACTCTGCTTCAACAGAGCACAATCCCTCTGCACTATCCTTCAAGCTCACATTCTGTAACTGCTTACTGCCAACAATTCTGAGACTTTTTGTGCTCTTTTGTGAGAAGTTCTATTTGCATTCATCATTCTATGTTCTTAATTTTCATCTCTTCATATATCTCTTTGGAAATAATGTTTGCCTAAGTTTAATTCCTTAGCTCTGTCGTCTCTTTCTTCTACTCTAGGCTTCTGCCAGTAATATCAAATATTCCTGAGTCTTCTCTGCCAACTGTTCTTCAGTTCCTTCGGAGTGACATTAAATTAAATTTGCTTCACTTCATAGTTTTCCAGAGGAATATACTTTGATCTGAGGGATCCATGTAGCTTGAAGATCCTGCAGTAGGTTTTCCTTTTCATTGCAAAGTGTAATTACTTCACCTTGAGATTCCTTTTAACTTAGGGGACCATTTTACCATTGCGTGATGCTCATTTTTGGTGAACGCAGTGGTAAAGTGGGCATAAAGCGTTTTCATGACTGGTGCCATTTTCTGAGTGCCGGATTTCCAGCATGGTCAGGCTCGCACCGGAAATGGGCGAAAGGCAGGTTAAGGCACCTAAATTAATTTTAATGCAGCTTTACATCTGCTTAGGAATCCCAGCGCTCAATTGTCAGGGCCTGCCTCCCTTTATGACCTTGCTGAGAAAGGTTCTTGCCAGCAAGGAATGGACATGCTCCCCGTGAACAGGGAGCAGTAGATCTGGCCTCATTGGTGGAACCAGAGGCCATTGAGGCCCCTTTGGGCAGTGTCAGACTGGCAATGCCACTCTGGCCCCTGGGCAATGCCAGTCTGGGCAGTGCCAGGGCAAGGGGCCAATGGGGAGGGGCTAATAGGGAGCCCGCTACCATTCTGCAAGGATCAGTGGGGAGAGGGCAGCGCTCCATAATTGGTCTAGGCAGCGAGCGGTGGCTGGTGGGGGCTGTATCTTGGGCTGTGGGTCCCCGCAATTGCAGTGGGAGGGGGCAAACAAGCTGCTTCAGGCAGCCTGTTTGACAGCTCTCTCTTTTCTCTTAGACACCTGCTACTGCTAATGCACCTGTGCAGCAAAAGAGGCCTGCACATGTGCACTGCCTCCCTTTGTAGGATTTCGGGGGTATTATGAATTATAGACAGTGTAACCAATGACAAAATTATGTGGTGGTCAGCTGACCCAGTATGAATAAGAAGCAGTTTGGGAATGGGGGGAACTTGTATGGTCCAGGGTGTGTCCTCAGGTGTTGGAGTAATGAAGGTTCTTTATTTAACCATTTTGTTTGATTTACTTTCGGAAGTAAGTTCATTTTAGAGAACACAACCTGCTGTTGCAGTTTGAATAATGTTTTGTGTTTCTCGAGGAATGTCTTTTTTTCCCTTTAATAGCTTTACTGGGGGTTTTCTATCACTCTTTTAAAGCTCTGTGCCCTTCACAACCTGAAGAATAAAATATTCATCAAAGGCTTTGAATATTTAATCTAAGTTGGTTAAGGCTTCAATCTATGCCTTGCATTAGGATTTCTTCTTTCATTAGTTCATTAAACCATTATGAAAAGTTATTAATCTGGACTTTTGCTGACCTCCTACCTCTACCTGATGCACTCTGGTAGTTTAGAAATTGTATTCTATTCCTGTTAGGTTTGGCCCTTGGATAAGTTGAAATTGTTCATGGCTGTTTTCATAACAGGTGAGCACCTCCTTAAATTTTTCTTTTAAAGTCAGATCATGCAAACCACTGAATTTTTCTGCTCCTTGTCTTCCCATTCTGGTCAGGTTTTGGAAACAAAGAACAAAGAACAACCCAGCATGGGAAACAGGCCGTTCGGCCCAACAAGCCCATGCCGCCTTTTCAACAAAGCATTTTCCTACACCTACCCTGCCCTGTGTGTATGTGAATGAAACCCCTAATGTAGCCAGATTCAGGGGAAAATAGTGCAGGGTCAATTTGGTACACCAATCAGCCTAAGAGCACATCTTTGGGGTGTGGGAGGAAACCGGAGCACCCGGAGGAAACCCACGCAACCACAGGGAGAATGCACAAACTCCCACAGACACAGGCCCAAACCCATGTATCTGCACAGTTAGCAGTGATAGTCACTGAGCTGTTGCGGTGCCTGTCTGCTGGTCCAGGATTAAGCACACACAACGACAGGAAGTACTAGGCCACTCTCGAAACCTCCAAGAGCAGCCCACGCACGACCCACCGTGTGCATGCCCCTCGTTTGACAACAAGGTGGACCGACACCTGTGGATTAAAAGAGACAAAACATTAACATATAATACTACATTTCCGGTGTCGTCCCTAGGCTCTGACCCTTTTTAATACCGTCTACTATAACCCTCCATCCCTGTTTCGCTCATGTGTCTATCTAAGTAAACCTTAAACAAGTCCAATGTGCCTGCCTCCACCACCTTACTTGGTAGCGCGTTCCATACCCCCACGACCCTCTGCGTGAAAAACCTTCCTCTCATATCCAAATTATACTTCTCCCCCCTCACCCTTAGATCGTGACTCTCGTAATCTAGGGAAAAGCCTACCACTGTTGACTCTATCTATTCCTTTCATTATTTTATACACCTCTATCAGATTCCCCCTTAATCTCCGTCTTTCTAAGGAGAAGAGCCCCAGTTTCTCCAACCTTTCCTCGTAACTCAGTCCTTCCATGCCAGGCAACATCCTGGTAAACCTCCTCTGCACCCTCTCCAGGGTCTCCACGTCCTTCCGGTAGTAAGGTGACCAGAACTGGACGCAGTACTCCAAATGCGGCCTAACCAACGTTCTGTACAACTGAAGCATTAGACGGCAGCTCTTATACTCTATACCCCTTCCTATGAAGGCTAACATTCCATAAGCTTTCTTCACAACCTTCTCTACCTGTATTGACACCTTCAGAGACTTGTGCACCTGCACTCCCAGGTCCCTCTGTATTTCTATACTCTTAATCGGTCTACCTTTTATCATGTAACTCCTCCCTGCATTATTCCTTCCAAAATGCATCACCTCGCATTTGTCAGGATTAAATTCCATCTGCCATCTATCTGCCCAATATACCAACCTATCTATATCCTGCTGTGTCACCTGACAGTCCTCCTCAGTATCTGCTAATCCTGCCATCTTGGTGTCATCCGCAAACTTGCTGATCACACCACGTACGCCCTCTTCCAAGTCGTTTATATATACTACAAAGAGGAGAGGTCCCAGTACTGAGCCCTGCGGCACACCACTGGTGACTGACCTCCAGCCAGGAAAGGACCCTTCCACTACTACTCTCTGTCTCCTATTGCCCAGCCAGTTTTCAATCCACCTCGCTACCTGTCCTTGTATCCCATGTGCCTTAACCTTTTCTACCAGCCTACCGTGAGGGACTTTGTCAAACGCCTTACTGAAATCCATATAGATGACATCAACGGCTCGCCCATCGTCAAGCGTTTTTGTCACCTCCTCAAAAAATTCTACCAGATTTGTAAGGCAAGACCTCCCCCGAACAAAGCCATGTTGCGTATCCCTAATCAGATCGCAATGCTCCAAATGCTCATACATCCTATCCCTCAGAATTTTTTCCTATAATTTTCCTACCACTGATGTCAAACTCACTGGTCTATAATTACCAGGGTTATCCCTACTACCCTTTTTAAACAGCGGTACCACATTAGCTACCCTCCAGTCTTCTGGGACCTCACCTGTGTCCAAGGAAGAGACAAAGATTTGCGTCAGAGGCCCAGCAATTTCATCTTTCACCTCCCTAAGCAGCCTGGGATACATACCATCAGGCCCTGGAGCTTTATCCGTTTTTATGCTACCTAGAAACCTTAGCACCTCCTCCCTCGTAATGGATATTTCCTTCTACTGATCTACAGCTCCCTCCAAGACACTACACGACACCGAACCCCTCTCCTTCGTGAATACCGACGCAAAGTATTCATTCAGGATCTCCCCCATTCCCTCAGACTCGTACATAGCTCCCCTCCTTTGTCCCTAAGAGGACCAATTTTCCCTCTAACCACTCTCTTGCTCCTAATATAAGAGTAAAATGCTTTTGGATTTTCCTTAATCCTATCAGCCAAAGCCATTTCATGCCCTCTTTTCGCCCTTCTAACTCCCCTTTTTAGCTCCCTCCTACTCTCTCTATATTCCTCCAGCGCACTCTCCGTTGCCAGTTGTTTCGACCTAACACATGCCTCCCTCTTCTTCCTGACCAAGTCTTCGATACCACCTGTAATCCACGGCTCTCTAATCCTGCCTTTCCCATCCTTCCTCTTTGCTGGCACATGCCTTTCCTGCAACATTATCAGTTTGCCCACTTACCAACCGTGGACTTGCCAGCTAACAACCCCTCCCAATCAGTGTCCTTCAGCTCCCTCCTAATCCGGCTATAGCTCGCCTTCCCCCAGTTCAGAACCCTCCCCTTCGGACGGCACTTGTCCCTTTCCATTTTTATCCTAACGTAGACGGACTTGTGATCACTGTTAGCCACATGTTCGCCTACCTCAACCTCAACCACCTGCCCTGGCTCATTACCCAACACTAAATCCAGTATAGCCCCCTCCCTAGTCGGGCTAGTTACGTACTGCTCCAGGGACCCTTCCAGCACACATTTTACAAACTTCTCCCCATCCGTACCCCCAGCTCTAGGCACCTTCCAATCCACTCCAGGAAGATTAAAGTCACCCACTACAACCACCTTATTCTTTCTGCACCTATCTAAAATGCCTCTGCAAATACCTTCCTCCACTGACCTCGGCCCGTTGGGTCGCCTATAGTATTCCCCTAGCATCGTAATCTCTCCCTTTTTATTCCTCAACTCCACCCACAGCGACTCAATCCCTAACTCCTCCATATTATCCTCCCTCTGCACTGCTGTGATGTGCTCCTTTACTAACAGCACCACCCCACCACCTCTCTTCAACCCTCCTCTGTCACACCTAAAACACTTATACCCAGGAACATTCAGCTGCCAGTCCTGCCCTTCCCTTAACCACGTCAACTCCCATTGCACTCACTTAAAAATGTATTCTCTCCGCAGAATACCTTTAAAACAAGAGGCCTGGGCCTTCGAGTGGAGTTTTAAAATCAGGGAGAATATTTTGGAAGGCAATTACTAAGCTCTGCCTTCAGTGTTAAAACTTTGTCCTTCCTTCAGTTGAGCTCAGCCATCGAATGTCATGGTGCTAGCTGTGGACCTGTTGCTGACAAAGGGATTTCCCACACTTGCCAGTTTTGGCTGGCTCCAAAACAACAGCGATTGCAGTCAGTTTGAAAATATAAATTTCAACAATGACTGCCTGGAATAGCTGCCTGTAGAGTTTGCTCTCTCAGCTTTTTGTTTTTAAGTTGTGAATTCATTGAATCCCTGCTTTTGCTTGCCTTTAGCTGGGTTTTAAATAGTTATTCTTCTAGAGTATTCAATTAATTATTCAAATATATATTTGTGGAGTGAGCTTGGGCACTGACCAAGGGATTGGGTTTTTAGAGATGGCTCTTTTTGAACTGCACTTCTGACTCTGAAATTTTTTAAAGATTTCTAAGGATTTGTTGTAGCCTGCAATTTTAAAAGATTCGGCTCACTCTTGTTACGTCTGCTGACTCTGTGCTCTGGAATGTGAAGCTGGACTTTTAAATGAAAGTCTTCTACTGCAGTAAGGAATTTTAAATTCCGGCCTTCAGCTTCCAAGCCATTCTTTGGAGCTTTTTCCCGGAGATTTTTCCCCTGCGCCTCGCTTAGATAGAGTCATAGAGGTTTACAACATGGAAATAGGCCTTTTGGCCCAACTTGTCCATGCTGCCCAGTTTTTGCCACTAAGCTAGTCCCAGTTGGCCACATTTGGCCCAGATCCCTCTATACGCATTTTACCCAGGAAACTGTCTCAATGTTTTTTTAAAAGACAAAATTGTACCCATCTCTACTACCTCTGGCAGCTTGTTCCAGATACTTATCACCCTCTGAGTGAAAAAATTTGCCCTCTGGATCCTTTTGTATTTCTCTTGTCTCACCTTAAACCTATGCCCTTAGTTTTAAACTCCCCTATCTTCGGGAAAAGCTGTTGACTATCTACCTTATACAAGCTCCTCATTATTTTATGGACCTCTATAAGATCACCATTAAGCCTCCTATGATCCAGGAAAAAAAGTCCCAGTCTATCCAGCCTCTCCTTATAACACAAACCATCAATCTCGGTAGCAAAAGGGAAAATACTGGAAAATCTCAGCAGGTCTGGCAGCACCTGTAAGGAGAGGAGAGAGCTGTCGTTTTGAGTCCAGATGACCCTTTGTTAAAGTTTTGAGCTTTAACAAAGGGTCATCTGGACTCGCAACCTCAGCTCTTTTCTCTCCTTGCAGATGCAGCCAGACCTGCTGAGATTTTCCAGCATTTTCTCTTTTGGTTTCAAATTCCAGCATCTGCAGTAATTTGCTTTTATCAAGTCTTGGTAGCATCCTAGTAAATCTTTTCTGCACTCTTTGTAGTTTAATAATATCCTTTCTATAATAGGGTGACCAGAACTGTACACTGTATTCCAAGTGTGGCCTCTACTAATGTCTTGTACAACTTATACAAGACATCCAAACTCCTGTATTCAATGTTCTGACCAATGAAACTTCTAGAGTTCCTTTTCAGGTCAGAACACTTTGTTAAAGTTTATCTCTTCTAGCATTTTGTTTCCAGTTGCATTAGTGAGGTTTTTTTTGAGAGATTTTGGGTATTTTCATAAGCTACTGCCATGTTGAAGGGTGTTGACTACAGTTCGGTAGGTCTGTAGAAGTCTTTGTAGTCATACACAGTATAACTGTAAGTCTTGGAACTATTTAAAAATAAACAAAGAGCACAGTCCATGAGCTGGGTCCACATAGGAACTAAACTGCCATGTGGAGGTTAAGCACCACCATGGTCGGCACAGTGGCACAGTAGTTAGAACTGCTGCCTCAGCGTCAGGGACCGGGGTTCAATTCCCGGCTTGGTTCACTGTGAGGAGTTTGCACATTCTCCCCATGTCTGCATGTGTTTCCTCAGGATGCCCTGGTTTCCTCCCACAGGTTGAAAGACATGCTGGTTAGGTACGTTTACCCAAACAGGTACCGGAGTATGGCGACTAGGGGAATTTCACTTTAACTTCATGGCAGTGTTAATGTAAGCCTATTTGTGACTAATAAATAAACTTTATTTTACTTAAGGGCTTCTAAACAAACTGGCTTGTTTCCATTTTGTGATTTCTGTGTAAATTTTTATACCTGAAAATAAAATCTTGGTTGTATGAGATCAGTGCACTGAGCATTCTTACTAGTTTGTAGGCCTGCTTTAGTGGAGTGCATGAATGTGATTTAATGCAGTGTAGAATAAGGTACATTTTTAAGGATATGGGAAACTGTAGACAAGACTGTTAACACAGTGGTCACATTTCCAAGCTAACAAATCTTCTACAGAGACTGTGCAGAATTATTCCAGCAATGCCATTGCATGCAGATTTTCAGCCCCTGCATGCTTTTCCTGACTGCCCATTTTATGCTCTTGTGGTTCTTTCTCCTCCGGGACTTCCTTGAAGATAACTTATTGCAGAGCAAAGATGTCTAGAGTGCAACAAATAAGAATAATCTTTGAAACCTTGGTCTTACTTAGAGAACATACCAGCTCAAACCAAGTTCCTAAAGCTGTTTCAACATGCGTTGATATGTGTTAGGGTCCCATACCAGAACCTCAAAGTACATTATGAAGCCACACTAGATCCCAACAATTTTTCTACTTTGGCATAAATATGAGGGAAGGATAATTCGCTCCAAGAGTAGTTCCACTGACAAATTAAGATTTTTTTTATCAAAACAAGCTTCATTCATAGCATAGTTTTAAGTATATTAAGTCCAAAGATGTGCAAGTTAGGTGGATTGGTCATGGTAAATTGCCCCTTAGTATCCTAAGATGCGTAGGTTAGATGGATTGGCCGTGGTAAAATATGTGGGGTTACGGGAATAAGGTATTGGTAAAATAATCTGTCAGAGAGTTGGTGCAGACTCAATGGGTTGAATGGTCTCTTCTGCACTATAGGGATTCTATGATACTCTAACTCCCAATAAAATGAAACAGCTTAATTCTTAAGCCATGTTTCTTAAAACATGAAAAGAAATAACTCTCATTTCTAACTTATCAGCATTTTAGTTCCAAATAAGTAACATTCTTCTTGCAGACTTAAAACCCACTTTAAATATAGTTAGCAATCATAAGTATACTTATGATGAACATATACAACCTTGGAGTTTCAGTGAGATAATGAGCTTTCACAAGCCTGCAAAACTCTTAACTTCAACCAGAACAGTTAAACTCCTATTCCTTTTCTGCAAAAGCCTGTTTCTTTCTCTGCAGTAGATTTAGGACTACACATAAACCACAACATCATATGACCCTATCAATCACTCAAATCTGAAATCTCAGGGAAGCTTGAAGTAAACAAAAGTCCATTAACCCTATTTAACATAACATACTCATTTGCAAAATTAAGTTAGTAATTATCTTGTTTCCCCTTGCATCAGAGCTGTATTCCTTCCAGACTGATTACATGTAGAAGATGAACTTTAAAACATTTTCCTGAAACATAAAAACGCTGTGTGCATTTTATATATATATATAAATATATATGTGTATATTATTTGCACACTTTTATTACATAGGCTCATTGATAATTCTTGTAAATTCATCAAATCATTATAATTCTGCTTAGCTGGTATCCTGGGCTACCAAACAGCTGTTATATGTGGCTCTAGAGAGCCTCAAATTCTAATAAGCTACCTTGAGAGTTGGTCTCATATGTGAAATATGATTCCTTAAAATTTAGCATTCCAATGTGTGCCTGACAAGCAAGCGTTAATTTGCATAAACTAGTCTAGATTTCAACTATGTTCAACATCAAGAGAATGAAATCCTCTCTTATTTATGTAAATAATGGCAGTGTGTAAGAGAGCATGTATGGCTTACAATCTATAACCCTCTGGACATTCAGAAATCCTGCCATTCTATAGAACTGCAGTCTTTCCTGGCTCTCTGTGAAGAAGATAAATGGAATTGTTTCACATAGATTACTTGCTTAACACATCTATGGACAACTGAATGACTGTTGGCGAAGTTGCCAATGGGTAACCTAAAACTACCCCAAAGCATCAAAAATAAGGGTAGTTGTGATTTCAGCAGCAACCAGCAATGTTGTTTCTATGACAGAGCTGGATTTTAGTTCAGACATCACAGCATATTTCATGTATTGCAGTCACTGCAGACACTGTTTCTATGACTAATAGAGGTTTGTACACCTCTGTCCAAAAGCTTTGGTGTCAAATAGATCAGGTAGATGCAAAAAGTTTCTGGTGCAGCCTGACATGGCTCCCTTCACCATCCTGTTCCTTCAAAACCCAGGAGAATTTCCATCGGGAAAACCATTGTAGCAATATTGGATCTATTGTACAAAAAGAGACGGTGGTACAACTGCTACCAGGACTCTACATGTACAAAAAGAGACAGTGGCTCAACTGCCACCAGGATTCCAGAAAATCTAAAGTGGCCTAAAAATCTTCTTGTGGGCCTCTAAAATTCACAATGTACAGATCTCAGTCCCTTGCATCTCTGGACAAAAAAACTGTACGGACATACTGGAAACTGTGCTGAACTGATGTAATCATCATAACTGAAGTACAACATCATCACTTCATTTTGGTTTTAGCCACAAACTGGCCTTCTAGATTATTATAACTACACTCAAACGATCAATAATGCCCGCATTACACCCCAAAATCTTGTGTTATTGACCAGAAAATTTACCCTAAGATCTTTCAAAAGCTGACAACAAAACTGCTGTTTAATGGGTGAAGTATTAAACTAATTTTTAATTTACTGAACATTATTCTTCTCCTATAGCCAAAAAGAGGGGAAAAATGGTGTGACTTAACATTATCTGCACTAGTTTTCAAAAGTAATGTTCAAATTTTCAACTCAAATTATCTATGAGCTTTTGTTCATATTTTCATGTCGACAATACAAAATTTCAGTTCCTGTACTTAAAATGCTCTTAAATATTTCAGCAATTAAAGAAGGACTAAAATAACCACACTCCTTAATAGAGAAGAAAATCCTCTTTGATAATAATGATTTGGGAACAGTACAAATGAGTTTTCTATATTACTCAGGAATAGTATAAGTTTTAACTGCTATGCTTTCTGTAAAATAGGTATGTGATCAAAATATTGTAGGAGCGCTTGAATCATTATTGAGTTGAAGAAGAAACAATTTGGTTTATTGTATGGTTTTTATATATGAACTGGACATCCATCCAGAGAGGGATGGAATTTAATAAAAATAGGTGATTGGTTATAGTACATCTCCTTAACCCTCAGGCTTAGAAGGCTGAGTGCAGGTACACTTTAGGTAATTAATTAGTTATAGAAGCTCACCTTGGGAGAGGTGAATTTGATTGTAACAGAAGGAAAGCAAAATGCTATCCCTTACTGAATATTGCTGTGGACCACAGGCTCTATACAATTAATAATAATAAGAAGAAAGATAGTTTTTTGTTTAAAATGGTTTAGGGGATAGGATGCAAAGTTAGATCTGCATTCCAAAGTTTTTCCATCAATAACAAATAAAACAATTTGCAAAACCTCGCCTTAGAAGGTTAAATGAATAGGTTAGTATCCATCTTAGTGGAGTGCCCCAGGGGTCAGTGCTGGGGCCTCAGCTATTTACCATTTATATAGATGATCTGGAGGAGGGAACCGAGTGTATGGTGTCGAAATTTGCTGATGACACCAAGATTGGTGGAACGGCAAATTGCGCGGAGGGTGTGGAGAGTCTGCAGAAGGATCTAGATAGGCTGGGCGAATGGGCCAGGAACTGGCAAATGGAATTTAATGTTGGCAAGTGCGAGGTGGTCCACTTTGGTAGGAATAATGGTAGGAAGGACTATTACTTACATGGCAAAAAACTGCAGCAGGCGATGGTGCAGAGGGACCTCGGGGTCCTTGTGCATGAGTCGCAAAAACCCAGCCTGCAAGTGCAGCAGGTGGTCAGGAAGGCTAATGGGATGCTGGCCTTCATAGTGAGGGGGATTGAATGTAAAAGTAGGGAGGCTGCAGCTGGAGTACTGTGTGCAGTTTTGGTCGCCGCACTTATGCAAGGATATTTTGGCCTTGGAGGGAGTGCAGAGGAGGTTTACTAGGCTGATACTGGAGTTGAGGGGGTTGAGCTATGAGGAGAGGCTGAATAAACTAGGCTTGTACTCGTTAGAGTTTAGAAGAATGAGGGGAGATCTCATTGAGACATATAAAATGATGAATGGGATGGATAGGATAGAGGTGGAGAGACTCTTCCCGCTCAGAAAGGACAGTAGGACTAAGGGGCACAGCCTCAAGATAAAGGGGGGAGCGGTTTAGAACGGAGTTGAGGAGGAACTTCTTCACTCAAAGGGTGGTGAATCTCTGGAATTCTCTGCCCATTGAAGTGGTGGAGGCTGCCTCGCTAAATATTTTTAAGACGCGGGTTGATGGGTTTTTGATAAGCGAGGGGATTAAGGATTATGGGGAGAGGGCGGGAATGTGGAACTAAGCCAAGACAGATCAGCCATGATCTTATTGAATGGCGGGGCAGGCTCGAAGGGCTAGATGGCCTACTCCTGCTCCTATTTCTTATGTTCTTATGTTATGTAAATGGCACTGGATTGAATAGATGGGTTGAATGGTCTTTCCTCAGTTTTAAGAATTTTATGATCTGGAAAAAAAAAGGTCTACCATTATTACAAGTCTGTTTTACCATTCTTTCGTTAGTCTGTATTTCCACTTATTACTTTCCTAAGAAGGACCTGAATATTCATCATGTTTACTACATACTTCACACTTTGACGATAGATGTTTATACCATTTTGGCAGCTTTCATCTGCAATCAAAATGTTGCATAAATATACAGATTAGCAAACCTACTGGGTCCACACTTTTGGGTGGTAGAGTTTTCACATTTCTTAGTCAACTTGTAGGCACCTCTCATACGAATGAAGCCTGACATTCGGAACACTTAGTGTCGGTTCCAAACAGGTCAGCCCAGATGACATGAATACTTTGTCAATGGATTAGAACAGAAACTGGTACATTCCTCATAAATCAGTGACTGTCGTAGGAGAATGACATCTTAAGGAACATTGCAATTGCATTGTGCAACCAAACGGGTTTGATCTAGATTAGTTAAGAAATCAAATTCTTCTTCCAAAAAGACATCAAAATAACAACAAAACTTCCTTTTGAAGAAATCTGAAAGTATGGAAATAGATGTTATAATGAATGCAATTGGCTTACATTATCAGTTCCTTATTAAAATATAGTGCTCAGGTGTTCAAATCTCTGAACTATAATTTTTTTGCTATTAATATTAACCAATAACATTCATGGATATATATTTTGGACTTTAAAAACAAAACATTTAAATATTTTCAGTAATGGATCAATTAATTTTCAGAACTGAGCAAATGGGTATTTGTGGTTTAGATTCAGATTTACTTTTATGAGGATATAAATCATGCTTTAAATATTTATTCAGGTCAACTGAATAAAATTATCTTCATAATTCTCAGTGGTTTAATATGACTGCGAAAAGAAATCCTACCTTTGGTATCCACTTTGAAGTCCTCTGGCAGTAAGCCATCTTGCCTGTTGCCTAGGACAAATGCCAGAAACGAAAGGATGAGTGCGTCAAGGATTCCAATAATAGCCAGAATGTAGGCCCAGCGGACAGAGCAGGCACCAAGTGTGTACTTGTCTGTCTTTTCACCACACATGCGCTTTACTTCATCTGAATCCCAACCGTCTGGGAAGATCATGCAGCCCAGGATCAAGCAGGCAGCTGAGAAAAGAAATCAAAAAGTGACAAAAAAACACATACCACAAAGCCGGCAACTTATGAAACACAAACTTTAGAACGCAATGACCGCACAATAGATGCAGATATCAATCCAGTACAAATTCCTGATCGGTTTACTTTGTATTAAATTTAGTTTACTTATATTGACTATGTTCCACCTTCTTAATTCCACTTTGAGATATTTGAATTTTGGATGATTTTTGCTATGCAGTGATAACACCATCCCATACCATTGGTCTCGAGAGGTGGATATAATGTACTGATTTAGTGTTAGTGCATAGTTTCCAAAGGTCAGGTCTAATTAATTCATGGTTCCTTCGTAAAATTTAATGTAAACTTGTCAGAAATAAAATTACTCAATTTTGGGATGCAAAGCTCAATCCCCACCCCTCACCCACCCACCCCTCACTGAACTTTACATGTCTGTGCCCTTGTACTTCGACCTGTCTGTCATATTGGCATTTGTTTCAGGATTCACTGTTTTGTAGATAATTTGCTTTACCATAAGAAATACAATGGAACATGATAGATGACAGCAAATGCCAAAGTGAGGGAATAACTACGTCTTTATCAATGTCAAAAACTCACGTCAAATAGAAATGTGTTAAAGGTAGAGTTTCAGCACAGGCCCAGATTAACACTGAAGGATTACCAAAGTCTATGCTGATCTTGTCATTGGCAACTTTCCAATTGATCTCATTTGCATACACCTGAGCATTAAAACTGGTGTAACACAAGCGTAAATTCAGCATAACCTTTTGGGGGCCCAAGTAGTTCTTTTTGCTCTCTCAATTTTCAATATCCTGAGAATTAATTTCAAACCATCATTTATGTGCTTTAATCACCACTGTATGATGAAGTAAATGCAATTCTGGATCTCCTCAGGGTTGTGTATTGTCACTTTTACTTCTCATCCTCTGTATAAATGATTGTCAGAGTTTAAAGACATCATGATCTTGAAGTTTGCTGATGATTTATGACTTGTGGATTTTATCCGGAATAAGAAAGTAAATGGGGAGGCATTGGTAAAATGGTGCTTTAACAATTCTCTTAAATTGTACACATTATAGATATAATTAGGGTCAATTAATGATATTGTTCCTGTATTGATTCATGATGAGGACATTGTAATAGTTACTAACTACAAATGTCTAGGTGTCAAAGTAAATGATATGTTGAATTGGAAGGAACAGTGTAGAGGTGCAGTGGCCAAGCGATATACAAAATTATCCTACCTCAAAGTTAAAAAAATCTTTTGGAGTAAATCTTACAATCATGAAACCCTTCTTGATGGCTATGGTTTGCCTGACACTGTTTTAAAAAAGCAGAGAATTTAAGGGTATAGAGACCAGTGAACCAGGCAGGGGGCGGTATTTGATGAGCAGATCTTTCTAGATGAAATACGTTGCTGAAGAATTTTGACAAAAGAGTGTCATACATAATGAGAATTGTCCCCTTGTTTCAGTATTACTCCTGATTGCATTCAGAGAAAAGGTTACAAACTCTCAGATACAGGGCAAATCAATTCCTGATTGTGTTCGAGCCCTTCTCTATGAGAATTTTTAACATGAATTTGATGTATGGATGAGGATCTGCACTCAGGGTGGGATTCTGATTATTTCAGCGTGTTGGGATTGTTTTCCATACATAGTTAATTAAAGTCAGATCTCAGTCATGAGGTCGTTTTCTTTTATTCTTACTATTCTTTTACATTATCCATACAATTTTTTAAAAATTATACGGAATTATTCTCATACAATTCTGCTCTTAAGTATCCACCTAGCATGAAAATGGGAGAGGGGTAGATCTGTTTTTTGGGTGTTTTCATGCCCAATCTTGTGCACATAGCGCTTGGAAAAATGGTCTAGACTATTTCTGGCTGCTGCAGGCAGTGGGCTGGGTTAATTCATCAGCTAGCCTCTGTGTCTACACAAGTCCAGTCGCAACTGCAAAGGCAGCTATTACATGTGCACAGATCTCTGATTCTGTACATCTACAATAGCAGCAGCAGAAATCTGACAGAGAGAGAGCTGTCAGACCCATGTTGTTGCAGGCAGCCTTAACAAACTCTCCCCTCTCTCCCCGATCGCGAGGCCCACATCACCCGAAATGCAGCCCCCACCACCCAGACTGATTGTGTCCCCCTCACGATGATCATGATGCAGAGTGGGAGCCGCTCCAACCCCCCAGTCGATATCAGGCAGAGTTTGCAGCAGCCCCCCTCACCCTGATCCGATCATCTGCAGAGTGGCAATGGGCACTGCCCCCTCCCCGATTGGGCCATCCCTTCAGGCGTTACCCAGTGGGCAGAATAATGCCCACTCCCAGTGAAGCCATAAAGGCGTGAGCCCAGACAGTTCACTGCCGGGCTCACTTCTACCATGTAAATGAAGATTAAAATAAATTTGAATGAATTAGTCTCTCACCCATTTTCAGTGAGAGGCTGACCTCACTGGAAATCTGGTTCTCGTAAGATTGTGAAAGGGGAGAAATTGGACGTGATCCTGACTTCTCAGCTCTCACGCAATGTTACCAGCTCCCCTCAAAATTCCGCCCATAACTCAAATTGAATTAGGTTGAGGATTTTAATACTAGAGACTCTGAGGCCATTATAAAGCATTAAGAGATGCATAAAACACATTATAGGTCTCAGTGCGAAAGTTAAAAACAAAAATCACCAAACATCGGAAATAAATTTTAGGGACCAAGAGTGAATGAATGTGTCATGTGGCTTTCACATTTTATGGGTGTACATTTTTGCCTGTTCAAAAGTCTATATTCTAAGGCTTTTGTATCAGTGTGGAGTTACGTTAATGAACTAAATAGGGGTCTAGTAGTTACAACTTGGGAACAGTGTTAAAGATTATGAGGATATTTAAACCCAATGTTTCTTTGATGTTATTGTCCTCAAAACCTTTCTTGAGGATAATAACATCTTTTTCTGCCAGGTTTTGTGGGAGTAAAGTCATTGTGCAAGCGTGCCCCATTATTTTTGCATTAAATATTTATGTTTTCAGGGTTATGTGAGCCCAATACATAAGTTCTCTCAGTGAGAAATGAAACAATTATTTGTTAGGTGCCTCTCAGGTATACTGAAACAAATAAACACATTTTCAATGATATCTATATTTTATCAGGCATCCTACAATAATGACGCGATGGCTCAGATTCTATACACAGCACTGAAGGAATGATGCGCACTTCTAACCTCAGAGAAAGCCACCCACGAAGATTTAATGATCTCTGTGCCGTGAATTTCATTTTTTCCAATGTTAATTTGAATCTGACACCAAGTCAAGGGATGTCCAAGAAAAATGATGTCATCAAACAGGATAAGCAGCTAATCACATTGAAGAATTTTCACAGACAGCAAACCAATAAGTAAAAGGCACTGATTTCCTTAACTTCTAATTTAATTTTACAGTGAACGTAACTTTTTCAGGGGTTTCTAACAGCAAAATTGTAATGTAAAATGGAAGTTCTCATCAATTCAGTGACAGATGGTCATCCATGAGGACAGCAACATCTGCGGAGAAGCAGGGAATGATTGAAAACAACTCCTTAAAGCACAGAAACAGGCATTTCAGCCCAACCAATCTATGTGAGTGTTAATGCTTGACTTGGTCCTCCTCCCAGCTTTCCCCATCTAAATCTACCATTGTAATCTTCTGATCCTTTCTCTCTTGTATGTTTATCTAGCTTCCCCTTAAACGCATCAGAACTATTTGCTTCAAGCACACCACTTGGCAGTGAGTTCCACCTTCTTATCACTCTTTGGGTAAATTTAACTGCAAAGGCACAGAAGCTGATCATTAAAACAAAATCCTGATCAACGATTTTCCAGATCATTTACCAATTACTGTACTAACTGTTATAGAATGATTACAACACAGAAGGAGACAATTCGGTCCATCACGTCCATGTTAAATCATTTGAAGATTCTGTTAAATCTGGTTTCATAAATTTTCTACGATAGCTTATATGAAATACGAATGAAATGCTTTAATTGGGACATGAAATTTATAACCTTTAAAGACTCACTTCAGTTTATTCATAGCTTCAAAACTATGTTTTTCCATTTAGCAAATCTAACTGTTAATGATAAGCCAGCCTACCACATGCTATAAAAAAGAGTAGGAATGTTACAGCAGCATCTCAAGTACATTTATTTAGCCAAGCTCATGAAACTGCTATTTTCCAAATGAGAACTATTTGATATGTGTGCGTCAGCTGTGGTTCAGTTGGCAGCCCTCTTGCTTCTGAGAAACAATATTGTGGGTTCAAATCCCATTCCAGAGCCTTGAGGAGAAAGAAATCTAGGCAGACGTTACAGTGCAGAACTGAGGGATTGCTGCACTTCTTTCGGAAGAGCCATCTTTCAGATGAGATGTTAAACCATGCCCCTGCCTTCTTTCTAACCTAGGGGATGAAGAACCTATGGCACTATTTCGAAGAAGAGCAAGGGTGTTTTCCCTGGTGTCCAGGCCAACATATATCCCTTAATCACTATCATAAAAACTGATTATTTGGCCATTATCACATAGTTGTTTGTGGGATTCTGTTTATGCAAATTGGTTAATGCATTTCCTACATTATAGCAGTAACTATATTTCAAAGTGTGTTTCATTGATTACAAAGCACTTTTGGACATCCTAAGCTTGTAAGAGATGCTTTATAAACATAAGACCTGCTGTTCTTTATGTAAATCGCACATGTGGAACAACATATTTTAGCTGTCAGTAACATTACAAAATGTTCCAGATTTCATGGACATGTTCACTTAGGCTCCTGACACACAGTGAACAGATTATCTCACCAGTGATAGTGAGCCCCCTGCATTCTTTCATTTCTGTACAAGATAATCAGATCACTTGCTGTATCATCAATCCTTCATATCAATTGTCATACTTCTGTCGCTGGTGAGATACCCTCTACTTTTTCAAATTCATTCTAAATCACAATATTTCTCAAACCACCCTTCATTTTAGCGAAGCTTGAAATGAAATAATATTTCCATCGATCAACATTTATCACTGACAGTTGTGGCCATTTCAGGCTATAATAGCTCACCAACAAAAATAACATGCAGTGAGCCGTTAGATTGGTATCAACTAGTTTAATGTTTTGCAGTGTTGAAATTAGAAATAGTCAAATTATACTTCTACATTTTTTTTACTTTCATAAGATGTTTCTTTATTTCATCTTTAGAGGTCTCCAAGTCATGCAACATTTTTAGTTGTGATGTCAGGGGGCTTCGCTCAGATCTCTGTTAATCAATTAATTGTTACAAGGTGCCTTGTCTTGTGTGAGAAGGGCATTTAGCCTATTTTAACATGGCTTGACTTTTCTCATTGTTTTTGCTGGGTTTTGATCATTGAGTGTACTGGCAATCCTGTGGTAGGGTCCTGGATGTGACCATTTCTCACAGAATCATAGAATCTGTACGATGCAGAAGGAGACTATTGAGTCTGCACTGACCACAATCTCACCCAAGCCTTATTCCTGCAACCCCACATAATTACCCTGCTAATCCTCTGACACTAAGGTCAATTTAGTATGGCCAGTAAACTTAACCTGCACATCTGTAGGGAGGATGTGCAGGTGGGAGGAAACCAGAGCATCCGGTGGAAATCCACACAGACACGGGGAGAATGTGCAAACGCCACACAGACAGTGACCAGACGCCGGTATTAAACCCGGGTTCCTGGCGCTATGAGGTAGCAGTGCTAACCACTATGCCACTGTGCCACCCTGGGTTTCTATTCTGGATTAGCTATGGGTGACATTCTCAATGCAACTTCAGGCTTTCCCCTGTCTGCTCACTGATATTGCCAAGAAGATATGAACACTTTAAAAGCATCAGCAGCAGCATTGAAATCCCCAAATAGCATGATCTATGTTCCATTGCACAGTGTGATTTAGGAAGAAATAAAAGAGGTGAAGTGCTTTACATCTACATTAGAGCCTACAGCACAAAGAAATTTTCAAGAGCAATAACTGGAGAGACAGAAAAGATTCCAATAAAGAGTCAACCTGAAACATTATGGGTGGAAATTTACAAAAAAATTCTTAGTGCCAAACGAATGAGAAAACAGATGAGTTTCATGAGGTGGTAGAGATGTGAGAGCCCAAATAGCATCTGGGGCTTGTTAATGACATGCAAAGCACACCATTAAATATTTAAATCAGCTTCAAACCTTTTCTGATCAGGGGAGGTGAATAACCAGGCATGAACCTGATTTTTCGCCTCCCATCCGATCTTAGCACTTTGCCTCACCGAAGGTCAGGCAGGACAAGGTTGTAAGATCGTGGTCTAGCTCTGTTTCTCGTCACAGATGCTGCCAGATCTGTTGAGTATTTTCAGCATTTTCTGCTTTTACTAAATATTTTGAAGCTTTTGAAGAGGCATGGGCATATAAGAAATTATCTCTTCTGAAAAATGTATTAGAAGCTATACATATCCTATGACTACCTTAATGAGGAGCCCTGCATTAGAAGAGATGACTTCATCATAGAGACAATATGGCTACATTAAGACCCATAACCAAGGTAATCTGCCCATGTCTGTGAAAATGGCAACTGCATTGAACTTATTAACCATGAAGCCACAGGATGTCTGAAATATTACCCAAGGGTTATAAATACTGGCCACAGATACAGGTAACTCACACAAGTTTTAGCAGAGCTGGGAAATTCAGTCAGTTTGGCAGATTGCTGATTTTCCCAGGGCATTAATGGATGGAGCCCATGTACCAATGCAAGCACCTATCATTGACACCCTCAACTTTTCTAACAGAAACTTACCAAATGACTCAATTGAGCATAATCAAACATAAATAATCTTTCATATAAATGACTGATCTGCTGACAGTTGTCCTGATGCTAACCGAATCCTCATTTGTGATAATGGAGTCAGTAGTATGATTGGAGTTGGTGTATTCCACCTGTAAAGTCATATTTAATGAGCCATCTAAAGGAGGCCTGGAAGGTAGGAACAGCTCAATGCTGATCTGACACAGCAGAGGAGGCCTCACAGTAAAGGAACCTGCACAATTCTTCAGTTCACAAAAGGAACTATTGGGCCATCCTTGCCAGGTTATCAGTCTTCTTCAGACAGTCATAGAGCGCAGAAAAGACCTTCAGCCCATTGAGTATGCACTGACAGTAACTACCACTAAAGGTGTACTAATCCCATTTTCCTGCACATCCCATAATCTTGAATGTTATGATATTTCAAGAGCCGATCCAAATTTTTTTTTAAAGTTGTAAGGTTTCCAGCCTCCACTACCTTCCAGGTAGCACATTCCAGATTCCTACAACAGTCTGAGTGAAAAAAAGTTTTTTCTCAAATGTCCTCTGAATCTCCTGCCCCTTACTCTAAAACTATGCCCCCTCATGATTGACCCCTCAACCAAGGGGAATAGCTACTCCCTGTCCATACCCCTCATAATCTTATACTTTTGATTTGATTTACTTTGATTTATTATTGTCACATTATTGGGATACAGTGAAAAGTATTGTTTCTTGTGCGCTATACAGACAAATAATATGGTTCATTGAGTACATAGGGGAGAAAGAAAGGAGAGGGTGAAGAATATAGTGTTGCAGTCATAACTAGAGTGTATATATGGTAGGTCCACTCAAAAGTATGATGGCAGCAGGGAAGAAGCTGTTCTTGAATTGGTTGGTAAGTGATCTCAGACTTTTGTATCTTTTTTCTGATAGAAGAGTGGAATAGAGTGTATGGACAGGGTGCGTGGGATCCTTAATAATACACCTCAATCATGTCTCCCCAGGATCCTCAGGATTTTGCTCTAGATAAGAATGTGAACCAAGTCTCTAGAAGTAACTGATGGCATCAGCCAGACTTTACAAAAGATTTTTTAAAGGATGTGATAAATCAGTTTCCATCCTTCCTATATCCCTCACATCCAAAAAAATGATCAGTTTTGGAGAAAAACTCTGTTAAATAAGGACAATAAGAAGTTTCACAACACCATGTTAAAGTCCAACAGGTGTATTTGGAATCACGAGCTTTTGGAATGCTGCTCTTTCATCAGGTGAGTGGAGAAACCTGGTGTTGTGAGACTTCTTACTGTGCCCATCCCAGTCCAACACCAGCATCTCCACATCATGGCTTCTGTTGAATAAGAACTGCAAAAATCCTCCAATCTGACAGAAAAGACTACAGCTTAAAAACATATCTTTGGCAAATTCAATACTTCCTACTCCAATACTTATAAATTATAGGCAGAAACCATTTCTAGTAATGATCTAAAAAGGAATTCTTAAATTACTTTCGCTTAATTAATAAGGCCAAAACTAAACCATAGCTAATAGATTAGATTCTACAATTCAAACACTTCACTTATTTGAAAGCACAGAAGGTGTACTAAAGAGAAATGTATGTCAAAACAATTGACTGGTTTTAGGAATTATGTAAAAGATATGGCGAACAAGGTATGCAGCAGGAACAAAGCTGTAGTTTTACAGAATCATGAATATTGATTTGAAACAGAAAACCGTAGCTGAAGTATTATGTATCCCTGTTGTGCCATTACTCAGCCATGGCACAATTTTCAATATTGTCTTCCTGCTGAACATTGACAGTAACTACACTAATAGATCCCTATAGATGCCCTGAATCAGTTGTTACAGCCTTTTGAACTAGCTCTCTGTTCCATTTATTGGGAGTTTCACAAACACCAAGCCAGAAAGGCATGGTTTTGAATGTTAAAATTTAAGCCATCCACTTTTTTTATTCATTTACTGAATGTGGGCGTCGCCGGCTAGGCCAGCATTTATTGCCCATCCCTAATTGCCCTTGAAGTAAGTGGCTTGTTAGGCCATTTCAAATGGCAGTTAAGAGTCAATCACATTGCTGTGGATCTGGAATCACATGTAGACCAACCTAGTAAGGATGGCTGATTCCCTTCTCTAAAAGTACATGAGTGAACCAAATGGGTTTTTAACGCAGTTAACAATGGTTTCAGGGTCATTATTCGACTTTTATTGTGGATTTTTATTTAGTTCAAATTTACCATCGCCCACGGTGGAATTCAAACCTGGTCCTCAAAGCATTACCATGAATCTCGGGATTACTAGTTCAGTGACAATACCACTTCGCCATTGCTTCCCTTTAGTCTTGAAATTATTTACCAGTATTGTACATATTTTAAAATGATATACAGTTTTTGTTCTGCACTTATCAGGACAAATGCAAAAATGCAAATTTGAAAGTATTACAACAATTCATACTATAGGGGAAAATTGTATCAAATCTTTACTCGTCAATTAAAGGAATCATTTTGTAACTCAACTGGCTCATGCTTGAACAACATGAGAGCATTGTTTTTCAAATCTGGGTTGAATGCATTGTAAAACCAGAATTCTATATTGTTAACTATCCTCTCCCTTCCCCATGCTGCACCAACAATGACATTTCGTGTGTTGTGATGATGAAGTGCATGGAATGAATGCCATAATTATAGGATAAAGGTTTGCTAGCACTCGTTATTTTGGTAGGTTCGCTTGGTCGTTCTGGTCTGAAAAGGTGCTGAATACAGGCCATTCATAACTCAGTGTAAACCTAATGTCAAACGTTGCCTCTTCCTGATCCATATGACTAAGCACTTCACCATATATATCTACTGCTTACATTATTAAGTATCAATGCATTTCACTCACTTTAATTGTCTTTAAGTCTATTTAAGATATTTTTTCTTTTCTCTTTGTTGCTTCATACAATCTCATTCACCTGCGAGAGAATTCCAGCTGCAGATATCTCCACTACTGCCACCAACTGTGTAATCCAATAAGCAGATGTGTTGCATAGATTAATAAGATTGCGTCTTATCTTGAATCGACAATCATTTGGTGGGAAAATCCAATGCTGTAACTACTGAACTTGAAGACTATAATTTATTACAAGACATAGCAATGGTCCAAAGGTCACATAGAGTCACAGAGTCACCGAGGTTTACAGCACACAAGACAATTTTAATGAGATTCTCAAGAAAAACTAAAAGATTACAAGATTTTCATTGTTTGTACTGATTGTAAAATTATCTAACTACATTCATGTTCTCAATGCTTAAATATCCAGTCTTCTCCATTATTCCTTTTGAAAAGCATATGCACATGCTCCTTTGTAACAGAGTAACTTAGCTTTCTGGCCACATATCACTAGAAACATGTGACAATTTAATTAATTTCAACCATGAAACAAGCTTCAACAATAATTGGTTGTGAAGCTTTCCCAGAGAGGGAAATCAACTTTTTATCAACTCTGATATCCAGTGTTCTGGGCTTCCTCAGATGGACACAATCCAATCTGACTTTTCCTATTATGACTATGAGGACAAAGTTGGCATAGGTTAGGTAATATTGCTCAAGACTTTAGTACTTGTGTAGAATCACAATTTTATCTCCTACAGAATTTGCTATTTTTCATCTGGGGCATGGATTGAAACATACTCCTGGTAATTGACTTTTCACTTTGAATTTCTCCCTCACTAGACCAAGAGAGAAAGCAATTACATTCCATTGTTATTCCAGTTGGGATGAGCTAACACAGCACTGAGCAGCCTTTGAATGATAGATTTTCCTGTTCTTTATACTAAGTGTCAGTACTTGTGTGGTCATGCTTCTGTCAAGTGCCTTGGGCCTTTTTAAACTACATTAAAAGGCACTGTATAAATGAAAGTTGTTGTTTAAATTTCAGGATCTGTTTTTAAAGAGTGTTAGCTTGCAGGAAACATAGGTGGAGGAGAGGGTCCTGTGAATTCCCACTGTAACAGCTCAGCAATGACAACCAATAGCTAAACTTTCACAGAATTTGATCTAAATGGAACTAACTTATTAACAATGAAGTTCTGTTTTCTGAGATGAACATCCAATTAGATTAATTTTTAGCACCTTGTAAAAAGGATCAGCTACCAATTTTGAGAATGTGGATATTTTGGAAACCCCGGGACAGCGTCACAGGCCACTTTGATAAGGCAGAACATGGTCAATTTAAAAAAAAACAAATATGAGGTACTTCAGAATAAACAATCAATTGCTAATCATTATAATCACTAGGGCCGGGGGATGGAGATAAAGGCTGCATGTTCGAAAATGACAAAACCTCAGTCTAATCTTCTAGCTTAAAAGGCTAAGAAAATGGCCTGGGTCATTACCACAATCAGGGATGCCATTGCTCAGTCATCTAATCAAACACAACAGAGGTTTTTTGTGATTATCATCTGGCAACCCATTGAGGAGCACAGATTTGAAACTACATTTCCCTGTACTTCGAAAAACAGCAGGTATCTCGGTGACAAAATGTTGCTAATGATCGCTGCAGAAGTAGTGAATGACTGCTGACAGGTAAATGGAAACGAAATGGAGCTGAGACTGACAGAATAAATATCTTACTTCACCAGATTGAATACTTTATAAGTGAAAGAACCTGTAATCAGAACCCAGTTCAGAATAGATGTGATTCGATAGCACAGAACTGTACCAGACACTAATCAGCAATTGTCACACTGATGCAATTAATATACATTTTGGGCAGCCTAAAAAAAATCACTCAATTGCAAGCTGACCATTGTCAAATTGTATCCGATTAGGGGATTTTAATACTTAAACATTTCATGTGTTTCAGCACTGACATCCCTGTGAAGAATATGTCAGGATGGTTGCTGGGGGCAAGAACTACCCATTGAAGGTAAATCTACACCACATTCAAGCATTACAGGTAAAATTGAAGCCAAAGCGTAGCTAGAAACGATCAAGCCTTGCAATATGCAGCAGTCAGTGTTGTGCATTATTATGCTGCATACGATACTGCAGAGGGCCCTGTATCTGAAGCAGGCACAGTTTAATTAGATGAGGAACAGAGCAAGGAGCTGGCAGGGTGATGAGAATTAATGGAAATTCTGCAGTGGGGGTACATTAGATCTGGTGGGGCGGGGGGGGGGGGGGATGTATTCCAGAGCTGCTTAAACGAGAGGGGAGGATAGATGAAGATAGGTGTTAGTGTTCTCAGAACTGTGACAGCAGAGTTGCAGACTGGCAGAAATGTCAAAACATGCAATCAAGGGGACAGCTGGTACTGTGTGTGTGTGAGATTCAAAGATCCGAATTACAGGAAATCCTGGTGGCATTCAACCAGGGATATGAGATAGTTGCCCCTCAGGACAATCCTAGTTTGTCACGCTGGGAGCAGAAGGCCAGGACTTGAGTTGCAGTGTGGTAAGAGCCAAGGCCACAAATAGGACACATCAAAGCCTTGATGATGCCTAGAGAACCAGGAAGTGGAACTGGAATGGGCATGTAGTTAGTGAGACTACCTGAGCAGTACTACTGAGTCCAAGAGGCCCCGAGGAGAGGAAGATCCCCCGATTCACACAGTCATGGGAAATTAGCAGTGGGAGCTGCACCAATTGAATTCTGCTACATGACTGGCTAAAGATCAGGATTTGATATCCTGATGGTCTCCTGGATATGGAGTGTGGATCATGAATATACATTCCTCCAAGTTAATCATTCAGCTCTTCACACCCTGTTGCCATTGCAGATGAGGACAGGGAATTTGGCACTTAGCCAAATCTCTATTCGCAGCAGCAGAACAAGAGTATCCCACTGGCATGAACAGCCAAACATTTATAAAGACTTGAAGCCAGTGGAATAAAGAATCCCTGTTTTATAACCTACGTGCAATCAGTGTGCTTAAATCACATGTTGCACTAATAAAAAGCTATCCATTTTAGGCCTGAAAATATGTTTTATAAAAGCAATTTTTCTTTATAAAAATCAATATTCATGATGAAAGCATTGAACTTTTTCAGTGGTTATTGAATAATTATACATTCTGTGTCACTGAATTTAGAATTATAATTTAAAAGGTGGTATAACTGCCACAGTTCTTTGTGAGACTTTAGCTAAATGAACAAACTATAACTACAATACTCTTGTCACTAAAATGAACCCGAAAGAAACACATTGAAACAGTATAATTACATTAATGTAAATTTAAATTCTAGTCAACGTATAGGTAGAAGAGAACTTTAATTAGTAACTAAGACAGATAAAATTAATTGTTTATGCATACAAGGGATGAAACAAGCTAAATATGAAATAATGACTGCCTACAAGTGTTCCAGTATCTTCCCAGAAAGAGTTGCTGCAATGTGAGTCACCTGATAACAGTGCAGTGCTCCAAAAGCTCATGCTACCAAATAAACCTGATGGACTTTAACCCGGTGTTGTGAGACTGCTTACTGAATGTATTAAAGAGCAGAAAAGGTCACAATTAATTTACAAAAATAAATAAATTAAAGCTGCAGATGGGAGCTGAATGTCATCATCTCATTTAAGAGTTTTATTTTAGAAGCTAAAGGAATTTTTTTTTCAATAACAGATAATTGAAAAGGATATCAAACTTCAAGCTGTCCAGCATCTACACGGCACAAGTCAGGAGTGTGATAGAATACTCTCTACTTGCCTGGATCACACAGCTCAAACAATAGTCAAAAAGCTCATCATCATCATCTGGGACGCTTGATTGCCAGCTCTTCCACAAGCATTCAAACCCTCCACCACTGATGAGCAGTTGCTGCAATGTGTACCATCTACAAGATGCACTGCAGGAGCTTTCTAAAGTTCTTTAGGCAGCATCTTCCATACCCATGACCACCAGGTCAAGAGCAGCAGATACATGGGAACACCACCACATGGAAGTTCCTCTCCAAGTCACTCACCATTCTGACTTGGAAATGTACCACCGTTCCTTCATTGTCGCTGGGTCAAAATCCAGGCAGTCAATCCCTAATAGCATTGTGGATGCACCTACGCTTCAGGGACTGCAGCAATTCAAGAAGGCAGCTCACCACCACCTTCTGAAGGACAACTAGGGATGGGCAATAAATGCTGGCCCAGCTAGTGACATCCAGATTGGTAAAGGATTTAACAAATAGCTAGAATACAAAAATACTCTGGAAAAAACTAATGATGCTTACAAAATCCCCCTCCCATACAAACATGTAGAAGCAATTCAAATGTGCTTATGTATTTGAATCTTTCAATTCTTAAATGCTACGATCACAATTATTTATGTTGTGTGTGATTTGTACACTAAAAAGAGCAGCTAGCAAAATTTATAGAATCATAGAATCCCTACAGTGCAGAAGGAGGCCATTTGGCCCATCAAATCTGCACCGAACACAATCCCACCCAACCCAATTCCCATAATTCCAAATGTTTACCCTGCTAATCTCTCTGACACTAGGGTCAATTTACCATGGCCAATCAACATAACCTGTGGGAGGAGCCCGGAGCACCTGGAGGAAACTCACGCATCACAGGGGGAATGTGCAAACTCCACACAGACAGTGACCCGAGGCCGGAATTGAATCCAGGTCCCTGGCGCTTTGAGGCAGCAGTGCTAACCACTGTGCCATTTTGACAGTTCAGTGAGAAAAGATTAGAAATTGATGTGAATTGTGCCTGTGTTTTGGGCATAAACCTGAGGCAAAACACACCAATTAACTGTGAGACAATCTTCAGCCACTCTGCAAAGACACTGCTCCCATTGTTACATCTGTGGGCAGACAGATGCCAGAAAAAGATGCTCAGCTCCTTAAATATGCAAATTAACATCCTTAAGCTTGTTGAAGGATTCTTCTTCAAGATCTGTGGACAGGGATTGGGGCAGTTGTTGGGCATGTCCTGGTAAGGTCTCTTCAATGGAAAAGGCGCATTTGCACAGTGGAAAAAAACACAGCCAGAGCAAAGTCTAACAAGTGTGGAAGTAAATAAAGCAATGGCACAGTGCATTAAAAAAGTATGCAGACTAAATGCCATCCTGAAACCCATTGTACAAAGAACCCCCAGCTTTTGTCGTGACACTACGGACTTCCTACAGAAGCTGAGCACACATGGAGCAGTTGAACCAGGAGCACTTCTCCTCACAATGGATGTCTCGGCTCTCTACACCAACATCCCCCACAACGATGGCATTGCTGCAGCTGCCTCAGTACTCAATGTTGACAACTGCCAGTTTCCAGATGCAATTTTATAACTCATCCGCTTCATCCTGGACCACAATGTCTTCACCTTCAACAACCAGTTCTTCATCCAGACACACAGAACAGCCATGGGAACCAAATTCACACCTCAATATGCCAACATTTTCATGCACAGGTTCAGACAAGATCTCTTTACCACACAGGACCTTCAACTGATGCTATACACTAGATACATCAATGACATTTTCTTCCTTTGACTCATGGTGAACGATCACTGAAACAACTAAATGATGACATTGACAAGTTCCATCCCAACATCAGACTCACCATGGACTACTCTCTGGAATCGGATGCATTCTTGGACATACGCACCTCCACCAAGGGTGGTCACCTCAGCACTTCACTGTACTGCAAGCCCACGGATAACCTCATGATGCTCCACTTCTCCAGCTTCCATCCTAAACACGTTAAAGAAGCCATCCCCTACAGACAAGGATCTGCTCAGATGAGGAAGAGTGCAACAGATACCTCCAGACGCTGAAAGATGCCCTCATAAGAACAGGATATGGCGTTCGACTCATCGATCGACAGTTCCGACATGCCACATCGAAAAACCACCCGACCTCCTCAGAAGACAAACATGGGACACGATGGACAGAGTACCCTTCATCGTCCAGTACTTCCCTGCAGCGGAGAAGCTATCACATCTTCTCTGGAGCCTTCAACATGTCATTGATGAAGACGAACATGTTGCCAAGGCCATCCCCTCACCACCAGTTCTTGCCTTCAAACAACCGCACTATCTCAAACAGACCATTGTCCGTAGCAAACTACCCAGCCTTCAGGAGAACAGCGACCATGGAACCACACAATCCTGCCACAGCAACCTCTGCAAGACATGCCAGATCATCAACACAGATGCCACCATCTCACATGAGAACACCATCTAACAGATACATGATATATACACTTGCAACTCGGCCAACATTATCTACCTGATACGCTGCAGGACAGGATGTCCTGAGGCATGGTACATTGGGAAGACCATGCAGACACTACTACAATGGATGAATGAATACTGCTTGACAATTGCCAAGCAAGACTGTTCTGTTCCTGTTGGGGAACACTTCAGCGGTCATGGGCATTCAGCCTTTGATCTTCGGGTATGCATTCTTCCAGGTGGCCTTCACGACACACGACAACGCAGAGTCGCTGAGCAGAGACTGATAGCCAAGTTCTGCACACGAGGACAGCCTCAACCAGGATCCTGGTTCATGTCACACTATCTGTAATCCCCACGACTTGCCTGGGCTTGCAAAATCTCACTAACTGTCCTGTCTGGAGACAATACACATCTCTTTAACCTGTGCTTAACGCTCTCTCCACTCACAGTCTGTACCTTTAAGATTTGATTACCTGCAAAGACTTGCATTCCAACCATTATTTTGTAAATTGAGTAAATTTATATGCCCTGTTTGTAAATAGAATTCCCACTCACCTGACGAAGGGCCAGCGCTCCGAAAGCTAGTGGCTTTTGCTACCAAATAAACCTATTGGACATAATCTGGTGTTTACTATGGAGACTAATCCAGCTAAGACACAGTTGTCACTCTCTCTGACAGCCAGGAAAGGTCCAAGCTGAAAAAGGATTCTCTCCCCACAGTCCTATTCCCAGGCTGCATCAATCAATAAAACAAAATGCCTTTGAAAATTCAAACACAACTGACACCGATTTGGCAACCTTGTTCAGAGAAGTTACAGAAATAGGGGCCAACTGATAGAACTATTGGGTTGATTTGACAGGGGCATTCTTTGGAGATGGTGGATTGAGACTTGTTATTTGGAGCTCTGTATTATATTGAATTTTTGCCACACATGATGCTGCCAACAGGTGGAAGATAGCAACGTGTTCCAAATGCAAATCTTCATTAGCTTCAAGCAATATACACCTCTAATCATCAATCATTTCAGAAGTCACTATTTCAAGACTTTCCTTCTTTTGTCCGTTGTTAACATATCTGGCCCTTTTCTGACATTCATCAAATTCTATTTACTTCAAAAGGTAGCAAATTGGAAGATTATAACAATTTGATTAATTATCTTGCTGACATCAATACTGCAGGACATCAAGAGAGATTAACATCATGAAAACATCACTGCCTCTTCCTCTTGCAAAACGAACTGAAGTCTTTATACCAATATTAATGTCAAAGTGGAAAACAGACGATCTGTCAGCATGTTATCAAACTCATTTATCATTTTTTTAAAAACATTATTGCACAACACAGCATGCAAACATTGGCATCCTCTGTTATAAAATGGATGCAATAATGTACAGCAACATGAGCCAATGATTAACATATTGTAACAATTATATCTACCTGCAATTTACTGCCAAAGTTTTCCGTTATAATCCTATGTCCACATGTATAATGAAAGCAGCCTACGTAAAGTTGTTATGCTGTAATTACACCCTTCAGCCAATAAAAAAGAGAAGGGGGAAGCCTGGGATTTAAGGACCAGTTAGCCTAAAATCTGTTGTCAGGAAATTACTAGAATCTAAATTTACGTCAGGATGACTGAACACTTGGAAATTTTCAGCCAATCTGGCATGGATTTGTAAAAGATAAGCCATGCCTGACAAAAATAATTGATTTTTTTGAATTGGTGACTAAAGGACAAGGGTATGTGTATGGGCATTAATTACATTGTCTTCCAGAGGCATTTGATAAAGTCCTTCGCACGAAACTGTTAGCTACAGCTTGTGGAATTGAAGGTAAATTATAGACCTGATGAGGAAATTGGCTTAGTAAAGGAGAGAGAGTATGGGCACCAACAACATGGGTAGGACAACGGATGAGGTCCTGAATGTGAATATAGAGAGTTAGGCAGAAGACTAATGTGCAGGACGTTGAAGGTAGTAATTTCAGGACTATTACCGGTGCCACGTACTAGTGAGAGTAGGAATAGGAAGATTAGGCAGATGAATTTGTGGTCTGAGAGCTGGTGCAGGGGGCAGGGATTTAGATTTTTGGATCATTGGGATCTTTTCTGGGTAAGGGCTGACCTGTTCAAGAGGGATAGGTTACATCTGAACTGGAGGAGGGCTAACATCCTGGCAGGGAGATTTGCTAGAGCCACTTGGAAGGATTTAAACTAGTTTGGCAAGGGGATGGGATCCAAAGCAGTAGGGAGACAGAAGAGAAGTTTGAGGACAGCACAGAAGTTAAAGAGAGCACATTAAGTAGTAAAGGCAGTGTTAGTAATCCTAGTACCAGATAGATCAGGCAAAAGCAAGACAGAAAGCAAGGGAAGTCCAGATTAAACTGCATTTATTTCAATGCAGGAGGCCTGACGGGCAAGGCAGATGAACTCAGGGCATGGATGGGTACATGGAACTGGGATATTCTAGCAATTACTGAAACATGGCTAAGGGAGGGACAGGACTGGCAGCTCAATGTTCCAAGGTACAGATGCTATAGGAAAGATAGAACAGGAGGTAAGAGAGGAGAGAGAGTTGCACTTTTGATTAGGGAAAACATCATGGCCATACTGAGAAGGATATATCTGAGGGTTTGGCCACTGAATCCGTATAGGTAGAACTGAGAAATAAGAAAGGAGAAATCACTTTGATAGATTTGTACTATAGGCCCCCAAATATTCGGCGGGAAATTGAGGAGCAAATATATAAGGAAACTACAGATAGCTCCAAGAGAAATAGGGTGATAATAGTCAGAAATTTTAACTTTCCCAACATTGACTGGGACAGCCATAGTATTAGAGGGTTGGATGGAGAGAAATTTGTTGAGTGTAATCAGGAGGAATTTCTCATTCAGTATGTGAATGGCCCGCCTAGAGAGGAGGCACAGCTTGACCTCCTCTTGGGAAATAAGGAAGGGCAGGTGACAGAAGTGTTAGTGAGGGATCACTTTGGGACCAGTGACCATAATTCTATTAGATTTTAGATAACTATGGAGAATGATAGGTCTGGCCCAAAAGTTAAAATTCTAAATTGGGGCAAGGCCAATTTTGATGGCAGCAGGCAGGAACTTTCAGAAGTTAATTGTGGGAGTCTGTGAGAAGGCAAAGGGACGTCTGATAAGTGGCAGGCTTTCAAAAGTGTATTAACCAGCATTCAGGGTAAACACATTTCTCTTAGAGTGAAGGGCAAGGCTGGCAGAAGTAGGGAACTGGATGACTCAGTATATTGAGGCCCTGGTCAATAAGAAGAAAGAAGCACATGACATGCATAGGTAGCTGGGATCAAGTGAATCCCTTGAAGAGTATAGGGGTGTAGAAGTAGAGTTAAGAGAGAAATCAGAAGGGCAAAAAGGGGACACGAGATTGTTTTGACAGATAAGGCAAAGGAGAATCCAAAGAGTTTCTGCAAATACATAAAGGGCAAAAGAGTAACAAGGGAGAGACTAGGGCCTCTGAAGAATCAACAAGGTCACCTGTGTGCGGATCCACAAGAGATGGGTGAGATCCTAAATGAATATTTCTCATCAGTATTTACTATTGAGAAAAGCATGGACGTTAGGGAACTTGGGGAAATAAACAGTGATGTCTTGAGGAGTGTACATATTACAGAGAAACAGGTGCTGGAAGTCTTAAAGCACATCAAGGTAGATAAATCCCCGGGACCTGATGAAGTGTATCCCAGGACATTGTGGGAGGCTAGGGAGGAAATTGCGAGTCCCCTAGCCAAGATATTTGAATCATCGATAGTCACAGGTGAGGTACCTGAAGATTATAGAGTGGCAAATGTTGTCCCTTTGTTTAAAAAGGGTTGCAGGGAAAAGCCTGGGAACTACAGGCCAGTGAACCTCACATCTATGTGGGTAAGTTGTTGGAAGGTATTTTGAGAGACAGGATCTACAGGCATTTAGAGATGCAAGGACTGATTAGGAACAGTCAGCATGGCTTTGTGGCTGGAAAATCATGTCTCACAAATTTGATTGAGTTTCTTGAAGGGGTAACCAAGAAGCTAGATGAGGGCAGCGCAATTCATGTTGTCTACATGGACTTTAGCAAGGCTTTTGACAAGGTACCACATGGTAGGTTGTTGCATAAGGTTAAATCTCACAGGATCCAGGGTGAGGTATTTAAATGGTTACAAAATTGGCTTCTTGACAAAAGCTGCCAGAGGTAGTAGTAGAGGCAGGTACAATTTTGTCTTTTAAAAAGCATTTAGATAGTTACATGGGTACAGAGGGATATGGGCCAAATGCGAGCAATTGGGATTAGCTTATGGGTTTAAAAAAAATGGGCAGCGTGGACAAGTTGGGCCGAAGGGTCTGTTTCCATGCTGTAAACCTCGATGATTTACTGTAATTGGCAAGACTAATGGTGTCCCACAAGGATCTATGTGGAGATCTCAACTATTCACCGTTTTCATTAGTAACTTGGATGAATGAATGTCAAATATCCATTAGGAAGGATGTATTCTCCTTGGGGGAGAGCCTAGGAGGCTCGAAGGGCTAGATGGCCTACTCCTGCTCCTATTTCTTATGCTCTTATGAGAGTGCAGCATAGATTCACCAGAATGAATTTACCAGGACTCCAAGTAGAGTTAATTTACAAAGAACAAAATTAGAGTTATATTTTCTGAAATTTAGAAGGTTACAAGGTGATTTGATCACAGTTTACAAGATATTAAGGGGAATGGATATGGGAGCTTGGGAGAAAGACATCCTTTTCTTGGCCCTTGTTAACATTAAAAAGATCAAAATTTAACTTTGAAAAAGTTCCATTGAGGTAATCAGATCCATGCAGCTACCATACATCTCCACAATTGGCCACTGGGAGGTGTATGAGGGGACTCTTCTGCAATGGCATGATGGAGATCGGTGGGGGTGGGTTGATTTCCCGACCTTGCTGCGCATGGCGCAGATTGTGCCAGAAATATAGGCCGCAGGTCTAAAAATAAGTTTCACGCTTGGCGCTGAACTGTTTGCAATTGTCTTGGTTCCTTTCTAATGGCGCAAACTGGATCATGCTGGTAAGGGCGCAAGGCCAATTAACATACTTAAAGTAGCATTTAAGTTGGCATAGCCTGTTTGATGCTGGATTCTGCCAGCTCTCAACCTTTGGATGCAGTGCCAGATCGGTGAAAATCACTACTGGCTTTCACTAACAGAGCCTAGGCATGGTGGGGGTCTGAGAGGGCATTGAAGCCCCTGGGAGGCCAGGGACATGACTGAGCACTGCCAGTTGAGCACTGCTAGTGTGCCGGGGTACTGCCAAAGGGGTGGGGCCTTAGAGCGGGCTAGGATGGGAGGGGTTGCTTTATGACAGATGTTCATGCAGGGGGTTGTTGAGCAGGGGTGGGGCATGAAAGGACGCATGTCAGGGATCATGATGGGAGGGCATGTCGGGGGGTCATGAGGGAGATCCAGATGATGTGTCAGGAAGGGGGGGTGGGGAAAGATGCCACCAATGAGGGGGGACAGGCTCAATATCCATGGGGGTGGGTCTCCCAGTGCACTGAAAGATTGGGGCAACCTTCCAAAATGGCGCCTGAGGCTTCGTAGCCAGGCTCCTGGCCCAGACCTCCCAGAACAAGCACACAACTCACTGATCTCCCAAAAATGACTGAGGGGGTGATCTTACCAAAAAAATTCTAAATGTCAAACAAGTGTGAAAACAGAATTGCACCCATTTTTTTGGACAAGTTCTCAGATGCTATCTTACGGTACTTAGAAAATAAATGAGGCAAAGTGTGATTCTCATTAGTAAAGGGAGTGGACGAAGCTTATTAAGACCAGGAAGCCAGCTGAAGATTGTGAGAGGTACTATAGCCAGCAGGGTGCAAAGGCCAAATCTCCCCCTGGGAATCTGTCACTCCACCACCCACCTCCACCTTGAACATCACATCCCACCCCTCAGATCACTCCTTCAATCACCCCCCTCCCCGAATACAACCCCCCCAATATCCACCCTTGATTGTGCCCCTGACCCTTCCAGCCAACTGCCACCCCAATCACCCCTAGCTGGTCATTGCCCCCGTTCACCCCCCAGCAATCACCAATGAAGGGCACTTTGGAGCTCCCCGGGCCCTGCCACTCCTTCAGGCCCTGACCCCCTCAGGCCCCAAACCCTTCAGGCCTTGTCCCTTCCCTGATGCCAAAGTGTCCAGTGGGACCCCAGGGTGCCCCCTTCCCCAGACTACACACGGGGCCAAAATGACCTCTGGTCCCACCAGCAGGGCTATCACACCGGATCCCTATTGGTGAGGGAGCGTACATGATCCTCACCAGTGAGGACATCCACCGGTGAGACTGTTAAGAAAATGAGTCTGGACAATTTTGTCCTGGGCACATTAATAATATTAAGATTAAATCACACATGGTGCCACAGTGGTTAGAATTGCTGCGTCACAACATCAGGGACACGGGTTCGATTCACAGCTTGGATCACTGACTGTATGGCATCTGCACATTCTCCCTATGTCTGCATGGGTTTACTCTGGCTGCTCCGGTTTCCTCCCACAATCTAAAAGACATGCTGGTTGGGTGCATTGGACATGCTAAATTCTCCTTCAGTGTACCTGAATAGGCGCTGGAGTGTGGTGAAAAGAGGATTTTCACAGTAACTTCACTGCAGTGTAAGCTTACTTGTGATACAAGCAAATAATTACACAGGCAGAACAGCTGGTCATATCGCAAGAGGTGAGAAACCGGGCGCAAATCCAGTTTTTTGCCAGTTTTGGTGCAATCTTACCAGCTCACCACACCAATCGACTGGCATGACTCGCCGGTAACATCACCTCCTGAGTGTAGGGCAATTTCAGTCTGGACCACACCTGGCAGACCGAGCAGATTGCTCTGGTATTCTCATCATGATGACACTTAGGGTGGAATCTTTCAGTCGTTCACACCCTGCCACCCGCAGCAAGGATGGAGAATTCAGTGCTCAACCAAATCTCCGATCACTGCAGTGGGACCAGAGAATCCTGCTGGCGTGAATGACCAAAAAATTCCTGCTTTAATTTTTTTTAGGGGGAAAATTCCATCCCAGAATTTGCTACTTCTAAGAAAATAAGCATCAAAATCTGTTTCCATCTCTGCATGCTGCAGTGTAATGAAACGTTTATGGAATTTTCTTCATCAGCTATTGAAGGTCAAACTCTGAAGGAAGACAATGAAGTCCTGGTGAGGATGGGTTTTGAAAATGCTGCAATAAAATACATAATTCAGCTTGTACAGGTAGTTGTATACAATATCCAATAAGACATATGCAGAAGTAGAAATTTGAAACATGATTTATTATAGGCCCCAACTATTTATAGTGTCGGTAAACAGTTAGTATTCCTGCTTATTTTTGATGAACAATGCAAAATTATATTAAGTCAAATATTAATATCTTGGCCAATATTACGTCAATAAGAAATTTGATATTTTGAAAATATAAACTATACGTTACAGATTATGCATTATTAACATACTGGAAAATAAAAGATAAACTGGCTTGGGCTATTTGCATTTTTCCAGGATCATGTTTCCTTTCACTGCAGACAGCAGTTTATTTCATGAATCCTTGAACCCTCATTAATCTATTATCTAGCCAGGAACTAAAAAGTTGCTAAAAGTTGGACCTTTTAAGAGCCCAATATATTTCTCAGTAGCCTAGTTCAAACATACTCTGGTATGTTTTCAGCTTTCCATTCAACAGCGTGATAAAGCATCTTTGTGTTACAACAAATCAGCAGTAAGTTTGCAAAACAAATAGAATTTCTTTGTGCTAAATAAATCACTTCTGCAAGAGTATTGAAGAGATACCGAGGAGATACTAAGGTAAAAGCAAATTACTGCGGAAGCTGGAATCTGAAACAAAAAGACAAAATGCTGGAAAATCTCAGCAGGTCTGACAGCATCTGTGGAGAGAAATAGATGTGGAGATGCCAGCTTTGGACTGGGGTAAACACAGTAAGAAGTCTCACAACACCAGGTTAAAGTCCAACAGGTTCCAACCTGAGAGAAATAGAGCTAATGTTTCGAGTCAGGATGACCAGACTCTATGAGCTCTATACTCTCCATAAATGCTGTTAGACCTGCAGAGATTTCCCAGCATTTTCTGTTTTTGTGTTTTAAAGATGAAATAATAAATTTAAACATAGACACTTTGGATCAAAGCACAAAGCAAATTATCAATGATTCACTAAAAGTGAATTCTTGGCTTGTTGTGGTAGTGTTGAAGACTTGAGATCTTTTGGAGGTTTTCATTGCCTTGACAACACCACTTTCTAGAAACAAACAGAAACAATGTAGGTGATATTGAAGAATTTTATATAAAGTACCGTGGGTGGAATTTTCCCAAAAAAGTTCAAAGTGCCACACCGGCGAGAAACATGGAGTAAACTGTGCCGGTCTCTTGTGTGCACTCCGCATCGCAATCTTTCGACGCTCAGTCACTTTTTTGGGGAGTTGGGAACTTGGCACCATAATAGGGGGTGGTTGCAGAGCCTGAGCATGTCGATAAAAAGGACTTCAAAGTGCTCGGCTGACATTTTGCAAGGGCATCCCGAACACACAGCACACTGGGAGACTTTCTTTGTCAGCAGCATGTTCTCCCCCAACCCTGACATAGGTCGTCTGCATCGGAGCATCAGGGCCCTCCCACTAGGTCCTTTTGCTGACTCCTGACATGCCCCACTCTCATCATGACCCCCAACATGTCCCGCACGCATCATGACCCCTAACATGTTGCGCCTCTATTGTAATGTTCGACATGTCGCGCCCCTATCATGACCCCCTGCATAGTCTCTCTGCATTGCACACCCCATCAGTGCTCGCACCCAGACTCCAACCCCCAGCACTTCTGTGGTGCCTTATATCCACTGCTGAGGTATCTGGTGAATACTGCCAGGGTGTCAGGTGGGCACCATAAGATGGGCATTGCCCGATGGGCACTATCCAGCCATGCCCCCGACTGTTCCAGGGATTTGATGGCCTTTGAGACCCTCGCATGACCAACTCACCAGGTCTGCGCTAGTGCAGACCAGTTATGATTCGCGCTGGCATGTCGTCTTGCCAGATAGGTGGGAAGCATTTGGGAAGGGGGAACTTCCTAATGATATTGAAATCCAGTCAATCCAGCTAATAAGTTTCATGCCCGGTGGTTTGCACCACTTGCATGGGGCTGGGAAGATCAGAAACAGTTTAATGCCAGACACAAATTGGATTTTTGGATTTACACAGTATTTTCTCAGCTCGCTATACTGATCACCAGCCACAGCAAGGTGGTGAAATCATTGTATTTGTCTTCCAGTTGAGAATCAGCTTTAAAGAGTCAGAGGAATAGAAATTGGACATTGTTCTTCCCATATTAAAAAATACAAATAAAATGAATGTAACAATAACAAATCTTGAGGATCAACATTCTGCACCCAATTAGAATAATTCCCACAAAAAATTCATTCTTGCTTTCAGCTATGTCCAGTTGTGAATTGTTCTAGTTGGAGGTGATATTCCTCCTTGGACACTCACATATCCTGCCTAGCTTGTTCATAAACATTCTAACTCTTGTCCATCTGCACTCCTGCCATCTCCAAATTGACCTAAATGGCTGTCCTGTTGCTGCCAGCAGCAGGTATTAGGCCCTTTACCAATACTTGGGCCTGGATTTTTCAGTTTTTCATGCCTGCAGGATCTTCTAGTCCTGCCAAAAGCAACCCCCGCCCCCCCACTCCCCACACCAGCGGTTTCCCCAGCAGCTGGCGAGCAATACAAATAGCCATTGACTTTGGTGGAACTAGAAGGTCCCACCAGCGGACAATGGCAAGCCATCTCTGCCACCATAAAACCCACCATGGGTGGGGTGGGGGGAGAATCCCAGCCATTTTCTCTGAGAATGGGCTGTCATCTTGAAACATCTTTTTGACCAAAATTTCAATCACTTGTCCTCATCTCTCACATTGCTTGGTGTCAAATTTTGTCTAATAACACTTCTGCGAAGCACCTTGGGATGTTTTACTACCTTAAAAGTGCTACATAAATGCAGGTTGTTGTATTAATTCAAAAATTTGTAGCTAAAATAAATATCACAACTTTAGACTGCGAAGAACAGCAGACTTATAGCTTACATTTAGCACTAAGTTTCCCCTATTTCATGTGCCAGGACTCAGACAATGATGTGCCTTGACATTCTAAGAAAGCTTTGGCTATCATCCACAGGATATTGAAGAGGACTGAAGTAAATTTTCTTTTGCAAAACTCAGCAAAAGTTAAATTCCAAACTTAATGAACCGAAGCAAAGATGGAAAAAATATTGAAGCAAGGATCAGACTGGACTCAGATCAGAACAAGAAACAAAAAGAGGTAGAAGGAAACAGCTCTTCTGTATTTATAAGAGTTCTATTATATTCTAAAAGGTTCTTAGGAGATTTGGTGAACAATGTGCAATCTTCTTGAACTGTAACTGATCTTCCATGGGTTTTATAGTTCATATGTACAATGAAATATAATACAGTGCCTCTGTATAGATGTCGTTCATTTAATTTGTTGACTTCATAGACCTTGTAGCATTATGCTGGGCCACACAGAATAGGAAAATCCTAGACAAAAGCAAATCACTGCAAATGCTGGAATCTGAAACCAAAAGAAAAAATGCTGGAAAACCTCAACAGGTCTGGCAGCATAAGGAGAGAAAAGAACAGACATTTCAAGTCCAGATGACCCTTTGTCAAAGCTCGAGTTTTACAAAAGGAAAATCCTAGATCTGTTCATGGCAGACCTAGCCAGAAGTCTTGGAAGCAGTGCGGTTGGGTATTAGTGTCCTGAGGTATCTATACAGGTTAAAATCAAGCTGAGACAGGCAGGTTTGTTAAGACTAATGGATTGTTCCTATTCCTAAAAATGATACGAGACTAAACACATAGAATCAGCCTAGGTTCTCATTCCTGTGAGAATTTGAAAGAATGCAAATACCTTCACTCTGCCAAGCAGCCGACTGAGACATCTGAGACACAACCATCAGAAATGGCCATCGGGCAAGTTGCAGGAAGGCTCCTGGTGCTGACAGAACCATATCTCAGCAGGAGTTACTGTGTGTGGAATTGTGCAGAAAATTGAAATATAAAAAAAATCATGTGTTCAATAAAACATGGGGATATAGGTGACTGCCAAATATCAAATACACTGGGCCTGATAATGTGATGGGCATCCAATGGACTAGGCAGAAAAATTGCCCACCCCTGGAGAATTGGCTTGCAGGCCTGAGGCTTGAGGCCTGCAATGCATTTGAAACACCCAGCACATTGTACATGGATAAGCAGTGCTGCCGCGTCCACAAGGTCTGAAAAAATCTTACATTGCGATCTGCCTCGCAATGTAGATGGAAAGATATTAAAGGGGAGGATTGTAATAAAGCTAACATTTTTTCTCTCTTTCTTACATGGTTCCATATCCCTCCTTTTGCTGCACCTCCAGTACCCACAGCTGCTTCCCTATCATCTCCTTATTCATCCAGTGGCTGATGAAATTGTCAGCTCTCATGAACAGCCAGCAGCCTTCCACTGGTCATGCTGCTGACCCTCAAGGTTTGAGACTTGACTGCCACCAACCTGGACCTCTGCCTCAATGATCTCAGTGTGTTATGAGCAACCCACCCACTGTAACAGAAATGTATTCAGATAAACTGAGCTTGTAGGCAGAGCGCCAGAATAGTACTGGCATGGACCCAGCCACATTTTTGGCCCACTGTTTCCGCTTCTACAGCCATAACCAGCTCTGTCCACCTGTTTAATGTACCAGCTGCTATTAGCTCAATTGTTTTTGAAAGTGGGTTCATATGCTCACTGGCAAGGAAGCTTTTAACATGAAACAGTGGCAGAAGGATTAACATAGTGATGAAACAAAACAACAAATACATTTTTGTGTGCTCAGTTGGGGCATTATAATGAGGGGAAAACAATCAGAGCAGTACAAGTTGGTCACTGCAATATAATTACAAGTGTAATTCATGAAGTAATTCATGGGAATTAGGGCAAATAAATTGTTCAGAAATCCATTGTATTGAATCTTGATGCTTAGGAAGAATTGAAAATGAAGGGAGGCATTTATTACATGAAGCAAATTTTATGTCAAATTGTTTTCCATTTTCCCATTTTTGTTAAAATAATAATTTATGCAGATTTTCATCATTATTCACCGCCAGCACAATTCTAAAATATTTTTTTCGTGAGGGAAAAAACTCAAACTGATCATAATGTGCCTATGAATTTAAGCCTAAAACACAGGTTCAAAACAGAGGTTCCAAATAGATACTTCACCAAGATAGTTGATAAAATGTGGTGCACTCCAGCTGTGGAGCAAGAGCATACGGGCAACAATGGCTGAGCTATAGGTTTGGAAAAGCCCCACTGTACCTTTTGAGTTTTTAATTTGATTCTGAATTGCATCAAAGAGAAACAGCATGACGGTGAGAGAATGAGTCCAGGCATGGAGATAATAAGTATAGCAATCCATCATAGACAATGTGAACTCCAGGAAAAGCCATTCTTCAGAGCTGGTAGGAAATAGAGTTTTACAATTGCAAAAACAAATCTTAATGATAAGGAAAGAATATTAACGTAGAGTTGCAACACAGGACACATATGGAGAGAGACAAGTGTCAACATTGTCAAAAGAGTTGTACTCACACATGGAAATGTTTGCAAGGATATAACAAGAAATAGAGAAGTAAAAATAGCAGGCTTCTGCAAGTTACATTATCCATTTCACGCTGGCAAGGAGAACATTCGGTATGAAGGAATTTCAATGACCTAAATCACCCTGTCTCAATTAACACCCTTCTACACCTGGAAATTATAGCTTATTTTAGCATGGATATCACACAAGCTGGGTGATGGGGAGAGGGGGAATTTAGGATGGAACTATTTTAGGTGCGCTTCTTCACAGAATCATGGAATGAATACAACACAGGAGGCTATTCAGTCTGTCATTTTTGTGCTGGCTCTCCAAAGGTACAATTTACACAGTGCCACTCCTTTGCCATCTCCTTGTAGCCATTCACTTTCTTTCTTTTCAAATAATAATCCAATTCCCTCTTGAATGCCTCACTTAAACCTGTCTCCATCTCGCTCTCGGGTAATCATTCCAGATCCTAACCATTTGCTGCATCAAAAAAGGTTTTCCTCATGTCACCAATGCTTTTTTTGCCAATTATTTTGAGTGCCCTCTCATTTGCAATTCCCCCAACAATGGGAACAGTTTTTCCTTATCTATGCTGACAACGTCCTCATGATTTTGAACACCTCTATCAAACCTTCTCTTCAAGGAAAACAGTCCCAAATTCTCCAATCTACATTCTTGTGAATCTTTTCCGAATCTCTCTCTAATGCCTTCAAATCCATCCAAAAGTGTGATGCCCAGAACTGGACTAATACTGCCGATCTTCCATTTTGCCCCTCCCTTTACCAAAACAGCACTGTAAGACGGACGGAATGCAGATTCAACCAGTTCCAATGAGTATGATGGCACAGAGGTTAGCACTGCTGCTTCACAGTGCCAGGGACTCGGGTTCAATTCTGGCCTTGAAGGTGACTGTTTGTGTTTGTGTGGGTTTCCTCTGGGGTTCTTCCGTTTCCTTCTACAGTCCAAAAATGTGAAGGTTAGATCAATTGGCCATGCTAAATTGCCCCTTAGTGTCCCAAAATATATAGATTAGGGGGATTAGCGGGCTAAATATGTGGGGTTACAGCGTAATTCTGGGTAAGCAGATTTAATGGCCTCCTTTTGCACTGCTAGGATTCTATATTTAATCTAAAATGGACCTGCATGGAGTCCACCACTGTGTTTCACAACAGCTGTTTAATTGCCATTAACCAAGTTTTAACTGAACTAATGGAAAATTTCAGATTGAAAAATATTCTTTGGCAAGGCCAGACTGCCTCTTTACCAAATGGAGTGACGACTGGTTTCAACTCATTTCAGGATGCTAAAGGGGTTGAATTCCAAGACTTCACACAAGTTGTATGCTTCCATCAGATCAGTAAGCATTGTGGGCAGATACGTGCTGTTTGCCGCATGTACAAAGGAACACAGAAGAAGTTAATTCCACTTGCCCCAATGGAATTCTACGCTATCAGTTAGCCATGCACCAGTTCCTATAAGCATAACCTTTAAAAACAAATGAGCCCACAGGGATTCCAGCAAAGGAAGTTTGATTCTATTATAATCAGGGTTAGTTGTTGATACAGTTACCTAGCTTGCCAATGGACTGCAGCCAACCACCAGCACAATTTCCTCAGCTAGAGAAACAATTAGAAAAATGGAACATGCACAGCATGAGTCACATGGGGCAAACACAAGCAGCAAAAAAAAAGCAGAGAAAAGCACTTAAATGCACTAAAATTCATTTTCAGTACAACTTTTAGTCCTTCACACTTTTATTGTATGACTGATAGCATCAATTGCCCAAAAGCAGTTCACTGCAACCAATTTACTTGTTAAAACAAACAGAAATTCTATATTGTGGGCATGTCTTAAAGCATAAGAACATAAGAAATAGGAGCAGGAGTAGGCCATCTAGCCCTTCGAGCCTGCTCCGCCATTCAATAAGATCATGGCTGATCTGAAGTGGATCAGTTCCACTTTCCCGCTTTCTCCCCATAACCCTTAATTCCCTTGTCTGTCAAAAACCAATCTGCAGTAAAAAGCCTGACAACACCAGGTTTAAGTCCAACCGATTTATTTGATAGTAAACTCACAAGCTTTCGAGGTTTGTCCCTTCGTCAGGTGAATGGAGAGTTCTGGCCTCAGACAGAGCATATAAAGCACAGACAGTTTACAGATTACTGATTAGAATGCGAATCTTTACACCTAACCTGCTGTTCAAGTCCTAAAGTGGCCGACAATGTTAGGTGTAAAGATTCGCATTCTAATCAGTAATCTGTAAACTGTCTGTGCTTTATATGCTCTGTCTGAGGCCGGAACTCTCCAATCACCTGATGAAGGGACAAACCCCGAAAGCTTGTGAGTTTACTATCAAATAAATTGGTTGGACTTAAACCTGGTGTTGTCAGGCTTTTTACTGTGTTTACCCCAGTCCAACGCCGGCATATCCACATCAAAAACCTATCTACCTGTGACTTAAATATATTTAGCGAGGTAGCCTCCACCACTTCAATGGGCAGAGAATTCCAGAGATTTACCACCCTTTGAGTGAAGAAGTTCCTCCTCAATTCCGATCTAAACTGCCCCCCCCTTGAGGCTGTGCCCTCTAGTCCTGCTATCCTTCCTAAGCGGGAAGAGTCTCTCTACCTCTGCCCTATCCATCCCTTCCATTATCTTATACGTCTCTATAAGATCCCCCCACATCCTTCTAAACTCCAACGAGTAAGCAGGTAATATGAAGTCACATTCTCTTTATTTGTTTTATTAGCCATGAGAAAACTCTATTTGCGTGTATTTTAAATTAGAACTTTTCAGTTTAACATTTTAAAAATGCACCTTTATAAAAAACTAGTTGCGTTGTTGTAACAGAATTTTCACAATAAGTAATAAGTTAATTTGTCTTGGTAATAGGATTGCTATTTGGATATATTCCTAGAAATGTCATGTTTTGACTTCCCCACACAGGCAAACAAACCATTCTTCCCTCCATCTTCTATGTTTTATAACAGATTACTAAACATGTTCCGTTCACAAAACATGCATTTTAAGAAAAAACATTACTAGTCAATGATTTTTCTTTCAGATTGCTAAACTCCAGGACAATACGGAAGGATTGACAATCGTATCTGATCATCAATAAACAACTCACACCCTTTCGACTGGAAAATCATCAATCCCTTTCTGGCCATGAACACAGAGATAAACAGAGGTTGGTGCAGAGGTCAGTACGGACATCAGTAAGGATTTCAGCAAGCCAGTCAGACAGCAAAGGATGTGAGTAGGTTGGAGTAAGAAAGTCGAAATTATTCGGTATGAGTGAAGTATCATAGGGACAATCAAATGTTCATTATGTTATATTTATTAGTAAAGTCAAGTTGAATGGACTGAGTCTGACTTCACTCATTGTTCTATATTCTCACTTGATGTGAAATAAAGTGGTGTAATAATGTCTGGCTTCATCATTTGCTCAGCCCATCTTCACCAAAATTAAAGGAAAACACCTGAAAATTACACAAATACCCGATTCAGATCACAAAGGTTACATCATTGGAATGTCATTATACAGATAGCTATTGGGTAGTCCAAGTCAAATCCCATACAACTAAGATGCTCAGACCTCTTGAGAATGACTGACATAATGGAAACTAACAGATCCAAATTTGCAACAGTTGTTCGAATGCAGAGCACTATGACCCCAATGTGCACTCATCCATTCCTTTCATTCCTTTCTTGATTATTTATTCCTCAGTAGAAAAACACTTCACTGAGCATTGAGGCACATTTGTCAGGAATTTCCTCAGAACACGTCCTACTTGAGCATATTTTCACCAAACATGAAGAAACGCTGGAATCTTACCACCTTTGAAACTTTTCTGCTGTCAGAACCAAAAGCGGGTCCACGGCCCAATAATGTTGGATGGATGGTGGATGTCGTGAACTTACTTGAGATTGCCAAGTAAGGACAGCCAGTGGATGGGTTCACAAGGCAGGAAGCCCAATCAGGTGAGCCAAACCAATGCACAGCTGGCAGCTTCACTGGATGTGATGGGTGTTGCTGAAGCAGACAGGGTCCTGCAAGCACACCTCAAGATGGAAGTGTTCACTGAAATCTTAACAAATTTAAAACTGGTGAATGAGCACAGCTGGCAGACCATCGTTGTGGAGGGAGGACCCTCTACTGGAGTGTGATTTAGAGGAAGTGTTGATCTTACTTCCAAAGTCAGGAGGATCCCTCTGGCACTGTCATTTTTTTCCAACTGGTCCCTGAAACAGCACAATTGGTTAACTGCTGCCACATTTATCTCATCTCTGACAAGACAGCTCAAGTGTCTATTTTTCAGATGTTACTCTATTATCCCAGCTGTATCACCTGACCTCCTTGCACATTCAGTGGGGTCACTGGAAAGGAATCAGAAGTGGTGAAATCTTGTTAGTGTTCCTCTCTATAGTTGGCAGATGCCGACAAAATTTCTATCTCACTGTCATGCTGGTTGATTGAGCACAGACAAATGCAGAAACCTTAATGTTCTATAGCCCTGCTAACCATGATCCCAAACCCATATAGGATTGCCAACAGTGATTACATGTATTCCTGGAGGTTTCATATATGACTCTCCTCCTGCACGAGCACTTCCATTCCTGTGACACATTGCTTCTATGCCATTTGAAAAGCAAAAAGATCCCACTGAATGATGGTAGTCTGTTAACCAAACAGCCTATTTTTACCAGATGCAAAAACTATTGAAAATGGGGAGAGAGAAATGTTCAAAGAAGATGACAAACATAAACAATCATTTTAATATCCAAATGATTTTTCTCCATCATGGGCGCAGATTTCAGCCCTGGAAATTGCTATTCAATTCCTGGAGACACGTGACAAATCTTGGAGGCATTGTAGGAAATTGTGATTTTCAGACCCAGGAACGGGCGATTATGGACTTTGCGCTGATGATATCTCTGCTGGAGCGCAAGAAATCAGCTCCAATATTGCAGCAAGCACTGAGCCATTTGGTCTTCCTGATCAACTGCATGTTAAAATGCTTAATTAATTCACATAAAAAATGTCATGACTGCTCTCTTGCTGGTTTGGTCAGCTGTTTAAGGATAATTCTGCATCATTGTCCCACATAGACAAGAGCTTGCATTGTCAAAATTAAGCAAATAATATTAACACCCCTTACAAGCGTCCAGCGCTTGTAAGATCCCACCCAAGGCCAACAGAGAATGCTGTTCTGTGGGCCTCGCACCCACTCCCCTTTCTGGGGTAGGCGAGGCAGTAAGATTCGGGCCATGGTGTCTATTGCACTGCATTATGTTATATCACTGAGCATCTGCACTGGGCCTGCAGATCTAATGAGGATGGGATTATATGGAGCTCTCCCCGCACCAGCTGAGGGAAGTTCACATTTATCTAATTCCTGCTTGATGCCACTACTTAAATGCCATCTGTCACTCAGTTCTAATGTGACATGACAGCCTCGGTATTGGTCAGATTTGGAAATCGACATGCATTAGAAAAAAAAATTAAAAATTTCAAATTAGATTTGAAAGGCACATGAGCTTATGGCTAAAAGATGATTCATGTTGTGTTGTTAGACATTTAATCAAAAGAACACATGGAAGGAGACCCAAGGTATCTACTATTACTAACAGCAGACACAAAGAATTCACCCAATTGTGTTTAAGCATCACTGGTTGAGCTGCTTCATTGTATATTTATGTTTCCACAATACTCTATGTACAATCCCTGCAATGGGAATCAACAGGAAAATCTTTCACTGATTGGAATCATATTCAACATAAATAAAGATGATTGGGGTCATAGTAGATCAAACATCTCAATCCTAGGATATCAGTGCAGGGGTTCTCCAGGACATAGAGTGCAATTTTCCCGGTCCGCTACGCTGCTTGAACATAAGAACATAAGAAATAGGAGCAGGAGTAGGCCATCTAGCCCTTCGAGCCTGCCCCGCCATTCAATAAGATCATGGCTGATCTGTCGTGGCTCAGTTCCACATTCCCGCCCTCTCCCCATAACCCTTAATCCCCTCGCTTATCAAAAACCCATCAACCCGCGTCTTCAAAATATTTAGCGAGGCAGCCTCCACCACCTCAACGAGCAGAGAATTCCAGAGATTCACCACCCTTTGAGTGAAGAAGTTCCTCCTCAACTCCGTTCTAAACCGCCCCCCCTTTATCTTGAGGCTGTGCCCCCTAGTCCTACTGTCCTTTCTGAGCGGGAAGAGTCTCTCCACCTCTATCCTATCCATCCCATTCATCATCATATACGTCTCAATGAGATCTCCCCTCATTCTTCTAAACTCTAACGAGTACAAGCCTAGTTTATTCAGCCTCTCCTCTCTCCTCGTATCTCAAGCCCCTCAACTCCGATATCAGCCTAGTAAACCTCCTCTGCACTCCCTCCAAAGCCAAAATATCCTTGAGTAAGTACAGCGACCAAAACTGCACACAGTACTCCAGCTGCGGCCTCACCAATGCCCTATACAGAGTAGCGCAGAGGACCAGGAAATGTCAGCGGGTGGTCAAAAGTAGGAATTGTGACTGGGATCTGGACAGTCGCAATCCTCCCAGCTATTTTCTTTCCACATGATCAGCCTCATGCCGGGGAACAGCGCAAGGCTATTACAATATGAAAATATTTGTTTGCATCTCTTTTTCATAGAATAGAATCATAGAATTCCTACAATACAGAAGGAGGCCATTTGGCCCACTGAGCCTCCACTGTTGACAATCCTAAACAGGTCCAATCCCCGCGATTAGCATGGCCAATCAACCTAATTTGCATTTCTTTGTTCTGTGGGAGGAAACCAGAGCACCCAGAGAAAACCCATACAAACATCGGGAGAATGTGCAAACCCACACACAGTGACCAGAGGCTGGAATTGAGCCCAGGTCCCTGACGCTGTAAGACAGCAGTACTAACCACTGTGCCACTGTGCCACCTTTTTTATTTTATTTATTTTTCTCCCCCTCCCTCTCTGACCTGGGATGCAAATGTCTGGGCTCACTAATGTTTCTGACTCAGCCGATAGAGCTTCACACCAATGGGGATCACATATGATCCCCAGCAACAGGGACCAGGCCTGATTGCCTCGCTGGTGAATTAGAAGCCATTGAAGCACTCCAAGAGATCAGGGCCAGGGGGAGCCCTAGGGCAGTGCTAGTCTGGCACTGCCAGCCTGGTACCCTGGCACTGCAGACTGGCACATTAGCAGTGCCAAGGGAGTGGGACCAGAAGGGGGCAGGGTCAGATGGGCAAAGCCAGACCAGGGGGTGGGGTGGGGGCCGGCACTCAGAGGCTGGGTCTGGCCATCAGGGAGGGCGGGGGGGGTTGGGGCCAGCCATCGGGGTATGCAAGGTTGGAGCCAGATGGTGGGGATGGCGTCAGAGCCAGCGATGTCTGAGTTGTCAATCGGTGCATGTGAACCAGTACTTGCTCTTCAGCAGTCTGATGCTGGCTTTCAGACAAGGTTCCACAGTTTGCCAATGGATGTCTTAAGCAGCTCACAAAAGCCTATGGATTTGCCCACATGACCAGCTCACCTAAATATCTGCAAGTGGAGGCCGAAAGAAGAATGAGGATGTTAAGGCTTTGACAAAATGACAATAGCAACTTGCCACTGTTGAGCAAGCATTCCATACTGCTCCAGAATAGTTTTGATCCATGCAAACTTTTAGGGCAAAGATGACTGTGGACTCAACTTTATATTATTTCGTAAGTGCTTCTGCTGCACCTCAAGAAATCAGGTATAGGGAGTGTAAGGGAATAGGCAATGGAAAACAGTGTCAAATTCAATGCAAGTCCATGGTCACCAATGTCTTCTTAGCACATGGTACCTGAGGGAGAAGGAAGTGAGAGGATGATGAGTATTATGTAAATCAATCCCATAGAGTACATAACTTACCAGAACTCCAGGGAGGGGTGTCAGTATAGATTCGTGACCAAAATTGTGAAGGCTAGCTTTTGGAAAAAAACACCTCATTCACAATCTTATCTTGTGGAGATTGAAATAGAAGAGTGAGAAGCAACAGAAGTGCACTCATATCTATAATAAGATAACCTTCAATGAAATGGACCAGTTATCCAGAAGATCAGGATGACAACCTGTACAGCAAGCCTGATGATTCACAGGCTACTCTACTGAGTTTGAAAGAGACTATGCAAACTTGAAGCCTATCCATCCTCCAAGAGAATTGAAAACAAGGTTGGGGAGATTGGTGAACCCACCACAATGGTTATCGAGGATCAAAGCAAAGACTGGAGGGAAGATGTATTGTAAAGGGTTACTGTTAAATATGTGAAAAGGCAGTCTACATCATCAGTGATGCAAGATTACATGACAGCAGAGCCTTCTGTGAGAAGCCTCGCACTAAGCCTTCTCCTGTATCTAGTTAGAAAGATGTTTAACAAAAGATTAAGTTTACTGACAGCCTTGCTTTGAGTCATTTCTATTTGATCCTAACCAAGGACAGCCTAAGCTTGGACCCACAACAATAAAAGACAACCATGAAAAAAAAATAAATGTGAACAATAACATTGCTACCAGGAACAGACAGCTGAATTTTATGATCTCAGATGTATCTAACCAATTGTCTCCCACCTGGAGAGACTATTGTACTCTTACTGATTATTAATACCAACTGCTGGAATGTACATGGTGTGACTTTGTTGGGTTTCACTTGGCATTAAAGCGTCTCAGCCACATCTCAACTAAAAACAGAAGCGTAGAATGTTATCAAAAACTGTGATTCTTTTACAAACAAATTGATAGTCCACATAATAGTTGTATTCTGTAAAAATATATAAAATATAAGAGTCTTAGATTATCTTATTTAAGGAAAGCTCACCATTTCTACCTTGTCCAAACCCTGTAAATTCCATTAATACAATGATAAGGATCCTCAGTAAAGCCAGTTCATGCAGACAAGAGTATTTGCTGTGATTCTACCAAACGAAATATTGAACTTTGACATGCACAAACAACAATGGCAGTTACTTTGAAACTGAAAATGTATTTCCACTGGCAGACTCATTACCAATTTCAGGCTACATTAATTTATTGATTAAGGACGGAGAGGATGGGTGGATCTTGAGCCCATTCTCTCCATCCTTGGGAATGGTGGAGCAGGTTCAAAATGTGGAGAATTCAGAAAAACATGACTGTCGCTGGCAATATCGCATTTTCTGATTTTGAATGAACCTTGCCAGCAGAGTAATAGAGAACGTATCGGGGAACGGCTGGAGGCTGTTATACATCAGCATATCATTAACGAGTACTCACGCCAGATATTAAGGCCACACTGAATATTTAGCTGGTGCCAGTGTGACATCACTTCATTTACAAGAGGTCTACATATGCATGACCCTCGTGCCGTCACCTCCGTGGGGGATATTGGAGGTGAGCACTTGGCAGGGCCAGTGTGCAAAATAGGCAGGAGGCAGCCACAACATTGGGAAACATTTGGGTGCAAGTTACAGCTGCACAGAGCGATTCAGGTCACGGCTCTGTTAGGACTCCTCACTGCTCACTGTGGTGTTCTCGCTCTTTCAGTTCACGATTCAGGACAATCATTGAGCTTCTTGATTTGGGCTTTCTACTGATCAGGATTGACCAATAGCAAAGACAAATATAGCTTTTGCCAAAAGCTGATGTGGCGGCAAAGTGCATATCTCAACGACAAAGCATTTTGGCTTACTCCTCACTTCTTTGATTTATTATCGTCACATGTATACAGTGAAAAAAATTGTTTCTTGCGCGCTACACAGACAAAGCATACCGTTCATAAAGAAAAAAACGAGACAGTGCAGAATGTAGTGTTACAGACATAGCTAGGATGTGGAGAAAGATCAACTTAATGCAAGGTAAGTTTTTTTAAAAGTCTGACGGCAGCAGGGAAGAAGCTGTTCTTGAGTCAATTGGTATGTGGCCTCAGACTTCTGTATCTTTTTCCCGACGGAAGAAGGTGGACAATGACACTCACAACCATTGAGTTTTTATTGCCCAAAAGCTGAAATTGCAGCAAAGTGCATATCTCAATGAGTAAAGCATTTTGATTGGCTCCACATTTGTTTCCATAGTGGCTCTCACTGCCATTGAATCATTTTTGCCGAAAAGCTGATGTTGCAGCAAACTGCATAACTCAATGAGCTAATTTTTTGCCCCCAACACAATCACCCACCAACCCCACACCACCCTCTTCAGGGCAACTGCCACATTACCCAGGCAGACCCTTAATAATCTGTACCTCTGTTCTGCCATTCACACATTGTGATCACTTAATGGACATGTTTAGCACCTTTCTCAGCCTTCTTCATTATCACTTACAGTTCCTTTGTCCAACTGCAGCAGCACCCCCTCCCAAATTCATAGTATAAGTCTCATCTGATTTTCTCTCTGACGACAGGTCATCCTGACTCGAGAGATTCTCTCTCCATAGATGCCACCACGCCTGCTGAGATTTTCCAGCATTCTCTGTTTTTGTTGCTGCTAACTTCCATGCCCTGTTGCCTGTGGTGACCTTGGTGGGTGTCCCCTGGGAGCCTGCACCTTTAGGGCCCTGGCCTGCTTTCGGGCATTACGGTTATTGCACTGCTGCCTTCACCAGTGTAGCGAGTTGCTGCTCGGCCAGCTCGAAGGCTCTCTGCTCAAATGGCATTAGGGTTCTAAACTCCAGCATAACTCTAGCTGGGCTTGCTTGCTCACGCTTGTTGTGGTTTATTTGTCCTGCAATAACACACATAGGGAGAGTGTGCGTGGCAGTGTTGACATTTAAGATGGTGATGAGGTGTGGTAGGCGTTGGTCTTGAGTGGGAGGAGCGTGGCAGCAAGTAGGGGACAACATGGCCATTGGGGGACCATGGAAGAGGGCCTCCTTACAGGTGTTGGCAAAGCCTGAAGTGGCTGGATGAGGGATGAAGGAGGAACTGTGAGGAGGGCCAGAAAAAGACAGCATGAGTCTCATTTATCCTGGCTGAGCATAGAAAATCATTTATCTTCTTGTGCTCTGGCTACCCCGTCCTCTTTTACAGTGAGCTGGCACTCACCAGGGCTGCCACTTCATCCAGGTGGGGGTGGTGACCTTGGTGTGAGGCCTTTTCCTGGAGCTGGGGTAGAGTGCATCCCATGTGTGTTGCACTCGTCTGAGAAGTCTTGTCAAGGCTCCCTCTGAGAATTGCAGTACGACCTTCCAGGCTGCTATCCCCTGCAGTAGCTGTGGAACAAGGGCTGGGGAGCTGTTTGAATGTAGCTCCCCATTGATTGGCACAGTTAAGTTGAGCCATGGGGGGCAAATCAGAGGGAGGCCACTCTGGGTGCAGCATGATTCTCATGGCCATAAAAGCTTTTGTCATTGAGGCTTAAGATTCAGTCAGAAATTATGCCGGCAGGATTCACTCCATATTTCTCACTGGAATCTCCACTTGGACAAATTCTGGTAAGATCAGTCCTTATGAATACCATTCTACAGCATTACTTCAGAGAACCATTGAAATTTACAGAAAAGGAGGTCATTCAGCCCATCAGGTACTAGAAGAAGTGGAAAAATAGGGGATTGTACTTATCACATGGAGAAAATAAGTGGAGCCCACAAATCTCAACAGACAACCACAAAGCCAGTCACCTTTTCATGCTGTCAGTCAACTTGTGGGGGTGACTAGAACCATGGTATCTGGCTGCAACAGCTGCCAGTTCCAAAGTGATTGCTGGTGCTGTGCCTTCTTGGGGAAACCATCCCACTCCCCACCTAAACCATGCAAGCAGACCTGATATTGCAGCCACATAGGTGTGAGAACCTTGCGTGCTTTTTGTTATGGTAATCCAAAGTGAAATCTACGATCCCCATTGTCCTACATTATCATTCACATGCTCATTCACTGTTCCTTTAATTATATAATGGACTCTGCCTCAGTTACTCACAATCGAGCATCATTCCATGCTCCTGAAACCCCCTGCATAATTCCCCTGACATCTCTCTTCCTTCCATTAACAAAATCTAAAATTGATGGCCACTCATATTTGACTTCCTAACCAGAAGGATTAGTTTTTTCCCCTCCTATTTACCCCATTAACACGCTTCATAATTTTAAAATCTATTAAATCTTCTCTGTGCAACTTTCTGCGTTGCAGTATTTCAAACTAATTCACACCATAAATCACTTTTAAGCTTGTTGCTTATCGGTATGTTAGCAAACTATGCGTTCAACCAATCTGCTGTCCTAAGAGCAAATCCATTGCAAGATAAATGAGGCAGAGTATGGCAAATTATATTTAAAAATGTTATTATAGATGCTAATGTAAGGGTATCTCCGAGTCATTACATCCTGGAAGGCACAATATAAATTAAAGAAAATTAAATGTAAATGTAGTAGAACTAACCTATTCATCAATAATCAGTGATAAACATTTGGATTAATCAGTACAGCTGGAAAATAAATAAAAAACACTAAGAACATTCAAAGTATGATTGAATACTAAAATAAGGGGACAGATATTATTGGGAAGAATGTTGATGGACCAAATGGCTATTTGTCTTTGAGTTTTTCCAATGCTTTTAATTATTCCTAGTAAATATAAAGAACTTCCGGAGTCTAGTTCTTTTGTTTGTCAAGCATTCATATTTTCTATTCCCTGAAGCACCAAGTAACTTCCCTTAATCTCCAAGTTGATGTATTAGAGGTGATGTCAGCCTGGATGTTTTTTCTTTGGATCTCATCCAGTGGGGTCAATCTATTTAAAGACTGCTGGTTTCATGGTCTTATTTTTATGTTGGACTCAACTGAGTAAGAAAAATTATGGTAAAAAAATACATCCAAATTACACAGAAGTAGAACTGTGTTTGCATCCTAATAACTGCTCCCTGAAGGGTAAACAACAATGTTATATCAAACAAGAACAGCAACTGAGAGGCTCTCTATATTCATGCATGTGGTTTGGACAAGTTGGCTCTAGGTGTGCTAACACTGCTGCTTTCAGAGAACGGAGCTCATACTCCAGGATTAGGATCACGCCAGGTGCTCACATCTGCACGGCTGCAATATCAGGTCTGCTTGCAGGTTTAGATGGGGAGTGAGAAGGCACCAAGAAGGCACAGCAGCAGCAATCACTCAAACTGGCAGTTGCTGCAGCCCGGATACCATGGTCCTAGTCACTCCCACAAGTTTTGGTCGCCGCACTCATGGAAGGATATATTGGCCTTGGAGGGAGTGCAGAGGAGGTTCACTAGGCTGATACCGGAGATGAGGGGGTTGGACTATGAAGAGAGACTAAATAGACTAGGTCTGTACTCGTTGGAGTTTAGAAGGATGAGGGGGGATCTTATAGAGACGTATAAGATAATGAAGGGGATGGATAGGGTAGAGGTGGAGAGATTCTTCCCGGTTAGAAAGGATAGCAGGACTAGAGGACACAGCCTCAAGATACGGGGGGGGGGCACAGTTTAGATCGGAGTTGAGGAGGAACTTCTTCACTCAAAGGGTGGTGAATCTCTGGAATTCTCTGCCCGTTGATGTGGTGGAGGCTACCTCGCTAAATATATTTAAGTCACGGGTAGATAGGTTTTAGATAGACAGGGGAATTAAGGGTTATGGAGAGAAAGTGGGAAAGTGGAACTGATCCACTTCAGATCACCCATGATCTTATTGAATGGCGGGGCAGGCTCGAAGGGCTAGATGGCCTACTCCTGCTCCTATTTCTTATGTTCTTATGACTGACAGCATGAAAAGATGACTGGCCTTCCCATTAAGATGGATAATTTACTTTGACTACATACAAGAACAAATCTGCAGTCTGTCCATTCAATTGTACTGTTACATCAATTCAGCCCCTGAATGGAACTACTTCTCTCATGTAAGTTTTTAATATGATCTTCAACAATTTGAGAGAGGTATGTCAAGAGCAGAGTTCACCTCCATCTTTACCAGCTGTCTATCTGGTAGTGGTGTGACCCAGTACTGATTTGTAGCACCAGCAATAGGTTGAATTTTGTGGGCTTCATTTATCTTCTTCACACGGTAAGCACAATCCCCCCCTTTTTGCTAATTCTCTTAGTACGCTCCTGTCCTGTTGCTTCTGATTCTCGGGCTGTATCGCAGGCCCTACCTCTTAGGAATGGAAACATTACCACCTGCAAGTTTCCCTCCAACTCACTCACCATTTTGACTTGGAACTATATCACTAGTCCTTTACTGACACTGGGCCAAAGTTCTGGAACTTCTTCCCCAACAGCACTGTGGGTGTACCTACAGCACATGGCTTCAGTGGTTCAGGAAGGCACTTCATCGTCACCTTCTCAAGGGCAATCATGGTTGGGCAACAAATGCTAACTTTACTGCTGACACACATCCCATGAAAGAATAAAACAAATAAGATAATGGAGATAATGACACAATATCACTGCTGCTTTCCTTATAATTATTTATTTTAACAAAATGACTGAGAATTGCCAAAACTTTATTGTGTATCACCTACACTTGGAAAGTATCCAAGCTGATGTTGTACTTAATAAGCAAATCATTTGAAAATATTAGAGACAGCTTACCTTGCTACACTTCGGTAATTCAATGTAATTGAAAATTGATTTTTCCCCAAGTATGAACTAATTCAGGAAGTACTTCAAAATTAGATAGTGGGGCCATCGAGTTTTAAGATGCTATTTTATTATCTTACAAATAATTAACATCTTAACAGAATATAAATGAAACACTCTGGACTGCAGCAGTGAAACTGAAGCACCCTAACAAAGTTAATAACATTTTCTACCTAATATTTCAATATCACTGAAGTAATTCAGAGGTTTTCTTTTTACATTCCCCTGTGAAATTAATTTTCCAGGCAGTTTCTTTTCACACCTTATCTTTTCAAAGCCTCTTTCTTCTTCTCAGCCCAATGCTTTTCTCTCCCAGGTGAGGCGAGTTTGTTACTGCAATTGGAAACTCATGGGCTGTCACTAAAACAAGCAATAATGCTACTACATCAACCCAGCTGAGAATTTTGGGTATAAGTGCATGGTAGAGTGGGGAAAATATAATTTAGATATTCTAGTTTTGATGGCCAGCAAATTTATACGTTCTTTCAGATTTACAACCAATCTGTCCATTTGACCCCTTAGGATTGTGATTGACTTGCTATTTCTGGAGAGTACAGGAACTCTACATTGGCTCAAAGCACCACCTTCATTAAACAGGGTGAGTAAGCTTTCTTTGATATTCCAGCTATTCAGTACTTCAGCTGTCTCAATACTTAACTTTTGTTTGTAACATAGTGGGCCTTAGGAGGTGAAAAACTGCTGATAAAAATCGACAGAGAAAAGCAGCCAATTACAAGCCCAAAGTTCAAAAAAAACATGGCTTTGATCCTGGGGTTATTGCCATAACAGTCATTGTCAGCAGTTTAAATACTGCTCTTAGAAACAGGTTTCTATTTTACTTACTTTTGTATCATTCATGAATCTTTATTTCAAGTTGTTTTGTTCTGTTGCACCGTGTCTGTATGTTTCGATCCAATAATGTTTACACCAAATACAAAATAATTCTGCAGCCTCCACTACTAGAATTTGTATCAAGCCAAAGATGTCTCTAAGATCTAATCATCCCACAGATATTTATAATTCTTGACTAATTATATTAATATTCATTCCTTTAGGACTGTGTGTGGTGCTGGTCACTCTCTACAGTGAAGAACCAAATGTGTTCTGAAGGAAAGGTAATTGAATGAAGTCCCCTCAGGATGGTGAAGGATACAAGGAATTCACACTCAGGCTAAAATTTCAATTAAATAACAATCTGAATGGAAAAGCCTCAAGGGAGTTTCCTCACTAGCTTTCCTTCAGAGAGGTGAGAAAGATAAAAGATAATAGGACAGATGTTACACGAGCTGAAATATTCAGAGCTATTTCTGCCTTGCATTTTTCCACAGACTTTTTCTGAGTTAGTTCCTTTACTGTTGAAAAGTCTGATGACAACTAAACAAACATTGAAATGATGCCAACTCTCCAGGAATTTTAAAAAGTCTATTTACAGGATGTGGATGTCGCAGGCTAGGCCAGCATTTAATGCCTTTCAGAAGGTGATGGTGAGCTGCCTTCTTGAACCGCTGAAGTCCCTGAGATGTAGGTACACCCAAAGTGCTGTTAGAGAGGGAACTGATCTAGTGACTTATTTCCAAGTCAGGATAGTGAGTGACTTGGAGGGAAATGTTCAGGTGGTGGTACTCCCAGATACCTTCTGCTCCTATCCTTCTAAATGATACTAGTAGTGGGTTTGGAAGGTGATGCCTAAGAAATCTTGATGAGTTCCTGCAGTGCATCTTGTAGATGGCACACATGGCTACCATTATTCATTGATAGTAGAAGGAGTGTGTGTTTGTGGAAGGAGTAGCAATCAAGCAGTCTGCTTTGTCCTGAATGGTGTCGAACCCCTTGAGTGTTGTTGGAACTGCACACATCCAGGCAAAAGGAGTGTTCCATTACACTCCTGACTTGTGCCTCGTAGATATTGGACAGGTTTTGGGAAGTCAGGAGGTGAGACACTTGCAAAAGGATTCCTCGCATTTATCCTGTTCTGGCAACCACAGTATTTCTTTGGCTAGTTTAATTCAGTTTCTATTCAAGGATGTTGGCAGTGGGGGGATTCAGCAATGGTAATGCTACTGAATGGCAAGGCGTGATGGATTGATCCTTTCTTGTTGGTGATGATCATTGCCTGGCATGAATGTTATTTGTGACTTGCCCCTGTCCAAGCTTGAATATTGTCCAGGTCTTTCTGCATTTGGACATGGACTGCTTCAGTATCAGAGGAGTCATGAATGGTGCCAAACAGGGAGGGAGAGAGAGAAAGGGGTGGAGCAAGAGAGAGAGGGAAGGAGAGAGAGAGAGAGAGCAAGAGGGGGAGAGAGAGGCACGGGGAGAGAGAGGGACGGGGAGAGAGAGAGATGGGGAGAGAGAGAGAGAGGGGCATGGGGAGAGAGAGAGGCAGAGGGAGAGAGAGAGAGGGACGGGGAGAGCGAGAGGCATGGGGAGAGAGAGAGAGGCACGGGGAGAGAGAGAGGCACGGGGAGAGAGAGGGACGGGGAGAGAGAGAGATGGGGAGAGAGAGAGAGAGAGAGGCATGGGGAGAGAGAGAGAGGCACAGGGAGAGAGAGAGAGGCACGGGGAGTGACAGAGAGGCACGGGGAGAGAGAGAGGGATAGGGAGAGACAGAGAGGAACTGAGAGAATGACTGAGAGAGAGGGACTGAGAGAGAAAGAGAGGGACTGAGAGAGGAAGAGGGACTGAACGAGAAAGAGGGACTGAGAGAGGGAGTCCAGTCATCAGCAAATATTCCCACCTGACTTCATGATAGAAAGATCACTGATGGAGTAGCTGAAGATGGTTGGCCAGAGGACTACCCAGAAGAATTCCTGCAGTGCTGTCCGAGATGATTGACCTCCAACTATCATAACCTAGGTCTGACTCCAACCAGTAGAGGGTTTTATCCCTGATTCATAATGACTTCTATTCTGCTTCTTAATGCCACACTCGGTCAAATGCTCACCTTATCTCTGGCATTCAGCTATTTTGTCCATGTTTGAACCAAGGCTGTAATGAGGTCAGCAGCTGAGTGACCCTTGCGGAATCCAAGCTGAGGGTTATTGGTAAATGCTACTTGATGGTGCTGCTGATGACTTCTTTCACCACTTTACTGATCATCAAGGGTAGACTAATAAGGCGGTAATTAGCTGGGTTGGGTTTGTCCTGTTTCCTGCGTACAGTTACACTTGGGCAATTTTGGGTAGATGCCAGTATTGTAGCTGTACTGGAACAGCTTGGCTAGGGGCATGGCATATTTTGGAGCACAAGTCTATAATATTATTGCTGCAATACTAACAGGGCCCATAAACTTTGCATTATCTAATATTGAATGAATCGAATTGGCTGAAGATTGATATCAGAGATGCTGGGGACATCCAGAGGAGGCTGGAATGGATAATCTACTTGGCACTTCTCCCTGAAGATTGTTAATTATGCTTTGCCTTATCTTTTGCACTGATGTGCTGGTTCCTCTATCTTTGAGGATGGAGATATTTGTGGAACCTCCTCCTTCACTGAGTTGTTTGATTGTCCACCAACATTCACGGCAGGAAATAGCAGCTCTGCAGAACTTAAGACCTCATTCATTGGTTGTGGAATTGCTTAGCAGTCTATTACTTGCTGCTTATATTGTTTGGCCACAAGTACTCCTGTGTTGTAGCTTCACTAGGTTGCTACCTCACTTTTGGGTATAGCTAGTGCTGCTCCTGGCATGCCATTCTGCATTCTTCATTGAACCATGGTTGATCCCTGGTTTGGTGTGGTAATGGCAAAGTGGGGGATATGGCTGGCCATGATGTCACAGATTGTAGTTGAGTATGATGCTGCTGCTGAAGGCCCACAGTGCCTCAAGAAAGTCTTGATTGCTCAGTTTATTTGAAGTCTATCTCACATAACACAATAGAGGGTATCCTCAATGTGAAGATGGGGCTTTGTCTCCACAAGGACTGTGCAGTGATCACTCCTACTGATACTGTCAAAGTCAGGTGCATCTGCAGAAGCAGACTGGTGAGAATGTAATCGAGTATGTTTGTCCCTCACTACCTACCACTGTCATGGTCTAGCAACTATGTTTTTAGGATCCTACCAGTTTAATCTGTGGTGGCACTACAGAGTTACTCCTGGTGAGGACATTGAAGTCCCCCATCCAGAGTACATTCTGTGCCCATGCCACCCTCAGTGCCTTCTCCAAATGGTAATCAGCAGGAGGTTTCTTTGCCATGAGATTTCATGGGGTCCAGAATCAATGTTGAGAACTTCAAGGACAACTCCCTCCCGATTATATACCATTGTGCCGCCATCTCTGTTGGGTCTGTCCTTCCCTTAAGACAGGACACACCTAAGAACGCTAATGGTGGTGTCTGGGACATTATCTGTAAGGTATGATTCTATGAGTATGCTATGTCAGGCTGTTGCTTAACTAGTCAGTGAAACAGTTCTCTCAGTTTTGGCATGAGCACCCTGATGTTAACATGAACTTTGCAGGGTCAACAAGATTAGGTTTACCATTGCCATTTCCAGTGCCTAGATCGATGTCAGGTGGTTCATCCAGTTAAATTCCTTTTTTTTGTAGTGATTGAAAACTACTAGGCCATTTCAGAGAACACGCAAGATTCAATCCCATTTATGTGACTCTGGAGTCACACGTAGGCCAGACCTGATAAGGAAGGCAAATTTCTTAAAGATTAGTGAACCAGTGGGTGTTTATGACAATCAATAATGGTTTCAGATTTCATGGTCATCATTAGACTTTTAATTCCAGTTGAATTTAAATTCTACAATCTGCCATGATGGGATTCAAACCCGGGTACCCAGGCTATGACCCTGAATCTCTGGACAATACCACTGAGTCACTGTGTCCATGATAAACCATCTCTCCTCATTCTTCTCAACTGGATCATTTGACACAGCTATCATCCTTCTTCAAATGACTTTCCTTCATTGTCTAGCTGGGTGGAACTGCATTCACCTGATTCTATTCTTATCTAGCCAGTCAGTCATAGCCAGATGGATTCATTTCCCATTCTCACACTGTTACCTCAAGGACCTAATCTTGGCTTCTCCTATTTCTCACTGACTAACTGCACCTTGGCAACAGCAGCGCAAAACACATCAGTGTGAAGCCAATATGTTTGGTTAAAAGCTTAAGTGCTCTGCCCTTCCCAATCTAAATCCTTCCTCTCACAAATGGAGATGAAAAACATTTTTGCTGGTCTGACTGATAGCAAATCCCACATGGTTCATCTATTGTAATATTCCAGTATCCAAAGGAATCTTACAAAGCTTGTACACTTTAACTGTGGGATATAATTAATCATCAGCCATAAGCCTGTCTTCCCCTTTTCATCACACCAGCAACCATTCCCATTCTGTAAATGTTGTCCTGTATACATTCAAAAATATATTTAAGACCAAGGACAAAGCTAAGATGTTTCAAATATATTTTGTGAATTTCTCATGCCATATACCCCCTCAAATCTGTTCTATCATTCAATTAGAGTTGTACCTCCACTTCATTTACTCATTTTAACGGCATATTGCTTGATTGGGAAGCTGGGTCACAGTGATAGTGTCCATACCTTTAGGCAAAAGAATCCAGATTCAAGTCGTACTCTGGAACATGATGGCCATGGAAGACATATTCATAATGTGGCCAAACAGGGTGATTATCAGCCAGTAAATCCTTCCAATACATCTGACGGTGGGAGCTAAAAGTGGAGAGTTTCTTGGTCAGCCATACTGCAGAAGGCAATTGCAAGCCACTGTAGTATATTGCCAAACATAATCATGGAACAACCCAATGGAAGTTCATGGTTACCATCGCCCTCTTAGGGAAAGAAACCTGCAGGAGGAGGTCCCTTTGATCCCCTTGTCTACCAAAAATCCATCCACCTCAGTTTTGCAATCCCCAACTATTGCTGCATCCACAGCTTTTAAGGCAGTTCAAGATTATCACTATTACAAACTTCCCTCCCAAATCTCCTGGTTCTAATTTTAAGATTATGCTCCCTTTGTTCCTGATGCCCCCAAACAGAGGAAATAATTTCCCTGCATTTCCTCTATTGAATCCTTTTAACATGTTAAATACTTGAAGTAGATTACCAATCAATCCCCTATTAAAAGGAATACCAGTGATGTTTATAATAACCTGTCCTCATTATTTAACTCTTGAGACTCAGTCTCATTCTGGTATCTATGCTAAGGGAGTGATTCTCCCAAAAGGAAGTGTCAAATTCACCTAAAAACTGGAATTCCACTGGTTTTTTTCAGCGGAAGTTTCAAAATGAATCTCCCAAACTTTGAACTGCAGAGTGCACTAGCATGAATCATGCAAAAATTCAGAGGATGGGGACAATTCCCGCTAGAGAGGCTGGCAACTTGATGCTGAGTGGGCCATTGCACATGCGCCGATCTGTCAGCGCTGAGATAGGCACATGCGCAGCAGCCTTGCACTGCCTCCCAATCACTGGTCAGCTCAATCATTGGCTAGCCCCGCAACCCCTCAATCCTTCATTGCTGCCCCTCCAATTCCACCCCCCATGGCCCAATCGCTGGCCCCACGAACATGTCCGGGCCAGCCTTCACTACCTCCCACCCCTCCCACTGCCCCAGCAGCTTCAATCACCCAATCCACCTCCCCGGAATGGCAGCTTTAAATGATGTAAGTACTTAAGCTTTCAAACCACTGCTCTGCCGCAATTCCTAATTTCTCACTGTTAGAAAAATATTACCATTTATCTTTCTTATATTCAAAGTGATTGACTTCACACTTGATCACATTGAACTCTGCACTGGTTTTGCACACTCATTGAATCTGTCCAAGCCCCCTTTCAATTTATGGCTCCAAAATGCACCATGTGACAGAAATTCTAAGGTGTTTTATGGAGTCAGCTTAGATCATAAGTTTTGCACTTTGAACTTCGGCATGCGTAAGCATAAGATGTATTCACCCCAGGTATGATTCGTATTAACATATGATAAGACAATTAGCAATAACTTCTACCAATTACAAACAAAGCAAAGAAAAGAACCATCACATTGTATATACCTTAACAGCACCAAATACTGTTGCAACTAAACAAACCTTACAAACATACACCCATCCCAGGTTTAGCACAGAAAATATGAATGGTCATGTGATGCTGAATTTTCTAGCTCTTCAACACCTGCTGTGAATCAGTCCTTTAGATAGAGAATTGAAGCTCTGACTTCCCAGCCCTGGAGCTTCCAGCCCACCTTGAGGTAGAGATGAAGCCACTGCTTGCCTCTAGCTAGCAAACCACCAACGGCAAAATTTTCATTCCAGAAAAGAAAGACTGCTTCTAACTAGCCTGTAGAATTTCTAATACCAGGCAGAGAGATAAACACAATGCATCCAGCCTGCAGTCCAAACACCTTCTAACTAGCCAACAACCAAAACTGAAAGTAGAAAACTCCTGTGAGGAAAAGAAACTGTCTCATCTGACCTGTCAATCATTCTTGCCCCCAACAATTCAAAAGGGTTTTAAAACTCTGAAAACTCCAGGACATAGCAGTAGGCCCAGATTAAAACTAAACAAAAAGCCTGTTGCATGACTCTAACAACAATAGAAGGACATCAACTCAGACAGGTAGGCAACAAGCACAAAATGCCCTTTTAAAAGAATTATAGAGAAACATGATTATAAATACGCTTCTTAAAGGCATGATAATGTCACAACCTTTTCACCTGGTGTCATCTGCAAACTTGCATATGCAACATTCTACTTCTTCATTTTAGTTATGAAGAAATGTGGTGAAAATTTGAAGTTCCAGAGTGGATCCCTGTAGAACATTAATAATGTCCTATCAGTTGGAGTGCATAACTTTTATCCGCATTCTCTTTCCCCAACCTCCCAATTATAACTCAGTCCCTGCACTCTAATTTTCACCAATAATCTTGCATATGTAATTTATTCAAATACCTCTTGGAAATCCAAGTTGATAACATCAGTGGACATGGTTTAGTTTTGTATTAGTGACCGCTTCAAAAAAATTAATTAGATTAATTAGACACAACTTGCCCTCGAGAAAGCCATGGGCTGAATTTTCCTGGCTCATTGCAGGTGAGTTAGGGGGATGCATTGCAATGACTCTGCAATGCATTCCTGCCTCCTGGGGAACTTCCTGGGGAAATGAGGGAGAAAATTTAACAGCCCATATGAAGTGAGCAGCAAATGATATCACTCAAGGGTCCATTTTCTGATGGAGATGGGGTCTTCCCATCATTGGAGCGGAACCTCCATCATGTGGGAGGCCTGCCAGCCCTCCTCAGGTGGAATCCCAGCAGCATGGCAGGGCACTAGCGACACTTCCTATAAATCTCCCTATCCCAGAGGTGGGGCGATTGTCAAAATGCAGCTTGGTTGGAGAGGAGATTGCCCTCCACACTGCTAGTTCAGCAGCTGTGGCTATACTTTTAGTAATTTTAGAAGTTTTGAGAGTGTGTCTCCATCTTAAAGCACTGTTGCAGTTTCCCACCGACACCCACCACATCTGATGTACAGCCAATGCCCACAGCCCCAAGTACTCAGAGTTGTCCTCCCAGTTACACAGCCTGCTCGCAATCCCAAATTAAACGGGGTGCCCTTGACCCATTAATTTGGGGGGAGGGGTGTTGGTGGGGGCCTGCTGAAATTACAATGTGACAGGTAAATGTTATTATTTTGGTGTTATAAAATGTTAACCTCCAAAGATAGAGTTTTTCTATTATGAACGTTGACATAAAAGGCCTCAAATATTTTGAGACAGGCTATATGATTGCAATGGCACATTTTGAACATATAATTGATTTATTAACAGCTGAGAACTATGGAAGGTTTGAGCAAACGTGAATTTGCCTTTTGGAAATTATATGTAGTTTTATGTGCTGTCCTACTTTTGTGTTATCAGCTTATTTAAATACTGTGCTTCATATACCTAAGTCCAAGTCATCTATAAGTGTCGGTACAAAGCTAGACTCAGGTTGAAAAAGAATTGAATGCTCAGTCTATATTTTCTTTCATACCATATGCCTACATTTTTGTAAAAATTCTCCTTATCAAAATACTCTTTAAAGGAAAGAGCAGCTAACTGGAGCACCACCACCACAGTTCCCCAACACCAATCTGACTTGGAAATATATTGCTCTTCCTTTACTGTCACTGGGTCAAATTCTGGAACGCCCTCCCTAACATCACTGTGGAAATACTCTCACCATATGGGCTTCAGCAGTTTAAGAAGACAGCTGAACACTCATCTTCTCAAGGGCAATAAGGGATGGGCCATAAATGCCAAACTAGTGACACTGACATCCCGTAAGAGAATTGAACCGATATACACTCCTACTGTGATACAGTGTTTGAGTCATAGCAACAAATATTTTCAGTTTAAATTACATTGTTATTTATGTTTGTGTTCATCGGGGGGAGAAATTCATTTTGGGCATCCATAGTTAGCATCAATCACTCTTTAATCAGATCTTGATAAAGAGAGAGTAACACTCTCTCAGCATTGCCCTGAAAATGGAGAAAGAACTGCTCTGGTCATTATGTGCAGCAGCACCATAAATGCATTCAAAAGCATCCACGATTATAAAGGGCACTACTGAATTACCACACTGTAACATACAATGTACAAGACAGACACCTTGGCCATAAACAGGAAATCAATACCACTATCGAGGTTATTGGTGCCAAAGCATATTGGTTCAAGGTTTGAAATCTAATTACTTAAGCCATTCTTTTGATGATAAGGCTGCAATTTTTAAAAATAATGTTTGACCTGCAGATGCATTAAATTAACTTTCTGTTGGCATTGATGAGGGAAGTAATGGGGAAATTAGAGATGGGATTACCAGCTTGCAACATATACGTCAGTGACACAGGACTAACTGTGCACTGGTATTTCGTTCTCTAAATGGTCTATCTAAAAGCTGGATCTTGTTCTCAGAATGGTAAGACTCTGACTCTGTGCTCCCATGTGCTATTCAGAGTAGGGTCAGCACAATAAAAATATTTAATTTATTGCAGCCTAGCACCCACTTGTCCTTCGGCTTAACTTTCTGCCCCTTTTATGTCCCTGCCTTAAGCGTTTCCATAACATTTAATAAACTACCAGATTACCAGCAGATCAAGAGACAGACAAGCAGTTTTGGAGCTAAAACTATTACCAAATACATAGACAAAAACAGAAAACTGAATTATCGTCAATATCTGCAAAAAAAGTTACATAAATTTAGCACTGGTTTAGGATGTGCTTTATATAAAAGAAGAGCAACACTTGGAATGGGCTTACTATCCTGCAGGATAATAAGACCTTGGATGCAAGGTAGGACGCAATAAGATACAGCAATGGGGAACTGTAGGTGCTTATAGGTGATTGAAACAGTCTGGGCTGACACACACACCAAAGTTCCAAACTGTCAGATGTTTTTGTTCTTTCCAAATTTTATCTTTATGAAAATTTAAAGTGAGCTAATGTTCTGAAATCACAAACTAACATTTGAACTATGAAAAAAATCAGGCTTTAAGTGCCATTGGCATAATATTTTAATACCACAGTTTAGATATTCTTTTACAAATATGTTATTGGGCCAGTTAGCTGCCACTATAAATTTCAAATAGGAAGGCTGGTAGGATACAGAAATTCGCTAGTTGTCTATAAATGCTATTTATTATGAAGACTGGGGTTTCTGGTAACTGTAGTAAGATCAGAAATTCCATCTGATAACTTAGGCACTGCCATTTGGGATTGACCCTTCCCTGTTTACGATGTAAAACTTAACCAGATTTATATTTTGCTGACTGTGTGTTATCCAGACTACAAAATGAAATGTTCTCCAGTCACATTGACTGAGCAGTGTCAATGATAATAGTGTAAATTTACTAGGTGTCATATGCAAATAGCAACGCATGCTTTCCAAAACTTTAAGCCAAAAGAAACACCAAGCACTCATCATGAAGCCTCCAGCACTAATTCTGCTGTGGGCAAACATAAAGATTAGAACATTGACAGATTTATCACTGTTATCAACAACAACAGACTGGATTCTTTAGAAGTGAGATAATGCAGAAAATGATGAAAATGTACAACAGATAAATACGCAAATGATACGGAAAACAGATTTCCTTAGGGATCAGAACTGATTCGTTCATTGTATCATCAGCTTGCTATTTTCAATATGACCAAATATCAGTTGTGGCTGAAGTCTGAAACTCAAATAAAAAGCTAATCTGGGTCCATATTGAAGAGTTGCTGAGGCCAGGTCAATGAATGTACTTGAGAACATTTTATGGGATGCTAATGATCATTCAAAGCAAAGAGCTATAACCGCAGGAAGTAAGAAACAATAGTTCACACCTCCTGAATTTACTGTAAGTAGTCTCAAAACACCAGGTTAAAGCCCAACAGGTTTATTTGGTAGCAAGAGCTTTCGGAATGTTGCCCCTTCATCAGATGAGAACCTGGTGTTGTAAGGCTACTTACTGTGCTTATCCCAGCCCAACGCCGGCAACTCCACATCACGCCTAAATTTACTGTAATTCTTTTGGAACAAGAGAAATTGATAAAGGAAATTTCAAGGATAATTTACAAATGATTCAGAAAGAATGGTGAAAGATATGACTGCACAAGTCAGTGCCAGCAACATTATTTTCAGGATCTGTCTGTGCCAGCAAAAACTATAATGGCCTTCCCAATGCTTTGACATCTCTCAGTCTGAATGCAGCCTCTCATCATCGTATTCACCCTAATTAATACCAATCCTTTTCATTGCTGCAGAAGTGTCTAACTCCAGCACAATGGGACACTTTCTTACACCTACTGCTTACACTCATCCATAACCTTCAAAACTAGCAGGAATAATGTGATGCATTTAATTTATTCTATGTCACTCTCTGTGTATTTTCATAGAATCATTGAATCCGACAATGCAGAAGGAGGCCAATCGGCCCACTGAACTTCCACTGACAACAATCCCATCCAGGCCCTATCCCCATAATTCCACATACCTACCCTGCTAATCCCCCTGGCACCATGGGACAAGTTAACAAGGCTAATCAATCTAACTCGTATAACTTTGGACTGTGGGAAGAAACCAGAGCATCTAGAGGAAACCCACACAGACATGAGAGAATGTACAAACTGCACAGCCAGTCACCTAACTTCCAACAATGTCCTTCTTTTGCATACAGCTGCAGTTTCTTCCCTTCAATAACACTATTTGTAATGAGGTAGCATGTTGTAGCAAAATATCACAGGAGCATTGCGGAACAAAATTTGACTAAGCCACCTAAGGAGTGGAGTTTACCATCCTGCCCGCCACAGGACAAGCAAGGCCAAAAGTCCCATACACTGGGTCAGATGCTTGATCAAAGAGGGAGCTTTCAAGGAGCATCTTAAAAGGAGGAAAGCAAGGAAGGCGGGTGGGGGGGGGTGCAGAGATAATGGGAGGACATTCCAGAGCTTAGCACCCAGCCAGCTAAAGGCCCATCGCCAGTGGTGGAGTGATTAAAATCAGAAATATTCAAATTGCTTACACTGGTGGAATGCAGAGATCTAGATTACTCTGCCTCATCACTCTTCACAACTCTTCCACAGATCACGATCTTTCTGCTAAATCCTGACACACAATCAGCGCTTATGACCTAGGTTTCAAAATTACCTGCATGTCTTTATATTAAATTGTCAGGGGGAGGGGGGCAATATTCCTCCAAATCATTACCTACTGTCCTGACAGTAATGGGACAGGAAGACGACTATCTGACAAAACATTCCTCCCAAAAAGAGGTTTGCCAGATTCTCTTGTGTGCAGATGGTAACTGCCTGCACTGCTGCCAATGAGTGGGTGGGCTTTTCTTTGCCACTCAGTTTCCTTTCAGGACTGCCGCTTTTCAGATACTATGAAGGTAGCTTGCCAATTGTACTGCTTCTGCTGGATGGAGGAGCAGATTTTAGAATTCATTACTGTTGTATCATGAAGCAATTCAAGTAAATCTTATTTTTTATAATCTTTTGTACTTGAGGAGCATAACACTTCTGGAAGTTAAACCAGGAAAATACTAGTGTCAAGTTTAAATGATTGAAGATATTGAAGCAATAGTACAATCATGGGAATCATTCATGAAATGGGAATAAGGGTTGAGCTAATTCAGCATTATAGAAGTTACTGAATCTTGAAGTGAGATACCCAGACCAGGTCAGTGATAGATGTTTTTTTCAGGAAGGTGGTATTGTAGTTTTATTCCTATTGCCCCACCAGAGCAAAGAATGCTTGCAGTTTGACTGACTGGTTTGATTTCCTCAGTTGCAGGGACGCATAAATGGGATCTATACAATAATAACAGCTCCATTCAAACATCCAAACAACTATATCATGAGAAAAGTGTTTGAGTCACTTAATATCTACTGCTTGCTATACCAGCTATGTAATTCTTCATGGCAATGAATACTTCATCAATCCATTATCCTAGCAATCTTCATTCAGAGATCTTCAATCAGCTGGCCAATGGACAGAGATAATGTCTACAAATATGGTTAATCTCTTCATTCTAATCGTCTAAAAAAAGGAAAGGAAAGTAACTACAATGAAGTGTTTGGTGCAACAAAAATTCTAATTGAGCACACTGCTTTTGGAGAATTGTTGAACTCAACTTGTATTAATGAAGAAAACAAATGAGAAGGGAAATATGATTTAAATCTTTAAAATGCTGAGATGGTTTCAGATGCAAGCATGTTGCTTGTGCAGAAATAGCAAACGACTTGCAAACTTAAAATGAGACGAAAGACTGGAAAAAAACAATTCACCGTATTAGTGAATAGGTGGAATATACCATCTGCAAAAGCAATTAATTTTGTGTTGATTGAATGCTTTAAGAGAGTTGAATTAATGTTCAAGAACAGGATGAAATAGGCACAGATGATCAAACACTCTATGGACCATGATAGTTCCTGTGCTATCGGAATGATGAATGAGTATGAATATATGTGAGTTGTAAGATTAATATTCTCTAGTTTTGCTTCATTACTCCAAGGATTGGGAAAAATTTCAGAAAGCTTTATTATTTTAGGAGTATAACCAATCTTTTGGGAGACTGAAGAGAGTTTGGGTATGTTTTGATTATTAGAAATTGTACTTCCATATGCAGGGTTGGTACTTGATTGTCAAATAGTCTACCCCCCTTTCTTATTTTCACATTATCTTATATTATTTTCTTTTGCTTCTATGTCATAAATATAGACCATTTGCAATGGGTCAGAGGCTATAATCACGAAGTCATGTCTATGTCATATGTCAAGGTGAAACTTAGAACTGTGTCAATTACAGCGATAGGTTACAAATGTATTGAAATTAAATGATGCCCTTCGTGAAATAAACCAGATTGCAAACCCCAACATGTATTTTAAGGTTCTGCAGCATTACAATGAATCAAGCTGTGTTGTCACTCACTGTACACCATTAGACAATAGGTGGTGGCTACTTGATCAAATGAAAATTAAATTAGCATTACTGCAATTTAATGCAAAGTGTTAAAATCTTATAAATAACAGGCTGGAGCGATTTTTATCAGCTTCTTCTGAGAATATGCATCTTACTAAGTGTTAATGAGCAAGACAAGAAAAGCTCCTCACACGTGGCTTTGAATCATGTCAATTTAGATTCTCTGCTGTTCTGTCCTGAGGGAAACTGCAGCTTTTGCCATTGGTCTAATGCATCTGAAAATGTATTCACAGGAGGCTGATACCTTAATTATCACATTTGCAAAGTGTGAATTTTTGCAAACATCACAGGGAGAATCAAACCAGCATGTAACAGATCAATGTTATTACAAACAAAATGTTGGCATTTTTGAAAGGACAGCCTACAGAAAGCATGTAAAACAGCTTGGTTGGCTGCGATGACAGCTTTTAATCAATTTGACCATAGAATTCACAGCAAATTGCATCATGAAAAAATATACTTGCTGCATCACAATCACCGATTCTCCAGAGATGATGCTGCCAACAGACATCAACAACATTGAATAAAACCATCATGCAGGGTTCACTATATACATCAAAATATAATTACTGAAAATTATCACCAGACAGAAATCTAGTCTCAGGTTTTGGATGGCAATCTGAAATAACTCCAGCACTCAATCGATGGCCCATTTGGAAAGGACAGTGTGGAATTTGTCCCTAACATTACAATGCAAGGACCACCAAAATCAGCATTGTGATTTGCCTGCTAATCATTATCCTATGTCTCTTGCTGGGAGGTGCTTTTTTATGTGGACTCCAAGATGAATGTGATATTTCTAGTTAAATAGCCTGCAATATCAACTTCTTGGGGGTTACCATTGATGAGAAATTGAACTGGACTAGGCACATAAATATGGTGGCTCCAACAACGGGCCAGAGGCTGGGAATTTTGCAGCCGGCAACTTACCTCCCAATGCCCTAAAGCCTGTCCACCATCTACAAGGCACAAATCAGGAGTGCAATGGAATATCTTCCACTTGCCAAAATCAGTGCAGCTGTAACAATCAAGATGATACTATCCAGGACAAAGCTGCCTGTTCAAATGCTGCCCCTTCCACAAACATTCAATCCCTCCACCACCAGCAAACTGTGGCAGCCATGTGTATCATCCAGAAGATGCACTGTGAGAACTCATGATGTGGGTATGCCGGCGTTGGACTGGCGTAAACACAGTAAAAAGTCTGACAACACCAGGTTTTAGTCCAACCTATTTATTTGATAATATACTCGCAAGCTTGCGAGTATATTATCAAATAAATAGGTTGGACTAAAACCTGGTGTTGTCAGACTTTTTACTGTAAGAACTCACCAAGGATCCTTCAGCAAACACACAACACTACCCTCTAGGGCAGCATATGCATGGAAACATCACTACCTGAAAGTTCCCATCCAAGTCACTCACCATCCTGACTTGGAAATATGTCACCATTCCTTCACTGTCGCTGGGTTAAAATCCTGGAGTTCTCGCTCTAACAGCAGTGTGGGTGTACCTACACCACATGCACTGCAGTGGCTCAAGAGGGCAACTCATCACCACCTTCTAAAGGGCAACTAAGGAATGGGCAATAAATGCTGGTCTGATCAGCGATGCCCATATTCCATGAATGAATTCTTAAAAAATACTAGCAGAGACAGGGAATGGTAATGCATTGACAGTCAAAAGACAGGAAAGGAATAACGGTATTACAATCAGCATCTGGCTAGTCTCTGGGCACAAGTAGGCTGCAACAAAGTCTGGAAATAATGTGTGTGCCAGCTTCCAAAGGATAAGATCACAGTTCTGCTGCAGACAACTTAAATGAGGACTTTGATGAAGAGTAAGCTGATGGAGATGCTTGTTCCAGTGGCAGGCCTACCACAAAGCATCTTGCCCCTATCACGGAGCATGGAGATGTCTAGCTCCAACTAGTCACAGGAACATGCCTGGACCTTGGAGTTCATCCTTGTCATCGCACAATGAGTGGTCAACTGCTTGGCAGCACAATGGACTCAACCATGTTGCAGCATCTGGTGACTGATGCCCCAGCCTCCATTGCAACACAGGCAGAAACCACCCAATGTCTGAGTGCTGCAGCGTAGCTCAAGGTGGTGACAGCCATATCAGTTATCTTGCAAGCCCAGCTTGGTGTTATGCATACTTAGATTGCTGGTATTATGGCAGCAAATTTCAGTGCTCAAAGTGGGTATGCATGTTTTCACAGCAGTCCTGAAATATGTTCCAGCAGATTATTAGGATTGCTAAGGCACTGACCCAAGGGAATTGCAGTGGCTCTGTAATACATGAAACAGGGTATCAACATTCATTCTCCCAGCAATACCAGGCCCTTGCTGATACCTCTCAGCCAGCCAGCTCAGATAACTGCCACCCATGATGAGGTTGTGCTGTCCAAAAACCAACCCTCAAGCCTCAATGCTTGAGATTGTCCTCAAAGCCATTTAGAGTCTCTCCCACTGAAAGTTGGCATGCTGCAGCCACTAGAGTAGCACTGGGCAGGAGCACTACGCAAGGTCGCCTGAAAGGCAGGCACTAAAGGAATGTGCACAGTGGTGAATAGTTCTGTTTGGCATGTATTGTGGGAAGTATTGTTGGCTAAATAGTTTTACGATGGTGGCTTCTATTTCTGGATTTTTGCTACGAGGACTCTGTGAAGGTACATAGCACAAGGATTGAAAGGTAGAGAAACAGATTGTGCATGAGATCTCACAGGACTAGGGCAGCTGTTTACGGACAGCTCATCTAGAGCAAAGAAGTCGTGGATTCCTTCTGAAGGGGATTGACAAGGCAGATACTAGGAGCCTGCTCCCCCTGACTGGGGAATCCAGAACATATGAACGTAAGAACATAAGAAATAGGAGCAGGAGTAGGCCATCTAGCCCTTCGAGCCTGCCCCGCCATTCAATAAGATCATGGCTGATCTGAAATGGCTCAGTTCCACTTTCCTGCTTTCTCCCCATAACCCTTAATCCCCTTGCCTACTAAAAACCTGTCTACCCATGTCTTAAATATATTTAGCGAGGTAGCCTCCACCACATCAACAGGCAGAGAATTCCAGAGATTCACCACCCTTTGAGTGAAGAAGTTCCTCCTCAACTCCGTTCTAAACTGCGCCCCCCTTATCTTGAGGCTGTGCCCTCTAGTCCTGCTGTCCTTTCTGAGCGGGAAGAATCTCTCTACCTCCACCCTATCCATCTCCTTCATTAACTTATACGTCTCTATAAGACCCCCCCTCATCCTTCTAAACTCCAACGAGTACAAACCCAGTCTATTCAGCTTCCCTTCATAGTCCAACCCACTCATCTCTGGTATCAGCCCAGTGAACCTCCTCTGCACTCCCTCCAAGGCCAAAATATCCTTGCGTAAGTGCGGCGACCAAAACTGCACACAGTACTCCAGCTGCGGCCTCACCAGTGCCCTGTACAGTTGCAGCAAGACCTCCCTGCTTTTATACTCTATCCCCCTCGCTATAAAGGTCAGCATCCCATTTGCCTTCCTGATCACCTGCTGCACCTGCAGACTGGGTTTTTGCGACTCATGCACAAGGACCCCCAGGTCCCTCTGCATCGTAGCATGCTGCAGCTTTTCGCCCTTTAAATAGTAATCCCTCCTACTATTATTCCTGCCAAAGTGGATAACCTCACACTTGCTAACATTGTACTCCATCTGCCAGGTCCTCGCCCGCTTGCTCAGCCTATCTAGATCCCTCTGCAGACTTTCCACACCCTCCGCACAATACGCTTTTCCACTTATCTTCATGCCATCAGCAAATTTCGACACCCTACACTTAGTCCCCTCCTCCAGATCATCTATATAAATGGTAAATAGTTGAGGCCCCAGCACCGATCCCTGGGGCACTCCACTAGTCACCAACCGCCAATCAGAATAGCACCCATTGATACCAACTCTCTGCCTCCTATTAGACAACCAATCCTCTATCCACGCTAACACAGAAGCAGAGTCTCATGATAAGGGGACTACCATTTAGGACCGAGATAAGGAGGTATTTCTTCACTCAAAGGGTTGCAAATTTATGAAATAGACTACACTAGAGGGTTGTGGATGCTCCATCATTGAATATATTAAAGGCTGATGTTAGGAAGCAGATCAGAAACTCCAAGGTATATCATGAAGTTAGCCTGGACCCTAACTTTTTTTGATTTTGGCATTCTGGCAAACATGTGGTATTTTGCTCCAGGTATGACCCACTAGGAAGCATTTATTGAAACAAACTTCATGTAAAAACAACACAGTTAACATAGCAAAATAATTAGCATAACTCTTACCAATTAGAAATATTTAAACATGGCCAAATGTAATTCTTAACAGCTATCCAACTCTATTGTTTCAATTTAAGCTATATTCCAGAGATAAATCCTACTTCAGAACTAATTAGCACAAAAAACAGATTTGCTTATGTGGATGTTAGATTTCCAGCCCTTTAAACCCCTCTGGACAGTTACAGTAAGGCACCTGTCTTCAACTCCCATACAGCTGTTTACAGAGTCAGATCTACTTTAAAGCAGCAGAAATCTATCTTAAAGCAGCAGAACTTCAAAGATAGAAACAACTATTTATTTTCTTCACAGCTCCCAAACAGCAATGGAACTGGATTTTTTATTGTGAGCCTAGCCTGCCCACTCACATGACCTTACTTGCCAATCAATCTAATCAAGCCCCACTCTGAAAACCATAAGGGAAAACACTAAAGTAATAACCCTGCAGTAGTTCAGATTAAAACAAATATTGTAGCAATTAAGATCAATTATGCTGCCATGTACAGACACAATGATATCAATACTTAGGACTGCCTACTAAAAAAAACTTGTACAAGTTATATAATACAAATGTATTTCTTTAAGGCACAGTATCTATACTCTGAACTTTAAACTTAGATTTTTGGTCTCTCAAGGAATCAATGGTTATAGGGAGCAGATGGGAAAATGGCGTTGAAGATCAACCATAATTGTATTGAATTGTAGAGAAAGGTTGATAGGCCATATACTCTGCTCCTGCTCCTATTTCATTACTTCCCCTCCCTTTCTTTTCTTCCTCATTCCAAGCTGCCCCAGCTCTAAAGGATCAGTGACAAAGCTACACCCTCATGATAGCAATATTGTGGAGGATGCAGCAGACCATCAAGAGCTAGGAGATATGCTCCATGTTCCAACCAACTCTCTGAGTGGTCCAGACAGCGGAACTATTGTTTTTGGAATCTAATAATTTATTCTACAACATTCCTGATGGCAACATGGATCTCTTTATAGGCACACTGTTCAAATGTGGTCAGTGGTAGAAAAGAGTCATGAGCCAGGTATAGGGCGGGTATTCATCGTCACCCAGCATCTGGTTCTTCAGAGAGGCACAGGATGAATGTGTTGTCTCTGGTGCTAGTGTAGGAGGAATTACCTCCAGAATGTTCTGGGCATGGCGACATACCCACCTGCACATTGATGGAGTGGTACCTCCTGTGATTGTGGTACATCTGCTCATTGATGTGTGGGACCTACAGTGCCAAGTATGCAAAGTGTTCCAGCTGACAATTTTTAAAGTTTTGGGCATCCATAGCGATTACACCTGTAGCAGTAGAGAACAGATATTTGCGGTTATCATGTCTGCCATAAAAAGTGTGTGAGACCTCAAATGTGAAGTGGCCATGTGAACCATGTCACTCATGGCAGAGGGGTAGGACACCTCTGTGCAATGCATGGAACTGCCCAGTAACATTCACCATCAATCAATTCTTTAACACCAATTCCGAATACTGTGTCTCTACAAAAGGAATTCTATTGTTCAAAATGTGTTTCCTCATTAGAAAAAAACTAACCTGACATTGCTCAGAACTGTTCAGTGTTAGTCAATGATTGAAGGGTGGTGGAGTCGGGTTTGGGGGGGGTGGCGGGTGTTGATTGCTGGGATACAGAAACGGAGGAGGCGTGAGTTCATTTCCGATGAAATAACTTTGGAACAGATTTCCCCAGAGACTTGGAAGTAAATTATTTTTTTGATTAGCCCTTAGAAAGTAAATTTTCAAAAAAATGTTCAGTATACTTCTGCAATAAAGGAATTCCACATTTATAGTAAAGCGATCTTAGTATGTACTGCAAAGAGAACAGCAATATATATGTTTACTGTTTTCTGCTCATGAGTTGAATACGCATGAACTTGGTGACCCTGACCTTTCTGTCCTTGGCCTGCCAGAGTGTTCCAAAAGATCAATCAAAACAGGGTGAAACACAGTGGGATTCTTTATGCTCTCAGCCACTTTAGGAACCTTAGGAATATTCAGCAAACAGGACTCTGGCAAACAAATCCTCAATGGCAGAACAGGCAGAGGAAGATGTACCATCAGGATTATCTCAGCAGCTGTTCTGGCAGGTGAAGGTTACAGCAAAACAAAATCTCCAATCATCTTGGTGTCTATGCCATTGTATCATGGATTTGTTCTGCCAAGACACGTGTGGAAACTGGTGTGCAGCAGTTTCTCCATGCTGAAAGATGTCATGCGCAAATGTCTTTCTGTGCAACCACATCTCTCAAGTCTTTCTCAGACCAGCAGATGGTGATATGAGGATTGTTTTGTCTGAGGTGCCAATTACAAGATAGTCGTTGAGCACTTTCAGCAGCTATAACTGTGACTGAGAAGCCCTCTTTAGGATTCACTCTACTCATCCCTTACTGCGGAGAAGGCTTGAAAAGATAGGCTGCCTCACCTCTCCCAACTGGATAGCCAGTCCAGACGGATTACCATCTGTAGTAGAAACACCAAAGATAGAAGTAGTAAAGTTTAGTACTTGGAACATTAGGACCCCTATAGACACACCCATGAGAGAACACCCAGAGTATTGCATCTGTCATCTGAGAACTCCGATGACAAGGCATTTATATCACTGTTCTGAGAAAGACCTGGTGAGCTGGAAAGGAGCAGCTTAAGGGGCTCCCAAGGCAGCTAAACTTTCTTCTGGAAACAGAAATCAGATGCAGAATTCATGTAGTTTGATCAAGAATTAACTTGTGATCCAGCTTCATGAATTTCCTCTTGGAAGAAATGAGTACCTTTGGACTCTTCATCTCAAACTGGCCAGAAACCAAAATGCTACCGTGATCAGTGTATATGCCCGAACTCTGGACACCAATAATGTAACCAAGGAAGGTTTCAATGCCAAAACTGACCAAATTCTCTGTGGGATTCTGAAGGTAGACAGGCTTGGTCATCTTGGAGACTTCAATTCCAGTGTTGAAAAAGATTCCAATCTCTGGAATGAAACTATTGGCAGGATAGGAATTAGGAATGTCAACTCCAACAGCATTCCTCTCATTACAGAAAATGGACTTCTCATCACTAATACCCTGTTGTTTGAAGAACTAGTATAAAATGTCATGGCCGCTCCCATGGTCCAAGCACTGGCACCTGACAATACACCATCATCCATCCCAGGAATTACAAATATGTCCACACGACCAGAGCAATGACAGGGGCCGATGACTGTTGGCCCAATCACCAACTAATTAATTCAATTATGTTCATCAAGTTGGTTCCGAAAAGATGAATCAACAACGCAGAACCAATTTTCAGGCCTGCATACTATTTTCCGGGATCGGCACAATCAGTGCCAGGCGCAAGAAGGTCAGAAAATTACCCTCCAGGCTTCCTGGTAAATTTGATCATTCAATTGTGAAATTTGCAGATTTCTGTTTTAAAATGTTTCAACTCTTAATTTTGAGCTTTAATTGAAAAACCAAAGGGGAAAATGTCAGATGGAAACATTTTCAAAAATATTTAAGTGACTCATTGGTATGCCAATCTAACTGGTCATTCGAGATTGATTAATTGTTTTCATAACACAGTAGCTTCTCTTTGATAGAGTTCTGCTGCTTTTTTTTAAAAACAAATCAATGTGGTTGATCTTACCATTGCACCCTGCGGGTGCGAGGCTGATTATAATATTTAAAGTTAAATTGTCTGGGCTCACTTGCCTCTGTGACCTTGCAAAGGAAAGTTCTCTCTGGTGAGGACTATGTATGTTTCCCATCAACAGGGATCAGACATGATGGCTTCCCCAGTAGAACCAGAGGCCAGTGAGGCCCCTCCTGGAGGTCTATGCTTGGGGAGGTGCCCCTTGGATAGTGTCAGCCTGGCATACTTGCTCTGCCCACCTGGCACCCTGGCAGTGCCATCAGGCACTGGGCATTGTCAAGGGGGAAGGGTCAGATCGGGAACAGACCATGTGGGGGGGAACTGCTGCGCAACTCCGCAGAAGTGATTGGTTGGGGTTTGGGGGGGATTGCTGCCACTCTGCAATAGTGATTTGTGGGGGAGAGGGCCGCTGCACATTCTGCAGTAATGATCACTGGGGGGGGGGTCACGATCATTCTGGGCCATTGGGGGGGGGTTGGATGGCAATTGCTCCTAGTATGGTGGGGGATTGGGATCGGCTGTGGAATTCTGCGACAGCCAGGGCTGGGTCATGGACCACGAAGGCCTGCTATATAGCAGCAGAGGCAATGGCTGCTATCAGCTGGCTTTTGGGCAATTTAGATCTAACCAGCTCCCTCCATTGGCAAATTTCAAGTTTGTCAAAAAATTTTGCCAGAGTGTGGTAAGATTCGACTTTTAAGTCGCCCCAAAAAGGTGAGGTTTTCTCCTGTTTTCATGCTCATTTGGCAGTTAGATTTTTTTTAGCCATGTTAGTTTTTATCTTCAATTTAGAGCTTATTCTGCAATCATGCAGTCTTATAACAAAAAAGCAGAGCATTGTGGGTAACAATTTGACCAACACATTTGATTGATACAAAGAAAACACCAACAAATTATTCTTTAACATTGAATGTTCAGGCAGTGCTCGGACATTAGAATCTGTATTTTGTTGGTAACTATTTTGGCCTGAAGGAAAGGCAGTACCTTTCACTGATAACTTAGCAACATAGATATTGGGCAGAATTCTCCCATGCCCCTACCAACAGTTTCACTGACAGGTGGGGGTGGCATTCGGCTGGGGTCTATACATTGATTTCCCACTGGCATAGATTTCCTGTTAAGACTCTCAGTTGCAGTCCAGTAATAAAAGATGATGCAAGTCCAGGTTTTTCACAAATTCTCTTGTGCAAATACTCATGCGCGCACGCACGCACGCACACACACACACACACACACAAACACACAGTGCCACCTGTAATCCCTTTATAAATTTTAGTGAGTACTATTAAACAATTAACATACAAATTAGGTCTAAAGTGCAAGGTTTCTATTAACCCATTCCTAACATCTACCACTGGTACCCACTATGGTGGGTTGGGGAATCTGCTGGAGGCCAGCTTGAATCTGATTTCCATACCAGTAATGGAATGCTATTGAAGGTCTGACTCAAATTGCACCCATACACCGATTCTCCCTGGTGCCGGTGAGAAAACACACCAGTCCAGAACATGTCTGGGACAACGTGGTGTGCAGAACTTAGCTGAAGAATGCATAGAGCTGCCCCCAGAGTTTGGGATGCATACTGGCAGGCATCCTAAACCCTGCAACACCACAGCACTGGGTGGGGAGGAGCATATATGAGGTGGATCTACCAGCTTCAGTGTCATCAAGGAAGTCCACCTTCCAGCCTAAACATGTCCCTGGAGTTCCATCTTTTTTTCAGGAGGTCCATCTTCCAACCCTAGCCTGGGGCAGCACAGTGGCACTGTAGTTAGCACTGCTGCCTTACAGCACCAGGAACTGGGGTTCAATTCTGGCTTCGGGTTACTGTCTCTGTGGAGTTTGCACATTCTCCCTGTCTCTGCATGGGTTTCCTCTGGGTGCTCCAAGTTTCCTCCCACACTCCAAAGATGTGTGGGTTAGGTTGATTGGGCATAGTAAATTGACCCTTAGTATTAGGGAGAATAGCAGTGTAAATATTTGGGTTTTCGGGGATAGGGCCTGCATGGAATTGTTGTTAGTGTAGGCTCAACAGGCCAAAGTGGCTCCTTCTGCACTGAAACACTCCCCATCTGCACCCTGGGCCTTAGTCTCAGATGGCAGAAATTGCCCATTGTTTCTATCATAAACCTATAAAATATTTTGCGTATGGTTAAATGTAACTCAATCAACTAAACTATCGCTATTTCTTGATGTTTTAAAGTCTTATTGATTGAACTACAAATTCTCTAAAACGAGGATTTAATACTGTCAGAGGACTAGGATAACTGAAATTATTTAATCTAGAGCCATTTGTACTTCTTTTTTCTAATTTAACAACTCACATTAATTAGTTAGTGTAAGAATAGATTCTGGCGTGAAATGACATTTCAATAGTGAACGGGTTCCAGTTTGTATTCTGTTACAAGTGCATATTAACTAGGCTGAATGTTTGCTAGGTTGCATGTGGCAAAATGATGAGATTGGTTAAACAGAATGAGGACCCAAACGTTGCACCGAACTCTTGGAATTTCTGGGTATGGCCAGGCGACAAAAGTGACATGAAGCTATAGAGGCAGTCAACATCACTCACTCAAATAGAAAGGTTTAGGATTTACTCAGAAGTATTGGTGCTGTTTTAGTTGTTCAACCATATGACAGAGGCAGCACCCAACAGGACCCCACCTGTAGCTACTAAAATACCTGTGGAGGTAGAAGAGAGTAAAAAGTCTGACAACACCATGTTTTAGTCCAACCGATTTATTTGATAGTAAACTCACAAGCTTTCAGGTTAGCCCCTTTGTCAGGTGAATGGAGAGTTCTGGCCTCAGGCAGAGCAAATAAAGCACAGACAGCTTAGAGATTACTGATCAGAATGCGAATCCTTACACCTAACCTGCTGTTCAAGTCCTGAAGTGGGTGACAATGTGTGTGGAAGGAACACTGATCACAGGTTAAAGAGATGTGTATTGTCTCCAGACAGTACAGTAAGTGAGGTTTTGCCAACCCATAGAGACGCATAGTTGGTCATCCAAAATGCCTCAACAGGGCTCCAAGTGGTTGACCCATTGGCCAACTTTCCCACTGCTGACAAAATGGCATGGCAGTACCATCCACTGTCACCTGTTCCCTTCTTGCATTTTGCCAGTCTTCCTGCATATCAGCTCGAACCTAAAGGTAAAATTTAGTTCGTTGTTTTTCCCATAATATCTTAATGTTACTTGAAAGCGATGGCCAGCATTTCTTCAGTTTTAAAAGTAAAAAACAGTGCAAGAGATTGTGTGGTTCCCATAACCATTGTTTGTTGCTAGGCAATTCCAACACTAGCATAGGTGACAAATTAACTAAAAGATAAAACATTGTGTCAGTCCCTAAACACATTGGACTGTGCACAATCAATTTGTTGAACTTCGTATAAGCTTAGTGATTAACCAGACTTGTTATAAAATGTCCAATTATTTAGCACAGTCCTGGCATACTAACCACAGCAAAACAAAAGCTAAAAGAGGCAGCAAATGTTTTAATGTCTGTAACAAGTAAATAACAAAAGTATTAGTTGCTTTTTTTTAACTATGTTTGCACTTGCACTTAGCATTTACAGAAATACTGGGTAGCACAGACTGTAAACTCACATTTTGTCCATTTGCATTAACTATTGTAAAATTGAGCAGGCTCCTTTGTGGAGCACAGTTTTCCCTATACATCCTTTAGATCAAGTGAAATAAGAGGAAGATTTGTTCTAAACTTTGAAAGCCTGTTTTTTTTAAAAAAATGGTTGCTATTAAAGACAAGTTTGGAGAATGCTCTATTATTTTATTTGCATCACCAATAGTTTTCAAATTCAGCTTAAATGTCAAGAGATATTTATTTTGATGCAGAATATTGAAATATCTTCCCAAATAGCAGCCTGGGCAGAAGAGACCCAAGGTTCCTTGCTGGACCAGGAGGAGAACTCTTTCTTATTCCTTCTCAGGATGTAAGGAATCTTCAAAAAATGTGGACAAGCAACTTAACAACGAGGTCTCTTCTGATTTGATACTTATTGCTGTCAGCTTCAATTCATTTGTGTATGTCAATCCTAGGAGTTAAAATTGATTTTTGGTGCTGATGACATAATTATTTGAGACTTAGTTAGGACCCCTGCATGTCTAGGACAGATGGTCACCATACTGTTGGAGTCGCAGATATTAATATGGCTATTTGAAGTAGCCACTGGGCAAGTTAAGTTGAAATCAGGACTATTATTATGCTAACAAGCAGATTAGGACAATTTGAGAAGGGCCAACAGAATCACTCCCCGTTCCTTTCAATAGTGTTTTGATAAAGATTGCTACGTTAGCACTCTTGGCCTAGGGCCATTCTCAACAGGATAGCTCGAAATTCAGTCTTCGTCGCTGATGATGCTTTCACAGTAAGTAGAACAAACAATTGCCAGGATCAATTATTCATTCAAGCAGATTTCCTCTAATTAACATCATTTATTATAGATCATCAATTACAACAATGATGTTACCAAGATTCAGTGTTTATACATAAATTTACTTATAAACAGAGATAAAATGACAAGAAATATAATCATACCTCTTTATTACTCTCTGATTTATGAACAAGCGCAACTTCGATAAAACTGCCTCTTAAAGAAGACTATAGATATGCGGATTATATGAGAGATCTTTAAAGTTTCCAGGTTTTATAATTATTTTTAGAATTTTATTCAGATTCATATATTAGTCAACAGTGAATCTCAATCTCCCATCCCAACTGGCATTAAAATTATCCTTTAATGGACAATGACTGGATTATCACATTGTGCAGAAAGCAATCAAGAAAATATATTCAAACCATGGATTAAGAACCTGCCATACAAGTTGCCATGCTTCTTGTGCAAGAAACATTTATGGACACCATGTGGAATATGCCTTAAGGTATCCCCTGCGTATCAGGGTGAATTTTGATGGCATTAGGGTGGCACAGTGACAAGCACTGCTGCCTGACAGTGCCTGGTTCCTAGATTCAATTCCTGGCTTGAGTCACTGTCTGTGTGGAGTTTGCACATTACCCTGTGTCAGCATGGATTTCCACTGGGTGCTCTCCCACTGTCCAAAGATATGTGGGTTAGATTGATTGGCCATGCTAAATTGTCTCTTAGTGACCCAGATGTGTAGGTTAGTGGGATTAGCAAGGTAAATGGGGTCGTGGGATAGGGCCTGAATGGGATTGTTGATGGCGCAGATTCAATGGGCCAAATCACCTCATTCTGCAATGAAGGGACTCTATGACTCTATAATCACTGTTATAATTGGTAATCTACAACAAATGACATTAATTGGGGAAATCTGTTTGAATGGATAATTGATCCTGACAGTATGAAGAATCTAAATTAACATGCACAGTTGAAAATATAGAACTATTTGTTAAATTGTCTGTCTCACACTCTCCAGCTCACTAACTCTCTCAGCCAGATTCTTCAATAATATCACTCATCACAGGTTGCTGTTGATAAAATCATTTGAATAGAACAGAGTTTCTTTGTGCATCAACATGCTGCTTGAAATCGTATATATAATCCAAGGTTATTTGAAGAAAACTGATATCCTACCATGTGACTACTTAAATATAATTAAAATATTAGATGCAACATTCTTTAAATGCTATGAAACATTGCATAAATTTATTGGCCAGATTTTGCTGTCAATGAAGAATGTCACCAGCATTAACCTACTTTCTTCAGTTTCTCTCCCTATTGGTAAATGGAATGGCTTCTAAAGCCAAGGGTTGCAGATCTTTCTGGAGGTGTCTGAATGCTTGTTCGCTTATGGCTACGGCCATGGCTTCAGCATCAACTTCTATCTTTAGAGATCTGCTGTTGACCATCAGTACTATCTCCATGTTCAGTTGGACTGGTTTGAAATATAAGTTCTGCATCCCTTGTTGGATTCCTCAGCCAGTTGTTTCAACAGTGTTGTCTTAATTGTCATTCTTTTTCTGTGTTCTGTCCTGTTTGTTTAGTCTGCACTAAGTCTGCAAATGACCTTTTTGCTTGTAGTGAAAACACAAATAATTTTTACACCAACACATTTCCTGGGAGTGCTCTCCCTCAAACCAAAAACATTTTTCCATCCCTGTGTCACACTACCTCTCTCGGAATCAGCTGCACCCTCACTCAGGCTGTTCCTCGCAGCAGCTGTTCCCGCCACAAACGGTTCATCTCGTTGGGCATGCGTTGTAATTGACTTGCACCTGGTTTGGCACATTCAGTTGCTTGGTCATCTCAATGGCTTTTTTCCCAGAAATTTATATCTCAGCCGACAGCTCTTTTATATTGTGAGACTTTTGATTGGCGCAAACCAAATGGTCTCTTAACTTCTCCTCCAAAGCTGGGCCAAATTTGCAGTGCGCTGCTAAACACTGTAGTCTGGCCACAAAGCCAAAGAGTGTCTCCCTTGGTTCCCTCACAGTTGAATGGAGTTTATATCTCAACATAATGATGGAGGTTCGGGGGTTAAAATGGTCTTTGACCAGTCCCACTATTTGATCAAAAGACTAAGGGCAGGATTTTCCAGCCACACTCACCCTAAGACCGGAAAATCCTGCCCTAGAATGTTGGACCCTTAGAGGATGAGAGAGGGGATTTAGCGGTGGGAGATGAGGAAATCGCTGAGGCTTTAAATAAGTTTTTTGCCTTGGTCTTCATGGAGGAGGACACGAATAGTTTGCCGGATCTTAAAGATAGAAGGATGTTAGGAGTTGAGGGCTTGAATGCGATTACTGTCACTAGAGAGGTAGTGCTTGATAGACTAATGGGACTGATGGTGGACAAGTCCCCAGGACCGGGTGGAATGCATCCCAGGGTTCTGAAAGAAATGGCACAGGTGATAGTGGATGCCTTAGTAATTATTTACCAAAATTCGCTGGATTCCAGGGAAGTGCCGGAAGATTGGAAAACGGCTAATGTTACGCCACTGTTTAAAAAAGGTAGCAGACAAAAGGCAGGGAATTATAGGCCGGTTAGTTTAACGTCTGTAGTTGGAAAAATGCTTGAATCCGTCATCGAAGAAGAAATAGCGAGGCACCTAGAAAAGAATGGTTTGATAGAGCAGACACAGCACGGATTCGTTAAGGGGAAGTCGTGTTTGACGAACTTATTGGATTTCTGTGAGGATGTGACTAGTGCGGTAGACAGAGGGGAACCGGTGGATGTGGTGTTTTTAGATTTCCAAAAGGTGTTTGATAAGGTGCCTCATAAAAGGTTGCTACAGAAGGTTAAGGTGCATGGAGTTGGGGGTAAGGTGTTAGCATGGATAGAGGATTGGCTGTCTAATAGGAAGCAGAGAGTTGGTATCAATGGGTGCTGTTCTGATTGGCGGATGGTGACTAGTGGAATGCCGCAGGGATTGGTGCTGGGGCCTCAGCTATTTATCATTTATATAGACGATATGGAGGAGGGGGCTGAGTGTGGGGTGACGAAATTTGCTGATGACATGAAGATGAGTGGAAAAGCAAATTGTGTGGAGGGTGTGGAAAGTCTGCAGAGGAATCTGGATAGGCTAAGCGAGTGGGCGAGGACCTGGCGGATGGAGTATAATGTTGGCAAGTGTGAGGTTATCCACTTTGGCAGAAATAATAGTAGGAGGGATTATTATTTAAAAGGCAAAAAGCTGCAGCATGCTACGGTGCAGAGGGACCTGGGGGTCCTTGTGCACAAGTCGCAAAAACCCAGTCTGCAGATGCAGCAGGTGATCAAGAAGTCTAATGGAATGTTGGCCTTTATAGCGAGGGGGATAGAATATAAAAGTAGGGACGTCTTGCTGCAACTGTACAGAGTACTGCTGAGGCCGCAGCTGGAACACTGTGTGCAGTTTTGGTCGCCGCACTTACGCAAGGATATTTTGGCCTTGGAGGGAGTGCAGAGGAGGTTCACTGGGCTGATACCGGAGATGAGGGGGTTGGCCTATGAAGAGGGACTAAATAGACTGGGTCTGTACTCGTTGGAGTTTAGAAGGATGAGGGGAGATCTTATAGAGACGTACAAGATAATGAAGGGGATGGATAGGGTAGAGGTAGAGAGATTCTTCCTGCTTAGAAAGGATAGCAGAACTAGAGGGCACAGCCTCAAGATAAGGGGGGGCAGTTTAGATCGGAGTTGAGGAGGAACTTCTTCACTTAAAGGACAGTGAATCTCTGGAATTCTCTGCCCGTTGAAGTGGTGGAGGCTACCTCACTTAATATATTTAAGTCACAGGTAGATAGGTTTTTGATAGACAAGGGAATTAAGGGTTATGGGGAGAGTGTGGGAAAGTGGAACTGATCCACTTCAGATCAGCCATGATCTTATTGAATGGCGAGGCAGGCTCGAAGGGCAAGATGGCCTTCTCCTGCTCCTATTTCTTATGTTCTTAGGTCAACAGAACTTTGGATCGTCCAAGTCCCACACACTACAATTCTTGTGGTGGGTGGGAGGGGAAAATTCCACGTTTATTTCCAGGGCATCAGAGTATATGCTCCTTGCCAATCTGTAAGTTTGTGGGCCATAGACAGTAGTATCACCTGTAGTGATCCTGAAGAAATAATGCACCCTTTCGATATATAATGTCCTCAGTTTTCAACTTCTGGGTCAAAAGACTCTATCTTCCAATTAGTCATTTGAAGGGCATTTGGACCTGTCTCCCCCTCTAAATGCACACTACGATCTCCCAACGGCTGAGTTTTTCTCGTTGCCAGTGTAATAGAGGGAGGCGACTCAATGTGGCTCCAACAACAAAGGGTTCATTAGCTAATAATAACTTACGTATACAATATAGGTGTCTGACAAAGAATACTCTCTTCTCCTCCCTGGCTCCAACTGAAGGTCTTCCTCCTCCCAGGATGTGCGCCCAGGTTAGACTGACTTCCCATACAGCCTCTCCATAGGACCCGATCACCTGGCCTGCAAAGGATTGCCCCTTAAAAGGCATGTTACCACAAGTAGTAATTGATATTTTAGTATATCTTTAAATTTTTATAATGCAATCTTGTTGTAAGACCTGCCTAAACGTGGAATGCTGATATTAGGATGTGGTTGCATGTTGTATATACAACATATTGTCCTGCTTTGTGGTTCCAAGCAGATAATACATGATGATGCACTCAGCATTAAAACAGAGGCACTACACATTTTATTCTGAGACTGTGGGACGATTATTTTTATATACAACATAAGCCCCTTACTGCAATGCTACACAATTATTGCAATTGCTACAAGGCAGCAGAAAGGCCGGGAGTTATTCATCACTTTGCAGCTCGATGTAGTATTGCAGTACTGTAGAAATGTTTACTTATTGCAAATTGCGCGGAGGGTGTGGAGAGTCTACAGAAGGATCTAGATAGGCTGGGCGAATGGGCCAGGAACTGACATATGGAATTTAATATTGGCAAGTGCGAGGTGGTCCACTTTGGTAGGAATAATGGTAGGAAGGATTATTACTTACGTGGAGAAAAACTGCAGCAGGCGACAGTGCAGAGGGACCTCGGGGTCCTTGTGCATGAGTCGCAAAAACCCAGCTTGCAGGTGCAGCAGGTGGTCAGGAAGGCGAATGGGATGCTGGCCTTCATAGTGAGGGGGATTGAATATAAAAGTAGGGAGGTCTTGCTGTGGCTATATAGAGCCGCAGCTGGAGTACTGTGTGCAGTTTTGGGCGCCGTACTTACGCAAGGATATTTTGGCCTTGGAGGGAGTGCAGAGGAGGTTTACTAGGCTGATGCCGGAGTTGAGGGGGTTGAGCTATGAGGAGAGGCTGAATAAACTAGGCTTGTACTCGTTAGAGTTTAGAAGAATGAGGGGAGATCTCATTGAGACGTATAAGATGATGAATGGGATGGATAGGATAGAGGTGGAGAGACTCTTCCCGCTCAGAAAGGACAGTAGGACTAGGGGGCACAGCCTCAAGATAAAGGGGGGGGCAGTTTAGAACGGAGTTGAGGAAGAATTTCTTCACTCAAAGGGTCGTGAATCTCTGGAATTCTCTGCCCGTTGAAGTGGTGGAGGCTACCTCACTAAATATTTTTAAGTCACGGGTTGATGGGTTTTTGATAAGAGAGGGGATTAAGGGTTATGGGGAGAGGGCGGGAATGTGGAACTGAGCCACGACAGATCAGCCATGATCTTATTGAATGGCGGGGCAGGCTCGAAGGGCTAGATGGCCTACTCCTGCTCCTATTTCTTATGTTCTTATGTTATTAATAAAAAGCTTACAGTTACAGTTTTTATTTACCCCCCAAATGTCCTTGGTGTGCTGTTAATTAATAATGAAGTTTATTTTACGAAAATAAGAAAATAAAGAAATATCTCTGCAAACTTTATATGCTGCAAACATTCCCAGTGGTAACAGTATTACTTACCGATGATTTCTTTGCTAGATTAAAGCTTTTTTCTTAATCAGTGAGAATGAACTAACAGAAATGGCCTAAAAACCTTTATATGTACAGTCAATGATAAGAGTGAACAGAAAAACTATTTGCAAAAAAGGTTGCACCAACTGTGTTATATTCAGATTTTTAAATAAAGTTTGCTTTGATCATATCCATGATCTTCCGTCTTCTTCTTGTGTGCAGTCTGGAATTCTATGCCTTTTTCCTTTGTCCAATCAGTGGGCCATCTTTAGATTTGATGTGAGAAAATCATTATTTCTGGCATTAATGCTGACCTCTGACTTTCTTACAAATATTTTGTAAATGTGTTTTTTATTTTACTTAAAAGTAAAAGGTAATCAACTCAGCCTAATTATCTTATGTGTTTAATTGATCAGACGCTTGCCCCATTCTGTTAGCTAGGAACTACCCTTGATGTGAACTGTTGTCTTTCAATGAGCATCTCACAGACACTTCAGCTTAAGCCAGCAATTAGAAATGAGTAAGTGCCACAATGTTTCGTATAACTGTCTTGTTTAGTTGTGACATTTTGCATACATATTTACTGATTATCATTTAAAATATATTTTGGCATTAGTGAGATTGTACAAATTATAAATGATAATCCCAGACCACTTTCTTCACAACAGTCATTTTCACATTTTTATTTGTGTTATTTTTACTATGATTTAAATCCCTCTGATCATTCCATCAAAGTGGGAGAAAGCACTGAGAGAGCCTACTCCCAGCCATTCAGAAGATAATTTCTGGGAAACCTTGCTTGCAATGTATTATGTGCTGCTGATGGACAAGGTTCCCAACCATTAGTGCCTATTTGAACGCATATTATTTTATTGCATCTATCTGTACATCGTATACAAATATAGTTGGGTACACATTCACTTAAAAGGATTTCTCATTGTTTTATAGTTTGTAGAGGTTTGTGACTTGTATACACAGGGACAAATTATGGGAGAAATTCAACTTATGATCACTCATTATGTACTTTTAAAATGGCAATGAGACCTCAGAATTCCAGTTTGTTTGCAAGTTGGGTCATGTGACCATTAATTGTCCAAGCTGCCTGCCTGACCCAGGCATGAGGCACTTTAACGGTACAAATTGTGGTCTTATGTCAATGTAGGATTTTGAATGTGAAATTCAATTGCAAATGAATGAAGCTTATGTTTATTTGTATCTCGTAGTGCAATATGGAGAGGGGGTGGGAAGAATGTTTGTGTTTTGAAATGTAACCAGTTTAATTCACACCTTCAGTTTTCCTTGTTCATGTGACTGAGCTATGAGTCTGCCTCTGGAAGCAGACATCTTAAGATCAGTTCTATAAAAGCCTCTCACAGAAACACATTTAATGAAGGCTGTTGACCTTATACTTGCAACAGTATTATGCTATGTGATTTACTGTGTTATCTTTTGCAAAATAGTATAACCTATGTGGCACAGTGCAGAATGTAAAGGAAAGAGTGCGATCTACAGTTGTCTTCTGAACACATAGGTAGAAGGTGATAGAGCCACACTGAACATGCAGAGAGTCTAACTGACTACTCAATGAGCAGATTACCATCACAGGTAATCTAAAAATAAGGAAATTTTCCCTGTAATCTCATTTGTAAATTAAACATCTAGATTACATTATGTGGCCATGTGAATAAGGTTATAACCACACTGTCCTTTCACCTTTGAAACGTGACTTGGGTCCAGCTGAATGTAGTGTCTTCCGTGCTTCTTCTTTTGACCAGCAAGAGTTGTCAATTTCAATTCAACTCCTTTTGCAGAAGTTGACATCATAAATTTGGCACTCATATGGGTGGGAAATGGAAATGCCACAATAGTATGGGATAATCTAAGGATGTTCCATTAAAATTGGTGAAAGGACACACCATAAAGTGAATTTATCATTCTTTCAGATGACAAAATAAACTATGTCATATCTGATGACAGTTTTTCTTTGATGTGGTAATCCCCTCCAATGGAATCCAAAATGGGATTAACCACAGAGGGTTTACAATCTAGTTCCAGCATTTGTCCAAAACATGGAGTCTGTTTGAACAAAACGCTGAGATTCATGAATTATGGGTCTGTCTCCAAAAATTCTCCATGGAATAAAATCATTCCCTCAACTCTATTTATCTGAGGGACAGAAAGGAGACGACTGTGGGAGGCCTTACCATGGCACAGCTATAGAGTGGGGTTGCCTGACTATAAGATATAGTTGCATGTTTAAAAAAATTAATTTGGCATAAATTCAATTGGTTCTTTTGCCTTTTACATTGTGGCCTGGACTCCATCACCGACTAAAGTTTCTTTGTAGCTCTGTAATGAATCAATTCTACAATTCTTTTTCTTGATCTTGTTACTAGGGTACCTTAAATTACGCTGACACTAAAATTTGCCTTGAAACAAGTCAAGCAGTTCATAAGTATTAACAACTAAATAATGCAAATTATTTAGTGGGGGGAGTTAGTTATCTTACAAAATAATTGGCTGGCAAACCCATATACATTTACATCTAAATACAAATGCCACACGTGGGGCAGGCTGTGCTTAAAGTGAAGCGATCCAAATAAGCACTTCCACAAATGTGTAGCATTTGAGATAAGATGTTTATTATAGCCCTTACATAAAGAGCTTGTAATTATAAGTTACCCTTAAGCCCACGCACAGATGGAGATGGTTGTTAGTTTGCTAATCAGTTAGTTTGTAAAGATACTTCTTGTCTTCCGTTGCAGTCTAATTAAGTGAAGCCTATTAACACCAGGACAACATTCTGCAAAAGTACATTCTGAATACTTGATTCGAATATTTGGATGAAACACCAATGACTTATATAGACCAAAATATGTTAAACACAGCAGTACTCTGGTAATTGCCTATCATTCTCGGGATTCTGGCTGGGGTGTACCAGTCTAGTATTTTGTTATTTTATGCAACGTGATTGATGTGAAAAATTTGAATATCACTGTACTTTCTGCATTGGCCATTTTGAAATGCTTCATACTATGCTAAAATACTTTACGAATGAAGCATATTTTGCAAAAATAAATAATTTTATTAATAATCAATCCTTTCACATCTGACACGAGAAATGGTTTTTTGCACCCATGTAGCCTCCTTCCTACCACCCCACATTAAACCTACATTCAAAATGTGGATGAGAGGATAGGTAGAATAAGGGGTCAAAAAAAAGTTGGTAAGTGTTTGAAGGGATACGTAGTTCTTAGACACCAGATTCCGGAAGCATCTTCTCTATTCAGAACTCTGTCAAAATGGGGGACACCCAGGGGGACAGTACAAATGCTTTAGGGATGTCCTCAAAACATCCACAAAGTGATCAAATGTACCCACCGACTCATGGAAGTCCCTGGTTTGTGATCAATCAAAATAGAGAAGGCTTAACTGGAGGAGGCCTAACACATTGAGAGATTTTATTGGGAATGTGCAGAGGTAAAGTCAAGACAAAGAGAGCACACAAACCTCCATACACCTCATCTACCAAATTCTTTAAGCAGAGGCTGCCCCACGTGGCAGAGTCCGCACAACATGCAATGGATTCCAGAGCCCATCGAACTACAGTGGAGGCAAGCGATCCTTGATTCTGAGGGACTGTCTACGAGAAGGGTTAAAACTCAAAATATAGTTGTACAAGTAGCAGGGCCTTGTGTACATACAATTAAGTGAGGAGGAGCTTCTTCACTCAAAGGGTGGTGAATCTCTGGAATTCTCTGCCCGTTGAAGTGGTAGAGGCTACCTCGCTAAATTTATTTAAGACACAGGTAGGTAGGTTTTTGGTAAGCAAGGGAATTAAGGGTTATGGGGAGAAAGCGGGAAAGTGGAACTGAGCCACTTCAGATCAGCCATGATCTTATTGAATGGCGGGGCAGGCTTGAAGGGCTAGATGGCCTACTCCTGTTCCTATTTCTTATGTTCTTATGTTCAACTAAATTGATAAAAGTTTAAAACTATTATTTGGTTCTGCCAATTCCTTGAACTGCTGAGTAAGTTCCTTATCGGTTCCTCATCTGCCAAATACTTTTAAGCAGATGCTGCCCACATAGATCATAGAACCCTACAGTACAGAAAGAGGCCCTTCGGCCCATCGAGTCTGCACCAAACACAATCCCACCCAGGCCCTACCCCCATATCCCTACATATTATACCCACTAATCCCTCTAACCTACACATCCCTGGATACTAAGGGGCAATTTTCTTAGCATGGCCAATCAACCTAACCCGCACATCTTTGGACTGTGGGAGGAAACCGGAGTACCCGGAGGAAATCCACGCAGACACGAGGAGAATGTCCGAACTCCACACTGACAGTGACCCGAGCTGGGAATTGAACCCAGGACCTGTGAAGTAGCAGTGCTAACCACTGTGCTCAGAGTCTGCACAATGTGCAATGGATTCCAGAACCCATCAAACTAGAATGGAAGCAAGCGATCCTTGGTTCCAAGGGACTGTCTACGAGAAGGATTAAAACGCAAAGTAGCGTATGTGCAAGTAGCAGGGCCTTGTGCACATACAATTAGATTGATAAAAATTTAAAACTATTATCTGGTTCTGCCAATTCCTTGAACTGCTGAGCAAGTTCCTTATCGGTGAAACACCATCACTATCTGTAAAGTGTGAGGCCATGGGAGTTTTTATGCTGCCTGTGATTTCAGGTTCTGCCTGAGTTGGGCACTGAAGGCAGAACTCCAGTCTCTGGTTTCAACATCTCGAGACCAGTCCCATAGGCAAGCCTCCCGAAAGTTGAAAGCAACTTTGTACATTTATAGGAGGTCAGCAGCAGGTTCGTACTGTAGGTGGGCTATTAAGAGCGAGCAGGAATGAGTATCTTTAGGAAGAATATTGAGGGTACAGATAAATATATTTTCAAAGTGAGTGACTTCCTCAGTAAATATTTTAGGTCTGTCCTAAGGGTCATTTCACTGGTGTAGAAATGTGCAATCTTTTTGTACTGTAGAAAAATAAATTGAACTCCAAAGTCTCATCAGTAAAACACTCAGGACAAGAGATGAAAGCTGAAATTATTTATTGGATAAACAACCAGTGCTAGGCAGTGAGCAGCAATCACTTCAGGATTTGTGTCTATACAAACACAACCCTTTGCCAGTCAACCAGTAAATTGGATGCTGACTTATGAATTGTGAATTCTACCTTTGAGTGTTAAGTGATACCAGTAGATTTGCTATCACCTGAACAGAATATATAAAAGAAATTTAAATTAAACAGATTCTGGGTTAAAATGAGTTTACCAACTGAAAATCTAAACAACTCCTAAAAATAGAGCTTTATAAATGAGATTTTGGGGCCAACAGAATTCTTGCCTGCACCCAAACTCACATAGCTCTCAGACATAAAAATTGATTACCTTATTAGTCCTTAGGTTCTGAAAGAATGTCCAACGTTTCTACTTCTATGGTTTATATTTTTAAGTGTGCATTATGTAAGATCTCCAATGTATTCATGATCAGGGCAGCATTAATTTCTCTACACTTGAAACATGCCTGATATATTCAACAAAATCAGTGGGATTGGAAGATAATAGTAAAAGAATGCATCAGTATGAGGGAAGGTACCTTTCACCCATAACTGACTGATATTGAAAAGTCAGATACTCCCCAAGTTATTACAGTGTTTCACCGTGTAAAGAGAGCAATAGGGATACATTAAAGGGATTAAAATAACAGATAGTAGTGTTGAATAATCGGAAACACGTTTATGTTAGTGCTAAAACAGTTAGGCTTAAGTCACTACAATTGGATGTGTACGTATTGACAATATTGACACCAGTACCATAGAAACGTTGTTGTAAATTAAAATTAGAGCTGTACCAGAACAGATTAAGCGAAAGATAAACTAAGACAGACAAATAAGTCTCTTTCCCAATTGCTTTGACTTTGCCCTCTTGTACATTTCCCCTCGTCCTTTGCTCCATCAGCTGTCTCAACTGTACATTCTCCAATGTCTCACCTAAACACTTTCACCTCCTTTCCTACTCAAGTTGTGAATCAATCTCAATTCTTTTGAAACAAGAATTTGACCACCCCCTTGAATTTCTCTTTGTATCTCTGCACTCATTTTTATCTATTTATACCTTTAAAAACTATTTTTTTATATAACAGGTGCCCTGGTAAACACAGCTGATAAAGGTAATTATTGTCTGAAATGAAGTTTAGTTCTGAATATAGCACAGTGCATCATTTGCACTTTACAGTTTATGTTTCATAATCTGCAATTACATCATAAACTGGAACAACAGGCTGTTCCATAATTATTTTATTCAATTTAAAGTAATGATCTTCCAGTCATAAGAGGCATAAATGTTTAACTGAACAATTGAACATTAGCGGGAATGAGTGACGTGGTACTCCAACGTGCCCTTTCAATTAAAACAATAGTTCAGCTCCTAAGAGAACATACCACGTGGATTGATTTGCACATTATAAGCTAAAACCTGATCCAGAAGAATTGTAAGAAATGTCACATTGCTTTGTCCAAGTGCCTGTATAAAATGGTTATAGATATTCCCTGCTTTTAGAGGTTTGAAATACTGCTATTCTTTAATGCTGTCATTTTTGGTTCACGGACGGTGCAGAAAATAAATCCTGTAGTCAATCTTGTGCAAACCTTAACTTTGGCCAGTAAAATCTTAATTTTTCATATACCTCATATAAATGCTGACCCCTGCTTTTTCAAGGGAACTCTATTCTCATTCAGCTCACAGCCCACTCTGTCCAGAGTAGCACAGGAGTTTTCTAATCTTTCTGCATCGATGCTTGGTCACAGAGTGCTATTTTCCCACCGAGATGTCGGAGAACGTTATTGAAAATTTAATTTCTCATTGAAACAAAAAAGAGGTAAAGATTGGAACAAATGATAGTCAATTGGCTGGGTTTTCTGGCCTGCTGGTGGGACCTTGTGGTCCTACCGCCAGTGATTCTCCATCATGGGTTCCCCGGTAATAGAGGGTGCAAACAAAAGGAAACCCCATTTATAGCAGCAAGACTGGAAGATCCCGTCACTGGCCAGTGGTGGGATGGCTTCTCTGCCACAAACCATGCTACAGCAAAATCCCACCCAGTGTGCATGAGCTGACTCCATTGCCACAAAAAACACTGCAGATGACATGGGAAATTCCACCAAGTGAGTGAAAGCCATAAGTGTATGGAATTTTCCCATAAGTGTAGCTCAACGCACTGAACAGTCATGAACCATCCTATGGCCCCACTGGAAAAGTTAGCCGCGATTCTCAAAAAAGTGCTGAATTAGTGGAAAAATTAGCATTCTAAATCTCGACTGTTTTGTTAATTCATCTTTCTCACCCAAATCTCCCCACTCTGTGCACTGCAGAGATCCCAGTCATTTAAAACCCAGGGGGGTTGGGGCCTATTTACACCACAGTCCGACAGTTCTGGAACTCTATGCATGCGCAGTGGTCCTGATCTGTCAGACTCCATTTGCTGGCCAGCCTGGGATTCCAGCAGTGCTGCCCCTCCATGCCCCATGCATGGCCCGATCGCGGTCCCCACAACAATTTCTGGGCCAGACCTAATCCCCTGCCCCAGAGCGCCCCGATGCATAGCCCTCCACCCCTCCAGCAGTGGCAATAACCCCCACAAAGAAGGCAAAGAACAAAGAAAATTACAGCACAGGAACAGGCCCTTCTGCCCTCCAAGCCTGCACCGAACATGCTGCCCAACTTAACTAAAACCTCTACCCTTCCAGGGACCATATCCCTCTATTGCCATCCTTGTCAAGACGCCCCTTAAAAATCAGTACTGTATCGGCTTCCACTACCTCCCCAGCAACGAGTTCCAGGCACCCACTACTCTCAGTGTAAAAAATCTGCCTCATACATCTCCTTTAAACTTGCCCCTCGCACCTTAAACATATGCCCTTAATAATTGATTCTTCCCCCTGGGAAAATACTTCTGACTAGTCACTCTGTCCATGCCTCTCATAATCTTGTAGACTTCTATCAGGTCTCCCCTCAACCTCCGTCGCTCCAGTGAGGACAAACCCAGTTTCTCAACCTCTCCTCATAGCTAAAGCCCTCCATACCAGGCAACATCCTGGTAAATCTTTTCTGTACCTTTTCCAAAGCCTCCACATCCTTTTGGTAGTGTGGCAACCAAAATTGGACACTATATTCTAAGTGTGACCTAACTAAGGTTCTACAAAGCTGCAACATGACTTGACAATTTTTAAACTCGATATCCCAGCCGATGAAGGCAAGCATGCCGTATGCCTTCTTGATTACCTTCTCCACCTGCATTGCCACTTTCAGTGACCTGTGTACCTGTACGCCCAGATCGCTTTGCCTATCAATACTCTTAAGAGTACCCCAGCAGACCCCCCTCCCTGGAGGCAGCCCTCCCAGCATACCACCCTCCCCGCCCCAATCGCTGCCCTCCCTGCATCCTGGACTAATCCTGTCTGCAAGAGTGGCAGCTGGACCTCCAACTCACGTAGATCATCCCTACGCCCTGCCACAGTAGGCCCTGCCCCCTTGGCACTGCCTGATGTCCAATGGGCAGTGCCAAGATGTCCCCAGGAATGGGCATTGTGCTTCTTGGGGGCAGTGCCAGGGGCACAGGCTGGCACTTCCAGAGGGCACTGCCCCCCCCGCCACCTGACCCCCTGAAGGGCCCCCGATTGCGCCCCCTTCATTCTGACAGTGTTTCCTGCTAGTTCCCTGAATGTGGGGAACTAGTGGTGGGGTGGGAGCTTCAATCGGGACCTGAAAGTTCCTGATATTGACCTGCTAAACATATTTAAAATGCATTTTAAAAAGATTTAAATTACTTACCTGCCTTCCCGCCGGTTTCCAGCGTGGTTTGACCAGCGACTGTTCACCAGCTCTGGGAGATGCGCATGGGTTCTTCCCTGCGCATGCACAAATCCTGGTACAAGGCCGGTGACCAGCTGAAAAGTTGCAGGTCGTGATGGGAGAATCTTGGCCATTATTTCTTAAACATTTTTCTTGCTCCAATTTTCTTCCTTGTGAGCGTGAAAATCTGAAACTGAGACACTGAAAACTCAGCAAGGGTTTCTGTTGGCTATGTGAGCACTGGTAATTGAAAACAAGCAAACCCCTCAAAAGTATTACCTGTGTAAAAGCAGGGTTTAGGACATCAAAGAAATGGAGGTGTGAATGGCAAGCACTTGAAGTAAAAATGGCCACTTTGAATTTTCTACAAGTAACTAAGCCATGGGTCAGAATTTGCATTAATTAGGAGATCAAGGATTGTTGTGCTTAGTTATTTAACTTCAAAGTACAAAGGTGTTTACAACTTCACAAAGGTCAAAAGTAAATAAGGTAATGTCATTAATTTTTTCCCCTGAAAGTGGAGACAGCAGAGGCTGTGTGGGGTGTGGTCATGTGAGACTTTCTCATATGCTGCTCTGTGCTGAAAGAAATCAGAGGAGGAAAATTAAAGCAGCTTTCATCTGATCCAAAAGATGTCTGTTTTTTACAATGCAGGGCTTTGTTTAAAAGTTTTGTGAATTTTTACAGCAGAGTGGAAGAGGGAGAGGTCCTATAATATCTCTTCCCCACAGCAACATTGGGTTTGCCTTGGTGTAATATTACTGGAACTTTTAAAGTTAAACATAAGGGATTATTGCCTACAAGGGTGTTTATTGTGTGAATCTAACCAAGTAGGAAATCTTTTTGGGGAAAAGATTAATTTTAAATGTATAAGTGTGAATTTGTGTGTTTAAGTTTTCTGTTATTCAAATATATATTTTAATTTGATATCTGAAGCCCCCAATGTGTTATTAGAATTTATGGCTTCTGACTTAAGTACATACATCTTGACATGGTCAAAATACAAAAAGAAGTTGCGATAAGCTTGCCAAGTTTCCCTTTCAGATTTGGTTTGAACAATAATCGTAACAAAGGGACAGAAAGAAAATCACAAGTGTAATGGAAGAATACAGCAGAAGACTCCAGTGATAATAGTTGGAGAGATATTGGATCTGAAATTTCCTGCTGTATCTTCTGTCAATGCTATGATCTATCAAATGAATTTGCACTTTTGTGCTCCAATGTTTTCCCTTCCCTCTCTTATTTGACACTGACTTGTTTTGGGATATTATTCCATGATTGGCTACTTATCTAATTATATGCCCATTTTAGGAACTTCAGATGTTTCTGTTAGTGAAAGCTTTCATTACCTGACTCAGTGTTATGCCAAATAGAATCTGTTTATTCTGTATATTTTGTTCACATGTAGCAGAGACAGAAGCACTGATTAATAACTTTATGTGTCTTTTATTCATCTGTAATCATGACTCCACACTATCTTCATAACAAATTTGATATCAGGGACTGCTCTGAGAGTTGCTGAGGAGGCTCTTATTATATTTCTCCAGTTTGCTTTTATTCTGTGTTCACCACCAATTCTGCCTGTGCAGTCATATCAAAAGAATTATATTCCTCTTAAAGGCTTTTACAAAACCTTTTTTGTAACCCCAAAAACATTCGACCCAAGCTCTCATTTTCTGCAAAACCTCTTATTAATAATAACAAAAAAACAGACCAGTTTACCCCAGACAAACATTTTAATACACTGCTTTATTGACAAAAGGAATGTATGGCTTACTTATGAACCTATCCATTGTAGTGGAAATAGAATCACAATATACTAACTACGCCTACAGTAGAACTAGGAAACCTGAAATGTGAAAAATCTATTAAATATAGCATTACTTTAGCTGCCAACTGGGCTCCATTGTGCCATTTATGATGGAGCCCTTAAAAGTGCTGATTCCAAAAATCTCCCCTGCTGTAAAGTTAAACCATTAGCTCTGTTGAATTTTGGAAAATGGTGGCACACAATTATTGTCCATTGCATAAGTGAGATTTTACTGCAATAAAAGTAACCTTTCAGAACTCATTTGAAGAAAAGGACATCATCCATTGCAATGTTTCTTAAAAGAATTCCAAAAAAGCCATCCAACCACTATGAGGATGAAGTTATATCTTTAAGTTTAAGTTTATTTATTAGCATCATCAGTAGGCTTACATTAATTACATTGCATTACATTGCAATGAAGTTACTGAAAATTCCCTAGTTGCCACACTCTGGCATCTGTTTGGATACACTGAGGAAGAATTTAGCATGGCCAATGCACCTAACCAGCACGTCTTTCAGACTGTGGGAGGAAACTAGAGCACCCTGAGGAAACCCATGCAGAAATGGGGAGCACATGCAGGCAGACAGACACCCAAGACGGGAATCGAACCTGGGTCCCTAGTGCTATGAAGCAGCAGTGCTAACCACTGTGCTGCCGTGCCGTCCAGTCCAACTTCAAATGAAACAATTTTTTGTCTGAGTTTGGCAGAACAGAAACCTTACTGCAATAATTATCATTATAATGTGAACATCTCAGTGTTTATTAAAATCTATGGGTTGCTATTAGAAAGCAATCAGCAATGCACAAGAATATAGGGAACATTGGGAACAAACTGATTCATGTTCACAATCAAACTTAGAGCAAAATTTATACATTGAGATAATCAAGACCTCGATTGTAATAAGAATAAATTGTGAATGAGATTGTTTTAAAATGTAATGACACTATTTTAACAAAAGCCTTTCTGGGAATGTTGTTAAGAAATATGTTGTGGGTATGCTGGCGTTGGACTGGCGTAAACACAGTAAAAAGTCTGACAACACCAGGTTTTAGTCCAACCTATTTATTTGATAATATACTCACAAGCTTTCGGGGTTAGCCCCTTCGTCAGGTGAATGGAGAGTTCTGGCCTCAGACCTGAGGCCAGAACTCTCCATTCACCTGACGAAGGGGCTAACCCCGAAAGCTTGTGAGTATATTATCAAATAAATAGGTTGGACTAAAACCTGGTGTTGTCAGACTTTTTACTGTGTTAAGAAATATGCCATGATCACGGAGTAAAAATATATACATCTGTAAATTTGGAAAATACAAATAAGCAATTGCAACAGGGCTGACAATCTAATAGACACAAATTTAGAATATGCCTTACATAAACTGGCTCAGTTTAGATAGCCAGTATAAGTGCCAATTTAGCAAACCAAATAAATCCTAATTAGTTGGTTCACTTAGATTGCAGTACCCATGGAGATTCTGATCTCCAAGCAGTAGCTGCAATTCATACAGAAATATCATTTTCAGTCAGAAACTGGCGGACATCGGGTAAATATTGTCCCCTGAAAGGGCTAATAATCTCACAAGTTTAAAAATCACATAAGCTGCAAGCTATATCTCAATCACATAAGGAAAATGATGTGAAAACCACAGGTCTTGATTAAAGCAGATCCAGATAAGAGTCAAGGGCCATCTACATAGAACATAGAACATTACAGCGTAGTACAGGCCCTTCGGCCCTCAATGTTGCACTGACCAGTGGAACCAACCCAGTGACCCTCTAACCTAAACTATTCCAATGTTATCCATATACCTGTCCACAGACCATTTGAACGCCCTTAAAGTTGGCGAGTTCACAACTGCTGCAGGCAGGGCATTCCACGACCTTACTACCCTCTGAGTAAAGAACCTACCTCTGACATCTGTCCTATAATTACCACCCCTTAATTTAAAGCCATGTCCCCTTGTGTTAGCCATCACCATCCGAGGTAAAAGGCTTTCACTGTCCACCCTATCCAATCCTTTGATCATCTTGTATGCATCTTTAGTTGTACCATGCACAATTGCAGCTCATGTTTGCCCATTAGAACAGGAACAATGGAAGGGAGGTTGAATTCCCATTGGTTAGAGAGATATGGCTATCATTTGCTTGATGATATAAAATGCACAAGATATAATGGAACACTATACCCTTATATGCATGGTGTAAACTTAATCAATAACTGTGAGTGGATAGAGATACCTCCTATACTTTTATTGGTATATGCTAATTATTTGTAATTGAATTTGCAACTATAATTGCACGTGTATTTCTGAATTCTGCACTCTGGCTGATCTTGAAGATTCTGTCAAGAGTCCTGTAGCTACAGTAATAAATCATCATAATCCACTCAATGACTTCATCTGGCTACTTGAGGGGAACAATAGTTTTAACCACAACAAAAAAAATACTGTTTCAGCCCTGTAACACCCTCATAATATTCTGTTTCTGTAACACTGTCCCCAAGGGCTCCATGAAAATGCATCTTAAAATCTTAAGGAATCAGTCATGGTTAAGTAGCCTCAGTCAATATTACTGTAAGAAGCAAATAGCATTAGTCTAGCTTTCAGGAATATTACATTTAAAAATGACACATTTTCAGGGAATGTTAATACTCCCAGTCATGTTTTAACTGCTCTGAGGTGATTTACAGGACAATCTTACATATCATAGTCCATTGATGTGACTCATATTGAAACCATCCTTCTCCTAATTACTATCTTCACTTTTAAGCGCTGTTGGTGTTATATCAATACTGCAAAAAGGTACAAAGCAATACTTCAGTTTGGTTGACATGAATCTTTCAAGCATGCACATTACCAGGATCCATAAAGAAAAGCACTTTGGTATGAATTATTCCAAGCAACAAGGAAAATAGGAGGACTGAACCCTGATGTTGAGCAACAGTGGCTTATTTATGAAGACTAGCTCTTGGAACTTTCCATTTTAGGTTTGTTTCATACAGGCCTATAGAGTACATAGGTTTTAAATGGTGATCCTGTGTCAAAATGGTCTGTGTGAGTACATTGCTGCCTGTAGCATTCTGCCAGGTAGACTGCGAGACTGCCTTAGGGCTAAAGGAAGGGATTATTTATTTTTATAGAAAGTAATTTGTACAATAAAACCTTTTCATAGATATTGAGGGTTCCACAGGATTCAGAAGTGATCAGAGGCTAGATATGATATAAGATTATCCAGCTCATCTAATTGAAGTTGAAAACCTGCACAAAACTAGTTTTTCATCCTTAGAACAGATTGATTTAATATAAACCGGGCTGTTAATCTAGGAACACGAGTAGGCTATTCACTCCCTGAGCTTGCTCCACCATTCAATTAGAACATGGCTGATCTGTACCTCAACTTCATTACCTTCTATCCTCCTAATCCCTTGATACCCTCAACCAATTTAAAAGAGGAAAGAAAGAACCCATCCAACCATTCTAGCTGGCTTTTTCAGCCATGAACTTTTCTACTAAGCTGAGGACTTACTATTTGAAATGAGGTTTGTAACACAAGTTTTTTTTTGAAAACTCGATCCATCTTCTAAATACCTGCACCTAGGGCAACATGGCCTTTTCGGTAAATAAAGAGCTCTTTTTGAAAGGAATAATTAGATATAAGTTAAGATTTTCAAGAACCTGAGTAAACTTACCCATAAAGCAGCCTTTTTTGTTTATGAAATTTCTCGTTTGTGGTGATTGTTTCTTTAAAGACAACACGGCAGAAGAGGATCACCTGGCTTACTGGACCAATTGGGGTGAGAGTGCGTTATCACCCTGGGGTGGGGGGGTGGGGGAGGGGGTGGAGCCCTCACTTGGGCAGAAGGCATCCAAACAATGTGTAATAGACATGCAGGGACTGGGACAGCCAGTGGGCTGGGAGCACTGCCTACCTTTGTACTGTTTTCTTTTATTAATAAATACCTTTTGTGTTCCTGATGAAATTTGAGAGGGGGAACCCAACATTGTTTAATCTCAGTTTTTAAAAAACATTCTGATTACAGTAACAAATGTTGGAATGAATGCAGTTTCATTACACTGGTGTTGAATGTGGAGAGCATTTATCAGCTGGATGTAAGGATTAAGTGTGATGGTAGGATGGACTACTGATAGATTGAAGGGTTGTGGGGTGGGGGGGGGAAATACTTGCTGCTGTAGAATTCCTCCACCTTTAAGTTCTGATTGTCCGATCAATCCTCGGTTTCCTGGCCATCCTCTTAGTTGTCTTGCACTCTCATTTCTTCTTTCTGAGGTGATTTCAAGAATGACAAAGGAGTTGATAAAGGAAGGATAGACTATGAATCTAAGCTAGCGCTAAATATAAAAAAAGGATAGTAAGAGTTTTTATAAATATATAAAGAGGAGGAGGCTGGCTAGGGTGAATGTTGGACCCTTAGAGAATGAGAGGGGGGATTTAGTGGTGGGGGATGAAGAAATGGCTGAGGCCTTGAATAAGTTTTTTGCTTCGGTCTTCATGGAGGAGGACGCGAATAGTTTGCCGGGTATTAACGATGGAAAGATGGTAGGAGTTGAGGGCCTGAATGAGATCATTGTCACTAGAGAGGTAGTGCTCGACAGACTAGTGGGACTGATGGTGGACAAGTCTCCAGGACCGGATGGAATGCATCCAAGGGTTCTGAAGGAAATGGCGGAGGTGATAGTGGATGCCTTAGTGATTATTTTCCAAACCTCGCTGGATTCCGGGGAAGTGCCAGAAGATTGGAAAACGGCTAATCTTATGCCGCTGTTTAAAAAGGGTAGCAGGCAAAAGGCAGGGAATTATAGGCCGGTTAGTTCAACGTCTGTTGTAGGAAAAATGCTTGAATCCGTCATCAAAGATGAAATAGCGAGGCATCTTGAGAAGAATTGTTTGATAGAGCAGACGCAGCATGGATTCGTTAAGGGGAAGTCGTGTTTGACGAATTTATTGGAATTCTATGAGGATGTGTCTAGTGCGGTGGACAGAGGGGAACCGGTGGATGTGGTGTTTCTCGATTTTCAGAAGGCGTTTGATAAGGTGCCGCACAAAAGGTTGTTACAGAAGGTTAGGGGGCATGGAGTTGGGGGTAAGGTGTTAGCATGGATAGAGGATTGGCTGTCAAATAGGAGGCAGAGAGTGGGTGTCAATGGGTGCTATTCGGATTAGCGGTTGGTGACTAGTGGAGTGCCCCAGGGATTGGTGCTGGGGCCTCAGCTATTTACCATTTATATAGATGATCTGGAGGAGGGAGCTGAATGTAAGGTGTCGAAATTTGCTGATGACACAAAGTGGAAAGGCAAATTGTGCGGAGGGCGTAGAACGTCTGCAGAGGGATCTAGATAGGCTGAGCGAGTGGGCGAGGACCTGGCAGATGGAATACAATGTTGGCAAGTGTGAGGTTATCCACTTTGGCAGGAATAATAGTAGGAAGGACTACTACTTACAGGGCGAAAAGCTGCAGCATGCTACGGTACAGAGGGATCTGGGGGTCCTTGTGCATGAGTCGCAAAAACCCAGCCTACAGGTGCAGCAGGTGGTCAGGAAGGCAAATGGGATGCTGGCCTTCAAATGCGAGGGAGATTGAATATAAAAGTAGGGAGGTCTTGCTGCAACTGTACAGGGCACTGGTGAGGCCACAGCTGGAGTACTGTGTGCAGTTTTGGTTGCCACACTTGCGCAAGGATATTTTAGCCTTGGAGGGAGTGCAGAGGAGATTCACTAGGCTGATACCAGAGTTGAGGGGGTTGAGCTATGAAGAGAGGCTGAATAGACTGGGCTTGTACTCGTTGGAGTTTAGAAGGATGAGGGGGGATCTTATTGAGACGTATATGATGATGAAGGGGATGGATAGGGTAGAGGTGGAGAGGTTCTTCCCGCTTAGAAAGGACAGCAGGACTAGAGGGCACAGCCTCAAGATAAGGGGGGAGCAGTTTAGAACAGAGTCGAGGAGGAAGTTCTTCACTCAAAGGGTGGTGAATCTCTGGAATTCTCTGCCCGTTGAAGTGGTGGAGGCTACCTCGCTAAATATATTTAAGACATGGGTAGATAGGTTTTTGGTAGGCAAGGGAATTAAGGGTTATGAGGAGAAAGTGGGAAAGTGGAACTGAGCCACTTCAGATCAGCCATGATCTTATTGAATGGCGGGGCAGGCTCGAGGGGCTAGATGGCCTACTCCTGCTCCTATTTCTTATGTTCTTATGCTCTTATTGTGCCCTTTCCTGGGTCAAGTTGTAAAACATGTGATGTAACATAAGGAACCCAGAGGTCTTCTCAGAAACTTACCAACAGAAACCTATCCAGGTATTTGAATCACTGCTTTGAAATGGCAATAATTTATTCTATTAGAGCTCTGTTTGTGATGTGGTACTGATTGCAGTACCAAGTGTCAGTGCTTGGCTTTTCGACAAGAGTCCTGAGCTATGAGATTAGGGGGCACTTCTATCCCAAGCAGCCAACCTGACACTTAGAGCTGTCAACCTTCCAGGATTGGCCTGGAATGTCCTGGGGTTGAAGATCAATCTCCAGGATATCACTGTGTACAATCCTGGGGACAATTCAAGAGATTACAAAGGTTGTTCTTTTTATTATTTTCTATAAAAATATTGAAAATAGGGGAAAAGTGATGTTTGACTGACAGACAAGCATCATCCAATTAGGTCAATGAATCTTCTTGCTTTCCAATTGGTGTATGATGACAGTATGTCACAAGGATGGATGTGTTGGCCAACTCATAACTGGAGCAGCAGGTGGGAGAGTCACATAATGAAACCCCCATGAATATATTTACTTTGGAATTCTATCGCCCTGCCCGCCACAGGAATCAGAGTGGGCGAGGGGCGGATGATGGGAAGATCCATTAACCTCAGGTGAGATTTTAAGGTTTTGGGATGAGTGAAATCGTAAAATCCTACCCTTAATCACAGTTGACATACCCACAAACAACCTGATAGGGAGAATGGGGATGAAGAACTGGTGGAGGATAAATGCATCAGGATTTCCAACAGGCAAGTGGACACAGATGTGCCCAATCTGCTTGTGCTTGCACCCCTTAAACATTCAAGGGAAGATAGCTTTATCTGATCATGAATAGTCTGAGTATTTATATGGAACATGCCAGGCAATGTATGTGCAATCAACGACATTTTGGTCCTTTTGGAAGTATGCAATTCTAGCAATGCCTGGAGCCCTATTTGTGTAATGGCATCCATTAAAAAGCTGATAAAGTTAGTTGTGCTTTTCAAGGGGGACCTCTGTGATTTGGCAAATTCAGCAGTGCACAACAATAATGCTAATTTCACCTGTTGCAGGCTGGATTATCCTGGAAGTTAGGAATTGAGGGTTGCAGGCCCTTTGCAGTAATAGGCACTGCTATGCATAACCTGGTGTTGCATTGCAGTTGTTGCTGCAATAGGGGACTTGGTTCAGGTACAGCCTCCCTGGTTTGGTTGAGTGACTAGTCCAGTTGCTCGACTTGGAGGAAATTAGGTTGGGAACAGGCACATATACCAGGATTTTCTGACACCCCTCATTCCTGTGATGTGTTTGCCATTGGCTGCTGGTGTGATCTTCTGTTCCACTGGTGCTTACGCATGACTTTTTTGTTATTTTAGCCGACTATCTTGAGATTCCATTGGTACTTTCCTTTCAAATTCTTTGCTGCAGTTATTCCCTCACTGCTTTATTCTTGATGGCTTTCACTTTCCCGCTGCTAGCAGATACATCAGGGAACTTTGCTATTCAGCAAATTTACTGCGGTCATCATAAAGTATCATCAGCAATGGAGACCACTGGAAACAAGGTATCGAGGAACTTCTAAATGTTTATTAACTCTGTTTATTGAGCTCTCTACTAAAGGGAAATGTTTCTTCCTATCTATACATCACATAATTTTGTACACCTCAATAAAAGATCTCACCTTAGCCTTCTCTGCACTAAGGAAAACAGCCCAGCCTATCCAGCCTCTCTTCATAGCTGAAATGCTCCAGCCCAGGTAACATCCTGGTGAACCTTCTATGCACCCTTTGTAGCGTAACCATATCCTTCCTATCATGAGGTGCTCAGCATTTAAGACAGTACTCTAGCTGTGGCCTAACAAGCATTTTATACAGATCATCGTAACCTCCCTGCTTTTATATTCTATACCTCAGCTAATAAAGGCAATTATCCCAAATCCCTTCTTAACCACCTTAGTTACCTGTCCTGCTGCCTTCAGAGATTGATGGAATGCACCCCAAGCTCCCCCTGGTCCTCTGTATTCCTTAGTTTCCTATTGTTCATTGCGTATTTACAATGCCTTGTTAGTCTCCCCAAAATGCATCACTTCACACTTTTCAGGGTTCAATTCTATGTGCCATTATTCTGCCCATCTGACAAGCCTATCTTCATCATCCTGTAACCAAAAGCTTTGCTCCTCACTGTTTACCACACCAGCAATTTTTGTGTCATCTGCAAACTTACTGATCATACTCCTCCACATTCACACTACAAGGGACCCCAGCACAGATCCATATTGTATACCAGTAGACACAGGCTTCCAGTGACATTACCTTCTGCCTCCTGTCGCTAAGTCAATTTTGGATCTAACTTGCCAAGTTGTCTTAGATCCCATTGGTTCTTACCTTCTTAATCAGTCTCCCACGCGGGACCTTACTGAAGTTCATGTAGATTACAGGAACTGCACTGCCCTCATCTACACACCTAATCACTTCCTCAAAAAATTCAATCAAATTTGTTTTAGACATGATCTCCCCCTGAAAAAGTCATGCTGGTCATCCTTGATTAATCCTTGCCCTTCAAGTGGAGATTAATTCTGTCCCTCATCATTTTTTCCAATACTTTTCCTACCATCTCATGATCTGTCAACACTGATCAGCTATTGACCCCATGATCTGAGTCAGTCCCTTGAATTTCCCCCCTGTTGGTAGGCTGGGGGGCCAGTGAAACCTCTCATATTTCCTCTCTCCAGCTCCTTGCAGAAGGCCACAGTTGTGGCCAACTGCATCTTGTGGAGAGTTTCTTCTCAGCAATGATGGTCTAGTATCTGCAGCCACCATTTAAAAATATTTTTACATCTTCAGAGCGATCTCCACCTTAAAGGTGGGCTCTCTTGTTGTCTCTTCCTACATCCCAATGGGGCAGCCAACCCACATTTGCTCTCTTCTTAGACGCTCGTCTATTGTTCCTAATTGGGCGGATTCGCAGACAGGGAATCTTGATTGGTTGTCTCTCAGATGATTGCACAGGTGTGGGAATACAGACCATCCCAGCGGAAGAATATTTTCAAAAGTCCATAAAATTCCATGCATGGTGAGTGACAGTGCAAGACTTATTCACTAATCAAAGCTTAAATATATATTTGAATAATTAAGGAACACTGAAATAATGAATTAGCAGAGGCGTGAATGTTACATTAATAAATCATAATATTATAGTGAGGATCTCCGAAAAAACCGAGATGGTTCAGCCACTTGGCACTTCTGGCTGAAAATTGTTTATAATTTTTAAAATTCATTTATGGCATGTGGGTGTCACTGGCTAGGCCAATGTTTATTGCCCATCTCTAATTGTCCTTGAAGATGTTTGTGGGTTGCCTTCCTGAACCACTGCAGTGCGCTGCTGTAGGTACACCACAGTGCTGTTAGGGAGAGTTCCAGAATTTTGACCCAGAATATTTCAACGTTGTCTTTAATACTCAGCTGGTGCCCCAGCTATCACTGAGGATGGGAAAGTTCATATAGCCTTCTCTTACCCATCTCCCTCGCCATTCAACATTCAATGTGGTAGAAATGCAGAGCTTTTATCCAATCTGTTTGGTTGTGGAATTGCAGAACCCTGACTATAGCATGCTGCTGCCTCTGTTTAGCATGTTTGCAATCCTATGTTGTAGCTTCACCAGGTTAGTGCCTCATTTTTTGATGCTCCTGGTGTTGTTTCTGGCATGTTCTACAACGGTCTTCACTGATGCAGAGTAGATCCCCAGCCTTCATGCTCATAGCAGAGCGAGGGATATGCCAGGCCAGGAGGTTACAGATTGTGGTGTAGTGTAATTTTGCTGCTGCTGATAGCCTCACAGATGCCCAGCTTGATCAGTTCTGAATCTATGCTATTTAACATGGTCGTAATGCCACACAACAGGATGGACAGTGACCTGAGAGTGAAGACAGAATTTTGCTATGTAGTGGTAATTCCAGTCAATGCTGTTACGAGCAGATGCATTTTGACAAGTAGATTAGGGGAGTCAAGAAGGTTATTCCTTCGTTTAGGTTCTCTCATCACCTGCTACAAGCCCAGCTTGGCAGATATGTCCGTTAACGCTACTGGGCCACTTTCAATGATGGACATTGTATTCAGGAAGAGGAATTTCATTCTGTGCTCTTGCTACCCTCAGTGCTTCTTTCAAGTGGTGTACAATCTGGAGGAGTACTGATTCATTGGACCACATTTGACCAGATGTCTTGAAACTAGGTTAATCCCAGTTGGTCCATCCATTTTATATATTGTTTTGCAGAGTTTGATCCAACTAAGTCAATTGCTTGGGAATTTCAGAGGGTGATTTAAGAGTCAGCCACATTGCTGTGGGTTTGGAGTCACATATGAGCCAGAATGGGTAAGGATGACAGATTTCCTTCCCAAAAGGGGATTGGTGAACGATATGGATAGTTACAACAAACTGGTAGTTTCATGGTCACCATTATGGATAACAGCTTTTTCTTCCAAATGTATTTAACTAACTGAATTTAAATTCCCCAGCTGCTGCCATGGTGGAGATTGTAAACTCCTGTCTCCTGATTATTACACTGGGCCATAACTGCTATTCTACCATTGCCACAATTTCATACTGTGGATACGTCTGCAGTATATTGTGCTCAATGTCCTGTGAATGTGAATGAGCTGAAACCTTCAAAGGAATTTCTGGAGGTTGTAAAGTGTGGAACAACCTGCTGATGTAGTCAGTCAGCACAGACTCTCAAATAAAACCAAGATGGCTTTATTATGTTATGCATAAATAATCAAATGTGTGTTTTTTCCTGTTTCATTTAGGTGCATAGTCCATCATCTTCAAGTATTACAATTATGCAGAATTGGATGCAGGGCTAATTTGCATGGCATCATTAGGCTGCTTTCTTATTTACTCCGTGACACTGCTACATGGAGCTTGGAGTATAGATTATGATTAATTGATTTGCTCATTTGTAGCCTCCTTTCATATTTGCTACAACATTCTGAGCTTATCGCTGAATGCATTAGGTTTGTAGGTTTGAAGCTATATAACAGCCTGCAAAAGCTGTTCACTGTGAAAATGTCAGAATATTTCCACCTTGAGGCACAAAATGCAAGGTTACTTTGCCCTCTGCACCTCACTGCAAGTTGAATGCTGTGTTTTATGAAAAGTGCTAGCTTTGCAGTAAAGGTTATTGTCATTGGAAATCAAACCAGTGATTCCTTATGTAAATATTAAATGTGATGACTGCGCTGCAATCCAATAGCAATAATATTTCATGAAATTTAATTTCAATAGTCCAGTAATTATTTGATTAAGGATAACAAATGGAAAGTAATAGGCACTGTCCCTATGATTTTCAGATTTCTACTGGTGACTGGAGACCTTATCCATGATGCCACCTTTGAAGTTTAATCCACATGTATTTTCTCACATGGCAAATAGTGTTAAAAGCTGATATTCTCTCCAGCAAGCCAATTCCCTTTGAAAAATTAATATTAGTCATAGAATTGCAATTATGTGGATGAGTTGTCTAAGTCTTTAGACATTGAGGCAGTTTTGAGCCTGCATTCTCCATCTGTGGGAATGGCAGCATGTGCTCAAAATCCAAAGAGCACGATTCACATTCGTGAGTTTCTGAGTTCTGATATTACTGGCCCCTCACCGGTGGAGTGGTGTGAAACACGCCACGGGACCGCAGAAAGTTCATTTTAAAACATTAAGCATGTCACTAGTGTGCAATCTCTCCAGGACTCCCATCAACCTCCCCGTACCTACCCACCCACAAACCAGATATTCAACAGTAGGTTCACCCATGAAACTAACTACACTAATTAATTAAACTAACTGAATTAACCAAATTGTCAGCCCCTTAAAGGGGCACTGCAATGAAAGGATAAGGATTTAAAGGAATCATAACAAACTAAAGCAGAGTGTTGCTTTGGGGGCCAGTGATTTACTCAAGCCTTCACGGTGTCCACTGGCTGCAGAAAACTTTAAGTGTACCAGTGGACACTGTGTGCTCCCTCTACAAGGGCAACCGGTTGTGAACATAGCCACAGAAGAGGGTCATGCAGTTGGGCTGAATGACCCCCTTGACCAGCTGCTGCCTCAATCTCGGACTCTCTTTATACTAAAAAGTCAGTTAAATCAACAAACCAAATGACAGCCTGTAAGGGGCGCTGTAACTAAGGAAAATAATTAAAGGAACCTCTACCAAATTAGATCAGAAAGTCATTTAGTGGAGTGAAGAGACACTCTAGTCCTCGTAGTGTCCACTGGTCACAGAAGACCTCGAACATGCTGGTGGACACCATGTGCTCCATCTCCAAAGATACCTGGCTGTGAACATAGTCACGGGAGAGGTGCGGAGAGTTGGGCCGGATATTCCTTTCAACCACTGGCTTCCTGGATCCTATTCTCGTTTTATACTCAAGGAAATCAAATTGAGGTGATAGCCTCCCAGGTAACATAACCAAAACCTAACTAAATCAAACCATGTTTGGGGGGACCGATGAAGCTTTGGCAGTGCTTGTTAGCTGTAGAAAGTAGTTTCTCTTTATCCATTAAACAAATTGACAGTCACTTAAAGGAACCTTTCTAATTAAATCAAAGTAAAACGTTGCACTGCAGCTCCTGTGGCACCCACAATCACAGAAGGCCCCAGTTGTGCCAGTGGTCATTGCTTATTCTCTCTCCCAGCTGCAAATATAGCTGTGAAAGAGGGGGGCAGTTCAATCAGCTGCTTAAGCCCATTCTGCAATTCAATAAGATCAGGGCTGATCAGTGCCTCAACTTCATTTATCCAGCTTGGCTTCCATTTCCTTAATACCCTTATCTGGCTAAATTTTTAAAAAAATTTTAAATCGTATTTTTGCAAGTTTCAATTGACGAAGCCTCAAAGACTTTTTGTGTTAAGTATTAATTCGTAACATAAGTCTTGAATGGCCTAGTTCTGGAGTCTCCCATCAGAAGAAACAGTTTCTCTGTTTCTATAGAACTTCTTTGATACCTCAATAGATCACATTTAATTTCTATATTCAAAATTCTAATGAATTCGAATAGTTCTGAACACTTGTGCAGACAAAATGTTTTTTATTCATAAGCATTCTACCAAGAGGTGAAGGAGCAGCTGCAGTAGTAACAAGAGGAAAAGGCAAACTAACCTGTATCTGCAGGGAAACCAAATTGAAGGTGTGCTCGCAGGAATCTCCCTCCGAACACAGTGTACAGACCCAGAAGAATATACTTATTGTTCCTGAGGAACAGCTCAAAAGAGGGTTTCACTTTTCTCAAATGTTATGATTCATTCTGCAATGAGAAACCAGCTGCCACAGGTAGCACAGTATTTCCTGCTGCAGTCAAGTTTAGTACAGTCCTCAACTCCCTTCTTCCTCCAGCTCTATCAGGGCTGACACAGGCAATATCAGTAAAAGTTAGCCTGCAGTTCAGGTCTGCATGAAGTTGGTGACTGCTTTCTGTTCACACTTTTATTGCCTTTCCTCTGGACAACCGGAATCAACAAAAAAGGCCCTAGGGTTTTCACTAATTGCAGGACTTGAGTATCTTTGGCTTCTCCCATATCACTTGTGGGTTTCTTCCAAGTCTGTCAGCTCAGTATCCATGTGTCCATGGAGATCTCTGCAGAAAGCTGTGGGTTCCCTAAATCACCGACAATAAGCACTTCCAACAAAGGTAGTTTATTCCGGAGCTAAAGAGCTACATTTAGTAGTAGTGTTCTGCCCACACTCCCACTATGTGACCTCTTTTATAGCTGCATCATTACTGCTCAGTCTAGTTTCATGACATGAATTTCACCATTCAACTGCCCTTGCACCACCCAAACCCCTCCCCCATCAACCAGTATGTTCATTCTCAAGGCATAATCCCATTTTTCAATTGGAAAGTGAAGATACACTTTGCTGCCCAATTAGATGGTTCTTGATCGTCAGTCAAACAGCCTCTTCTGTTATATAACCAACATTAATATAAATAATAAACAAGTGATCAAAGAGCAAGCAATTTTTTAAATTTCCCTCTAATTTTTGTCCTGAGGTTCTCCAAGTAATGTCCTCGAAGTTAATCTTCAATTCCCAAGGGACACCACAGGGCAATCCTGGAGGTTTGGCAATCGTAATCACACTGCTTCCCTCTATTTATGTACAGTGGGCCTGCACACACCAATAGTACATAGTGCAGCTTTGCGACTGCTTTCCTAGCAACTGCCATGATTCTTTTATTGTTAAGTCTGCAGCACTATCACTTCCCTGCAGTTTCTCAAAGGCCAATTTATGTCAGCTGGTCGAAATAATGGAGCAAGAGGCCCTGAACTGAGACATGAAAACAGCTGAGAAACAGTAAACACAAGAAAAAGTAGGGTGAACAAGGAGCTAGGCAGAGATGATATTGTGGATTAACAAGATATCCTTTCATCCATGAGGCCTGAATGTAGCTCAGAGTAATGGGAGCTTAAATAGGGTGAAACATCATTTTATGCCAATTGTCACATTCATCAGCCCATCGAGTGCAAACTGTCCAGAAATTGTAACTAAACTGGCCACGGATGGTTAAATATGTGAAGAAGAAATGTTTGTGTTGATGCATCCTCTCCTGAGGAAGGGGCTGGGGGCCATTCTAGAGGCAGAATTGAAGTTGCTCTATTTTGCGGCTGGCTATCTTATACTCGAACCAGGCATCCTGATCTTCAACACGAACAATCCTAACCTGGATAAGCAGAAAACTTTACCCAAAATTTAACTGGAAATTGAGGAGTGGAGTGAAAGTAATAAGCTTGATGGTCATTTTTAAAATAGCATTAATCATGGAGATCTATTGCCAGCCTTGCCCATATTTGATAAGCTGCCTGTGAAGAAGAAAAATACAGTTTTGATCTTAGAATAATATCACCGGTTTTAAAATATGAGTTTATTTCTCGTATTGGTGTGTTTGTTCCTGAAGTGGAAGACTAATTTTATTTTTTATAAATCCCAAGCATTCTTTCTGGTCAGATGCAGTGCAGAGTTCTGTTAAAATAAAAGAATCTCTACTAAGCCAGTGTGTCATTTTTTTGCTTGCATCATCTTTCTTTCTTCTCTCTTAGGTATGCTGACCTGGCAGTAGTGTTGTAGTAAGAAATCTCACAACACCAGGTTAAAGTCCAACAGGTTTATTTGGTAGCAAACGCCACTAGCTTTCGGAGCGCTGCTCCTTCGTAAGGTGAGTGGGAGTTCTATTCACAAACAGGGCATATAAAGACACAAACTCAATTTACAGAATAATGATTCTGTTGAAGTGTTTCCCAACAGGATTCCTGATGGGGAACACTTCAGCTGTCATGGGCATTCAGCCTCTGATCTTCGGGTAAGCATTCTCCAAGGCGGCCTTCACCACACTCGACAGCGCAGAGTCACTGAGCAGAGACTGATAGCCAAGTTCCGCACACATGAGGATGGCTTCAATCAGGATCTTGGGTTCATGTCACCCTATCTGTAACCCCCACGACTTGCCTGGACTTGCAAAATGTCACTAACCGTCCTGTCTGGAGACAATACATGTTTCTTTAACCTGTGCTTAACGCTCTCTCCACTCACATTGTCTGTATCTTTAAGACTTGATTAGCTGTAAAGATTCGCATTCCAATCGTTATTCTGTAAATTGAGTCTGTGTCTTTATATGCCCCATTTTTCAACAGAACTGCGCTCACCCGACAAAGGAGCAGCGCTCCAAAAGCTAGTGGCGTTTACTATCAAATAAACCTGTTGGACTTTAACCTGGGGTTGTGAGACTTCTTACTGTGTTTACCCAGTCCAACGCCAGCATCTCTACATCAGTAGTTTTGTAGTGCAGACTAGTGCTCACTGGGAATTGGACTAATTGTCCAGATTCATTCACTCGTTCATGACCTTTATTCCTTCCAGAGAGGGGAGACTATCTTCTTGCCTGCACTTGGATAAAGTGTCTATAATCTCCCAGGTTTTTTTTCCTTAAATTGGGGGTTTGGCAAGTGTGTGAAGGGAGCAGGAATCCATTATAGATTGTGATGGAATGAATTTGTGTTGATCAATTAAAGAAAAAATAGCTTGCATCTTGAAAACAAGGGCAGCACTATGACACAGTTGTTAGTACTGCTACCTCCCGTCGCCAGGGACCCAGGTTCAATTCCCGGCTGGGGTCACCGTCTGTATGGAGTCTGCACATTCTCCCTGTGTCTGCATGGGCTTCCTCCAGGTGCTCCAGTTTCCTCTGAAAGAGGTGCTGGTTAGGTGCAATGGTCATGCGCTCGCTCAAAGTACCTGAACAGGCACTGGAGTATTTTTACAGTAACATCATTGCTGTGTTAATGAAAGCCTACTTGTGACACTGATAAATAAACTTTAAAAGCTATGCAAGTGAAGTCATCATGTTAAAGGTTTAAGAAAATGTATTGTCCAGTATTTGTAATCACTTAAATTTTATCCAAAAGAAACATGCACTTAACTAGATTAACAATCCTCTTCATCATGATCTGTGATATGGGTTATTATAGAATGGGGTTGCAAGGGAAGAAGTGGTAGCAAATAACTTATAAAGATTTACGATACATACTTTCCCGTTTAGCAGCTTGGACCAATGATTTGTGATTGTGTAGCTTGATGATGCAGGTGCTGTTGCCAGAAATTACTGAACCCGCCATTCATTACTCTGTCTATGCGAATGTGTTCTTCTGTCCTCAACTATCACTTTTCTTTGGTTTATATTTCATAAGTTTGTAGGAACTATTGAAGCAGTGCAATGTTTAAATTAATAGTGGAAATTTCATGTAATTTCACATTCAGCTTCAGGAGATCTTAAATTTGGGAAGTTGTAAAGCTGACTCCACTCTCAAGTTTCACAATAGATGGAGTCAATCAATGACTACTGTATGTTCCCGTTATTGAAATCATTTGAAGGACTTGCAGCTCCTAACCAACATACAACTGCTCATTATTATAATGTTGCATTATTTATTTTACTTTGAGTAGTTCTTAACATTTTAATGAACACCTAATATTTGATAAGTTACATACAGTTTTCTTTAAAAATAGAATCAAACTGTTTGCAGCAAAATAATTTAGCCACTTTAATAATGCTGCAGTGGTGTCATGGCCTTTTGACAATTATGATTTATTTATCTGCATTACTGTAATTTCACTGGCAGAAACCAAGACTTCAGGTATTAAAATTAGAATTATCACCAGAATGTCACAACTGGGATCTATAATTCACATCCTTAATTATAAAATCAAAGATCCAATATTTCAGCATTCTGATCTACAAAGTTGAAACTGATCAATTCTCACTTCAGCCCAGAGTAAGCTGCAATAATTCTACATGAAGATATTAAAATTGGACCAAAGAAAAAAATCAACCTTCAGCATTATTGTCCAGTGAAGTAACCATAAACATGGAGATGTGACAACTCTTTCCCTCTTTCTTAAAGCTCTCTTATCCTTTGCTTTTCTTCTATAATTCTCCACTCTACTATAGACATATTCCCTTGTTTATGGTTACTTTACTGGACAATAATGCTGAAGATTGATTTTTACTGTGGTCCAATTTTAATATTTTCATGTAGAATATTGCAGCTTACTCTGGCCTGAAGTGAGAACTGATCAGTTTCAACTTTGTAGATCAAAATGTTGAAATATTGGATATTTGATTTAATCTGGTTTTATTTGAAACGTCAGACCATTACTGGTGGATGAACAAAGTTCAGCTGATTTTGGGCATCTGGACTTACAGAAACATCACTCCTAATAATTGGGTCCTGGTCTCACTAAACTGAGCATAGGAAATAGAAGTGTGTATAGGCATTCGGTCCCTCAAGGCTGCTTCGTCATTCAACTAAATCTTCTACCCCAAAGCCATTTTTCCCCAAACTATCTCCATGCCCTTGACATCTTTAATATCTAGAAGTGCATCAATTGCTGTCCTGAATACATTCAGTGACTGAGCCTCCCCAACCCTTTGAGATACAGAACTCTATAAAGATTCACCACCATCTGAGTGAAGAAATTCCTCCTCATCTCAGTCCCAAATGACCTATCTCTCAGTCTGAGACTGTGTCCCTGATTTTAGAGAAACTACTCCCGCACCCCACCCCCTATTAATTACCAATAATTGTATATGCTGAAAGAATAAGTTGGAAGCTTAAACCTTAAGCAGGTTTATTCACCAAACACCTCAGAAAAGACTCTGATCTCTTTCAGCTCAACTATTCCAGCTGTGTCCAACTAATATTATTTTGGTTAAAGAAAGCAAGGTTCCAGCATCCAAAGTCAGATCGCTGGATTCAAAGTCCCAGGGTGCTCACCATTATACCACGGAGCCAATATAGCTCCACTTCTAGAACAACAAAAAAGTTCTGGGGTCTAACAATATTTGAAGTCCAAGAAAAGGGCTGCTGCTTGAGAAAGACATTGGCTGGTGCAGGGATCGAAACTGAGATCTTGGTGTTATTGGCACCGTGACCGAACCATCGATTACAACTATTGAAGGACCTTGCAGAGGCACTGCTGAGATTCAAATTCAGGATCTCCTGTTCACTAGTCAAGGGCTTTCACCAGCAAATGCTCATCACCTGTCTTCAACAATGCAATTGGCTAAACAATATAATGGCCAAAGGCTGCAACTGCTGATACATTGACAGATTACCTTTTCTTTCTATCAAGTTAAATCTTTAAAAGAAATTCAAGAATTTTTTTTAAATGGAAACAAAGTAGCACACTTTAATACTATAGATCACATATTCCCTTTACCTGCATGTATATCCATTTATACACACATCATGTCAAAGCAAAAGAAGAGTATTCCATTTATTGTTATAACACAAAACACCCTCTTCCAATATATCTTGCAATTTCTTGGAACAGGCATTTATTTTCATAAAACAGTTTGAGGATTGGTGACTTGTGTCAACCCATTGCATCTTAGAGATCTCCCTTCTTTCCAACATCTCTTTTGTGCTAGCTGGACACTTTGCTGAATGGACATTGTTATCAACATAGCACTCTATGAGCAAACTTTTCTCACTTTTCCCTTTACATAGTAATATTTCCATTCTGAAAACAATTCACTCCTAATTTTACTTTTTGCCAATCCATACCTTGCTTCGTTTTGGATAATGAAGTAACCTGTGTCCAAATTTCAACTTCAGTTTTCCACTCATCATTTGGTTCCACCTCTGAGGAAACTGGTGAATAATCAAGGCCTGATATTTTGCATCATACTTCTACCATTCTGTAACTTAAATTTGTTAGTAGTACTATCCTTCTTTTCTTTCAGAGGATGGAGACAAAACCTTATTTTACAACAACCAATCACCAAGACTTAATATTCATCCTCTGCTACCATGTTAATTCTCAATAATTGTATACAGTGTAAGAATGAGTCTGAAACTTGTCTTAGGCAGGTTTATTTTCCAAACAACTCAGCAAGACACACCCTTTCTATTCCCTTTCACCCCAACTGCAGCTGTATCCAATTTATAGATGTGCTGATGCTCATCACATTTTTAACAATGCATTGAATTGAATTGTTCTTATGACTTAACAATGTAATTGCCAAAGGATGTAATTGCTGATACATTAGGCAGGATTTTACGGCCTTGCTTGTCCTAAAACTGCAAAATCCCGCTCGAGTTCAACAGACATTTCCATTGTCTGCCCCTCACCCACTCTGATTCCACGGTGGGTGGGATGGTAAAATTCCAGCCATTGTTATACCCAGTCAAGAGAAGCATCCTTTCTGTGTCTACCCTGTCAAGCTCTGTAAAAATGCTGTATATTTCAATGAGATAAAATCAACAGTAAGATGCTGGCTAGTGGTTTCATGACCACCTGACTGATCAGTAGTGAAGTTGCCACTGAGCTAAAACCAAGCCAAACTGAGGAAGTCATTGCTGCAAATAAAGTTTGTAACAATATAACGGCTTTAACTAAAGTGATATTTAAGAGGAATTTTAAATGTATAATACTATTGTGTCCAAAAGTTGCATTCTGAGTTTTAAAAAAAAGTTCCTATTAACTTAATGCTATTCTAAGTTACTTAATAAAGTACTTTCATCCTAAATCTAAAAGAAGCATTCCTGCTGCCCTAATGTGACATGTATACATTGTGCATACCAGCCATCCAAAGATCTTCTCAGTAGGATTGCCACTAGCTCTCCAAAAGTGGGGAGTTGCTCTAAGCCTCACTGAAGTGAATCACTCTAGCAGGGCGGGAGAGGCTAGCAAGCCCAAAGAATTCAGTCCTGGGCTTGCTAATAGCATTTAAGTTATATTTAAATGCTAGCCCCGACTCCCTGTTGATTTCCTGAGTGAAACAGATCGCACTGGAAATCCGGCACTGGGAGACACTAGCAGGGCGCGAATACTCACAGTAACCCCACGCATCAACCCTGCATGATTCTCCTGGCCCACTGCACTAAAAAAAAGTGCAGCCGGATGGGAGAATCCCCCTGCCCCGTCTCCCACCTTTGTAGAAAACTTTTCCTTCGGAACCAAAGACATGTAATATCCTTTTTCCTAAAGTTGTTAAATTTCTGTTGTATTCTTCCTCTATTCCACTGTAAACCTCACATTAATCTCAACCATAGCCTGTTCTTTAATTTTAAATTTTCTTTGATTATATCATCATCACCAAACAATGCAGGAAGTTCTGAGGTATTCATTACCACTGGTGCTTAGCTTTGCCTGCTCTTGCATGTTGTTATTATTCAGTATGATTGTATCCCTATATTCCACCCAATTAATTATTGCATCAATTCCTAGACTCACACTAGGAACTGATGTAATCACAATATCATATGCTTCGTGTCATTTTGGGTCAGTCTGGCTGAGTTGGTGATTGTCTAGTCCTTTAAGCAGCAATGGTGTGGATTCAAGTCCCATTCCAACCCTTAGCATACTAGCACTGGAGAAAAGATGTTGCCAGAGGTCCTGTCTTTTAGGTCAGATATAAATCCAAATTTGCATGTCTGTAACTTCTAGGGCGGCATTCTCCCCCAAAAATTCTAGGTGCTGAATTCATGTGAAAACTGGAGTAATTCACACAGTTTTTTTTTCAGTGGGAGTTCTGAGAAGAATCTCCCATGTTCTGTGCCCTGCAGAGGCCACCAACGTGACTATTATTAAAAACTAGGGGGCGTGGCATTTCACCACTGGAAAGGCTGAAATCAGCGTGCTGAGCAGGCTACTGTTCACGCACCGATCTGTCAGTGCTGAGATCAATGCATGGCAGTGGCCCCGCACTGATTGCTTCCCGATTGCTGGTCAGCTCAATCGCTGTTCAGCCCATGATCCCCGCAATGCCAACTCTCCTCCCCCTCCCCGCCACAGCCTGATCGCTGGACTCCCTGACCATTTCCGGGCAGCCCTGAACCCCTCCCCTCCTGGCCTACCCCGATCTCCAGCCAACCTCTCCCTCTGATTCCCACCCCTACAGTCCTGACATCCCTGCAGTCCCAACCTCCCACCCTTCCACAGTGCCAAACCCCCCAGCAAGCTGACTGACCCCCACCCCCCCGTGCCTAGCTGATCCCTGCCCCTCCTCCTTCTCCCACTGATCCCTATGCAGAGTGGCAGCGGGACCACCCCACTCCCACCTATCGCCCCCTAAGCCCCACCCCATCAGGTGCTGCCTCCATTTGCCCTGCCACCTCTGCATTGCGCCATGGGCAGTGCCAAGGTGCCCCATGGGCATTGGCACTTTGCCCCTTGGGCAGTGCCTGGGGGCCCTCTAGCAGGCCCCAATTACTCCCCCTTCACTCTAGCAGGGGGAGCTAGTTACCCATTAGTGGGAAGCTACTCTAAATCCCGCTGGAGTGAACCACTCTGGCCAGGGGTTGCAGAAATGATAGCTGACCCGGACACTTCAGTTCCAAGCCCGCTAATCACATTTAAATTATATGCAAATTACCACATTTAAATGGTCCTTGCGCCTCCCCGCTAATTTCTGGCATGGATCTGACGCCGCTAGAAATCCAGCAATGGGAGACATTAGTGGGACATGAAAGCGCACGTGAACCCTGCGAATCGGGAAACATGAGAATCTTCTGCACCAATTTGTTAAAAAATTAGTGCAGCAGGATGGGAGAGTCATGGCCCTAAACATTCAGGTGGACAATAAAACATCTAATTGCTCTATTCAAGGTATTTTCCCACAAACAGCACCACCCAAGTGAATCAAGTGGCTTTCTGTTACATTACCTCTTGCTTTACACAAAATGGTTTCAAACTTCGCCTGCATTTTGGGCTGCAAAGATGATGAGGAAAATTAAGGTATTAATTTCATGAGAAGCACATTGACTTATTTCTGAGGTATACAATATGATGTTATATAACTACAAATCTGTCTTTCATTTCTTTCAATCTTCTATCAACATCTGGCTTCCATCTTTTCCTGTTTCATGCTCCTTTATTTTAAATCTACTCTTGCTTTAATATAACGGAAAGATTTTCCTTTTTCTTGATACAGACACAGCATAACTCACAGTGCAAAGTAAAAATGTCAGTGTTTCTCAGACTTTTGGCTAAGATCTAGCATCAGATCGAGCCTAAGGTCAGGCATAAAGCCTTTTCTTGTCAGCTTGGATCTTGCATTTTTCTCTGTAGGGACCATGAATTAGATTCATTTTGAATTCAAACTGTTTTTTTCACAAGCAAGGAGATGGGTTAAGGGATTGGTCTGTCCGCTCTGCGCATTGGCTTTGTAACTTTAAGAAACAAATAAAATTTCTAAAAAATGTCAGTGCATCACAAAAAGGTTATGACATTATTTGCTCATGTAGCACATTGCCTCTGGGTTCATAACCTCATCCTACACTTCTTTTCGTCTTGCTTAATAGTAAGTATTTTATTGTTGCTCATCTGCTTTTTACTACAGTACTATACCAACTAATTCTTCAATTTAGCATGGAAAATCAGAACTTCAGAAATTGTGTTTTATTCATTTTAATTAGTCTTTATGTTAATAAATTATACAGTATATTTATATTACAAATTACACTCATTATGCATAGTACCATTAACAACATCAATGTTAAGTAAAAGGGTCCAGTTGTTATGAAATTCAATTGTACAATTCAAAAAATAAATATACAACTAATAATAGGGAACACTAAAGCTGGTTTATGTGTGATTTGATATATTCTTTTCTATAAAACTTAATCAATTTGGGGGACACAAAAAGGATTCAGATAAATGAGATTTATTGAACAATAGTTTTGTCAAGTTCTGGAGTCATAATTATAGCTATAGTATTCTATGAATGAGTCCAAGAGAGAAGCATTTGTGTGTCTGTGGGGGTGGTGGGGGATGCAACTGGGGGCGGGGAGCAGAAGTGGTGGTTTTATGTAGGGAGCTGTGAACCAACATGTTGATGGATTAGCTGTCATTGTGCAATCCCACCTTGCTGGCCTGAGTGTGGATTTTGCAAGTGGATGTTCTAATTTATATTCCTTTCAAGCTTGAGAGATATTCCCACTCACAGTTTAGTGATCAGTAGTCAACCTTAAAGACTTTCTGATCTGATAAGAAAAGTGCACTGCTCAAATCGCAGTGTAGCTGAAATCAAATCTGCCATCTGTTAAATTGACATAATAGGATCTATACAGGGAAACCTGTGCATTTCAGCAGCAAGTCTTTAATTACCTTCTTGAGATCAACCTACAGATGATTGATCCTTTGTTGACCCACTGATGTCAAATTCACAGAGAACAGCTACATTGTCATCCAAGTACATTGCAGCAATTTCGCAGTCAGTAGCAAATGAACAGTTAGAAGATACTATTAGCCACTATCCAAAAAGTGCATCACCCTCTCCAGGGCAGTGGAATCTATGTGAACAAAGCAAGCCTTAACTGATCAGTGTGAAGAATGTTAACAAACAGCAGAGTCTGAACCAAAAAGTGTGAGTCAGAATATTGAATTCAGTGCAAAATTAGGAACAGAAAGTGAAATAGAATTAAAGAAAGATTGAATTAAGGAAGGCAGATCAGATACAGAAAGAAAAAGTAAATATGAATATTTAAATTTTACTTTTTATATCTCCAAAAATTAAAATCTCAAAGGATGGGATTCTACTTATAAATTATAAAAGTTAATTTTCAGTGCTGCAGAGGTCATTTGGAAGTAATTGAGACTTACCAAGCTACCAAAAGGATACTTACTGCAGTTCACAAGCCCTAACTTTTTCTGGCATATTTAGTTTGTATCTATGAGGTAACAGGAACTTCATGCTGTGCAATCCATTTGAATGATGAAAATCTTGATGAGATGCTATTATTGGACAGGTTTTAGAGGAGCTAAGCATCTCTGCCAGCAACTACTTGATTCCATTGCACAGCTGCACATATGGGACCACAGAAGTCACTATTTGATTTCCACATAAATAACTATTCATTTCCATCACAAAATCTAGCCCTAAAAGAGTATTTTTCTTATCAAACCTATTTTAGAGACTGCAAAAGTCAAAAAAAATTTGGTGACAGAGCTTTTTTTTATATAAGTGGAAACATGTTTCCCCTTCACTTACTGAAGAGATGTGTCATTCAGTAAAATTCATAATAATCTATAGTTTACAGAAACTCGCATGCAGGGGTTCTGAACCACATTGGCTTTGGATATTGTGCTGTAGAATTCTTTCAGTGGTCGATATGTCTGAAAATGGATTTTCTACTAAACTCTGCTTGGAAGAACCCTTATACCATGGTTGATTTTTACAGGTCATTACGGCCACTGAAATACAGCAATCTTCTTACTAATACTGTCATTTTGCATTTCCTATATCAGGTATTGATGAACTCCTAAAAGTAATTAGTTCAAAAATGTATTTGTCAGATGGATTATAAGCAGCAAATTATATAATACTGCATTTCTAGGATCTTCGCTCTTATTCTTTACTGGCAATTGCCTTTTCTGTTATTTTGTCTTGCTCCCCTCGAGCCAGAAATTGTGGGTAGAATTTTTGGGGCCCCCAAAGGCAGGAACCGAGGTGGGAGTGTCCCAATAACACTGGTGCTGGATTATGTGTCACTGATTCTGGTACCATAATAATCACAAAGGTAGGATGGAAATTCTGCTCTCCTTTAAATTAAGACCAATTCAGCTAATTAAAAACTTCATTAGGAGGTTACTACAAGGAGAAGTTGGAATATTTAAAGGCATGCACAGATTTCAGAAGCTGTCAGTTGTTAAACAGTAGAGAGGAGCAGGTACACAATCTGGAGCCAGTCAAGGCTGCCCAGTGCATCAACCTCCACCCCATAAATGGGACAGCATAGCAAAGTGGGACTCAACCCTGAGTGAGAGGGTGAACTTGGCATTGCACAGGAGGATTGCATAGCAATCTGGTATTGAATGAGATCATCACCGACCCTCCTTGGCATCACAGGGATAAAAGGGCAGGAGACAAAGCTCCTAATTGAAACAGGACATCCACCTGGAGATGACTGAAACCTAGTGCCTCAGGGGACTGTCACTTTCCAGGTAGTTGGTCACAGACATCTTTGCCTTCATCACCAAAACCTCACACTTCACAGCACTGCTCACCATGCTCTACCTGTAGCCATCAAAGTGAAGGTGGCCTTGAACGTTTTCACCTAGTTTCTTCAAAGATCAGTTGCTGATCTTCGGAGCATCTCGCAAATGGCTGAACACTACATTGCATCTTGCTGGCCAATGCTGCCCTCTCATAAACCAGAGCTGGACAGCACATTCACTTTGCAGGGACGGAGGGCACTGGGTTCAGACTCCATTGCTGAATTTCTCCAGGTGCGGGGTATCATAGATTGTACCCAAGTGGCCATCAAGGCATCAGGCAATGGGCCAGTAACATCCATCAACAAGAAGGGCTTCTAGTCCCTCAACATTCAAATGGTCTGCTATCAAAAGAAGGGCTTTCGCCATATGTGTTTCTCAGCAGCTGTCAAGGCTCCCTCATCCTCCGCCAATCCAGGCTGCCTGAGATCTTCACTCTAATCCTCAAGGTGTATTACGGATCTTCAGGGACAAAGATATCCTCGAAGAGCTGGCTCCTGAGGCTTCTACAGGAACTCCAAACTTGGGCACTGATGTAATGTAGCCAGTTCTACCTGGTCAGTAAGAGCAGCGAGCAGGCCACTGAACTTCTGAAGATGCAATTCCGATTCCCTGACTGTTTGGATAGTGCCCATTATATGGTTCTCCAGAGAGAGATGGACCTTGAGGATAACAAGCTTCTAGAAGGAGATAGTTCATTAGGGGAGGTGCAGAACATAGAGAAGGAGGAACAAGAGGTTGAGTGAAACACACTGAACAGAGAGGTTCCCCTGCTGCACAATAGGTGGCCTCCTTCAGGATGGTGATCTCCCTTTTCTCCCTCACAGCCTGCCATGGAGGGTGGGGATGGGGAGGGGAAGGAGAGCAGGAATGGAGAAGCAGAAAAATAGAAGTGAGAGAAAAGGATGATAAATTGGAGGATGATAATACATGAGATGAAATAAAATCAATGGAAATGGGGTGAAGGTGGAGGAGAGAGTTCAGGCTCTGAAGTTGTTGAACTCAGTGTTCAGTCCGGAAGGCTGTAAAATGCCCAATTGGAAGATGCAGTGCTGTTCCTTCAGTTTGTGTTGGGGTTCACTAGAACATTGCACAAGGCCAAGGACAGACATATGGACAGGACAGCAAGGTGGTGTGTTGAAATGGCAAGCAACAGAAAGGTCTGGGTCCTGCTTGTGGAAGGACTGAAGGTGTTCAGCAAAGTGGTCACCCAGTCTCCATTTGGTCTCTCCCATGTTGAGTAAACCACATTGGGAGCAGCAAATACAATTTATTTAAGGAGGTGCATTAGACCCGCTGCTTCACCTGAAAAGGTATTGAGGACCTGGGATGGTGAGCAGGAAGGAGGTACAGGGGCAGGTGTTGCATCTTCTACGATTGCATGGGAAGGTGCTGTGGGCAGGACGTGGGTATGATGGAAAAGTGGACCAGGATGTCCCTGGTCCACTCTTCCATTACGTACTGAGCCTGCTTAGTAGTGTGTGTATCGTGTGCATGTATGTACTGAGTCTGATTGGGGGTGTGTGAGTTGTGTGCATGTATGTACTGAGCTGCTCATGGTGTGTGAGTTGTGTGTATGTATGTACTGAGGCTGCTTGGTGGTGTGTGAGTTGTGTGCATGTATGTACTGAGCCTGCTTGGCAGCGTGTGAGTTGTGTGCATCTATGCACTGAGCCTGATTAGGGGTGTGTGTGTTGTGTGCATGTATGTACTGAGCCTGCTTGGTGGTGTGTGAGTGTGAGTTGTGTGCATGTATGTACAATACATTCTGAGCCTGCTTGGATTTCAAACAGCAGATCTTGATCATTTCTGAATTTGTACAGCTAACTTAGAAGCAGACACATATGAACCAATAAAACAATATACATAAAATGCTGGCAGAGATGTAATTTATAAGGAAGACAAATAGTAAAGTGCATCAGAAGCCATTTCCATAAGAAGACTGGGCATGTTGTCTGGACAAAACTGATTGATTAACCAGCAGATTATCTTCAAATCAGAAAAAAAAAGTCTACCTCTGAACATAGAGAGAGTGCACAATATGACCAATGTATAATTTCCCCTTTATTCATCTCACAATCCAAGACATACTTGCTTAATGTTGACAATTCTAGTAGTACTTCTGACACCATTTAGTTTCTCACAAAAGGAAGGTAGCAATTCCGGTGCACAGGAATGGTTTTTATGGCCTATTGCTTTCTCTTGGTACAGCGTACTGTTCTTCTCTCTGCCCCAAGACAGGTTCAATTCACAGCAACACCATTGCCATCACAAGTAGGATGAAGTGGCAGGTCCCAAATCCACCTCAGCCGGAATGGGAATTCAATCCAGTACTATTGGCATCAATCTAATCCATACCAGCCATCCCACCAACTAAGCCAACCAGCCCTCAAGTTGCTATGATGATATGCATTTTTATATGCATGTTGTAGTCTGTCTCGTGGCTGACTAAGATTCTCTCCTGCTCTTACTGCCTGCCATTGGTGCATATTGAAAGGATTTACAAGTTGATACTGAACCCACTTAGCCAAATTATGAATGCACATTCAAAGTCCATCAAGTCCTGGAGTGGGACTTGAACCTGGGGCTTTTGGCTCAGATGCAGGGATGCTACTGACTGTGCTAGAAGACTTAAAAAAAATGTCCAAGCAAATTTAATTTGTGCTATAGTCCTTATCTGCATTAGACCTTAAATCCCCATCATTCTTATTCTCTTCAATGTTCAAATGTATCATCCCTTTCCCAACCTTCTGCCATCATGTCAATTTCAAACTCTTGTTCTTGCTTTCCTTAGACTTTCTACAGTGCAGAAAGAGGTCACTCAGCCCATCAAGTCTGCACCAACTCTCTGAAAGAGCATCTCATCTAGCCCTTTGTTGCATTCCCTTCTATGGCAGTAACTCCTTTCTGAGTTGTCTAATTGTCCACCAACACTGATGACTGGGTGTAACAGGACTGCAGAACTTAAGTTCTGATCTGTTGGGTTGGGATCGTTTAGCTCTGTTTATTGCATGTGGCTTACCCTATTTGGCATAACTGGCCCTGACATCTCAGTTTTAGGTCACCTCAGTCCTAGCATGCCTGCCTGTATTCTTCACTGAAGCAGGGTTGACCTTGTGGCCTGATGGTAATGGTAGAGTGAAATAGGTATGCCAGGCCATGAGATAATAGATTGGGCTGATTACAATTCTGCTGATGCTGATGGCTGACAGCATCACATAGGATGCCCATTTTTATGTAGTTATATCAGTTTGAAATCTATCCTATTTAGTACAGTGATAGTGCTAAATATACCTTGCGCTTTTCTAACACTATATTATTCCTGTGTCTCAAACTGGCTGCAGTTGCCTCCTGAGTAGTCAGATTGTCGAGAATACAATGCAGTGGCTCCTTATATTCTCTGATAATGTGGAGTTTGTTAATTGCTTCTTATACAGCATGATCCTCTACTGCAATTTTCTAACACTTAGTAAAAATGTGCTACCCATGGATAAAATAAGGAACCACAAGAACCCTATAACACTCTCCACTCTGAGATTCTGAGAGGTCTTGACAGGGTCGATGTGGAGAGGATGCTTCCTCTTGCTGGAGATTCTAATAGTAGGGGCCACTGTTTAAATAAAGGGGTCACCCATTTAGGACAGAGATGAGGAGAATTTTTTCTCAGAGTCATGAATCTTTGGAACCCTTTTCTTCAAAAGGTGGTAGAAGCAGACTCATTGGCTATTTTTAAGGCAGACTGAATAAATTCTTGATAAGAGTGGGGTGAAAGGTTATCAGGGTAGGTGGGAATGTGGAATTGAGGTTAAAGTCAGATCAGCCATGATCTTATTGAATGGTGGAGTAGGCTCGAAAGGTCAAGTGGCCTACTTCTGCTTCTAATTCATATGACCCAGGCCCAATATCTGGGGAGCCTCAGGTCTCACCATTTACGCCCAACATAGCACATATCTGAATTTTTGAGCCAAAGTTTAGGTATCCAAATAAATTTGCTGTTTAAGTAGCAAGTGTGAAGCCTGTGCTGTATACATGTCATTCTGAAAGATTAATACCAGTATGTTGTGCAGCTGTATCGTATCATGAACTCTGAAATCTAACTCATCATTCTTTGTCTCCAAGCCTAGTAAGTTGATTGTTGGCAAGTTTTTCCACTGAAGAGGGAAATCATTGCTGAGCTTTCCAAAATCAGGGTACCTAAAAGAATTGTAGGGACCAATTCGTGCCCTGGCTTAGACTAGCTAACATCAGCAAGACAAACAATCCTGTAGGTTTAAATCAAGTAACACAGAAGATTAGGACAATTAATATTTTTTCAGTAAAACCATTTTCCTGTGGTTTTATAGAAGAATTGCTCAATGCAGAATCATTTTGAGAGTTTAACATTCCCAAATCGCACCTTTATATTACATTAAGTTAACAAATAATGCCAAAAAAGTTGATTTCGTGAAGCTTAATCAAATACTATATTGAAAATTTTGAGCTTTATCAGATGTTGCCACTTTAACCTGTTGGGTATCTTGATTTTTTAATATATATTATCCTAATGGTTGAAAGTTAATTCTATTAATTACATTTGTAATTATATTTAGAATTAAGTAGGATTTTAATCATTAATCTGATTGCCACAATGCGAAAAGTCTAAATGCTTCCTATCCTTTAAATTTAAACTCTCTTATTGCATTCGCTGGATCAATCTCCATTTCTCAATCATGACATGATAATGTAATCCCTGAGAGGCTGGAATGATTCAAACTGAAACAGTATTTGGTCTCTGTCTAGAATCTATTTAAACCAAAGAGGATTTACTTAATTCCACAATTTTCTCTAATTTTTCTTCATTTTTAGGTAGTCTACTAGCCTTGTATGCTTTTTGGTTATCAATAGAATCATCCTGTTGTACTGAGGTAGACTTTAACTTTGCAATAGTATAGAATGGATGATAGCAAATCAGCAGCTCGCCTATAATACCTCTCCCATTTTTCACTTCAAATATTAAGTTTATTGACAGAAAATGCTGGAAAATCTCAGCAGATCTGATAGCATCTGTGGAAAGACAAAACAGCCAACATTTCAAGTCTGGATGACCCTTTATCAGTTCTGGTTTTGTTTCAGATTCTAGCTTCTGCAGTATTTTCCTTTTGTATTAGCTATATTCACTTCCCTATGAGCAGGGAACACCAGTGGTGGAAGGACCCAATTCAAACATGTGATGCCTTACTTAAAAATGAAACTAATTGGATAGCTCTTCCAAAGTGACAGCACAGACTGAATGGCCTCCTTCTGTGCGACAAGACTCTATGATTCTATGAATGGATTTCTGAATAAAAATCTCCTTTTTTGGAGTGTTTTGAAGGCAAGAACCAATAATACAGGTAAGGCTGTATGAGAAATATTCCGGGCTCACCTGTTGCAAATGGGCTTAGCCAAACACACAAAAGGAATAGAAGAATGTTTTGATGGGATTAGATGCAAAATGTTGGTAGGTCATTCATGTGTACTATAAACATCAGCATGGGCCTGATGGGCTGAATGGCCTGTTGTAAATACTGTGTAGGTGCTTATTGAAGTTTTCAGTATTCTTATGAGTTTCATTTAATTGTTCTAATTACTTCAGATTTCAAATCTAGAATTAAATGTCATTGGTCTCTTCCATAACTAGATCCAGGTGTTTACTCGCATTATCCAGAGTCTAGATACACAGAAACACAGAAAATAGTTTAGGAGTACGGAATTCGGCCCTTCAAGCCTGCGCTATCATTCAATATGATCGTGGCTGATCATATACTTTCTGTATCCCATTCCTGCTTTCTCTCCATATCCCTTGATCCCTTTAGCCACAACGGCCACATCCAGCTCCCTCTTGAACAAATCTAATGAACTGGCCCCAACAGCTTTCGATGGTAGAGAATCCCACAGGTTCACAAGCCTCTGAGTGAAGAAGTTCTTCCTTATCTCAGTCCTGAGTGGCTTACCCCTTATTCTTAGACTGTGACCCCTAGTTCTGAACTTCCTCAACATTGAGAACATTCTTCCTTCAACTAGCCTGTCCAGTCCCATCAGGACTTTATATGTTTCTATGAGATCCTGTCTCATTCTCCTAAATTCCAGTGAGTACAAGCCCATTCGATCCAGTCTCTTTTCATATGTTAGTTCTGTCATTCCAGGAATCAGTCTGGTGAACCTTTATTGGACTCCCTCAATAACAAGAATGTCCTTCCTCAGACTAGGAGACCAAAACTGCAGACAATACTCAAGGTGTGGCCTCACCAAGGCCCTGTAGAACTGCAGCAAGACATCCTCACTCGTATACTCAAATCCTCTTGCTATTTAGGCTAGCATGCCATTAGTTTTCCTCAACGCCTACTGTACCTGCATGCCAACCTTCAGCGACTGTTCCACCATGACACCCAGGTGCTGTTGCACTTCCCCTTTTCCTAAACTGCCACCATTCAGATAATCTTCCTTCCTGTTTTTGCCACCAAAGTGGATAACCTCACATTTATCCACATTGTATTGCATTTGCCCCTCAACCAACCTGTCCAAGTTACCCTGTAGCCTCTTGACATCCTCCTCACAGCACACAGTGCCACCCAACATAGTGTCATGTGCAAATTTGGAGATATTGTACTCAATTTTTCTGTCCAAATCATTAATGCACATTGTGAATAGCTGGGGTCCCAGCACTGAACCTTGCAGCACTCACTAGTCCCTACCTGCCACTCTGAAAAGGAGCCATTTATTCCCATTCTCTGCTTCCTATCTGCAAACCAGTTCTCTATCCATGTCAATACATTACCCCCAATATCATGAGCTTTAATTTTGTTCACCAATCTCTCATGTCAGACCTTGTCAAAAGTGTTATGAAAGTCAAGATACACAACATCCACTGGTTCATCCTTGTCCTCTCTCCTGGTCACATCCTCAAAAAATTCCAGAAGATTTGTCAAGCACATTTTCCCTTCAGTGAATCCATGCTATTATGGATCGCTCTTGCCACTGCTTTCCAAATGTTCAGTTATTGCATCCTCAATAACTGACTTCAGCATTTTCCCCACCACTGACGGCAGGCTAACCTGTCTTTCAATATCCAGTTTTCTCTCTCCTTTCCTTTTTAAAAAGTGGGGTTACATTAGCTACCCCCCAATCCACTGGAACTCTTCCAGAGTCTATGGAATGCTGGAAAATGATCACCAATGCATCCAATATTTCTAGGGCCACTTCCTTAAGTACTCTAACATGCAGAGCATCATGCCCAGGGGACCTATCAGATCTTAATCCCAGCAATTTTCCTGACTAATAAGGACTTCTTTCAGTTCCTCCTTCATTCTAGACCCTATGTCCCCTAATATTTCTGGAAGGTTATTTGTATCTTCCTCAGTGAAGACAGATCCAAAGTATTTGTTCAGCTGGTCTGCCATCTCTTTGTTGCCCATTATGAATTCACCTGACTCTGACTGTAAGAGACCTACATTTGTCTTCAAAGGCCTTTTCTCTTCACATATCTATAGAAGTTTTTGTAGTCAGTTTTTATGTTTCCTGCAAGCTTAGTCTCGTATTCTACTTTGCCCATCAGAATTAAACTATTTGTCCTTCTCTGCTTGATTTCAAATTTATCTGATCCTCAGATTTGTTGCTTTTTCTAGCCAATTTATATGCCTCCTTTTAATACTATCCCTGATTTCCCTTGTTAGCCATGGTTGAGCCACCTTCCCCAATTTACTCTTCTGCCACTCAGAGATGTACAGTTGTTGAAGTTCATCCATGTGTTCTTTAAATGTCAGCCATTGCTTATCCATTATAAACCGATTAAGTATCCTTTGCCAACTTATCCTAGACAATGATGTCTCATACCATCGAGGTTAGCCTTCCTTAAGTTCAGGACTCTAATCTCAGACTTAACTATTCCCCTCTCCATTTAATAAAGAATTCTACCATAGTATGGTCACTCTTTCCCAAAAGATCTCACACCACAAGGTTGTAGATTAATCCTCTCTCAATACACCATACCCAGTCTAGGATGGCCTGTTCTCTAGTTGGTTCCTTGACATATTGGTCGAGAAAACCATCCGTTATACATTCCAGGAAATCCTCCTTCATCATATTACTACCAATTTGGTGAGCCCAATTAATATGCAGATTGAAGTCACCCATAATAACTGCTGTACTCTTACTACATGCATCTCTAATTTCCTGCTTGATGCCATCCCCAACTTCACTACTATTGTTTGGTGATCTGCACACAACTCCCGTTAGCACTTTTTGTCCTTTGATGTTCTGCAGCTCCACCCATACAGATTCCATATCGTCCAAGCTAACGTCCTTCCTTACTATTGCGTTGATTTCTTCTTTAATCAGCAACACTACAACACTCCCCTTTTCCTTCAGCCTATCTTTCCTGAATATTGAATACCCCTGGATGTTGAGTTCCCATGCTTGGTCACTCTGGAGTCAGGTTTTTGTGATCTCAATTATATCATATTTGTTAACGATTGCGCAATAATTCATCCACTATATTACAAATGTTCCTCGCATTGAGGCACAGAGCCTTCAGGCTTTTTTTTTAAGCATTCATTGTCTCTTAAAATTATGATGTATTGTGGCCCTTCTTGATTTTTGTCTTTGGTTTCTCTGTCTTCCACTTTTCCCCGTACCGCTTTTTGTTTCTGTCCCCACTTTACTTCCCTCTGACTTCCTGTATTAGTTCCCATCCCCCTGCCATATTAGTTTAAACCCTCCACAACAACACTAGCAAACACTCCCCCAGGACATTGGTTCCAGTCCTGTCCAGGGGCAAACCGTCCGATTTGTACTGATCCCACCTCCCCAGAACCGGTTCCAATGTCCCAAGAATTTGAATCCTTCCCTCAAGCAATGTATTCTTAACTATCCTGACATTCCTATTCTGACTAGATGTGGCACTGGTAGCAATCCTGAGATTACTGCCTTTGAGGTCCTAATTTTTAGTTTAACCCCTAACTCACTAAATTCTGCTTGTAGGATGTCATCCAGTTTTTTTTAAACCTATATTGTTCACCCTCTCCTCCAGAATGCCCTGCAGCTACACCAAGACATCCTTGACCCTTACATCAGGGAGGCAATATACCATCCTGAAGTCTCATTTGCGTTGGCAGAAATGCCTGTCTATTTTCCTTATAATTGAATCCCCGATCACTATAGCTCCGTCACTCTTTTTCCTGCCCTCCTGCGCAGCAGAGCCAACCCCACGATGCCATAAACCTGGCTGCTGCCATCTTTCCCTGGTGAGCCATCTCCCCCAACAGCATTGGAAACTCTACATCTGTTTTGGAGGGAAATGGCTGCAGGGGACCCTGCACTGCCCCCCTAATTTCCTCTGTCTGGTTGTCACCCATTCCTATCTCCCTCAGTAATATTTATCTGCAGTGTGACCAACTCACTGAACGTGCTATCCACAATTTCCTCAGCATCGCAGATGCTCCAAAGTGGATCCATAAGCCACCAAGCAGGCTAACAGGAGCCGCAGCTGAACACACTGCCTGCATGTGAAGGAGCCAGGGAACACAGGAAGAGTCCCTGAATTCCAACATCACACAAAAGGAGCATGATACATGTCTGGGATCTCCTGCCATGACTTAACACTTAAGTTAATTCAACAACAACAACTCTTTTGCTAAGAGAAATAAAAGAGAAAAAAGAAAAACTACTTACCAGTCACCAGCCAATCACTTAGCTGCTGGCTGTGACATCAAGGTTAGGTTTCTTTCTACTTCTCTCTTGCCCTTGAGTCTCCCTCACAGATTCACCTCTCATTCTCCCAAAGGTGAGCACCTCTTTCCCCTCAGCACCAAATTCTCGATAACCTCACTCTGACTGAATCTTACTATGGCTGCAGTCTCTCTCCCACCGGTTGTGCGCAAGCTCACTCATCATGCACTTGCTAAAACCACTGTCTTAAATCCTGCTAAGGTGAGCTGTACACACCAGAGCACACATCAGTTAAAATTCCTATGTGTTCGCACCTATTGATGCTCTAATCAGGCTTCAGTTGATTGACAGATAACTGCCAGTTAGCTAACTGGGTCAGTTGCTTATTGACCTTTAGACTACTGAATTTAAAGAGAAAAAGAGAAATACTTACCAGTAGTTACCCACTCAGCTCCAAATTTCCAATACTCTCACTGTGGCTGAATCTCACTCTGGCTGTAGTCTCTCTCCTACCAGTTGTGAGCAAGCTCACTAGCTGTGCAATAACATGACTGGTGAGATGGCATGATAGCATGAAGTCATGCGCTATCATGACTTGGGGATTTAACACTGGACCAGGAATCATGATCATAGAAAAAAAGGAACAGGTCATTGATCCCCTGAGTCACTTCCACCATTCAGTTAGACAATGTCTGATCCTCAGAACATGCCAAATGTGTGCTCCTCTAATATTCTGATAAATGAACTGATTAATTAGTGCATTGAGGTCTTTCTTGGACTACTGAACAACTTTACTACCCATGTGCAGAGTGATAGCAGCAACAATTTCACTTCAGATTCTGTTTCCAAACAGGAAACATAGGAAAACAATGTCACATTGCTCCAGTTAGGAGATTAAGAACATAAGAACATAAGAAATAGGAGCAGGAGTAGGCCATCTAGCCCTTCGAGCCTGCCCCGCCATTCAATAAGATCATGGCTGATCTGTCGTGGCTCAGTTCCACATTCCCGCCCTCTCCCCATAACCCTTAATCCCCTCGCTTATCAAAAACCCATCAACCCGCGTCTTCAAAATATTTAGCGAGGCAGCCTCCACCACCTCAAAGGGCAGAGAATTCCAGAGATTCACCACCCTTTGAGTGAAGAAGTTCCTCCTCAACTCCGTTCTAAACCGCCCCCCCCTTATCTTGAGGCTGTGCCCCCTAGTCCTACTGTCCTTTCTGAGCGGGAAGAGTCTCTCCACCTCTATCCTATCCATCCCATTCATCATCTTATACGTCTCAATGAGATCTCCCCTCATTCTTCTAAACTCTAACGAGTACAAGCCCAGTTTATTCAGCCTCTCCTCATAGCTCAACCCCCTCAACTCCGGTATCAGCCTAGTAAACCTCCTCTGCACTCCCTCCAAGGCCAAAATATCCTTGCGTAAGTACGGCGCCCAAAACTGCACACAGTACTCTAGCTGCGGCCTCACCAGTGCCCTGTACAGTTGCAGCAAGACCTCCCTACTTTTATATTCAATCCCCCTCACTATGAAGGCCAGCATCCCATTAGCCTTCCTGACCACCTGCTGCACCTGCAGGCTGGGTTTTTGCGACTCATGCACAAGGACCCTGAGGTCCCTCTGCACCGTCGCCTGCTGCAGTTTTTCGCCAAAGTAATACATTCCTTTGGTCAGCCCTGCCACTGAATCAGACCAAAGTTTCCTAGGAGCCTGGTCGATTTTCATAGGTACCTGGCCCCTGCCTTTCTCACCACAGCTTATCTTGTAATCTTAAACATTGAGAGAACATTGTTATGTCCATGGACAGGAAGTTCAGGAGATCTTCTAAATGATCCAGCGACCAGTCCCCTATCCAATTTTGAACGGTGCCTTATGCCATTTCAAAATGAATTGCATTCTCTCAACATGGGTCTGGGTGGTTCAAAGGAAAGATTTAACTACCTCTAATCTCCGTCTACTTCCTTGTTTGATAAGAGAGCAGGTAATATTCTGCTAGCTGGTCCATCTAGTTTGATGACACTTCTCTTCCCTCAGACCTTTCCAGCTCCAGTTGTAAACTAGATTTAAATCTTTATGATGTGTCTTAAATTTGAACATAACATTTCAGCATGAATTATGTCAGAATCCTTCTATTGTTAGGAAGTTCAAAACTTCAAATATATTATTCACTTGTGCATAAGTTTCTTCTGTCAGTGAAACTGTTGTATGCATCTATCCATGTCTGTTCCTTGTAGCTATGCTATTGAGCTGATATTGGGCACAACCAATTCACTTTCATTAAGGACCATCTTCACTGAAACAGATTATCTGTCAATTATCACATTGCTGTTTGTGGGAGTTTGTTGAGGGAAAAAATGGCTACTTGCAAAAGTACTTCATTGTTTGTGAAGCACTTTGACACGTCCAGTGGGAATGAAAAGTGCTAAATAATCGCAATTCTTTCTAATTTTCTTTAAAAATTGAGTTCTTTGAATGGTTTTGTATAGAGTGTGTAACTAAATTAACAACTGATATTTTGGAAATCGAAACTTAGTACAGATCTGTAATTGTACAGATATGAGGGGAGGCGATGGCCTAGCGGTACTATTGCTAGATTATTAATCAAGAAACTCAGCTAATGTTCTGGGGACCGGGTTTGAATCCTGCCACAGCAGAGGATGGAATTTGAATTTAATGAAAAATATCTGGAATTAAGAATCTACTGATGACCATGAAATTATTGTCGATTGTCAGAAAAACCCATCTGGTTCACTAATGTACTTTAGGGAAGGAAATCTGTTGTCCTTACCTAGTCTGTCCTACCTATGATTCCTGAGCCACAGCAATGTGGTTGAATCTCAACTGCCCTTGAACAAGGGCAACTAGAAATGGGCAATAAATGCTGACTAGCTAGCAACTCCCATGTCCCACAAATGAACAAAAAAAATTATTGCACTACCAAAGAATAATACAAACTCAAGTAGTTTGTATGGGGATTAAATTACTTTTTCATTCCATCAAGGGATTTGTCCTGTAGGTCTAGCCATAGTTAAGCATTATGACAAACACACTGTACTAGAAATACGTATCTCAAAGAGACAGATATGCTCTGATTAATATGATATTTCGCAAGAGTAAGTAGGATGCTATTTTGAGATGTAATTTACCACCAAACATCAAGGTTACTGGAGAATCTCTACAAAGGTTGTGCTTTCTCATGAGTGCTTGACGAAAGCAGTTTTCATTTTAATGCAATTATACGGTACAGTCTTTGGAAATATTAAAACAACAAAAATAGAACTGGTAAAAAGGATAAATTACACACATATTTGCAACAGCCATGAAAGAAAATTAATGATACATTGTAGAAGGATACTGAGTCAATAAAATAGTCAGCAGAAATTTACCAACAGATTTGTGAATAAGACTATGATTAAACAATGATAAAAGCAAATACTGTACTTGCTGGAATCCGAAACAAAAACAGAAAATGCTGAAAAATCTCAGCAGGTCTGACAGCATCTGTAGGGAGAGAATAGGACCACTGTTTCGAGTCTAGATGACCCTTCATCAGAGCGGGTCTGCTCTGAAAGGTGGGTTGTATGCATCCTGCTTAGTATTTCCTGCTGTTCAAATGTACAACACATCAGCCAGAATTCTACAGGAAGGAAGGAACCAATATTGAAAGATGGTGGTGTCCCTGAAGGATAGTTAAGAAGTTTCATTAATGTGCTCAGGCCAGGCAGACAAGTCTGGCAATTGGAGGAGACAACCATCCTGCAGGAGTGGCCATTGACATGGGAGCTTCCCTTTGTGGACCATGAAAACATCAAAAGGAAGGATCTCCCAGCCACACCTTAGAAGCCGTTACAAAATCATCTCAGTGTACCTTATGGTGTCCTCAAGCACAAGTAAAATGCTGGTGGAGCTGTAAAGAGGTTGTTAATTGGCCAGTTAATTGAAATAATTGACCATCTGCCTCCAGTCATCAGGCAGCTGAGCTACTGGACTCCTGCTTCTGGGAATATCCCATGGTGGCGAGAAGAAATTGGGGCCCAGATTTTCTCCATAACAGGAAGCCTCTCCATCATAATGAAAATAGCGAAACTGCTCACAAACATGGCATTTCCATTTTTGCCAGGATGGGAGTAACAAAGTATTAGGCAATAATCAATATTACCAGCATGATACATGGTCTCTTGAGCTGTGATGTCTATAACTAGGCCAATGTGTAACGCTATAGGACCGATTTTTACTTTGGTGAGTGCCTTACACCCATCACTAATTCTTGAGATGCATTGCTGCCCAGCACCTTTTCATGGAGTCTAATCATTGAGCCTCCATTAAAGTCAAGCTTGGATGGAAAATGAAAGATACAAGGAGCACGTTAAAGTTTAAGCTTTTGACCTCTGGAATCTTACACAATACAACAGAAAAGGAAGAAGCCCTCCAAAGCATCACAGATCAAGTGAAAACTTTGCTCCTATTGACAGCAAGTTGACTTGGATCTCAACAGGCTGCCCTCATTGTTATTGGTAAAAACCACCATCATAATTTACCATTCTTCTTGAGTTCTCCAGTATACAAACACACAGAGACATGTACAAATGTAAGTGAGTATATTCAAGAAATACTCAAATGTACATTATACATGTAAAAAGTACAACCGCACTGCGTCTATTAAAGGTCTAGGTGAGACTTCGCCCTTTGCTCTCACACACACCCACAAAGTTTACTCGGAAGATTTGGAAGCAGGCTGTTCACTACTTTATCTAAATGGCAATGAGGAGCATGATGGCCTACCTTGTCATGCAAGGACTGGTTGGGGGCATCCCTCAGGCTCCAGCCTCTGCATGGGCAACCATAGTCTCTGGTACACGCACAGCAGACAAGGGCTGTGGTGGAAGGGCTGGAGAGTTGGAGGAGTTCTACATATTTCACCTGCCTCACAGTGACCTGCATAGCAGTGAGCTGGCCTTCAGATGGGGCTGGCCTCTGGCTCACAGTGGTCATTTATTTTAGCAACCACTAAGCCAACAATGTGACTGCCCTGTTATAAGTATGCAGCTCCTATGTATTCCATGGGTGTAGGCACTCATACTCTGAGCAGATTGATCCAGACTATCGAGGGAGGCTTGCACCCTTTCCTGGCAGATATGCTACTCCTTTGCTATTCCAAATGTTTGCCAATTTCTCATGGTCAGAGCTCATGCAGTTGAAGCCCTGGGAAAATGTGGAGCTTAAAATGGTGATGGATTCCTCTGAACGCATGCCTACAACTCCCACTGCCTCAAAACTTGGCCAGATGTCTGCACATGTGCTGCTGAATGTCTAAATACGATGCCCCAAGAGTTTCAAGTTCTTAGGTGTCCAAATCACCAACAACCTGTCCTGGTCCTGCCGTGCTGACACTATAGTTAAGAAACCAACCAATGCCCTACTTTCTCAGAAGACTAAGGAAATTTGGCATGTCAGCTGCGACTCTCAGCAACTTTTACAAATGCACCTTAGAAAGCATTCTTTCTGATTGTATCACTGCTTGGTATGGCTCCTGCTCTGCCCAAAACTGTAAGGAACTACAAAAGGTCGTGAATGTCGCCCAATCCATCACACAAACCAGCCTCCCATTCATTGACTCGGTCTACACTCTTCACTGCTTCGGCAAAGCAGCCAGCATAATTAAGGACCCGATGCATCCCAGACATTCTCTCTTCCACCTTCTTCCTTTGGGAAAAAGATGCAAAAGTTTGAGGTCACATACTAACCAACTCAAAAACAGCTTCTTCCCTGCTGCTGTCAGATTTTTGAATGGACTTATCTTGCATTAAGTTGATTTTTCTCTACACCCTACTTATTACTGTAACATTACATTCTGCACTCCCTCATTTCTTTCTCTATGAATGGTATGTTTTGCCGTTCACACACCTCAACTTGTAGATAGGTAAGACTGGACAATGTTTTGAATTATGAAGGTTCTTGCTCCCAAAGAAAGCTAGGATAATATAATCAGTGGTACCACTCAAACTGGCTGACCACTTGCTGGGGAACAGCTCAATCAAAGGTAGGGTGGTTCCTCTAAATTAGTATTGGATTTTTTTGGCTTCTCCAATAATTCAGCATAATAGGCACAAGAAACAATATTTTTCACTGTCTGTTACTGCATGTGACAATAATAAATCAAATCAAATCAATTCAAACCAACAGATGATTCCTGAGGCACAATGTTCCTGCTCACTGGGGCATCATTGTGACTTCCCTGCCACCTCTGAGAGGGACTGTGCACATATATGTAACACTGGAGTGTAGATGGATGCCTGGCTGAAGGGGACTGTGCACAGATGTCTCTGATATTTCCTCTTGCACTCTGGTTTGGTGACTTTCACACTGCGTCACCGACTCTATATGCATGCTACATCTGAAATGCTTGTATCTGAGTTGCTGGCGTGTGGTGGACTAGTGGAACTTTTCCCCCTCCCCTTGATTCCTATGGGATGATCTAGCCTAGAAGGGTGAGGGAGCAGAGCTAGGCCCAATGTGAGACACAAAAGGAGTTACCGCCCTTCTCATTTTGGAAGTACTCTGTGATGTACATGATTGTCCTTAACCGTGTTCACATTTCCCTTATGACACAACCTCATTGTTGCACTCCCTCTCATGCCAACATTCTCTTGTGCCCAGCAAAATGACAGTATGTCCTCCATAATTACCATCAAGTGGCGATTTCAACACCTCCTCCATCAGCTGTTTAATGGTGATTCACTTTCCGCAACAGGGAGCTGTTCAGGCACCTTGGCAATCTCCATGGCCAGCTGTTCAATGGGATGGATGTGTCTCAGCCAGGCTAGCCCACCCCTATTACGGGCCATCTCTGTGGCATTTTCCATCCTTTTTGAATGCAATGACGACATGAAGTTATGTTCACCTGGTATGGAGTGCAGAGAGGGATATTGCTCTTCACTGCTTCAGTGCCCCATGGTGCTCATTCACACGCAGGCTGTGCACACATACTAACCTCAATGCTGAAGTAGAGGTATGTGCCACGTCTTACACTTGGCTGCAGCTTGCAGATATGATCCTACCATGGAGCTCTGTGTGGATGAGCCATTGTTCCCAACTTGCTGGAATGCAGCTGGTCATTGGACCATTTTCTGAACTGAAACCATGAGCACTGATGCATTCCAGCTGCGCTCACTACAGCCGCAATTTGAATCCAGGCCTTCTAGGTTGCTGCAGGAGCCTTACTGTGGTCAGCAGGGTGAAAGTCTGGTTTCATTTTCTGGATCTATTCCACTAAAGTGTAAAGGTTCTAGTCAGAAATGCACTAGTGGTAGTGCTTTTCTGACTAGAGTCAAAAGTAGTTGGACCAATTCCTTCCCTGTGATTTCCACTGTGTGATATTCTATGAATAAAAATGTAAGGCAAAAAGGATGTTGAGCCATTAAGATTACCATGCTCCTATTCACTTCCTTGTGCTTACATGTCCTAACTATTTTGACATATCATCAGTGAATATGAGTAAGATTTGGTGGAGAAAATGTCTCTGTAAATGCTTGGTGCCATGTATGTTATGACTGTAACTCCAGGGTAGTGTGTTGTACTCTGTGGCCACTGATGATCCTCCAAGTTTCCACCCTTAGTCCCACTGTTAAGCTCTGACAGTTGGCAGCTGTGAGGGACTGAGTCAAAAGTCAACAGTGTGGGTGTATCCTGATTGTTGGGGGCAAGAGGTCCAGAGAATGGGGTAATAAGCATGGCACAGTTTATCATTCATCCACCCATTGTGTCTTGGCAGCTAACTACATGACTGCATTACATCTGTACCAGGTAGTGGTGGCAAGACGATGCCATCTCCATGGCCATGTCATATGAATCCACTCCATGTTTTCAGTGATTCACTAGACTACACTTTGATAAGGCAGCAACAATGACAATTCTTCTATAGGCGAAGTCCATGATGGAGGAATATCAGATAGGTCACATCATTTGAGGGGTACTCTTTGCTCATGCACTGCCATCCACACACCTCAACTTGTAGATAGGTAAGAACGGACAATGTTTTGAATTATGAAGGTTCTTGCTCCCAAAGAAAGCTGGGATAATATAATCAGTGGTACCACTCAAACTGGCTGACCACTTGCTGGGAAACAGCTCAATCGAAGGTAGTGTGGTTCCTCCAAATTAGTATTGGATTTTTTTAGTTTCTCCAATAATTCAGCATAATAGGGCATTCATGGGGACACTCAGAAAATCTCCCAATTTCCCATATAGCCAGTCCACTCCTGATCTCAATCATGTATGCTGTGATTTTAGTGGCACTGCTCAGAAAAGGTCATGTCCTTGTTCAATAACAGTCACTGCATCCCCAATAACTGTACCTGCCAAGATGCCATCAACCACTTCAATGTAAAAGCTTCCTGGCAATGTGCACGGGAACTGCTTTTCAGGGCGTATGAAAGTGGCTGCAAGGACACCAGGATTTACTAAATGCATAGCATATTCAGGGAAGGAATGGTGACAGAGTGGAAAATTGTGTGCAAGTAAAATTTAAAGATTTAACTATAAAGGGGGAAATGTCTTAAAAGAGAAAAATAATGGTGGACATCAAATGTAATTTTAACAAATTAGCAGCTTTTGCCAAGGGGCAGAGAACAAAGGGGATATGGGCAAAAATAAAGAAAAAGGAAACTCAAGCAGTGACATCTAATGGAGAAGCTAAATTTATCACACACATCCAAATCAACATTTCAAGCTCAGTTAATGATCTGACTTGGAAGATTTTGATGCAAACAGCCCACTTCCATTCAGTATCTGCAAATGGCCATTAGGATGTAAATCAGACCAAGAATATTTATGTTTTTCTGTCAAAAAGACCAAGAATTTAACCAAACCTAGCTCGTTAGAGGGGTCAGTTTTTGTTCAAAGTGTGCAGGAAGGTTTTTTGACTCAGTATGTAGATAGGCCAACTAGAGGTGAGGCTATATTGGATTTGGTGCTGGGTAATGAGCCAGACCAGGAGCTAGACTTGGAAGTTGGTGTGCATTTCGGTGATAGTGACCACAATTCGGTTACGTTCACCTTAGTGATGGAAAGGGATAGGCATGAACCTCGGGTCAGTAGTTTTAGCTGGGGGAAGGGTAATTGTGAGGCTATTAGGAGAGAATTAGGAAGCATAGGTTGGACTAGGAGATTACAGGGACTGGGAACGTCCGAAATGTGGAATTTTTTCAAGGAGCAGCTACTGCGGGTCTGTGATAGGTATGTCCCTGTCAGGCTAGGAGGATTTGGTAGGGCTAGGGAACCGTGGTGTACTAAAAAAGTTGATTCGTTGGTTAGGAAGAAAAAGGAGGCTTATGTTCGGATGAGGCTTGAGGGCTCAGGTAGTGCATTAGAAAGCTTTAGATTGGCTAGGAGGGAGTTGAAGAGGGAGTTAAGAAGGGCTAGAAGAGGACATGAGATGACTTTGGCTGATAGGATTAAGGAGAATCCTAAGGCGTTCTATAGGTATGTCAAGAACAGAAGGTTGGTTAGGGCAAGATTAGGGCCAGTTACAGACAGTAGAGGGAAGTTGTGTGTGGAACCGGAAGAGATTGGAGAGGCATTGAACCAATATTTCTCTTCGGTGTTCACGCAGGGGGACATGAATGTAGCTGAGGAGGACACTGGGGTGCAGGGGTGTAAAATAGAAAGTATTGCAGTTGATACTGGGGATGTGCTGGATATTCTAGAGGGCTTAAAAATAGATAAGTCCCCTGGTCCGGACGGGATTTACCCTAGGATTCTCTGGGAGGCTAGAGAGGTGATTGCAGAGCCTTTGGCTCTGATCTTCAGGTCATCGTTGGTCTCTGGTATAGTACCGGAAGATTGGAGGACAGCGAATGTTGTCCCATTGTTTAAGAAGGGGAACAGAGACTTCCCTGGGAATTATAGACTGGTGAGTCTTACCTCTGTTGTGGGCAAGGTTTTAGAAAGAATTATTAGGGATAGGATTTATAGTTATTTGGAGAGTAATGAATTGATTAGACAGTCAGCATGGTTTTGTAGCAGGTAGGTCGTGCCTTACTAACCTTATTGAGTTCTTTGAGAAAGTGACCAAAGAGGTGGATAGGGGTAAGGCAGTTGACGTGGTATATATGGATTTTAGTAAGGCGTTTGATAAGGTTCACCATGGTAGGCTTCTGCAGAAAATGCAGATGTATGGGATTGGGGGTAATCTAGGTACTTGGATCAGGAATTGGCTAGCAGATAGGAGACAGAGGGTGGTGGTTGATGGTGAATATTCGTCATGGAGTTCGGTTACGAGTGGTGTGCCTCAGGGATCTGTTTTGGGGCCACTGCTGTTTGTAATTTTTATTAATGATCTGGATGAGGGTATAGTTGGGTGGATTAGTAAGTTTGCTGATGACACCAAAGTCGGAGGTGTGGTAGATTGTGAGGAAGGGTGTCATAGTTTGCAGGGTGACTTAGACAGGTTGCAGAGCTGGGCCGCGAGGCGGCGGATGGAGTTTAATGCAGAGAAGTGTGAGGTAATTCATTTCGGTAGGAGTAACAGATGTGTTGAGTATAGGGCTAACGGGAGGACTTTGAATAGTGTGGAGGAGCAGAGGGATCTAGGTGTATGTGTACATAGATCCCTGAAAGTTGGGAATCAAGTAGATAAGGTTGTTAAGAAGGCATATGGTGTCTTGGTGTTTATTGGTAGGGGGATTGAATTTAGGAGTCGCAGCGTCATGTTACAACTGTACACAACTCTGGTGCGGCCGCACTTGGAGTACTGTGTGCAGTTCTGGTCCTCACATTACAGGAAGGACGTGGAGGCTTTGGAGAGGGTGCAGAGGAGGTTTACCAGGATGTTGCCTGGTATGGAGGGGAGGTCCTATGAGGAGAGACTGAGGGATTTGGGGTTGTTTTCGCTGGAAAGAAGGAGGCTAAGAGGGGATCTTATTGAAACATATAAGATGATTAGAGGTTTAGATAGGGTGGATAGTGATAGCCTTTTTCCTCGGATGGAGAAAGCTAGCACGAGGGGGCATGGCTTTAAATTAAGGGGGGGTAGTTATAGGACGGATGTCAGGGGTAGGTTCTTTACCCAGAGGGTGGTGAGGGATTGGAATGCCCTGCCTGCTGCGGTTGTAAATGCGCCTAGTTTGGGGGCGTTTAAGAGATCTGTGGATAGGTTTACGGACGAAAAGGGATTGGTTTAGATTAGTGGGTCAGTGTTTTTTTTTAAAAAGACTGGTCGGCGCAACATCGTGGGCCGAAGGGCCTGTTCTGCGCTGTAATGTTCTATGTTCTATGTTAAACCTGCCTTGCAAAATCCAGGTGGGTAAGCAATTAAAATCACCAAAGTTAACACTGGTTAATTGCTTCATCAATGACCTTTTCTCCAACATAAGGTTAAAAGTGGGGATGTCCGCTGATGATTGCTCAGTGTTCTATATCATTCGCAGCTCCTCAGATAATGAAGCAGTCCAGTCCTGCCTACAATACAACCTAGACAACATCCAGACTTGGGCAGGTAAGTGGTGCCACACAAATGTCAGGCAATGATCATCTCCAACAAGAGACTAATTGTCTTCCCTTTACATTTAGTGGCATTACCAACATCAACATAAAAAAAAACTGAAAAATAAACTTCTGAAAAATCAGAATTTTGACTCCTGGTTTTACATTTTAGAATTTGTCAACACATCACACTTATCAAACTGAATGTTACATTCAAATACAGATACCGGGCCAGGTCCACGATTTAATCTGTCACAGAAATCATTTGTTCCCCATAACCTATTGTAGGTTATGACCTATCACCTCCTCCATCTTTTACTAAACTTTTTTTTACAGCATTGCATTATTTTCATATAATTGTGTGCAGTATAACTGCACAGAATTGTTACGGTGCAGAAGGAGACCATTTGGTCTGTCATGTCTGCACCAGCTCTCTGAAAGAGCATTATGTCTTAGTGCCATTCTCCTGAGTCATAATACACATTCAAAAAGCCGGTGCAAACAACTCGCATACAAAATTGTACAGCACTCCCTTCAGCACTACACTCTCACTTAAATTATTTGTGGCATGAATCTCAGTTCTTGTTCTCCTAGAATAACAATGTTCAAATTTTTACCCACTTTTGTGCATCATAAAAAATTGCAAGAAGCGTATAATACAGGATGGGTATAAAAAACAAGGTAGAAGACTATCTCTCCTATTCTGTTATTACAAATATTCTTCTGTTATCTCACTAATGATCTGGAATTTCCTGCCCGCAAGGGTGGTAGAAGCAGAGATGATCAACAATTTCAGAAGTGTTAAGAGCACAGCTGATGTTAAATGCTAAGGTAGTCCAAATCTCTGACGGGAAATTTAGAATGCCTGCTTTTAACTGTACAGTATTTTGCAATTTGCAATGATGTGAGGAAAGATGTGAAGAGCAGTGGAGAATGTACCAGACATTTTTGTGATGATTTCAAACAAAACAGATGTTTATTAAACAATAAAACACACAAGAAAGTCAATTAAAAATGTATTTAACTACTTATAAGGGCTGTACTCAATATCTTTAAACTAACCCTGTTCCAAATCCCTCTATTTTCCTAACCTCAGAGCTAAACCACATGCCACAGGTGTTAAAACTATAAGCCTTAACCAGCAATAACTACCACAGTGGGCATTTATTTTTGGGTTGCTTCTGACCTAAGATAGAGGCAAACCCATACAGGATTTCTCCAGTCATACTTGCTGGAAATGGACATTGCTTATTGCTGGGGCTGCAATCTCAACTCTTGCATCAGGTAAACATTGTCTCTGATATAACATTTTCCTTTTGACCTTCCTTTATTTGAACTAACCTTTTCAGAGGATAATCTTAATTACCTTGATTAAATTAATTCATCTTATAGAATGCAAGTGTGAAATTCATCCCATCTTCCCTTTTGAACTTTTACCATCCTTACTTTAACTCTTGACATTCCATCTCCCATTGTTACCCAACCCTCTTTAGGTAAACATCTGTTTACAGTTTTGCTAGGCTAATCAGCATATCAAAGACATGAGTTCCATCAACTCAGTCTATGTATCTTTCTACAATTTCCATTTTAAAATAGTTTGTTTTTTAACAACCACCACCAGAGCACATTCTAAATTATTGGATTTGTTAATTTTTCATTTTATCACGATTTTCTAACAAAAGGAAATTGGATAGTTACTTAAAGGAAGTAAACTTGCAGGACAATGGGGTTAGAGTGAGGTGTTACAGACAAGGGAAAGAGATTCACTGGAATTCCCAATTCCTCTTCCCTTCTGTCTGTTTGTGTGGCTTATTTTTGAAAAGGGTAGTGTGCATGCTCTGAAAATCCCAATAGTATGTGGTCGATTTGAAAGACACCAGCAGCAGATTTTCATGGATTTAAACACAGAAGATTGTTTAATCTCACACACACATCCTATCCTATGTAAATCACATGTCACACACCCAAGAAATTTAATTCACAATTAAAGAAGGTAATGCACTTCTCCAAGTATTAAAATCAAGCAGACTAATTAATAGTTCACATGTCTTTGAGAGTCCAGTGATGAGGGGAGCTAAATTCAGATGGCTGGAGTCAGATTAAGATTAACTGCAGGGTTCTTTTGATGGGAAGACTGCTCAGCATATCATCTAGACTGGCACTGGTGGCTGATGTAAACTGGGATCCAATTTCTTTACAAGTGAGCTTTTCTGAAAAGGGCCGGGGGAAGATTTTAAAAGATCTTCATGCCTCATGATGCTTGTAAGGTGAGTGGCACAGCCTTCCCCTGCAACTGTGATATTGTTGATGTTGGTTTGCAGACTGCTCAGAGCTCTTCTGGGTTTTGGAATAATAAGTTTTAAATATCACAGAACAGTTTTAATCACATGATTAATGTCGATTAATACACAACAGAAGGCTAATAAAGGTCTTTCAGTGGTATACAGTTAGTTTCCGTCACATGGTTAAAGGCCATTGATATTCAATAGAAGGTAAATGGTGGTCTTTCATACTTTACTCGAGATGACTGATCACAAACCTGGAATCATAGGGTCTCTGTGCTTTAGAGTTAGCTTTGACAATAACGTGAAGTTCCACAGGGGAGTGCTGTTTATCCATGTCTATCCAAGTGGGAGACCCCCCACCCATTATATTTCAACTGCAAACTCTTTGGAAGCTTGTTGAATTTGGAAAAGGTCATCTGACGCTCTTGACGGCCACTATCAGCATCCAAAGGATATACTGGCACTGGAGGGGGTGCAGTGGAGATTCACTCGGTTGATTCCAAAGTTGAGAGGGTTGGCTTACGAGGAGAGACTGAGTAGATTGGGGCTATACACACTGGAATTCAGAAGAATGAGGAGAGATCTTACAGAAACATATAAGATTATGAAGAGAATAAATAAGATAGAAGAAGGGAAGTTGTTTTCACTGGCAGGGGGATCATTAATCATTTAGGGTGGCACAGTAGCAGTGATTAACACTGCTGCTTCACAGCTCCAGGGACCTGGGTTCGATTCCCGGCTTGGGTCACTGTCTGTGTGGAGTTTGCACATTCTCCTTGTGTCTGTGTGGGTTTCCTTCGGGTGCTCCAGTTTCCTCCCACAGTCCAAAGACGTGTGGGTTAGATTGATTGGCCATGCTAAAATTGTCCTCAGTGTCCTGAAATGCATAGGTTAGCGGGATTAGTGGGTAAATATTTAGGGATATGGGGATAGGGCCTGGGTGGGATTGTGGTTGGTGCTGTAGGGTTTCTATGATGTTCTATGAGGTGAAACTAGAACTAGGGGGCATGGCCTCAAAATAAAGGGGAGCAGATTTAGGACTGAGTTGGGAAGGAACTTCTTCACACAAACTGTTGTGAATCTGTGGAATTCCCTGCCCAGTGAAGCAGTTGAGGCTACCTCATTGAATGTTTTTAAGGCAAAGATAGATAAATTTTTGAACAGTAAAAGAATTAAGGCTAATGGTAAATGGGCGGGTAAGTGGAGCGAGTCCACACAAAGATCAGCCATGATCTTATTGAATGATGGAGGTAGGCTCGAGGGGCCAGATGGCCTACTCTTGCGCTTAGTTCTTATGTTCTTATTTTAAAAGGAATAGTTTTATAATACATATCGTAATTTTTAAGGGGAATTGGACTGACTCTATTGTTCCAGGGAGAGCTGGCATAGAGTCAATGGGCTGAATGGCCTTCTTCTGGGCCATAAATGACTCATCTAATTTAGTTGCTGAACTATATTCTACTCAGTGTTAATAATTACATATCGCGCACAGGTTCATTATTCTGCTTATTCTTCACATCGATCATTAGAACTATCATTAGATTATTAAATGATAAAAAATTAAGATACCATCTGCAGAAACCTCATGAAAAAGTACTTACCATCTCATTAATTCAATAATAAGATCCAGATTCTATTTTTTTCAAATTTTGTTGCAATTGAATTAAAATAAATCATGTAAAAAAAATACAATCATGTACGGCAGAAGCTCAATTAACGATAGACCTAAATTATCCTAAATTATGCGCCATCCAGCTTTCTTAGTGCCACCAAACAATGGGGAAGACGGCCTCAAACCACGTCACTGCAAAGTTTAATTGAGCTTTATTGATTGCTATGGCTGTAGGCACAGATGGGTAAGAATTTATTCAGCTGTGCAATTTAATATTGAAATGGTGGAAGATGGTAATTGTACAGAAAGCTTTTTATTATCATCAAGGGGAAAGTAAGCTGGAATAAACATTTGAGTTATAACAAAAATCTTATAAATAGAAATCACAGACAAGGTGCAAGTCAATGGCCTCCCAGAGATGTTAAGTTAATCGTGTCTGTACTTATGAAGAAATTTATTGGAGCTGTTGAACTGTATTGTTGTCCTGAATTGCTCACACCAAACCTTGCTTGTTTCATTTGCAGTGCTCTGTTTCTTGTCAACAACAATAATTCAGTGAATGAAACAACTTATTTTAATTAAATCAGCACCATTGTAATAGATAGGCTTGGCAACAAATATTGTGCACTGCACTTGCTTTTAGTGAGGTTCTGTTGTCTCTTGTGACCTCTTTTTATGTGGACAGAAACATTTCCTTCTCAGCACAGTCTTGTTCGTCCAGCTTTGAGCCTGTCAATTATGGAATTATAGAATGGCTACAGCAGAGAAAGAGGCCATTCAATCCCTTGAGCCAATGCCGATTCTCTGCAGGAACAACTAGCTAGTCCCAATACCCTGCCCTATGCCAATAGCCCTGCAATTATTTTCTCTTCAGCTGCTTATCCAACGCCCATTTGAAAGCCATGATTAAATGCATTCCAGGTTGCATTTCAGATTGTAACCACTCACTGTGTAAACATATTTGTCCTCATGGTGCTTTGATTCTTTTGCCAACAGCTTTAAAGCTGTATCCTCTTGGTCTTGACCCTTTTGCTTTTGGGAGCTGTTTCCCTCTGTCTAATCTCTTTTAACGTTCTGTTCTCACAAAGGAACAACCCAACTTTCTCCAGTCTATCTACCAATTGATGTCCTTCATCCCTGAAATCATTCCCATTAATGCTTTCTGCATCCGTCCGAAAACTTCACATGATCTCTCCAACGTTGAACACAATGGCCAGGATTTTTTCAGACCAATGGATGTTTCACTCACTGGTTGGAGAACTGGTTGGGGAAGCCCTGCAGGGGAAACCTGGAGGGGAAGCCCTGCCAGTTGCATGGAGGAAGCCGAATAGAATCAAGGCACCTTTAGGCACACAAGTGGCCACTGGTGGGCCTTCCCAAACACTGGAGGTCTCTGGTGGGTGGGGTCACTCCCAATTCATCACCAGCACCAGTGGGAATGCAGAGGTCCAGGATCACCATGGGAGCCTAGGTAAAAAATGAGTGAGGGAGGGATGTAGTCACAGGAGGTGGAGGCAAAGGCAAGTGGATGGCTTTCAGAGATCATGCCCCTGCTGATGCTGGGTTCCTTGATCAAGCACAGAGTTTTGGGCAATGAGGGACCCCACCCCCACCCACCCCATCCGCCAACAGAGCTCCAACAGCCTATCCAACAATGGCACATCCAACAGTGCTCGCTGGGTGTTCTTCCAAGGGCACTGGAAAACCACACAATGCCCATTTAATCCCGAGGCCAATACTAAACTGTGGTGGGTTCAGGAGTAATCAATGAGCTTACTTGACATCCTGCAGTTGGCATCAGGAAATCTGTGTTAGCCCGTTCCGCCATTGCCCTCTGCTTTAATTGGAGGAAGTTTTATCATTGACAGGAAACTGGCTATTAAGTGGGTTTGACCTCCATGGTTCCTGTGGCAAAGGGTTGCATTAAATCCAGCCCAATGCTCGAGTTGAGGCCGAAATTGTTTTAAATGGGCTGTTCCAAAATCTATTAAGCTATGAACCAGCTCTCAAAGGATTGACTATCTACATAGAACTCCACTGTTAACACTTTAATTCTCTACCTTATTGCATGTTATTACTGTTACTGATGGATTCAATCACATTTCCTCATCAACAAAACAAAAAATTCAACTGTTGGCCCTTCCAGTGATTTGCCCTTTCCTTACTTCCTTACTTCACACTTACTTAGGAATTTAATACATTGAAGAAATCCTGCTTCTGTGTCCCAAGAAATAAATGGCAGACTGTTATTGCTATTTTGTGTTTCCAAAACTCCAAGTCTATCTGCAAAGAAATTTGATCTCCCGAAACGAAAACTGCAAGGGCCCAGCTTTGCAACCAGTTGAACATTCACCTCTTCAAAGAAATCCTGCAACAATCTGACTTCAGCTATTTAAACCCATCTGGACTACAGTTTAAGAGTTTATTGGGCCTACAATCATTGATCTCCCACAAAAGCCAAATATGTGAACCGTCAACTATTCTTTTAGTTTAACACAAAGAGGAGTGTATTCTTTAATTGTATTTTCTTGATTGTGTGGTATGTGACTGATACAATGTTCAGATTTTTGGGGTGAATATGTGAATAAATAATTTTCACTTAAACCCACAGATATCTGCTGCTGGTTTTTTCAACTGACCATATGCTAAAAGTGACAGACACACATACATTTATCCTTCCACAAAAACCACACTGATTGCAAACAGTAAGATAAGGGAATGGGAGATTTAAGTTTATTTCTCCTTCTTTGTCTGTAACACTTCTCAGTTCAGCTATTACTGTAATAATCTCCCCAAGACTATTCCTCCGGCACAATACTTTTTTTATTAAAACAAAGGCCATGTCTACGGCTGACAACAAAAGACGGCCTGTGCTCTAGACCTCCACTGTACAAGTCCAAGCTGCGAGTACAGGTTTGAAACTCCTGCCACTCGTCTCTCATTGGGCGAACCTTGCTCGCTCAATAGGGAAACTCATTTCCATTAAGCCCATGGGGCGATCCATTAATGATGCCCTGTGTCCTTCGTGGCCACGCTAACAATCACAATAAATCTTTTTGGCATCTTTTTCACTGCCTCTAATATCTTCTTTGTAATATAGAGGCAAGGTAGCTCATTACTCCAACTGTGGTCTAACTATGCTACTATACAAGTTCAATAATACAATTTCCCCACTTTTCAGATTTACTGCTCTGAAAAGGAACTGCAGTGCTTTATTTATTTTTTATAACCTTATTAAACAGTGTCATTACTTTTTATATCTGTATATGTGTACCCTAGATCCCCCTGTTCATCTAACCTCATTTAGACACGTTTCTAGGAGTGTGTAAACTGTTTATGCTTCCCAGAACAGTATACTCTTCTATAATTAAGTTAATTTGCCAATTATATGCCCATTCTACAAGTTTATTAATGTTCTCCTATATTTTGTTGTGTTCCACTTCTCTATTAATTTCTTTCTGAGTCCTCTGCCTGAAGGCAGGTCAAATCTACAGCACTAAGACCTTCATCACGAGTAGGGCAAGGAGGCAGTTCCTCAATCCATGACAACTGGATTGGAGTTGGAACCCCATGCTGACACTAACTGATCCACGCAGGCCATCTAGCCAACTGAGCTAAGGACTCCCAAGGAGTCTGGGTTGCTGTGAAAAAAATAATTTGGCAGTGTTGGCTCCAGTGAGAAAAACAACATGTTTCAGAGAAACAAATCAGTTTTCTTTCCAGGTCTTACCACACTCTGTCCAAAAAAAACTGGGCAAGTTTTATGCTGTCATGCAGTGGGGCGGCATGCCGGCAAAACCCAGCTGCACTGAGGTCGAGGCGTCAGGTAAAGGATGCCCTGATCTGAGCATGAATGATCCTCCACTTCCCTAGCCCACCGGAGAGGTCTCAGGTCACCCCACCCTGCCCCATCTCCTCCTGATCAGAACTGGTATTCAGCACCGCACCCCATCCCCCCCCAATCACAGCCAAAACTGCTCCCCCATCAGAGCCAGCACTTCTCCCCCTCCTCGGAGCCAGCACTTCTCCCCTCCTCGGAGCCAGCACTTCTCCCCTCCTCGGAGCCAGCACTTCTCCCCTCCTCGGAGCCAGCACTTCTTCCCCCCTTGGAGCCAGCACTTTTCCCCCACTCAGAGCCAGCACTTTTCCCCCACTCAGAGCCAACATTTCTTCCCCCCTCAGAGCCAACACTTCTTCCCCCCTTCAGAGCCAGCACTTCTCCCCCCCCCCTCAGAGCCAGCACTTCTCCCCCCCCTCAGAGCCAGCACTTCTCCTCCCATCAGAACTGGCTGCACCCCTCCCCAACATCCAAACAACGGTCAATGCTAGCATCACTCCCCTCCCAAACCTCAGACCTCTTCCTAAGATCCCTACTTATACAGCCTTTGCTGGCATCCTCAGCTCCCACGTCTGCTCCCAGCCACATACAAATTAACTCTGCATCCCCCACCATGAGGCTCCCAATGGGGTTTGTCCTTGGCATTGCCTCTGAGCACAGGCTGGCACTGCCAGATTGGCATGGTGCCAAGCTGGCAGTGTCAACCTATGCTGGGGCCAATGCCTGGTCATATTGCTCTCCCACAGGAGCTTTACTCACCTTTATGCCCCTGAGGGTATCCCTACGACAGGTTCACGGCTGAGTAAACTTGTTGTAAACTGTGCGGACGTGACATCACATCATTTAAATCCATTGAAATGTATTTAAATCAGATGTGTGTGAACCCGATTATGTCACTAGTAAGGGGTGGCAAAAATTGAAAGTCACGATCTGCTGTGAGATCAGCGTCTTCTGGATTTCGCCACATCTTGATCCTCAGCCGGCAAACATGCAGACGTTGAGCATGGGCACAAGAACTCGTCCGCACACTCTTACATGCATGTTATAGCCCAGGGGCTATGAATATCTTTTTCCATCACATGGTTGACCACGAAAACCTTCCGCTCAATATTAGAACATGCTGAATTGTTTTCTGAAATTCTACGTTGTCTCTAACAATGATGCAGCATCTTAATGCTACAAGTTCAGTGATACAACAGTTTTGGTAAAGTTTTGCAGCATTGTTCTTTGATACATTTAGAACGGAATCACATAAGAACCTATTCAGCATTACTGAAAAATTGTAAATTTTGGAGCAGGTGAGACTTGGTAATTTCTGATGCTTCGTAGGATGCTACTTTTGTCATGTGTTCAGGGTGTTTTAAATCAACAATGGGTTTTCTTCAAAATAGAAATTACAGTTTATATCATATAAATCTACTCTCTCAAGTGTATAAATCCCATTTGATATTTTATATTACAATTGTGACTAAATGAAGATTCCTTTAAACTAGTTCCTCCACTGGTTTGCTAATATTTTCAGAGAATAACCTCTGTGAAAAATTAAACAAATATTTAGCTGAGGTGAGTAACATTCAAAGGCTCAGTAAAATATGTTTACAACACATTACAGCAAAGGTGTAATTTTACAGATCATAATCTCATCTTTTTCTTAACATTGGCAGAAATGTACGTTTTGAAGCAGTGTTTGCAACCTGTCAGACTGTGTTCAGTTTGGAACTCTGCTACTAGATATAGAGAAGCCACAGGGGCAGGAGTACAATAATAGAGTATTGATCAGTACAAAGGTCTGGATGATTGAGGTTAGGGCTTGTGACAGTGAATTTAGCAAAGTCAAAAAGACAAGAAAAATCTACAGATCTGTTCTTTGTAAGGACGTGTTTCATCTATCCTGGTTTCAGTTTTAATCTTGAAATCCTTTTTATTCTTTTCGATTATCATTCATTTAAAGGTCAACATGCTGCTTTGCTTGAGATTAGGCAGTTGGCTTAAAACAGGGCTGAAAACTGGTCTATCAGGGGACTTGCTGAACCACTTCAAACTGCATTGATTTTAATGCAAATAGCTTGGGTATTTGTTGCAACGTTTGTAGGGTTTTCAATATTTATGTAACCATATATCATGTGTACTTATGAATGTCCTTACGGTCCAACGTCATTTTATATAAGATTATGCAATTTGGGGATATTAACAAATAATATCTATCTATTTGCCAACTGATGAGACTGATGGCAGACTCCAAGCAAAACTAAAGATGAATAAAAGCAAATTACTGCAAATGCTGGAATCTGAAATCAAAAGAGAAAATGCTGGAAAATCTCAGCAGGTCTGGCAGCATCTGTAAGGAGAGAAAAGAGCTGATGTTTCCAGTCCAGATCGCTCTTTGTTAAAACTGACAAAGGGTCACCTGGACTCGAAACGTCAGCTCTTTTCTCTTACGGATGCTGCTGGACAGATAAGAAATTACCTGTTAAAAACCTGTTTAAATAAGTTTAAAGCACTTTGTAGTAAGAACTTACCTTGTAGAACTGTTTAAATCATTTAAAAGCATTTTTGCGGGCTTTTTGTATTTACCGCTTTAAGAATTCTGAGGGAGTGGTTAGAAGGGAGTTGTGGGGCAGCAGGCTTTAAATCAGCGCCAGGTTTAAAAGGAGGCCTGGTACAGACAGCGGGCAGCGGAGTGAGAGGGAAGCAGAGTGAGCTATTAGGGCTTAAGATCAAAAGGGCTCGGGAGAAAAAGGGCCAGGTAAGTTCATGTGAAAATTTTCGATACTACTACAGTGAATAATGGAGGGGCATGTGATGTGTGGTTTCTGTATGATGTGGGAACTGGTGGACCCCAGGGTCGTTCCCGGTGACCATGTCTGCAGTAAGTGCAGGTTGCTGGAGGAGCTCCAGCTCAAGGTAGATGAGCTGGCCTCTGAGCTACAGACACTGAGGCTCATCAGGGGGAGAGAGGGTGCCATTGTCAATGGGGTGCAAGTGACATCCACCCCCCCTGGACTGGCTAACTCTAAGGGTCAGGAACAAGAGGGGGCTGCAGAGAGGAGGAAGGGGGGTGGGGAGAGGAGGAAGGGGGGTGGGGAGTGGAGGCCTCAGCCTCTCAATCTGCATAACAGGTTTGAGGTTCTTGCTTCCAGTCTGGACGAGGAAGAGGGAGGTGAGGTCGGTGAGCAAACTGCACACGGTACAGTGATGCAGCAGGACATAGGCAAAGAGAAGGTGAAAAGGAACGTAGTCGTAATTGGGGATAGTGGGGTGAAGGGTATTGACACTGTCCTTTGTCACAATGACAAAGTGCACAGAAGGGTGTGTTGTCTGCCTGGTGCTCGGGTCCGGGATGTCGCATCTGGGCTGCAGAGGAACCTGGAGTGGGAGGGTGAGAATCCGGTCGTTGTGGTACATGTGGGTGCCAACGACGTAGGCAAAATGCAAAGTGAGGATCTGGGGAGGGAGTATGATAAGCTGGGAATGGAATTAAAAAGTAGAACCGACAAGGTGGTTATCTCTGGGCTACTGCCTGAACCGACGGGCGTAGGGTTGATAGGATTAAGGAAGTGAATGGGTGGCTCGGGGTGTGGGAGGAATGGGTTTGAATTTATGGGGCATTGGCATCAGTATTGGGGTAGGTGGGACCTGTTCGGGTGGGATGGGGTTGGTCTGAACCGTGCTGGGACCAGAGTCCTGGCGAATCGTGTAAAGAGGACTGTAGACAGGGCTTTAAACTAATTAGGGGGGCGGAGGGTGCGAGGGTAGGTGACATTACGGGGTCTAAAGTTAAGGAGAGGGTACAGGTAAGGGTAGAGGCCGAGGATGTCCCAATAATAAAGGGAGTAGGGGGTGTGAGTATGGTTGGTGGCGTTCGGGCAAGCAGGGTCCAGGTGAAGGCTGGGATGAAGGCACTTTATCTGAATGCACGAAGCATTCGGAATAAAGTGGATGAGCTGGTGGCGCAGATCGGCACAAATGGATATGATCTGGTGGCCATTACAGAGACGTGGCTGCAAGGTGACAGGGACTGGGAGCTGAATGTCCAGGGGTATCAAGTGTTTAGGAAGGATAGGCGGGAGGAAAAAGGGGGGTGCGTAGCTCTGCTGATTAAGGATAGCATCAGGGTGGTAGCAAGGGATGATATTGGAGCCAAAGAGCAGAAAGCGGAATCGTTGTGGGTAGAGATTAGGAACAGCAAAGGGAGGAAGACGCTGGTGGGTGTCGTCTATAGGCCCCCGAATAATGATCTGGAGGTGGGGCGGGCTGTTAACGCGCAAATAAGTGTAATTATGGGGGATTTCAATCTGCATATTGATTGGTCGACCCATGTTGGACGCGGTGGGCTCGAGGAGGAGTTCTTGGAATGCGGCCGGGATAGTTTCCTTGAACAGTGTGTGTTGGAGCCGACGAGGGAGCGAGCTATCTTGGATCTGGTGTTATGTAATGAGGCGGGTAGAATTAGGGACCTTGCGGTGAAGGATCCTCTTGGGGAGAGTGATCATTGTATGGTGGAGTTTCTGGTGCAGATGGAGGAGGAGAAAGTGGGTTCCTGGACACGCGTCCTTTGTTTGAACAGAGGGGAGTACGGTAGGATGAGAGAAGAATTGGCGAATGTGGACTGGGGGAGCGCTTTGGAGGGTAGGTCTGCTGAGGAGCAGTGGAGGATCTTTAAGGAGATCTTTCTTGGTGCTCAGCAGAAATTTATTCCGATGGTCAAAAAGGACCGTAGGAGGAGAGGTAATAAGCCGTGGATAATGAAGGAAGTGAAGGAAAGTGTTAAACTAAAAGCGGAGGCGTTTAGAGTAGCTAAGAGTAGTGGGCGAGAAGAGGATTGGGAGAGGTTTAAATGTCAACAAAGATTGACAAAGAAGTTGATAAAGAAGGGTAGGAGAAACTATGAAGCTGGGCTAGCGCTTAATATAAAAAAGGATAGCAAGAGTTTTTATAAATTTATAAAAAGGAAGAGGCTGGCTAGGGTGAACGTGGGACCCTTAGAGGATGAGAAGGGGGACTTAGTGGTAGGGGATGGGGATATGGCTGAGGTCTTGAATAACTTTTTTGTTTTGGTCTTCACAGAGGAGGACGTGAATAATTTGCCGGGTGTTAGAGATGGAAAGGTGGTAGGACTGGAGGGTCTCAATGACATTACTGTTACTAGAGAGGCAGTGCTCGACAGACTGGAGGGCCTGATTGTGGACAAGTCCCCAGGACCGGATGGAATGCATCTGAGGGTTCTGGAAGAAATGGTGGAGGTGATAGTGGATGCCTTGGTGGTTATTTTCCAGACGTCGCTGGATTCTGGGGAAGTGCCGGAAGTTTGGAAAACGGCTAATGTTACGCCGTTGTTTAAGAAGGGTGCCAGGCAAAAGGCAGAGAATTATTGGCCGGTTAGTTTAACGTCTGTTGTAGGTAAAATGTTAGAATCCGTCATCAAGGAGGAAATAGCGAGGCATCTTGAGGGGAATTGCTTGACAGAGCAGACGCAGCACGGTTTCGTTAAAGGGAAGTCGTGTCTGACAAATCTACTGGAGTTCTATGAGGATGTGTCTAGGGCGGTGGATAAAGGAGAGCTGGTGGATGTGGTCTTTCTTGATTTTCAGAAGGCGTTTGACAAGGTACCTCACAAGAGGTTATTGCAGAAGGTCAGGGGACATGGAGTTGGGGGTAGGGTGTTAGCGTGGATAGAGGATTGGTTGTCAAATAGGAGGCAGAGAGTGGGGGTCAATGGATGCTATTCGGATTGGCGGTTGGTGACTAGTGGAGTGCCCCAGGGGTCGGTGCTGGGACCTCAGCTATTTACCATTTATATAGATGATCTGGAGGAGGGAACCGAGTGTATGGTGTCGAAATTTGCTGATGACACCAAGATTGGTGGAACGGCAAATTGTGCGGAGGGTGTAGAGAGTCTGCAGAAGGATCTAGATAGGCTGGGCGAATGGGCCAGGAACTGGCAAATGGAATTTAATGTTGGCAAGTGCGAGGTGGCCCACTTTGGTAGGAATAATGGTAGGAAGGATTATTACTTACGTGGCGAAAAACTGCAGCAGGCGACGGTGCAGAGGGACCTCAGGGTCCTTGTGCATGAGTTGCAAAAACCCAGCTTGCAGGTGCAGCAGGTGGTCAGGAAGGCGAATGGGATGCTGGCCTTCATAGTGAGGGGGATTGAATATAAAAGTAGGGAGGTCTTGCTGCGGCTGTATAGGGCATTGGTGAGGCCGCAGCTGGAGTACTGTGTGCAGTTTTGGGCGCCGTACTTACGCAAGGATATTTTGGCCTTGGAGGGAGTGCAGAGGAGGTTTACTAGGCTGATGCCGGAGTTGAGGGGGTTGAGCTATGAGGAGAGGCTGAATAAACTAGGCTTGTACTCGTTAGAGTTTAGAAGAATGAGGGGAGACCTCATTGAGACGTATAAGATGATGAATGGGATGGATAGGATAGAGGTGGAGAGACTCTTCCCGCTCAGAAAGGACAGTAGGACTAGGGGGCACAGCATCAAGATAAAGGGGGGGCAGTTTAGAACCGAGTTGAGGAAGAGCTTCTTCACTCAAAGGGTGGTGAATCTCTGGAATTCTCTGCCCGTTGAAGTGGTGGAGGCTACCTCGCTAAATATTTTTAAGACACGGGTTGATGGGTTTTTGATAAGAGAGGGGATTAAGGGTTATTGGGAGAGGGCGGGAATGTGGAACTGAGCCACGACAGATCAGCCATGATCTTATTGAATGGCGGGGCAGGCTCGAAGGGCTAGATGGCCTACTCCTGCTCCTATTTCTTATGTTCTTACGTTCTTATGAAAGCTTTGAAATTTCCCCCCACTTTTTAATATCCCTATTATAACAATATTCAAATTAACTAAAACAATAGTTTTAAAACATTTTACGGTATCATTGCAAGGATGCGGAGACAATTCTTGAGTCTTCCCTTGATGATCTGTAGTTTTTGTCAACATAGAGAAAGGTGCTGCAGACATACAAATTCAAAGGTTACACCAATGCTTCTGGATAATGTCAATGAGGACTAACCTATGTGTTCATTTATCTTAATTAAATATTCTTTCTAGCTCTCCTGATGGTATGCAAATGATTCCGTCAGTTTAGTTCTATGTCATATAGACCAGGAAAGATCTAGCTGTCATCATTTTGATCGAGTTAAATTTTCTCAGCTAGGCTACTGGTTGATATGCTAAAATGCCCTTAGTGTCTTGGCTGAGCGAGTGATTAAGAATGCCACTCTAGATTATGATCCTGTGATTTCCCTGTTGTGGAGAAGAAGGATAGGGAAGGTGACTGTATTTACATAGCGCCATGAACATAGTAAAATATCCCAAATCGCTTCACAGGAGCATGAAGCCACAGATGGCTAAAAGCTTGCCTAAAAGGGTAGGTTTTAAGGGCTGTCAAAGGAGGAACGTGAGGTAAAATCTAGTGGTAGAATTCTAGTACTTAAGGCCTAAGTAATTAAAGACACAGCCATCAAAGATGAAGTGATTAAAATTAAGACTACTGGGAGGAGCACAGTACTCTTATCTCAGAGGATTATGGAGCTGGAAAAAATTACAGAGATAATGAGTGGCAAAGCCATGGAGGAATTTGGAAACAAGAATGAGGTTTAATAATACAGGAGCCAATATAGCTTGGAAGGAATCCTGAAAGATGGTCATTTTTATTTATGTCCACCATTTTGTTAGAGGTTTCACCAAGCGACCAAATTTAGGACAGCAATCAAGAAAATTCCTGTCCAAGTTTACTACATGGTCATAAAGTGAATTGATGCTCATTCACACTCCAAAATGGCTACTTGGGACACGATCTGAGATGACTGCCAATACCTATAGGGGATACTTCAGGATTGCTGAGAAGAAAGCTGGAAAACAAATCAAGCCTATTTCTTACAAAATAATATTTGCTCCAAACCCTTCAGCAGGTGCAAAAAAACCCCTGTTTTTCTGCAGCCTCAGGTCCTATTATCAAATATCAGGAGTAGAGTTGCAGGATCAAAGCCAAACATGCAACAAAATCGCTCCCAAATTCTTTTCAGGAGTGAATAAAAGAACTCCATTATTAAAAATGAAAAATTTTAAGATGCTTTGATCTTGACGATCGTAAGAATCTAAATAATCTCAGACATCTGTGACCTTACGAGAATTCTTAGGGGTGTGCGGTTTCCAATTGCTGTTCATAATGTGACAATTTTACTCTTTCTCTTATTTGCTACTATGCTGGACTCAAATGCCACTTAATGCTATATTTACTTTTTTAGTTTGCATAGCTCTAGTTTTGGTTGCAAATAAGCCATGTAAACTGGGTATTACAGCTGTCACCTGAAATATTCAAGAAGCAAAGTATTTGACTCTGTAAATGGTAAGGCTCTGTGGATCGTGCTCCAAAGATTTGGACGTCCAAGAGACTTTAATACAATCCTGCAATGGCTTCATGAGGATATGGCTGCAACCATCTTGAATGGGAGATCTAAAATAAATACCTTAAAAATACAGACTGGCATCAAGCAAGGCTGTCTGATAGCCCTCATACTATTTACAATCCACTGGCCAATGGCTATTCACCTCAGCTAAAATCAACTGCCCTTGGTTTCAGTATTAAAGATAACCCAAATGAAAAACACTAACCTCAGTGGCCTTTGTGCCCAAATTAAACTGATCTCTATAGATATTCACAATCTACAGTTTGCAGGTGACTGTAATATCATTCTCACAAAAACAGGAACTGTTGAAAAATCTCAGCAGGTCTGACAGCATCTGTGGAGAGAGATAGAACCAATGTTTCGAGTCTGGATGACCCTTTGCCAAAGTCATCCAGACTCGAAACACTGGTTCTATTCTCTCTTCACAGATGCTGTCAGACTTGCTGAGGTTTTCCAGCATTTTCTGTTTTTGTTTCAGATTCTAGTATCTGCAATATTTTGCTTTTATTGTAATATCATTGTCGGTTCTTTACTGTATTTGTAAGCCATCCTCAATCTCTTCAATAATGAATATAATTTTGCTTGCCCTTGAATGTTACCAAAATGAAGCTCATATATCAACCAACACCCAGTCAACCAAATTTTCTACCTCCCATATATATTGATGGAGAGACTCTGGAGTATGTTTAGCATGCAAGAAGCAAATGAGCTACCAAAGGAAATGCCCCAAGTACTCTGAAGAGTGTTTCAATTGCCAAAAGCAATATACAGGAAATGTTGGAAATCTGAAGTAAACTTGCCTCAGAAAATGCCCGAGATGCACAGGTTAGTTGCCATGTTGGGTTTTCACAACACTGAGCAAAACAGGATTGGAGGAAATAAAACTTTGTACCTTTTAAAGATATGAAAACTACATATTCTCTGCATTTGGAAAAGTTCTAAAGAGGTTTTCTGTTGGAGCCCTGTGCCTCCCTGGGGAATTCAATAGTTATCACTCCATCAGCCCAATGAAGTGGCTCAACAAATTGGCGGACAACTTCGAGGATGCAGTTTGCATACTTTGCGTATGCACTCAGATGAATTCAGAAAACGTACTTCATAAAGCCACTCTCACAAACAATCAGTCCCTACAAATTCAAGATTTGTGCTGTGACTAATAGAAAACTACCCTTTTGAAGGGCAACTAGGGATGGGCAATAAATGCTGGCCTAGCCAATGAACCCACATCCCGTAAATGAATTAAAAAAAATCAGAACTTGCTCTTTGTAACCACTGTCCCTCTTTTTCAGTTCAACATTTGTCATGGATGGATTTTGTCTGTTTTACTATTATCTGTGAATGAAATCAAGGCATTTGTTTGTAAAGTGTTTTCTCACCCTCAAAGTAATTGTCCCAATTTAAATAATTCCGGCAGCAAGCTTTTTTGTAAGGTTATTTATTATTCCACACTTACCTCAAGAGGTTAAAAATTCAATGCCTCATTCACACCAAGTTTAGATACAGACGACGAAAAAAACAATAGTTATAACATGGGATTCTTTCAGTCTCTTTCATAGCAGGTCTATAGCTGCTTAGATAACATGCTGCTTTGGCAGGAGTGTAGGTTTTGAAAAGCAAAGGATTTTCAGTAAGCTGGTGAGGTTTTGTATAGTTGAAGGGCCAGGAGGTTGAACATGAAGTCAGAACACTTTGAAGAGAGACCTTTCCCGACTTTCAAGTATTGCTGTTTATTATATTGGCTGCTTAGTTGACTTTTGATGGTTTGGTGGTGGCTTTATGATGGTCTCTGTCTCTAGAGCTGATTTAAAAGCAGGCAACAAACACTGCTATATTACCCATGTGACCTGTCACAAGTCCAAAGTTCTCCCCCAAATAAGGCAGTATGTTAGTATGTGTTGTGGCTTTTCACATTTTTAGAGTTTGAGACAACCAAGATCTTTGTGTTTTGGAGGAGAGGCCAAGCCAACACAATGAAAGGTTAATGGGAGCCTTTCACATTCATCTAACACTGATTGAGTTTCAATGTCCTTAGTGAAACACGGAGACAACCTGTCTCTAAGTTTTAATCCATATTTAATCAGGTATTGGCTGCAGTCCTTGTCTACAGCTCAAATGCCAAATGTTACATTGTATACTGCAGCCGGCTTAACAGCTTTGGTATTCACTTTATGAAATATAGTTTGGAACTAATGTTCATGCTTTTACTGAGCATGACCCACTGAAGAAGTGCTTTGAAAAAGTACTGAGTACTAGCACCCCAAGAACCCAAGAAATCATTGTCAGTAGCAGTGTAGGTAACTGAAATTTGTTTGCTCGTTCTCCGTAAAACATCAAAACAACATAAGGCGTCAACTTTTGAACTTCATCAATCAGGGTGAAGGTGAACTTTGCCAGGAAAAATAATGCAAATGATCAAATTCAGTGGTTACTTGAGTGGCAAGTAAACCAGTTGTGATAATTGGTGCCACTATTTCATTTTGCATTGTATTCTAAATGCTTAAAAGATGGGTAGTTATTATAGAAACATGAATCTCTGAGACAGTTCAGCAATAATCAGCAGTAAAAGACTTATGGTAATGTAAGACCAGAAGGTTCAGGAAGAAATATATTATCATTCAGATTTGGAGGGATGCTCTGAGCTTAATTCTGAGATGTAAACGTTAATTTTTCAGACAGATGGCAGCGCTAAGTATTGTTAATGACACATATCATAAGAACGTAAGAAATAGGAGCAGGAGTAGGCCATCTAGCCCTTCGAGCCTGCCCCGCCATTCAATAAGGTCATGGCTGATCTGAAGTGGATCAGTTTCACTTTCCCGCTCTCTCCCCATAACCCTTAATTCCCTTGTCTGTCAAAAACCTATCTACCCGTGAGTTAAATGTATTTAACGATGTAGCCTCCACCACTTCAAAGGGCAGAGAATTCCAGAGATTCACCACCCTGAGTGAAGAAGTTCCTCCTCAACTCTGTTCTAAACTGCCCCCCACTTATCTTGAGGCTGTGCCCTCTAGTCCTGCTATCCCTTCTAAGCGGGAAGAATCTCTCTACCTCTACCCTATCCATCCCTTTCATTATCTTATACGTCTCTATAAGATCCCCCCTCATCCGTCTAAACTCCCATGAGAACAGACCCAGTCTATGAAGAAGGAATTATTTAAATTAGTTTAATTGTTACTTAAGATTAATATTTACAAGCAGAATTATAAAAACTATGAATGGATGTGTTAGCTTGCCTATTTGGAACTGTAGGCTAGGGAGTTGCAACAACATGGCAAGAATGTTGACCTGTGGATGCCACTGAGTTAGCAACAAAGCAGATTATCCTGTATGTGGGTTGAAACTAGTGCAGTAACCAATAGAATTGTAAATGTGGGCTCTACCCGAGGAACCAGATCTGGGTTTGGGACTGAACTCTTAAAGGGACAAGTTCTCTTAGACAATTTGGACTCTTTATAAAAGAGAGATTTTTTCTCTCTTCTTTCTAGGGCATGAGAAACCCACCACCTCTTTTCCTTCCAGTTCCCATCTAAATCCTTTGTGGCAAAGAAACCTACACACAGTTTCTGGTGTTGCAAGTGTTCAAAAGTACCTTGAAGTTCCAAACAGCCAGTAGCATCTTTTTAAGTTTGCAGATGATGCCAAATTGCATCACAGCACAAATAAAATGGAAGAAAGAAAGCCAGGTACAAAGGCATTAGAACAGATTTTGTAGATGGCCAAATGACTGGCAAATGGCAATTAAAGTATCCAAATGCAAAATAATGAGACTTACGGGAGGAAAAAGAATGGAAATAAAGAGCTCCAGGAGACAGGACGTAACACAGGAATAAAAATGATTGTTAACTCAACAAAACTAATAGCCAAGTCATTGTAGTAAGGAAAGTTAATGGATTCATGGAAGTATCGCTGAAAAAAATTCAAGTTTAAATGACAGTAAAGTGGTAAGTGTTTAATGCATTTGTTAAGGTTATTGGTATGCTCACCATTTGAGTATTATGTAAATTCTAGTCACCATAACAGCAAAATTTACTTAATATTGATAGCACAGAAACAAGCTATATGGCCCAACTGGTCTATATTTGTGCATTTTAATAGTTTTTCGAATTTTTTTTGGATGTTCTATTTGACCAGTAAAACAAAGAAAATGGGTGGGATTTTTCAACCCACCAATGGCAGTCTTCATCCTAATTCAGGAAGGGTGAAGGTTGATTTAAATGATCATAAGATTATTTAAATGTGATCCATGAGTCCTGGACACAATTATCTGGGCTCGCTAAAACTTACCTGCTTGCCGGTTGAGGTCCTCACCAGCGAGCATCACAAGTGCTTCCCACCAACAGAGATCTGATGGGATGGCCTTGCCGGTGGCAGCGGAGGCCACTGATGGTCAGGAGCAGTGCCCCTTTGGGGTGAGGCCTAAGGGGACGGGGCCTGAAGGAAGTAGGGGCTGAAGGAGCAGGCCCATAACAGGGAAGCAGAAGGGGAATTCTGTATCAGGGTGGGGGTGGGAATTGGATAGGGCGCCAATCCTTGAAGTGGCAGGGGGTTGATGATTGGCCAAGGGGAGGGGAATTGGGGACAGCAATAGCCAAGGGAGGGGGAATGTACAGGTTGCCTGCTCCGTGGTGCCCCTGGGACTCAACAGCTGGCTTCCTGGAATATATAGGCTCTGCCTACTCCCTCTGCTGGTGAAAATCACATCTGGCCTCCTTTTTTCCTAAGTGCTGTACAATTGCATCTGGGAACTTGCCCAGAAAATGGGCATGATTCTCTCCCATTTTCATGCCCTTCAGATAGAATTTTGTTTGGTGAGATCATCCCCTGAATTAATTCAAGGTATTTGTTTGGAATTACATTAATATTGGACTGTTACTGGTTATTTGTTTGGAGGAAGGAGGGAGTTGGGAGCGGTTGGGCTATGGCTTTAACATCAGGAAATAAATTCTTTCTCACCTATTTACAATTGTTGAGTTTCCAAAGTTCTGGGAAACTTGGTTGACTACATATAAAAATAAAACCACTGTTAGAATGAAAATGTGCAGCCTCATTAAAATATTGGAAAAACTAACCCTCTTCCAGCGAGCTGAATGGTCACCTCCATTTAAACATGAAGTAGGTAACTTGGAAACTAAATGTGCCTGTTTAGTGGGAGGGAGGTGATTAACTCCATCCCTCACTCCACTTTTACCAGAGTATGTTGAATTACAATCAGGAGAAACACAATGGATGCTAGCTAGCAACCAATCATTCATAATTTGAAAATAAACAAATAACATGCAGAATCATTATGTGCTTATCTACAGAATTATTGTGTAAATCGAGCTAAGCCTATGCTATAGGCTTCACATTCACATTTCCTTTACTTCCAAATGCAGCAAAATTACGAAACTTTTCCGGTTGTTTCAATAAAATTTTTCAACATTTGAAAACATCTCTGGGTAAAATATAGATGTTTGTGTTTTCATCCATTTAACAAATCAAAGTGATTTTATTTCCCTATTTAATTAGTAGCATTAGTCCTGTAGCACAAAATACCTACAGACCTCTGAAGGTTGTCACTCAAATGGATAGAGCCGTGAAGAAGGCTTATAGTGTGTTAGCGTTATTAACAGGGGTTTGAATTTAAGAGCCATGGGGTTATGCTGCAATTGCACCTTGGTGAGAGACCACATTTGGAATATTGTGTGCAGCTCTGGTCACCTCGCTATAAGAAGGATGTGGAAGCATTGGAGAGAGATTTACTAGGATACTGCCTGGTTTGGAGGGTAGATCTTATGAGGGAAGGTTGAGGGAGCTGGGGCTTTTCTCTTTAGAGGGGAGGTGGACGAGAGGCAACTTAATAGAGGTTTATAAGATGATAAGGGGGATAGATAGACTGGACGTTCAGAGACCTTTTCCTCGGGTGTTACTAGGGGGCATAACTTTAAGGTTCATGGGGTGAGATATATGAGGGATGTCTGAGGTACATTCTTTACTCAGAGAGTGATTAGGGTGTGGAATGCACTGCCTGCTGTGATAGTGGACTCAGATACTTCAGGAACTTTCAAGCAGTTATTGGATAGGCACATGGAGCACACCAGAATGATAGGGAGTGGGATAGCTTGATCTTGGGTTCGGACATAGCTCGGCATAACATCGAGGGCTGAAGGGCCTGTACTGTTCTATGTTTTATATTCTATGTAACCTGTCAATTTGGAATTCTTGATGCTGATCTACAAATTGGTCATTTCTACCTGGAGTATGATTCACTTTATTTCTGACATGTTTACTATTAACAACTCTACATATGCATGAAATATTGATAAGGTTGCCTAAGAAATTTTGTTTCATCAAAGGAGGTTGCATAAACACTGGCTTTGCCCAGGGGACCAAGTGAAAGTAATTGGAATGGAAGCATTTTGAATTCTGAGTATGGAGTGAGTGCAGCCTTGTGAGAAATACTGTCTGAGACAAAGTTTCTTCCCCTTTTCACAAGGTGTTAAAAATACACATCACAAAATTCCATGGTTCCCCACTGGTGGATCTGCAGGTGGGGGCGGGTAAAATTTCCTAGATGATCTTCCTTCCTGCCCGTCCTCACTTGTCAGGGGAGGACAAGGGAATCCTTGGCCAGCCTGCTCATCTTTGCACCAATTGAGGCCCGTAAGTGGACAAGTGATGACCACAAGGATCCTTTCCCACCCAGCCTCAATTTTAACAGGAATGGGGAAGTTGGATGAGGAGCAAGGGGTTTTGAGGTATTAAAACCCTTTAATTAAAATAGCTAGCCCCTGAATTTATAACATTGGTATTCTCAGCTAACAAGGTATGAATGACCAGTATTTGTGGATCAAGTAGAATTAAAGCAAGATCTTATATCTACTTAACTAAAAGCAGTGAAGACAGCATGGAAATTTCTTAACCCTTGAGGCCTAGGTTACATGAGTGCTCACAGCACAGTGAAATCTGTCTTCTTCTATCTGAAGCAATGTTGAACAGAAAAATTACATCACTGAACCAATGTTGGGGCTGTGCCAAGGAAGGTTGTGAGTTTTCAACTTTAAGTCTTAATTCTGTTTCTGATTTCCTTACTAGGAAATAAACCAAATTAATTCTTTTTATTGGCTAAGGGTGAGGATCATAGGTCACTCCACCTATCTGTAATTAAAGTCACAAGACTGAGATAAATGTGTATGTTTTATTTTTGGTTTTCAGGAGGTTACATTGCATTGTGAACAAATGACACATCCTTTGGATAGACTGCAGTTGTACAAACAATGCTGCATCACCTGACTTTTTGATTAAGATCAAGTGTTGAATCAAGTCCAAGGTGGGGTGCAATGCTCAGCTTGGATCTTATTTGTTTCTCTTGTGGGGACTATGAATTGGATTCGATTTGAATTTGGCTTTTGGAGCAAGCAAGGAATGGATTTGTGTCTGCCCGGTCCACTTTGAGCTTAGGCTTTGTAACTTTAAGAATGGAGTAAAAATTAAAAAGGAACAATGCTGCATCATCTTAGAAATAATACAAGCTATTGTAGACAATTCACACAGATGGTCCTATGTTAATCTCCTGCAGGTACCACACCCTAAAAGGGACTGGGCAACCATTGACTTCCAGTGGTTTGGTCCATGATTATGCTCGGCAAAGTACTGCAGTGATTTACCATTGTCTTCTGCAGAATCGCTGACCAGGAAACTCTCCCACTCTTTCCAACTACTATCAGGCACATTGGAAAGATTTACAGATTGATAATCAACCTTTTTGGCCACATTAGTAATGCACCTTTCACAGTCATCAGGAATGTCTGAACCAGAGTTGAGATGTTACCAATGCATCACAAGACCTTTCTCTTATGCTACAGATATGGTAAATAGATGAAGGATTAGCAAACCTAAGTTTAATTCAAAGACATAGGGCGGAATTCTGCCAAAACATTTCAAAGTGTCTAACACTGAAAATAATGGAGTGATGTGTATCGATCTCTCAGGTGCATGTCGCATTGCAACCTCCCACAAGCAGTCACTTTTTTTGAGTGTTGGGAGTTTTGCGCTGACACTGGAGGTTTTGTGGGAGGGTGGGGATAGGCCTCAACACGCCAGTGAACTTGGCTTTTGAGCACTTGGGCACTGTTTTGCAAATGATCTGACAGTGTTCTGGGAGGCTCCCTCCCTCACCAAAGGGACATCAGGACCCTGCTCATCAGTAGCACGTTACCCAACCCCCTCCCTGACACAGGTGACCTCCAAGGCATGACCATTGTGCCAGGTCTCCGCTAATGTAGATCAGTAGTGATCCTCACTGTTATCATGCCACACCCGAAGGCTGGTGAATTTGTGTGCTGGGATTTAATGGGCTATGCTTAGTCAAATGCTACTTTAAATATGCTAATCAGACTTGTGCCCTTTTTGGCCGCAAACTAGTTTGTGCCATCAGGAAGGGGCCGGGAGACTTGCAAACTGTTGGGCACCATGCACAAAATGGATTTTTAGGCCTACTCACTATTCCCTGGGACTGGAGCGATCTACCAAAAGCACGGTGAGGTCGGAGAATTGGCCCACAGTTCTTGTTTAATAAATATCAAGATAAAGAATCCATGTTGAGTTCAAGCTATTGACCAAAACTCACTCATCTCTTTAACGTTTGAAATTTCCTAGACATTTTAAAACTTATAAAGTCATTAGGTTATCAAGAAGAGTAGGTTTTTCTGAGTTTACTTTTAATGTTTACTTGTCACACTCAGCAGGCTCACACTCCTCTCTCCCTACTTCCCGAGGCCTCACCACCCACTTCACCATAAGACCACCTGGTCCGAGACGTTGATTCTGGGTCTTTGTTCTGGCCACTGCTATCACTGGCACTGCTGGCACCACAAAACATGTCAATCTGATTGGCCAACAGCTCTCTGTGGTGGAACTTTCTCCCAAATGTGGGGCAGTAATCCCACCTCCATGCAAATTAACTCTCTTTGGAGCATTAAATGGCTGTGAGGCAGTTGGTATCGGCAGGGATGCTGACAATTTGCGTGATGGGCAAGAAACTTCAGCATCCAAAATATACTGCCCATGGTGTAAATCCAAATAAAGCAAGGTTCTTCTGTTCCCCTCACCAAAGTTCACACTTAAATAACATCCAAACAATTGATAAACTGGTCATTCAGCTTACCGATCTTCTTGTGAACAAAATGGCAACCACATGACAGGTGATCTTATTGAGTAATTTAAGGTTCTGAGGGGGCTTGACATGGTGACTGCTGTAAGGATCATTCCATTTAGGGATGAAACTAGAACTAGGAGACACGGTATAAAAGCATGGGGTCATCCATTTAAGATAGAGAAGAATTTTTGAAGAGTGTGAGAATCGTTGGTCTGTGGAATTTGCTTCCTCGGAGAGCAGTAGAGGCTGGATGATTGAATATATTCACGGCTGAGTTAGACAGATTCTTGATTGACAAGGGAGTCAAGTGTTACAGGAGGTGACAGGAAACAGAGTTGAGATCACATTCAGATCAGCCATGATCATTTTAAATGGCTTGAGGGGCCAAATGGCCAATTCATGCTCCAAATTCATATGTTCGTATATTTTCCTAAATAACTATAGTTACAGTATTTCAGAAATTGTATTGTACGTATTTATAAGAAATAATAAAGCAGTATACAGATGCAAGTTTTTTTTAGCTCATAATGAATCAGTTATTACTCCGTACTTGAAAGATACACTAAACTAATCAAGAATGTTGTGATGACTTCAGTCATGCTAATGAGCTGGCCTGTTTGAGTGTGATCTCCCTGATGAGTTTTAATTGATGGTCCAGAGAGTCTCATGTTCACTATTTAAAGCAGGTGTGTCAGTCTCTCTGCCTGCTGAAGCAGAAAGCATCCAAGAGTGAGAGCTCTGTTGTATAGTACTTTCTTGTAAATAAACCTTGGTGATGGGATCTACACCTCTGTAGGGTTATTACAAATGTTTTATGAGAAGACAAAATTGATTTGATTTGCTGTTAATTATGCAATGAGTGAACTTACAGTGGGTTATTCAGCCACTCTTAAACAAAGCCATGGAATGGAAAACAAAATAACTAAGCTGAAAGATTGCAATACATTTATGATGATCATAAATTCATCTTTATAAGCATTTTCATAGCTTTTGTAAGTTTAATATCCTTCATTTTGTACACTTTTTAAAAAATTGTTGTCCCACAAATACGTTATTTTTCACATTCTCATATGGTAAATTAAGGAAACAACATTTCTACTGACATCCAAACTTCTCACTGATTAATACTACCAGTTAGAAACTGCAGCCAATAGACAGAATGCTGAAAGGAGTTCTGATGCTTGGTGTTATAATTTAGTTTTAACCCAAATTTTTTTGCTGTGAGGCTATGGTTATCTCAATGCCCAAATAGTCATCTTAATGACCATCCTTTTATTGTGTGATATTGGCCATGAGAAATTGGATAGATTGTCCACCATGTTCTGTTTTCTTGGGAAATGTAGTTCATACCATATTGGCATGATGATGTGGAAGAGCTAAAATGATTATGCAATTTATCTGCAAGTTGATGTAGGGGGCTAGACAAAGCCAATGAACACATAACCATAGGTTAAGGAAAACTAACACAACACAGACTTAAGAGTGGATGATCTTGGACTATGGGAACGCAAGAGTGGGCTGTTGCTATTGAAGACAGCTCTGTATGATTAACAAGTACTTTTAATTTTAAAACATACATCTTGAATTTATGAAATGTATGAAGTCTGTTTTGGGATTTTTGTGAAAATTCAGTCACTGACAAAATATTGTAGACCCTGGTGGGAGAGGTATTCAAGAAACAATAGTTCCACTGAAGAGCAGTTATATTATCAACAGTGATCGGGAACAAGGTGCATGAATACTTTACTTCAGTATTCACAGTAGAAAAGGATCTTGGTGGTTGTAGCGCAGGCTTGCGGTGGACTGAAAAGCTTGAGTATGTGGACATTAAGAAGCAGGATGTGTTCGAGCTTTTGAAAAGCATCAAGTTAGATAAGTCACCGGGACCAGATGGAATGTACCCCAGGTTACTGTGGGAGGCGAGGGAAGAGATTGCAGAGCCTCTGGTGATGATCTTTGCGTCATCGATGGAGTCGGGAGACATTCCGGAGGATTGCAGATGTGGTTCCTCTATTCAAGAAAGGGAGTATAGATAGCCGAGGAAATTATCAACCGGTGAGTCTAACCTCAGTGGTTGGTAAGTTGATGGAGAAGATCCTGAGAGACAGGATCTATGAACATTTGGAGAAGTATAGTATGATCAAAAATAGTCAGCATGGCTTTGTCAAAGGCAGATTGTGCCTTACGAGCCTGGTTGAGTTTCTTGAAGATGTGAGTAAACACATTGACGAAGGAAGAGCGGTGGATGTGGTTTATATGGACTTCGGCAAGGCATTCGATAAGGTCTCCCATGCAAGGCTTATTGAAAAAGTGAGGGGGCATGGGATCCAAGGGGACATTGCTTTGTGGATCCAGAACTGGTTTGCCCGCAGAAGGCAAAGAGTAGTTGTAGATGGGGGTATGGAGGTCGGTCACCAGTGGAGTGCCCAGTGATCTGTTCTGGGACCCTTGCTCTTTCTGATTTTTATAAGTGACGTGGATGAGGAAGTGGAGGGATGGGTTGGTAAGTTTGCCAATGACATGAAGGTTGGAGGTGTTGTGGATAGTGTGGAGGGATGTCAGAAGTTGCAGCGAGACATAGATAGGATGCAAGACTGCGCGGAGAAGTGGCAGATGGGCTTCAACCCGGATAAGGGTGTGGTGGTTCATTTTGGCAGGTCAAATAGGATGAAGGAATATAATATTGAGGGTAAGACTCTTAGCAGCGTGGAAGATCAAAAGGATCTTGGCGTCCAGATTCATAGGACTCTCAAATCGGCTTTGCAGATAGAGGATGTGGTTAAGAAGGTGTATGGTGTACTGGCCTTCATCAATTGAGTTTAGGAGTTGGGAGATAATGCTGCAGCTGTATAAGACCCTGGTCAGACCCCACTTGGAGTACTGTACTCAGTTCTGGTCGCCTCATTACAGGAAGGATGTGGAAGCCATTGAAAGGGTGCAGAGAAGATTTACAAGGATGTTGCCTGGATTGGATGGCATGCCTTTATGAGGATAGGTTGAGAGAGCTTGGTCTTTTCTCCTTGGAAAGAAGAAGGATGAGAGGTGACCTGTTAGAGGTGTATAAGATGTTGAGAGGTATTGATCGGGTGGATTCTCAGAGGCTTTTTCCCCAAGGCTGAAATGGTTGCTACGAGAGGACGTGGGTTTAGGGTGCTGGGAAGTAGGTACAGAGGAGATGTCGGGGTAAGTTTTTCACTCAGAGGGTGGTGGGTGCGTGGAATCGGCTGCCGGCGGTGGTGGCGGAGGCGGATTCGATAAGGTATTTTAAGAGACTTCTGGATGAGTACATGGGACTTAGTAGGATTGAGAGTTGTAGGTAAGCCTAGTAGACAGAGATGTTCGGAGCAACTTGAGGGCTGAAGGGCCTATTTGTGCTATAATTTTTCTATGTTCTATACCAATGTCAACTTATGAATAGAGTTATACAACTTTGAGTTGACAATAGTAGGAGGGATTATTATTTAAATGGCGAAAAGCTGCAGCATGCTACGGTGCAGAGGGACCTGGGGGTCCCTGTGCACGAATCACAAAAACCCAGTCTGCAGGTGCAGCAGGTGATCAAGAAGGCGAATGGAATGTTGGCCTTTATAGCGAGGGGGATAGAATATAAAAGCAGGGAGGTCTTGCTGCAACTGTACAGGGTACTGGTGAGGCTGCAGCTGGAGTACTGTGTGCAGTTTTGATCGCCGCACTTGCGGAAGGATATATTGGCCTTGGAGGGAATGCAGAGAAGGTTCACTAGGCTGATACCAGAGATGAGGGGGTTAGCCTATGAAGAGAGATTGAATAGACTGGGTCTGTACTTGTTGGAGTTCAGAAGGCTGAGGGGGGATCTTATAGAGACATATAAGATAATGAAGGGGCTAGATAGGGTAGAGGTAGAGCGATTCTTCCCGCTTAGAAAGGACAGTAGAACTAGAGGGCACAGCCTCAAGATAAAGGGGGGGGGCGGTTTAGAACAGAGTTGAGGAGGAACTTCTTCACTGAAAGGGTGGTGAATCTCTGGAATTCTCTGCCCCTTGAAGTGGTGGAGGCTACCTCGCTGAATATACTTAAGTCACGGGTAGATAGGTTTCTGATAGACAAGGGAATTAAGGGTTATGGGGAGAAAGCGGGAAAGTGGAACTGATCCACTTCAGATCAGCCATGATCTTATTGAATGGCGGGGCAGGCTCGAAGGGCTAGATGCTCCTATGTTCTTATGCAGGTGGTGAGTAGACGTAAGAGATTTCTCAGGGTCGGACGAGAGTAACATAGGTTCAATTCATTCTCCTGTTTCAAGTTCAGCATCTCATGTTACCAGACAACAGGAGAAGGGCAATGTTTGTCATTTATAACAAATGAGATTCCATTAGGTCATGACGTGTATTGTTATTGGCTAGAGTTAATGACAGGATGTTTATTGATGATTTGTATTAATGTTTATTGAATTATGTCAACCAAGGTGGGAAAAATGGTTTTGTAACTAAATAATCGTTTTTGCGAGGGCTTTGATTAGCAGAGTGATATCGGGATGCTGGGCATCTTCATATCATTCTCCTATTCAATCGTAGGATAGAATCTCTGCAGAAGGAGGCCATTCGGACTATTGAGGCTGCACTGACTACAATCCCACACAGGCCAGTAATTCCCCATCACATCCCCATTACCACATGCATTTACTCTAGCTAGTTCCCTGACACCAGGAGGCAATTTAGCATGGCCAATCCACCTAACCTGTACATCTTCGGACTGTGGGAGGAAACTGGAGCACCTGGAGTAAACCCATGCAGGTATGGGGATAACGTGCAAACTCCACACAGTCACCCAAGCTGGTAATCAAACCTGGATCTCTGGTGCTGCGAGGCAGCAGTACTAACCACTGTGCCGCCCTGAATCTCCAGTTCAACGCTTTTATTTTCAATTGAAAAATTCATGGAAGACCTCAGTTTCCCTTGTTGTTTCCAGGGCATCACCTCGTATTTGTAGCTGCTGAAATTCCAAGTTTACATCAAAAGTACATTCTTTCCTCAGAGACTTTGATTTTTCTGCCCCGCTACACGGTGAGACTGTGAAACCAGGAAACACACAATAAACATGTTAAGAAAGTACCGCGAGAGTATTCTGAACAACTGAGTCTTTGTTTAAGTTGCCAAAGTTTTTTTCAATGATATTTTGTGTAGCATGATTTAAACTTCTTTATGCATGAAGAACTTTTGTGGTTTTTGAGGTAATGAGGAAGTGTCGCAAGCCTTGATTTCAGACCACAGCAGCAGGCTCCAAAAATTCAATGATTCACTCAGTCCCCTTATTGAAGAGAAATTCACAAGATCAAATTATTCCAAAAAACAGTGTCATGAGTTGGGTCAAAGCATTAGCAATTGTCTGCAAGATAACAGATTTTGCAATGCTGACAGCCTGGAAATTGAGAAAAGCATCTATTTTAGACAATGTAGCAGGTTGCCTAATTGTCTTGGGCCTTGATTTTCATCTGCATGCAGTCTACCACTCCAAGGACATTACAAAATCCAATGATGGTATAAAAATGTTGTTATAATGAGCTACACTACAAAATCCATTCTTGTTGACAGGAAAATACCAGACATTAAAGTTGATTACATTTGTAACCACGACTGTAATTGGTGAGACTTTAGCAATTAGAAACGGTGATTGTATTCAATGAACGTGTAGCACAGGTCAATGAGAGCATCTCTGGCACAATATGCCACATGCATCAACTGCTGCACTGTGTAATTAAGACCCGGTAGATAATCTGAAGAATGTTCTTATTCCCCTTCCTCTTCGATACTTTCCTCCTTCTTCACTGATACGTGGAACAGAAAACATTTCTGATTCCTTGACTTTAGCTCCTGGCCTGGATTGGCCCTATTGCAGAGAGCATGCTGAATGGAAAAATTAAGGAAATCTGGCACATCATCAGGGTTATATGGATCGGAGGTTAGAATTATCTTTGAATGGTCATGTGTGTTAACAATCAGTGGAACAGAGATGTAGTTAATAAAAACTTGTAAATGACAAATCAATTGTTAAGACAGCAAACAAAGTCCATCAGCAGCTGATAAAGAGTTTCACAGCATCCAAAGTCTCTATTTCATGTCTGACAATCTGGCGATAGCACTGCGTGAGTCAGGTTCAAGGAGAGTCACTCTGTTCGGTACTTCAGAGCACCTTCTCCAGAGGTCAGCAGAGCAGCATGCCTGGTAGGAGAAAGCAATCAGGATCCAGGTTGTGTATCCTACCTGCTGGTTCTGGGAACATTCATACTGTGACTTACAACTAAAAGCATTAGCACACACTGACAGCTTCAAAGAGCTTCACACTTTAAATCATCTTAACACAATATAGATGCATGTTGCATGAGTAGTTACAGATAGCTACAGGTTGGGCACTTTTCAAGATTATATTAGTTACACAAGAACATATACACTGGAAGCTGATCTGAACTTACAATGAACTTAATAATCACAAGCTTTGATTCTCTTGAAGGTAGCCTTCATGAATATTCTTGCAGATAGAAGCACAGATTAAGGGAAGGTGAAGCCACTTACGACTTCCCTCATTCTTTCTCTCCTCGACAGGCAAACCACACATAAACAACACCATTTATTTATAAAGCATCTTTAACATAGTCGAATGTCTCAAGGTGCTTCACAAATAAAGAATGAGAACTGAGCAGCAATAGGAGAGTTAAGAAAGGGGATTAAATCACCAATTTTTTGGTGCATTTCCCGGAGACTGGCCATATCCATTCCCATGAGGCAGAAGAGTAGGTGACCTGCTCACATAAAGGTTGCTGTAGGGAGGAGGAAGTAGTGACTCTGTCTCTGGATCAGCACAGTAAGAAGTCTCACAACACCAGGTTAAAGTACAACAGGTTTATTTGGTAGCACAAGCCACAAGCTTTCGGAGCGCTTCTCCATCATCAAGTGAGTGAGAGTTCTCTTCACAAACAGGGCATATAAAGACACACACTCAATTTACAAAATAATGGTTGGAATGCGAGTCTTTACAGGTAATTGAGTCTTAAAGGTACAGACAATGTGAGTGGACAGAGGGTCAAACACAGGTTAAAGAGATGTGTATTGTCTCCAGCCAGGACTGTTAGTGAGATTTTGCAAGCCCAGGCAAGTCATGGGGGTTACAGATAGTGTGACATGAACCCAAGATCCTGATTGAGGCCGTCTTCATGTGTGCAGAACTTGGCAATCAGTTTCTGCTCAGTGATTCTGCGTTGTTGTGTGTCATGAAGGCCGCCTTGGAAAACGCTTACCCGAAGATCAGAGGCTGAATGCCCGTGATTGCTGAAGTGTTCCCCAGCAGGAACAGAACACTCCTGCCTGGATCAGCAGCATAGCAGGAAGATAGTTCAGAGGCTGCTGTGAGGAAAATCTCTGCACCATGCCCTCTGCCAAGCTGAGTTCTTCCATGCTCCTTAACAGTGACAGGGGATTGTCTGACAGTACCATCATTGCAACTAGAATTTTGGTATGACCCCATTCAGTGGTCTCCTCCATGCCACCCCATTTAGGTCCTCATCTGAACACTGTGCTGCAGAATTTCAGTTGAGCTGGTGAATGAATCATCCTTTCACTCTGGCCTGTTTGCAGTTCACCAGTGCCCAAAACTCACCATGTGCTGATCCAAACCCAAAGCCGGCCTCCAAGATATGTGTCTCAGCTGATGGCTGCCAGATTCAGATTAACTGATGGGCCTCTTCATCAGTGCTATGCTGTTGCCCTTTTTCTTCAAGGTTCCACTGGCTGGGCAAGCAATATTTCTTGGATCTGAAAGCAGGAACTCAGAAGGAGAAGGCTGATTTTGAGGGAAAGGGTGCAAAGCATGAGGTCTATAGTCACGCCATTAGTAGCTTCTCAGATAGTAGAATGAGGACAAGCTGGGAGTTAAGGGGCATCAGACTGAAAAATGCCACCATCCCCTATGTTCTCAGATAAGTTGCATACTCTGGACCGCTTGGCAGCCAGCATAATGTTGCTGAGAACCATTTTCTTCCTACGGCTCAGCAGATGCCGGTGTTCTTGTCTCCCACTAGGTCAGCTCTGTTTCCTTCTACCTCTGCCAAAAACAAAAGTGTAGTAGTGCAGCAGGAAGCAAATTCAGCCACAAATAAAACAAGAAAATTTAGAAGAGGAAATCAATCAGCAAAAACTGATGCAGAATGTTAACTTTGTGGGGGTAACCACTCCTCTAAATCATGGAAATATAAAGCGGCTAAATGTTTTTTCTGTCTCAGGAACGGCCATTTATGGCACTGGTGTAAAAATAAGTCAAGTCTACCCAGTTTAGTAGAGTCACAAGTATATATTGTGGAGAAACTAGCACCAATAATTTAGATATTCACTTCCTGTTTAATGTGACAAAAATAACCCCATTATTGTAATCTCCCTGGTAAATGGAAAGTTTCTCAAGTGGAAGTAGACATTGGGGCATCTACTACGATGAAAGATCAACATATGTTTTGGTACTTGGGAAAAGGAGCCCAGCCATTGAATTTAAAAAGTACCACCACAGTTAACAACTTACACAGGAGAAACCATAAAAGTAATGGGCACGACAACTGTACCTAGCTCCCAGTAATAATAGTCAGGCAAAGGATAAAGCCTTCTGGGCCACAATTAGCTTCAGGAAATCAAATTAAACTGGATCAAGATTTTCCAAGTGCAGGAAGGACTACTACTCAAACTGATGAAGAAATATGAGAGCACCTTCAGTGACGAATTAGGCAAGATAAAAGGCATGCAGGGGAAGATCTATGTTAATCCAGAGGTGACCCATCTTTAGGGCAAATGCCTTACGAGAAAAGGTGGATATTGAATTAAAGAGATTGGAAGAACTGGGCATTATCCAGCCAGTTCAGTTTGTGGAAGGGGCAGCATCTAGAGTCACCATTATAAAGCCAGACAAAGCCATCTACATTAGTGAGAACTACAAGTTGACAGTTAATCAGGCTACTAAATTGGATAAATATCCAATTCTGAAGATTAAAGACCTGTACGCAAAGCAGGTTGGAGGTCAATCTTATGCAAAACTGAATACGAGTCCTGCATATCAGTAACTTGTATTGGATAATGCTTCCTTGAAGCTGAAAAAAGCTACTCACAAATTGAGAAAGAAGGATTATCAATAGACTTTGGTGTCAAGAAATTCTATCAGTATTTGTACAGTAGGCACTTACCCATTGTTTCCACCACAAAGTGCTTTTGGGTCTTTTTAAAGAAGACAAGGCAATTCTCCAATTGCATCAACAAAAATTCAACATTGGGCATTAACCCTCTCCACCTACTGATATACCTTCAAGCACCATTTTAGAACGCACAGCGAACATGAATGCACTTAGTCACCTACCATAGCAAGTGACTGCTACACCTCCACCAATATCACAGCAAATTGTTATGGCATTGAACTTCTCAGATAAGTTGTCAGTCTCGGTGAACAGATCAAGTACTGAACCAGCTGGAATCCACTACTGTCAAAGTGGTATAGGGTACTAATGCTTTGATCTAATCAGCCAGTTTCTGAACAGAAAAGATGTGCTGAGTTGCCACGATGGCATAAATAGCACCATTCTTTGGGGAGCAAAAATATTTGTTCCTGTAACACGAATTACACAGTACCTAAGCAGGTATGTCTATGATGAAGATACTTGCCAGAAATGATGTCTGCTGGCTTGGCATTGATGCTGACACTAGTCAAGCACTGTGAACAGTTCCAACTGCAACAAAGGTTGCCTGCTCCAGCCCCATTGCATCCTTTGGAGTGGCCTGGCCAATCATGGGTACAAGTCCATATGATTATTTTGGTCCATTGATGGGCACAATGTTTTTGTTCCTTGTCACTGCATATATAAAGTGGATGGAAGTGTTTGGGGTGAAGTCTCCAACATCACACACTACATTTGAAAAATCATGCCAATGTTATTCCGCCTTCAGAATGCCTGAAGTCATAGTATCTGATAATGGAACAGCGTTCACAATTGCTGACTTTCAGAACTTCACTGTCCTCAATGGTATCGAGTATATTAGGACTGTGCCTTACCACCCAGCATCCACTGGAAAGCTGAATGAGCCATCCAAACCTTTAAATCTGGCCTGAAGAAGCAGTCAGAAGGGACTCTGGAAACTAGAATCTCATGATTCCTTCTGGGCTTTAGGACATAAGAACATAAGAAATAGGAGCAGGAGTAGGCCAACTAGCCCTTCGAGCCTGCCCCGCCATTCAATAAGACCATGCCTGATCTGTTGTGGCTCAGTTCCACTTTCCTGCCCTCTCCCCATAACCCTTAATCCCCTTGCTTATCAAAAACTTATCAACCCGCGTCTTAAATATATTTAGCGAGGCAGCCTCCACCACTTCAACGGGCAGGGAATTCCAGAGATTCACCACCCTTTGAGTGAAGAAGTTCCTCCTCAACTCCATTCTAAACCGCCCCCCCTTTATCTTGAGGCTGTGCCCTCTAGTCCTACTGTCCTTTCTGAGCGAGAAGAGCCTCTCCACCTCTATCCTATCCATCCCATTCATCATCTTATATGTCTCAATGAGATCTCCCCTCATTCTTCTAAACTCTAACGAGTACAAGCCTAGTTTATTCAGCCTCTCCTCATAGCTCAAGCCCCTCAACTCCGGTATCAGCCTAGTAAACCTCCTCTGCACTCCCTCCTAGGCTAAGATATCCTTGCGTAAGTGCGGCGACCAAAACTGCACACAGTACTCCAGCTGCGGCCTCACCAGTGCCCTGTACAGTTGCAGCAAGACCTCCCTACTTTTACATTCAATCCCCCTCGCTATGAAGGCCAGCATCTCATTCGCCTTCCTGACCACCTGCTGCACCTGCAGGCTGGGTTTTTGTGACTCATGCACAAGGACCCCGAGGTCCCTCTGCACCGTCGCATGCTGCAATTTTTCGCCATGTAAGTAATAGGACCACTCCACCTGCAACAATGGGAGTGCCACCAGCAGAGTTGTTAATGAACCATCATCTCAGAACGAGACTGAGCCTCGTGTTTCCAAATTTGCGGGGGAGGCTGCAGGCCAGTCAAAACAGTCAGAAGACAAACGATGCTTAGAATCGCATTTGGTTCTTTTACCCATCTCTTAACATCATAGAATCCCTCCAGTACAGGAGACCATTCGGCTCCTCAAGATTGCACTGACAATAATCGTATCCAGGCCCTATCTCCGTAACTCCTCATATTCGCTCACTAATCCCTCTAAACTAAGCATCCTGAGAGCTAAGAGGCAACTTAGTATGGTTAATCAACCTAGCCTACACATCTTTGGACGGTGGGAGGAAACTGGAGCAGCCGGAGGCAACCTACGCAGACATGGTAAGAACGTGCAAACGCCACACAGACAATGACCCAAGCTGGGAACTGAACTCAGCTCCCTGGAGATGTGAGAGAGCAGTGGTAACCACTGTGTCACCGTGCTGTCTGCATTGACTTACATGAAGTCAATGCAGTCATTTTTAGTGGATGAAGACGTGTGTGTGAGGAATTTTGAAAGTGGATCGAGTTGGGTACCTGAAGTCATTGTATCCAAAACTGGACCCCTGTCTTATCAAGTGGACATAGAAGGAACAATCGTCCAGAAACATGTAGACCATCTGAGAGAGCCTGAGTCACCCCAGCAGCCAGTATTGCCACGAGGAGCTATACTGTCATCTAGGAATATTATTGACCAAAAAAGTACTGAAGTATCTGGTTGTCCTGTGGCAGGCACAAGCAACATCTCAATGGAAACAGATAGAACTGAATTGCCTGTGCCTGAAGAGGCACCTGCCTTTGTAGTTCTGGCTGAAGAAATCCTGTGGAAGTGCCCCAGACAGAGGAATTGTGCAACTCCACAAGGATTTGGATACTCCTGAAAGACTTCGTTTATAACTGACAACATTTATCCATTAAAGGTTTAATTATCTTTGTGTAAATTGAATATTGTCATTTGTATAAAAGGACATAGAGGGGGAGCAACTTGTAGAGTAAGGTTCACATGACCAAGGGAATGAATTGAGGAGCAGGTGGGCGACCATCCTGATGAGGTTGGGTTTCTATTCTGGAGCCTTCTCCGGAGCTGGCTGCAATCATGAGGCTGCAAGTTTCCATACAGCCTTTACATCTTGTTGTTTTTCCCTTAACTAGTGAACAAGAATTATTACTCCAAGGGAGGACCATTGACCTGGAGGTGGACACCAGCAGCAGGCCAGAAATCCAGCTTTCTGAACAGACCTACAAGCCTTTCCTGTATTTCTGGATGCAAGTGCAGTCAAAAACTGCCGTGTGCATGGATTTCTACACCCCGTAATGGTGGCTGATTGTCCTGATCCTTCTACGCTATCTGCTACGATTCTCACCAACGTTTACAGATGCACCATAGAAAGCATCCTCTCTGGTTGTATCACAGCTTGGTATGGCTCCAAGATCACAAGAAATTATAAAATGTTGTGAATGAAGCCCAGTCCATCTCGCAAACCAGCTTCCCATCCATTGACTCTGTCTACATTTCCCATTGCCTTGGAAAAGCAGCTAGCATAATCAAACACCTCACGCATCCTGGACATACTCTTTTCCACCTGCTTCTGACAGGAAAAATATACAAAAGTCTGGGGTCACATGTCAACTGATTCAAGCGCAGCTTCTTACCTGCTGCCGCCAGACTTTTGATCTTTCTCTATTCACTAGCTATGACTGTAACACTACATTCTGCACCCTCTCTTTTCCTTCGCTATGAATGGTATGCTTTGTCTGTGTAGCGCGCAAGAAACAATACTTTTCACTGTATACTAATACAAGTGACAATAATAAATCAAATCAAAAAGATTTGTTTTTTCTATTTTTTAATTTACAGTTTTTAAAAAGCTGCACGATCGCATCTTCATGTTGACCTTTACTGCAGTCAGATGCTTCCATGAAGATGAAAGGCTTCTCCAGTTTTGACAACCCACCAATCAACCTTAATTGGACAGGGAACCTGTCTCCATGTCAATTAAGAGGACACCCCAGTCAAAATCCCAAGCTTTTTCCCAGGGTGGAAGAGTCAATTACTAGGGAGCATAGGTTTAAGATGCGAGGAGCAAGGTTTAAAGGAGATGTATGAGGCAGATCTTTTATACAGAATAGTGGGTGCCTGCAACTCGTTGCCAGGGGAGGTAGTGGAAGCGGATACGGTAGTGACTTTTAAGGGACATCTTGACAAGTACATGAAAAGGATGGGAATAGAGGGATAAGGTCCCCAGAAGGGTAGAGGGTTTTAGTTAAGTCGGACAGCGTGGTCAGTGCAGGCTTGGATGGCCGAAGGGCCTGTTCCTGTGTTGTAATTTTCTTTGTTCCGCGAGCAGGTTTAGCATCTGGAAACAGTTCCAGTTCCCGTTTCCCATGTTCAAAGTAGAAATTCAGCCCTGGGAATTTTCCTTCTTGGCTACAAGCTCCCACTCCCTTCTGCAGGGTATGGCTTGAGAGTTTCCTGGCCACTCACATCTTTCCTCCTGCTTACCTGTAGCACTAATGCCTCCAGCACATATACATCAGTCTGCATGCCCATATGTTCACTTGGTAATAATGTCCATTACAGCAATTTTTTTGACCACCTTTCTGTTAAGGAACAGCTTAATTTTAAGAAAAAACAGCTGGCCTACACCACAGAATTAGCAAACAAAGCTGCAAGTTCCTCATGATGACATGTAAAACCTCTTGTCAAAACCACAATATATTGTGCGATCAGTGGAATAAAGATCAAAGTAATATCATTAAGTCCTTTGGGGAATAAGGTTAACCTTTCTGATCAGAACATGTTCATGTTTTTCAATTATTATCCAATCACTCATGTGATTTTGGTCAGGTAGACATCTGAAACGTGGAGGTAAAATTTCACACTTGGCATGCATAGTCGACAGATGGAACCAGAAGTGGCCAGGAATTCCAGCTTCGCTTGACTCCAATAAAAATCATGTGCAATCATATCTGCACTGGGTGAGTGGGGTGGGCGCAGCAATCACCATGTCCAATGGCAGCCAGCCATGAACTTTAAAAGCGGTATCCACAGGCCACTAATGGATCTATGACTGCAGAGTGGCTATGAGCAGAAAGGAGGAGAGCGCCAGTGGCTAGCTTGCCTGAGGACCCTAATGGGCAGTGACAGAAAGGAAGGCTGTCCTGGCTCCAAGAGAAGGAAAGAGGATGCACCCACCTCACCAAGAAAGCCTAGACTAAGATGGTAGCAGAGGTCAGCAGCTGTGACCTTGTTTGATGAACCTGGATCCCATGCTGGAAAGGAGTCAACGAACTTCTGCGCTTGGCACAGGTGAGTATTAAGTTGACACTGGACAGAATGGGGCACTAGGGAGTATGCAGGTTTCGATAAGCCTCAGAGCACAAATATGCCAATGCTTTTCAACACCAGAGAGATGAATTAGCAACCTTTAGTCCAAAGGTTCAGGTGTTCAAAGGAGTGGTAACATTCTCAGCCATCTTGGGAATGTGCCGAGTTGACAGGCAGCATTGTATGGTGTTGAAAGTGAAAATTTCAGCACTCAATAGAGCTCCACACTGACTTGCAGGAGAAAAGAAGCCCCAACAACTGTGAGAGATCTCTTTAGGAAGACTGGCAAGAACATCTGTGTCAACTGGGCAATGAAACCATCAATCTGCCGCCTGGGGGGAGGGGGGTTCTGGTCGCACCTAGACATAGCACCAGCAAATGAAAGCTCGAAACACATTAGTCATAATCGGGGGTCCACATACGGAGTGTTATTGTTTTCATTTCACTTAAAGAACTATGTTAATGGTCTGAGAGATTTGCTTTGATTAGTTTCATATTAATTTTCTCACCATGTGCTGCATTGGTGCCAGCATCATTATTACCTGTTCAGAGATGTTCAGGGTGTCAAACATTATTTGGAGACAGTAAGAAGTCTCAGAACACCAGATTAAAATCCAACAGATTTATTTGGAATCATGAGCTTTTGGAATGCAGCTCCTTCATTAGGTGAGACTCACCTGTAATGGTGTTGTGCGTTTGGGATTAGGTGGGTGCCTGCCTGGTTAACATAAAAGGCTACGCTTGATGTTGTTGCCAAGTTAGGTAGAGTAATTGTAGATAGGGAGGTAGAATGTCAGAATTTGGTGATTATAAAATGCTAGGGGAGTAAGCATTGCATGGCCCCTTTAAAAAGGTGGTACTTTTTCCATACTTAGAAATTTAAAATGCAAGCACACAAAGAGCTCAAACATTTGTATCAAAAAGCCAAGCAGTAGTTTTACCAAGACAACAGGTTTTTGAATTTAGCCACTCAATTTGAATCAGGCACTTAGATACCAAAAACCTATTAAATTTAAAAACCTATTAAACTATAAATACAAATATAATAACCTATTACATTTAAATCTGATAGTTTTGACAACCTAGGGCCATTCGTATTGTGGGAAATACTGATATGTCATCACGAGTATAAAAGAAGGGCAGTGGGACAAAGAGTAGAGCAACTGCCACCTGCCAGAGCTAACAGCTCTCAACTCTCTCTCTGTCTTATTCTCTCTTTGCTGGCTCTCATAGCTTCATTTATGTCTTAGCGAGAGCACCATCTAGATAGTGCATCTAGTTTGATCAAGCAGACACAGCACAGATTCGTGAAGGGGAGATCGTGTTTAGTGAATTTATTGGATTTCTATGAGGATGTGACTAGTGCGGTAGACAGAGAGGAACCGGTGGATGTGGTGTTTTTAGATTTCCAGAAGGCGTTTGATAAGGTGCCTCACAAAAGGTTGCTGCAAAAGGTTAGGGTGCACGGATTTGGGGGTAAGGTGTTAGCGTGGATTGAGGATTGGTTGTCTAACAGGAAGCAGAGAGTTGGAATCAATGGGTGCTGTTCTGGTTGGCAGTTGGTGACTAGTGGAGTGCCGCAGGGATCGGTGCTGGGGCCTCAACTGTTTACCATTTACATAGACGATCTGGAGGAGGGGGCTGAGTGTAGGGTAACGAAATTTGCTGATGACACGAAGATGAGTGGAAAAGCAAATTGTGTGGAAGGCGCGGAAAGTCTGAAGAGAGATTTGGATAGGCTGGGTGAGTGGGCGAGGACCTGGCAGTTGGAGTATAATGTTAGCAAATGTAAGGTTATCCACTTTGGTAGAAATAATAGTAGGAGGGATTATTATTTAAAGGGCGAAACGCTGCAGCATGCTACGGTGCAGAGGGACCTGGGGGTCCTTGTGCACGAATCACAAAAACCCAGTCTGCAGGTGCAGCAGGTGATCAAGAAGGTGAATGGAATGTTGGCCTTTATAGCGAGGGGGATAGAATATAAAAGCAGGGAGGTCTTGCTGCAACTGTACACGGCACTGGTGAGGCCGCAACTGGAGTACTGTGTGCAGTTTTGGTCGCCACATTTGCGAAAGGATATATTGGCCTTGGAGGGAGTGCAGAGAAGGTTCACTAGGCTGATACTGGAGATGAGGGGGCTAGCCTATGAGGAGAGATTGAATAGACTGGGTCTGTACTCATTGGAGTTTAGAAGGCTGAGGGAGGATCTTATAGAGACATATAAGATAATGAAGGGGCTAAATAGGGTAGAGGTAGAGAGATTCTTCCAGCTTAGAAAGGATAGCAGAACTAGAGGGCACAGCCTAAAAATAAGGGGGAGGTAGTTTAGATCGTTGAGGAGGAACTTCTTCACAAAGGGTGGTGAGTCTCTGTAATTCTCTGCCCATTGAAGGGGTGGAGGCTACCTCACTGAATATATTTAAGTCACGGGTGGATAGGTTTCTGATAGACAAGGGAATTAAGGGTTATGGGGAGAAAGCAGGAAAGTAGAACTGATCCACTTCAGATCAGCCATGATCTTATTGACTGGAGGGACGGGCTCAAAGGGCTAGATGGCCTACTCCTGCTCCTATTTCTTATGTTCTTTTAGCAAAGGTACCAAAAAAGAAAAGTTCCAGACAGAAGCATTAACAGAGAAGACCCAGAATATTCCAGAAGACACAAACTCGGTTGTAATTTAGAGAGTGCCTAAATTCTATTTTGTTAATGAGTGGGAATTGTACTTATTGGAACAGCATACCATTAGGATCTTGTATTATTTGGGAATGTAAGGGATTAATTTTTATTTAACCAATAGAAGTTGAAGAGCAGGTTGTACCACTTCACGCACACTTTTTAAAGATTATAGGGCCATGTACTCCTCTTGGGGTGTTTCAGTGTTAGTTCTCAGAGAGGGGGATCAACCTCTGCTTTATAACAATGTGCAGATTTGATCCAGTGGGAGCAGGTCTCATCTTTGTGGATTTGTTTGGATATTCACTCTTCCTTTCAGAGAGGTAAAGTAGCCCTTTGGATATGGTCCCAGAACATCTTTGGGAGAGGTCAGGTGCTGTTTGGTAGAGGTACAGCACCCGTGAGGTAGCTAAGTACTCTTTGAGATTGCTAAAAGTAGATGTGTATGTGTTTAAAAAGTACGTAAATTCATCAGAGCTGTCAAAGAGCTGATTAAAGTCAATGGAATTATCAAAAGTCAAATATTTAAATTTGGGCTTTAAATTTAGTTTGTTGACACTCTGACATAAGCCTGAGGGTTATCATTATAGGATTTGTGCTTTATAACTGATTTTACAATCTAACACGATCATAATGAGGTGCCTGTTAAGTCAGCAGCTTAATTGACAGCTTCAAGTGGTTATTGAAATGTTTGTTTCCAGAACAAGGACAGCAGTAGCATGGCAACAGCAGCACCTGCAAATTATCCTCTACATTACACACCATTCTACTTGGAAATAAAGGGCCTGATTCTCCCAACCCGACGTGCAAGTTTTTGGGGGGCTGGGATGGGAGAATCGCTTGTCAGCCATTTCACGGGATTCACGCGTGTATTCCTGACGCATGCTTGTCTCCCACAGCTGTAGTTGGGAACGCGCTAGAAATTGGCAGAAAGTGAGGCAAGTTACTTAAATCTGTTTTTCATGTATTTTAAATCTCATTATTGGGCCCGGCATGGAATCCTCTGGGCCCTATAGCATCTCCCACCCTGCCCGCAATATTTCACTCTGGCAGGGCTTAGAGTGGCTCCCGACTTGCAGGAACTAGCGGGAGACCCTGCCAGAATGAAGGGAGGGCAACAGGGAACTTTGGAGGGTTGGGTGGCAGGGATTGGTGCCTCTTGAGATGGGCACCCTAGCAATGCCGGCCTGTGCCCCCTCACAGTGCTCAAGAGGCCCATGCCCAGGGAGCATCTTGGCACTGCCCACTGGGCATCATGCAGTGCTAAGGGGGTGGGGCCTTGGGGCCAAGGCCCATTGTGGATGGGGCCAAGGAGTGGGGCCTATTGTGGGTGAGGCCAAGGGTTCGATCTTGGGGGGTCCCGCTGCCACTCTACCTCCCGTAGAGGAGAAGAGGTCTGCAGGGTGGGGCAATGATTGTCACTGCTGGGAGTTGGAGCTGGAGATTGGGACACTCTATGATGGGAAGGGGGTCAGGTATGGCCCGGAAATGCTTGTGGGGACCGTGGTTGGAAGGATAGCAGTATCCCGGACTGGTCAGTGATTGAACTGGCCAGCAAACGGGAGGCTGACAGATCAGGGTCACTGTATTGACCTCTGTATTGCAGTGTGGGAGATTCGAGTCTGAACTCCCACTGAAATAACAATTGCGATTTTCAACAGTTTTCTCGCCAATTCAGCACATGGAATTTTTTTGGGAGAATCAGGTCAAAGGGTCAGAACTTCACTTGCTGGCCAATAACCCTGGAATCTCCTCCTTAATAGTTGAGTTTAGTTAAGACCATAAGACATAGGAGCAGAATTAGGCCACTCGGCCCATCATGTCCGCTCCACCATTCAATCATGGCTGATTTTCTTTTCATCTCCATTTTTCTGCCTTTTCTCCATAACCCCGATCTCCTTATTAATCAAGAACCTATCTTTCTCTGTCTTAAAGACATTCAATGATCTGGCCTCCACAGTATTCTGTGGCAAAGAGTACCACAGTTTCACCACTCTCTGGCTGAAGAAATTCCTCCTCATCACTGTTTTATAGGATTGTCCCTTTAGCCTGAGGCTGTGCCCTCTGGTTCTATATTTTCCTACCAGTGGAAGCATCCTCTTCATGTCCACTCTATCCAGGCCTCGCAATATCCTGTAAGTTTCAATAAGATCCTCCCTCATCCTTCTAAAACTCCAGAGTGCTCAACCGTTCCTCATACAACAAGCTCTTTATTCTTCATTCCAGCAATCTTTTCATGAACCTCCTCTTGACCCTTTCCAAGGCCAGCACATCCTTCTTTAGATATGGGGCCCAAAACTGTTCACAGTACTCCAAATGAGGTCTGACCAGGACCTAATACAGCCTCACAGCACATCCCTGCTCTTATATTCTAGCCCTCTCGACACGAACACTAACATTGAATTTGCCTTCCCAATTTGCCCACTGAACCTGCACGTTAACTTAAGACAATCTTGAACAAGGACTCCCAAGTCCCTTTCTGTTTCTGATTTCCTAAGCATTTTCCCATTTAGAAATAGTCTATGCCTCCATTCCTCCTTCCAAAGTGCATAACCTCACACTTTTCCACATTGTATTCCATCTGCCACTTCTTTGCCCAGACTCCTAACCTGTCCAAGTCCTTCTGCAGCTCCCCCGCTTCCTCAATACTATCTGTCCCTCTACATATCTTTGTATCATCTGCAAACTTAGCAACAGTGCTTTCAGTTCCTTCCTCTAAATCATTAATGTATATTGTGAAAAGTTGTGGTACCAGCACTATGCCCTGAGGCACACCACTAGCCACCAGTTGCCATCCTGAAAAAGACCCTTTATCCCCATTCTTTGTCTTCTGCCAGTCAACCAATCCTCTATCCATGCCAGGATCTTATCCTTAACACCATGGGCACGTAACTTATTTAACAGTCTCTTATGTGGCACCTTGTCTAAGGCCTTCTAGAAATCTAAATAAATCACATCCATTGGCTCTCTTTTATCTAACTTCCTTGTTATCTCTTCAAAGAACTCTAACAGATTTGTCAGACATGACCTTCCCTTGACAAAACCATGCTGACTCAGTCCTACTTTATCATGCGCTTCCAAGTACTCTGCGATCTTGTCTTTAATAATGGACTCTAAAATCTTGCTAATGACTGAAGTCAGGCTAACCGGCCTATAATTTCCCCAATGCTGCCTCCCCCTTAAACAGCAGTGTTACATTAGCTACTTTCCAGTCCTTTGGTACCCTCCCTGTCTCCTGTGATTCTTGAAAGATCACCACCAATGCCTTCAAATTTCCTCAGCTATCTCTTTTAGAAACCTGGGGTGTGGTCCACCTAGTCCAGGTGATTTATCCACCTTCAAACTTTTCAGTTTCCCCAGAACCTTCTCTTTAGTGATGGCCATTACACTCACCTGTGCCCCCTGACTCTCCTGGTGCTCTGGCATTCTACTGGTGTCATCCATCGTGAAACTGATGCAAAGTAATTATTTATTTCCTCTGCCATTGCTTCGTTTCCTATTATTACTTCTCCAGCCTCATTTTCCAGTGGTCCAATGGCTATTTTTGCCTCTCTCTTACCTTTTATATATCGAAAAAACTCTTCCTATCTTCTTTTATATTACTAGCTAGCTTACACTCATATTTCATTTTCTCCCCACTTATTGCTTTTTTGGTTGTCCTCTGCTCGCTTTTAAAGGCTTCCCAATCCTCTGGCTTCCCACTAATCCTTGCCATTTTGTATGTTTTTTCTTTTGCTTTTATGCTGTCCTTGACTTTCCTCATCAGCCATGGATGCTTCATCCTCCCCTTAGCATGTTTCCTCCTCCTTGGGATGAATTTCTGTTATGCCTCCAGAACAATTCTCAAAAACTCCTGCCATTGCTCTTCCACTATCTTATCTGCTAGGCTCCCTTTCCAATCAACTTTGGCCAGCTCCTCCCTCGTGTCTTTATAGTTACCTTCATTTAATTATAATACCATTACATTTGATGCCAGCTTCTCCCTCCAAACTGCAGGGTAAATTCTATCATATTATGCTTTGTCGAGGCAGCAGGAAGTATACTGCTCCTGAAGGGTTCCTTCACCTTAAATTCCCTAATCAAGTCTGCCTCATTACATGTCACCAAATCCAGATTTGCCTGTTCCCTAGTAGGCTCTGTCACAAGCTACTCCAAAAAACCGTCTCTTAGATGTTCCATAAATTCCTTTTCTTGGGATCCACTATACTTCCTGATGCCTTGACAAAGCATAATTAAGGACCTCACGCACCCCGGACATTCTCTCTTCCACCTTCTTCCTTCGGGAAAAAGATACAAAAGTTTGAGGTCACAACTCAAGAACTGCTTCTTCCCTGCTGTTGTCAAGATCTCTGAATGGACCTACCAAGTTAATCTTTCTCTGTAACCTAGCTATGACTGTAATACCACATTCTGCACTCTCTCATTTCCTTCTCTATGAATGGTATGTTTTGTCTGTATAGTGTGCAAGAAACAATAATTTTCACTGTATACATGTGATGATAAATCAAATCAAAAATCTGATTTTCCCAGTCCACCAGCATATTGAAGTTCCCCAGGATTACTGTAATATTGCCTTTTTTATATGCCTTTTCTACCTCCTGATTTATTTTCTGCCCCACATCCTGACTACTGCTAGAGGGTATGTACATAACTCCCATCAGGGTCTTTTTACCTTCACGATTCCTCAACTCTACCCACAGAGATTCTATGCCTTCTGATCCTATACCACTTCTTGCTATCGATTTAACTTCATTCCTTACTAACAATGCAACCCTGCCCCCTTTGCCCATCTGCCTGTCCTTCCAATAGGACACATATCCTTGGATATTTAGTTTCCAGTCCTGATCTCCTTGCAGCCACATCTCTGTAATACCCACAACATCGTACTGGTCAATTTCAATGTGCGCAACAAGCTCATTTACCTTGTTCCATATATTGCACACATTTAGGTGCAACACCTTGTCCTGCATTGACCACCTCCCTTCTCATATTTGTCACCTTTTTTGCTTTGCCTGAGGTTAGATTCCTGCCATCTTCTATACTCTGTTCTGTTACATGGTCTGGGAACTTTACTAACCTCTCCTGAGCCCTCAGCTCCATTAACCTACTCTTCTACTTCTCCTTTAACTTTGATTTTCTAATTCTCCCTACAACTGAACCCATGCCCAACTATTTAGTTCAAAGCCTTATCTACAGCCCTAGTTATACGATTCGCCAGGATTGTGGTCTCAGCACAATTCAGATGAAGACCATCCCATTGGAACAGGTCCCTTCTTCCACAATACTAGTGACAATGTCCCATGAATTCAAACCAATTCCTCCCATACCAATCTTTGTGCCACCCATTTACCTCCTTAATCTTATCGTCCTTGTGCCAATTAGCTCATGGCTCGGTAGTAATCCACCACAGGTAGTTACACCACATAGATTGCAGTGGCTAAGCAAGGCAGCTTGCCAGCACTTGCTGAAGGGCAGACTGAATGAGCAATAAGTGCTGGCCTCATTAGTGACACTCACGTCCCAATAAATAAATATGTTTAATAAGTATATTTGTGATATTCACATAATCCAACATATGCTGCTACCACTATGCCCTATTTTTGGACCTTTCAATGTTATTAGTTTATTAATTAATCTGAATGAAGTTTGTTTCCACTTCTCAATTCCTGGATGTCTCTTCTGTGCATTAAGATATCGCTACTTCATATGTAAAGGTGGTTAGCTCGCTGATGGAGTAATTACAATTCACTTTTGAAAAAGGGCCAAATCATGATTTATTGATTTACAGACAGTTGGCCGGATAACCATTAGTCATTCTTTTGTTTGTAAATTGAAAATACAAAAATTCTAAACTTGCTGCTTTACACAGTTCAGTAAATCTCTATTGAGCAAATACAATTTTCCTTTTTCAAACAAAATTAATGATGAAAGAATACTTTATTATTAACTATATATGAATTACTGGGGCAAGTAAATAGCATGCATCAGCCTTAATTGCCTTTTCAAGCAAACAATACATTAAAATTGTATTAAAAGTCATTTACGCTCTTAAGATGTAACATTTCAAGGATTTCTGCACAATGCAATGTTTTCATTTACCCAATACTTTATGAGTTACTCAATTCCATTTGAGAACACACAATTTGAACGTGCTCAATGAAATACTCTCAAAAGGATTGCTTGAAAACTCTTTCCCATCGGCATTTATATGGAAATTGAAATAAATTGCACCTTCTTAATATAATTGCTCATCCATTTTACCACAGCTACTATATTTTGTAATTACTGTTTTTTCCCTTTAAAGCTTTTGCAAAGCACATACTTACTCCAGTACTATTCTTTTAAGTAGGGAATAATGTCACAGTTGACTGTGCATGTAATAAGGTTATTAAGAAGGACCTTTACAGCATTTTCACAATGCAGTACACTTCTGTCAATATTTAATCCCATGGTAAATATAATTATAGCTATATTCTTACTTTGTTGTGTGAAAACGTTGGTAAAATTGGGCATATTCTGGACAAACCTAAAGAAGGAAGTAGACCACAACAAAATAATAAACATTTAAGAATAGACTTAAAGATTTATTTTCACAAGTGTATTGAATTAGAAACTTGATTGCCAAGTGACTCAGTAGTATAAGAGCTAGTGTCGAAACATAGAAAATAGGAGCAGCAGGAGGCCATTTGGCCCTTCGAGCCTCTCCACCAATTATTATGATCATGGCTGATCCCACTTACTTCACATATCCTTTGATCCCCTTCACCTCAAGTGCTATATTTAACTCCTCCTTAAAAAACATTCATTGTTTTCACCTCAACTACTTTCTGTGTTAGCAAATTCAAAGGCTGATCACTCTCTGGCTGAAAACATTTCTCCTCATCTCTGTCCTAAATCATCTACCCTTTATCCTCAGACTGTGACCCGTGGTCCTGGACACCCCCCACCATCAGGAACATCCTTCTTGCTTCTACCCTGACTAGTCCTATTAGAATTTTATAGGTTTCTATGAGATCCCCCTTCATTCTTCTGAACTCCAGCGAATATAATTCTAACCGACTCAATCTCTCCTCATATGTCAGTCCTACCATCCCAGGAATCAGTCTGGTAAACCTTCTCTGCGCTCCCTTCACAGCAAGAATCTTCTTCCTCAGATAAGGGGACCAAAACTGCACAAAATATTCTAGATGTGGCCTCACCAAGGCGCTGTATAATTGCATCAAGACATCCCTGCTTCTGTACTCGAATCCTCTCACCAACATACCACTTTTACTACCTGCATGCTTACCTTCAGTGACTGGTGTACGAGGACACCCAGGTCTCATTGCAGATTCCCCTCTCCTAATTTATGGCCATTCAGATAGTAATCTGCCTTTCTGTTCTTGCTACCAAAGTGGATAATCTCATATTTATCCAAATAATACTGCATCTGCCAATCATTTGCCCACTTACTCTACTTGTCCAAATCACATTGAAGGATCTCTGCATCCCCCTCACAACTCATCCTCCCATCCAGCTTTGTCATCTGTGAATTTGGAAATATTACATTTAGTTCCCTCATCAAAATCATTGATATATAAAATATAGCAGGGATCCCATGTGACACCATGAACTAAGTTTCACATTATAACTAACTACAACAATAACATACATTTATATGGCACTTTAAAATGGTAAAACATCCCAAAGCACTTCACAGGAATTTGTCAAATGAAATTGGATACCAAGACGCATCATGAATATTAAGATAGATGACCAAATACTTGGCCAAAGAGGTATGTTTGAAGGTGCATCTTAATGGAGACAAGTAGAGAGATTAAAAATTTAGGGAGGAAATTGCAGAGCTTAGGGTTAAGGCAATTGAAGGCATAGTCTCCAATAGTTGAATGATGGAAATTGGGAATGTGCAAGAGGCCAGAGTTGGAAGAACGCAGACATTTTGGAGGGTTGTCATAAAGGTCATCACAGTGACAGGGAGAGGTAAAGTGATGGAGTGATTTGAAAACAAAGATAGGAATATTAAAGACAAATTAAAAATGTTGTAAACTATCCATAAGTTCATAATACAGAAATATAGGCATACTGAAGAAATTTGCCATTAAAACCTTGTAGTACTAATAAATGTCGTAAACATTCAGGAGCATAGCCACAGACTTCAAGAAGACAGAGACAGGCAGGGGAAATGCACAGAAACATTGCAGATGGAATTTAATGAAATAAGTTAAGAACTGGGAAAATTACAATTAAAAAATGAAATTGGGATAAAAACAGGGATTGATAAGGGCGACTAAAGGGTGTTTTGACATGTGAATTAGCATACTAGTGAGAAAAGCAAGTATTTACTATGTGATTAGGGGAAAACAATGGGGTGTAGAAGAAGTGACTTCAAAGTGGAGATAAGGGAATCGGCACTTACATGCTAAAAGACAGGTCCACAGCGTGGGTAACATCAAAAGTAAAGAATGATATACCCATAGCAAGATAATTGGAGAAAGGGACACAGTTGAAGCAGCTATAGAAAGCAGGCTCTCCTGAAAACAAGTTACTGCTAAAAGGTTGGCTGGTTAAAATCAAAAATTTGAACTGAGACGTTTATGTATCCGCTGAAACTGATGGTTTTCCCCAAACGTGGACAAATAACCTGTGGATGGTAACTACCTGCTAGATTTAGCTCATTGAGTTATATAATATTGGATGGTGTTTGGGAACAAGGAGCATCTCCGCTCAGGAAACATAGGTAGTTGGGAATCAAAGGGTAACTTCATGTGATACTGTGTGTAAAAGTAAAGTCACCACAGTCCCAGATGACCATAGGGGGGCTGCTCTCTCTTTGAAGAGGAAAGTTGACTTGTGATGATTTAACTCGAGGATCATAAGAACATAAGAACATAAGAAATAGGAGCAGAAGTAGGCCATCTAGCCCTTCGAGCCTGCCCCGCCATTCAATAAGATCATGGCTGATCTGTCACTGCTCAGTTCCACATTCCCGCTTTCTCCCCATAACCCTCAATCCCCTCTTTCATCAAAAACCCATCAACCCGCGTCTTAAAAATATTTAGCGAGGCAGCCTCCACCACTTCAACGGGCAGAGAATTCCAGAGATTCACCACCCTTTGAGTGAAGAAGTTCCTCCTCAACTCCGTTCTAAACCGCCCCCCTTTTATCTTGAGGCTGTGCCCCCTAGTCCTACTGTCTTTTTTGAGCGGGAAGAGTCTCTCCACCTCTATCCTATCCATCCCATTCATCATCTTATATGTCTCAATGAGATCTCCCCTCATTCTTCTAAACTCTAACGAGTACAAGCCCAGTTTATTCAGCCTCTCCTCATAGCTCAACCCCCTCAACTCCGGTATCAGCCTAGTAAACCTCCTCTGCACTCCCTCCAAGGCCAAAATATCTTTGCACAGGTGCGGCGCCCAAAACTGCACACAGTACTCCAGCTGCGGCCTCACCAATGCCCTATACAGCTGCAGCAAGACCTCCCTACTTTTATATTCAATCCCCCTCGCTATGAAGGCCAGCATCCCATTCGCCTTCCTGACCACCTGCTGCACCTGCAAGCTGGGTTTTTGCGACTCATGCACAAGGACCCCGAGGTCCCTCTGCACCGTCGCCTGCTGCAGTTTTTCGCCCCGTAAGTAATAGTCCTTCCTACCATTCTTCCTACCAAAGTGGACCACCTCACACTTGCCAACATTAAATTCCATTTGCCATTTCCTGGCCCATTCGCCCAGCCTATCTAGATCCTTCTGCAGACTCTCCACACCCTCCGCACAATTTGCCGTTCCCCCAATCTTGGTGTCATCAGCAAATTTTGACACCCTACACTCGGTTCCCTCCTCCAGGTCATCTATATAAATGGTAAAAAGCTGAGGCCCCAGCATGGTTTGTTTCTGTCTTCACGGAGGAGGACGTGAATAATTTGCCGGGTGTTAGCGATGGAAAGGTAGTAGGACTGGAGGGTCTCAATGACATTACTGTTACTAGAGAGGCGGTGCTCGACAGACTGGAGGGGCTGATTGTGGACAAGTCCCCAGGACCGGATGGAATGCATCTGAGGGTTCTGAAAGAAATGGCGGAGGTGATAGTGGATGCCTTGGTGGTTATTTTCCAGACGTCTCTGGATTCCGGGGAAGTGCCGGATGATTGGAAAACGGCTAATGTTACGCTGTTGTTTAAGAAGGGTGCCTGGCAAAAGGCGGGGAATTATAGGCCGGTTAGTTTAACGTCTGTGGTAGGTAAAATGTTAGAATTTGTCATTAAGGAGGAAATTGCGAGGCATCTTGAAGGGAATTGCTTGATAGAGCAGACGCAGCACGGTTTCATTAAAGGGAAGTCGTGTCTGACAAATTTACTGGAGTTCTATGAGGATGTGTCTAGGGCGGTGGATAGAGGAGAGCTGGTGGATGTGGTCTTTCTAGATTTTCAGAAGGCATTTGACAAAGTACCTCACGAGAGGTTATTGCAGAAGGTCGAGGGACATGGAGTTGGGGGTAGGGTGTTAGCGTGGATAGAGGATTGGTTGTCAAATAGGAGGCAGAGAGTGGGGGTCAACGGGTGCTATTCGGATTGGCGGATGGTGACTAGTGGAGTGCCCCAGGGGTCGCCACACCTTAGGCGTAGGGCAAGATTCAGAAGGCAATTCTTCATGTATGTATAGTCATCAGAGTAGTTAAATGTACTATTGTAGTATATTAATGAATATTCTTTATTGATTGATCACAAAATGGTTGAACTTTTATCCAGGCTAAATATTATGTTAAATAGCAAATTAAATGTTCCAGCTGGTTGGCATATCTTTTCTCATAATATACCAAATTGAAAATATACACCACGAGAAACTGGTGTTCCAAGTTACCTTGCTGGGTTTTGAAAAAGCCTCACATTTAACATCAGTAGGGTTCTTAACAAATGAGATGTGAAGTGATGCATCTTGAAAAGAAGACAATGAAGAGCGAATATAAACTAAGTACTACAACTTTAAAGGAGACGGAGGAAAGAGACAGGGGGATTCTCCACAGGCAAATCTTTGAAGGTCAAGTTGGAAGGGCAAGTTGATAAGGCTGTTTGAAATTTTTGGGCGATCTTTAAGTTTATAAACAGAGGAACAAAATTAGAGGGAGAATTTAGGAGAAAATGAGAAAGGTGCGTCTGAAATGGAATCAGCAAAATCAAGACAAAGAAGATCTTTAGTTGGACATTACTTTGTCCTGTAGTTACTCTATAAGCACAATAATACTTACAAAAGGTAATGGCTGTGATCTTACCTTCTCCTCCCACTGGCCGATGTACGGGGCAAGCTGATAAGATCACGAGAGAGCCAAGGAATTGGATTTGCACCCGATTTCTCACCTCTCATGATCTTACCAGCACTGGATATCCGGCTTTTTGAGGCTGCTTGGAATATTTAAATGTTATGTTAAATAGCATTTAAATATTACATGTAAACTTCATCACAATCGTCTGGACTCACTTGCCTCTATGGCCTCGGCAATGAAGGTTCTCTCCAGTGAGGATCACATATGCACCTCAACAACAAGGAGAGACGAGATAGCCTCCGCAGTTGGACTAGAGGCCACTGAGGCCCCTCCAGGGGGCAGGGAAGGTGCCTCTCAGGAAGTGCCAGTCTGGCAACCTGGTAGTGCCAACTTGGCACTGCCCATTAGACACCCTAGCACTGCCAAGGGAGCAGGGTCTGCAGGATGCAGGGCCATTCGGGCGGGGAACCGTTGTGCACTCTACAGTGGTGGTGGTGGTGAGCACCTTGCATACTCTGCACCAATGATCAGGGGTGGGAGGAACACTGCTGTGCTGTCTGTAACAACAAATGGTATGGCGGGGAAGAACCGCTGAGCAACCGACGATCAAGTGACCTGTCTGTGCGTGGATGGTGGGGGGGTATTCAATTTTTAAGTCACTCAAAAAGACAGTGCAAATTTCTCTCGTTGTCACGCTCAATTGGCACTTAAGACTTCTTTTGGTAAGATCACCCCAAATGTGTGTGTCAGGTGTATGCCATACACTGTTGAATGCAAATTTGTGTATCATACTTAGTTCTGCAGCCAAAATGCCTGTTGTTCCAGTATTGACCTTTTTGATCTGACTCAATACAGAATAGTAGCATGATATAATATCAAAAAGGCACACATCTACACTTCATCAACACTGCAGTATATTGTATTGCTCCAGTCTGCACAAGACTACTATTTTCTTTGGCTTAAAATGCACAATGGACATCTGTTGGCACATATGTAAAAATCTTGGCCTCCTCTGATATTTTAATGTCGTTTTATGACATTTTAATGTCATTTGACATAATGACATTTTTATGTCATTTTAACTCGTTAGAGTTTAGAAGAATGAGGGGAGATCTCATTGAGACATATAAGATGATGAATGGGATGGATAGGATAGAGGTGGAGAGGCTCTTCCCGCTCAGAAAGGACAGTAGGACTAGAGGGCACAGCCTCAAGATAAAGGGGGGGCAGTTTAGAACAGAGTTGAGGAGGAACTTCTTCACTCAAAGGGTGGTGAATCTCTGGAATTCTCTGCCCGTTGAAGTGGTGGAGGCTGCCTCGCTAAATATTTTTAAGGCGCGGGTTGATAGGTTTTTGATAGGCAAGAGGATTAAGGGTTATGGGGAGAGGGCGGGAATGTGGAACTGAGACACGACAGATCAGCCATGATCTTATTGAATGGCGGGGCAGGCTCGAGGGGCTAGATGGCCTACTCCTGCTCCTATTTCTTATGTTCTTACGTTCTAATTCTGAGAGAGGGAGCAGTGATGGCATCCCTGTCAGGTAAAACCTGTTGGGAGCAGCAGAAAAATGGCCAGAAAAGATCCAGAAAGTAAATAACTTGCAGGCCAAAAGCTGGAATGGCTTACTTTGTGGTAGAATGGAGAAAGTAAATGCTTTCTGCACTGTAGAAAATTTCATAGGAATTGTCTTACATGTGTTTTCAAAATAAAGTTAGTAATCAGACTATATGTGAGGAGAAGAAAGAAGTAACTTAATGGTGAGGGGTTATATAAACAAAACATTCACGAATAGGGACAGAAGACAACTTTTCTAGACCGCAGGCTCGGAGATGGTTCTTTAAGAAAGGCATAAATATGCCTTGCATGTTAGCAAAGAATGGAAGGTGGGGTGTTAATTACTGATCTAGCGTATTTAGGTGCCTGTGCTTCATTGACTGAGAAGTCATCAAGGTACATAGAAGATCTGATAATGTGTTTGGCATTGGAGGGATTAAATGCATTTATTCAATAGATTCGAAGAAGGTTCTTTGGAAATTAGAATTTTTAAGATTTTAATCTTTAGCCCTTGGGCAGTGGTCTGGCAGAATGGATCATCCAACTTGAGGAAATGGCCAATTTCATTCTGTTGATTTCAGTGTGATGAAAATCAGGCTGGTTTACAATGGACATGTAGTCAGTTCATATAGATTACCACGTAGGCAGTTAAAGTGAAAATTACTCTCTGTTTTTGATACTAATGTTCAGGCTGAGTTCTTAGTCTTTAATCCTTTGCTCTAAGTTTAGCTCTAGTTGTGCATGTTGAAGGGTATCTCTGGAAAATCGAAGTGTATCTCTGACTAAGCTAAGATTATACAGGTATGCCAACCAGACGTAAGCAGATTTATCCATTGAGATCAAGGGATGTGAGAATTAAGTGAGCCAGTCCAATGACAAATGTAAGGTAATGCATTTTGGAAGGTCTAATACAGATTGGAAATATACAGTAAATGGCAGAACCCTTAAGAGTATTAATAGGCAGAGGGATCTGAGTATACAGGTACATAGGTCACTGAAAGTGGCAATGCAGGTAGAGAAGGTAGTCAAGAAGGCATATGGCATGATTGCCTTTATCAGCTGGGGCAATGAGTTTAAAAATTGGCAAGTCATGTTGCAACTTTATAGAACCTTAGTTAAGCTGCATTTGGAATATAATGTTCAATTCTGGTCGTCACACTATCAGAAGAATGTGGAGGCTTTGGGGAGAGTACAGAAAAGATTTACCAGGATGTTGCCTGGCATGGAAGGCATTAGCTATGAGAAGAGGTTGGAGAAACTTAGTTTGTTCTCAGTGGAACAACGAAGGTCGAGGGGCGACCTGATAGGAGTCTACAAGATTATGAGGAGCATGGACAGAGTGGATAGTCAGAAGCTTTTTCTCAGGCGGAAGAGTCAACTACAAGGGGGCATAGGTTTAAGGTGCGAGTGGCAAAGTTTAAAAGAGATGCACAAGGCAAGTTTTTTTTTATACAGAGGGTAGTGGGTGCCTGCAACTCACTGCCGGGGGAGGTTGTGGAAGCAGATAGGATAGTGACTTTTAAGAGGCATCTGGACAAATACATAATTAGGATGGGAATGGAGGGATATGATCCCCAGAAGGATACAGGGTTTTAGTTCAGTCAGGCAGCATGGTCTATGCAGGCTTGGAGGGCCGAAGGGTCTGTTCCTGTGCTATAATTTTCTTTGTTCTTTGACAGCTGCCTGCATGAAAGGTGAACTTAAAAGGAGAAGAGAACTCAGGAGGTACTTATACTGATGGAGGCTCATCACTGATGTCACCATCTAAAAGGATGGTAAAGAAGGTTCAAATGACAATAGAGACTGAAGTTTAACTTCAAATCCATCTAATAGTTCGTTAGTTTTTATGTTGTTTACATTTAAATAATTGATCATTCATTAATGTGGCAGTGGAAAGGAAGATAATATTATTGCATACCCACAAATCAAATTTACTCATATTTGACTGCAGCTAATAGGTTTTCTGAAAAATAAATTATAAACCTTCAAAATACAATGTACTGTTGCAATAAAATATTTTTAAACAACACAAGAAAACAAGAAAGAAGAGTACTTTGAGATGTTTAAAAGAAGCTCCCGAGACTGTGGAATTATTGAACTAAATACAGCACAGAAACAGGCTCTTTGACCCTCCAAGCCCATGCAGATCATGATGCCCTAACTAAACTAAAAAAAACCTTTTGCCCTTACTCAGTCCATGTCCCTCTATTCTCTGCCTATCCAAATACCTCTTAAATGTTCCTAGTATGCCTGCTTCCACTACCTCCTCTGGCAGTGCATTCCAAGCACCCACCACTCTGCGTGAAAAACCTTCCCCCGCACATCGGCCTAAACTTTTCCCCTCTCACCTTGAGCCTGTTTTCCCTTGTAATTGACACTTTCACCTTTGGAAAAAGCCTCTGACTATCCACCCTATCTATGCCTCTCATAATTTTGTAGACCTCTATCACATCCATCCTCAGCTTCTGTCTTTCCAGTAAAAATAATCCTAATTTATTCAACCTCTCATAGCCAACACTCTCGAATTAAGGATTTCAAACAATTACAAGTATTTTTAATTCTAAAGAACAAGAAAGTAATACACTCTCTCTCTCTAGATCCTTAAGTGTTCAGGATTCTTTCAATAGCTGCGATATCCTTTTGGTACTATCATAACCAGAACTGAACACAGTATTCCAAGTTCAGTCACACCACTGACTTAAAGTGGCAGGAGATTGCCTTGCTACTTCAGTTCAATATTGACCACCTAATACATCCCAATATCTAATTTGCTTTACTCACAGCCTCCTAGTATTGGTGTGATTGCTTCAATTTATTGTCAATCAGGGCCCCCAGATCTCTTTCATTTCCCATGGACATTATTTTCTTTCCATTAAAGTAATAGTCTCTCCCTGGATTTTTTTGTGCTCAGGTGAAGCATTTTGCATTTCTGTACAGTGAATACCATTTGGCATGTGTCTGTCCAATTCCCAAGCAATTCTTCAGAAATTTCAGTATCACTACTATTCATCAAGGCCATTCACAACGCAGAATATAAAAAGCTGCTATTGTGCTACTGAACCTTTAAACAAGACAAAGATGACAAATGTGTTTTTCTTCTGCACAGTAAATAATTATTTCTATGCAACATTGCTTCGTTCTAATTTACTTGGTAGCAAAAGGGGATGCATTCTTGGCAAGCATGGATTAATTATTCAGGTTAGGTTAAATTTTAACAATAATTATATCAGCTCCACTATTCAGTGCTCATCTAACAAAGTGGGTCAAATCCTCCAAGAGATGGGCCATTTTGTTTCCCTATAACTACTCTAATGTCTCAGTAAAAAGCAAATAGTTCTAGGTTAGGCACCCATCACACAGTATAAAATGTCTACATCACTTTTCAAGATAGCAAATTGTACTCCTTTGATGTGGATGAAACCGTTTTTGACAGTTCCCTGTGGCTGTAATTGGCACCCATGTAATTTCAGCAAATACACATTAATTAACATTTGTTTTAGAGGTTACTCCCTTTTTGAGTTTCACAGATTAGCCATAAATCATTAGCCATGTTGGAAAGAATGACATTAAGAGAATCTGCTTATACTGCTAACAATTATCAGAGTTAATCTCTGATGATCTGAAATGCTGGGAAGGTATTTTGTCTCGTGAGAAATCTAGGACTAGGGTGACCAGTGTAAAAAATAAGGGGCTTCCCATTTATGATGTGGGTGTGCCGGCGTTGGACTGGCGTAAACACAGTAAAAAGTCTGACAACACCAGGTTTTAGTCCAACCGATTTATTTGATAATAGACTCACAAGCTTTCGGGGTTAGCCCCTTCGTCAGGTGAATGGAGAAGACAGAGATGAGGAGGAATTTATTCTCTCAATGTAGTGACTCTGGGTCATTGAGGATATTCAAGGCTGAAATAGGTTTTTAATCAGTAAGCGAATCAACAGTTATGGGGATAAGGCAGGAGAATGAAACTGAAGATTATCACATCAGATTAGTCACAGTCTCATTGAATGGCGGAGTAGACTTGATGGGCCAAATGGTTCACTTCTGATCCTATGTTTTATGATTTTATGAATGCAGTACTAGTAGACTGTCTTAAAGAAGGCTGATAGTTCATTAGAGAGGAGGCAGAAATGGAAAAATCAGTTTGATCTCAATCTTTGCACCCCAATTTTAAAAGCCTGCAGAGCAACATAAACAATGACCCAAGTCAGTATTTTGCTTAGAGTCTGAAGATAGCAAAATCAAAAACAAACCAGCAGAGATAAGTAGAATTGCAAGAAATGGGGCCACAAAGTTGGAAAGAATAGCCAGGTGAAATCAAGAACATTCAATGAATTCAACAGCATCCAAATAATGATTCACAATAAATACAACTGTATGTTGTGAATTCATGACCTGGATTTTTAAAACACATTTGGGTTGGGATCAGAGGTAGGCAGGCCCGCAATTTGGTGCTGCCGGCCTCCGTGCTAGTTGTCCACTACAATCTTGATCCCCAGCCATTTTGAAAAGGGCTGGCTTGGTGTTGAATCAGTGCCAGCCAGCAAGTAGCAAATAGCCAATTTAGCTCAATTACTTTTGATTAAAGGGCCTGTATAAATCCTGCTCCCACATCAAATTGGATTTACAATCAGCAATGCCAGCAGTGGCCTGAACGATATTCAGGCAAATACCAACATACAGGCTTCAGGGCAGGAAGGAAAAGGAGACTGGCATAATGGTTCAAATGAGCAAATTCCACCTGCAAGCCATTACGGTTGATGAGTTGCAGCTGTTGGCCAACTGCTTGGAGGGGGTGCGCTCCTCCATAACTACAGCCCAAGCAGCTGTGGCATTTTAGGAAACAAAATAATTTTACCTGCCTTCCACACCTTAGCAGCTCCTACCTCAGCTGGTGGGGCTGTCAATCACAGAGTACTGGAAGTCCTCCCACTGACTTCCAGCATCAGGAGCCCACCCACTATTCCTGATTGGTTGATGAACTCCCCTTGGTCTTTAGTTGGCTGAACCATTGAAAATTGGTGTAGGTGTCTTGGATCCTGGAACTAGCCCCCATAGCTTGTTCCTGGCCAAAATGGAAATGATTGGGTAATTACTCCATTAATGAAGCTAGGAGATAACCCTGCTGTGATTAACTTGGATTCATTTCTCAAGGGCAATTAGGGATGAGCAGCAATTCGTGGCCTTGCAACAACACTCACATATTCTGAAAAAATGAAAAATAACTACAATTTCCATCATGCATCAATCATGCTCTCTGGCCTACACTGAATCCCAGTCTGGCAATGCCTTGATTTTAAATTGTCATCCTTGTTTTCAAATTTCGCTATTGTCCCTTTCTATTGCTCAAATCTCCTGCAACCCTATGAGATCTCCGCACATCTGCAATTCTGGTTTTTTGCATTTTACTGATTTTAATTGCTCTGTGTCATTAGCTACCAAGTCTCTAAGCTCTGTAATTTCCCCTAAATCTCTCTACTCTCCCTTCTCCTTTAAGATGTTCCTTAAACCTACGTCTTTGTTCTAACATTTCCAGTCAAATTCTGTTTGCTAATGCTCTGTGAAGCTTCCTGGGACATTTTACTATGAAAAGACTCTATATTGATACAATGCATTTAGCTGGAGAAATTGTCCTGTTTTACTCAGGTGATACAACTGAAATTACAATGAGTTCAGAGACTTTGTAAATAAAAACTACGAGTCCCACCCCAACTCCAGTTCATTGGCTGACATAGCGGTGTCAATATTCACTCTGAATAAATAAACTGATGAGAGCAGAACATAAAATTAAAAGCTGAATGAAACCTCAAGTTCACCTTTAATATCCAAACAGAACTCTTTTGTGATATGATTCAGTGCATTACTTGAAAAATATTATAATATTCCACTTAAAAGTAAACTAACAACAACCATTGTTGGAACAGTGTAATATATTCATTGTCTGCAATGCAGCATTAGAATTCAGAATGATTAAACATTCAGAATTTGAGTAATATTTCTTCAGATTAAATAATTACAATTGCTAGGCAGGGGATTTCAGATAAGGGTCTTTTTGAATTTTCAAAAGTATTGTTTAACTGTACCACAAAGGAGAAATGGTGTCTGACTTGTTGACATAATATTGAACACTCAGCAGGAAATAAAAAGATAAGAATGTGTCTAAAGCTGCAGCCTGGCACTGCCACAGCTTTGACAGGACTAGTTTACTGATGGATTTTGCTTTTGTCAAGATGCTGACATGGTTGTTTTTGCCACCTATTCTCTATGGATAAAAGTGATGATCTGTACATTCACATCCTGCCTTCAGGAATTGAAACAGAAACAAAAACAAAAAATGTGATGCACACCTCCACTGAAAGGATTCAGAAAGTTGATGCAGAAGCACCTCAGAAAGAACACAGCAAGTATTTCTAGAAAATAAATATTGCATCCAATCCAGGCACAAATTTAAATAATTATCTTCCCTTCACCTGCTATTTCTGCATTGGAATAGTATCAATATTAACAAGGAGGAAGCAATTCTTTACCTAAGATATAAAGTTGGCTAATGACCCCCATTTTTAGAAATCAGGTTCACAAAGAAAGCGCTGGACTTTTGCAATGGTGAATTTTGAATTTGAAGCAAAATTGCAAAATTTCAAAGAAAGCTGCCCACCACTGACTTCAAAGAAAGCTGCCCACAAAGATCTAGCCATTTCTGACACATTGATTCTCCCTTCCCTTTCCAGTTTGAATCTGGTGCCAAATTTTGGAGATTTCCAGGCATTCAGCAGCACTGCTGTCATCAAGCAGCCAATCACATTAAAGGATTCTCACAGACAGCAAACTAAGAATTAAAATCACTGAATCCCTTCACTTTGAATTAAGCATTACAGATAGCGAAATAAATAATTAGGATATATACATGGGATTAATGTAAAGCTGAAAACTTTGAAAAAATATTTTAAAAATAAATTTTAATATAATGGAAACATTTTGTATTAAACAAATATAAAATTACTCTTTAAAAAAGTGAGTATGGTTGTAACTTTTTGAAGGACTTTTCCAATGGGATTAATAATGAAATAATGGACATTCTTAACAATTCAATTATTTCTATTTGATTGCATTGTGAGAAGGTCACCACAGCACTTCCTCTGCAGGAGTGTACAATCATTGCAGAAACTTTTGGATTTCTGCATTTTACTGCAAATGAACAGACTCCAGAAATTGCTGTCAGTTTCAGAGTAATGATGACAACTGCAGCAGTTTCATCATCATTATTACCATAAAATTCAGGCTAAAGAACTTGATTTTAAAAAAAAACTGAGTTGCAATGTTGTGTTTTTTTAAACAAGTGTATTTGCAAGTGTTCAATGTATCTGAAAGATTCTGCTTAAATATACACATTTATATTCATGACTACTGTTTGTAATTTCTTTAAGTAAAATCATGGGAGACAACTGGTATTAATAATATTCCTGTTTCCTTTACCATACTGTTGGGAGTGTATTAGCACACCTTTGAGAAACAGTTCCATCTCTGGAACTAATTATCTTCTGGTACTTTAATCAATTAGCCATGCTTCACTTGTGAGCCTTGATAATAATAACTGACAAACAATTTCTCAATAAGCAGCACGCTATTCAAGCCAGTTTCTGCCACAACCAATGTCTAAACATGAGTACCTCCAGTTTGCATCACCAAATAACAAACAAGAGCAGTAAGTTACCTAATTTCCTCCTGTCTTATCCAGGAGGGCTGCCGAGTCAATTAACTTCGCCCCCAAAAACTTGGTGACTCAGCAGAGACCAGGCTTTAGATCTGGGACTTTCACTATCTGAACACAAAATGTCATCCATGTTAATAACCACATTTAGCTTTTCTACTTTGATGTGTAACATCCTATAAATATGGCACAGTTCATATTTTTAAAAAGGCAAATGCTGCTTTTTCAGCACAGTGTTGAAAAGTGTGTCTTTCAGCTAAAGAATAAAATGTGTTTCAAAGTGGAATCACAAGCTATTGTTGTATACTAGTGCTATAAAATTGTGCAGTTAAAGCACATGCATTCAAAATAAACCTATCTTCATTTGAGTTAATTATCATCCTATTAAATTTCTCCTAAGCTTAATGTCAAAGGAGCAGTATGATATAGTGGGTTAACTGCAATTTCTAACCTCTGAAACCCAAATTTCAATTCCAGCAAGACCGAATGAAAAGTCTTTCCACAAACCATTGGAGCCTTAAGTGAAATGAGCTTTACCCTGCACAGTCTGTGAGTAGCCAGCCTTGCTGTTTGAGAAAGCAGTTGCCAGCAATCTCCTGTGATTAATCAGAAAATCACATGAGACATTATTTGTTCAGTCTGAGCCTGGTTCTATAATTTGGTCATGAACTGGCAGTTTGATCATAGCAGCCACAGGATTGCTGCTTTGGGAAATAGAAAATTCTCACTGGTGAAATAATGTTTGCTTTTTTAATGTTGGGGGTATGATACCTGATCGGAGAACAAATTGTACCTATTGATCAGGAGGTCAAATTGTTCTATCTCCTTGCTTTCAGTGTTAAATGAAGGCTTCAATCATCAAGAACATTTTGCAAGATACTCTTTTCGATTAAAGAAACTTTCTTTCATTTTATCTCAGATCAAGCAAATACCCAGCACTTTTTGTATATAGATTGTTCCTTCTATATTGACTAAATTTATGCAATAGTTATTCTTTGTTCAAAATACAAAATATATATATATTTGTATACTCTCATTTCTCTTGATCCTATAAATGATCCTATAAAATTCCATCCATAAGGTATTTAGTAAGACTAATCAGAATATTGCATTATTTTACCTGCTTTGAGAAAAGGATAAACAGTTCACAAAACTAAGGATTTGGACACATAAAAGATTAAAAGCAGATATCTGAAACAGTCTGTAAATGCTTTTACAAATACAAATCTTTGAATTATATGATCAATTTCAGAAATTTGCAGATAAAGAATTTGTGGCAGAATGGTCAAGAAACAGGGTACATTTGCACTCAGAAAACCAGGACTTGATTCTTCCATTTGTATGTAATTGAGTAGCAAAATATAGTACTTCAAAGACTGACAAGGCTGTGTCTTCATTCACAGGATGTGAGCGTCACTGGCAGGAAAAATGTACTACCCCTGATAAGGTGGTGATGAACTGCCTCTTTAAACCATCACAGTCTGTGTAGTGAAGTTATACCCACAGTTGTTACAAATATCTCGATCATGCTTCGTGTGAATATTTTACTGATAATGTTTAGTTCTGGGAAGATTAAAGTTTAACAGTAGAAAATGAGGTAAATGCATTTAAAGCAGCTTTGAGTCTATTACACTTAGAAGACTGGGGTAATGCTAAGGAAATAAAATATAGGGATAAAATATAGAATGGTAAGATTCTCAAATAGGTGGGATTACTTAGCAGAAGAAGTGACGACTACACTGCATGTGAAGAAGTGCAGTCCAGAGAGCTGTTTCTTGGAGTTAGAGCTAAGTCCGTTCAAAAGCATTCAGTGAACACTGAAATTAGTTTAAAAGCATTAGTGATCTCTGAAAGTCTGTGTCATCATGGAGATGGGTTGAGCTTAAATAGGTTCTCCAGTTTCAATTTGTCTAAGTAATCTGTTGCAGCTAAAGAGGCCACACCAAAAGGGCACTGCTGTTAGCAGGCTCTAGGCAGGCTTTAGAAAAGCCCTGGGAGCCATTCAGTGCAGCTGAGGGTTGCTGTTTGAACCTCATGTGGTTTTCAGATCACAGACATCCTGCAGCTTTTTAGTGCATTTAGGGCTCAGAATAGCTGAGAACGCAACAGAATTTCATTGATTCAGTGCTGGAGGCAGTTAGGCATCAGTGAAGCCCTGGGAGCCAATTATAGCTTGATGCAGCCAGGAGTCTATAGCTTGGAGAAATGCAATGGTATTGCTAGCTTAGTGAAGTTAGTGAACTGTGAAAGAGTTGGAATTTTGCTGCTACTTAGATGTGAGGTTGCAGCTTTGTGAATCCTGTGAAACACAATCTCAGAAGAGGAGATTGAACCATTGGGAGTTGAGGCAGTCCATGTCGGAGTAATTTTGATGGAAATTCAGAGGCTTAATCTTCAAAAATGTGGAAGTGAAATCCCTTATGAGAGAGACAGAGTTTTAGCAACGTATTATGACTCACTGTGGTCACAGGATCTTATGCATCTGCTGCCCTTATTCTTTTAGGTTATAGCTGTAAGAGGAAGGTACTGTCAAAGAAGATTTGGTGAGTTGCTGCAGCCCATGGTACACACTGCTGTCACATGTGCCCAGTAGTGGAGGGAATGAATGTGGAGGGATGGATGGAGTGCCAATGAAGCGGGCTGTTTGTCTTGGAAGATTTCAAGCATCTTTGTGTTGTTGCAGTTGAACTCATTCAAGCAAGTGAAAGGTATTTCATCACATTCCTGACCTGTAGATGTTGTAATGGCTTTGCAGAGCCAACAGGTGAATCACTTACTGCAAATCTCAACCCCTGACATGGGTCTTACAACCACAGTATTTGTATGGCTGATCAAATTAAGTTTTTGGGTCAAAAACATCCATGACATCCATGTTAATATTGTGCTGTAACACAGTACATGCTTACTTTGGTGATCAAGAACCATTGTCCCCAATTGCAGAAGTATTAGGGCTTCATTATAAGAGTATAAAAAGGTACTCACACTGCATGTAGCAACAAATTGGGAGAATCCTAAGGTTGGCTTCAGACTCATTCTTTCCTCAATATACATTATTGGAATTAGCATTTGGTGATTGATTCATAAAATCCCTATAGTGCAGAAGGTGGCCATTTGGCCCTTCAAGCCTGCACTGACAACAATTCCACCCAGGCCCTATCCCCATAACTCCAGATATTTACCCTGTTGATTCCCCTGACACTAAGGAACAATTTAGGAAGGTCTAACCCTCACATCTTTGCAGTGTGGGAGGAAACCGGAGCATCCAAAGGATACCCATGCAGACATGGGGCAGGACGTCCAAACCCCATATAGACAGTCACCCAAGGTCAAAATCGAACCCGGGTCCCTGGCACTGTGAGACAGCAATGCTAATCACTGCCACCATGCCACCCTTTTTTTTCCCAAAAGTAAAATATACTTGTTGATTGTTGAATAAGAATTTTTTTTGTCTCATTACACATTTGTCTCACGCACATTATTCCTGACAATCTCAGTTACAAAATGGCAAAAAAAATTGCAAAATCTCAGACGTTGATGATCTACTTTTTTTCCCCCTGGGGAGGTGGAACCATATCAGCAACGGAAAATGAAGTTGAAATGTGGACATAGATTACCTCATTACTCCACAGGAAGCAAGGTATGGCCTTAGCTTTGTCATTACCAGCAAAAAGTAAAATTGGGAGTAAAATATTTTCAGGATTGGATGTGGATGACTTGAACAACTTAGATGGAATAATCCTTCTGTTACAGTTTTTGGACAAGTTTAACAAAAATGATCATTTGTTTGAAGTCTATGACGTATGGTCAATGTTTGATCTAATTAAGAAATCAGATGATCAATCCATGGAGGATTATGTTATGAGCTTTAAGTGGCAAAAGAGACTGAAAATGTTTAATCTTGAAATCCTAGAGTGTGTACTGACTTTCAAATTACTGGACTGTGCAAGAATGATTCATATGGCTAGACTTTTGGTTTTGACAAGGCTCCAATTTCATAGCAAAAACTTGCTCCTAGAGCAAATGGCTACTGCCCTAAAAACGTTTTGGAAAAACCGTCATTTGCAGCTACCTTCCTATCAAATATAGACAATGCTCTAAAGTGAAGAATAGAAGACTCCATGGTTACCAAAGATCCCCCAAAATATTAGATGTAGATTTTAGTACAAAGAAGAGATTGTTGATAGGCTGTCTGAAGATGAACCCATTGTTAGCCATTTGAGAACCAAGGCAAAAAACAGATCTGTGATTGTGAATGTAGGTGCCTGAACCTAAAAATGCACAGGGAATGATTAATCAATGTGATTCTAAATATCATTACGAAATGAACTGCCTTCAATAAAAGAATCATGCCGTTAAGTCATGCACGAAACAGACAATTTCAATGCTAAACGATGATGCTGACTGCAATGAAGGAATGTGTTGGTCACTGATAGCTTGAATCCAGTGATGAGTATTGTGGTTGCTGATTCATTCAACTGTGTAGTGCTGGATAGCAGTTGCACTTCCATAGCATGTGGGGTGAATTGACTTAATCTGCTTCAATGAGGTTGATTGGTGGAAATTTAGGGAGTATGGAAACTCCACCAACTTTAGGTTTAGAGATGTCAATGTGCTAACATCTTCAAAAAAAAAGTCTCCCCTGCAAGATAACTGGGATCAGTCTCTTCATCACTGTAGTCCCTAATGAGATACCTCTATTGTGGAGAAAATCTTTGATTAAAAAAAAATTAAATTAGACATGGAAAATGACAAAGTAATTGTATTCAGGAAAACCATAGATCTTCTTTTACCTGATTAGATATTACTACCTGCCGTTGAAAAAGTCTCACAACACCAGGTTAAAGTCCAACAGGTTTATTTGATAGCACAAGCTTTCGGAGTGTTGCTCCTTCTCCTGTATTGTAGCTCTTCACTCACCTGAAGAAGGAGCAACACTCTGAAAGCTTATGCTACCAAATAAACCTGTTGGACTTTAACCTGGTGTTGTGAGATTTCTTACCGTGTTTACCCCAGTCCAATGCTGGCATCTCCACATCATGGCTGCCATTGAGAAAGTCAGACATTACTTGTCAGAGAGTCCAAGATGGACTGTTTATTTCAGGGGATAAAAGATTTGTGGACAAGAGAAGTATTATCTGGAGGTTATGCAGACAATTTGCATATCCAGCATCACAAAAATTGAAAGCTCCATTGTGTGATGCTGGAATAGTTGATAAAGAAAACAATGCCCTGATTGAGTTACAGCTGAATATGACATTCGTCTTAAATGTCAAAGGACACCACCACATCCTTGTGTGAGGAATTGTGAGAGTCTGTCTTTAGTCTGCCAGCTTGGAAATAAACCTCTCTTAAAGTACAGATTCAGGCTCATTCTTTCCTCAACATACAAATATTGGAATTAACAACCCAAATATTGATAGTGGGGGAATTCAACGATAGTAATATCCTTGAGTGTCAAGGAGAAGTAGTTAGCTATGATGCCATACACCAGAAAAGGAATGTATATTCACATAACTTTTAATACACTGAATAGATAAACCAATAATGTAAACATTGATTTGAGCAATGACAATAATTGATGCTTCCACAGATCTGTTTAACATTAAATGTTAGAGAAATAAGACTAAGATAAACCATTAATCTTTGACCTGTTGTGAAAGCTTTATTGGAAGATTACAATTCTTTTCTGATGCCCATATCTAACACTATTTCAATTTTATACTAGAAATAAACTGGATATTTAATTTTCACGTTCTGAAACAGATCTTTCTCTAGTAAATCATGTATGTCTAAATGAAAAGAGAAAAATGGTAAATAAGAGGATGTGGTTGTGCAATGAGATCTCTGATAAGCCTTGTTGCATACAGGGTCCAAGATTCAATTTCTGACAAAGATGAAAATTACTTCTGGCTTCAAAATTCGAAGTGCTAAGCTCAGTCTTTTATTTTTGCCACTTCAAAGAGACTTCTGTTCCTCTTTTAAGCACTTTCATGTTATAGCAAACACTTCTTTTTCCTCAGACATAAAAGTGCCAGAGCATAAATATTAACATTCATCATAAATCCAAAAATGCCTTCTGACTGAACCAGACTCTCCAATTTTGATAGATCTCATCTCTACCTCCATACTTTCTCACAAAACCCTTCCAGCTCTGCTCTCTTCAGAAATCTTTCTGTCTCTTCAACTCATTTATATTCCATGCTTCAATTGCCTTCTTTGGCAATTTATTCCTCAAGTATTTTTCAGCAAAATATTCCGCTTGATTCTCTTTTTCTGATAACCCATTAAGAAAAGAAAGTTTTTATAAGCATGAACATAATACTCTGGAAACAAAAAGAAGTATTTTTTGTTCAAAATGAGTAACATACAAATGTTTCATTCCTGAAATATAACTCTCACAATCCAGTATGATGCGCTAGTCTTAAATGCTCTACTTATGAGCATTCATACTGTATAAAATTCTCTGATTGAATAATGGATTTGATAAACAATGTAATCTTATCTGTAAACACTTACCACATCATAAACCACAGGTATGTCATTGTTGTATCTGTTCTATTTAATGGTCTATTTCGGTAGATGCCAACTCTGAGTAATCTACTCCAACTACAGACTGCAGCCAAAGGCTTTTTGCCTGAGCTCTTCCAAGTGCTTGTAAGCAAGTAATTTGACAAATTGTCCAAGCTATGGGGTCACAGCAGTATTAATATTTTAAACAAATGATCTTTAAGTGGGAGTCAATCTTCACACTCTATAATAACAACTGTATGAGACCAAATAAAACGAGCAGATTGTACAGCAATTTCTCCACTTGGTTTTCTTGTGAGAAAAGAATTTTTTTTTTATCCTGTTCCCCCTTGTTTAGGTATCAGAAAGCACATTTCATTCATGTGGTTGAAAGATCTAATTGGTCTAATACAACTGTATTTAATACTTCTCACACCTCCAGCATTGGTTGTTATGGAAAGAGGTAGTTGGCTTGCTTTTAGTGTAAGCCTTTCTAAAAGCAGAGGAAGCCTAACTTGCATTTTATGACAGAAACTTTGGGTGAAGGAATTACAATATACATTTTAAATAGCATGATTATTTACATTGTAGAATATTTTGCTGCTTAAGCAGGTTGCAAAGACACTTTGCCATGTTGGGGATAGACTCAAAGAAGTGCACAGATTCAGGGCAGCTTATAGGGAAGAGGCATCCTCTGAAGCAACTTCTGATCTTGTTTTAAATGAAAATGATATATGGCAGACTCCTTATACTCCTGACAAATGCAGGAAGTCTGACATAAAAATAAAAAATGGTGGAAATATACAGGTGAGCCAGCATCTAAAACGGTGCTGATTCGGTATAGTTTCTTTGTGAGCATTGCTTGGATGATGCTTTATACCCAAACATTAATCTTTTGAAAAATGCTACCTATTTCCAGTATTTATTTTATTACAACAATCATTTAATATTACACTGATAAAACTATTCTTATTAAGAACACAGAATGCATTGGAAATTTCAGGAATATTAAAGAGCTGATAGGTCCAAGATTCATGCTTCTGACCAACCACAAGCTCATTTTCTCACCATAAGAATGTACAAGGTTAGAAAATCCATTACATCCATTTGTCTGGTGTCAATATTTTAAAAAATGCTACTGTTTATCTTTCAGTTTTTACCAGAAAAATTGGTTAATTGGCCTCTGAGACAATAATCTCACTCTTCCATTATGGTGCAGCATAATTTGGCTTCTGCTGATTTGAGCCAATTTCTGTCCACTAAAGAAGGTTCTTGGCTATTCTATACCTGGTAATCTTGTGGACAGTCCCAAGAGTGATATTTATCAAAATGCTTGGTCATATCCTTAACCAGGGACTCAGGATGTTTTTATTTAGATGCCTGGGAAAGCTGGGCAGCCTTGAATGAAGCAATGTTAATTGTTTTGGAAGCATTTAAAACTTGAAAGGCTGGTTCCCTGAAAGCTGTGGTTAAACTGACTTCCAGTGAAGGGAGCAACATTTATAAATTTAGCTCCCTCTTGGCACTTCCCTCACTTATGCTGTGACAAGTTATCATACTGAATTCCTACCCCCAGCTAAGACAGTGGGTGGAATTTTTTGAGATTTTTTTGAAGTGTCCAGCTAGCACGAAAACTGGAGAATTCCTGATCTGTCCTTGGGTGGGTTTTCACTCCCGGGGACGATTCTCCCAAAAATGTTCTAAGTGCTGAAGTCGCGGGAAAACTGGTGTAAATCATAATTGTTTCTTCAGTGGGGGTTCACCATAGAATCTCCCACACTCTATGCAATGCAGAGGTTATAATTCTGAATATCATTACAAGTTCGGGGGTGGGACCTATTCATGCCAGGCAGAGTCTGACAGTTTCAGGCCTCTGCAGTGGTCCTGAACTGTCAGCCTGAGTTTGCTGGCCAGCCCGCGACACATGCTGTCCAGCCCCCACCCCGCCCATGGCCAGACTGCGGTTCCCACAACCATTCCCGGGTCAGCCCCCACCTCCACTCCATCCCAAAGTGCCCGAATCTTCAGCTCCTTGCACCCCCCCCGCCTAATCCCACAACATCCACCCCTCTGCCGCCCCCCCCAAATGGGAGGTGGACCTGAATTCAAAAATTTGTCACGCTTAAAATTGTGACTTTATATTTTCCACAATCTTTCATGGATTCCACCGACATGGAACCGAATCTCAATACTGTATATAGGGAGTTGGTTAGCTCATTTGGATGGATGGCTGCATCGTTAGACAGAGAGATGCCAACAGCGCAGGTTCAATTCCCATACTGGCTGAGGTTATTCATGGAGGCCCTGTCTTCTCAATCTCATCTGAGGTATGGTGATCCTCAGGTTAAATCACCACCAGTCAACTCTTCCCATCAAAGGAGGGAGCAGCCTATGGTCATTTGGAACTATGGTGACTTTACTATTATTGTATATATTTTAAAACTTTATCCTTATTTTCTTATTTTCAAACTGGACTTTTCCACTGAACAAAAACGATTAAGCTGGTTTACTTTCTATCTGGGAGTTATCCCCTGAAAGTCTCCTGAAATAAAGATTTATCCTCTCAATTTCAGGAATGACACACCTTGTTATGCCTAAATCAGCGTAACTGGTCAGCCCAATTTCAAAGGGAGCTACAGGAAGCCTATTTCCATTTATTAAGCCAAACTTGCTGGGGTTGGGGGAGGTGGTGGTCAGTAGGTCTATCGAGGCAGTAACTTTCCAAATGCCAGGCCCTCAACACAAATTGCATCCCTTTCAACCTACAATGGCTGAGACATGATGAGTCCTGAAAACAAATCCAATTCTAGATGTTGGATAAACATCCCTTTCTGAAGTGACATGACTGTAGACTGTGGTCTTTTGAGCAGTTTATTATCTTTCTGAGCTGCACACCCAGTTTGTTGTTCTACCCAGAAAGCCACAAAGAAGCTGGCTCTGTCCATACAGAATAACCAGCCCATCTAATCTGACTCTGCTGGAGGATTTTGTACCATTTCCAACAGAATCAACTCAATCTCTGCATGCTACTTCATTTTGTGACATGAACACCACTTGAAAATCAAATCTTACTGGTCTCCAGCCAGAATAGAAAGATTTCATGAAAGAATTTCTCATTGGATTCTGCCTTTGGGATTCTGGAACTCACATGAACCAATATTCAATTTTTCTGTGGTACTTGTACTATAAATCTCCTTTTCTCTATCCACTCTTTACTATGAGAATGCAGAGTGGGATGTTCTTTTAGCAAATTCTGAATGTGTGAAATAAACTACCCATCTGAGTTAATCCTAGCTCTTGTTTGCTGTGGATTATTAGTAAAAATGGACCACGTAAAAAACCAAGCAGCTGGGAAAAATTATGCCACTGCATATTCTTTAAAACAAACACACCTTGGGCGGGATTTTCCAGCCACACTTGCCCCAAGACTGGATATTCCCACCCGAGGTCAACGGACCTTTGCATGGTTGCTCCTGCTCACTACAATTCCCGCGGTGGGTGGGATGGCAAAATTCTGCCCCTTCTGTTTATGGATAGGCAATAAGAGGAAAATTAATGCTGCTTGAACTGATCCCCTTTACTTTGTTTTCTATATTTTCAACACGGACCAATTTACTAATTCCTTCATTTTATCATTATATTAATCTTTGTACTATAATCTACCTGCAAATTTACATTGTAGAAAATCGAATTTTTACGCCTTTATTTGCCACGTAATGTCATTTGTTGCTGAAGTCAGTTTCCTGCTTCTTCTACTCTTTACCAGGGGAATTTGGTCACTTAGTAATGTAGCTATTAAAATATTCATCTTTAACTTTGCATTACAGGCTGGCTGTCTTATTTTTCTTCTCAAAATTCAGTCTTAAGCTGGAAGACTTTGTTGTCCTCACTTTTGTCTTCATCATATGCCAACACTTAAAAACCCAATCATATTGTGATTGGCATAGACCTTCATTTCCTCTTTCTCCAACAGTATATATTATTATCCCTTAAACCTAATTATATTATTTGTTTTAAAGTCTTGAAGACAGTAAACTGAGAGGAATGCAGTGGTGCTGGGAATTCCAGCTGGATGACAAATGATCCACTTTGGAACAACCTTCACGGTGTCTCCCACATAGCTGAAGCCAATCATCACTGCTACTTTCAACCCAGCCTGTCATATCAACGAGCATTTGGTTCATACAAGTCCATGTGTTTATTTCATAAATCTGTTAAACTTTGTATTGTATAACTGATTATTTGTTTGCTATAAGACCGACCTTCAGGCAACAGTTAACAGAAGAGCTGAAGACTTTTATGATATCATTTCAAGTTGCCATGAATAGCCTGCAGCAGTTAATAGTGCACCTCTATGCAGTCATGTATGAATGATTTAAATCAAATGCAGGACTCAATGGAATAAGTAGTACCTTCAGGGTCATCTGCAAGGGAGTTCTAAGAACGAAGAAAGCAATCACAGATGAACTTACTCCTATAAATTAAGTGACTGACATTTTTGAGATCTTGAACATCCACTCAAGAACTCACACTGTGACAGACCTGGCAATCTAATGTCAGAGCGATACTTGTTCATTATTGCACATGGCATTTCAGGTGGTTTAACTAATGAGCCTGGCTATTGATGAGTCTTGAAGGCACAAGCCTGTCCTCTGATTGCCAAAACTCCCATACGTATGGGCGAGTATTCATATGCCCTTTCAGCAGATATCATCCACTCCTGTAATTTTATGTGTAAGCTACATGAAGGACATCTGCCCTCAGCTTGATGGAAGGACCTATATGGTAGCTTGCAAGCTGTCTGCCAACTGAATGTTCTAAAAATCCTAGATATCTAAGTCCATTGTCTTCTAATTTTACCTAAATAGATAATTTATTTAAATATTTGAGTTCCAAAGAGTGTAAGGTTTACATTAGGCAACAAAATAATCTGTCATTACCAAATTTCAAATGGCAAATATTAAAATAATTGTATTGCGTTGCTTTAAATTCCAAATGGCAACTCAATTTTAACTTTCAGCAAGGTATTATTTTAAAAGATTTTCCTATTAGTTACTGAATGCTGCTGAAGTGCTCTCATTCTCTTCTGTAATAACCTGACCCAGCTGCCATCTTCAATCTCTTTAGATATTTAACATAAGTCATCTGCATTCTGTAAGGAGGATCAACTAACGCAGACAGCACGGTTGAAATGGAGGGGATCAATTATAGTCTCATTCATATGATCCTTCCTATTTGTAAAATAATACTGCATGTAGATAATATGTAGATGAAGCAAACTCACTACATTACTCCACACTATTCTGGTTGCATTTTCAGTACGTATCCACAAAACAATACCATTTCAAGTCAAGTGACACGGAAACTCGGGGAATTGATCCTTGCTTTTCATTTGTTTTGCTATGTAATCCTCATATTTTTTCCAGTAGGGTACCTATTCTAAATGTAACTATTTTGTGTAGGTAAAATTAATGACAAAATTAGAATGAGACAAAAGTCTGAAGATCAGATTAGGTTAAAAACTAGCATCCTCAAAGGTAGCAAACACAGAAATGACCTACAATAGCATGTATATTGTACTTTAATTTTTATTCCACAAAGGAAGCATTTGTCAAAGCTAGGAGGCTGGGAACACACAAAAGAAGTGTGGAATACAAGAAAGTAGAAAGAAACTTAAGCAAGGAGTAAAGAAGGCTAAAAGATGTCACGAAACAGCATTGGCCAGCAGGATTAAGGAAAGTCCCAAGGTTTTTTATACATATATAATGAGCAAGAGGGCAGCGAGGGAGAAGGTTGGCCCATTCAAGAACAAGAAAGGGAATCTATGCGTGGAACCAGAGGAAATGGGCAAGGTATTAAATGAGTATTTTGCGTCAGTATTCACCAAAGAGAAGGACTTGGTGGATGATGAGTCTGGGAAAGGGTGTGTAGATAGATTCAGTCATGTTGAGATCAAAAAGGAGAAGTACTGAGGTTCTTGAGAAACATTAAGGTAGACAAGTGCCTTACAGCACAGGACCAGGCCCTTTGACCCTCCAAGCCTGCACTGACCAGAGGGCCTAATGGGATATACCCCAGAATACTGATGGAGGCAAGGGAGGACATTGCTGGAGCCTAGAGGGAAATCTTTATATCCTCACTGGCTGCAGGGGAGGTCCCAGAAGATTGGAGAACAGCCAATGTTTTTCCTTTGTTTAAGAAGGGTAGCAAGAATAATCCAGGTAATTACAGGCTGATGAGCCTTACATCAGTGGTAGGGAAATTATTGAACAAGATTCTTCGAGACAAGATTTATTTCCACTTGGAAATAACTGGACTTATTAGTGAGAGGGAACATTGTTTTGTGAAGGGGAGGTCGACTCTCACTAACTTGATAAAGTTTTGAGGAAGTGATGAAGATGATTGATGAGGATAGATCGGCGTCCAACTGGACTTCAGTCAGGCCTTTGACAAGGTCCCTCATGGCAGACTATAGAGGATGAAGTCGCATGAGATCACAGGTGAGCTGGCAAACTGGCTCGGTCAAAGAAGACAGAGGGTAGCAGTGGAAGGGTGCATTTCTGAATGGAGGGCTGTGACAAATGGCGCTCCTCAGGGATCTGTGCTGGGACCATTGTTGTTTGTAATATATATAAATGACCTGGAGGAAAATGTAACTGGTTTGATTAGTAGGTTTGTGGATGACACAAAGGTTGGTGGATTTGCGGACAATGATGAGGACCATCAGAGGATACAGCAGGATATAGATTGGTTGGAGACGGGCAGAGAGATGGGAGATGGAGTTTAATCCGGACATGTATGAGGAAATGCATTTTGGAAGGTCTAAAACAAATAGGAAATAAACAGTAAATGGCAGAACCCTTAAGAGTATTGATAGGCAAAGGGATCTGGGTGTACAGGTACACAGATCACTGAAAGTGGCAATGCAGGTGGAGAAAATAGTCAAGAAGTCATACAGCAAGCTTGCCTTCATTGGCCGGGACATTGAGTTTAAAAATTGGCAAGTCATGTTGCAGCTTTATAGAACCTTAGTTAGGCCATACACGGAATATAGTGTTCAACTGGTCCCACACAATCAGACAGAGGTTTTGGAAAGGGTACAGAAAAGGTTTACCAGGATGTTGCCTGGTATGGAGGGCACTAGCTATGAGGAGAGGTTGGAGAAACTTGGTTTGTTCTCACTGGAATGACAGAGATTGAGGGGCGACCTGATAGAAGTCTACAAGATTATGAGAGGAATGGACATAATGGATAGTAAGAAGCTTTTTCCCAGTATGGAAGAGTCAATTACTAGAGGGCATAGGTTTAAGGGGCAAGGTTTAAAGGAGATGTACGAGGCAGATTTTTTACACACAAAGTGCCTGGAACTTGTTGCCGGGAGAGATATTGGAAGCGGATACTATAGTGACTTTCAAGGGGCATCTTGACAAATACATGAATAGGATAGGAATAGAGGGATATGGTCCCTGGAAGGGTAGGGGGTTTTCGTTAAGACAGGCAGCATGGCCGTGCAGGCTTGGAGGGCTGAAGGGCCTGTTCCTGTACTATAATTTTCTTTGCTCTTTGTTATGACAACAATTATAATTTCACTTGTCACCAGAATGCTGATGATCATTCATAAGATAGCTAAATCAAGATTCATCAAATATTCTGGCTTACTTGAGAAAGTATTGGAATAAATTAAAGCTATTACATATGCACTCATGCTAAATAATATGCTATGATAATAAATATGCTAATACTCTACATTTAATAACGGTAGATTTTGGTTAGATAAGTATTCATCCCAGAAATTTAGTAACTTATTATTAAATTATTAATGATGCATGCTTCTTCTGCAATATTTTTATCTCCACTGTTTTAACTTTTACTATTACAGAGACACCATCATGGACCAGCCACAATCCCATTACCTCGTAACACAGTAATTGTTCCTATCTATTAATTAATACTTTTCTCAAAAAATTTAAGCTGAGCCTCTGTATTCTCCCACATGTTAAAGTGTTTGTTAAATTCCAGATTAGAGCATCTCATTGTGCACTTGGGATCAGGGACTAAGTGCAGACTTACTATCTATCCTTCAGTCAACAGACAAGGGTCACCAATATCAAAAGTAAAATACTGTGGATGCTGGAAATCTGAAATAAAAATGGAAATGATGCAAATGTTTACTAGACCTGGCAGCATTGGTGGCCAAAGAAACAAATTTTCCAGGTCAATAACCTTTCCTCACATCTACTAATGCACAACCAAGAAGTAATGGGTCTGAAATATAAACTCTTGTGTTTCCCTCATAATTGATGAGCCAGCAGGCCTGCTGAATATTTCCAGCATTTTCTGTTTTTATTTCACAAGACCCACCACTTGAGTTAAGTGTTGGAGCAGCAGCAGGTCGTGTTCATCCATGTGCTAGACTGCACTCCCATTACAGGAAAAGGTGTAAATTAAATTAAGTCTGAAAGTGGATCATTTATTTTAAATATCTGACACAAGTGAATTGAAACACAATCAAATTAAAATATCAGTTGTCCCACTGAAAATAACAATAACTGCCATGTAAATAAGTTTTGGCTTTCCCTTAGGGTTATGTTACGTTAGAAGGTTATATTTAGGTGATACGAACCCATGTTTAAAAAGTAATGGTGAAAGGGTTGAAAACTGTGGTTTGAGTTTGAGCTACTTCCTGCTCAAACGCATTGGTAGGTTTGTCTTGCGCTGGCTTGACTTGTAACTGACTCGTAGTCGGGTTACGTAGCTGCTTAAAAGCTTCCACATGTCAATACACGGAACCCGCGTTTTTAAAGCTACCCGAACTTTAGATGTATAAAGAAATTAGCTCTCAGAGAAAGTCTGTCATCCGTGGATTCTCACGACACAATGAAATCGTCCAAATTTGATCCAGAAGATTAAAAATGGGCAATTACTCAATTGACCAAACTGCAACTATATTATCACAGAAAGGAGTTCCATTATTTCTGTTGCTATCGTACAAACTGAATAATGCTGGAAAAAAAGCCTTTCGACATCAGCGATGCATGATGGATGGTTAACAGGGTGATGGAGACGCAGAACCGAGACTGACCTGATGTATACTAACCATATCAAACACAGCTTTATTTCAGTCACACAGGAAAATCTGTTTGACAGCTATTCAGTAAAAAAAAGGATATATTATTGTGAGCCCTGAAATGAGCCCCTTGGCTATTAACAGCAACACTTTAAGAATGTGTTCTTGTGTTCAAGATGTACAGCCTGGTATCACTTTTCTCTCTTTCCCCACCTATCTTTCAATCAGATACCATGAATCTTTGACCACTCAAGTCAAAAGAAAGACCTGCTGAGATTAATTCGAATCTATCAGACATTCATTGACTTGGAGGGAATCGTTCTCTTATCCATGTAGAAACTCGCAGTTCTTGGAAAAAAAAGTTGGTCTTAATAAATGCATTGAGCGGAAAGCTGTATTTTTTCGAGAAGTGGGCAGTGGGGAAATGGAGAGGGAGAGAGAGCAAGAGCTGATTCTTCTCCCTGTTGACTCACCAGATGTAAGTTGCACCCAGCCGCAGATTTTGTAGACGGTGGCCGTGTTACAGAAGAAGAAGAGGACGAAGCAGGCGATGCAGCCCATGATGAGCGCCATGGACATCGCGATGAAGAAAGAGGCGGCTTTGAACGCCCCGGACGCAATGCTGGAGAAGTCGGTGAAGCTGCCGCGACAGGTCAACTCCCGGGAGAGCCCGTTGCCGATGCAGTAATGGAAGAGCCCGAAGTAGCCGGCTTGGGGGGTGTCCACCCCATCCCCGATCCAGTAGGGCTGGATGAAGCACACCACATTCACTATTGCAAAACAAATGGTGAAAATAGCCCAGAGTACACCGATCGCTCTTGAGTTCCTCACGTAATTGGTGTGATAGATTTTGGCTGCCTCCTGAGCTGGCAACATCGCCGGTGTTGCAAACCTTACCCGATCCGCGAAAAATACTTTCTGGTGCCAGAAGATATTTGATTTTCTGGGTCACACTGGACCTTGCGATAAACAGTCAGCCAACTCGCCAGGAATAATCTTCAGTCTTCCCCTCCCAAAAAAAGGTTACCTTCTGATGCAAAAAACAAATAAAGAGATCGCCTGATCGTGTTCCCAGTTTGACATTATTCCTTTATTTCTGGAGTTCGGCTTCCGAGCTGTGACTCTTGCCTCTTTTCATCAGGAGGATTTTCTTCCCCTCCCACAAGGTACGGTCTCTGTGCAAAGTGCGTGGATCAGCGACGCATAGCTCACGCTGGCAGCTCCTGAGTCCAGCCTCTGGTGCTGAAGAATTATTTAAGGATGGCAGAGCAGTGACTGGTTTGCGAGCTGCAAAGCCCCTTCCACCAAGGACGGTCTGAGACGGTACCTCGAACACAGCACAGCCAAACGCACTGTATGTTGGGATATGTAGTTCTTGTCAAGCTAAAATAATACGATCGCTGTAAATCACTGCAAATGGATATATACAAATATACTTGAAAAAAATGAACAGTTACCCAGAGGGATCGGGATCTTGGATCATGTTTCTCCTATCCAATTCAGTTCTAAATGCTAATTTATTCATTAACAGTTTTCTGAATATGCAGAATACATTTATATCTTTCTCTACTGTGGCTCTTTGCCATGTATATTGGCACTAACAGGCGCCTTAGTATCTGCATAACATATTCTTAATCAGCTGCTTCAAGAGGCCACACCACTGCATTTCACTGGAAGGCAACAACAATTTGCATTTATATGGCACCTTTAACATAGTTTAAAAACAATATCCCAAGGCTATTCACAGGGGTGTTACTTGATAACATTCTGGAGAAGCACGTTGGGAGTTTAACAATGTAAAAGGCAGGACATTAGTGCAAGTTGTTTTATCCTGCAAAATCTGGCACCATGCCCAATATTGGGACAGAACACCAAAAGTTTAATCAAAAGAACTACATTTTAAAGAATGATTGAAAGTGGAGAGTGGGGTGGAGAGGGAGGATAGTATAGGAGGAAATTCTAAAGCTTACGCAGTTGAAGGTGTGGCTGCCAAAGATGAACCAAAGAAAATCTGAGGTACACAAGGGGCTAGAATTAGAAAAATATGTAGAACTCAAAGTTGTAAGACCAGATGAGACCATAGAGATAGTGAGAGGCAAGGCTGACTCGTAACTGATGTACATTGAAAGCGCAGGGTAATGGGTGAATCGAACTTGGTGCAAGTTAGATTATGAGCATGAGAACTTTTGATAAGCTCAAAGGTAAAGGAGGGTGAAAAGTATGAGATCAATCAAGAGAGCACTGAAATAGTCAACTCTGGAAGTGATACTTTCACATAGCTTAGGGATTACAATATAATGACATGTATAATAATGATAAATGCACCTGCCTCATCAACAACTTGCATTTATAAATCATCTTCAACATGGATCTTTAAAATTCCAGGCTTGTCTTTGTCCTAATTCACCTCTGTGGTCACTAGCCTATATTTTCCCCAAGTTAAACAATCAGGCTTGCTGAGATTTTCCAGCATGTTCTATTTTTGTTTCAGATTCCAGCATCTGCAGTAATTTGCTTTTTTTTATGGGTTAACTCACTGTAATTTCTATTCCAAGAATGCCTACCCCGAAGAAGTACTGCTCTTCTCTCCGATAGAATTTCTGTTTGTCTCTTTTACCCTGTCCACCCTCATTGCTTTCCATTTCCATCCTGGTCTGTTTATGAAAACTTGCTCTTAGAGACATATTGCCTACCTCAGCAACTGTCTCTGACTTACTGCACATGGATTCCAACTGAAGTTCCATCCTTCATCTTTCGAATCCCCCCAGGTGTACAAATATCTCCAGGACATACAACGTTCCTCGGACTGCTGTTCTTGCCACATCCTGTGATCCACGTTCAATGCCATGGACTGCTATATGCACACACTTGATCACTCTCTCCAGCCGCATCAACTCATTCTATCTTAAAGCTGTCCTCATCCCCAGTTTTGTTTCATTCTTCATCTCATGCAACACCTTAACAGCTGGAGTACTGTGTGCAGTTTTGGGCGCCGTACTTACGCAAGGATATTTTGGCCTTGGAGGGAGTGCAGAGGAGGTTTACGAGGCTGATGCTGGAGTTGAGGGGGTTGAGCTATGAGGAGAGGCTGAATAAACCAGGCTTGTACTTGTTAGAGTTTAGAAGAATGAGGGGAGATCTCATTGAGACGTATAAGATGATGAATGGGATGGATAGGATAGAGGTGGAGAGACTCTTCCCGCTCAGAAAGGATAATAGGACTAGGGGGCACAGCCTCAAGATAAAGGGGGGGCGGTTTAGAACGGAGTTGAGGAGGAACTTCTTCACTCAAAGGGTGGTGAATCTCTGGAATTCTCTGCCCGTTGAAGTGGTGGAGGCTACCTCGCTAAATATTTTTAAGACGCGGGTTGATGGGTTTTTGATAAGAGAGGGGATTAAGGGTTATGGGGAGAGGGCGGGAATGTGGCACTGAGCCACGACAGATCAGCCATGATCTTATTGAATGGCGGGGCAGGCTCGAAGGGCTAGATGGCCTACTCCTGCTCCTATTTCTTATGTTCTTATGTATGTTCTTATGTTCCTTTCAAATGTTAAAGAACGCAAGTTCCAACAATATCAATATCAACACAGATGAAGACCCTTCTCCCCATCTCTTGGATCCCAACCCTCCTAATCCCAGTTCTTGCTGGGTATTCACCATTTCCTCTGACCTTCCTCTCTCTGAGGCTGAATGTACTCAGCAAAGGACTTTGCATACTTATGTCCTCACCTCAATGAATTTTGGGCTTGACATGATGCTAAACTCTTCTTCTGTGGTCTTTATCGCCTTGCTCACTTATTTGGGCAGGAATCCTCCCCCGCTTCAGCACATCCTTTCAGCCACGTTGAGCATTCTCCTTCCATTCGGACTCCACTCTTTGCCCTCTTACCAGCTCTTGATCTTTTCATTGAAAACTGTCATCGGCTGTCTCCATTTCTCTGCTACTTTCATCCATCTAATCTGTCTCCTTCTGAGCTTGCTGCACTTCGCTCTCTCAAGTCCAACACTGACTTTGTCATCAAACCCATCGACGAGGCAGTGTTGTTGTCTGAAATACTGACCTCTACCATGTTGAGGCTGAGTGCAACTCACAAACGTTTCCTCCTACCTCCCCCAGGCTATGACCTTATCACTGAACATCAATCCACTGTTTTCAGGACTGTCACTGACCTCATCTCCTCCGGAGATCTTCCCATCCAACATCTTAGTCTCCCAAACATGGACAGCCCACTTTTACCTCCTTCTCAAAATCCACAAACAGGACTGCCCTAGTAGCCCCAACATGTCATAGAGTTATAGAGGTTTACAGCATAGAAACAGGCCCTTTGGCCCAACTTATCCATGCCGCCCTTATTTTTTTTTAAAAACCCCTAAGCTAATCCCAATTGCCCACATTTGGCCCATATCCCTCTATATCCATCGTACCCATGTAACTATGCTTTTTAAAAGATAAAATTGTACCCACCTCTACTACTTCTGGTAGCTTGTTCCAGACACTCACCACCTTCTGTATGAAAAAATTGCCCCTCTGGACACTTTTGTATTTCTCCCCTCTCACCTTAAACCTGTGCCCTCTAGTTTTAGACTCCCCTACCTTTGGGAAAATACCTTTGGGACTATCTACCTTGTCTATGTCTTTTATTATTTTATAGACCTCTATAAGGTTACCCCTCAGCCTCCTACGCTCCAGAGAAAAACGTCCCAGACTATTCAGTCTCTCCTTATAACTCAATCCATTAAGCCCCTGTAGCATCCTAGTAAATCTTTTCTGCACTCTTTCTAGTTTAATAATATTCTTTCTATAATAGGGTGGCCAGAATTGCACACAGTATTCCAAGTGTGGCCTTACCAATGTCTTGCACAACATTAACAAGAGGTCCCCATTCCTGTATTCAATGTTCTGACCAATGAAACCAAGCATGCCGAACGCCTTCTTCACCACTCTGTCCACCTGTGACTCCACTTTCAAGGAGCTATGTATCACTTCCAAGGAGCTATGAACATGTACCCCTACATCTCTTTGTTCTGTAACTCTCCCCAATGCCCTACCATTAACTGAGTAAATCCTGCCCTAGTTCAATCTACCAAAATGCATTACCTCGCATTTGTCTAAATTAAATTCCATCTGCCATTCGTCAGCCCACTGGCCCAACTGACCAAGATCCCACTGCAATTGGAAATAACCTTCCTCACTGTCCACCATGCCATAATCTTGGTGTCATCCACAAACTTACTAACCATGCCCCCTATATTCTCATCCAAATCATTAATATAAATGACAAATAATGGTGGGCCCAGCACTGATCCCTGAGGCACACCACTGGTCACAGGCCTCCAGTTTGAAAAACAACTCTTTACAGCCACCCTCTGGCTTCTGTCACAAAGCCAATCTTGTATCCATTTAGATACCTCACCCTGGTCCTGTGAGATTTAACTTTATGCAACCTACCATGCGGTACCTTGTCAAAGGCCTTGCTGAAGTCCATGTGGACATCAGCTGCACTGCCCTCGTCTACATTCTTGGTTACCCCTTCAAAAAACTCAATTAAATTTGTGAGACATGATTTTCCACTCACAAAGTCATGTTGACTGTTCCTAATTAGTCCTTGCATCTCTAAATGCCTGTAGATACTGTCTCTCAAAATATCTTTCAACAACTTACCCATATAGATGTGAAGTTCATTGGCCTGTAGTTCCCAGGCTTTTCCCTGCAGCCCTTTTTAAACAAAGGCACAACATTTGCCACTCTCCAATCTTCAAGCACCTCACCCGTGACTATCGATGATTCAAATATCTCTGCTATGGGACTCGCAATTTCCTCCCTAGCCTCCCACAACGTCCTGGGATATACCTCACCAGGTCACACAGATCTATCTACCTTGATGTGCTTTAAGACTTCCAGCACCTCTTTCTCTGTAATATGTACATTCCTCAAGACATCACTATTTAATTCCTCATGTTCCCTAACATCCATGCTTTTCTCAACAGTGAATACTGATGAGAAATACTTATTTAGGATCTCACCCATCTCTTGTGGATCTGCACACAGTCAGCCTGTTCCTGCACTCAACTCATTTCTTCCTATCTTGACTCTATTCTCTCTGCTGTTGTGCAGTCCCTTCCCACCTACATCTGCAATTCCTCTGATGCCCTAACCATATTAACAACCTCCAGTTCCCTGGCCCAAACCACCTCCTCATAACGGATGTCCGATCCTTCAACACATCCATTCCCCACCAGGATGGCCTGAGAGCTCTTCTTCCTTGAGAAGAAGAGAGGCCTGAACAATTCCTATCCACCACCACTCTCCTCTGTCTGGCTGAACTTGTTTGCTCACTTAGCAATTTCTCTTTTGCTCATCTCACTTTTTGCAAATAAAAGGTGTGGCTATGGGTACCCACATGGGTCCCAATTATGCCTGTCACTTTATGGGGTAAGCTTTTCTGAAAGCTTGTGGGATTACTATCAAATAAACTGGTTGGACTTAAACCTAGTGTTGTGAGATTTCTTACTGTGCTTGTCATTTCAGCAGACCACTCTGCTCTCCTATCCATATGTTCATTATTGGCCTTTTGCAATGTTCCAGTGAAGCCCCAATGCAAACTGGAGGAACATCATTTCATCTTCTGATTCGGCCTTCCAGACTGAACATTAGTTCAACAATTAAAGCATGAACTCACTCCATTCCATCTCTATTCAGTTTATTTAATTTCTTTATTCATCCACTTTTATTACTTTTATATTCCTATTTTTGTTTTTCCACATCTAAAATCTAATTTTTAATCTTGCACTTCACCAATTTTGGCCTCTTGTGCAGCCCTAATTTTAATCATTCAACCACTGATGTGAAAGCTGTAAGCACAGGAATTCCCTCCATAAATGTCTCAGCCTCTCTTTCTTCTTTCAAGACATTCGTCTTCGACTTTTTGTCATCATCTCCAACATTTTGTGACTCAGTGTCAAACTTTGTTTGATATGTTTCTGTGAAGTGCCTCGGGATACTTTACCATGTTAAAGATGCTACATAAATACGAATTGTTGTTGTATGCATAACCATTGGCTGCATAACTCATCTTAACAATTCCCCTTCTTTACGTGTACAGATCCTGCCAGAGGAAACTGACACCAGAGGAGGAGCATGAAGCATCTTCATCACATAAACACCTATCAGACTTGTAGATGAGTCATGGATTCCCACTGAGGATCAGAAGCACTTGATCTTCCAACTGAAGTAACACTTCGAAAAAGCAGTCCAGGAATTAAATAACACACACAACACTTCCAACAAGAAAAACCCTTAGGAATCAAACATCACGGCAGGGACACATATGTGGAATGGAAATACTGATCAATTGTCCCTTCTTTAGAATGTCTGCTGGTGATATGTTGCTGAGAGAAACACGCTGGCACAGAACAAGTGGAGTACAAAAATGCTGTTAATGTTGGCCTACAGGGCTGCTTTTAACTAAAATCTGGTCAATCAATGCTTATCACAATAATCTACCTGACCTTGTAACAATCCAAACCACTGCTTCTTTATCTTGCATTAACTAACTAGGTTAGTATGATTGGCCATGCTAAATTGACTCTTGCGTCAGGGAGATTAGCTGGATAAATGTGTGGGGTTATGCAATAGAGCCTGGGTGGGATTGTGATTGGTACAGACTCAATGGTTCATATGGTTTCTTTCTGTATTGTAGGGATTCTATGATTCTATGAAGTTTAATCTCTCTGAATGATGTATGCCTTCCACTTACCTGGATGGGTGCAGCTCTCTAAAAATACTGAAAAAGTTCAACATCATCCAGAACAATGCAATGCGCTTGACTGGCATTCCATTCAACATCAGCACCCATGGCAGCAGTGTGTACCATCTACAAGATATACTGCACATACTAAAGGCTCCCTTTAAACCTGCGACCAGTACCATCTAGAAGGACAAGGGCAGAAGACACGTGCAAAGATCACCATCTTGAAGTTCCTCTTCGAGCCATTCCTGACTTGGAAATATATGACTATTCCTAGGTCAAAATCCTGGAATTTACTCCCTAGTTATGTGATTGCACAGTTTCCCTCTTCTAATGATAACATTATGCAAATGATACTTAATTCTTTCTAGGATCCTGTCAGAACTGTTCATTATGGCTGGACATTAGAAACTATAAGTTGACAATATGTTCTGTGAGAATTCAAGTGGTGGTACGTGTCTCAAAATATCTCTTTCCATGTTGGAAAAGCAGTTGCAGGCTAGTATCAATAACCAAGGGATACTTTTGGTTCCCTAGCAGCCATTCATCCTGCTTCTTCAAAGAGTTGTACTACCATTAGCTATTGCAAGATAAAGGCCTTTAAGGCTCTTGTCAGATAATTTGCAGCTAGACAATTCCTTTAATCTCAGATCTAAAAATAAGCTTTTTAGTTTGCTGGAGCGTTCACAAGTTAAAGCTAATTTTTTGCAAAATATAAGGAATTTAGGTCATTCTAAAAAATGTTGATTAGTTTATAGTTCAGAGATAGCTTAGTGCTGCAAGGAGGGGTGAAGGTGGAATCAGGGATATACCAGGAATAGTCAAGGTCAAAACGTCACAGTCATGGTGTAAGAATGGAAAACATGAAATGTAGTGTTCTGAGCCTAACTATCTTCAGCTGCTTCATCGATGGCCTTTCTTCCATCATAAGGTCAGATGTGGCGATGTTCACAGATGATTGTACAATGTTTAACACCATCGCCAACTCCTCAGATTCTGAAGCAATCCATGACCAAATGCAGCAAGACCTGGTCAATATCCAGGCTGACAAATGGTGGGGAACATTTGCACCATACAAATGCCAGATAATGATTATCTCCAATAAGAGTGAATCTAATCATCTCCCTTTGACATTCAATTACCATCGTTGGATCCCCTACTATCAAATCCTGGGGGTTACCATCGATGAGAAACTGAACTGCACCAACTAAATAGATACTGTGGCTAGAAGACCAGGTCAGAGACTAGGAAGCCTATGGCAAGTAATTCACCTGTCCACCATCTACAAGGCATAAGTCAGGAGTGGGATGGAATACTTCTGCTTACCTGGATGGGTGCAGCTCTAAAAATACTGAAAAAGCTCATCATCATCCAGAACAATGCAGCGTGCTTGACTGGCATCCCATCCAACATCAGTACCCATGGCAGCAGATCCTGCAAATATATACAAGATATATTGCAGGAACTCACCATGGCTCTGTTTAAACCTGCAACCACTACCATCTAGAAGGACAAGGGAAGAAGACACGTGCAAAGATCACCATCTTGAAGTTCCTCTTCGAGCCATTCCTGACTTGGAAATACATCACTATTCCTGGATCAAAATCCTGGAATTTACTCGCTAACAGCACTGTTGGTTGTACCTACATCAATTGGACTACACCAGTTCAAGAAGGCAGCTCACCACCATCTCTCAAGGGCAATTGGTGATGGGCAATAAATGCTGACCTAGTCAGTGATGTCCATATTCCATAAATGAATTTTTAAAAATAATGATTTTTACTATTATTTGTAGCATTCTAACAGATTGTGCTGGTTTACTCATTACAAGCTCTATAAACAGACCAATCCCAGTTAAACCTTAACTGAGAAGCCAATAGGATTATCATGTGATAAAGAACCATGTGTTAAGCTAATAATCAGACACTTAACGAGCTAAAAAAAAGTTGGATAAGTCCCCTGCATAAATGCTGTTGGCTAAGATAAAAATGTGGGCAGCCCAATGTACATGCCATTTGCCGACCATTCCAGTTTTAACTTATAGAGAAAAGGGCTATGTTTGAAATAATTATTTACAGATGAGTTTTCAAGATTTTATCAATGGGAAGGTCTGTGCTGTTCATCACTTTTTCCAACATGGAGCATGATGGCATATAGAGCAATATGAAATGACACTGGGAGCCACTCAGATGAAGTGGATGTGAGCACCACTGACAGTGTCCTCATGGTGCCATTTAGCTCAATGTCCACAATCTTTGTGTGGCAGCTGCTGGACCATGAAGCAGAGAATTATTCTGCAGCAGAGGTGAACACAGGGCCTCCTATCTACTGAAGCAATAGGATGGAAGGTATGGGGCAAGGAGAATCTCGAAGAAGCTTCTCTGTGAATTTGTAACATTCACAAATTGAGCATTAGCTGTTTTAGCAACAATTAGGTCAGCCTTAGCAGAAAAACTACATTACCATGTTCTCCTACTGGATAGCAAACTTAGTAGCAAAAAATAAATGTCTGGAGATAGTGCTGATGGACCTGCTTGTCAGTAGAAAATAGGTTCCAGTAAAGTCCCAAAAAAAATAAGCTACTGAAATATGTACCATCTATAGTTCAAAGAGTTCTTTCGGGCTAAGATTTTTCATGGAGTCAGTAACAACATAGCTCCTGGGTTTTCAGTGGAGTACTGGAGTACCACACTAGAAATACTATATACAGTTTTGGTTTCATATTGAAGGAAATATTATATTTGCATTAGAGGGAATGCAATAGATAGATTGATCTCTAGGCTGAAGGGATTGTACTATGGGGAGAAATTGAAAAGGCCTATATTTCTTAAAGTTTAGAAGGATCAGCAGTGATCCTACTGAAACTGAGAGCGACTTTGAGGTAGAAGATTAATGATGGTCATAGGCTTGATGGGCTGAATATCCTTTTCCTGCTGCAATTTCTTGTGTTTTTAGGTAGGAAATGTCTGTTCTCCAAGTTCATCTGATGTTAACATCAAGTCTTGAATCATTTTAGGATGAAACAGCAAATCCCTACGAGATGGAATCAAAGTTGGAATGAATAACGACAGATCACCCAACACTCTTGTTACTCTAAACAGGGGTTCAATGCAATATTACATTGTCATACATTAAACCACTCTTTGAGCCGGTATTTAGAAACAAAGGGCTCTAGTTTGTCTACTCACAAACACCTTGGCACAAATTTCCAAGTATTTTGTGCTCTTGTTAACTGCTATGCTTAATTTCATGAGACATCTTTCTTTATCAGAGTTGTCTTCAGTTACACCTGTAGATATACCATTTAATTGAGCAAAAATAGTTTTGGATTTATGCAGTGAAGTATAAAGGTAGATACAGTGAGGGCAAAAATGTACTGAGGAATCAAATTCCTTTCTTTAATTTGCCAAGAAACCATTTGGGGTTTTATCTTCTAGTTAGATGTAGAGATAAACGATGCCTCAATGCGGCTTGCTGATCTCATACATTTAACCCAATTTAAGTCATAATTGTCTTACCCCCAAGCTATTGAATGAGTGAATAAACTATTTCTTGCCAAATCACCAAGAAGTCAAACCATAAATCAAGCATGAAACAAGATTTATTGGTTGCAAATTGCAACTTAGGGTATTTTAATTTTTGATGGATGTAAAGGTAACCAGAGTTATCTAACAGTTGAATGGAAAATTAGTTGTAGACATAATTATTGAAATTCAGTAGCAAAGGTTGTGCCAGCAAATCCATGGACCAATGTGCATACAAACTAGGAGCAGAAGTAGGCCATTTGGGCCCTTGAGCCATTCAATAAGATCATGATTTGTTTATGTATGTCAGCACTAAGAGGCACTGAACATAACTGTAGCAGTGACCAGAATCTGATGCTATAACTTGGTAAGACCGTGTATTATTGAACATCAACGTTTATGACTGAATTCTCATGAGCCACATGGTGTCATTCTTTCTCTTTTATGCGTTAGTTTCCAGAATGTTGCATTGATGAACCCATTCATAATGGGGTCAAAGCAATAATATCTGAACTGGCTTCACGCTCACCTTGCTCCAATCTTGAATTCTTAAAGGATACCTGCTTCTCCTGCAATTAACTGTCGAGTCTAGCAAGCTGGCTCAGTATTTTATTAACTATCATGTTAAGGAGCTTTCTGAATCTGCTTGAACAGATGAAATTCCGACAGCTACAAAGCAAAAGCTTGTCATCTCAAAAAAGATTACCCCAGACTGTCTACTAACCAATTGGAAGGGTGCAGAATCTTTTATTTCTACATCTTTACTTTAAAGGGAGGTCACCCCAAATACATTAAACAATAAAGAAACACTGACACCAGAACCTTTTGTTGCCTTCTCCTCCTCCACTACTTACCCAAATAAGAGCCATTAAACGTGGATCCCTATATTATCATTGAATCACTGCAGCATGGTTTTTTTCTTAGAACTCAGATTGTCTTTTAGAGGGCACACAATCCTTTGCATTTCTTGAGCTTTTCATTACAAATGTGGAGAGGTGATATATTTATGTTCCACTAGGTATTAACAAGGTGATTTGTGTTAGCAATGATGGTGTCTCATTGTAGTATTGGATCCCTATAGTATAAACACAGTCCTTTCTGGGGTCATTACCTAAGATCTTTTATGACCTTAATTCCTTTATGGTCTTCAGCTTATAAGATTTTTATGGCCAAATTATTTAAGAAGAACCGTTGCCTAATGCTTGGATTATGGTTAACTTTATTTGTGTAAAATATATTTTCTCAGCGTTTAATTGAACAGCTGAACTCCATTGTGTGTGGTCAGCTTTTGAGGTACATTTATGTAACTTCTTCCATCTGCATTTTTTGGGTAATTTACAGGGTACTATTTCAACATGATTCTCCAACTAATTGAATCACTTGGTTCAAAGGTTTGAATATTAAACAAACAAAGAACAAAGAACATCCCAGCATGGGAAACAGGCCCTTTGGCCCAACGAGCCCGCGCCGCCGCATCTTCCTACACCTATCCTGCCCTGTGTGTATGTGAGTGGAACCCCTAACGTAGCCAGATTCAGGGGAGAATAGTGTCAATTTGGTACACCAATCAGCCTAAGAGCACAACTTTGGGGTGTGGGAGGAAACCGGAGCGCTGGGAGGAAACCCACGCAACCACAGGGAGAATGCGCAAACTCCCACAGACACAGGCCCAAATCCATGTATCTGCACAGCTAGCAGTGATAGTCACTGAGCTGTTGCGGTGCCCGTCTGCTGGTCCAGGATTAAGCACACACAACGACACGAAGTACTAGGCCACTCCCGGAACCTCCAAGAGCAGCCCACGCACGACCCACCATGTGCATGCCCCTCATTTGACAACAAGGTGGACCGACACCTGTGGAATAAAAAGACAAAACGTTAACATGTAATACTACATTTCCGGTGTCGCCCTGAGGCTCTGTCGCTATTTAATACCCTCTACTATAACCCTCCATCCTTGTTTCGCTCATGTGTCTATCTAAGTAAACCTTAAACATGTCCAACGTGCCTGCCTCCACCACCCTACTCGGTAGCGCGTTCCATACCCCCACGACCCTATGCGTGAAAAACCTTCCACTCATATCCAAATTATACTTCTCCCCCCTCACCCTTAGATCGTGACCTCTCGTAATTGTCCCCAATCTAGGGAAAAGCCTACCACTGTTGACTCTATCTATTCCCTTCAGTATTTTATACACCTCTATCATATCCCCCCTTAATCTCCGTCTTTCTAAGGAGAAGAGCCCCAGTTTCTCCAACCTTTCCTCGTAACTCAGTCCTTCCATGCCAGGCAACATCCTGGTAAACCTCCTCTGCATCCTCTCCAGGGTCTCCACGTCCTTCCGGTAGCAAGGTGACCAGAACTGGACGCAGTACTCCAAATGCGGTCTAACCAACGTTCTGTACAACTGAAGCATTAGACAGCAGCTCTTATACTCTATACCCCTTCCTATAAAGGCTAGCATTCCATAAGCTTTCTTTAGAACCTTCTCTAATTGTGTCGACACCTTCAGAGACTTGTGCACCTGCACTCCCAGGTCCCTCTGTATTCTCTATACTCTTAATCGGTCTACCTTTTATCACGTAACTCCTCCCTGCATTATTCCTTCCAAAATGCATCACCTCGCATTTGTCAGGATTAAATTCCATCTGCCATCTATCTGCCCAATATACCAACCTATCTATATCCTGCTGTGTCACCTGACAGTCCTCCTCAGTATCTGCTAATCCTGCCATCTTGGTGTCATCCGCAAACTTGCTGATCACACCACGTATGCCCTCTTCCAAGTCGTTTATATATACTACAAAGAGGAAAGGTCCCAGTACTGAGCCCTGCGGCACACCACTGGTGACTGGCCTCCAGCCAGAAAAGGTCCCCTCGACAACTACTCTCTGTCTCCTATTGCCCAGCCAGTTTTTGATCCACCTAGCTACCTGTCCTTGTATCCCATGTGCCTTAACCTTTTCTACCAGCCTACCGTGAGGGACTTTGTCAAACGCCTTACTGAAATCCATATAGATGACATCAACTGCTCGCCCATCGTCAACCATTTTTGTCACCTCCTCGAAGAATTCCACCAGATTCATAAGGCAAGACCTCCCCCGAACAAAGCCATGTTGCGTATCCCTAATCAGATCGCAACGCTCCAAATGCTCATACGTCCTAGCCCTAAGAATTTTTTCCAATAATTTCCCTACCACCGATGTCAAACTCACTGGTCTATAATTACCAGGGTTATCCCTACTACCCTTTTTAAACAGCGGTACCACATTAGCTACCCTCCAGTCTTCTGGGACCTCACCTGTGTCCAAAGAAGAGACAAAGATTTGCGTCAGAGGCCCAGCAATTTCATCTTTCACCCCCCTAAGCAGCCTGGGATAAATACCATCAGGCCCCAGAGCTTTATCCGTTTTTATGCTACCTAAAAACCTTAGCACCTCCTCCCTCGTAATGGATATTTCCTTCCACTGATCTACAGCTCCCTCCAAGACACTACACGACACCAAACCCCTCTCCTTCGTGAATACCGACGCAAAGTATTCATTCAGGATCTCCCCCATTCCCTCAGTCTCGATACATAGCTCCCTTCCTTTGTCCCTAAGAGGACCAATTTTCCCTCTAACCACTCTCTTGCTCCTAATATAAGAGTAAAATGCTTTTGGATTTTCCTTAATCCTATCAGCCAAAGCCATTTCATGCCCTCTTTTCGCCCTTCTAACTCCCCTTTTTTGCTCCCTCCTACTCTCTCTATATTCCTCCAGCACACTCTCCGTTCCCAGTTGTTTTGACCTAACACATGCCTCCCTCTTCTTTCTGACCAAGTCTTCGATACCCCCTGTAATCCATGGCTCTCTAATCCTGCCTTTCCCATCCTTCCTCTTTACCGGCACATGCCTTTCCTGCAACATTATCAGTTTGCCCTTAAAAGCCTCCCACTTACCAACCGTGGACTTGCCAGCTAACAACCCCTCCCAATCAGTGTCCTTCAGCTCCCTCCTAATCCAGCTATAGCTCGCCTTCCCCCAGTTCAGAACCCTCCCCTTCGGACGGCACTCGTCCCTTTCCATTTTTATCCTAAAGTAGACGGACTTGTGGTCACTGTTAGCCACATGTTCGCCTACCTCAACCACCTGCCCCGGCTCATTTCCCAACACTAAATCCAGTATAGCCCCCTCCCTAGTCGGGCTAGTTACGTACTGCTTTAGGGACCCTTCCAACACACATTTTACAAACTCCTCTCCCCCCATACCCCCAACTCTAGGCACCTTCCAATCCACTCCAGGAAGATTAAAGTCACCCACTACAACCACCTTATTCTTTCTGCACCTATCTAAAATGCATCTGCAAATACCTTCCTCCACTGACTTCGGGCTGTTGGGTGGCCTATCGTATACCCCTAGCATCGCAATCTCTCCCTTTTTATTCCTCAACTCCACCCACAGCGACTCAATCCCTAACTCCTCCATATTGTCCTCCCTCTGCACTGCTGTGATGTGCTCCTTAGCTAACAACGCCACCCCACCACCTCTCTTCAACCCTCCTCTGTCATTACTAAAACACTTATACCCAGGAACATTCAGCTGCAAATCCTGCCCTTCACGTAACCACGTCTCCGTTACTGCCACCACATCTAACTTCCTCACAAACATCAAGGCCCTAAGCTCATCCGTCTTACCCGTCACACTCCTCGCATTGAAACAGACGCAGTCCAACCCACCAGGGTCACTCAACCTCCTTCTCCCTGATAATTTTCCTTTCACCCAAACCTACCCTATCACCCAACTCACTCCCGACCCCAGTGTCTAATGAGCTATCAGTCACATCCCCAACCCCCCTCGCTATTAGTTTAAACCCTGCCTAAACACTCCAGCTAATCTCCCTGCTAAGACATTTGTCCCTCTCCCATTCAAATTTTCCCCATCCCTCCTGTACAGTTGCCCTTCTCTCACAAATACCTCCCAGTGGTCTACAAAAGTAAAGCCCTCTACCTTGCGCCAATCCCTCAACCATGCATTCAGCTGCATGATCTCGTTATTCCTAGCCCTGCTGGTACTAGGCAGCAGCCCAGAGAATGCCACCCTGGAGGTCCTGCTCTTCAGTTTGGACCCCAACTCCCTAAATTGACTACGTACATCTGCCCTATTCCGCCTTCCTACGTCCCTCTCCCCTGCGAGTATTATTACCTCTGCCTGGGTCCCCTCCCCTTTCAAAATTCCCTCTATCCTTTCCGTTATGTCCTGTACCCCTGCTCCAGGGAGGCAGACCACCATCCTGGAGTCACGCCTCTGCCCACAGAACCTCCTGTCAATTCCTTTGACCTTCCCATCCCCTACCACTATCACATTGCCAGCCCCCTTCTGTCCCTGTAAGTCATTCTGGCCCTCCTGTCTATCCTTTTGTGCACCTGTCGATGAATCTTGGGGGGCCACTTGGGAGGTCTGAGGACCAGGACTATTCTTCTTCTTCCTCTTAACAGTTGTCCACCCATCCTGCTCCTCAGCCCCTGGGACCTCCTCTTGCTCATGGGTCCTAGCCATTAACTCCTCATTTTCCCTGACCAGAAACGCATCCTCGAAGCGCACCTCTAGTTGCCTGACCCGGGCCCTCAAGTGCTGCAACTCTAAACACTTAACACTTATTCTGCTGGGATTTCTTTTTAAAAACTAGCAGTCTAGTGAGCAGTATTAAATTCTCAGTAATCTATTCTAATCCCTGATAATGACATCTGATTGTAACTGGTCTTAACAGGTTGACGTCCTGTAAAATTTGTGGTTGCATTCAGTTCCTTGCAATTGAGTAAGAGCATTCCCTGGTGACATACTGCTGCATGTCCAACCTTTGCTGTCTGATGTTATCATTTTCAGGTTTCATAAAGTAAAGTTAATTTAAGAAATTGCTAAAATTTCAACCGTGTTATGAATTCAGCCGCACATTCAAAATTTATGTTGTTAATTTGAATTCTTGATTCAGTGATTGTCTAGGAGCTCACCCATTCCTATTATGTGTATATCATAAAAAGATTATTGTCACATGTCACATAGCATCATACAATTATTAACATTCCTGCTTTTTGATGCAGTGCAGATTATAAATAATGAAAAACAAATGCATTGAAGAAAATTGGAAAGCATTGCTCTTCATTAGAGTTGAAAGCTATACTACCGTGACCTGCAGCTTCATTCTGCGCAAAGAAGAAAAACTTACTAGCACAGATCGATTTAATGATCTTATTAAACTGTGGATGCTGCCTGGCAGCCAGCAACCAGAATTGACCAAGTAAAAATGATATAGAGGGAAGTATTTCAGAAGAAGGAGAAAATGGAAATACAGATTATGAAGCATGAGGAGAAAAAAAGGGAATGGAATAGGTAGCAGTGCACTATCTGATTGCATCTGATAGACATATGTCCTAGGTTTTCTTTAAAAAAAATGTTTTTTTGATGTGAGCTTTACTGGCAAGGCCAACATTTATAACCCAATTCCCCTTGAGTAGGTGAGTGTAATAACCTGCCACCTTGAACAGCTACAATCCATATGGTATTGGCACATCCACACTGCTTAAGGGTCAATCATTTAATATGTGTATTATGGCATAATTTCAGGTCAAAACTAAAATGCTTGTCAAAATGCCCGTTCAATAAACAATTCCACTTCGGATCTAATCACAACACATGAAGCAATTTTGATGACGATAGCTAAAAAAAAGGTAAAGAATTCCATTAAGGCGCTAGATTTGTTATTTCTTATTTTAGTCCAAAACATCAGAAATCTTCCACAGTAAAAAGGAAAGATTATTTTGTTTTGCAGTGGTACTGTAAACACAGTACGGTGTTACAGAAATACTAGGTACTCAAAATCCTCTGCTGTGTTACATAGAAGCTTATTACAGTGCCATTCAGTGGTAAAAATCTGCTATTACAGCAACTATTGCAATTTCTTAGGAAAATTTTAAGTTGGCGATAGTGGAAATAAAAATCAACGTGGAAATAAAAATCAATGTGAAAATAAAAATTAATGCAAAAATAAAAGTTACGAAGAGGGTGAAAAAATGAAACAGGGTAAATGAAAAAACATTTTCTCCCAAATTATAGGAAAATATTGGTGTTTGAGATTGGTAAAGGAACTTTTGGCACTGGTGTTTACTTTAATATTCTCAATCAATAACAAAAACCCAAAATATCTGACCATATGTTTCATTGCTGTTTATGAGACATTGCTGTATGAAATCGGACTTCTTACATTGCTATAGTTACGACACTGCAATATAATTAATCAGCTACAGGGGTACTGAGTGTTGATAACCATTTGTGCGCCTCTAATCCCAGACTGAATTACAGTCATTAAAATACAGGATTTATTTCAGATTTTGGTTGTATACCTCAAGTATTGTTTTACATACAAAAATGCATTCAGCCTCGTATTATTACACTGCGAACACATCCACTGCTGATGCAAAGTCAGGATAATGTAAATTTGCATGGAGTCCGTTTGTGCTAACTAATCATAGAACATAGAACACTACAGCACAAACAGGCCCTTTGGCCCACAAGTTGCACCGATCACATCAATACCCACCAATCCACAGACCTATCTATAACCCCCAATCCCATTAAATCCCATATACTCATCCAGAAGTCTTTTAATCATGCTGAACCATTTGTTGGATATAGCTAAGACAGATTCTAATAAGGTAAAATGTTGCAACAGACTGAAGTTGTGACTTTAAAATTTCAATATTAAATATTCTAACGCTGAACACCCACAAAATTAAGGTCTTCTTCCATCCAGCTCTCACCCCTTTGATTAAGATCAACACTGAGATCCTGAAAAATATAGACCTTTTTCACTTCTTGGGAATCTTCTCTTGACAAATGCAAACATAGGCAATGAAACCATTATTGCCTCCAATATTCCAGCTCAGGCTTTGGCTGATTGGGGAAAGAGTATTTGCAAACCAGGATCTCAAACCTCTGACCAAGGAGATGCTTTACCAGACAGTAGTGATCTTTGTGTTTCTTTGGATAATCACAGCAGGCACCTCAAATCACTGAAGGAGTAGAACCAGTGGTGCCTTTGTAAGAGTCTCCACATCCAGTGACAAGAAACTTCCAATCATAGTATCCTTTCCCAAGCCAACATGTCCAGTTTTGAGGCACTAATCACTCAAAACCAACTGTGTTGGGCATAACATGCCATTCATGTGTCTGACACCCAAACTCCTGAAGCATTGCTCTACTTGGAACTCGATTGTGACAGAAGTCCCTCAGGGCACAAAAAGAGTTTAGTGATATCCTCAAAGCAGCTGAACATCACTGCCAACATATTGAAACCCTTGGTTTGTGACCGACCAAAATTAAGAAGGTGCATCCCAGAAGACACCAAGATAGCGCCAGAGCGAGGCGACTTTTTGCAAGCTGTGTCCAGCATACCGTCTAATTCTATCTTTCTATGCTTCTAAAACTTTGTTCTAACTCTTATAAACTCTCTAACAATACTTTACTTACCTTGCATTAAGTTGGTCTTTCGCTACACTCTAGCTATGACTGTAACACTACATTCTGCACTCTCTCATTTCCTTCTTTATGAACGGTATGTTTTGTCTGTATAATGTGCAAGGAACAATACTTTTCACTGTATGTTAATACATGTGACAATAATAAATCAAATCATTGAGAGACTTCCTTGAGAACAAGCAGAGACAAAGTTGAAGCATCAGAGCACACAAATCTCCCGACAACTTGACCCTCCACAACTGACCCCATATGTGTCAGAATTTGTAGATCACACATTAGACTTACCAGCCATTTCAGAATCCACAAAATTGGAATGGAAGCAAGTCATCTTTGACTCCAAGATATTGCCTAAGAAGGATAACAAAAGAAAGAATAAAATTAAAGAGTAGTTTTCAATGGTAGTCATTGTAAGAAGTCAAACTGTATTTAAAACCAATTAATTTTGACATTTCTAAGAATTGTCTCAAAGAAGTCCTGTGTATAGCTCTTCCATCATTAATCTCACTTGCCTTCCACTCAATCAGAAACCTTCCTTTTGTCCTTGTTCTCAAACCCTCCCCTTGTTCAGGTGTCTAACTTCTCCCAGTTCGGACGAAAGGTCATTGACCTGAAAGGTTAAATCTGCTTCTCTCCTCGCAGGAGCTGCCAGAGCTGCTGAATATTTCCATTATTTTCTTGAGTTTTTTTCTCTTGTCACCAAGGCGGTTGCTTAACCTGCCAACTACAAGTCCCGCCGTGCACTGCGCACAAGGCTCCTGGCCTGGGGTCGGAGTTCACCAATGGAGGATTTGGCGCGCGAATGGCTGGCGGACCCGAAAGAGAGAAGGTGTGTGTTAACGGATCCCAGCGGCCGGGGTGCGGCGGACAGAGGAAGGGTTAACAAAGTGCAGTGGAGCTGGCATCATTTTCACTGCGAGTGAGTGAAGCTGGACGACCAGGCTGAGGAACAGGGAACGCTATTTTCCTAGGATTTGAAAAGAGCGCGATTGATTTCGAACTCAGTGAGTTGGCTTTAAACTCTCAGGTGTTTTTATTTTAACGATAGCGTTTTAAACTAAAAATACCTTGCGCAGGTGAGGAGAACAAGCAAACGAAGCCAAGTTAGTGGCGTTTTGGACTGATGGCATCACCGATGTGTGTCGCCTGTTCAGTCTTTTAAGCAAAACACTTGGGTATCTTCCATGGATTCAATAAGTGGAGTCTTAAAAAAAGACTTATTTCAGTTTGCACACATTTGGGAATTGTTTTTAAGTGGATAGATGTGTCTCAAATATAATTAATTAGGTGCAAAGACGCATTAAATTGTGGATATAAAAAAAATTATAACAAATAAAACATTAAAAATACTCAGTCGGACTGTAGCATTTGTGGAGAGAGAAACATTTGATATTTCAGATGTGATCTTTCCTCGTGATTGAGAAAACTTGGCGTTCTTCCAGGAATGCCTACCCTGAAGAACTTTTGTTTTTTTCTCTAACAGAATTTCAACTTGTCCACTCTACGTTGGTCATCCTACGTTCCATTCTATTTTCCTTTGTGTGTCTCCTGCTCGCCATCCTATCCCACCCTTCCTCTTTCACTTGTCCAAAAGCTATTACATTTCTAACTTTTTTCCTGTCCTGATGAAAGGTCAGAGACCTGAAACGTTAACCCTTTTTTGTTCTCCACAGATGCAGCAGACCTGCTGAATATTTTGATCATTTTCCATTTTTATTTCAGATTTATGGCATCTATAGTATTTTGCTTTTGCTCAAATGAAAATTTGATCCATCAAGCCCACTACAGATGATGTAGCATGGACCATAGAACATTCCAGCACAGAAACAGGCCTTTTGGCCCTTTAGGCTGTGCCAAACCATTTTCCCGCCTAGTCCCACTGATCTGCACCTGGACCATATCCCTCCACACCCCTCTCATCCATATACCTGTCCAAGTTTTTCTTAAATGTGAAAAGTGAGCCCACATTCACCACTTCATCTGGCAGTTCATTCCACACTCCCACCACACTCTGTGTGAAGAAGCCCCCCCCAATATTCTCTTTAAACTTTTCTCCCTTCACCTTTAACCCTGACCGTGGCACATGGCAGGCAACAAACCATGTTGTGATTTAAATTTCCCATATATAGATGATCTGGAGGAGGGAACCGAGTGTATGGTGTCAAAATTTGCTGATGACACCAAGATTGGTGGAACGGCAAATTGTGCGGAGGGTGTGGAAAGTCTGCAGAAGGATCTAGATAGGCTGGGCGAATGGGCCAGGAACTGGCAAATGGAATTTAATGTTAGCAAGTGTGAAGTTGTCCACTTTGGTAGGAATAATGGTAGGAAGGACTATTACTTACATGGCGAAAAACTGCAGCATGCAACGGTGCAGAGGGACCTCGGGGTCCTTGTGCATGAGTCGCAAAAACCCGGCCTGCAAGTGCAGCAGGTGGTCAGGAAGGCGAATGGGATGCTGGCCTTCATAGCAAGGGAGATTGAATATAAAAATAGGGAGGTCTTGCTGCAACTGTACAGGGCACTGGTGAGGCCGCAGCTGGAGTACTGTGTGCAGTTTTGGTCGCCGCACTTACGCAAGGATATTTTGGGCTTGGAGGGAGTGCAGAGGAGACTTACTAGGCTGATACCGGAATTGAGGGGGTTGAGCTATGAGGAGAGGCTGAATAAACTAGGCTTATACTCGTTAGGGTTTAGAAGAATGAGGGGAGATCTCATTGAGACATATAAGATGATGAATGGGATGGATAGGATAGAGGTGGAGAGGCTCTTCCCGCTCAGTAAGGACAGTAGGACTAGAGGGCACAGCCTCAAGATAAGGGCAGGGGGGGCGGTTTAGAACGGAGTTGAGGAGGAACTTCTTCACTCAAAGGGTGGTGAATCTCTGGAATTCTCTGTCCGTTGAAGTGGTGGAGGCTGCCTCGCTAAATATATTTAAGACGCGGGTAGATAGGTTTTTGATAGGCAAGGAGATTAAGGGTTATGGGGAGAGGGCGGGAATGTGGAACTGAGCCATGACAGATCAGCCATGATCTTATTGAATGGCGGGGCAGGCTCGAGGGGCTAGATGGCCTACTCCTGCTCCTATTTCTTATGTTCTTATATGGAAATTTTGATAGATAAAGGGAGGAGCGACACAGTAGCACAGTGATTAGCAGTGCTGCTTCTCTGTGCCAGGGACCTGGGTTCGATTCCTGCCATGGGCCATTGTGTGGAGTTTGCATGTTCTCCCTGTGTAGGTTTCCTCCAGGTGTTCTGGTTTCCTGCCACGTTCTGAAAGACGTTAGGAAAATTGACCCAAACAGATGCTGCACTGTGGCAACTAGGGAAATTTCATGTAACTTCATTGCAGTGTTAATGTAAGCCTTATTTGCGACTAATAACAAACTTTTACGTTACTTGATTTTCTGGCTCTATTTGCAGTGGATGCAAACCTCGTTATGGCCAGAATCTCTTTTGGGATCTTTCCTACCCGTGATATCGTGGATTAACATGTATTTAAATATTCAAAAATGGCTTTATGCAATTGTTTCTGGGTTTGCCACATGCCACTCCACCACTGGAGTAATGCCACACTGGTTGGAATCACTAAAAATGGAAACCTGCCATGATGACCACACTGGGGGTGTGAAGGCCAGTGTAGCCCCTGAGTAGTCAACATGGCAGGGCACTGTTATATAAAATCCCAATGGGGGCAGAGGGTCTCTTTAATGAAATTAGAGTGCCTTGTTAACATCTTTAGGCTATGCCCCTCACAAAGACAATGCAAAGCACGCATCCTTGCTTTAAAATGGCAAAGTGTCATAAAAGCTGGAGAGAAAACCTGCCTGTCAACACACTGGTTTTCAGTCAGAGCCTGACTCTTTGCCATTTTTGGGAAAGTTCCACCCAAAATAAAATTAAATGTTTGTATATTTACCTTTCTTGATACCTGGCTAATTGCATACCCAATAAATCATGAAATGCATCGGTTTCAGTGTTGCATACTAGTGTTCTGAATTCTGCTCATGAATAACCATGTAGCAACATAACTGTGACCTGTTCAATCACAGAACCAGGAAGCTAACAGTTGCATTTTTTCAAATTTGTTGTATTGTTAGGATAAATACACGTTTATAACTTAATTGTTTGCATGCGTTATTACCTCAGGAGTCCCCTAGTAATCTACCTGTGGATCGCTCCTCTTCTGCATCTACCTCTTACCCCTTGGTCCCCTCAAATAAATTAGCATTGTCAAGTGCCAAATGTAACCTAATGACACCTAGCTGTATAGCTGCATCATTTGTCTCGACCCATCCAGTGTCACTGTGTTATCAGATTACTCACCTGACATCTTCTTCAGTTTCATTCAGTTAAGCTTTCGGAAGACCACTGCCTTCAACTTCTGCCACAAACTTTATATCCTGTCCACCAATTCTATCCTATTCCCCAGTAATCATATATTGTTTTTGTCCAAGCTTTTGACTGTATCCTCTCCAATGCAAAGACATATTACTTTCACCTGTCATGTGCCTGCCTTGGACCATTGCATGCCCTCAGGTTTGACTGTGCACATGTTATCCATGCCTTTGCCTGTACCCTCCAAAAACATCAGCTCATCCCAATTTCTGCTGTCTGTACACTGCTAGGCTCCAATCATCTATGACTGTTTTAAATTAGCTGCCAGTGCTTCCAGTTTAAAATTTTGATCCCTGTGTTTGAAAACCATAATGCTCAGTGCGGTGAGAATAAAGATTGCACTGAGAGAAAAGTGAAACAAGCAAAATTAGAGGAGCAGATAGACAAATTGATGCAGCAGAATCTTGACATCTGCAGAGAGGACATAAGCCAGAAGAATATGAAGATACAAAACAAGAAACATTGGAACAGCTGACTGAATTCAACGAGTCATGGAAGAACATCAAGTCTGGCGATAGGATTTTAGTTAATGAATTCAGTGGCATGCAGCTTGCAGTCCAAGCAGCTACTAGTCAGACCTTTAAAATTCCACAGGTTATCCAAATGTTTATGAAGAAGCAGCCTGGACAGCTGCAGACTAAACTGGCATAGATGTAATAGGGAAACAGCCCAGGGATGTCAACACGCAGCAGAAGGTTGAGGTGCTTATGGCCATGAAGAAGCTGAAAGAAAAACTTACGCCAGAAGAAGAAACTTTTCTTCCGACAAATGTGAGTGGCGCACTCAGTCAGTTTGAGGTTTCCTGAGACCTCAGGACAGAAGATAAAGCCCTGGCCCTTGCCAGTTCTAGAGTGGAAATCACAAACAAGTGAGGAGTGATTTACAATCCCATTTTCTGCAGACCATTCAGATTTGTTGTTTACATTTTAATGTCTTGCTTGTTTTTTGCTTAATCCTGAACAAAATGTAAAAATGTTCTTTGTATAATATAATGTTAATATTTCATAATGTTTCATAATAAATAAACATAATGTTTCCAAATCTTTCTGTAGGTATTAAACTTTAAACACCAGAACTTTGAATCTTTTATAAACAAAATCCTTCTTTTCATGTAAAGAAGAAATGCCCTTGCTCCACCATATGTGTCCTTTCCAATATGGACTCTTGTGCAGTTTCTTCCCTCAGCAAGCATTGGTGGATCACTTTCAGTCCTCAGCTCTGGAAATCCTTTCTTTAAACTGCAGCCCTTTTTGGGGTGCATCTTAAAACCTGTCACTTTATCTTTCAGGCAGCCCTCCTTATCTCTGGCAAAGTATTAATGTATTTTTACTGATTATGTTTCATTAGGGAGCACTTTAGGTTGTTTTTCTATGCCTCGTTATTTTGAGTTAGTTTACTTGGTTTGCCAAAAAAGATTGGTAATTAAGCATGCAAATAGTTGTAATTATGAAGCAATGAGTAACTGGGCTGCAAATAAAAAAAATCTAGAAATTAAATGGTGCTATGTGAAATTAGGCAGCAAGATATTTGCAGGATATAGATACTTATGTCCTGACTATGTATCATAGCCTAAGAAATATTCAAGTTATTTATGCCATTGGTATTATGTTTGTCTTCATTCCTGTTGGTTGAGATATTTCTGCATGATATGTATAAGACCAAAACTTGAGTCTGTTTTTCCTATCCCACCCTACAATGTCATTTTTTAATTTCCAAAAGGCAATGCCTTTCATTATGCTAGATAATGGAGGTTTCATTGTCCATGTGTTGCAAGTGTGATAGGTCTATTTCCTTTCATTGATAATAAGCCTTGGACGTTATTTAGAATATGTGTTGTGTTAGTGAACAAGAGAACACTGTTTTCAAAAGATTATTCACTACTAAGGTTAGTTGATACATATATGAAATGTGTATCATAAGATAATCAAATTTCAGACTTGGCTTTTACTTTTTAGTCCCACAGGAGAACTTTGTTGCATATTTGTGTGTAAAGATGTCCATTCCCGATTATGGGAAATATCCAGAAGACAGAATCCTGTTCCTGAAAGAGAAACTGATTTGTCGGGACACTCAGATGTTTACACTGCTGTCAATACTGGGAGAGGTAATTCTTTAAAAAGCATTAGTTGAATTTTTGAAAGCAAATTTTTAGACCAAAAGTCATGGTGTTGACTTTTACATTGGTAATGTTTTTGTAAGATTGACATGCATGTGTGATTTGGGCACATAAAAGACGATTGCATTGGAATAAGGTAAAAATGAACAACACGAAAGATCAATGATCGTTAAACAAATAATCACCCTCAGAACCATTGGGAGCACTTGTTCCACATTTTAAAATGATATGATAATATTGCAGTCAAGTTCATTCCACACATCTATGACCCATTGGCATAATATTGTGAGGTAACTTGCATATTTCCACCGTTGCTCAAAATTTTTTCACCTTCCAACATCCAGGTATTCCTCGCCTTTTGATTACTGCCCTTGAGAAGTTTATTTATACACATATTGAAAAAGCTGAACAACATTTGTGAGAATAACTTCCATGTTGGTGTTGATTGATCTCACAAGATCAACTGTATTGCTAACAAAGTAGACTTGAACCTGTCCCAGATGATATTTTCTTTGTATAGTCTTCCTAGTCTCAAATTCCTCACTTCTTTGAACTATTTTTTTGCAAGCTTTCACCCAGCCTTTCCCCGAACACGGGCAACAGTGCCTTTCTGAAGTTTTTCTTTGGAGTGAGCTTTATACTTGAATATCACTATTAAATTTAGTGTCATTTGGCCAATGTGATGGAACCATGGTGAACTACATCATCTTGTGGTTGGTAACCTTAACAAGGGTGTTTATTTTCACCAGTCTTGGTAACTTGTTTGCTGGCGTGTAGAAGTTCATTAGTGTTTTAACCATATTTCCAATGCAAGTCAATCAATGTACATTATTCTCTTGATCTCTGACAAAATAATGGAACATTATGGTTTTATCATTGAGTTGAGGTGGCAGATGCTGTGGAATGTTCATTTTCTGAAGAAGTGCTAAATAGAGCCCTTTCTTGAATCTTGTGCACCACCTGACACTGGCCCTGGATTCTGAATTACTGGTTGGAACTCTACCACCTCGCCTGCTCCGGAATTGGGGCGGGCAAGGTTCTCAAAATGGAAATCTCTGGTGGCCTTGGGCAGGAATTTACAATCTCGCCTGAGCAAGGCTGTAAAATCCCACCCACTATCTCTCTCTGCTTCTCTAAACCTGTAAGGTCAGAAGGCTCTTGTGAGTGACCATTTTGTTGATGCTCATTAAAGATTTTGCCACTTTTTTTTCTCCAGTTTAAATTAAGGTGTGTACTTGTTACTCTTTGTTGAAGTCACCCTAACAGATCATGTGGTATACATTAGTCTTGTGGGAGATTGCTGCTCGAATTGGCAAGTAAAAATCTAAGATTTCTGCATGTACATTTTAAATTTAGGAACCAATCAATAATCAATTAATAATCACAATGCGATTTGATGCTCAAAAAACACTCTTCTGTGTGGTGTGAGAAAAATTACTCATTTAGGACGCAAGTCTTGGGGTTGACTTTTACAGAGATTGGCTTCTTACCTGAATGTAATTGAAGTTTGGGGTAATTTTATATCCCATTCTATTATGTTTAAAGATTTAAACTTCAAGTTACTTAATGATTTAACAACTTTTTTTAGATACCTTGTTTAAGATAACTTTTTTGTCTGTTACAATCATTGCAAGTGACATCTTTAAAGAAACAGATACTTAAAATTCCAATGGCTGACCTAAAGGAATTGGATAAGATTTCAATCTTCATTTTTTTTTTACAGTCAAAGTCTTAAGCTTGGTATTGTTTCCTATTAAGTAAACTGCAGAAATGATAAGCCTTATTATTGTCTTAACGCAACCAATTATCTCATGCTGCACATTACAATTCTATGGAGAATGTTCTGGGTATTTTCAGGAAACGGTCTAAAATTGGTCCCAGCTTCAAATGGGCTTGTTTTTTTGTTTTGCTGAACTGTACCCAATGACCATCAAAAACCATTCCCTTCATTCTTCTGAGAATTGCTGATTTGATCTGCAGCAGCACAGTTCACTCTGATGGTTCTTTCCTCCTAGCCATGCCAGCACCAATCTTTGGCATTCTTAAATTCCTGTCAGTTCCTCCTGTTTGATTAGAGTACCCAGTATTCTGCCTGGTAGCTGTCATGGTCACCTTTCTCTCTCTGTCTCTCTCTGTCTGTCTCTGTCTGTCTCTGTCTGTCTCTGTCTGTCTCTGTCTGTCTCTGTCTGTCTCTGTCTGTCTCTGTCTGTCTCTGTCTGTCTCTGTCTCTGTCTCCCCTGAACATCTGCTCTTACCTTTCTTTACCAGGTATTAAGAACATAAGAAATAGGAGCAGGAGTAGGCCATCTAGCCCTTCGAGCCTGCCCCGCCATTCAATAAGATCATGGCTGATCTGTCGTGGCTCAGTTCCACATTCCCACCCTCTCCCCATAACCCTTAATCCCCTCGCTTATCAAAAACCCATCAACCCACGTCTTAAAAGTATTTAGCGAGGTAGCCTCCACCACTTCAACGGGCAGAGAATTCCAGAGATTCACCACCCTTTGAGTGAAGAAGTTCTTCCTCAACTCCGTTCTAAACCGCCCCCCCCTTTATCTTGAGGCTGTGCCGCCTAGTCCTACTGTCCTTTCTGAGCAGGAAGAGCCTCTCCACCTCTATCATATCCATCCCATTCATCATCTTATACGTCTCAATGAGATCTCCCCTCGTTTTTCTAAACTCTAACGAGTACAAGCCTAGTTTATTCAGCCTCTCCTCATAGCTCAAGCCCCTCAACTCTGGCATCAGCCTAGTAAACCTCCTCTGCACTCCCTCCGAGGCCAAAATATCCTTGCGTAAGTACGGCACCCAAAACTGTACGCAGTACTCCAGCTGCGGCTTCACCAATGCCCTATACAGCCGCAGCAAGACCTCCCTACTTTTATATTCAATCCCCCTCGCTATGAAGGCCAGCATCCCATTCGCCTTCCTGACCACCTGCTGCACCTGCAAGCTGGGTTTTTGTGACTCATGCACAAGGACCCTGAGGTCCCTCTGCACCGTCGCCTGCTGCAGTTTTTCGCCCCGTAAGTAATAATCCTACCATTATTCCTACCAAAGTGGACCACCTTGCACTTGCCAACATTAAATTCCGTTTGCCAGTTCCTGGCCCATTCGCCCAGTCTATCTAGATCCTTCTGTAGACTCTCCACACCCTCCGCGCAATTTGCCGTTCCACCAATCTTGGTGTCATCAGCAAATTTTGACACCATACACTCGGTTCCCTCCTCCAGATCATCTGTATAAATGGTAAATAGCTGAGGTCCTAGCACCGACCCCTGGGGCGCTCCACTAGTCACCAACCGCCAATCCGAATAGCACCCATTGACCCCCACTCTCTGCCTCCTATTTGACAACCAATCCTCTATCCACGCTAACACCCTACCCCCAACTCCATGTCCCCTGACCTTCTGCAATAACCTCTGTGAGGTACCTTGTCAAACGCCTTCTGAAAGTCAAGAAAGACCACATCCACCAGCTCTCCTCTATCCACCGCCCTAGACACATCCTCATAGAACTCCAGTAAATTTGTCAGACACGACTTCCCCTTAACAAAACCGTGCTGCATCTGCTCTATCAAGCAGTTCCCCTCAAGATGCCTCGCTATTTCCTCCTTGATGACAGATTCTAACATCTTACCTACAACAGACGTTAAACTAACCGGCCTATAATTCCCTGCCTTTTGCCTGGCACCCTTCTCAAACAACGGCATTAAACCTGGCATGTGGATTAAAACATGATCTGGTCACAATGGTCCCTATGGTAACCAAATCACGCAGGTTTGTTGTCAGGCAGAACTTGTAGATAACATGAATCTCCCCTGTTTAAAACATAACCATCCTTAAAACCTTCCGATTGCAGCAACTTCTCATTTTGGAGCAACTCTCCTCATCTTTTTTTTTCATGTTATAAGTTTTTCTTATTCAGTTTGCCTGAATATATTTATTCTTTTTAGTTTCTTGAGAGCCGTTGTAGGAGATTCACGTTGGAAAATGTGTCCTCTGATGAGACCCTGTGGTCTGAAGATTGACGTGACGTATTTGATGCAATTAGTGAAAATGCAGATTGCTGTCTTAATCTTTTAATTCCTCTGTTAATTCCATTTTTATTTTTTGAGTATTTTTCCCTGTGAATAAACACTTCAAAATGGATGTTTTTTATCACTGGGTATTTTTGTTATGTTGGGTGTTTGTATACCCTTGGTATATGCAAACTAGCTGCTGCATTGCCTACTGTATAATGGTGATTATACGTCAGAAAATACAGTGTTGGCTATAAAGTGCTTTGGGACCACTCAAGGTCATAAAAGGTGCTGTATAAATGTAATGTTTTATTTTCTAAATTTTTATTTCCTCGTACTGTTCTTTTAAACTTATGCCCAATAGTAAAATCTCAATCCCTCCCCAAATCTATATATTGTTTTTGTAGTTCATTGTAATTTGGAACGTTTCATGCTGCTTTTGGCCTGAAGTGTTGCAGCCTTCATTTTTTAGATCAGTTGAACCATGACCCTAACTAATTTTATTTTCTGGTAGACGCTCTTTCTTAGCCTGCAATGTAAATTTGCTAGAATATTTCTCTATATTTTTATAAGTATTCCATATTAATCAGTTCATTGTTCATGTGAAAATGAGAGCTAAAGCAGATTTTCTAACACTTTGAGATAATTTGAGAAAAGTATACCTGTTATTTTAATAATTTTGCCAATATTTCTTGTCTTTCCAGCCCCATCATCACAGTTACCCATCTGTTTTTGTGTATGGACATACTGCCACAGGGAAAACTTATGTGGTGCAAACACTGTTGAAGACCTTGAAGGTAAGATTAAGAGAGAATTCCATTTGTGAACATAAGAACGTAAGAAATAGGAGCAGGAGTAGGCCATCGAGCCTGTCCTGCCATTTAATAAGATCATGGCTGATCTGAAGTGGATCAGTTCCACTTTCCTGCTTTCGCCCCATAACCCTTAATTCCCTTGTCTATCAAAAATCTATCTACCCGTGACTTAAATATATTCAGCGAGGTAGCCTCCACCACTTCAATGGGCAGAGAATTCAAGAGATTCACCACCCTTTGAATGAAGAAGTTCCTCCTCAACTCCATTCTAAACTGCCCCCCCCCCCCTTATTTTGAGGCTGTGCCCTCTAGTTCTGCTTTCCTTTCTAAGCAGGAAGAATCTCTCTACCTCTACCCTATCTAGCCCCTTCATTATCTTGTAAGTCTCTAAAAGATCCCCCCTCAGCCTTCTAAACTCTAACGAGTACAGACCCAGTCTATTCAATCTCTCTTCATAAGCTAACCCCCTCATCTCCGGTATCAGCCTGGTGAACCTTCTCTGTATTCCCTCCAAGGCCAATATATCCTTTCTCAAATGCGGGGACCAAAACTGCGCACAGTACTACAGTTGCGGCCTCACCAGTGCCCTGTACAGTTGCAGCAAGACTCCCTGCTTTTATATTCTATCCCCCTCGCTATAAAGGCCAACATTCTATTTGCCGCCTTGATCACCTGCTGCACCTGCAGACTGAGTTTTTGCGACTAGTGCACAAGGACCCCCAGGTCCCTCTGCACTGTGAAATGCTGCAGCTTTTCGCTCTTTAAGTAATAATCCCTCCTACTATTATTTCTACCAAAGTGGATAACCTCACATTTGCTACACAGGATTATTACAGAGTGCAGTAACGTGGGAACCTTAAAATGTTGACATGCCTCACTGACGTTGTGGATTTCTATCAACTTGTAATTATTTAATGCCAATGACATGGAAAATAACTTTTGAGTATTGTCCAGGTCCTCAAAACTCAGTTAAATATCAGGCCATTTGATGAAACTCCATTGCACAAATTTACGTAATTTGAGCTTGGAAGCAATGAGAAAGTAAATGGCAATATGAAAGGTTGCACTGGCTAGAGAAAGGTTGAAGTTGAAAATGGTAGAAGGATCACTTTTCAGATTTCTTTGTATTCTTTCAAGTGGTTCAAGAGAGTGACAGAAAGCCTGTCTGTCCAAAGCAGCATTAAGTCTTGGGAATGTGTGGGATTTAGTGAGTTGTTGAGGTTAAAAGTGACATTTATTGTAAGTTCAAAATGTGTTTTTCAGAAGATAAGGAATGACTGTGTACCCTGCACAAATTAAGTACTAAACTGAATAATTCAATGAAATTACCTTGTCTTCAATGGTGTATGCTTGCTTGATATTTCTTTATAACTTGCTTTGCATTTATATTTTTTAAATTTGCAGGCTTTGCCACAATTTCAGCATGGAGTTCTGAGGGTGGAGTCAATTTGATTACTATTTTTGATTTCGTAATTATTGAAGTCACAAAATTAATTTTAGTTCATCTGATACAGAAATGTTAATGTGAGTTATTTGGAAAATGAGCATCACCATATCAACTAGGATGTTGATGTGATTTTAGAATTTCACTGTAAAATGTCAAGTCAGTTTTGTACTCATTCTAAGATCAGGAAGCAATGCATTTTCCCATAATGAGAATTACTATGAGGAATTTTTGATAAGGCTACAGTTTTCAAGTAGTTCAGGAAATTGAAGTTGCTGCTTTCCTGGAGAGATGTGGCCATTGGCCATTTTGATCCTTGGGTGGGATTTTTCATGCAGTCTACCTCCGAGCAGTGGAGTTGGCCCGCCATTGGCTGATGGCAGGATCTTCTGGTCCTGCTGTTGTCAGCAGGATTTCCCAATGCTGCTGGGAAACCTAAAGCAGGGGTGCGCTGTCGGCAGACGATCCCGCCAGTGTGAATGGTCATAAAATTCTGTTCGCAGATACAGTACCATCAATCTAGCTGTCAGAAAACCGGAATTTATTTTAAGCAGGTTTTGAAGGAATACACCATGGGGAGAAGTGTATAAGTAATAATTTTAATGATTTAAGCATTTAATCCCCAAAAGATTTGTATTCTGCTAATTTTAGTTAATTAACCACAAATCCACAGCAAAAGGCAAAATTCCAAATGTGCTCTTTGGTCAGTGGTACAATGAAGAACAAAATGAACCCCATGCAGTATTGTCTGCCTTTCATCTGAGTGGTTAGAGCAACTCTTGACCCTGCTCTGCCCAACAGGTTCACCATAAGTGCCCCTCTGCAGGTATTGCTGATGAATGAAAGTATAGTACTGCAGTGTCCCGTGCTACTAACAGGTAAACTATACCTATAACCACCCTATAAACACTATCTTTCATGACCTTTAAAATGGGAAAAAAAGCAACATAGCAGAGAGAAATATGCAGTCTCTTGGGCCAGACAAGATTCATAAGGGAGGCATAAACACATAGGAGGAGTACACATGTTGTAATATGCATGAGGTTGAAACGCCAAAAACTGGTAAGGTCCGAAATCTGGCGTGAACTCATTCCCAGGTTGCTGGTTTTGACACATGTTACTGTTCAGCACCTTTAAGAGTAGTAGCAAAAAAGTAATTTTTGCATGTTTAATCTCCAAACTGCCTTGTCCCTCAAAATTCAAGTTCCTTTTGACTGATTGTGGTGAACTAACAACTACTGGGGGGTCTGGCCCCTATCGTCCAATTTTTCCAGCTGAAAGAACGATGAGTTAAAAACAAATGTTGAAATCTAGGAGGAGGTGATATGGAAGACAATAATGTTCAATGAAAGAAGACCAATGAGCTACCAAAAGCAGGTATAGATGTTATGTGATTAGAATAGACTTGTCCCATATATCTCCCTTCTATTTTGTTATAAAAGGTGGGGGGAGTTTTTGTTTAAAATTAAATACTTTAGTTGGATTTAATTGTTACAAGTCACTAAATGTAGTAAACATGGCAACCAATTTGTTCAAGCAAGCTTCTAGAACACCAGTATGATAATTAACAGATAATCTTTTGGTGGTGATGATTTGAGGGATAAATATTGGTTAGGACACCTGTGGTAGGTTGCTGCATTTCTTCAGAATACTGCCATGGGATGTTTTACATCCACTCCGAAGATGTGCAGGCTAGGTTGATTGGACATGCTAAATTGCCCAGAGTCTCAGAGGGGTTAGACGGGTAAATACATGGAGTTATGGTGATAGGGCCTGGGTGGTATTGTGGTCAGTACAGACTTGATGGGCCAAATGGCCTCTTTCTACATTATAGGGATTCTGTAATTCTATGATAATTAAGAGCACAGATTGGCCCTTGATTTAAGCATCTCATCTGAAAGGCCCTATCTTCGACAATAGTAACTCGCTTACTGCTGCACTGGAACATTAGCTTTGGTCTTCATACTTTAGTCCTGAGCGAAACTTCAACCCAAAATATCCTGAGGTGAGAACCTACTGAGCCACAGCTGACACGATGAAATGCAATAGTCAGTTGATTTCCTAGACCCCAGTTCTTTATTTTTGAAAGCCATGTTGACTGTTTAAACTAGAGGGCTTTCATAATCTTTCTGCACAACAGTAACCAGAAGTCTCCCTCAACCACACCCTTCATAGAAAATTGAGGCCATTGGCAGCTCTAATGATATGGCTACCTACCACCTGGAATTACAAAGTTAGAATAAGAAACAAGATGGAGGTAGCAAAACTTCAACAAAGTCTATATAAATAATATAACATAAATAGGCAAGTGATTGCATGCCCCTGACTGGGGAGATCCACTATTTGGTTTAAATCTGTCAACCAATTAGGCAAGTGAATGGCAGCAAACAGCATAAATGAAATAAGTTCTACCAAATTTTATTCTAGTAAAGATAACTAGGGATGTTAATTCTTTGCAAAATGGTTGGTTTCAAAATTTGAGGCCATTCTTCATCAGCTTTTGAGATATGATTATTCATGTCTTAATTGTAACAAGATAGAAATATTAATTTATATTCACTTTCAATTAGTAAAGCATGATGTATATTGTAGTGAAACTGATCAGTTTACTGTTAAAGACATTTACTTAGTATGGAAGATATTGGTGCTCTAAGATAATACTTGCGCCTCAATTTTGTTCTCTTTGCACAAAGGAAACAAAGAAAATTAAGAAATTGTATTTAAAAGGTGTATGTTTTTGTTGCTAGCTTGGAGCTGTAATGAGGAATAGTCTGTGTTCAGACTTTCTCACCTTAGCTGTTTTGTTGTAAGTTTTTTTTTGCAATAGTGGCAATCACTTGCATGAAGAAAATGAGCAAATAAATCTTTTAAATTAACTGATTCCATTTGAAAGGAATGAGCATTTGAAGATGAGCACCAATATATATTAATGAAAAAGTTTATTTTCAAATGAAAATGTTTTTTGCCTTTAGTATTATATTGAAATTGTTTACTGGTTTTAACAAATGTATTCTAAAAGATTCTCTTCACGAAAATGATTTTTTAAATGACTAGTTGGTTGAGCTGCAGCTTTTTCATTTCTCGAAATCAAGGACAGGTCACTAAGCATTATACACAAGTCTGGAATTTCTTTTGCCATTCTGCCTCTAAATAGGCATGACAGTGGATAAATTGAATGGCAAGGCTCATCATGCTTTCTATCCCAACCAACAGAGAGTACATTGCCCAGAATTGCTGCTGGCCACTGCAGTGGAGGTGGGAGAGTGGGATGTAGAATGGAGAGGAGGATGCCTAATTTCCCTACCATTTTCACTTCACCAACTTCGCCTACATTCGCTCCTTGGGACTGCCAGTTGAAAGGTGGTGTTAGACTTGGATTAATCGTGGACCCAAATACTGTAAATGGAGGAAAGTGGACCCAAATACTGTAAATGGAGGAAAGTGGACCCAAATACTGTAAATGAAGGAAAGGGCCCTTTCCCTTCCTTTTTGTTCAGATTGCTTACTTACTGAATGCTTTGGTCTCATAATGACCCCTGACTCAGGAAACTGAGTTAGGGTAACAGGTTGAACTTGCAAATGCATGTATAGAAAAATCTAGCACCCAGTGTTGAAAGCAGTATTGTTAGTCCATTGATAGCTGAAGCATGGTACATTCTGCTCATGATAATACGTTATGAGTACATGCAGTTTTATGTGTTCTGCTGGTATTGTGGTTAATATACAATTTTTGTCTCTTTGCAGCTTCCTCATGTAATTGTGAGCTGTGTGGAATGTTTTTCTTCAAGGATGCTTTTTGAACAAATACTTAATCAACTGCATGGTCATTCGCTGTCTCCTGAGAATGAATATTCTTCATATTTGCAATGTAACACACTCAATGAGTTTGTTCTATTGTTTAAACAAGTGGTCCATGAGAAGAATTTGCACAATCAAACCATCAGCATTGTAAGTAAATGATTATGAAATTATAGACCCTTTTGGAAATTAGCATCTAAGATTTGTGGGGAAAGATTGATGGAAAAGGATTAACTGAACAACTGTACCAAGGAACTGGCATGGGCGCATTGGATTAAGTAGCCTGTTTTTGCACTGTACAGTTCTATGGTTGGTTTGGTTGTGAATGATAACTAATCTCATGAAAAATCAAGTGTCACTATTCCACCCATTCCACCCCTTTACCAACTTGATCTCTGTACATTCCTTTTGCAGCGGGTGATTTATATCATGGAGTTCGTTGCAACCAGGTTTAAATTTTCTTGCACTCAATGTCCACACATTTAATTGTAAGAAGGATTATGAAATACTAATGATGAGTAAAAGCCTTTTCTTTGTACTTTTCTTCCCTCCTAATTACTCTTGCTGAATCCAATGAAGGAACTACTACTATATCCAAGAGAGTTAACTCAGTACAGTTCCAGGAACTAACTGAGAACTTCCCTCATATGGCTCAGCTAATTACTGAATCATTGAGGAGGTGCATATTCACTGTCTTCAGCAACTGGTCCTTTTGGGCATCCCTTGCTTTCACTTGGAATGGCACGGTAGCACAGTGGTTAGTACCGCTGCCTCAGTGCCAAGGGACCTGGGTTCAATTCCGGCCTCATGTCATGGTCTGTGTGGAGTTTCACGTTTTCCCTGTGTCTGCATGGATTTCCTCCCGGGTACTCTGGTTTCCTCCCACAGTCCAAAGTTAGGTTGAGTGGCCATGATAAATTGCTCCTTAGCGTCAGGGAGATTAGTAGGGTAAATATGTGGGATGATGAGGATGGGGCCTAGGTGGGTTGTCAGTGTAGGTTCGATGGGCCAAATGACCTTTCTGCACTAGTGTTTTTATGATTCTATGTCACATATTGGATTACAGATTCCAAGAGTGATTTGACATATGGCTGAAGAAAAAAGACAATCAACAATCATTATTAACTCTTCAGAGAAGCAGCAGAAGAAATTAGGGTGGTGGGGAATCTAGCAATTGTAAGAAAAAAACCCAGGATGGGGGGAGAGAGTTTTCCAAAAACTCCAGGACGTAATCGCATTTCAGGATGATGTCATTACCATGACTTGTCACTAAACAAACTTGCCTACTGAACCTTTTGCACCTCAATATCCATCTCCTACAGGAACTTTGGCCAATTCTTACATGACTAGGTATCTATACTTGCCTCCTTTTCTGCTAATGGATCTTAGGAAGCATTTCTTTCCTTTGGAACAAACCTGATTATTTGCCTACATATTTTGTAGGCATGTCCGTTAGTTTTAATTGTTTCTATCCATTTCAAGTAACATTCATACCTACGAGTCAACCTTGTACTCCCCGCTGAGCCTACATTTTTTCAAACTAAATATCACTAACTGTGGCCAGTAATTAAAGGACATATTTCTAGGTATAACAAATATGGTGTTCTTTTACATGCTCTCAAGCCTCAACATATATCAGTGGAGGTGGGACTCAAAACTACATAGTCAAAGTTAATGTAATCTAATTTGATCTTTTCCATATTAGCAATTCTGATGAGAAGCCCATTTGCTTTCTCTAATGATCTCTAGCTGCATGAGAGTGTTTGGTGACAAATCAGTACCTCTGTCCTGTTAGTTACTGTTATAAATATTTTTAGCTTAGCAATAGAAAGAGTTATGCATTTTTATACAATGATTTGAAAATTCCATTCTTAGGAATAAAATGACAAGAGTGGGAGAAGGGATCATTATTGACGTGGGAAATTATTTTTTGTAAGTGCTACATGAAATAATTAAATATCTTAATTCAAGGTGTTGGATAAAGCAGAACAGTTAAGGGAAATGGATGCAAACCTGCTGCCAGGATTTCTGCGGTTCCAAGAATTGGTATGTAGCTAACCACTTCATGGTTGTTGTAACATCTTGAAAGAAGCACCATTGTACTATTTTTAATTTCTTAAGATATTATTTCAAAGTCTTAAAATGCAGCTAGTAAAACTAATGGCACAGTTTTTAAAAAGGGACTGTTTTGAACTGGCAATGTTAGATGGAAGATTGCTAATATTGCTGCTGAGCAGATATCTTCGTATCAGTAGCCGGCTATAACTCAGAAGAGAATTGTGCAGTTGACATACATCCGTTAATGAGGTACTATCATGCTAACTATAAATTCTTCTTCTTTGCAAATTCTGGCACCTTTGGCACTTTTCTAAACAGTATACCTCAACATGCTATATAACATATCCTTGTCCTATTTGTTCAAGTATGACCAGATTTGTGCAGCTTGGGACCATGAAACAGCAACTGCCATGAAGAATAATTGCTTCCGAGTTACTGCAGGTTTGGAGAATAATTGCTGTGGTGTTGAAACGCATTAGAGAGGATTGCTAAATATTCTGGAAATTTAATTAATTACTTTTGAGCATTGGAAAGCAGAAATTTATCATAGGAAGTTATGTTCATAGCATTCAATCCACCATGTTTGATTAGATTATATTAAAAATCTCTTGGAGCCATTGTTTGGTCTCTACATAAGCTCTCTAACTCGATTTTCAGGTTTGCTGATGACACCACCATAGTGGGTCGGATCTCAAACAATGATGAAACAGAGTAGAGGAATGAGATAGAGAATCTGGTGTGGCAATAATAATCTCTCCTTCAATGTCAACAAAATGAAGGAGATGCTCATTGACTTCAGGAATTGTAAAGAAAAACATGCCCCTGTCTACATCAATGGGGATGAAGTAGAAAGGGTCAAGAGCTTCAAGTTTTTAGGTATCCAGATCACTAACAACCTGCCCTGGTCCCTCCACCCTGACACTACAGTAAAGAAAGCCCACCAGTGCCTCTACTTTCTCAAGACTAAGGAAATTTAACATGTCAGCTATGATTCTCACCAACTTTCACAAATATACCATAGAAAGCATTCTTTCTGGTTGTATCACAGTTTTGTATGGCTCCTGTTCCACCCAAGACCGCAAGGAACTACAAAAGGTTGTGAATATAGCCCAATCCATCAAGCAAACCAGCTTCCCAGCCATTGACTCTGTCTACACTTCCCGTGCCTCAGCACAGCAGCCAACGTAATTAAGGACCCATGCACCCCAGACATTTTCTCTTGCACCTTCTTCCTTCGGGAAAAAGATATAAAAGTTTGAGGTCACGTACCAACCAACTCAAGAACAGCTTCTTCCCTGCTGCTGTCATACTTTTGAATGGACCTACTTTGCATTAAGTTGATCTTTAACTACAGCCTATATTCTGTGCGCTCTTGTTTTCTTCTCTATATGTATTTCTCTCTATCTATACATAATATATATAAAAAATTTGTAAAACATACAAATGCAGTATGTTTTGTCTGTATAGTGCGCAAGAAGCAATACTTTTCACTGTCTATTAATACATGTGACAAATCAAAAATCTTTCGCTCTCTCTCTCATTACTTGCACCTGGTTCTTTTCACTTATTGTCCCTATGCTACTGGCCTACATTGATTTCTAGTCCAGCAAGATCTCTTCTTAATGTTCTTATCCTTGTTTTCAATTCAAGTTGTAGTTTTCTTCAATTTTAATTATGGCCTGGCTCTTGCACTCATACAAAGCAATGCTCCACACCAAGGATACTTAGAATCAGTTGGATGGAGTGAAGAACCAATGAACTTATTCAAAGGAAAATCAGAGCCCTGTCATGTTGTGGGCTTTGAGCTGAATTGAAGAAGTGGAAATTGAGAAAGTCCAATGTTGGAAAGGTGAGGGGAGAGTCTAGTGTTGATGACAATAGGAAGTGAAACATCAGGAAAAACCAGCCCAGGTCAGAGAAGGTTTGGATGAATGGACAACATCAGAAAATGGATGGAGGGAAGAACAACAGCAGTATGCAAAATAGCAGTCAACAGAAGATTTGCTTATAGGAAATTTGAAAAAGGAATATAGGAAAAATTTGGCATGTCAGCTACGACTGTCACCAACTTTTACAGATGCACCATAGAAAGCATTCTTTCTGGTGGTATCACAATTTGATTTGGCCCAAGACCGCAAGGAACTACAAAAGATTGTGAACACAGCTCAATCCATCAACTTTCTATCCATTGATTCTGTCTACACTTGCTGCTATATTGACAAAGCAGTCAGCATACTCAAGGGCCTCATTGCTTCCATCTTCCAAAAAAAATCATTAGTTTGAGGTTGAGTTCCAACCTACTCAAGAGCAGCTTCATCCCTGCTGCCATCAGACTTTTAAGTAGGCTTACCTTGCATTAAGTTGATCTTTCCCTGCACCCTAGCTATGACTGTAACAGTATATTCTGCACTTTCCCATTTCCTTCTCTTTGAATGGCATGTTTAGCGCACAAGAAACAATACTTTTCACTGTATGCTAATGCGTATGACAATAAATCAAATCAAGTTAAAGCCCCTCATGGACTATGGCTAATGATGGATTGATTGGATGCAGAGGAGAGCAATCATGAATCAGCATGCAATGCTGAATTGCATTGTCTGTACTGCCAGTTAGTAGCTCCGTACCACAGCTAGCATTCTTTTTTCACGTTGCACAGCACTGAACATGTGTTAAACAACAAGAAGGACTACCTCTTTCTGCCATTGCTTTAAAAGATTAAACAATTACTTGCTTACAAATTAGTTGTTGGTTGAATTCATCTAGCTGATATAATTCTTCAAATTTTTGGGTCTTTTCTGTAGTTTCAAATTGCAGAACTTTGCAGGGAGTGCTGTGACCGATGTTAAAGGATTTTTTTTGCCAATTTCAATCTAGTTGCTTCTAGATGTGGATGATCTGCTAACTTCCTCATAGTATTGAACATTTCAAGAAGGATGAGCATAGACCATGCGGAGCAGGAGGAGAAAGGCAAAGGCTCACAGCATTTGTCCTTTAACTACAGAGTGTCATCAAGGAGAAGATCCGTTCAATAACGCATTGCACGAGTGCTATGATCTCCCTAAAGTCCCTTGACATTCCAATTTCCAGAGTCATGATGGCAGAGGACTGAACTTTCGTTCCGACACTAGAATGTTGGTTGGATGATGCTTGTTTTGAAATGGAAGCTGAGATATCCATCACCAGACACTGTATCATGACTGGGTTCATAAGTGTGGTCACTTGTAGTCAAAGGTACAACTATAGGGGAGCTGAAAGAGTAGAGAGACCTGTGAGTAGATGTACATAAGTCATTAAAGTTGGTAGGAAAGGTTGAGAGAACAGTTCACAAAGCAGACAGTATCCTTGGCTTTATTAATGGGGGCATCCTGTACAAAAACAAAGAGTTTATGTTTCCATTATATAAGATACAAGTTCAGCCTCAGCTGTAGTATTGTGTCCAGTTTGGGGGCTGCACTGTAAGGAAGATGTGAAGGCATTTCAATGCAGAAAAGATTTATGAGCATGATTCCAGGGATAGAAATTTCAGATATGAAGATAGATTGGATAATTTGGGAGTGGAGAAGAGAGAGTCTGAGAGTAGATTTTATCAGAGGTATTCAAAGTCATTGATTTTGAAGAAAGTCACTGGTGGGTGCATTCCAAGAACTCTACAGTGCAGAGGGACCTGGGGGCCCTTGTGCACGAATTGCAGAAACTCAGTCTGCAGGTGCAGCAGATGATCAAGAAGGCGAATGGAATGTTGGCCTTTATAGCGAGGGGGATAGAATATAAAAGCAGGGAGGTGTTGTTGCAACTGTACAGGGCACTGGTGAGGCCACAATTGGAGTACTGTGTGCAGGTTTGGTTCCCTTATTTGCGAAAGGATATATTGGCCTTGGAGGAAGTACTGAGAAGGTTCACCAGGCTGATACTGGAGATGAGGGGATTTGCTTATGAGGAGAGATTGAATAGACTGGGCCTGTACTTGTTAGAGTTTAGAAGGCTGAGCGGGGGGATCTTATAGAGACATATAAGATAATGAAGGGGCTAGATAGGGTAGAGGTAGAGAGATTCTTCCTGCTTAGAAAGGAAAACAGAACTAGAGGGCATAGTCTCAAAATAAGGGGGGGGGGGCGCAGTTTAGATTGGAGTTGAGGAAGAACTTCTTCACTCAAAGGGTGGTGAATCTTTGGAATTCTCTACCCATTGAAGTGGTGGGGGCTTCCTCGCTGAATATATTTAAGTCACGGGTAGATAGATTTCTGATAGACAAGGGAATTAAGGGTTATGGGGAGAAAGCAAGAAAGTGGAACTGACCCACTTAAGATCAGCCATGATCTTATTGAATGGTGGGACAGGCTCGAAGGGCTAGATGGCCTACTCCTGCTCCTGTTTCTTATGTTCTTATATTAGGGGTCTGGACAGAGTAGATAGTTTATAATTCAGTCAGAAACTCCAAAGTGTTTTATGAAGTCTGCCTGGATCATGAGTTTTGCATTTTGAATTTGGCTAGGGTAAGCATGGTATGTTCATTTCAGGTATGATTTAAATGACCCACTAGGGAGTTTTTATGAAACAAAGTTCATTTAAGAATACAATTAACATGTATAGAAAGAAAATTAGCGATACTTTTAACCAATTACAAACAAGAAAAAACGATGATTTAGTATCAACCTTAACAGCTAAACACTGTTCCAACAAAACAAATCCCATTTAAAAAAAAACCTTTGCCACAGGTTTAACATAGCAAATACTAATGCTGATGTGTTACTGGAATTTAGTACTTCATTTGAATGCTGCCGTTCTCTTGAGGCATGCACAGACAGATTTGGAATCAGAATAGCTTTCCAAAACACCAGGGAGAGAAAGAGAGACTCGAGGCAAGTCAACCACCACAGCAGATTTTCTACTCCAGGAAGGCAAGAACCTTGCTTCCAGTTAACAGCAGAATTTCTGAAACCAAGGAGAGAAAGAGAGAGAAGAACACGGCTTTCTAACTTGATGTCCACCCCCTTCTAAACTAAAACTGAAAAATGAATCCTTAGCTTTTTTTTCCCCTGGGAAGGAACTATCTCCTTTGACCTTGACTTGTCAATCAATCTTCCCCCTCACAATGCAAGGTCACAAAAAAAATCCCAGAATAAAAATAAACAAAACTCCAATTAAGCCATTGCAGTAGCAATGAAAGGACTTCTAGCAGACAGCTGGTGCCATAATGAAAAAAAACCTGAAGTTATGAGAGCTGCAGAGAATATGATTTTAAAAACAATTTAAAGGTACACTAATGTCACATTAGGGAGAAACTGTTCCCACTCAAAAGGATCGTGAGTAAGGGCACAGATTTAAAATAATTGGCAAAATAAACAAAATTGATATGAGAAGCTTTCTCATGCAGTGAGTGGTTAAGGTCTGGGTGTACTGCCTAAGGATGTAATGGAAGCAGGCTCAGTCAATGCGTTCAAAAGAGAATTAGACTATTATCTGAAATGGAAGTACAGTTATCGGGAGAAGGTATGATACTAGGTGAATTGCTGATTTGGAGAGCTGGTGCAGATATGATGGGCCGAATGGTCTCGTGCTATAACAATCCTGTGGTTTTGATGTTATGAAAAAGTCAAATAAGAATATAACTGAACATACCTAGGAACCAGAACATACTATTGCAGTCAATCCAGCAAATTCCTTCATACTAACAACTGAGGACTTGTGTCAAAGTGAAAAATGCCTCATAGACTTGTCAAACTTCAGTGACCATTACCAAATGGCTTGGTAGGAGTGTCACTGATAGATCTAGCCAACTCCTGAAGAATTTTATAAATGACCTGGATGAGGAAGTGGAGGGATGGGTTGGTAAGTTTGCTGATGACACAAAGGTTGGAGGTGTGGTGGATAGTGTGGAGGGATGTCATAAGTTGCAGCAAGACATTGATAGGATGCAAGATTAGGCAAAGAAGTGGCAGATGGAGTTCAACCCAGATAAGTGTTAAGTGGTTCATATTGGCAGGTCAAATAGGATGGCAGAATATAATATTAATGATAGGACTCTTGGCAGCGTGGAAGATCAGAAGGATCTTGGGGTCTGAGTTCATAGGACTCTCAAATCAGCTTCAGGATGTGGTTAAGAAGGCGTATGGCGTACTGGCCTTCATCAATCAAGGAATTGAGTTTAGGAGTCGAAAGATAATGTTGCAACTATATAGGACCCTGGTCAGACCCCACTTGGAGTACTGTGCTCAATTCTGGTTGCCTCATTACAGGAAGGATGTGGAAGCCATAGAAAGGGTGCAGAGGAGATTTACAAGGATATTGCCTGGGTTTGGAGAGCGTGCCTTATGAGGATAGGTTGAGGGAGCTCGGCCTTTTCTCCTTGGAGAGACGAAGGGTGAGGGGTGACCTGATAGAGATGTATAAGATTTTGAGAGGTATTGATCGAGTGGATAGTCAGAAGCTTTTTCCCAGGGCTGAAATGGTTGCCACAAGAGGACACAGGTTTAGGGTGCTGGGGAGTAGGTACAGAGGAGATGTCAGGAGTAAGTTCTTCACTCAGAGAGTGGTGGGTGCGTGGAATGGGTTGCCAGCAATGATGTTGGAGGTGGATTCAATAGGGTCTTAAGAGACTTTTAGATAAGTACATGGAACTTAGTAAGATAGAGAGTTATAGGTAAGCCTAGTAATCTCTAAGGTAGGGACATGTTCAGCACAACTTTGTGGGCTGAAGGACATGTATCGTGCTGTAGTTTTTCTGTGTTTCTATAGCAGCTAGACTGGGCCTGCAACAGGTGGTAATAGCCAGCATAAGGGGAAAATCTAGCTGATCTCATTCTAGCTGATCTCATTCTTGCCAATCTACCCTGTCACAGATGCACCTATTCAAGATGGTATTGGGCTGAGTGGCCTCTACACAGTCCTTGTGGAAACCAATTCTGCTATCACTTTGTCTGCACCCTACAACATGTTGTTCAACGCTACAACGCTCCATAGATCTAAGTTCAGAAATGGACATCTAAGAAATGCAATGGACAATCAGCACATTGTTTTGAAGTCAAGGCAGCATTTGTCCAACTGTGGCATCAACTAATTCAAGCAAAATTGAAAGTGATGGAAACTGGGGAAATTAACCAATGATTGGAATGATAACCCAGCGCAAAAAACTTGGTTTGGTCTTAAACAACCACATTATCTTAGCTCCAGGCAATTGTTATAGGACTTTGTCAGGGCAGTGCTCAACCATCTTTTACCTGCTTCATTGATGACCTACCTCTATCATAGAGTCAGAAGTGAGGATATTCACTGATGATTGCAGAATGTTCAGCCCTGTTTGTAACTCCTCCATAATGAAGTAGCCCAAATCCACATGCAGCAAGACCTTGACAACATTCAAAGAAAAATTGAATCACAGAATCCCTACAGTACAGAAGCAGGCCATTCAGCTCATCGAGTCTGCACTGAGAACAATCCCACCCAGGCATGATCTCCTTAACCCCATTTATTTACGCTGCTAGCCACATGACATTAAGCGGTAATTTAGCATGGCCAATCAATCTAACCTGCATGTCTTTGGACTGTGGGAGGAAACCAAAGCACCTGGAGGAAATCCACCCAGATATTGGGAGAATGTGCAAACTCCACGCAGACAGTCCCCAAGGCCAGAATCGAACTCGGGTCCCTGGCACTGAAAGCAGCAGTGCTAACCACTGTGCTGCCCTTGCGTGGCATTGATGAAGCTGCCAATGAGTGGCATGGAATCTATTTAGGTATTGTGGCTGCTATGGATTGGATAACTGGCACTACTGAGGTTTGTAGGCATGCTAACTGTGTGTGGCACTGTGGAACATATAGCTATTAGATATGAAATTCTGACTGATAAAGATGTTAGGTAGGTGAACAATTTGGGAGAATGATGAATTGAGTCATTGAGGCTATTAGCACTGTTGGTTGGATATGGCATTTGAAGATGTGGTAAAGTCATTCAATTTCTTGCGCCACTGCATCTCAAGGGGCTAGACTCCTGGCATCGACCTTCATGGCCAACTGCTCTCAATGCCACTTTACCATTCTGAAGAGCTTGTCCCTCGTCAGATACAAAAAATCTTTACCTATTTTCCAAAACCTTGACAGCTGCTTAAGAGTTATTCCTCTCCCCATGTGCCATTCTTCTCTGCTTCCTAGGTCAAATTTAATTTCTGGTTTGATTCCCTACATTACCTCCAGCTGGAATGCATCTCCATCTTAAAGAAGTGTAGGTTAACTTGAAGAAGTGATAGGAAGTTACAATTTTGAGCCACCTGCTGATGTCCTCAGTCGATGAACAGTGTACTCACATGCTACTTACCAGGCATCACAGTGATAGTGTTTTGCCTGCCTTATAAGCTGAGTGTGGGCTAATCGTGCACAGCAATCCCTTTGAGGGAAGGTTGAGGAAGTTGTCCAATTTGGCCCCCACTTCTCTATCTTTTAAGACAATACTTAAAACCTCTCTCTATGATGAAGCTAGTGGTTGGCTATCTGTCCTAATATTTCCTCAAGTGACTTGGGTGTCAAATATTCAGTAATCCTTCTGTGAAGCACGTTGGAATAGTTTATGATGTTAAAAGTACCATCTATGTTCCCTTATGTTGTGGTCTGTTTATCATTTAGAACTTAATTGAATTTTAACAAGTAAATACTCATGATATCTGATTTTTGAAAATGAGTTCACTTGATGCAATAGCCGTTTAGAGCTTTAAATGGATCATATCAGTTCTTCATTTTCAAAATCAATGCTCTTATCTACACAGTAAGCTCTTGATCTCGGCCAAGCTACTGTAGGAAAGTACCTCACAGGGATCTTATGAATGAATTCCCACTGGGAGGCTAACACTCCTCCTGGATTATACCAGACTTTCTTGTGGGAATTATGACAGTAAGGAGAAACTACTATCAAAGATGCAATTTATTATATTTACTTGATACTATCTATCCCGTGCATGTGCTTTTAAGAGTTTTAAAATTGAGCTTCTCGTTATGGTAGCGAACGGCCTAGTGGTATTATCACTTAACTATTAATCCAGAAGCTCAGCTAATGTTCTAGGAACCTGGGTTTGAGTCCTGCCACAACAGATGGTGGAATTCGAATTCAATTAAAAAAAAAACTATTTAGAATGAAGCATCTACCGATGACCATGAAACCATTGTCGATTGTCAGAAAAACCAATTTGATTCACTGATGTCCTTTAGGAAAGGAAATCTGCTATCCTTACCTGATCTAAATGTAACTTCAGAACCGCAGCAAGGTGGTTGACCTGCAACTACCACCAGGCAACAAGGGATGGGCAATAAATGTTGGCCAGCCAGTGATGCCCATGTCCCACAACTGAATTTAAAAAATCAAAAGGATATGAGAAGTGGGCATCCTGATGTCTTGGTATTATACTTTGTATTAAATCTTCTGCACTAACTGGAGTCAGTTATCAGGTGTTTAATGATCCTGAATATATTATTTAGAGATTACTTGCATTTATTGTTGACATGAAGTGTGGAAATGTAGCAAGCAATGTGGATGATAGGAATAAACTTAAGGAGAACGTAGATTGGTGAAATGGGCATAGCAGTTACAAATAATGTAGCTCTAGCTGAACTGGTTCATTTTGGTAGGAAGAATGTAAAGGCAATGTGCACTAATTGGGATTATTTTAAAGCAGATGCAGGAACAGAGATTTTGTCTACCCACATGCTTTTTGAAGCTCGAAGGATGTGTTGAGAAAGGCATGCAAGATTGTTGGCTTTTTAAATACAGAAGAGTTCAAAAGTAAGTTCACTGCTAAGCCTTTATAATTCACTTGTAAAACCTCAGATGGAGTATTATCGCCAACTCTGTGTGCCAAACGTTACACATGTAAAGACTTTAGAGATAGTGTAGAGCAGATTTACTAAAACTATGTTTGGAATGAAAGACTTCAAAATGTGGGGAGACTAGAAAAACCTTGGTTATTCTCTTTCGAACTGAGGGGTTATGGGGAGATTAGACAACCATGTTCAGAATCGTGAAGGGTTTTGATGAAGTAAGTAGAAGAAATTGTTTCTATGAAAGCCAGATTGCACTGCCTGAAAGGATAGTGGAAACAGAGTAACTTTCAAAAGAGAACTGGGTAAATTATTAGAAGCATAGATGGTTACAGCACAGAAGGTGGCCATTTGGCTGCGGCAGCTTTGCAAGAACTGTGCACCTAGTGCCACTCCCTGCCTTTCCCCACAGCCATTTTAGTTTTTGCTCTTTGGATAACGATCAGAGTCTCTTCTGAAAGGTATGATTGAATTTTCCTCTATCACACGCTCAGACAATGCATTTCAGGCCCTAATGACTCATTGAGAAAGCAATTTTTCCTCATGTTATTGTTGCTTCTTTTGCCAGTCATTGAAGGGAAAATGTTTACAGGGCTGCAGGGAAAGAACGTGCAGGAGGGACTAATTAGATAGTTTTGTCAAACCCCTGCCCCAGGTGCAGTGGTCCAAATGGCCTCTTCCTGTGCTGTATCATTCTACAATTCTACGAAGTTGGATAAAACATGTAAATAGATCAACGTCTTGTGAATTTTCACGCAGAGAAGTGAGAAACTACATGCAGTAAAGTGGATGAGAACTCCCTGGACTATGTTGAAATTGGTGTATCTCAATTTCAATCTATTGAATTAAATAATCCAAACAATTTAAATACATGTGAAGACATCATGGTCAAGCTGTGTAATGCTCTAATCAGACCATACTGTATGGAATGTGTCCGTATTGTCATTTGAGAAACAAGGGAGACGTTCATGCATTGGAGGTGTGCGTTGCAAAATTACCTGGCTGGTTCCTGTGTCAAAGATCTGGACTATGAGGGAAAAAATTGAGGAAATATGGGCTTTCAACCATAAAGGAGGACATGCAAGAACTAGTATATTAGTATTAATATGCTCTAATATACTATATTAATAATATAGAAAAATCATTAAATTATGTGAAGAGGAACAAGGTCACAGGTACAGCAACAAGTCGTAGGAAGAAAGCATTTTTGTGAATGGTCAAGCATTTGGCTCACCAATATTGAGATGGTGAATTTATCCCAGACAATTCAAGGTATTGCCCTACCTATATCTGTAATAACTAAGTACAATGTCCTTTGTTTTAAAATGCTTTTTATTAAAATATAAAAATATCCTGACAATGTTTTCATGCTATGTTTTTTCCTTTTAAAGCTTGTTTCTCAAATTCAGCATTTGAACTTCAGAGTGATAACAAAAGGCTAGTACTTGTGCTGCAGGTGTACAAGAAATGTACAGCTCAGCATTGATAAATTGCTTAATTCTATATTTAATCGGCACCTGATCTTAGTGTCATATACATCCAACTGTTGTCAATGATCCCAGTAATCAGGCTGTCAGTTTTCCATTAAAGTGAGTAAATGCAGCATTGCACATTCTGTTATTTAGGACCTCGCAACTGTCCTTTGTGCTAATGGTTAGCCTCTTCAAATCGCTGGAGAAATATCTTGACAGGATTACTCAACATTCAGAAGTAGTGTTTATCACTTAAGTCAATTAAATCTAAAATTTAATGACTTTTGAACAATGGCTGAATATTTTCCATTTCAGTGGAGATTGATGGTACCTTTGCGCAATTATGATACATGGCCTCTCTTATTTCTGTTTGCAGTTATCAGCCAGTAAGTATGGTGAAAGTGGAATACTAATCTATGTATTCTGTATAGTGAGCCATCTGTGCCTTTAGAAAACTTGATAGATTACATAGTCCAAAAGGATGAATTTTCCAATCATCCCAAAGCAATGTGATTTAAAAAAAATAGAAATTGTTTTGGGGTAATCAAAAATTTACCATAACATCTGAAGATTTTCTTTTAGAATGCAGTGGCTGAACCTCAGCACGAAAGTATTGGACACCTCCACATGGATTTAAGATAAATGTTTGAATTTTTAAGTATAATTTTCATTTGAAGAATTTCAAAATTGTTACTTAAGAGGAATTTGTTTCTACTCTTCACACTTGGATTATGCTGCATTCATTTTCAAAATTCAAATATATGTACTTTGGAGTATTGTGTACAGATTGTCTTTTTAACAGGCTAGCCAATTATCCATTTGCAGTAAGTGAAATTCTGTGAACTTAAGCATATCCCAAAAGTGTACCCCTTAATTTGCATGTGGTTCATTCAACCATTACCCCTGCTTTTGATGACCTGCATTAGCTGCTGGTCCAATGTGAATCAAATTTAAAATTTTCATTCTTGTTTTTAAATCCCTCTATGACTCACTCTGAAACCTCTTCCAGCCCTCCAAGATTGCAACACATTTCCAATTCTGGTTTCTTGGGTATCAATAATTTTCTTCGCTACTCCGTTCATAATTTTGTCTTCAGCTGCCATTGTCTAAAGCTGTAGAATTCTTCTTAAAGCTCCCCACCTTTAAAAGTGCTCCTTAAAACTGACTTCTTTCACCATGCTTTTGTTCAGTCACCAGATCAGTATCCCTTTGGGCAGCTAAGTGTCAAATTTTGTTTAATAACCCTCTTGTCAATCACCCTGAAATGCTTTGCTACAATAATGGTATTGTATAAGATGTAATTGTTAACCTGCTGGTACAAGTTGAGTGTATTTGAATGAGGCTTTCTAAGTTTTGGACGTAATTGTGTGCTCGGGCTTCCTCTGAAGCTCAGAGCACCACTATCTAAATATTGTGCGTGTATAGAGTTACTCTGGATTCCTGAGTGAATGAGAGCGTTTAGTATGTGTCAGTGTAGCAGGATGTAAACTGTTACATCTACCTATTGACTCAGAAAACACAAAGTAGTAGATGTAAATGATTCCAATATGTCACGCTGTCACTTGGATTAGACTGTATTGATTTTAGACCAGAAACCAGCTCAATGTGCTATTAGGCAATTACTTTAAGTGAATGTCAGAATTTGGGTAGTAGGAGTTACTTTGCATTTGCATATCTATATTTTGTAGTTTGCACCAAAGCTATGCTTCTACAAGTACCAGGAAAAATTAGAATTCCTTGGCTCTTGGACCACTTTTTCTGTACTTCCATTTCTACCTGTACTCATCACCCTCTCCCCATCCTAACGATTTATAAGTTTTCTGTCTTTAAGTGGTTTTAATTTTGATTATTGTGCCTCTTCACACTCACAGCTAATGGGCAGGATTCTCTGGCCATTCACACCAGCAGGATTCTCCTGTCCTGCTGCAATGAATGGTGATTTGGCTGAGCGCCAAAATTCTCAGTCCTCTGGCAGTGGTGGCAGGGTGTGAATAGCTGGAGCATTCCAACCATTATTTCAGCCATTCATGTATCTCCCGTTTTATAATTTAGTACTTCGCACCTAATTTTGGTCCTTGCATTTAGTTTGTTTTTGTAACTCTCTTTCCACTCCACTCTTTGTTCCTTGAAATATTGATCTGCAATTTCTTCAGTTCTGAAAAGTCTGCGCAAGAGAAGTTATCTGTAGATTCCATATGCTGGCTGACCTGTTTGTGTGTTTCTAGCACTGTCTTATTACTTTCAATTTTCAGCATCTGCAAGTTTTAGCTTTTTTGCAAATGTAGAAACCTCATCATAGTGGTGGATAAGAGTAAACAGTTTATTTGCTTTCTCACCCACAGAAAGCCTGCAACATGTAAAGATCAAAGAGGTGACAAGGTGGACAAGATATCTAAAAGGAAGGGGCTTAGGGTAGAGTCTTTAAATATATGCCACTCCCATACCATTTAGGGATTTCAGTTGCCCTGTATTGATTCTGGGCAGATCAAGGGGAAACTCCATAGTGAAACAATAAATGTGAAGTTAGATGAGATGAGACTGTATTTCCACTCCAGTGACTGCTAGTAATGTTAATATCCATTTCAAATAGAGTTTAAGTTGTTTGATCTGTTCAGTTTAATTACTGTATGTCTCATGATTTTATGACAAAGTGACAAAGGAGGCTAATTTCTTTTCTTCAAAATGTGCTCTTTTAGATGACACTTTTTAAAAAAGAGCACTTCAATTGTAACACTGCTATGAACATGTTAAAGTAGAGCATCTCTCCCTTCTAAGATGCTCTGGTGATCAAAAATATGAGGAATCACATGTATCCCATGGAATTACTTCTTGCAATATGGATAAAGCTGCAGATCAGTTTAAATACTCCTCAGGCCCTTGTAGCATGCTTTTTTAGAATCAGCAAAGGTCTCCTTAGCTCACAGTTTTCTTTCCTGAGAGTCAGACTAGCTCATTGTAGCCTGACAGATTGTCTATAGTCAAGCAACTAGCCGTTTGTGACATCTTTTTGTAACAATTGCAAGTTGATAAAATTAATATTAAAACCATACTGAGACAAAATGGGATAAAAATGCTTCCTACATGTTCCTTCCTCTTTAGGAATAAGTTGTGCAATGATGAGAATGTTTAACTAAATGTATTTTAATAGCGTTCATTTTGTCTCATTCACAGGCTGAAGTAAATGCAACTGTTATCTTCCTCAGTGAGATTGTTTGGGAAAAATTTCGACCAAATACAGGCTGCTTTGAGCCTTTGATCTTGCATTTTCCTGACTACAGTAAAGGTAAAAGAACACTAGTTTTCATTCTTTGATTAGTAATATGCAATAACACTGTAGAAAACGTTCTAAAAAAAACTTGCACTTATAAAGCATAGTGGCATACTTTTGAAGTTTGTTGGAAACATGGCAGTTGGCACACAGCAAACTCTCCAATGTTAATGACCAGTTTATCAGTTCTTCTTGTGATTTTTGATTGAGGGGTAAATATAATATTATAAGTATATAACTGATGCTGTCAAACCTGCTGAGTTTCTCCAGCATTTTCTGTTTTTGTTTCAGAGTCCAGCATCCACAATAAAATTCCTTTATCTGAGGGATAAATATTGGTCAGGACACTAGGGGTCACTTCATGGTGCCATGGGAACTTTTACTTCCCCCCGAAAAGACAGATTGGGCTTTGGATTAAAGTGTCACCTGAAAGATGGCACTTCTAACAGTGTAATACTCCCTTGGTATGATACTGGAGTCTTAGCCTAGATTTTTCTACGGAAGTCTCTGGAGTAAGATCTGCATCAATGTTAGAAAGTTATGGTCTTGAGAACATGACCACCTGAGCTCCAGCTCATGCACATGATGCATATTTACAAACTTATTATGTGAATCAAAGTTAAATTGTGTGTTTTCAGTCACTGCAGTTCAATGAATTGAAATTCTACATAAGGTTTTCCCCCAAAATGGACGTTTTTGAGTCGGGCTGCTTTTCTAAATTTCTTCTGTTAGAACTATAGAAAACTACAGCACAGAAACAGGCCCTTTGGCCCTTCTTGGCTGTGCCGACCCATTTTTCTGCCTAGACCCATTGACCTGCACCTGGACCATATCCCTCCACACCCGTCTCATCCATATACCTGTCCAAGTTTTTCTTAAATGTTAAAAGTGAGCCCGCATTTACCACTTCATCTGGCAGCTCATTCCACACTTCCACCACTCTGTGTGAAGAAGCCCCCCCTAATATTCCCTTTAAACTTTTCCCCCTTCACTCTTAACCCATGTCCTCTAGTTTTTTTTCTCCCCTACCCTCAGTAGAAAAAGCCTGCTTGCATTCACTCTATCCATACCCATCATAAGAACATAAGAAATAGCAGGAGAAAACCTTCAAGCCTGCCCCGCCATTCAACAAAATCATGGCTGATCTAAAGTGGATCAGTTCCGCGTTCTCCCCATAACTCCCTTGTCTATCAGAAACCTATCTACCCATGACTTAAATATATTTAGCGAGATAGCCTCCACCACTTCAATGGGCTCAGTTTCTCAAGTGCTGGCAACATCCTTGTAAACCTTCTCTGCACTCTTTCAATCTCATTAATATCCTTCCTGTAATTAAGTGACCAAAACTGCACACAATACTCTAAATTCGGCCTCACCAATGTCTTATACAACCTCACTATAACATTCCAACTCTTATACTCAATACTTTGATTTATAAAGGCCAATGTACCAAAAGCACTCTATACGACCCTATCTGTCTGTGACGCCACTTTTAGGGAATTATGTATGTGTATTCCCAGATCCCTCTTCTACTACACTCTTCAGTGTCCTACCATTTACCTTGTATGTTCTACCTTGGTTTATCCTTCCAAAGTGCAATACCTCACACTTGTCTGCATTAAACTCCATCTGCCATTTTTCAGCCCATCTTTCTAGTTGGTCCAAATCCCTCTGCAAGCTTTGAAAACCTTCCTCTACTCCTCCAATCTTTATCATCAGCAAATTTGCTGATCCAGTTTACCACATTATCATCCAGATCATTGATATAGATGACAAACAACAATGGACCCAGCACTGATCCCTGTGGCACACCATTAGTCACAGGCCTCCACTCAGAGAAGCAACCCTCCACTACCACTTGCTGGCTTCTTCCATTGAGCCAATGTCTAATCCAATTTACCACCTCTCCATGTATACCTAGTGACTGAACCTTTCTAACTAACCTCCCATGTGGGACCTTGTCAAAGGCCTTACTGAAGTCCATGTAGACAACATCCACTGCCTTCACTTTATCCACTTTCCTGGTAACCTCCTCGAAAAACTCTAATAGATTGGTTCAACATGACCTACCTGTAGCCTACACATTCATACTTCTCTCTCTTTTTCTTTATCAGAGTTGCAATATCCCTCAAGAACCAAGGTTCCTTTTTCTTATTCACTTTGCCTTTAATCCTGACAGGAGCATAAAAACTCTGCATTCTCAAAATTTCTGCTTTGAAGGCCTCCCACTTACCAATCCCATCCTTGCCAGAGAACACCCTGTCCCAATCCATGCTGTTCTTAGCCTTAACTGAATAAGAGCAGTTATTTTGGTCCACACAATAAAGATGATGAGTGAATGGGTAGCAGTTGTATTTTTAACACTAGCACCCCTCCAAACAGATGAAATGTCTTGTCTTCAAAATACCTGGAATGAGTAACGTAACAGTGCTTCAGAAATGGCTTACAACCATGGAACTTGGACCAGTAACTGTAGGTTTCAGAGGGTTTTTAGTGCCTTTTTGAACAATGAGGGATTGCCAATTATGCAGGTTGTGGCAGATGATTCCCAAAGTTCATCCATTTACAGACTAATAGAGAGGTTCATTAGAACAAGAAACTTAATGTGCTGCAAATGCTTTCGGGCAGTTGTACCTTTTTTGAAATAATGGGAGCAAGATGGTAAATGTGATTATGCCTTCATTCATGGGGAGTGTGAATATGGCCTGTTTACATCTTATAATGTCTGCGTATTTCTGTACATGTGTTTTTGGTCTCGTTGTTTTCTATCTCCCTGTGCCTTTTGACAAGAACACTATCAGCCTCCAGCTGAAACTTTTGGTAACATGTCCAAAATAACAAGCAGAACAATGATCTAGGTAAATGACCAATATTCTTTTTGTTATTTCATGGGATTTGGGCATTGCTGGCTAGACCAGTAATTTTATTGCCCATTTTTAATTGCCTTTGAGTAAGCTGCCTTCTTGAATCAGTGCTGTCAATGTGGCATAGTTACACCCACACTGCTGTTAAAAGGGGGAGTTCCAAGATTTTAACCCAGCAATACTGAAGGAATGGTAATATACTGAGTCAGAATGATATGCGACTTGGAAGGGAACTTGCAGATCCTGGTGTTCCCGTGCATTGGCTGTTCTTGTCCTTCTAGATGGTAGAGGTCATGCGTTTCGAAGATGCAGTTGAAGGAGCCTTAGTGAGTAGCTGCAGTGCACGCTGCTGCCACTGTACCTCAGTGATGGAGGGATTGGATGTTGCAGGTCATGAATAATGTCTCAATCAAGTGGACTGCTTTATCCTGGATGGTGTGGAGTTTCTTGAGTGTTGTCTGAACTACACTCATTCAAGCAAGTATTCCAGCACACTCCTGACTTGTGCTTTGAAGATGTTGGACAGGCTTTGGGGGCTCAAGAGGGGAGTTACTCTCTGCAGAATTCCCAGTCTCTGATCTGCTCTTGTAGCCACAGTGTTTATATGGCTGGTGCATTTTAGTTTCTGGTCAATGATAACTGCCCGAATGTTGATTTGTTGGTGGGGGGTGGGATTCAGCATGGTTGAATTCTCATTTCTTGGAGATGTTCATTGTGTGGCACCTGTATGAAGTGAATGTTACTTGGCACTTCTCAGCTCAAGTCTGGATGCTGTCCGGTCTTGCTGCATATGGGCACAAATTGTGTCAGAATCTAAATAGTTACAGAGTACTGAACATTGTGCAAAGATCAGTGAACATCCCCACTATTGACCTTATGAACAAGGGAATAACACATGAAGTAAATTAACATATGTAATGACAATTATTACTGAAAATACTTATTTTTAACTTCAGCCGATCTCCAAAAAATTCTTTCAAGTGATCATCCTCCAGAATTCTCTGCCGAATTTTATGCCTCTTATATTAACATTCTACTTGGAGTTTTCTACACAGTCTGTCGAGATTTAAAAGAGCTGCGACATTTAGTAAGTTTTTAATGTGTTATGTGTTCCCCCTTTCTCCTCCTTCCCCGTCCTTCCTTGTGTTTCTGGATGTAATGTTAAATGCGTTATGAGAGTTAAATGTCTGACAGTGTTGCTCTAAGCGGTCACCAATTTGGTGTGTGTGGTACCTTTCCCTCTGTTTTCATTAAGTATTTTTAAGTGTATTTATTGTCACAAATAGGCTTACATCAACACTGCAATGAAGTTACTGTGAAAATCACATCATTGCCACACTCCAGCTGCTCAGTACAATGAGGGAGAATTTAGCATGGCTAATGCACCTAACCAGCATATCTTGCAGACTTGTGGGAGGAAACTAGAGCACCCGAGGAAACCCACGCAGATATAGGGAGAATGTGTTAACTGCACACAGACAGGAATTGAATGAGGGCCCTGGCAGTGCTAACCACTGTGCCACCGTGCTGCATATCCTCATTGCGATGGTGTTGAGGTTGACTGTAAGGGGTATGGTCTTGTGAGCATTTGGTAATTGACTAAAATCTGGCTTAGTATTAGAATCTTGGAATGGTCAGCCAGTCACTGGAGGTTTGGATTCTTCCTGCTACAGATAACTCCATAATTTGCTGCCTGTATGAGTAATGATTCTGGTTGGGCAAGCAGCCAGCACTGTGTTATAGAGGATTGTGTTTTGTTAGAGAATTATTTAGGCTAGGGTTCGGACTATGGACAGAATGTCAGATTGGGGACAGTATTAAAGACTGAAGCATTGACATTATTGTGGGAAAGGGACTAACGATTTCTTTTCACAGAAGTGCTCATCTACAAACAGAGGGTAAGGTGCAAGAAGTTGATGTATAGGGTTGGGAAGAGGCTGAAGGGAAAGAGTGGAGCTGTGATTTTAAAATATGAAGCTATCTGGTGAATGGGACATAAGACTAAAAAGTGAGCAACCAAGTGGAGTAACTGGATGCCAAAGGTTATTAAAAGCAAGTTCCTAGGACCGGATGCTTGAATGACCTGGAATTGCTGTGTGATAGCAGTTCAGGGAATGACAGGAAGTAAAAATAAACTTAATTTTGGGTCTGCAGATGACATTATTTTCTAAACACTATAGTGCAAAGTAAATGTGGGCTTGAAGTAGAGGTACTGTAGTTGTGCAAGTGAATAAGGGCGGCCTCAATGTTATGACAGTTCGTTGTTGCAGATACATGTTGACATTGGAATGCCAAAGAAAATCTTCATAAATTAGCCCAGATCTTCCAGTCTCTGGATAGTTGGGGACCGAATGTACCTCCCAACATATGTTGCAGGGCTCCTCTGAAGTTCCAATACAAAGATTTCATGGAAATTGCCTGTGAACTTTGAGCTTCAGAAGGACAATTTCCTTGCTCTCCCGGACCCTCACTTTGGACAGTTCTGACTACTTATCTAGATAGCCACCTCGGAAATGTTAGATGGATTAAAGCCTTTTCTAACAAAGTCAGAATCAATTAAGGCAATAACGAGGAGGTGAAGTGATATCCAGTGGTATATCACTTGGCTGTTAACCTAGAAACTCAGCTAATGTTCTGGGGACCCAGGTTTGCCATCCTTACCTGGTCTGGTCTACATGTGACTCCAGAGCCACAGCAATGTGGTTGACTCTCAATTACCCTCCATGGGCAACTAGGGTGGGCAATAAATGCTGGCCAGCCAGCGACACCCATCTCCCACAAATCAATTTTTAAAAAATAACATCTGGGTAACTACAGAATTTGAACCCTAAATCACACTGGTTGTACTCACCATTTAGCTGATAGTTCATCAGCTGTTTAAAAAAAAAATTCATGGTGTGCAGAAGGTAGGTATGCATTAAAAGGAGACATCTATTTGAAAGCACAGGAATATGCAAAGATTTGAGCATCCAGGGCATTATTCATCTCTGAAATAAAACATGGCAGAAATCGAAAGATGGTGTCAGCAAACATTAAGAACTCTGGCATTAAAAGCAGAGAGGAGTTTGATATTAATGGGTTATGTCTCACAGTGTTTACCACCTTCATCACTGGCACAAGGGCCTGGCAGGCTTCTGAATGCTAAATCAACGTTATGCCAGAACAGTTTATTTCATCTTGATGACAAAGGCAGATAAATGTAGTCTGCTGCCCGAGGCTCCATTAGTGTTTAGATTAGGTGTTTTGTATTCCAGTATTCTTTGTATCATATACCATGCAAGGTCACATACATTTATTTTAAATCTTTTTGATAATAATGGCAAGTAGATTTTGCTGGAAATGCTAGGAATGCCTGAAGTGCCAGGAATACCACAATAATGTTTTACTGGAGTTTTGTTATTTTTTTCAAACCAGAAGCAAAATACTGAAGAAATTTGCTGGACTTTGGGGCAGTTCCGGTAGATTGGAACAGCAACTGTGCCGCCTCTACTTAAAAAAATGAGGTAGACAAAGGAAGGTAACTATAGGCAGTCTAGGTTAACTTCTGTAGTGGGGAAAACGTTTGAATCTACCATCAGGGATGAAATAGCGAGACATCTGGTTAGAAATTGTCCTACTGGGAAGATGTAGCATGAGTTCATTAAAAACAGGTCATGTTTAACTAATTTACTGGAATTCTTTGAGGACATTATGAGTGTGGTAGATAATACGGAACCAGTGGATGTGGTTATCTGGATTTCCAGAAGGCTTTCGACAAAGATGTGCATAACATAAAGCTGTACGGTGTTATGGGCAATGTATGGATAGAGGATTGGTTAACTAACAGAAAGCAAAGAGTGGGGGTAAATGGGTGTTTTTCTGGTTGGCGATCAGTGCCTAGTGGTGTGTCTCAGCGATCAGTGTTGGAACCATATTTGTTTACAATTTACATAGATGATTTGGAGTTGGGTACCAAATATAGTGTCAAAGTTTGCAGATGATACTAAGGTGAATGGTAGAGCAACATGTGCAGAGGACGTACAATGCCTGCAAAGGGATATAGATAGTCTAAGTGAGTGTGTAAGTATTTAGCAGATGGAGTACAATTTTGGTAAATGTGAGGTCATCCATTTTGGTAAGAATAACAGCAAAATTAACTGGTAAAAATATTGCAGCATAATGTTGTGCAGAGAGACCTGGGTGTCCTTGTGTGTGAATGACAAAAGGTTGATTTGCAGGTGCAGCAGGTAATTAAGAAGGCACATGGAATTTTGTCCTTCATTATTAGAAGGTTGGAGTTTAAAAACAGGAAGGTTATGTTGCAGCTGTATAAGGTGCTGGCGAGGTCACGCCTGGAGTACTGTGTAAGTTTTGGTCTTACTTGAGAAAGGAAATATTGGCACTGGAGTGGGGTAGAGGAGATTTACAAGGTTGATTTTGGAGTTGAGAGAGTTGACTTGTGAGGAGAGACTGAGTAGTCTGGGACTATACTCATTGAGAGAAGAATGAAGGGGGGATCTTATAGAAATATATAAAATTATGAAGGGAATAGATTAGAAGCAGGGAGCTTGTTTCCACCGGTGGGTGAAACTAGAACTAGGGGGTATAGCCTTGAAATCAAGAGGAACAGATTTAGTTGAGGAGGAACTTCTTCATCTAAAGGGTTGTGAATCTGTGGAATTCCCTGCCCAGTGAATGAGTTGACGCTACCTCGTTTAAAGATCTTAAGGCAAAGATGGATAGGTTTTTGAACAGTAAGGGAATTAAGGTTATGGTGAGAGGGCGAGTAAGTGGAGCTGACTCCACGAAAAATCACTCATAACCTTATTGAATGGCTGGGCAGGCTTGAGGGCCAGGTGGCCTACTCCTGCTCTTAGTTCATTTTTTTGTAAGTTCTTATTAAACCTGAAATAAAAATAGAAAATGCTGGAAAGCAAGGTTAGGCAGCATCAGTGTAGCCCCTGCAAAGGTTAGTTTAAAGGCAATTGGGAGCAATATTGGAATTCTTTTTATTCATTTGTGGGATATGGGCATCACTGGCTTTCCAGCATTTATTGCCCACCCTGAGAGCAGTTGAGAGTCAACCACATTGCTGTGGCTCTGGAGTTGCATGTAGCTCAGACTAGGTAAGAATGGCAGATTTCTTTCCCTGAAGGACATTAGTGAACCAGGTGGGTTTTTCTGACAATCAACAATGGTTTCATGATCACCAGTAGATTCTTAATTCCAGATTATTTTAATATTGAATTCAGATTCCACCATCTGCCATGGCAGGATTCAAACCTGGGGTCCCCAGCACATTTATAGAGTTTCTACATTAACAGACTAGCAATAATACCACTAAGCCTTCGCCTTCCCTGTAATAAGGGCATCAGGTTAGTGCCCTGACACATTCCACTTCTCAGTAATCTTTTCGGGTTGGAGGCAGATGAATATCAAAATTTACTGCCCACATAGCAGCAGTGAGAAGTCATGATCAATTAAGGCAATAAACAGGTGATGGGCAGCGTCCATCTGAATCGTACTGTTGTTGAAGCACATTCCTGCTGAGTGTGGAGTCAAGCAGATCCATGAACATGGCCTCCTGGATGTAGGTCAGTGGCCAATGAAGCCACAGTCTCCATGACTCAATGATGACCAGGTATGAAAGGCTGCCCCTGCTGCCCAGATGAATCTCTTAGTACTGTTTCCCTTTAGTCTAATGACCCTCCTGGCTTGGGACCTCTAATTTTGAAATTATACACATACTCCCATTGGGCCTGCTAGCTGTCCAAAGTTGGAGGTTTTTTGTTACCCACAAACTGTCCTAAATTCGAGACAACTGATTAGGAAGCTGCTTCCCAATAAGGTCAGCAAAGCAGACATAACAGACTGATGCAGGGTTGGGACCTGATAATGGTTCTGATTTCTGACAATATTCCATTAACATTTGGGTGGCACAGTGGTTAGCACTGCTGCCTCACAGCACCAGGGACCTGAGTTCGATTCCCAGCTTGGGTCACTGTCTATGTGAAACTAGAACTAGAGGGCATAGCCTCAAAATAAGAGGGAGCAGATCCTGGCTTGGGTCACCGTGCTCTGGTTTCCTTCCATAGTCCAAAAAAGTATGGGTTTGGTGGATTAGCCATGCAAAATTGCCCCTTAGTGTCAGGGGGACTAGCTAAGGTAAATGTATGGGGACAGAACCTGGGTGGGATTGTGGTTGGTGCAGCCTAGATGGACCGATTAGCCTCCTTCTGCATTGCTGGATTCCATGATCTATGATCAACACAAGAAGAGACCCATTACCTTTTGTCAGAACTATAAAGTTATCTCAGTGGAATGTAGGTGCAGGCAGTGTTTGAGGTGCAGTAGTCCAAAAATGACATACACAATTGAACTAAGTTGATCATATTTAGTGGCTATATTTAAAACTTCTTAGTGTCTGTGTTTAGACTGGTTTAAGATTGAATAGAATCTTTTAGTAATGTTAAAATGTGAACCACTTATTCATTTATGTATTGTCTTGATGTTTTCAGCATTGGTATGTTTAACTGAACCGCCAATGTGATTAAATTATTCATTTTAAGGTTGCTTTCAATTTACCAGGGTTGATTGTTCATGCTGGGGAATGGAATATTATCCATTTTTTAAAAAGTGACGCACCTAATTGTTAACATCAAGCAGTCCCAGAAGAAATGTTACGCCGCTATTTAAAAAAGGTAGCAGGCAAAAGGCAGGGAATTATCGGCTGGTTAGTTTAACGTCTGTTGTTGGAAAAATGCTGGAATCCGTCATCAAAGAAGAAACAGTGAGGCACCTAGAGGAGAATTGTTTGATAGAGCAGACGCAGCACGGACTCGTTAAGGGGAAGTTGTGTTTGACAAATTTATTGGAATTCTATGAGGATGTGACTAGTGCGGTAGACACAGGGGAACCGGTGGATGTGGTGTTTCTTGATTTTCAGAAGGTGTTTGATAAGGTGCCGCACAAAAGCTTGCTTCAGAAGGTTAGGGGGCATGGAGTTGGGCGTAAGGTGTTAGCGTGAATAGAGGATTGGCTGTCTAATAGGAGGCAGAGAGTTGGTATCAATGGGTGCTATTCTGATTGGCGGTTGGTGACTAGTGGAGTGCCGCAGGGATCGGTGCTGGGGCCTCAGCTATTTAGCATTTAAATAGATGATCTGGAGGAGGGGGCTGAGTGTAGGGTGTCGATTTGCTGATGACACAAAGATGAGTGGAAAAGCAAATTGTGCGGAGGGTGTGGAAAGTCTGCAGAGGGATCTAGATAGGCTGAGCGAGTGGGTGAGGACCTGGCAGATGGAGTATAACGTTAGCAAGTGTGAAGTTATCCACTTTGGCAGGAATAATAGTAGGAGGGATTACTATTTAAAGGGCGAAAAGCTGCAGCATGCTACGGTGCAGAGGGACCTGGGGGTCCTTGTGCGTGAGTCGCAAAAACCCAGTCTGCAGGTGAAGCAGGTGATCAAGAAGGCGAATGAGATGCTGGCCTTTATAGCGAAGGGGATAGAATATAAAAGCAGGGAGGTCTTGCTGCGACTGTACAGGGCACTGGTGAGGCTGCAGCTGGAGTTCTGTGTGCAGTTTTGGTCGCCGCACTTACGCAAGGATATTTTGGCCTTGGAGGGAGTGCAGAGGAGGTTCACTAGGCTGATACCGGAGATGAGGGGGTTGGACTATGAAGAGAGACTAAATAGACTGGGTCTGTACTCGTTGGAGTTTAGAAGGATGAGGGGGGATCTTATAGAGACGTATATGATAATGAAAGGGATGGATAGGGTAGAGGTAGAGAGATTCTTCCCGCTCAGAAAGGACAGTAGGACTAGAGGACACAGCCTCAAGATAAGGGGGGGGGTTGCAGTTTAGAATGGAGTTGAGGAGGAACTTCTTCACTCAAAGGGTGGTGAATTTCTGGAATTCTCTGCCCATTGACGTGGTAGAGGCTACCTCGCTAAATATATTTAAGTCACAGGTAGATAGGTTTTTGGTAGGCGAGGGAATTAAGGGTTATGGGGAGAAAGCGGGAAAGTGGAACTGAGCCACTTCAGATCAGCCATGATCTTATTGAATGGCGGGGCAGGCTCGAAGGGCTAGATGGCCTACTCCTGCTCCTACTTCTTATGTTCTTATTATGTTCTTATGAAATGTATCAATTTTTTTGAGCATTTTGGCACCATTGAATCCCAACAGCAAAAAGAGGTTATCCGGCCAATCGAGCCTGCATATTGTGAATTGAATCCTGCAGTGCAGAAGGAGGCCATTTGGCCCATCGAGCCTGCACTGACAGTAATCCCACCCAGGCCCCATTCACCCCATGTGTTTACCCTGCTAATCCCCCTGCATTTAAGTGGCAATTTAGCATGGCCAGTCAACCTCACCCGCACATCTTTGGGCTGTGGGAGGAAGCCAGAACACCCAGAGGAAACCCTCAGATGCAGGGAGAATGTTCCGACTCCACAAGGTCAGGCACCCAAAGCTGGACTCAAACCTGGGTCTGTGGCTCCAATGCTCTGCTGCAACAGTGTGCCTCATTCTCAAAACTTAGAGCAACCTTTACTGCACTGTTGCAAAATGTTTACATTTCTCATACCAATCCTCCTCTGATCACTTGGACATTGTTAATTTAGCAGTGAATTGGAGAGACTGGGTTTACACCGTCTGAATGTGATTCATTTAAAACTAAAATGTCTACTTTTGCTCACTTACAGGCAATGAGATTTGATTTAACCATTAATAGCAACAAATTGAACTAATACTTTTACTGAAGTGCTCATCTGTTCTTTTTCAGGCTGCACTTAATTTTCCGAAGTTTTGTGAGCCAGTACGAAGAGGAGATGGTAAGCCTTAGAAAAAGGGGATATAATTTCTGTTTTTAAATTATTGCATTAATGAGAACATAAGAACTAGGAGTAGGAGTAGGCCATCTGACCCCTCGAGCCTACTGCACCGTTCAATAAGATCATAGCTGATCTTTTAGGGGACACAGCTCCACTTACCCGCCTGCTCACCATAACCCTTAATTCCTTTCCTGTTCAAAAATTTACCTATCCCTGCCTTATAAACATTCAATGAGGTAGCCTCAACTGCGTCACTGGGCAGGAAATTCCACAGATTCACAACCCTTTGTGTGAGAAAGTTCCTCCTCAACTCAGTCCTAAAGCTGTTTCCCCTTATTTTGAGGCTGTGCCCCCTAGTTCTAGTTTCACCTGACAGTGGGAACAACTTTCCTGCTTCTATCTTCTCTATTCTGTTCATAATCTTATATTTCTATAAGATCTCCCCTCATTCTCTGAATTCTAATGAGTATAGCCCCAGTCTACTCAGTCTCTCCTCATAAGTCAACCCTTTCAACTCCGGAATCAAACCAGTGGATCTCCTCTGCGGTCCCTCCACTGGCAGTATATCCTTTCTCAAGTAAGGAGACCAAAACTGTACACAGTACTCCAGTTGTGGCCTTACTGGCATCTTATACACTGCAACATAACCTTGCTGTTTTTAAACTCCATCCCTCTAGCAATAAAGGACAAAATTCTATTTGCCTTCCTAATTACTTGCTGCACCTACAAACCAACTCCCTGAGATTCCTGCATGAGGACAACCAAGTCCCTCTGCACAGCAACATGCTGCATTTTTTTATCATTTAAATAATAGTCCATTTTGCTGTTCTTCTGACCAAAATGAATGACCTCACATTTACCAACATTGTACTCCATCTGCCAGACTATCTATATTCCTTTGCAGACTTTTAGCATTCTTTGCACACTTTGACACTTGTCTTAGTGTCATCTGCGAATTTTGACACATTACACTTGGTCCCCAACTCCAAATCATCTATGTAAATTGTAAACAATTGCAGTCCCAACACTAATCCCTGAGGCACACCACTAGCCACTGATTGCCAACCAGAAAAACACCCATTTACTCCCACTTTTTGCTTTCTGTTAGTTAACCAATCCTCTATCTGTGCTAATACATTACCCGTAACACCATGCACCTTTATCTGATGTAGCAATCTTTGGTGTGGCATCTTGTCAAATGCCTTCTGGAAATCCAGATACACCACATCCACTGGTTCCCCATGTAATGGACATGCCTTCCATTTTAAAAATAGTCTTAATTATTAAATTGGTTCTTACCATTGTAAGATTATTTGATAATCAGAAAATGTAAAGGACCTATGTAAATAAAGAGCTTGCTCCATTATTGAAGTTATGCTGTGTGCTATAATAATGTAGAGGAACTGAAAGAAAATGTAACTAATCTCTTGTAATAGCTCAATTTAAAAAAAAGTACCGATCATTATAACAGGATAATTGTTCAGTTATCTAATAATTTTTTCTAAAACCTTGCCCACAACAGAAGTGAGACTCACCGGTCTATAATTCCCGGGGAAGTCTCTGTTCCCCTTCTTAAACAATGGGACAACATTCGCTAACCTCCAATCTTCCGGTACTATACCAGAGGCCAACGACGACCTGAAGATCAGAGCCAGAGGCTCTGCAATCACTTCTCTTGCCTCCCAGAGAATCCTGGGGTAAATCCCATCCGGACCAGGGGACTTATCTATTTTCAGACCCTCCAGAATATCCAGCACATCCTCCTTATCAACTGTAACACTGTCAATTCTACTCCCCTGCAACCCAGTGTCCTCCTCAGCTATATCCATGTCCCCCTGCGTGAACACCGAAGAGAAATATTGGTTCAATGCCTCTCCAATCTCCTCCGGTTCCACACATAACTTCCCTCTGCTGTCTATAACTGGCCCTAATCTTGCCCTAACCAACCTTCTGTTCTTGACATACCTATAGAACGCCTTAGGATTCTCCTTAACCCTATCAGCCAAAGTCTTCTCATGTCCTCTTTTAGCCCTTCTTAGCTCACTCTTCAACTCCCTCCTAGCCAATCTAAAGTTTTCTAGTGCACTACCCGAGCCCTCACGTCTCATCCGAACATAAGCCTCCTTTTTCCTTTTAACCAACGAATCAACTTTTTTGGTGCACCACGGTTCCCTAGCCCTACCAATTCCTCCTTGCCTGACAGGGACATACCTATCATGGACTCGCAGTAGCTGCTCCTTGAAAAAACTCCACATTTCGGACGTTCCCAGTCCCTGTAATCTCCTAGTCCAACCTATGCTTCCTAATTCTCTCCTAATAGCCTCATAATTACCCTTCCCCCAGCTAAAACGACTGGCCCGAGGTTCTGCACTGAACTTGCTCATTACAGTTTTGTTATAATTTTGCCCATTTAGAAATTTATTTTCTGAGTCCCCTGATCCCTGGCACTACCTCCGATTCAGTGACTCCTGTTTCTTGGTTGGTATCAATTCTGAATTTGACTTGCTAAAATTAAATACAAAACTCTGCCACTCAAAGGGTTTTATAGCACAGAAAAAAACCCTTCGCTCATCAAGAGCAATGATTAGTGAGAAGGCACGAATTGCAAAGTGTGTTATCCGATCAGTAATGTGCTTGGTGTATTCATCAAGATGCTTCTCTCATTTCTGCCATATACATAGCTCATGGTAATGAGAAATGCATTACCTTTGTAACTAATTCTGTCATTATCTGATCATGATGAAAAATGTATGCATGCTTAGCAGGTTCAAATATGCTAAATAAAAGAAAAGCAAACTATAGATTGCTATTATTACTTGTTGTCATGCTAATAATTTCTCTCAGTTTTGCATTTTTCTACATTTTTCATCTTTCTGGACCATAAAAATGACCCTAAAGAGAACATTTGCTTGTCATGTCAGGCTGAATACCCTGTTCACTGAATTTGCTTAATTGCGTATTATCATCATTTAACCGCCACACAAATATAAAAAGAGTTTTGTTACGTTATCAAGTTCTGCTCACTATGAGCTAACTTCATTATTTGTAAAATTGCCCCTTATTCTATCTTTTAAATCCTCTTTTACCGAAGACTGGATTTTGAATCACAAAGCCAGACATAGAAATTTTTGACATCATCATTTCAAGGATACCAAATGTACTAAATCTAGAGCCTATTTTACTGCTCTGCTCATGTGGATTTTGAGGTCAGGATTTCTTGCAAGTCATGCATCTATTAAAAAAACTTTGAGAAAGGGCAACATAGGGCATAAAAGTAAAGTTGTGCTTGAGTTGCTTTCTGGTGAATTTATATGAGCAGCCCTTAAGCAATTTACTTCACAGAGTTTGTGGCTTTCAGGTAAATACTTCAGCATTGCATGTGTACGTAGTATCTCAGCATGACAGCAAGCAGCTACATGGCATGTTCAGTTGTCTTCAGTTTAACGTTTCAACCTGAAAAGCAATTTCTTTTTACCGTGTTTGAAATTCTGCTTAAACAGAGCTTTGTTTGCAGTTTTGGTATAATCTATTTGTACGTGGACGCCGAAGGAATGAAAATGCATGTTTAGATTTCTTATTTTTGACTTTTCATTTTGCTTGAATGTCATTGGAATATTGCTGATGTTGGGAAATACAGTTAGCAAGATACAGAGAACAAAAAGAAAATGCAGGTACAACCATTCAAATAATGTTTTTCTTCAAGCCAAAGAAGAGGATGCTCATCGGCTATGGAAAAACATTGAACCACACTTGAAAAAAGCAATGCAAACAGTTTATCTACGAGAAATATCAAGGTAATTAGTTGATAAATAAAAAATACAGCCACTTAATTATATATTGGCATCTAAAATTGGAGAAGTGAGCGTGAGCATGAGCATTCCATAATGTTGCCAGAGTCAAAAGTTGTGGTTCTTGAATATATAAGCAGTATTGTTCTAATTAATTATTCTTCTCAGGCAGGAAATACCTGAGACCTTGCTGGGAGCAGAATGCTCCTGACTCTAATGTTAATTTTAAAAAAGTCAGTCAACTTCTGTTAATCTGGTAGCATCAAAGAATTTGGCTCCCAGTCACAGATCTGGGCTCATGTTGTGTCATGTCCTTGGTGCTGTGAGGCAGCAGTAATAACCACTGTGCCACCCATTGCATGATGTCAATGTTTAGCTGATAACTTGCCTCTTTAAAGCAAAGGTGGGTCAGGTAATGAGTTTAATTTATATTCCTGTTTTTTCATCAGCCTCAAACTGCAGATAAAATTAGTCTAAGTTTTTTTTAAATTTAGGATTTATTCATTAAATGAGGCAATGGCTCTAACAACATTTTCTAAGCTTACAGATCCACAATGCAAACGGTGTAAAGTGGCAAATGTAGTTCAGTTGTAAAGAGGCCTTATTTGTCTTGACATAATGGGCTGAATTTTCACAATTTGTTGAACTGTGAAACTTGGGCTTTATGGTTTGGAGGCCACGTTATTAAGACTAAATTGAAAATGAACTGTCAAGACTTCAAGGGTCCCATTGATCTGAGCAATGTTTGTTCTTGTGGGAAAAACATGTTTGTTTTATGTGGATTGCTTCACGAAATCACAGTACCACGCAGTGCAGAAGAAGCCTTTCGGCCCTTCAGGTCTGCACTGACGCATGAGAAACATCTGATCTACCTACCTAATCCCATTTATTCACACTTGGTCCATGGTCTTGAATATTATGATGTACCAAGTGTTTATACAGGTACTACTTAAAGGATGTGAGGCAACCCATCTCTACCACTCTCCAGGCAGCGTATTCCAGACCATCACCATGCTCTAGGTAAAAAATGATTTTCCTCACATTCCTTTTTAACTTTTGCCGCTCACCTTGAACTTGTGTCCCCTTGTGACTGACCCGTCAATTCAGGGGAACAGTTGTTCCTTATGCGCTCTGATCATGCCCCTCATAATCTTGTACACCTCGATCAGGACGCAGCTCAGTCTTCCCTGCTCCAACAAACGTAACCCAGGCTATCCAACTCTTTTAACTTAAATGTTCCAACAGCATCCTGGTGAATCTCCTCTACAACCCCTCCAGTGCAATCATATCTTTCTATAATATGGCGACAGTTCCAGACAGCTGGCGATGAGCTCACCAACGTTCTATACAACTCCAGCATGATTTTCCTGCTTTGCCTTGGTTGATAAGGCATGTGTCCCATATGCCTTTTTCACCACCCCAGTAACATGCCCTTCTGTCTTCAGAGATCTATGAACAAACATGCCAAGCTCCCTTTGTTCCTCAGAACATCCTAGTGCCATGCAGTTCATTGAATATTGTTCCTTGTCAAATTACTCCTTCCAAAGTGTATCACTTCACACATTTCAGGGTTAAATTCTATCACCACCATTCTACCCATTTGACCAGCCCATCTATATCTTCCTGAAGCCCGAGACACTCAACCTCACTGTTAACCACTCGGCCAAACTTTGATATAAAATACAGAAAAACAGCATTTTGTTTGTGCAAATCACACTGCTTATTTATTCTCCTCAGAGCAGTAAGTTCTATTCTAATAGATGTTTTAATTTATTGTTGCCAGCAAATGAAAACACATCGGAGTGAAGTACTTGGGTTTAACTTCGGTACCGAATACAGTGCTAATCACCAACCTCTTATTAGTAAAACCTAATCAACTTGTGCCATTTGCACTTACCTGAGGTTTTGTTCTGTTTGAACTTTGTGAATGTGGTGTTTTGAAAAATGTTGCAAAATAGCCCAAGATTTACTTCATCCAATTATGTAAGTAAAGTTGTTTATTTAAAGGGGGAATAGTCCCTTCATTGAAAAAGTTAGAGTATTTGTTTCATTGTTTTGATATTGAAGTAAAACTTTTTTGTTTTAAAATATGATGCTCTTTAAGAGAATATAAAACTATAAACTTAATTGATTTTGTACACAGAAATATTATTTTGCAAATTACATTCTTATGTTCCAGCGCTCAGTGGGAGAGGCTGCAGCAAGATGAAGAAGAAGCTGGGTATGTGAAAGGTGAGCCAACCCTGGTTTAGTTGACCAGAAGAATCTTTGTACTTTATTTGCTCTGATCAGATTCTGAATTTTTGTAGATGACTGTGGATTGCAACCTTAAATGAAATTAAATTTATAATCCTAACTAAGTTTTAAGGATTGCAGGATACTATGCATTGTTGATCCACCCTCATTATAATTAGCAATTCAGCATGTTGCCACTTTGCACCATATTCTTGCAATTCTAACAGACCAAAGAATTACAAAGTTATGTAGTCCTGATTGAGCAGACACTTAGAGGCAGGAACTACAAGAGACAAGGAAACAAGAATGACAAGTTGAAACAGACTGGGCTGTGGAGTATTCCTTCCCACCTGAGATCATTTTCGGTGCATTGATTTACATGCCCATGAATGTTTCTCAATAATATGCTCGAAGTCCCAGCCTATTGCTTTATACCTAATGGTTTCTTTCTTGGGCCCTCCTGCTCCCTTAACTGCCCTGAAGCTAGCTGCTATCAAATACCAAAACGGAATTCCATCAAATGTTTGTACATTTATGGTTTCGTACCTGTACCTCACTTGGTTATCCCAGGGCCTATCTTAACTCCTTCACCTCCATCTATATTATGCCTGCTTTCTCCCATTCCACCCTGAACATCAACGCATTGTTTAATCACGGCCATAGACTCACCACTGCTTTTCTGCCTTCTTAGCTTGGCCCTCATTTTCAGTTGTATATTTTGCAGCATCTCTTGACAGCCTTTTTTATTGCACCTTAAACTCCATATGCTACTTTGCAGCTTCCTGCATATCATAGTTGCTTAAACAAGAAATGTGGAGCTAAACAGATTGAATGAGAAGCTTTGAGCTATACAGAGTGAATGCTTGAAAAATAAAACTGCAATAAGAATGAGAGAAATTATTAATTACTGTCATTGTAGAATTGAGTTTTCAGATGTAGCAGTATGATAGGAACTTTAAATGAAGAAAACACCTTATGTGAAAATCAAAAATTTCACTGTGGTTTGGCAATCAGCCAAATGCAGCTTCTGGGCATGGGAAAATGGAAATCAAGCAGTTGTAGTATAGTGAAGTGACATGTTAACTTCATTAGGTAAACTTGTAGTATGGATCATTTGGGTTGATGAATTGTTATTTCAGTTCGATCATGCTCTTCATTAACTAAGAGGGAAAAGGTCCTGCTAAATAATCATCTTAATATCTATGTTTCAAAGGCCTCCATTTGAAGTTTCTGTTTATTTTAAATTTGTGCCTACTGATTAACATCATTCTCTTACCATATTGCAACTCACTTTCATATTAATGCAACAAATCAGTAAAATGTCAAACTATCCTAACACTATGGTCATTGTACATGAGATTTCCAGATTCTGAAGAAAAGGGTCTGGGAAGCCAGTACTTCACTGGAATGAAATATCCAAAAATGGAGAGAAATTTTAGATAAAAAACTGTCAAATAAATTTATTTGTGCTAAACAGTTCATCTTGAAATTCACTATTACAAATATACTTCAGCAAAGTCAATCTGTATTCATAGAATTCTCCTTGCTCAAGGTTTAAATTTTAATAACTTTGCAAACATTTGGTTTCATTTTGTTCGAATGCTCAGGACTTTCTGCCCACGCACATGTTGAACTTCCGTATTACTCAAAATTCCTGCTGATTGCTGCTTACCTCTCCTCCTATAATCCTGCTAGAACAGACAAAAGGTTTTTCTTGAAGGTACAGTAATTCAATTGATTTTCTTAATTTTAAGTCTTAATTGATCTGAATGGAGTAGAGTAAACAGAGAAAAAGTATTTGGAACAGCCAGCAGGCCTGGCAGCATTTGTTTCAGGCCTGTGATCTTTCACCAAAAGTCCTATGTATAATGGAGCACGAGACCATGAGAAAATAGGAACGGAACAGGACTAGTCAATTCACCCTGTGGAGCTTGCTCCATTATTCAATTAGATCATGACTGATCTTCTACCTGAATACCACTTTTCCATGCTATCTCCGTATCACTTGATGTCATGCTTTGAACATGCTCCCTGATTAAGTCTCTGCAGGCCTCTTGTGTAGAGCGTTCCAAAGATTCAGTGAAGAAATTCCTCCTCATCTCAGCCTTAAATGCTCTAGCCCTTATCCTGAGATTATGTCCCTTAGTTTTAGACTCACCAGCCAGAGGAAATATCAACATCCACCCAATCACACTCTGTCGGATATGTGCAAGTTTCAGTTAGGTCATCTTTCATTCTTCGAAACTCCAGGGAATACAGACCCAGTCTGTCCAATGTCTCCTCATAAAACAATCCTGCTATCCCAGTGACTTATCTAATGAACCAGAATAATAACATAGAAAACCATGATTGACAAAGAAGGAAGACGTATTGGCAGTGCTACTTTGGAAATGATTTCATCAGAACAGGTGCGGTGGAAGCAAACAAACTGAGAGAATGGGATGGTGTCCTTACAAGACGTGGGGTGTGAAGAAGTATAGTCAGGGCAGTTGTGGGAATCAGTGGGCTTGTAATGGATACTAGTAGACCGTTTAGTGGACCTCTTTGACTTCTCTGTCTCAATTTCTGGTAATAAACTGTCCAGCAGTATCCAATGCAAGCACACTGACTCCCGCAGCCACATTGACTACAGCTCTCCACACCTCACATCCTGTAAGGACTTCATCCCATTCTGTCAGTTTCTTTGCCTCTGCCACATCTGTTCTAATGATGCCACTTTCCAAAATAGCGCTGCCAATATTCTTGCCTATAGCACCTTCCTGTGTAATCATGGAAGGTGCAACACTTGCCCCTTTACCTCCTCCCTGCTCATCATCCCAGGTCCTAAATACCCCTTTCAGGTGAAGCAGCACTTTACATGCACCTCCTTCAATGTGGTCTATGTCATTCGCTGCTCCCAATGCGTTTTATTCTACATGAATGGATCAAACGCAGACTGGGTGACCGCTTTACTGAACATCTTCTGTCCATCTGCAAGCAGGATCCAAACCTTCTGTCACTTGACATTTCAACACACCACCCTGCTCTCCTGCCCACATGTCCATCCTTGGCCTTTTCAATGTTCTAGCGAATCCCAACGCAAACTGGAGGAGCAGCACCTCACCTTCTGATTAGGCCCTTTACAGCTTTCCTGACTGAAGAGTTCAACAACTTCAGAGCACAAACTCTTCCCTCTACCTTCACCCCATTTCCATTTATTTTATTTCATTTTATTTCATCTCATTTATTCATTTTATCGTCTTTCTTTCTTTCTTCCATTTTTCCACTTTCCATTCCAACTTTCCTCCTTGCCCCAGGGCAACTGCCACATTCCTCAGGCAGTCCTTTACCAATCTGTACCTCTGTTCTACCATTCACGCATTCTGATCACTTATAGCACCTTCTCAGCCTTCTGTATCCTCACTTACGTTCTTGTTGTCCCATTCTACCCTCCCCCATCAATACCACCACTGCCCTCATAGTATAAATCTCTCCTGATTCTCTTTGCTGTCAGCTCTGATGGAGGGTCATGTAGAATCTATTCTTTCCCTACAGATGCTATCAGACCTGCTGAGATTTTCCAGCATTTTTTTGTTGTTTCAGATATCTCTCTCATCAGCCTAGATTGTGTTTATGAAAGAGTGGAATTTGCACCCACCAGGGCAGCACAGTGGTTAGCATAGCTACCTCAAAGCGCCAGGAACCTGAGTTCAATTCCAGCATTGGGTGATTGTCTTTATGGAGTTTACACATTCTCCCCATTCCTTCATGATTTTCCTCCAGTTTCCTCTCTTGCTCCAAAGATGTCTGCGTTAGTTTGATTGGCCGTGCTAAAGTGACCTTAATGTCAGGGGGGTTAGCAGGGTAAATACACAGGGGATAGGATTATTGTTGTGATGTGGGCTTGATGGCCTGGGTGGCCTCTTTCTGCACTGTAGGGATTCTGTGATTCTAAATCTGATTTAAAGGTGAGAATCATTCCATTGGCACACCTGACACCTTAATATTTTGGCTTACACAAATTATTTTATTGGTGCTTCAGATCAAAGTAGTACATTTTTGTTTGTGAAGGTATGTATGGGTAACCATTTAGTTTACTGGAGAAAACTTGTATTGGTGGGCAACTAATACTTAGTAATGAAATCTTTTGTTTTAACTGAATATTTTCTTTAGCCTGAGGGTAGCTGTTGAATTAATTATTTTGAATTTACTCCAAAGCAGTTGTAATCACAAATGTAGGTTTGTGTGTAAAATAGATTTATAATTTGAGAAACAGATCATCCTTTTTACTGGAGATATCAATAAGCACGCAAGCTTTTCTGGCCTATACTGAACTTCTAACCAACATCATGGGCAGAGTTTTCCCCCAAAAATTCTAAATGTCATAAAAGTATGAAAACAGGAGTGTTCCACACTGTCCTTTGGGCCAAGCTTGGCATATAATCTTCCAGCACTCAGTCACTTTTTTTTCTGACAGCCTAAGTACGCCAGGGAAGATATCTTTTGAAAACAGACTGATTGGCAATTTATCTAGTTAATATTAGCAGGACCTTGTGAACAAATGTGTTGCTGCAATTACCCACATTTCAAGATTGCCAGTACTTGAACAGTAATTCATTTACAATAAATAATTGCTTCAAATAGATCAACACAATGTTTTAACTTTTCTTTCTTCTTTGCTTCATTTCCAGCATCATGGGAAAATTAAGAAAACCTCATTTTTGAAGAAACATGAAAAGGTGATTTTTGATATTCAGTGTTGTATTTAAATTGGATTGGATCAGTATCTGTGCTACAGCATTCATTACTCAAATGACTAGTCTTAGAGGTGCTGGAATTTATAATCTGATGTGGTTTATTTCAAATTTCATAACATTCCTCAGAAAGCATGCTTCATTTTCAAGAAAGCTAATCAGTTCTTCCATGATGAAACTGCAAGATATTTCTCTTTTATTAGTTATTATACTGATAGATTTGTTTCATGTTTTATGATCACTGCAGGAAAATTCATTGGATCTTAGCATAGTTTTATATAGTTAAGTTTTACCAACAGGATATTTTGTCGGCAGTTGAGTTAAAGGGATAGTTGGAATCTTTCATACTTTGCTTTTTGGTTAATGTTTCATTGCCATTCTTTTCAGTGCTTGTGGTAAGGAGCTGTTTTCCTCTCTTCCCATTTCATAGTGACTTGTCCCCTTCAGGGTATCGTGATATTTTTGAGGTCGAATTTCATGTTTCTGACTCAGAGTTCTGAAGAAGAGTCATACAGACTCAAAACGTTAACCCTGTTTCTCCCTCTGCAGATTCTGCCAGACCTGATAAGTTTTTCTTTCATTTTCTGTTTTACAACACTTCAGTGATTTTTTTGGCTGATTTGGATCTGTGTCTCCAGTGTAAAGCTGAAAACTATGCTGTTTTAGTTTATTGAACTTCAAGCAAACAGCTTGAATGCTATTGCTGCAATATGCATTAGAACATTGTATGGCCAAGCACAATTGAGACTGGTTAGATCAAACATTTTGCAATGCCTTCTATACCCTGATACGTTTGTAGTTAATTTTTTTTCTTCTGTGCCAAAATTCAAACCAATCAATTTTCTTTTTGGTTGCTTTGTATTTTTGACCACATAGTTTTTAGGTTGCGCACGAATGGTTAACGGAGCTGGAATTTGATTTAAGTGATCAAATTTTAAGTGTTGAATGTAGGTTACTTGAAATGTTCTATGCTTGTCAAATTAAAAGGATTTCCATAATGGATTTAGTTTCCAAAACATTGAAAAAAATTATAAACTGAACTGGACCAGCCACATAAATATTATGACTACAAGAGCAGGTCAGACTGTGGAAATTCTACAGAGTAACTCGCTTCTTACTCTGCTCCTATCTTCTATGTTTCTATAAAAGCAGGATTATGTTATTGAGTTGGATGATCAACCATGACCGTAATGAATGGTGGAGCAAGCTCGAAGGCCCAAATGGCCTTCTCTTGCTGCTATCTTCTATGTTTCTTGACTCCCCACAATTTACAGGGCACAGTTCAGAAGTGTATTGGAATAGTCTCCCCTTGTCCGGCTGAATCCAGCTCTAACATCATGGAAGAAACTTAACACCAAACAGGGCAAAGCAACCCACTAGACTGACACCCCATCCACCACCTTAGATAGTCACTCCCTCTGTCATCAATACACAATGACAGCAGAGTGTATAGCCTGCGATGCACTGCAGCAACTTCTCAAGGCTCCTTCAATAGCACATTTCAAACATGTGACATCTACCACCCAGAAGGACTAGGAAAAGCAGACACATGGACGTGCCACCACTTGCAAATTCCCCTCCAGGCCCCACACCATCCTGACTTAGAACTACGTTGCCACTACCTCTCAGGATCAAAATCCTGGAAGCCCTCCCTAACAGCACTGGAGTTACCTGCACCAGATGGACATACGTTTGGGCCCTTGAGCCTGCTTCGCCATTGAGTAAGATCATGGATGATCTACTTGTGTTTTGAATTCTACGTTCCTATCTATTCTCAATAACCTTAGACTGTCGTTAGGCAAGGGAAGCTATCGACTTCTGCCTTCAAAATATTTAATGACCCTTCTTCTGTAGCCTTCTGAGGCAGAGTGTTCTAAGTCACACAACTCTCTGGAATGGACTGCAATTGTTCAAGAAGGTGTCTCACCACTTTTTCATGGATAACAAATGCTTAGCTTGCCAACAATGCTCGCTTCCCATGAAAGAATAAAATTTTAAAAAATCTTAATATCCCAAATAATAAAGGTATTTATCCATTGTAAGATAGTTTCCATGTTAATATTCCTGTTCCTCGGGCACGAGTCGCCAACATCAGAGCCAGTGAATGTTTCTATTCCATGACATGTGTATCTCAATTCTTTTTACAATCATAAATTGCCCATTTCCTTCATTATTCCGTAATCGGAAAGGTGATGACCATACTTTCTATCTATTTTACTCCACAGGTTTTTGAAATTTAGGAGGAACACCTGAGATTTTTGCACCTCTAACTGTAGTGCCTCAGTTCCATCTTGTCCTTCTTTACTAGTGTGCGCAACTAATTACAGTATCCACAACTTGCTCTTCACTGATATGCACAGTATCAACCAAATTAGTATGGCTGCTTTTGAAACTTTCACACACAAAATCAATAAAATCTGTTTTTTTAAAAAATGTTACATTATCGCTGAAATCTTACTGCTATTCACACCAACAGGATCTTACGGTTCCTCCATTGAAGCACCTGCCATGTGTTGTGAATTTAAAAATCTCAGATACTTTTGACCAGTTTGCTTACTGTAAAGTTTTACCCCAGTGCCTTTATTTGCAAGATGGACAAAGGACAAACACAAGTAAAGGTTCAACAAATTTATTAACAATAACACTACTAAGCCTTAAATTACTCACGTAAAACAAGAGGATACCCCAAAATCAGATATACTACCCGCAAAGATGGTTTGGTTAAAACAGCAGGCTCAATTCTCTGAGTCCCTCTGGTCTGTCGTCATGAAGGTGAGCCTCGATGGCAGCCTCTTCCTTCCTTCCTTCCTTCCTTCTCTGGTCTGTCTTCCGGATGGTCAAGGGTCACCTCCTTCGCTACTGGTGTCAGAAAATATGTCTGTTTATCCCCTGCCCGCTTGCCTTTCCAGAAACTTCTCTGGCTTCTGGCCAATGAGGTCCCAGGAGGGGGTTCTAATACCCGGTGGGTTTCTTGATATCTGCCTGACAGGACACAGGGCCCGCCCCCAGGTGTCTATCTCCATGCTGCTGCTAACATGTAACCTGTTATCAGATTAAGCCAACTGCAGGAACTCTCGGTGACAGAAGCCTGGCCCAATCTGGGCTTCTAACAATCAGCCGGTGCATTTCAATGGGGTGCAATGAGCTGCTGCTAAATATCAGTAGGGTGCAATGATCTTTGATGGGAGTTTGATGAATCAGGCCCAGACAGGTTTGTGTATTGTACAATTGGCCTGCCTGAGGTTTGACTGTGTTTGATTTTTAATATGCCTAATTCTTTAATTTAGGATATCCAATTTTATCTGCCTTAAAACCAGGCCCTGTTTATATTACATTACTTGCTCTTCACTGATATGCACAATATCGACCAAATTAATAGGGCTGCTTCTGAAACTTTCACACACAAAATCAATAAAATCTGTTTTTTAAAAAATGTTACATGATCGCCGAAATCTTACTGCTATTCACACCAACAAGATCTTACGATTCCTCCATTGAAGCACCTGCCATGGGATTCCCGGCAGCAATAGGTACATTCAGTAGGAAACTCTATTAACAATGGCAGGACCATAAGATCCTGCCACCAGTGAATGGTGTGCTACCTCCCACCACCACCACCAAATGCAGCAGAGAGGAAGAAAAATCCTGCCCTATGTTTGTGCAATCACCAGCTTCTCAGTAACAAGTAGCCGCTTCATCATAGATCAGAATTCTGTTTTATTTTTATTACTTTTCTGCTGAAATTGTACCTCATGAGGTACGATTCTACAACCAGTCATTGATTTGCCTGTATTATAGCTTGATATGCTGTCATTGCTGAGCCTGATCATGTTCCCTTCCAGGAACCCTCCAGCATTGGCGCAATGTTAGATACATTACAGAGCTTTGTGCTTTTTTTGGGGGGGTGGGCTGACAGACGGTGCTATGTTATATATTCTGATATAAATGGTGATGGTAGTGTGTGTACTTATGCACACACTATGCAACAGGTCGTTGCTTCTCTTCCAGATTTTTTTTTCCCTCCCCTCTCCAAATGCTCTCCATCCCAGTATATTATAGCCCCCTCAAAGCATAATTCCCAACTGCATGTTTATTTGCTGATCCCATAAGTTACAGCAGCTGAAAGTCCTGATTATCAAAACATTAGGCCTTCTTTTGCATAACACAACATTTTCTCTATCGTATTTTCTAACTTTGGTACTAAAACGTTTAAACAAAGTTGACCGTGTTCAGAGTTTTAAAGACAGCTGCATTTATGGTGGGTGTTCTCTGGTATAATATGTTTGTGGATGTCATCTTAACTCTGCTAATAAATCATACTTCATTGTGATATATTTGGTTGTTTCTTAAGCAGAAATTATTTGCGCTGCAGAATGTGAGGTTTATATAATGGATTCTATGATAAATGATGTGAGTGATGACAAAAGATGCATAGCATGATTTGTGTTCATATATTTGGAGTAAGACCAGATGGGTCATAAAATTACCAAATAAACCTGGTTTTTTGTATGCTTTCTGCAGAAAATCTAAGCGTTGGAAGCTCTTACTCAGTTTACACTGCTGAAAAGCTGAAAATGTTGAGAGCTAACTGGTCGCCAAGTAGAAGAAAATTCACTATTAAAATTTTCAGTTTTTATGCTTCATTCAGGAAATGGTGGATAAAATTGTCAGTTGTTATTGGAAATAATTTGGGGTTTTGCACCAACCTGGAGAGAACTGTTCATGCTGAACTTATTATTATGCATTTTTAATTGGTGTGTATTTAGTTTGCATGCACGTTTTGCTCAATTATTAATAAAATGGCCTGAAAATGAGTCACCTTCATATACAAGGGATATGCCTGCTTTGCCTCTCTAAATTTTAAACTTGCCTCTATAAGGGTAGGCCCATGTTGTGACACCCTCTCCAAACTTAACCTGCCTTAGCAGCGCCTATTTCTGGTGAAAACGTTGAGGCTTCAGAGCTATCGGCCCTGTGATTGGGTCAGCAACATTGGCAACTGCCTATGGCAACAAGCTATTTGGAGGTTTCCTCTGGGAATATAATCGCTGATTGTGTTGCTAGTAAGTGCGCTCTCAGGATCTCTATTTTGTCCCAAGTTCACAACAAAATTGAGCCATAAGTGTTAGGAATTTCATATTAATCAGGGAGCAGGTAAGATACTGAGTGAGAGTTGTCCTGAGGAAGATTTTTAACAAACAGCCTGGGATAAATGAAAATCTAAAAGTGCAACAGTGTAAACCTAAGCTTAACAGCAAGCCTTTATGGTGATGTGTCAGAGCTGAGAAGAGAAAATAAAAATGGTCTACAACATTTGGTGATTCGTGTAGTATTGTAAATAGACATGGATGTCCAAAGATTTAAATGACCAATTACAATGGGAAAGATGGGTCCAGTCTCAGGAAAATAGGGATCTTCTGAGCTTTTTCCTTTCCTTTCCTTTCCTTTCCTGCATGGGTTTTCATTGCCACATTTTTTAGGGTGTTTTAAGAAATCAGTGTAGAGGAACATTGATGTTTTGTTGTCATATCGTGTTGTCACTGTTGACTGCAGACCTTAAGTTACTGTTCTCAATTATTGCAACATCCATCTCATTAATTAACGGCAGCTATTTTTTGAAAACATAATGCACAACAGCTTAAGAAAATGAATTACACAAATGAATGGTTGTTCACTTAATTAGCTTGCCAGCATATAATGTCCCTTGATGCACTATTACTAAGACAGATCGGTCTAATTAACCTTGTCTTTTACAGACCAGTAATCACCTCCTTGGCCCCAAACCATTCCCACTGGATAGATTGTTGGCAATTTTCTACAGCATTGTCGACAGTAGAGTGATTCCCACTGAAAATATTTTCTCTCAGGTGAGTTTAGAATATATCAATGTTAACTGGTTCATTGGGGAAAAGCTTGAAAAGGTTGCTGTTTCAGAGATTAAAAGGTTGCCCCACTCTAGGAATCAGAAATGAATTGGTCACAATCCTTTAAAACGCAGAGAATGCTGATTTCAAACGTATTGTGATGCTAATGGTGTGAAAACTTAGTATTGCAATACATTTATTAAATTTATTTAATCTAACAAACTTTTTTGTGGTCTGCGTAATTCCATGCTCTATATCTGTTGAAGCAGTGCTGGCATTGCAGATTCTTTCTCTCGTAACTTTAATTAGCTATGCGATCTGTAGATTGGTTATGCCAATACAATGTATTTGTTTACTTTGAAGATGTCAGTGTCTATTAATGGAATTGGTGTTTGACAAGTAGAGGCAGTCTTCTGGATTCAGTGTCCCAAACTGTATCAATAATAGACACTTGCATCCCTATAACAAATGGAAACATATTTCTGTAACTTGCAAGCTTCCAGGAGTTGCAACTGGGGGGTACCACAAAGTTGCATTGCAGAATTCTTTGCCAATCCCACAGAAGTCCACAGGTAAGGATTGCCAGGGAATTTGGGCAGTTGCCCTGCAATTGGAATCATTCAAAAGTACGATTTAAGTTGCTAACTTCGGATGCTTCCTGGATTTTTAAACTTAACTAATTTAAGGCAACAAGTTGCTGTAAAAAGGGGGTGACGTGGCCTCAGCTTTGACAGATGACCTCAGGAGCATACTACCCCCCACATGGCCCTTGCTTAGCCTAAACTGAAAGGACAGGCAGGAAAAGATCGTCCTGATTTGAAGGTAGGAAATTTGGAGCAGCGTGGCAACCTGAGCAGAGGTTTGGGCGCAATTATCTTTTTACGCTTCAGAAGTTGCAAATGGTGAACTAATGTATTTACGATTAAAGAGGGTAGTCCTTAATTATATATGGCAGGAAACCCAATGTTTTGATAAATTTATGCACCTGATTACTTCCAAGCTCCTGTCTACATTTTTGCTAAATTATTTAAAATAAGATAAAAATAAAATTAATAGACAAGCTGCTAGCCTTTGCCATTGAACGCATGTTTTTATTAACTTTGTTTATAGAGTCTAATTGGAAGCCATGGGTACATGTACTCAATATAGGGAGGAGTGCTTTAAATGAAAACGTTTTCAAGCACAGTGTCCTTTGGTAAAAGAATAAACGTTCAGTGACGTGGACACAATAGGATCACAATTACAGGTGCAATTACCTTGAAATTGCACCACAATAACATTTAGACTGCTAGCAACTCTGAATTCCAGGTCCCTCTTGGCTGCCAGTTTTTATGTTCTCAGGCAATATAGTCACAAAAACAATACCTAATATTATAGTAATAAAACATTTCAGACATCAGAAATTGCTTTATTACTGTAAATATTTTAAATTAAAACATCCCCATTCCCCTTCTTGGTTTTCTGGTATCTATTAACCTGTTCTAACTTTATTTGTAAATTATATATCTTTTTTTAAAAATTGACGTCTTTTTTCATAGTACTCTTTATGTGTGCATCCATATGCATATTTCTTTGCACCCTGCCATTATTGCTTTCCCTCTTGCCTTTCACTTTTTCTTCCATACTCTTGTGTTTTTAACACTTTGTGACTACTGGTGGGAAAAGATGCAATGGAACTTGAAAGATTAGACACGTTAATTTCCGGCTCCATGGAAGAGGATTCCAGCAAACTCCTCACTCTGAAGAATATCCTGATGTTTGCTTACCCAGAGCCACAATGAATGAGATGACGACTATTAACGAAAAGCACTCTCACCACCACCAGTATCCCAATCCAGAAAAATAGGTTGGCAGAAACCAGAATCTTCAGGAAACCTTAGGTTTTGGGCAAAAACATATAGCATAGTTGGCATTAAAATTATATTTTCCTGGAATAATGGCTTTCCTTCAAGTGGTGGAACTATCTTAGTACAAAGCCTTTTTCTCTGGAAATCATTCCTGGGCAATCAACAGTGTTGAGTGGAAGGTCTCAGCTGAGAGTGATACTTCCTGAATACTCAATGAAATGGGTGCTGGTCCATTCTTTCATGAATAGAAAATAAGCTGTTTTACAAGCAACTTTCTTTTCTTTAAAATCATGAATTCTTTAATCTGTTTGAAATAGGGAAGCAGACAAAATTTGGGACTAGAGTTGGCTATTTTTAATGATTATAACTATTTTATACTAGTGCATTAAACAAATTTAACACTGGGTGGCAGCGTTGTGCTAAGATTTGCAAAGTAAGGGGGAAATCTTACCAGAATCTGTCAAAGTGTCATTTCTGGCGAGAAAACCAGTGGGGAGCTCTCCAGCTCCACTGTCCTGTTTGCTCTTGGAAAAGTCACACTTGAACGGCTGAAGTTTGCAGGGCTACCCTGTCAGTCTGGCAGGTAGGGGACTCTTAGAACTGACAAAGCAAGCTGCACAGAGATTGGGATTTGTTTTAAAAGGATACCTCCATGATGGCGGGGGGAGTTACCAGGGCACTGCCTGGGCTTGTCCCCTTCCCCTGAGAGTTATACTTTGCACACCCCATTTACATTTTTAAAACTTGTAAAGAACTTCGCGCACATCACGTCAACAAGGTATGAATATTCAGTGAGGGGGGATAATTTGGCAAGGGAGTACTAAATTATATGGAGATTTATTAAAATCAGGATCTCACTCATTATTGCCTTGAACCTGATTACATCGCTGGCAAAGGCCAATGAAAATCAGAAGGTGCATTAACACCAGAATGAACCACGCTTTTCAAATCTTGAGAGATTTTGACCCCACTCCACCGATTTCCACCCCTCCCCCCACCTTCTGAGAGTGAATCCTCTTTTACCAATGCCCCCTCCCCCCTGCATGCGCGCGCGCACACACACACACACACACACACACACACACACAAAATCATCTTGAAATGACATGTAGAAAGGAAATTTATGAGCCAGCAATCCAGGCAACTACTTTGGAATTGTGCCACTGGGAGCCTATACGGCTGACCGTAGAAGGTTTTCCAAAATCAGTTAGTAGCTCCCTTGTGGTTGCCATCAAAGCTTCCTGCCATATGTTATACACCAGAAAGCCCAGCAGAAGTGCCTGGGTTAGAGGTGTTGATGCTCTTCTTCCTTATCTCTGCTCCCCTCCCCAGCTCCTCTGTTTGTAGTTACAGTGAAGGAGGAGAATTTTAACTTTTGAAAACTTTTTGAGCAAGAGAGGTTGACAGGACCTCAAATGGAAAGTCTGTGATGACAACAACTATTCAAGTAAAGATCTTTAAAACACTGGTGATGGAAGAATGTAAGTAATAGTAGTAGTAATAGATCATTTGGTCGCTTTGAGCCTGCTTCACGATTCAGAATGTTCCTATCTCCTACCTCAAGCTCCACTTTCCTACATGCCACTCATATTTCTTGATCCCTGAGAGATCACAAATTTCTTGAATGTATTCAACAATAGACCATTTACAATCCTTTTGGGTAGAGAATTCCAAAGATTCACAATTTTCTGAGTGAAGAAATTTCTCCTCAGCCCAAAATGATCTGCCCTTTAGCCTGAGGCTGTAGTTTAGGGATGGCGGCAAATAAATGTTGACTGTGCCAGCAACGCTCACAACCCATGAGTTAATTTTTAAAAAAAAGAGCCCCTAGCCATGGAAAATCTATCTGTATGTCTATCCTGTCGAGCCCTTTCAGAATCTTGTATGTTTCAATGCGATAACCTCAGGTTTCTAAACACCAGAGATTGTAGACCCAATTTACCCAACCTCTCACCCTAGACCAACCCTTTCACCCCAGGAACTAATCAAACAAACTTTCACAGTGCTACCTTCAAGTCAAGCAATTACTACTTTAGACCTGGAGATGAAAACTGTATGGAGTATTCCAGGTGTGATCTCACCAAAGCTCTATATCATTATAGTATATATTGCAATAAGATTATTTATTCGTGTATTCCTATTCCCTTGGAATAAAATGCAATGTGTCATTTACCTCGCTAATTGCTTGCTATACCTGCATGCTTCATTTTCTGTTACTTTTATGAGTACATCTGACAGGAACTTGTTGGACTAAATAGCCTACTCCTTTATTGCACTGATTCAATGAAGTCTCACAACACCAGGTTAAATCCAACAGGTTTATTTGGTAGCAAAAGCCATGAGCTTTCAGAGTGCAGTTCCTTCGTCAGGTAAGTGGGAGCTCTGTTCACAAACAGGGCGTATAAAGACACAAATGCAATTTACAAAATAATGGTTGGAATGCAAGTCTTTATAGGTAATCAAGTCTTAAAGATACAGACAATGTGAGTGGAGAGCATTAAGCACAGGTTAAAGAGATGTGTATTGTCTCCAGCCAGGACAGTTAGTGAAACTTGGCAAGCGCAGGCAAGTTGTGGGGGCTACAGATAGTGTGACATGAACCTAAGATCCTGGTTGAGGCCGTCCTCATGTGTACAGAACTTGGCTCTCAGTCTCTGTTCAGCGGCTCTGCGTTGTTGTTTGTCATGAAGGCCGTCTTGGAGAACGCTTCAGCAGTCACGGGCATTTGGCCTCTGATCACACTGTGTGAAAAAACTGCCCCTCTGGACACTTTTGTGTTTCTCCTTTCTCACCTTAAACCTAGACTCCCCTACCTTTGGGAAAAGATATTGACTATCTACCTCGTCTCTGCCCCTCATTATGTTATAGACTTCTATAAGATCACCCCTTAGCCTCCTACACTCCAGAGAAAAAAGCCCCAGTCTATTCAGCCTGTTCTTATAACTCAAACCATCAAGTCCTGGTAGCATCCTAGGAAATCTTTTCAGCACTCTTTCTAGTTTAATAATATCCTTTCTATTATAGGGTGACTAGAATTGCGCACATATTCCAAGAGTGGCCATAGCAAATGTTAAACTCAATCGATATTCTTACTCCTTCCCAACCTAAAGTCAGATCACCTTCCAATTCTATTGGAAGGTGAAATGAGCTAACTGCCCAACCCGCATTGCATCTGGGATTTTGGGAACTTTGTGAATTTAAAACCATTATTATGCAGCAAATTCTAACAAATAATCAACTTTGAGAAGCTGACAGCTTTCATGTTATGGGATTCTTCCTAGACCCACTAATCTCTCCCAAGCAAATTACTGAACATAGCTAAAAGTGTTTTTGAGAGCAGCCTTCCTCAGCACCTGTCATTGCAGTTTTGAAAGAGGTGTTCGAATGTGAACACATTTCCCTTCCCCGGGAGCGCAGTTTCCAAATCCTTGCTGCACCAGAGTCTCCATCAACTGATTTCCAATCAATATTGGCCATTTTACACCATAATCAAACATAATAATTTATATCAGAGAGCCAGTGGCCTTCACAGACAGGGTAATATTGTGACCTCTTGTTATAATTGGTTTGTAACAACAGGATTGTGTAGAAATTATGGTGAATTTTAAATGAGCTAACAAACCATTGCCCCTCGGATGGAGAAAGCTAGCACGAGGGGGCATAGCTTTAAGTTAAGGGGTGGTAGATATAGGACGGATGTCAGAGGTAGGTTCTTTACCCAGAGGGTGGTGGGGGAATGGAATGCCCTGCCTGCTGCAGTTGTAGATGCGCCTAGTCTGGGGGCATTTAAGAGGTCCGTGGTTAGGTTTATGGATGGAAAGGGATTGGTTTAGGTTAGAGGGTCATTGCTTTTTTCTTAATTGGTCGGCGCAACATCGTGGGCCGAAGGGCCTGTTCTGCGCTGTAATGTTGTATGTTCTATACCAATGTCTTGTACAACTTCAACTCTTGTATTCAATGTTCTGACCGATGAAACCAAGGAAGCCGAATGCCTTCTTCACCACTCTGTCCACCTGTGACTCCACTTCCAAGGAGCTATGAACGTGTACCCTTGGATCTCTTTGTTCTGTAACTCTCCCCAGTGCCCTACCATTAACTGATCAAGTCCTGTCCTAGTTCAGTCTACCAAAATGCATCACCTCGCATTTGACTAAATTAAACTCCATCTGTCATTCGTCAACCCACTGGCCCAATTGATCAAGGTCCCGTTTCAATTGGAGATAACTTTCTTCACTGTCTGCTATGCGACTAATCTTGGTGTCATCTGCAAACTTACTTACCATGCCCCCTATATTCTCATCCAAATCATTAATATAAATGACAAATAACTGTGGGCCCTGCCCTGATCCCTCAGGCACAGTGCTGGTCATAGGCCTCCAGTTTGAAAAACAACTGTCTACAACCACCTTCAATTTTGAATCTATCTAGATACCTCACCCTGGATCCCGTAAGATTTAACCTTATGCAACAACCTACCGTGCAGTACCTTATCAAAGGCCTTGCTAAAGTCCATGCAGACAACATCAACTGCACTGCCCTCATCTACTTTCTTCATTACCCTTCAAAAAACTCAATAAATTTGTGAGACATAATTTTCCACTCACAAAGCCATGCTGACTGTCCTCAATCAGTTGTTGCCTCTCTAAATGCCTGTAGATCCTGTCTCTCAAAATTCCTTCCAACAATTTACCCAACTCGCTGGCCTGAAATATTTGTGTATTTTTAACTCATCTTCGGTTTAAAAATATATCCAAGTGTGGATAATTAAATTGACAGCACCTACTTATTTAAAATACAGTGGCTGGGATTCACCCAACTGCACCCTTAAGTTTTCCCGCCAGTAAGAAAACCGGAGTGTTTCCTGCTGGCGTTGGCAGCGCTTGTCAGGTGAGATTTGCCCACCTTTAGCATTTAAATTAATGCATTGTGCAAAACATACCCTGCTTTACAGCGATCAGAGGGCACTCCGATCCCAGAGCTGAGAGACAGTCCCCAACCATCACTGAAAGACCAGATCACCCACCATCACCACATAGCTACATAGACTCTGAAGGTGACCGGGCCCAGCACACATGCACACGAGGGAGGTTCTCTGAGACAAATCCCCTCAGGCCCTCCCCTTCAGGTCCCACCCCTTGAAAGTGGCACCCTGGCAGTCATGCTCAAACCTCTGAGGGAGGAGTATATCAAGTGCTTTGTAAACATTAGGGTTAGAAAAGAGGAAGTGGAACCTTATAATTTGATCCAATCTGTCACTCAAAGGCAGAATATTTGTAAATCCTGTGGTTAGGAACAAAGGCAAGATCAGATTAAACATAACAAACTCAGGAATGTGGGCTAGGGAGGCAAGTGGAGATTGACAAAAGGAGAGGATGGTAAAGTATAGGGATTGTGTTTGCTGCAATGTCAGAGAGGGAAGAAGCAAGACCAAAGCAAGGAGCTGTGTTGTGGGACCTTAACCCTAGTTGCTTGTTTTTCCTTCAATCAACCTCAGTACATTTGCGCTCTCTTTGCACACGTGTTGTGATAGGTGTTCAATTCCTTGTGGAAGCTGCCGTGTATTACTGGTTACAGGATGTGAAGATAAACACATGGACTAGATGTTCTACTTATTGATGGTGAATATGTGCAGAAGATCAACTCTTTGTCTATTGTATGTGAATCATCTGATGTAGATCAGTCAATTCGGTGTCCCAATAGATCACAGTTTCTCCAGTAAACATTAATTCAATATTTTGAGTTAGATTACATGGATTACATAGATTACATAATATTCATGGAGATGTCTTTGTGTAGTAATGTAAAATCTGGTCTCCTTGATCACTGCTTCCTACTTCTGCCAGCTTTTGTGCTGCAATACCGCCTTAATGCCATGACATGTACTGGTTCCTTGTGTTGTATGTTCACTTTCAGCTTGCAGCGTTAATAATCATGAGTGTGAATTTTCAGATTCATTCTCTTTTCGGTGTAAATTTTCACATTTGTCCTTATTCGTGTTACAAGACATGTCATATTCCTTCACACCACAGTGTGGCACCCAATTCCTCCAAGTTTTGTTTTTGTAACTCGCTCTTTAAAGCCCATTTATTGAGACTTTTGTGTCAGCTTCCAGGAACTGGCTTTTAACATGTCATCATTCTAAATTGGTTTCCTCCTGGAGAGAGAATTCATTTTTCCTGGGTTTATGAGTCTCTTTGGGATAGGAAAGGTAGTTTTAGTAGTGTAAATATTTGGAGTCAGCTGGAATCTGATGGTAAAAAACATCTCTATAAAAGTGGTTGAGAAATGTGCTTAAAATAGTTAATCACAGGATGGTTATAGCACCGAAGGGCAGCCATTCAATCTGTCGCGACTGTATTGGATCTTAGATAGCCTGCCTACTCCTTGTAGCCCTGCATATACTTTATTTTCTGATAATCGACTCCCTCTTGAATTCCTTGATTGAATTGCCTTCACCACATTCTCAGGCAATGAATTCCAGATCTTCACTCACTGTGTGAAAATGTTTTTCTAATGTTGTCACTGCCAATTTTCCAATTACCTCAAATCTGTGGGACCACTTGGAATGGAGGTTAATGCGTGCCTCAGCAAGAAAGAAGGGACAAGAAAAATAAATACACATCACAACTTAATTTGTTTTAAAAAAGTAACTTACCCATTGAAACCTTGCTTTGAGGAAAACAAAAGTAATTTTTCAAGTTTACAGATGATGCAAACAGTAGGAATGTGAGTGGTGAGGAGATTGGTAAGAAACTTCAAGATGAGTAAAGGGGGCAAATACAGGGAAGATGCAGTATAATGTGGATAAATGCGAAGTTATCCACTTCGGATGGAAAAATAGAATGGCCGAGTATTATTTAAATGGTGGTAGATTGGGAAATGTTGATGTACAACAGGGGCCTCCTTAATAAACCAGTTACTGAAAGAAAGCAGGCAGGTACAGCAAGCAGTTAGGAAGGCAAATGGTATGTTGGCTCTAATTGCAAAAGGGCTTGAATACAGTAGCAAGGACATCTTACCATAGCTATACAAGGCTTTGGTGAGACCACACCTGTGGATTTGTGTGCCGTTTTGGTCTCCTTAGCTATGAAATTATATACTTGCCATAGAAGGAGTGCAGCAAATGTTTACCAGACTGATTCCTAGGATGGCAGGATTGTCGTATGAGAGATGGATTGACTGGGCTTGTTTTCACTGGAATTTAGAAGAATGGGAGGAGATCTCATTAAAATGCATAATATGAATTAACTTTCAAGACTACAGTAAGGCTCAGTGAGAATGTAGAAAATTGCCTGAATTTGATGGTCACGATTAGACTCAATGTTACGTGCTAAATTATTATCTGTAGACTATTACCTGTAGTCTAAAGAATCAGGCATCACCCTGAATAATAGTTTTCAAGAATTAGTATTCCACAGTTTTTTATTTATTCATTCACTCGATGTTTGTGTCACTGGCTTGACCAGCATATATTGCCCATAAGAACTTAAAAAATAAAAGCAGGAGTAGTTCACACAGTCTGCTCTGCCATTGACTGCGATTGTGGCTGATCTAGGGCTTCAACTCCATTTTTCCTCCATTCTCCATATGCCTTAATTCCCTGAGACCAAAAATCTGTCTAATCAAGAATGAAGAAGCATCCACATCCATCTGGGGTAGAGAATTTCAAAGATGCACAACTGTTTGAGGGAAGAAACTTTTTCCCATGTCAGTCCTAAATGAGCAGTCCTTCATCCTGTGATAGTGCCCCTGTGTTTTAGATTCCCTGACCAATAGAAACAATCTCTCAGTATCTACCCTCTGTCAAGCCTCTTCAGAATTTTGTGGGCTTCAGTGACGTTGACTTTCATTCTTCTACCTCCAGTGAATACAAATCCAATTTACTTGGGCTCTCTTCTTCAGACAACCCTCTCGTTCTAGGAACTAATTTAGTGAACACTCGCTGTACCACCTTAAATGCAAGTATATCTTCTTTAAATGCAGAGACCAAAACTGCACATGCTAGATTAGATGCTGACTCATCAAAACTCGGTACAACTGTAGAAAGACTAAAACTGTACACAGCATTCTGACTGCAGTCTCACCAATCACTTGTATAGTTGCAGAATTACTTTCTTAATTTTATATTCTATTCGCTGTAAGTGTCAAAATTCCATTTGCTTTCCTTATTTGTAACTATCCATGAATAATTAGGGCTGAGAACCAAGCTCGTCAGCACCTCTTCAGTTGCATTTTAACAACCAGAAAAAGACCCATTTATCCTGATTCTCTCCCTTCTGTCAATTAGCCAGTCTTCTATCCAAGGTAATATATGACTGGAGCACTGCACTGAATAGCCTAGAGCTGCAAGTCCTGTAGTTAGTTTTTTTTTAATCAATAAAGACCTTTTGCTCCTAACAAAGTTTGAAATCTGTTGACACCAGAGTGATCCACACAACTTATTGTTGATTATTAATGCAGAAATATCACTATACTCACTGGAGTAAGGGATTAAAAAGATTAATTTCTTGTTTAGAATGCAGCTTGCATAGAGAAGTTAACTTATTTTGTTGATCAAAATCTGTAGAAATGAACCTTTTTTGATTGTTTGTTTATTTTGAGATGTTGAACATAGTCTGACAGTAAGATTAGTAGTTTGAGATTATGATGGCTAATACTGATTAACTTCTAATTTATTGAAATAAAATTTGATAATTGGGCATAGTGTATGATGCACATTTCTACTTCCCTCTTATGTTCTTGGAAACTGGATGGAAATTGTTTTAGATGCACTACTGGAATAGTAGAGGCAATAGAACAAAGAACATTACAGCACAGGAACAGGTCTTTTGGCCCTTCAAGCCTGCGTTGATCACGTTGTCCTACCTAGACCAACCACTTATCCCTCTTCCCCATTTGTTCATATGCGTATCAAGATAAATCTTAAATATGGTTAACAACTGCCTCAACCACCTCACTTGACAATGTATTCCAGGCCCCCACCATCCCCTGTGTAAAAAGAAAAACTTCCCACACACATCTCCACCTTTCCCCTTTTATAATTGTGCACCCTTATAATTTTCATTTCTGCCCTGGGAAAAAGCTTCCAACTGTTCCCCCCTATCTATACCTCTCAATTTTATAAACTTCTATCAGGTCATCCCTCAGCCGCCATCTTTCCAGGGAGAACAATCCCAGTTTATTCAATCTCTCCTCACAGTGGAGCATTTTGGTGATAGCGACCAGCATGGTTCAATTCAAATTTATGGACAAAGATATTGACAAGTTGCAGTAAAAGATTTTGGATCAGGGGAGAGTACATATTGATAAAATTAGGCAGGACCTGGCCAAGGTAGACTAGAACAAGTTACTTGTGGGAAATCTAGAGAAGAGTAGTGGGGGTGAAATGGGGAAGGTACAGGCCCCACATGTTCCCTCTAGGGTAATAGGAAGTGTAACAAACTCAGAGAACTATGCGTGACCGGAGACATTCAGGATACAATGAGAAGGAAAAGAAAGGCTTTTAACAAGTATAGAGGTGTAATTCTGTGGTGGAATTAGTGGAATATAGAAAGTGCAGGATGGAGCTTAAGAAATCAATTAGGAGAGCAAAGAAGGATTATGAAAAAGCTCTGGCTGGTAAAAGTAGGAAAAATCCTAAACTATTCTTTCAGTATATTAATGGGAAGAGGATAACCACGGAAAGAGTAGGGCCGTCTCAGGACCAAGGGGGAAATCTGTGGGTGGAGGCAGAGGACATTGGTAGGGTATTCAATGAATATTTCACATCTGTCTTCATCCATGAAAAGGAGGAGGTAGTTATGGAACTCGTGGAGAGAGACTATGAGGCTCTAGAGAAAATTATCAGAGGGAGTGATAAGGTATTGGAGGTATTGTAGGCTTAAAAGTTGACAGATCTCCAGATCCAGAGGCAAGGGAGGAAATTGCAGGGGCTCTGACCCAAGTTTTTAATCCCTCCCTGGCCACCAGGAAAGTGCCAGAGGACTGGAGAACAGCTAATGTGGTCCCACTATTTAAGGAAGGTTGTAGAGACAAACCAGGGAACTACAGGCTAGTGAGTCTCGCATCTGTGGTTGGGAAACTACTGGAGAAGATACTGAAGGAGAAAATTTATCTCCATTTGGAGAGGCAAGGTTTGATCAAGGATAGTCAGCATGGTTTTGTCAGGGAGGTCATGCTTAACAAATTTGATTGAATTTTTTGAGCATGTAACCAGATGTATGGATGAGGAAAGTGTGGTTGATATAGTTTACATGGATTTCAGCAAAGCCTTTGACAAAGTCCCACATGGGAGATTTATTAAGAAGGTTAATGCACATGGGATACAGAGTGATCTGATAAGGTGGATTCATAATTGGTTTAGTGGTAGGACACAGGGTGGTGACGGACGACTGCTTTAGTGACTGGAGGCCAGTAATCAGTGGCGTACCGCAGGGATCCGTGCTGTTCCCCTATTGTTCTTCATTTATATAAATGACATAAATTACTATGTGGGAAGTGGGGTCAGTAAGTTTGCTGATGACGCAAAGATTGGCCAGGTGGTTAACAGTAAGGTTGAGTGTTTTGGGTTACAGGAAGATGTAAACGAGATGGTCAAATGGGTGGATAAGTGGCAGATAGAATTTAACCCTGTGAGGTGATGCGCTTTGGAAGGGGTAATTTGACAAAGAAATGTACTGGGAAGTTCCAAAGGACAAAGGGACTTTGGCATGTTTGTTCATAGATCTCTGAAGGTGGAAAGGGAGATTAATAAGGTGGTGAAAAAGGCATATGGCACACTTGCCTTTATCAATCAGGGTATAGATTACAAAAGCAGAGAGATCATGATGGAGTTGTATAGAACTTTGATAAGGCCACAGCTGGAGTACTGTGTGCAGTTCTGGTCACCACATTATAGGAAGGATGTGAATGCAGTGGAGGGAGTGCAGAGAAGATTCACCAGGATATTGCCTAGGATGGAACATTTAAGTTATGAAGAGAGGTTGGATAGGCTTGGGTTGTTTTCTCTGCAGCTGAAAAGATTGAGGGATGACCTGATTGAGGTGTACAAGGTTATGAGGGCATGGACAGGGTGAATAGGGAACAGCCGTTCCCCTTGTTGAAGGGTCAGTTACGAGGGGCACAAGTTAAAAGTGAGGGGTGGGAGGATTAGGGGGGATTTGTGGAAAATCTTTTACTCAGAGGGTGGTGACAGTCTGGAATGTGCTGCCTGGGAGGGTAGTGGAGGCAGGAATGCATCATATCCTTTAAAAAGTACCTGAGTGAATACTTGGCACGCCGTATCATTCAAGGCCATGGGCCAAGTGCTGGCAAGTGGGATTAGGTGGGCTGGACAGGGCATTTCATGCCTCGGTGCAGACTCAATAGGTCGAAGAGCCTCTTCTGCACAGTAGTATTCTGAGAATAGTTGTGAAAAAAAATTAAATTACTAAGGTTTCTTTTTCCTATCTTTACCCATTTTGAAAAAAAAATTCCCAACATCAGTTGAGAGATTACCAGTTTAATGTGTATTGAGGTTGTTATTATGTTGGCTGCTTCCAAATACCAGCTACATTCAGGTGAATTGAACATAAGAACATAAGAAATAGGAGCAGGAGTAGGCCATCTAGCCCTTCAAGCCTGCCCCGCCATTCAGTAAGATCATGGCTGATTTGTCGTGGCTCAGTTCCACATTCCCGCCCTCTCCCCATAACCCTTAATCCCCTCGCTTATCAAAAACCCAACAACCCGCGTCTTAAAAATATTTAGCGAGGCAGCCTCCACCACCTCAACGGTCAGAGAATTCCAGAGATTCACCACCCTTTGAGTGAAGAAGTTCCTCCTCAACTCCGTTCTAAACCGCCCCCCCTTTATCTTGAGGCTGTGCCCCCAGTCCTACTGTCCTTTCTGAGCAGGAAGAGTCTCTCCACCTCTATCCTATCCATCCCATTCATCATCTTATACGTCTCAATGAGATCTCCCCTCATTCTTCTAAACTCTAACGAGTACAAGCCTAGTTTATTCAGCCTGTCCTCATAGCTCAAGCCCCTCAACTCCGGCATCAGCCTAGTAAACCTCCTCTGCACTCCCTCCAAGGCCAAAATATCCTTGCATAAGTACGGCGACCAAAACTGCACACAGTACTCCAGCTGCGGCTTCACCAATGCCCTATACAGCCGCAGCAAGACCTCCCTACTTTTATATTCAATCCCCCTCACTATGAAGGCCAGCATCCCATTTGCCTTCCTGACCACCTGCTGCACCTGCAGGCTGGGTTTTTGCGACTCATGCACAAGGACCCCGAGGTCCCTCTGCACCGTTGCCTGCTGCAGTTTTTCACCACGTAAGAAATAGTCCTTCCTACCATTATCCCTACCAAAGTGGACCACCTCGCACTTGCCAACATTAAATTCCATTTGCCATTTCCTGGCCCATTCACCCAGCCTATCTAGATCCTTCTGCAGACTCTCCACACCCTCCGCGCAATTTGCCGTTCCCCCAATCTTGGTGTCACCAGCAAATTTCGACACCATACACTCGGTTCCCTCCTCCAGATCATCTATATAAATGGTAAATAGCTGAGGCCCCAGCATCGACCCCTGGGGCACTCCACTAGTCACCAACCGCCAATCCGAATAGCACCCATTAACCCCTACTCTCTGCCTCCTATTTGACAACCAATCCTCTATGCGTGCTAACACCCTATCCCCAACTCCATGCCCCCTTACCTTCTGCAATAACCTCTTGTGAGGTACCTTGTCAAACGCCTTTTGAAAATCAAGAAAGACCACATCCACCGGCTCCCCTCTATCCACCGCCCTAGACACATCCTCATAGATCTCCAATAAATTTGTCAGACATGACTTCCCCTTAACGAAACCGTGCTGCGTCTGCTCTATCAAGCAATTCCCCTCAAGATGCCTCGCTATTTCCTCCTTGATGACGGATTCTAACATTTTACCTACAACAGACATTAAACTAACCGGCCTATAATTCCCTGCCTTTTGCCTGGCACCCTTCTTAAACAACGGCGTAACATTAGCCGCTTTTCAATCTTCCAGCACTTCCCCGGAATCCAGCGACGTCTGGAAAATAACCACCAAGGCATCCACTATCACCTCTGCCATTTCTTTCAGAACCCTCGGATGCATTCCATCCGGTCCTGGCGACTTGTCCACAATCAGTCCCTCCAGTCTGTCGAGCACCACCTCTCTAGTAACAACAATGTCATTGAGACCCTCCACTCCCACCACCTTTCCATCGCTAACGCCCGGCAAATTATTCACGTCTTCCTCCGTGAAGACCGAAACAAAAAAGTTATTCAAGACCTCAGCCATTTCCCCATCCCCTACCACTAAGTCCCCTCTCTCATCCTCTAAGGGTCCAACGTTCACCCTAGCCAGCCTCTTCCTTTTTATATATTTATAAAAACTTGCTATCCTTTTTTATATTAAGCGCTAGCCCAGCTTCATAGTTTCTCCTACCCTTCTTTATCAACTTCTTTGTCAATCTTTGTTGACATTTAAACCTCTCCCAATCCTCTTCTCGCCCACTACTCTTAGCTACTCTAAACGCCTCCGCTTTTAATTTAACACTTTCCTTCACCTCCTTCGTTATCCACGGCTTATTACCTCTCCTCCTACGGTCCTTTTTAACCATCGGAATAAATTTCTGCTGAGCACCAAGAAAGATCTCCTTAAAGATCCTCCACTGCTCCTCAGCAGACCTACCTTCCAACGCGCTCCCCCAGTCAACATTCGCCAATTCTTCTCTCATCCAACTGTACTCCCCTCTGTTCAAACAAAGGACGCGTGTCCGGGAACCCACTTTCTCCTCCTCCAACTGCACCAGAAACTCCACCATACAATGATCACTCTCCCCAAGAGGATCATTCACCACAAGGTCCTTAATTCTACCCGCCTCATTACATAGCACCAGATCCAAGATAGCTCGCTCCCTCGTCGGCTCCAACACACACTGTTCAAGGAAACTATCCCGGCAGCATTCCAAGAACTCCTCCTCGAGCCCACTGCGTCCAACATGGGTCGACCAATCGATATGTAGATCTTACCCAGGCCCACTCCCTATCCCCGTAACCCCACACGTTTACCATGGCCGATCCCCCAAACCTGCACATTTTTTAGTTTAGTTTAATTTAGTGTCACAAGTAGGCTTGCATTAACCAAAAGAGAAAATCTCAGCAGGTCTGGCGGCATCTGGAAGGAGAGAAAAGAGCTGATGTTGCGAGTCCAGGCAACCCGTTATCAAAGCTTAGACTGAGATTTTCCAGCATTTTTTCTTCTGGTTTCAGATTCCAGCATCAGATTGCTTTTATCTAGGCTTATATTAACACTGCAATGAAGTTACTGAGAAAATTGACAAGAAGGTGCACTGTCATTTCTTTGGGCATTGTTTTATTGTAGAGGAGGCCAACTGAAGAGAAGTTTCTTTTTTCTACTTTTCCCCCACTGCAGCTGCAATCAGTAAAAAAAAATATAGTTTTATTGCTATAAATTCCATCAGCGTTATAAATTTAATGATTTCCAAGACCTTGAGCAATTTTGCAAAATGTCTTCTTGAAGCTGTACCAATTTCCTTTCTTCTGATTTGGAGGAACCATTATGTTATAGCTCTCTAATTGTCAAGTGTGACTTCAGAGGTAGATTTGATTGCAGTCAAATCTGCAAACCAGCTATGATCAAGACATTACCTTGCGTATCACTCTATATCCAAAAGATCTGATATTTTTACATTTATTCGGTTGGACAGTTTTAAAAACTATTTGGCTTTTTATCCAAGACCATCAAATCCATCATGCATTTTTACTTGAAACTATTCCCTGGATGAAGGAAACTTTTGTTTCTGGTTTGCTTTCGACAAAAAATGAGCTTGTTAACTTGTATGAAAGACTCTTCTAAATACAAAACATTATAATTTATAAATTTTCTTAGCTGGGAAAAGATCCAGCTTTCTGGTGATAAAGAATCTACCATCAGGAATGATTAGTCTAAATCTAAACCCTTCATAGGTACAGACATAAAATTCAGTAAAACCCGATATATGCAATTTCCACAAGACTAATTGCTTTAAAGATGGATCTCAACTTTAAGTTAAATTTTTATCAACATTTATTCTTTTTGCCATAATCTTGCGTAATAATGCATTGTCAGCTATCTAACAATGCAGAGCTTAAAATTAAGTCGATAGAAATTACAACATGGAAGCATTTGATGCATGTTCATCTACCAATCACCCAGTTCTCTTAACCCCATTTTTTTTCAAGCAGCTATTCAAACTATTTTAAAACTTGATATGATCTCGGCTTTAATCACTAATTCCAGCATTGCATTCCACAGTCTCACAATCCTCTTTTATGTTAAAAGTAAGTTTTTCCTACTCTCTGTACTAAATCTCTTGTGTATAATCTGGTATCTAAGAACCCACTATTCCATGGCAGGTCCAGTGAACATATGTTTGTTCCGTATGCTTTCTTGTTTGGAGGTTTCAAATAACCATCTGGAAATCTGGTTAAGAAGGGAAAGGATAAATGTATAATTTCTCCTGAGCACATCTTTTGATGAGTTTAGTGCATTAAATTTCTAAATATTTGGCTGAAAGAATAGGTAATCAACCTGATGCTCGTCCCTAATATGCCAGCAGAATTGGGCATTGGCTACGCATGGTCAATGATCTGTGGAAAAGCAGACCATCTGTTTCGGAGTCCTGTGGGGCAAAGGTGAAGATGTTGCCTCAGACTTATTCCAAACTTGTAGCCTAACTGGAAATTTGTACTTTGGCTGATTTTGTCCATGTTTAGGAGAAACCAAGCCTTTATGAAACTTAATGCATCCCTACTAGTAAATAATATTTTGCATACTGTAAAAGATTTAAAGTAGCAGCATGCTGCACGGCAAAGCTTTTTATTTGTCAGATATTTTCTTGTAGATTTTCAGATGAGTCTGATGAGCTGTCTTGTGCGCAAGACTTCCTCTTTTGTTAAACATGTTGCGTATACTAGAACTCAACAAAATTCAGAGCATTTCAGAAGATGTAAGATTATGTCTGAAAGCCAATTGTGGAAGAACATGCTCTTCCAAAGTACCTCACATGGCCAAGTGGCAGTCTTACCTGTCACACACCACTCAAAAAATAGCTTTACACCAAAAGAAATGCTTTGGATCAGTATGTATTGACAAATAAATCTTGTCCTTGAACTGCCTTTAAAATAATATGAGCCTTTTAATGGTAATATGTTAAGTTTATGTTTATTTATTAGTGTCACAAGTAGATTTACATTAGCACTGCAGTGAAGTTATTGTGGGAAATTTCCTAGTCACCACACTCTGACGCCTGTTCAGGGGAGGGAGAATTTAGTGTGGCCAATGCACCTAACCACCATGTCTTTCAGACTGTTAAGAGGAAACTGGAGCACCCATAAGAAACCCACGCAGACAAGGGGAGAATGTGCAGACTCCGCACAGACAATGACCAGGAATCAAACCCGATTCCCTGACACTGTCAGGCAGCAGTGCTAATCACTGTGCCAAGAAATTACAGCAATGCCTTTACTTCCTCAGAAGACTTAGGAAATTCAGCATGTCTACAGTGACTCTTAGCAACTTTTTAAAGATGCACCATAGAACGCATCTTATCTGGATGCCCAAGGCAGGAAGAAATTACAGAGAGTTACGAACACAGCCCAGACCATCAGGCAAACCAGCCTTCCATCTATTGACTCCATCTATACTTCTCGCTGCCTCGGGAAAGCAGCCAACATAACCAAAGACCCTTCACACTCAGCTTACGCTGTCTTCTACACCCTCTTCCGTCAGGCAAAAGGTACAAAAGTTTGAATACACATACTAACAGACTGGAGAACAGCTTCTTTCCTGCTATTGTCAGACTTTTGAACGGACCTCTCAGATACGGAACTGATCTTCTCTACACCTCTGTAGCTGTAACACTACATTCTGCACTCTGTTCTATTTCCTTGACGTACTTATATATGGTATGATTTGTATGGATAGCATACAAAACAGTACTTTTCATTATATCTCGGTATATGTGACATTAAATCAAAATCTAATAATTTCATTAATAGCCAGACTACGTTAGACCAACATGTTACAAATTGGGGATGAGAATCAATGGAGGTGACAGTAGTGGGAGGTGTGCAGGATTTAGGATTCATTAGATTTCTGATTCAAGCTGCACTTTATGTAGTGTGAACTTCAGACATCAGATTTAGCATAAGAAAACCTTAATCATGGATCAGATGTGTGGTTTGAAACTCAGTTAAGGATTGAACATAGAAATTCAGAGGGTTTGAAATGGTACCTAAGGCGCAAAGCTTCCAGTAAGAAATAAAATGGCTTCAATGTTGTAAGTGTTGAGATGCAGAAAGCCCTGTTTAATTCTTCATTTATTGTTATGTAACTCTGCAGCCATGGCATCAAGGCAGTGGAGGATTCATGAGGTTAGATATCAGTGCATAATTGAAATTTTTCTTCCAGGCCTGAGATAGCAAATAAATCAATCCAAGAAGTGGACTAGTAATGGAGCATTAGAACGTTCTGGAACTAACAGAAGAAACTATTCAAGACTGTGTTAACTATGATGGGACAAATATGGATGAAATCACAGTAGAGGAGTAAACGTAGAAAAGACTGCTTAGGAAGATAGTGATCATCTTCATTGAAAGCCATGGCAAGATCAAGAGGATTAATACATCACATTTGCAGCCACCTAGTCCTTGCTAAATTTGATCAAGGTGATTTTTAAACTGCCAACTAGTGGAAGCTCCTAAGGGATTCAGGTGGGGAGAGAATTGGATACTAGTGTACATTTGAGCATGCTGTTGAGAAAGGGAAGGAAAATGAGGCAACAGTTCAACAGGATCAAATAATCAAGTGCTTTTTAAGAATGGATTTGAATTTTTTAATGGATTTAGTATTGCCACATGTATTGGGATACAGTGAAAAGTATTGTTTCTTGTGTGCTATAAAGACAAAACATACTATACGTTGAGTACTTAGGGGAGAAGGAAAGGAGAGGGTGCAATATATAGTGTTGCAGTTGCAGATAGGGTGCAGAGAAAGATTAACTTAATATATGATAGGTCCATTTAAAAGTCTGATGGCAGCGGGGAAGAAACTGTTGGTGCATGTTCTCGGCATTAGTATCTTTTTCCCGATGGAAGAAGATGGAATATGTCCGGAATGCATGGGGTCCTTGAAGAGATATAAAATTTTAAAAAATGTACTGAGATGTTCAGATACCTTTAAATTATTACATGGAGCAGGAAATATGCCAAACAAAGAGAGTTATAGAAATGTGATGCTGCAAGAAAAATCTGTCATTACCTGATCATTAATTACCAGTAAACAAAACAAGATTTTCCTACTTATCTGCAGATCCCATAGCAAGTATAATTCTTATGGTTCATAGATTTTGAGTATATGCCACTAAAATCAGATTTGTAGCTGGTTTGTTTAATGAGCAGATCTATTTGAATTATAAATTTACAAGATGTTTCCTTTTATTGTATCTGATTTTAGACCTGAAAATATCCAAAGCAGCATTAATTTGTTTTATTAAAAACTGTTTTCATAGTCAGTTTGAATATTTTAAGGACCTGAAATATCTGCTGCACGTAGATTTTTATGTAATTGCCTAGTTGGCCATCAAAAATATTCACTAATGTTGCAAAATATGCAAGATCTCATCAGAAATAAGAGTTGATGCTGTGAATTAAGTGTCAGTTCAAATACATTGGAGACATTCCAATAACTAGGGCCAATGATTAACATGACTTTAAAATTCTCTGAGTGTTAAATTGGAGAGCCCTGAAAACAGGCATGGGGATAACAATGCACAATTAGCTGATGCCCATCAATTGAAGTACTTCATGCAGGCACTTCTTCATGCTGGTTGTGCGTAATGATTTGTGTGTGCAACCAGCATTAACCACACATTCATTGGCTGGATACAACAGCAGAAGATACACAAATTTAATGAATTTGACCTTTTGGGGTGGTCAAAAATGACAGTATGAGGGAACAGACACCAAGGTTTTCAGATGCTGTGGTGAAGGTCTTAATTGTAGAGAGAGAAAGGAGGCAAAATGCACGTATCTCTTCAGACGCATGATCAAAAGGCTGTTGAAGCAGCTAACTTTAGAGCTCCATACTAACTCTGCTGAAGATTAAATACTTTTCAAATGTCACCCTCCATTTTCCTTCTGATATTTAGCCCGTAATATATCTAGTAATACACCTGATTCCTTGTTCACTCTAAATCCCTTAGTTTTGCAATTTCTTCCTCCTTTGCATCTCCATGTTTTATTTTCCTAACTTGTCCTATTCAAACTTTCTACTTCCTTATTGGTGAGCCACCTTCTTGAACTGCCACGCTCAAAGTGGTGTCAGTGGATCTACAATTCTATTAGGGTGAACATTCCAAGATTTTGATCCAGCAACAGCGAAGGGACAGTGATTTAGTTCTAAAATCAGGATGATGTGTGACTTGGATGGTGCAGATGGTGGCATTCGTTTGCATCTACTACACTGGTTTTAGGTGGTAGAAGTTGCAGGTTTGGGAATTGTTGAAGGAGCATTGGTGAGTTGCTGCAGTTTGTCTTGCAGCTGGCACACTCAGTGCTGCCACCATGTGCTGGCGGTAGAGGGAATGGATGTTGGTGGTGAGGGGATTGTCGATCAGAGGACTGCTTTGACTTGGATGGTGCTGAGTTTCCTGAGTATTGTTGGAACTGCATGCATCCAGCCAAATGAAGTATACACACTTGTTGATGATGGACTGGCTGTGGGGAATCAGAAGGTGAATTACTCCCTGCAGAATTCCCAGCCTCTGATCTAGCCACAGTATAAGGATGGTCCAGTTCAGTTTCTGGTCAGTGGTAACCGTCAGACTGTTGATGTTGAAGGATTTGTCAACGGCAGTGCCATTGAATGTCAAGTACATATGTTTAGATCCTGTTGTTGGAAATGGACATTCCCTGGCACTTGTGGTGCAAATGTTAATTGCACTTGCCATACAAGTCTGAATGTTGTTCAGATCCCGCTGTATGCTGTGCAATCATCAACGAACATTGTCACTTCAGATCTCTGACACAAATACAACATTTATAAGATTGTTATGTTTTGGCACCGTTGCTGAGGTAAAATGATTAAATGATTCTGGATTCTGTCCATCTACACGTTTGAGTGATTTGGTGGTTAAACATTAAAGAGAGGCCTAAGTTGATTTATTTGGAGGCGGGTGCGAGATATTCACACCTGTAGAAAATGGCAAGAGCATCTGTGTTAACTGAGTAAACTGTTAGTTTCCAGGTCTCTCATGGAGCATTAGGAATATCAGATTTTATAAATGATTATATTGCAGACTGTCTTATGTGAGCTCTAGCGGATTGCTAATTAGCATTTCTACTTGGATACCATGCAGTTGATGTCATGGAAGTGACTTTTAGGAAGAAAAAGTCAGTCGAAAGCTACTGTAATATTGGGTTGCAGCTTTCTTAAGATATCCCTGAATTTCTCGGGACAGGTCGTACTGCAAGAATTTCCAGGGTAATACTCACCAGAGATGTGCTAGGATTAGAGGTGCCCTGACTAGGAAAGGAAAAAAGTAAGGCATTGGGAGTAAAGAACTGCTTTTGACTGATTTCAGGATAATAAAATCTCCACTGAAATGATGAAGTAAAGTATGGGATTGTTGGTCATGTTAGAAGTCACATGGGGGAATCTTCTCTGTGGTTTAGAGTATAAGTTGACGTCAAAAACAGATCTTTTTAGTCAGTCACTGGAATTCAAGTATCTATAAAACGTTATCTATCTTGACTGGAGCCAAAACATCTTAGGACCTAAGACATTGTACTGTAGAACTCCTGTAGCAATGCCCTAGGTGAGACTATTGGACTCCAATATAACCCATCTTCCTCCGCATAAGGTACAACTCCAGTCAGTGGAGTTTTTTTTTCCTTTAGCACAGTAAACAATCAGGTTTGAGATTTTAAAATTTTACTTTGCATCTACCCCAAGTGCATTCGTATTTGACGGTTGGGAATTGCTCCTCCAACAGCAATTCCACCCAAGCCCCGATCACGTAATATCATGTATTTACCCAGTTAATCTCCCTGACACTTAGGGGAAATTAAGCACGGCCAATCAACTTGACCCACACATTTTTGAACTGTGTGAAGAAACAAGAGCACTCAGGAAACCCACGCAGACACAGGGAGAATGTGCAAACACCACTCATAATCATAGTTGACACATCTACCCACACTGCAGCTATCTCTTTAGTATCCTTGGATGTGGCCATCAGGTTCTCGGAATTTGTCGGATGTTAGTCCTTTGAGTTTCTTCAGTACTTTTTATCTGTTATTAATTATCTTAATTTCCTCACACTTTTATTAATCCTGAGGTGAACATCTGTTCCTGACACATAATTTGTATGCATCTTCACAGCAGAAGCTTCAAAATATTGTTCCTTGCATTTGTACCAAGACTTCTACTGTTTCCTTTTGCTGTAGCCTTTTGATAAAATATATCTAAAATGTGGCAAATTTATTATAACATTTGGGTCCTCATGATGAGTTGAAAATGCTGGTTAGGATTTGCATTTCTTTGTCCCATGCTGTCAATTTTTATGTGTATGCAGTCGATGCTATGTAACATTTGGCTGATAAAATGCACCTCTCTTAAGATGTGGGGTGTGTTACAAATTGTTGAAATTTACCAGATTTATTGAGAACATTTGGAATTGAAATTTAAGTTTGTTCCTTTTTCATAGCCACTTTTGATTTACACTATAAAACAATGTGATCAAATAAATTTACAAGAAAATCAAACTAAGTACAATTTAATATACAGTGCAATCAGTGAAAAGGCATTTTTTTAAAATTGTGAACTGCTTGCAGGTTCTCAAATACTTCCACAGTCTACATTATTGTACATTGTCTACATTGTTGCCTACATTGTTTTTTTCAAGATACTATTTTCATTTGGTTGCCAAAATTCAAGTACATGTTTTTACTGTCTCGTTCCTGTGGTTAAGCAGTAGTTAATCAACAACACTTTATGTATCATTGGTACTGTAATCTTCAGAAACAATTGATGTCAGTTTGAATTCACTTACAGCATGTAGGAGCAGACCATAATTGGTCAGTTTGAGAGAATTTGTTGCTACCTGGTAGTTAAATATTTTGCTGTAGCTTCAACTATCTTTTTATCTAAACTTTACATCTAAATGGTACCACTAATAGTGTCTATCATTCATACTTTATCAATAATACTGAACAATCACAGCTTATCCTGAGAAATCATTTGGGACTTCTAAAGAGAAAGCAGATTTTGCGTCATGTTCTTTGAGTTGTGGGTGATTGACAAAACTACAATTTGTTTTTAGCTTTCTGTTCTGAGTTACAGAAATGGGAAATGATTCCCTCTCTGATTTAGATATAAGAACATAATAAGAACATAAGAAATAGGAGCAGGAGTAGGCCATCTAGCCCTTCGAGCCTGCCCCGCCATTCAATAAGATCATGGCTGATCTGTCGTGGCTCAGTTCCACATTCCCGCCCTCTCCCCATAACCCTTAATCCCCTCTCTTATCAAAAACCCATCAACCCGCGTCTTAAAAATATTTAGCGAGGTAGCCTCCACCACTTCAACGAGCAGAGAATTCCAGAGATTCACCACCCTTTGAGTGAAGAAGTTCCTCCTCAACTCCGTTCTAAACCGCCCCCCCTTTATCTTGAGGCTGTGCCCCCTAGTCCTATTATCCTTTCTGAGCGGGAAGAGTCTCTCCACCTCTATCCTGTTCATCCCATTCATCATCTTATACGTCTCAATGAGATCTCCCCTCATTCTTCTAAACTCTAACGAGTACAAGCCTAATCTATTCAGCCTCTCCTCATAGCTCAACCCCCTCAACTCTGGCATCAGCCTCGTAAACCTCCTCTGCACTCCCTCCAAGGCCAAAATATCCTTGCGTAAATACGGCACCCAAAACTGCACACAGTACTCCAGCTGCGGCCTCACCAATGCCCTATACAGCCGCAGCAAGACCTCCCTACTTTTATATTCAATCCCCCTCGCTATGAAGGCCAGCATCCCATTCGCCTTCCTGATCACCTGCTGCACCTGCAAGCTGGGTTTTTGCGACTCATGCACAAGGACCCCAAGGTCCCTCTGCACCCTCGCCTGCTGCAGTTTTTCGCCATGTAAGTGATAATCCTTCCTACCATTATTCCTACCAAAGTGGACCACCTTGCACTTGCCAACATTAAATTCCATTTGCCATTTCCTGGCCCATTCGCCCAGCCTATCTAGATCCTTCTGCAGACTCTCCACACCCTCCGCACAATTTGCCTTTCCTCCAATCTTGGTGTCATCAGCAAATTTCGACACCCTACACTCGGTTCCCTCCTCCAGATCATCTATATAAATGGTAAATAGCTGAGGCCCCAGCACAGACCCCTGAGGCACTCCACTAGTCACCATCCGCCAATCCAAATAGCACCCATTGACCCCCACTCTCTGCCTCCTATTTGACAACCAATCCTCTATCCATGCTAACACCCTACCCCCAACTCCCTGTCCCCTGACCTTCTGCAATAACCTGTGAGGTACCTTGTCAAACACCTTCTGAAAATCCAGAAAGACCACATCCACCGGCTCTCCTCTATCCACCGCCCTAGACACATCCTCATAGAACTCCAGTAAATTTGTCAGACACGACTTCCCTTTAACGAAACCGTGCTGCGTCTGCTCTATCAAGCAATTCCTCTCAAGATGCCTCGCTATTTCCTCCTTGATGACGGATTCTAACATTTTACCTACAACAGACATTAAACTAACCGGCCTATAATTCCCTGCCTTTTGCCTGACACCCTTCTTAAACAACGGCGTAACATTAGCCGCTTTCCAATCTTCCGGCACTTCCCCGGAATCCAGCGACGTCTGGAAAATAACCACCAAGGCATCCACTATCACCTCCGCCATTTCTTTCAGAACCCTCGGATGCATTCCATCCGGTCCTGGCGACTTGTCCACAATCAGTCCCTCCAGTCTGTCGAGCACCTCCTCTCTAGTAACAGTAATGTCATTAAGACCCTCCAGTCCTACCACCTTTCCATCTCTAACCCCCGGCAAATTATTCACGTCCTCCTCCGTGAAGACAGAAACAAAAAAGTTATTCAGGACCTCAGCCATATCCCCATCCCCTACCACTAAGTCCCCCTTCTCATCCTCTAAGGGACCAACGTTCACCCTCGCCAGCCTCTTCCTTTTTATATATTTATAAAAACTCTTGCTATCCTTTTTTATATTAAGCGCAAGCCCAGCTTCATAGTTTCTCCTACCCTTCTTTATCATCTTCTTTGTCAATCTTTGTTGACATTTAAACCTCTCCCAATCCTCTTCTCGCCCACTACTCTTTGCTACTCTAAACGCCTCCGCTTTTAATTTAACACTTTCCTTCACCTCCTTCGTTATCCACGGCTTATTACCTCTCCTCCTACAGTCCTTTTTGACCATCGGAATAAATTTCTGCTGAGCATCAAGAAAAATCTCCTTAAAGATCCTCCACTGCTCCTCAGCAGACCTACCTTCCAACGCGCTCCCCCAGTCCACATTCGCCAATTCTTCTCTCATCCTACTGTACTCCCCTCTGTTCAAACAAAGGACGCGTGTCCGGGAACCCACTTTCTCCTCCTCCATCTGCACCAGAAACTCCACCATACAATGATCACTCTCCCCAAGAGGATCCTTCACCGCAAGGTCCCTAATTCTACCCGCCTCATTACATAGCACCAGATCCAAGATAGCTCGCTCCCTCGTCGGCTCCAACACACGCTGTTTGAGGAAACTATCCTGCAGCATTCCAAGAACATGTACAGTGCCATGTACAGTGGTCCCTTTACTCCAGTTCTATTCCTTAGTGAATATTATATACTGTACACTGCTGTTAGTGTAATGTTATTTTTATTTGTTACTCAAGACAGGAATTGTATTGAGGGAGAGCTCTGTATTTTTAAAAGGTGTATTAGGTAGGGAATCCAACTGCACCTGTATTCTCATTCAAATGCCAGATAGAGGAATGACTTGAAGGATAATAGCTTAACTGGTTGGTGCAGTTATTTTGCTGAAACATCACATTTTCAATTATGGTCAAAGTATATATCTTTAACGGAGATTTATAGTTATTAAAGCATGTGTACACTTCTGGAAATGTTACATGCTGCAGTCAGCAAGATTCAGCATTACAGGCTTTCGTTTTAATTATAAGTAGAGGTAAAATGGCTTCCTTTAAGCATAATGTCTTTGCTGTAATTTTCAAATATCAGCTCTTTTACTTTCCTCCACCACTTACCAATCCTCATCCAACTGGATTGTCATAGATTTAAGATTTAGCATAATCTGGTTATTAACTTTTTGGCAGCCCTTTAATAACCTGATCGTCGGGCATGTTGTGCTTGTGAGCTATGATCAAATGCAGAATTGGGAGAGTGTGGATAATCCCTGGGTAAATGGCACTGAGCCTTCAAAAAAGACACTGAAAAAAAGTTATTCTTTAACCATCATATGGATGTCTTCAAAGTATAGAGGAACATGATGAAAATACCATTTAACTTAATACCTCAGTGATAAAATGAACAGTCCAAAGAAAGAGAAAACAACTTAATCATGCATTCCATTTCCTAATTCGTATCTTTAAATTTAAATTTTAGGAATATACATACTGCTTTCAAAATTCCATATTCAATAGAAATGTTTTTGATTTATATTGTTTTGTTTCCAGTAAAAACCATTACATTTAAAGAGGAATTCAAACTGGAAGTTATTAACTAGAAGAATTAATCCCCAAGATTGCATTTTAATCAAAACTTTACTCAACATGACTTAAACTTTGCAAGCACTAAATTAACAGCAGTTTGTAAATACTTATACTTTAGACTCAAATTTGAACAAAAGATAAGTATTGATCCTTTAACCCCTTTCAACTTTGAGTTTCCCTGTAGTTTACACGGTCTTAAAAGTTAATTCACTTTTGAAACCAAACCAGAGGATGCCACAGTTTTTGGGAATTCACTTCGGATTTTCTTCAGTGTTCCAGTTATTCTGAGATACAGGATCTTTTGAAGTCCTTTCACTAGTATCTTGATGAGTGACCTGCCAACTCTCCCTTCAATACCTCACAATTGGTGACTCTCCATCTTGAGCCTGGACCTTACTGCATTCCTGCTTGGTAGCTTCAAAAAGAAACACCCTTAGTTTCTAATAGACCTCTGCTCTGGGCCAACAGTGCTTCACAGCTACCTCCACACACACAAATATAAATCACTTGCTCTCTCTTCCCCCCACTCCCGCATGCTGCCCCGCTCCCACGCTCTGCCTCATATCCACGCACACGTTTTCTTTTCAGATTCCTTTTAAATGCCTTGATTGAATCTGTTTCCATTGCACTCTAAGACAGTCTAAATTTAATCTACTCTGCACCGATTCTTTATGACTTTGAATACCTCTATCAGATCAGGAAGACAGCCCCAACTTCTCCAATCTATCTTCATAACTAGAGTTTCTCATCCCTGAAACTATTTTCCTGAATCTTTTTTGCACCATCTCCAATACCTTCATTTCCTTCCTAAGGTGCAATGCCCAGAACTGTGTTTAGCACCCCAGCTGATTCTATTCTCTGATTCTATGAAGCTAGAGGATTGCAATGTTATATAAAGTGCAGATTTAAAAGAAAAAGACTTAATTCAACAGCTGGGCATGCATGAGTGAAATTGTCTCCATTTGTAATTTGCGATCTATTTGTGATCATCATTCACCTAGTTTTAAGCACAGTGATTTAGCTGCGATAGATTATATCTGTTTTTGTTAAGATCATGATTCGGTGATTTCTGAATATGATTTTTGGAAAATTATTTAAATTGTTTCAACACTTGAACACACATCAGAATCTCTGCAGTGTGGGTTTGTTGTATGATGAACCTCTATGTTTAGAGACATCACTAGCCCTTTTTTAATTAAAGCAGTTTTATTATTTTACAATCAGACTTGAGTGAAATAGCATAAGAATTAGTAGAGGCTTATATAAAGGGTATGCGACTGTCTGGATGTATGGAGACATTTATGGATTTCCCCTGAAGGACCCAGGACGGGCCCATGTCCTATTCTGAGTAATTTCAGCCAGAACAGCAGTGAAAGTGCTATCATTGGCTAGGTTATGATTTTCCATGCCAGAATAGCCTATTGATGCTCGCTGTTGAGGCCCAACTCAAGTAATAATAATTGAGCAGAAATACCAGCTCCACATAAGGGAAGAACAGAATTTTAGTTAAGAAAATTATATGACCTAATTTTCATAACTGTGTGAGAGTAGATGTCACTATCCAACCTTAACCAAGTGTCTTTGACCTTTCAATTTGACCATCGAAACCAGAGGTAGAGAAAAGGCAGCAATTACAGTACGTTCAAAGCACCCTATCTATGCAACAAATTTCCCTAATTAAATGTCACCATCTTGTTTGGTACTATTTACATTTGTGAATTGGCACACTATTGCCATTTGACAATAGAATTTGTGGCTGATAGACTTCTGAAATGAAGAAGCCAATTTTCACACGTTCCCCTTTGACCAGGTGCTGAGTGTGATACACTGCATGACACTGATCCTGACCTCAATATGGGCCCGAGTCACTTTCATTTTCCCATTGTACGCAACTCCTCATTACCCTGGAGAAAGCTTGCTTCAGGGTAAATCCTAGTGCTTTGTGGCAAGGGATGACAGCCAAAGATTTACCAAGATATTCCACCAAGGTGGAAAGTCAACATACCTTCTCTCTTGCACTAAAGGGGGTGGCTACTGTTTATTTCATAACTAATGACTATAAGAAAACATGACCTGGCCACTGCTGTTTGTGCGACCTTGCTACCTGCAAATTTAACTGCCATGTTTGTCTACATCACCAAATTGACTACGCTTCAGAAGTGATTAATTGGTTAATGCTCTTTGGGACACCCTGTGATCATGAATGGTGCTATACAAATGCAAGTTTTCTTTTACTCCCTGAATTTTTATTTTGATATCACACTTAAAACATTGCAGTTTATTCTTCTGTTATACAAATCTTGTATCTTGTCATTTAGTGAGTCACAGAGTATTGCATCACAACAATCCTAACATATTTATTTTTAAATAGATGAACTCTTAAAATTTGTTGCTGTGGAAACATGTTGGAATGTAGACTTGAAAGAATGCTGTGTACTTTGGGGGCTGCCGATAACCGTCAAGAGTTTTCTTTCTTGGTGTTCAATTGCAGGCATTTCAAATAGTTATGGGAACATAGTGCTCAATGTTTTGTGCTCTTGATCTAAATATTGTAAAGGAAGGTTTCTCTACCTTCCATTGAAGATGGTAGTAATAAAATCTCTGAAACATTTATTTTTAATTTTTTTTATACTGCTATATTTTCAAATGGACACCTTCTGGAAAATGTGTTCAGTTAACCCGATGAACACACTTCACTAAACACCTGAAAAATACAATGGATAAATTAAGGATGCAACTTTCAAATGGTGCAACATAGAACCCCTATTGTGCAGAAGGAGACCATCTGGCCCATCGAGTCTTCACTCACCATAATCCCACCCAGGCCCTATCTCCGTAACCCCATGTATTAACAGTGCAAATCACCCTGGCACACAATCCGCCAAACCTGCACATCTTTGGAGTGTGGGAGGAAACCCATGCAGACATGGGGGAAATGTGCAAACTCCAGACAGTTACCTGAGGCAGGAATTGAACCCAGTGTGAGGCAGCAATGCTAACCACTGTGCCACCATGCTGTCCTGCAGTCTTAACTGGTAAACAGATGCATTTTACATTTGAGATCTTTTATTTCATTTTTTGGTCTTTAAAGTCATAATGATACAGTGCAGAAGGGGGCCATTTTGTCGGTTGGGCCTGTGCTAGTCATTGTTTGGAGTTATCCAATCACTGAACCTTTCACATAGCCTTGTAAAGTTTTACCTTCAAATATTTATTCCAATTCTTTCTAAAAGCTACTATTGGATCTGCTTCAACCACCCCTTCAGCCAGCGCATTTCAAATCATTGCAACTTGCTCCTAAAACAAACATTTCCACGTGTCGCTGCCGTTTGCCAATTATCTTAAATCTGTGTCCTCTGGTTATTGGACACCTGCTACTGAAAACAGTTTCTCCTTATAAATTCCATCAAATGATTCCATGATTTTGAACACTTTGATCAAATCTCCTTTAACCTTCCCTGCTATAGGAAGAATAAGCCCCAAGTCCTCTAGTCTTTCCACATAATTGAAGTCCTTCACATTTGCTACACTCTCGTAAATCTCCTTCAATATCCTGATTAAGACCGTATCATCTTTCCTAAAAGTTTAGTGCAGGGAATAGTCCAGTCACTCTGTTGAAAGGTTGACAACATAAAATGTTAACTCTGTACCTCTTTCCACATGTGCTACCAGACCTGCTGAGTATTTCCAGCATGTGCAGTATTTTGCTTTGGTTTTTTTTTAACACTATTCCTATACTAAAGAAGCCAAGAATCTTGCATGCTTTTTACAGTCTTCTAAACTTATTCTGCAGTTTCACAGATGTGTGTGTGTGCCCGTGCCCCATGCTATCTGTTCCAGCACCCCTTTTAAGGGTGCATTGATGGGCTTATATTTTCTGTACTCATTGTTCCCTCAAAATGCATCACTTGGCATTTCAGTACGTAAAATTTAATTTGCCATATGTCTGCAAATTTTACCAGACGCTCTTTGCTGTCTTCTTCATTATTTACTACATTTGAGTTTAACACCATCTGAAAACTTTCAAATTATTCAGTTTATCCAAGCCCAAGTCACTTAATATATATTAAAAAGGACAATGGTCATAATACTGATCCCAGAGAAAACCATATTATTACTTTAAACCTTTAAAGCAACCATTCACTATGACGCTGTTTTTGTCCCTTAGTTGATTTCATGTCCTCACTGTCACTGACCTTTAGTCCACATACTTCAAATTTGTAAATAAGATTGTCTACGTCCTTTGAAAGTCTGTGGGCGGGATCTTGTGATCCTGTCTGTGCCCGCCCGTCTGCAAGTGATAATGGAGAATTTGGCATTCCAGCCAAAACTTTGTTCACTTGCAGCGCACCAGACACCAGCCACAAGTGAGGACAGAGGTTTTTGCATACATACACACATCGTCAACCACATTGCAACAGCTATGGGTAGGATCCCCTGATCTTGTCTGTGCCCACCCTGCTGCAAGTGATAATGGAGAATTTGTCATTTCAGCCAAAACTGTGACTTTCAGCAGCGCCAGAGACAGCTGCGAACAAGGACAGAGGTTTTTGCATACATACAGACATCGTTAACTGCACTTTAACAGCTATTTGCATATATATAGCACTTTTAATGGAGTAAAATATCAATGCTTCACAGGTACATAAACAAAATTTGCCTTTGAGCCACTCCAGGAGATATTAAGACAGATAAAAGGTAGATGTTCAGTAGCATCTTAAAGGGAGGAGAGAGAAGTAGAGGAGTTTAAGAAGGGGATCCCAGAGCTTGGGGTGCCTAGGCAACTAAAGATATAGCTGTCAATGGTGGGTAAATTATATCTGGGGGATATACCAGATACCAGAATTGGATGAACACAAAATGTAGGAGGATAGTAAAGCTGGAGATGGTTTCAAAGATAGGAGGGGTGAGGCCATGGAGGGATCTGAAATGATAAATGAGATTTTTAAAATCTGTGTTGCTGGACTAGACCTCGGTTTAGTACACCGAGCATTGGAACAAGTGAGTGAGGAGGCTTGATGCAAATTTGAATACAAGCAGCAAAGTCTTGGAGAATTCATGTTAATGTAGGGTAGAAGATGGTAGACTGGCTATGTCAACATGGTATAAAGGTTTCAGCCGCAGATGAGCTGAAGTAAGTGCAGAGTTCGGCTATGTTACTGAGTTGGAAATAGGCAGTTTTAATAATGGAGTAGATGTGTGGTAGGAAGCACGTGCAGGGGTCGTATACAACGCCAAGGTTCTCAGTGGTTAGGTTCAGCTTCAGAGTTGGCCAGGGAGAAGAGTGAAGTCGTAGCTAATAATCCAAGTTTGTAACCTCATTAACCCACTATTCCTTTCATAAACATGGATGGAGGTTTCCTTTCACTGAGGCAGGAATGCCAGCAGAGGGAATATAGTTGCTCTGTGCATTTCTGCTGCCCTCCCAGAAGCAAACTCAAGGTTGGACTAGATAACTTTCAGTACTTTGAACTAGCAAATGGATTACTTCCACTATAAAGTATATTTGGCAAAGTACATTTTAAAAAAAGGGACTAAAACAGGTCAGTGAACATAACATTTGCTCATTTGGAAGTGGGCTAATCTTCTGAAAGGTTCAGTGATGGGCCTTAACTAAATACTTGGATGAACTCCCAGACCATGTTATGGACCACGAGGAGATCACCAAATGGGAGTAATACAGAAGTTGCTTGAGACAACAGGTTACAGGGTGCTCTTGGGAAGTTTGTAAGAGGAACTGAGCACTTAAATGTAAATGGGAGTCAAAAATCGTTATTCAAAATTTGGTAGCAAATAGTCTGTGCGTCTTTTTCAATCTTTTAAAAGATTGAATGAAGCACAGTGGCTGCAGAACCTGAAAGGAATACCAAAATATGACTCCAGGATAAAAATTTGCAAGCTGATAAAGTGGAGGTACTGCTGCGTGGGATGGTGTGACTATTCTAAATGCTTGGCAATTACCAAGAGGACAACAGTGCAACTGTCAGTGACTAGGATCAAAATGAGTACACTACCCTTAGTTGGAAACTGTTGCAGAAGAAAACAATGCATCTGAGGTCGGCTTGCCCAATATTTTTGTGTGGGGCTCACATTTCAATTTTTTTCTCACTCAAGTTAATGAACAAATTTCGAAAGATAAGATTTGGTGCTACGTTAAATATGAATTTCAATTAAAATATTACGGTCTGAAGAAAATAACTTGCTGAGTGAAAATAAAGCAATTTAAATTGATAATTTAAATTATGTGTAATAAAGATGACCAATGGAGTATGAGGGTCAACTTGTGTTTTTCTGGCTCAGTCTCAGGATACATATTCACTCGTCTTCACCCGTGCCCACTGGGCAGAATTTTCTCATTTTTCAAATAGTGACAGCATGTGGGAAAAACAACTTGGACACTACCGGAATTACCATATTGTTAGGCACTGGGCCATGTCTGAAGACATCACGCTGGTGAGGCAGGCTCAAAGATCGGAGGAAAAGGATGTGCTAATACAAAAAAGTAAAAATAGAACAAACTTCCACCCCTCCCCAGTGCAACAGAGATTGAAGGAGGGGTGGTTGGGGAGCTATCAGGCATAAAGGCCTGATAATTACATTTAACTACATTCAAATAGGGATCCTGATGTTCAACGTCATTGGTTTGCGGCTGGGAAAATCGGAACACTAAATCTTGCCAACCTAAATCAGATTGCCCACAGGAATTCTCGTTTCCAATCCTGCCTCTCAGACAGTTGTGGAAAATGCCGTGTGTATTAGTGTATGTTGTTACATGAGAGTGAGCGTGAGCCCTGAGATTAGGAGTGAGCCAGGCTCTCTCTTTCCCGGTCTGTCACACATTCTCTCAGTCATGCACATTCATGCTCTCGCACACACACACACACACTTGCTTGCCCTCACTCACATACTCGCACACTCATTGCTCCCATGCACACACGCTCGCACGTGCACACGCACCCTTGATCACACACAATCTGACTCATGCACCCTCTCACTCGCATGCTCACGTTCACAAGTGCACTCACGCTTGCAGGTGCATGCTTACTCGCACCTCACAACAGAGGTTCTAGCACTGAAAACCACTTGATACAGATCTCCATTCTGAAAAACATCCTTTGTTAAAAAACATTAATTGTTTTGAAAAATTACTAAATATTTTAATTGCATAGTCTAAGCTTTTTGTTTATCAACTTAACTAATATTTATAGAATAATATGGAATGCTGTTAAAACACAATCTTTATTGTTGTTTGCATCTTCAGATTACTTCGCTGGTGGCACTTCAACTATTAACTCAAGTTGGTCATGATGATCAGCTGGATGGGCCAAAATATAAATGCACAGCAAGTCTTGATTTCATCAGAGCAATTGCCAGGTATATGACCAAGTCTTCTGCTGAATTGTAAACATTTGAACTGAGGTATTTAAATGAAATTATCAGGTTATCCTTTTGCACTGTGGAGGCACTAGGTATGATGAGTATATTCTATATGTTAGTTTTGATGATTTATCTGCCATTAGATATTTTATTTTACCTCGGCTCATAAACTTTAAAAATGATGCTCAGTCTTTAAATTGCTGATGAAATATTAAAAATATATTTGTTAGATGCTTTAGATAATATTTCAGTTTATGTAGAGTATAATGGTAGGGAGGGTGCAAGGCACTTTGGTACAATACACCTGCCTAATTTTTGTGTTCAGTATTCACAGCGTAAGTAAGTTTAACTTTGATAATTATTTACTATTTGTTTATGCTTAGTTATGGACATTAGTCAAATAATCTGTATGCCAACCCAGTATGACTTTATGCTGAATTCTGGGACATTAGCTCATTACATTGTCTTAGCAGCATAGTCAAACATGACAAGGGAGAAAAACATGTGGCCCTTAAGCCAATGATGCAAGACATCAAGGTTGAACAACACTTATGTGAACCAGCCACCTCCCTAGCAATTAGAATTATCAGCTTCATCCTGTAATGTAAAGACCTATTCTGCGAAGAAAAACTAGTGTTAAAACATTCTGCCTTGTGCATTAGATTAGTGCAGTTTAACTTGTGTTGTTTAAAATAAGTCACTTTCTTTCAAAAAAATGTTTGATTTAGTAAATTTAGAATTAAGTTCTATAATTAGTTTTTGTTACTCCATTGTTCTTTGACACTTTAATGTGTTAGTTGAATGAGTTGTTATATTTAGCACACCAATCAGTTTCAAGCATTAATTTAAAACCACTTGATACAGATCTCCATTCTGAAAAACATCCTTTGTTAAAAAACACTAATTGTTTTGAAAAATTGCTAAATATTTTAATATTAAAAGAAGTAACAGAAACAGACTTTAATGAGAGGGATGGTCCCACAAGTAATTGGACCAAGTAAAGCACCAAGTAAGCCTTGGAGGGCCAGTCAGGGGACAGTGGGAAATGCAATCAATAGATGGCCATTGCCCTCGAGAAGCCAATAATAAATTGATCACGCATCCCTGAAACCAAAGAAATTAACCGTGCCTCATTTAGGCCACTCAAAATGCAATAACAGAATTGATCATGTTGTGGGTTGTGGCTTGGAAAGAGTTAATAAGCAGCAGCTTTCACTGAGCAAGTTGCAGAATAAGTTTGTCAAAGACCCTACTGTCCGTAGGGCAGCTGAATTTATGGGGAGAGAGCCGAGACCAAGTGTCAACCAGTGCCCAAGGCTGAGCTGGAAAGTTGGTACTGTCATCTGTTAATGAAGTCCTACCCTGTAATCTTTAAATTAAAGTTATTTAGCATTTCCTGAGTTACTTCTTAAAATGTCTAGTTAAAGTCTTAAGTGAACTCGATTAGAATTTAAGTTCATATAGCACCAGAACTTAATACAGTGAAAATTTATAGCACGTGTGGTCAGTATTATGTAATAAATAGAAATTCTGTATTTAGCTTAAAAGATTCAGGAGAAATGTAATACTCTGGGTTAAAGCAATTTCAGCGAATGGGTTTGCCTTTTAATTCTGCAGCTTAAAATATCTGATGGAATTGGAAAACTAATTATTGTGGCTGATTTGAAATAATATTTCCGAGAGCTCTTTAACAGTCACGTGATTGAGAGTTTAGTCCTTGAGCTGGACAGCCTGTTTTTCTTCGGGGAAAAAGATACAAAACTTTTGAGGTCGCATACCAACCTACTCAAGAACAGCTTCTTCCCTGCTGCTGTCAGACTTTTGAATGGATCTGCCTTGCATTAAGTTGATCTTTCTCTGTACCCTAGCTATGACTGTAACATACATTCTGCACTCTCTCGTTTCCTTCTCTATGAACTGTATGTTTTGTCAATGTAATGCACAAGAAACAATATTTTCACTGTATGCTAATACATGTGACAGTAATAAAATAAATTAAATCAAATCAGGGCCATACGATTTAGGAGTAGGCCATTTGGCTCACCAGTTTGCTCTGTTATTCAATGAGATCATGACTGATATGATAATCCTCAACTTTCCTGCCATATCCCCCTAACCCTTGATTCCATACTGATTAAAAATTTGTCTTCTTCAGCCTTAAACTTACTTAACAATCCAGCCTCTACAGCTTTCTGTGATAAAGAATTCCACAGATTTGCTGCCCTCTGAGATATTGGTTCTAGACTATCCCACAAGAAGAAAAAAACCTCTTAGCTTCTAACCTGTCAAGCCCCCTCACTACCCTATATACCCCAATAAGATCACCTCTCATCCTTTGAAACTCCAAAAAGTACAGGCCAAAACTATTTAACCTCTCCTCATAAGAAAATCCCTCCTCACCTGGAATCAACCTAATGAACCTTCTCTGGACTGCCTCCAATCCCAGTATGTCTCCCCTTAGAGAAGGGGACCAAAACTGTTCAGTGTTCCAGGTGTGGTCTAACTAGTGTCAATTTTAAACTCCATTCCCTTTGAAATAAAGACTGACATTCCATTTGCCTCCCCTGAGTATCTGCTGAACTTGCATGCTAACTTTTGTGATTTATGCATGAGGGCCCTCAAAACCCTTTGTGCTGTAGTTTTTTGCAGTTTTAATCCATTTAAATAATATTTAGCTCCTTTAATTTTACTACCAAAGTGCATTTCTTCACATTTTCCTACATTATATTCTACCTGCCAAGTTTTTTTTGCCCCTCATCCAACCTGTCTATATTCCTATAAATACTTTTTGTGTCATCCTTACCACTTGCCTTCCGACCAATTTTTGTGTCGTCTGCAAATTTGGCAATAGTACATTCACTTCCCTAATCCAAGTCATTAGTATATATTACAAATAATTCTAGCCCCAGCAATAGTCCTTGTAGCACTCCACTAGGTACAGGTTGCCATCCTGAAAATGCCTCTCTTATCCCAACTCTCAATCTATCAGTTAGCCAATCCTCTGTTACATGCTAATATACAACCTCCTGCACCGTAGATTCTTAGCTTATTAAGTAGCCTTTTGTGCTGTAACATATCAAATGTTTTTCAGAAATCCAAGTATGTTACATTTACTATTCCCCTTTATCTATCTTGTTCATTACCACTTCAAACAATTCTAATAAATTTGTCGTATGGTTTCCCCTCCATGAACCCATGCTGATTCTGCTTGATTATACCATGTATTTCTAAAAGTCCTGCTTTCATATCCTTTATAGTGGACTCTAACATTACCCAGTGACAGATGTTAAATTAGCTGGCCTATACTTTTTGTCTGCCTTTTTGAATAAGAGTGATATGTTGGTAGTTTTCCAATCCTGTGGGAGTTTTCCAAAATTTAAGGAAGAATTTCAATGTATGAATAGGAACTTCAACATGAAGTTTGCAATAAAAATAGCAGTTAGACTATTGGGACTCATTGCTACTGAAGTATAAATTGGAGAGTAACATTCTACAACCATACCGGAAGTTGCTTTTTAACTTATCAGGTTTCCCCAGAAACTGCCCTACAGTAGTAGCTTGCTGAGAAATTCTGCATTGAGATGCCTGGAATGTTGTGATGTTGCTGCATGCAGGCGATAGATAAATTCTAAATAGGTGAATGATGATAGGACTTCTCCACATAATTTTTTAATGGCATGAGAAGTCTTAATTCTTACTAAACTACCTCTCTGGTACTGAAAAAACGAGCTATGATTGTGGTGACTCTTCCCTTCAGAGTTTAATTATTGTTAGAGATTTTTTTAAAAAATTGTTTTTTTTAAAAAATTCTTTTATCTCTTAATACCATTGTTAAGAACATAAGAAATAGGAGCAGGAGTAGGCCATCTAGCCCCTCGAGCCTGTCCCGCCATTCAGTAAGATCATGGCTGATCTGTCGTGTCTCAGTTCCACATTCCCGCCCTCTCCCCATAACCCTTAATCCCCTTGCCTATCAAAAACCTATCAACCTGCGTCTTAAATATATTTAGCGAGGCAGCCTCCACCACTTCAACAGGCAGAGAATTCCAGAGATTCACCACCCTTTGAGTGAAGAAGTTCCTCCTCAACTCCGTTCTAAACCACCCCCCCTTTACCTTGAGGCTGTGCCCTCTAATCCTACTGTCCTTTCTGAGCGGGAAGAGCCTCTCCACCTCTATCCTATCCATCCCATTCATCATCTTATATGTCTCAATGAGATCTCCCCTCATTCTTCTAAACTCTAACGAGTACAAGCCTAGTTTATTCAGCCTCTCCTCATAGTTCAACCCCCTCAACTCCGGTATCAGCCTAGTAAACCTCCTCTGCACTCCCTCCAAGGCAAAATATCCTTGCGTAAGTGTGGCGACCAAAACTGCACACAGTACTCCAGCTGCGGCCTCACCAGTGCCCTATACAGCTGCAGCAAGACCTCCCTACTTTTATATTCAATCCCCCTCGCTATGAAGGCCAGTATCCCATTTGCCTTCCTGACCACCTGCTGCACCTGCAGGCTGGGTTTTTGCGACTCATGCACAAGGACCCCGAGGTCCCTCTGCACCGTCGTATGCTGCAGTTTTTTGCCATGTAAGTAATAGTCCTTCCTACCATTATTCCTACCAAAGTGGACAACTTCACACTTGCCAACATTAAATTCCATTTGCCAGTTCCTGGCCCATTCGCCCAGCCTATCTAGATCCTTCTGCAGACTTTCCACACCCTCCGCACAATTTGCCGTTCCACCAATCTTGGTGTCATCAGCAAATTTCGACACTATACACTCGGTTCCTTCCTCCAGATCATCTATATAAATGGTAAATAGCTGAGGCCCCAGCACCGACCCCTGGGGCACTCCACTAGTCACCAACCGCCAATTCGAATAGCACCCATTGACCCCCACTCTCTGCTGCCTATTTGACAGCCAATCCCCTATCCACGCTAACACCCTACCCCCAACTCCATGTCCCCTGACCTGTAATAACCTCTTGTGAGGCACCTTATCAAACGCCTTCTGAAAATCAAGAAACACCACATCCACCGGCTCTCCTCTATCCACCGCCCTAGACACATCCTCATAGAACTCCAATAAATTCGTCAGACACGACTTCCCCTTAACGAAACCGTGCTGCGTCTGCTCTATCAAACAATCCTCCTCAAGATGCCTCGCTATTTTCTCCTTGATCACGGATTCTAACATTTTACCTACAACAGACGTTAAACTAACCGGCCTATAATTCCCTGCCTTTTGCCTGGCACCCTTCTTAAACAACGGCGTAACATTAGCCGTTTTCCAATCTTCCGGCACTTCCCCGGAATCCAGCGACGTTTGGAAAATAATCATCAAGGTCTCTTTTGTTTTCTGTGCAGGATTTGACATGGAAGTGTAAATTAAAATATTTAATTCATAGTTCAGAATCTGGGTGCTAAATAAAATATTCCTTTAAGGAGATAGTTGCTTGCCCTGTTCTCACAGGTCATAAATCAGTTGTAGAGAATGTTGTACTGAAGTGACTCTTATCACAAGTTCCAGTGTAAATTTCATGCAGTGTCTGTGGGAAAGTGTAATGTACGGTAGGTGGCATTAGTTCACCACTGACCGTTAAATCTAGCCTGTTGATGTTTGGAAGCATTATGTATGCCAATTTGTGTAAGATTTCAGCACCAAGTAGAAAGTTGGTTGGCTGATACCAGGTACAGATCATGCCTCAAGAGAACTTCTAAATATTTGCTTGGACTTGTCTTGCAAACAGATGGAATGCAAATTACATTTACATAATACCCAATTATGAGCTTAGTTCAAATTTTCTGTAATAATATTACTGCTAAGTCTCATTAGGTAGTCATGGCATGAAGAGATATGCTAAATTTCTTGTTTTATCACTTGAAAAAATAAATGTGGTTCTGTCTACCCTTGTAATTGAATTTCAAATTGAACTGCTTTAGTTAAGGTACTTGCAAGATTCTGAACGTTGAGGTATTAACTCTTAGGAAATATTTAAGCAAGCAACTTCCATTTGAGCAGTTCTTTAAGGTAATTTAGTGATTGAAATAAAGGGTTACATTTTTCTTCATTCATTTGACCTCTATTTTTCAATGAACCACTACTGTCACCTCAAGAGGAGAAACATTTTAATACATTATTTCCCAGGATATTCAGTATATGTGTCAAACTAGTACATTTCATACAATTAACCAAAGATCCGTTATCTCACAGACAATATTTACAATTATTGTTACAATTCTGTGCTTTGTTCTCAATGTGGATGGGCACTTCTCCGTATGAAAGTGTCTTACAAACACGATAAAGGGTAAAATACTGCGGATGCTGGAACTGAAAATCCTGACTCAAAACATTGGCTCCATTGTCTCTTCACAGATGCTGTGACACCAGCTGAGTTTCTCCAGCATTTTCTATTTTTGTCTTGCAAATAATCCAGATGATGGTGGGGTTGGGGGGGGTGGTGATGTTGGAGAAGCGGGGTTGGGGGCAAGGGAATAGTTAGATAAAGGGTCAATAAAAAAAAACACAACTGTAGGCATTAAAATGTTTTATTGTAAAATGACTTTCTATGAATGGACCATCACCCACAATACAAGAAATCAGAGTGGCCTGTCAGCAATTTGAGAATTTTTCTAACTAAGGTGGACAAGGATGAACATGCCTTATAGCTGGCTAGCAAGATAGTGATACTGCATGCGGCAAACTGAATTATCCATTGCAGTATTACAGATCGTTTTGTGTCAAGCAACAGCCTTGCTGAATTCTGAAATGTTTTGAACAGACCACACCCTTGTGGCCACCAGTAGGCATGAATGACAGAAACATCAAGTGGCATGTGTTGATAGTTGGATAACATTGTTTATCAAAATGCTGAATCTGCAAAGGAACATACCAGAGGCAGCCTATTCTTTGTACAAACTATGTACTTCTTCAGGCCTGACGGGGAAATTTAGGCCTCTTGCCTGTGGATTCAACCTCAGCACTCCCCTGATTTTCAATTATGATACCCCTTCATCACCAGAGTATCAGTTGCACACTTGACCTGAATGCTGGCATGTGGCCAATTTCAATGCGTCTTTCTGTGTAAGATGTTTACCAGGGACATGAAAATTAGGCTCTGGTTAAAATATTTAATTCTGAGAACTTCCTTTTACTTCATACAAAACCAATAATATATGATCAACAAGTAATATGCATCCGATGTTAAGAAAACACAGAAGGTGCAATGTAACTGGACCAAGTAATAACAGGTAGGTTTATAGCATGCACAAGATTAATTTCTAATGTAGGTAAGATTTAAATTCATTACAATATTAACTGGTCAAACCTTGTGAGGTGATTGATGACCTATTGTTTCATTTTTTCTTCCTTCTAGGACTGTGAATTTTGACATAGTGCGATACCTGTATGATTTCTTGTGAGACCAGATGCACAACCATATGGATACTGCAAACTTTGATCAATGCTTTTGCACCAATTCATACTGATCTATCTACTCCGTGGATAAGTGATAGAGGCATTTTGACTGCATTGGATTTGTCCAAGCAGGTGTTAGCACAGTATGGGATCTGATGAAAATATCATGATTGGTCAGAATGGATCTTTACAATGAACTATTTACCAGGGACTGTTCAGTATTTTGGAGCTAAGTGTTAATTATTAGCAGCAGGAATTCAGCACAATCTGTTCCAACATAATAACATTATATTAGCACAAATGCTACCTGAAATATATTTACTTGCAATTATTTTCCTTTGTGAAGTGTCCTTTTCTCAAAATGTGGTCTGGCAGTCATTTATTTGTGATGGGTCTTTTTTTGAGTTGACTGCTGTAATAACTCTGAGGGATTTTGTGGTAATTGTTCATTCTGTAAAAAAAACTTCTATTTTTAGTTTATAGAAATAAATACAATGCAATAATTGTGTTCTATTGTTGTTCATCTTATTAAACATTTGAAGAGAAATACCCATCCAGGGGTATGTTTTTTCAGCTTTAGAAGATAATAAAACTAATTCATGTCTGTGTTTCAGTAATTTAAGTACATATTGAAGATACAGCAATGTCTGTGCGTGCTGACAACTTCCCAACTGTGCTTGTGCTCCAGAACTACCTGCACCCCTGGCCAAGCTTTTCCAGTACAGCTACAGCCCTGGCATCTACCCAACAGTGAGAGAAAATTGCTCAGGTATATGCTGTCTGTTTATACAAATAGCCCACAAGATGCCGTTGGGGGAGGTATGGCCTATCAGGGGACAACAGCTGCAGCAGCCAAAGCAGCAGCACCAAGGCTGGCTCTGTTAGGCAGGGAGAGATAAAGAGCATTAGAACAATAGTTATAGGGGACTCTAGTGTGGGGTGCAGATAGCTGCTTCTGTGGACATGAAAGAGACTCCCTGGTGTCAGGGTCCAGGATGTCTCTGAACAGGCAGAAAGCATTCTGAAGGGAGAGCGTGAACAGCTAGACATCATGGTATATATAGGTACTAATGACATAGGTAGGAGAAGTGATGAGGTCCTGCCGCAGCAGTTTCGGGAGTTAGGTAGAAAAATAGAAAGCAGGACCTCTAGGGTTGTAATCTCAGGATTACTTCCTGTGCTACACACTGGTGAAGCTAGGAATAGGAAGACAGTGCAGCTCAACGTATAGCTACACAGCTGGTATAGGAGGGAGGGTTTCAGATATCTGGACCACTGGGGCCTTCTCCAGTGGTCCAGATAGGTGGGACTTGTACAAGAAGGATGGATTGCATCTCTACTGGAAGGGCATAAGTATTCTAACTGGGAGGTTTGCTAGTGTCACACGAAAGGATTTAAACTAGTTTGGCAGGGGGTTGGAAATCAAAGCAAAGGTGAATTAGCTGAAGGGGAAGCAGAGAGTGGGCCCAGTATGACTCAGAGCAGGCAGGATGTGGTTACTAATCAATGAGGGTCTGGTGACTAAAGTGCATTTGTTTCAATGTGAGAAGTGTAACAGGTAAGGAAGATGAACTTAGAGCTTGGATTAGTACTGGGAACTATGATGTTGTTGCCATTACAGAGACTTGGTTAAGGGAAGGACAGGATTGGCAGCTTAACATTCCAGGATACAGATGTTTCGGGTGGGATAGAGGGGAATGTAAAAGAGGTGGGTGAGTTGCACTACTGGTTAAGGACACTATCACAGCTATACTGCAGAGGACACCTTGGAGGGTTCATACAGTGAGGGAATATGGGTAGAGCTCAGGAATAAGAAGGATGTAGTCATAATGTTAGGGGTTTACTATAGGCTGCCCAACTGCCAGTGGGAGATAGCAGAACTGATAAGTAGGCAAATTTTGGCAAGGCGTAAAAGTAACAGAGCTGTTTTGGTGGAAGACTTTAACTTTTCCCCTATATTGATTGAGACTCACTTAATGCTAGGGGCGTGGACTTGGTATTGGGGAATGAGCCCAGCAAGGTGTTGATGTTTCAGTAGGGGAGCAGTTTGGGAACAGTGACTACAATTCAGTAAACTCTAAGGTACTGTTGGATAAAGATAAGTGTAGTCCTCGTGTGAAGGTGCTAAATTGGGAGAAGACTAATTACAACAATATTAGGCAGGACTGAAGAATGTAGATTGGGGGCAGGCGTTTGAGGGCAAATCAACATCTGGCATGTGGGAGGCTTTCAAGTGATAGGGATTCAGGATCGACACATTCCTGTAAGGATGAAAGATAAGTATGGCAAGTTTTGGGAACCTTGGATAGCGAGAGATATTGCGAGCCTAGTCAAAGAGAAAAAGGAAGCATTTGTCAAGGCTAGGAGGTTGGGAACACACAAAGCAAGGAGTAAGGAGGGCTAAAAGGGGTAATGAAAAGTATTGGTCAGCAGGATTAAGGAAAATCCCAAGGCTTTATAAAAAGCAAGAGGGTAGCTAGGGAGAGGGTTGACCCTCTCGAGGATAGGGGAGGGAATCTATGCATGGAGCCAGAGGAATTGGGCGAAGTATTAAATGAGTACTTTGCGTCAGTATTCACCAAAGAGAAGGACTTGGTGAATGATGAGTCTGGGAAAGGGTGTGTAGATAGTTTGAGTCATATTGAGATCAAAAAGGAGGAGGTATTGGGGTTCTTGAGAAACATTAAGGTTGACAAGTCCCCAGAATACTGAGAGAGGCAAGGGAGGAAATTGCCAGGGCCTTGAGGGAAATCTTTGTATCCTCACTAGCTATAGGCGAGGTCCGAAAGGATTGGAGAAAAGCCAATGTTGTTCCTTTGTTTAAAAAGGGTAGCAAGAATAATCCAGGTAATTACAGGCCAGTGACGTCAGTGGTAAGGAAATTATTGGACAGGATTCATCAAGACAGGATTTATTCTCACTTGGAAATAAGTGGACATGTTAGCAAGAGGCAGCATGGTTTTGTGAAGGGATGGTTGTATCTCGCTAACTTGATCGAGTTTTTTGGGAAGTGACGAAGATGGTTGATGAGAGTAAGGCCTTTGACAAGGTCCCTCGTGGCAGACTGATGCAGAAGGTGAAGTGGCGCAGGATCAGGAGTGAGCTGGTAAGGTGGATACAAAACTGGCGCAGTCAAAGAAAACAGAGGGTGGCACTGGAAGGGTTCATTTCCTGATGGAGGGCTGTGACAAGTGGCATTCCTCTGGAATCAGTGCTGGGATGTTTGCTGTTTGTAATATATATAAATGATTTGGAGAAAAATGTAAATGGTTTGATTAGTAAGAATGCAGAAGCCACAAAGAACGATGGATTTACGGGTAGTGATAAGGACCATCAGAGGATACAGCAGGATATAGATCGGTTGGAGACTTGGACAGAGAGATGGCAAATGGAGTTTAATCTGGACAAATGTGAAGTAATGCGTTTTGGAAGGTCAAGTAGGAAATGTATAGTAAATGGCAGAACCCTTAAAGAGTATTGATAGGTAGAGAGATCTGGATGTACAGGTACACAGGTCACTAAAGTGGCAACGCAGGTGGAGAAGATAGTTAGGAAGGCACACGGCATGCTTGCCTTCATCAGCCGGAGCATTGAGTTTAAGAATTGGCAAGTCATGTTGCAGCTTTATAGAACCTTAGGCCACACTTGGGATATCATATTCAATTCTGGTCACCACACTACCGGAAGGATGTGGAGGCTTTGGCGAAGATACAGAAAAGATTTACCTGGATGTTGCCTGGTATGGAGGGCATTAGCTATGAGGAGAGATTGGAGAAACTTGGTTTATTCTCACTGGAATGACAGAGATTTGAGTGAAGAACTGATAAAAGTCTACAAGATTATGAGAAGGATGGACAGAATGGCTAGTGAGAAGATTTTTCCCAGGGTGGACAAGTCAATTACTGGGGGGCATAGGTTTAAGGTGTGAAGGATCAAGGTTTAAAAGATGTACAAGGCAGGTTTTTTACACAGAGGGTGGTGGGTGCCTGGAACTTGTTGCCGGGGGAGGTAGTAAAAGCAGATACTATAGTGACTTTTAATGGGTGTCTTGACAAATACATGAACAGGATGGGAATGGAAGGGTATGGTCCCTGGAAGGGTAGGGGCTTTTATTTAAGTCAGGCAGCATGGTCAGTACAGGCTTGGTGGGCCGAAGGGTCTGTTCCTATGCTGTAATTTTCTGTGCTCTTTGTTAGGGTCCACTAGTAACTTTCAGCTCCAGACTTCATTATAGTCCTAAATCAAACCTAGACAAAATAATTGAATTCCAGAGGTGAGATGGGGAAGCAGATCCGCATGTTTCCTAATTGGAAACCATGGATGAAAAGGGATATCCACTGAGATGTTCAAGTCAGGCAGCCCTAACCTATACAAGAAAGCCAGATGGATCGAAGGAGATCTATCAAAGATGCCAAAAGGCAGTACTGGATCAAGCTAGAGTCCCAGGTTAGTCACATGGAACCCCGCCGATTATGCCAAGATCTGCAAGACATAACAGGCTACAAGATGAAGGCATGTAACATCGCTGGCTCTAACGCACCCCTCCCTAATGAGCTCAATGCATTCTATGCCCTTTTTGAGCAAGAAATCAGCGGGAGCACACCCTCTGCCCTGGAAGCCTAGGATAAGCCTGTATCTGGCGTCGTCATTGCAGATGTCAGAGCAGCTTCCTTGAAGGACAACTCATGGAAAATGACTGGCCAGGATGTGGTACCTGGACGAGCATTCAGATCCTGTGGGATACCCGCGGATATCTTCAACCTCTCTTTACAACAATCTGAAGTCCCTATGTGCTTCAAGAAGATGACCATCATCTCAGTACCAAAGAAAGGCCAAACAGCGTGCTTTAATGACTATCGTCTGGTGGCTCTGACATCCGTCATTATGAAGTGCTTTGAAAGTTTAGTCATGGCACGAATCAGTTCCATCCTCCCAGACTGCCTGGATCCATTACAGTTTACCACAGCCGCAACAGGCCATCTCCCTGGCCCTGTACTCAACCCTGGAACACCTAGGTCACAAAGACACCTATGGCAGACTCCTATTTATTATCTACAGCTCAGTCTTCAACAACATTATTCCTTCGAAACTCATCTCTAAACTCCGTGGCCAGGGCCTCAGCTCCTCTTTCTGTGACTGGATCCTGAACTTCCTAATCCATAGACCACAATCAACAACACTTATTCCATGATCATCCTCAACACCGGTGCCCCACAAGGCTGTGTTCTCAGCCCCCTACTATATTCCTTATACACTTATGACGATGTGGTCAAATTCCCCTCCAACTTGAGTTTCAAGTTTGCTGACAACACTATCCTAGTGGGTCGGATCTCAAACAATGACGAAACAGAGTACAGGAATGAAATAGAGTTTTGGTGAACTGGTGCGGTGACAATAATCTCTGCGTAAATGTCATCAAAACAAAGGAGATTGTCATCAGTTTCAGGAAGCATAGTGGACAACGTGCCCCTGTCTGCATCAATATGGGTGAAGTAGAAATGGTCAAGAGCTTCATGTTTTTAGGTGTCCAGATCACCTGTTTTGGTCCCCCTCATGCCAACACTATAGTTAAGAAAGCTCACCAATGCCTCTACTTTCTCAGAAGGCTAAGGAAATTTGGTATGTCAGCTGCACCTCAGACCAACTTTTTCAGATGCACCATAGAAAGCATTCTTTCTGGCTGTATCACAGCTTGGTATGGCTCCTGCTCTGCCTAAGACCACAAGGAACTACAGAAGGTCGCGAATGTAGTCCAGTCCATCATACAATCCAGCCCCCCATCCATTGACTCTGTCGACACTTCCCGCTGCCTCACAAAGCAGCCAACATAATTAAGAATCCCACGCACCCTGGATATTGTCTCTTGCACCTTCTTCCTTCGGGAAAAAGATACAAAGGTCTGAGGTCACAAACTGACCACTCAACAACAGCTTCTTCTCTGTTGCCATCAGACCTTTAAATGGACCTACCTTGCATTAAGTTGATCTTTACCTACACCCTAGCTATGACTGTAACACTACATTCTGCATTCTCTCGTTTCCTTCTCTGTGAATGTCTGTATAGTGCGCAAGAAACAGTACTTTTCACTGCATACTAACACGTGACAGTAATAAACCAAATCAAAGGGGAGAAGGAAACAAAAATAGAAAATACTGGATAAGCTCAGCAAGTCTGACAGTATCTGTAGAAAGAAACAGAGTTAATGTTTTGGGTCTGAATGACTCTGAATCCTTCTACAGTTCTGTGGAAGGATCATTTAGATCATTAACTGTTTCTCTCCACAGATGTTGCCAGATCTGCTGAGTTTATCCAGTATCTTCTGTTCTTCAGATTTCTCGCATCATGGTATTTTGCTTTTATTTGAGGTGAGAGTGACTGCCCTCGACATCAAGGCAGATTATGACCGACTGTGGCAATGACGAGTCCAAGTGAAATTGAAGTCAGTGTGAATCAGGTGGCAGGCTCTCCTCCAGCTGCAATCATATCTCACCTAAAAGGAAATGGTTGTAGTTGGAGACCAATCACTGAGCCCCAGGATATTGCTGTAAGAGTTCTGATAGGGTAATGAATTTTGCTCATTTGTTTTTAGCTATTTCATCAATGACCTGCCCTCCTCCATAAGGCCTGAAGAGGTGATGTCTGTTGATGATGGCTCAAGTATTCAGTTCAACATGCAACTCCTCAGTTTGTAGCAAGATGTGGACAACATGCAGTCTTGGGCTGATAAGTGGCAAGTAATGTTAGTATTTCACGACAGCCATGCAATAATTATCATCATGAAAAGAAAATCTAATCATCTCCCCTTGTCATTCACTGGCATTACAATTACGGAATCCACCTCCATTAACATCCCGAATTACCAATTGACCAGAGACTTTGCTTGGACCACCCATGCAAATACTGTAGCTGTCAAAATAAGTTAGCGTCTGGATATTCTTATTCATCGTAACTCAAAGATCATAGATACCCTACAGTGCGGAAAGAGGCCATTTGGCCCATTGAGTCTGCACCAACCATAATTCCCCCAGGCCCTATCCCCATATCCCTACATATTTACCCACTAATCCCTCTAACCTACACATCTCAGGACACTAAGGGGCAATTTTAGCATGGCTAATCAACCTAACCCGCACATCTTTGGACTGTGGGAGGAAACCAGGACACCTGGAGGAAACACATGCGGACATGAGGAAAATGTGCAAACTCCACACAGACAGTGACCCAAGCGGGGAATCAAATCTAGGTCCCTAGAGCTGTGAAGCAGCAGTGCTAACCACTGTGCTATTATGCCACCCAACTCTAAGTAGAGTTATAAAGTAATTGGGCTGTAGATTGATCACAATACTGAAGGAGGTCTTTCAGCCCATTGTGTCTGCGCTGGCTATCTCCTAGAACAACTCAGCCTAGTTCCATTTCCTTGCCTTATCCTTGCAGCCTTGAAAATTGTTTTTTTTTCAGGTGCTGATTCCATTCCCTTTTGAAAGGCACAATTGAACCTGCCTCCACCACAGTCTCAAGCATTGCATTCTAACCTCATGCTGAGAAAAAATGTTGTGTCACTGATTCTTTTGCGAGGAACACAAAGTTATCATGCAGGCACAGAAAGCAATTAGGAAGGAAAATGGTCTGTTGGCTTTTGCTGCAAAAGGACTGGAGTACAAGAATGAGGAAGCCTTGCTACCACTGTTATGGAACAGCAGGTGGTAAGTGCCATCCGCAAAGGGAAAGTTGAAACAGCTGCCAGAACAGTTTTGCAACTTGTGTTAGGAGGTTTTCCGAAGTCAAGATAAGTAACTCTCAGACCAATTATGATGATTTTATATTAAAATTTATTGAAAACTTACAAGAACACCTTTACACAGTCAACAGTATTTCCAAACATTTTCCAAAATATTTTAGCTCAAGTAAACTCCGACCTAAACCCCCTTTTGATGGTAACAATTCTTACAGGTTTCTAGTCTATAAAGTTATCCAGTAACTTTTCTGCACCGTGCTGCACTAGAAATCATAAAAACCCAACAGTACAGAAAGAGGCTATTGGGGCCATCAAGTCTGCATGACCACAATTCCACCCAGGCCCTACCCCCATGTCCTTATACATTTACCCGCTAATCCCTCGAACCTACACAGCTCAGGACATAAGGAGCACTAGATGGATTCCTGGGACAAGAGGGTTATCCTATGATGAGAGTATGAATAAATTGGCCTACTCTGGAGTTTTGAAGAATGAAGAATTACATCATTGAAACATTCCAGAGGTGCTTGACTTTTCTGCTTGGGGAATATAGAACACAAGAGAAAGGGTTGATCATTTAGGACAGAGATGAGACATTTTTTTCTCTGAAAATGTTGTGAATCTTCGGAATTTTTTAGCCAGAAGGTTGTGAATGCTCCATCGTTGAATTATTCAAGGCTGTGTTTTTTTTTAATTTCAGAAAATCATGGGATATGGGAAGCAGGCCATAAAGTGGAGTTGAGGCACAAGATCAGCCATGATCATATTGATAGGCACTGTAGACTCGAGGGGCTATAATGCTATGCTCTACTGCTATTTCTTACATTTTTTGGGTCATCAGGAAAGCTGTGATCCAATACTGGTCACAACATTGGTATTTCTGTTCAATGGCTGAGGTTTTTCTTGTGTTCGTAGATTGTATTTTTGAATATCAGCAGCACATTTGTGCCCCATTAATTTCAAATGCAACAGATAAGCTGTATGAGGGAATTCAAATACAGTATGTCATTACAGATGTACACAGTGGCACGGTGGTTAACACTGCTGTTTCACAGCGCCAGGGACCAAGGTTCGATTCCCGGCTTGGGTCATTGTCTGTTTGTAGTCTGCACGTTCTCCCCATGTCTGCATGGGTTTCCAATTTTCGTCACTCCTTGCTGGTGTCGTAATCAGGTTCACACCCATGATGGATAAGAACCTGATTTAAATGCATTTAATAGATTTAAATATAATTAACACACCCTATCGCTGTACTGACCCGCTACCATATATTTGCATGGTTTTACAACAGATTCAGTTAGATGTGAACCTGTCATGGAGGCCGCCCAGGGGTATAAAGGTAAATAAAGCTCCCGAGGTAGAGCGATATGGTCAGGCAGTGTCCTGGCAATGCCCCCTGGCAAGGGACAGAGCTAGGAGTGGATCCCATTGGAAGCCTTGTGGGGGACAGAATTCATCTTTATGTGGCGTGGTGGTGTTTGGGAGCTAGTGATGGCCATTTGGGGAGTGGAAGGGTGCTGACAATGATTGTGTGGGTGTGGTGTGGGGGTGTGGTTTTGGGGGGGCGGGGCAGTGGTCTAATGTTCAGGGAGAAGGGAGTCCTACCAACAGTGATTCTGGATGGAGCGAAGGGGTCTGGTGCCTGGACAAAGAGGGGTGCCGGCAGTGACTGTTGTGGGGTGGTAGGGAGAGGTGAAAATTGTGAGGTGGCGGGAGCAGTGTCGGCTCTGATTGGAGGGAGAAGTGCCGGCTCTGAAGGGGAGGAGCGGCATGGTTTGGGGACCCTGAGGATAGGGTGTGTGGTTTATTCATGTCCTGATCAGGACACCCTTTAAACATGGTGCCCCGATTTCAGTACAGCCGGGTTTTGTTGCTATGTTTAAGCCCAGCTCCCTACATCTGTCATGAAACTTTCCCAGGATTTTTTTTGATGAAGTGTGGTAAGATCTGGAGAGAAATCTGAACTGTTTTTCTGGAGAGAAACATGTCATTTTTCACACTGGAAATAACACTCAGCAAATTCTGGTAAGATTGCCTCCACTGTTTCATTGCATAACTAGCATTATACTGTTAAATTGGATTCCACCACAAAAACAATTTGAAACCAGGGAAAGGGGAAACAATAAATGAACTGGCAAGCTCACTAGCATTGAACAATTATTAAAATGGTGGAAGTGTATACATACAACTCTTAAAGGTCTCATGAGCACATTCTTCCAATACCTCGCACATACAATGTGGAGATGTGCTTGATGTCAGTCAGTCACTTGCTTTATTCATGTCCCGTTAGCAGGATCTGAATTTAAAATATTGCTTCCAACCTACCGTCATTCATCTGCCTAGTATGCCTCTAGAATTTCCTTCTCATTTTCCTTATTTCAGGATAGTAATTGTATTTTTCTTCAGTCTATCCTATTAATCAGTCATTTTACCTGAGGTCAATTAATAATCCTTTGAACATTGCATCCAGGACTCGGATGTTTCTTTTGCAACTTGGTGACCAAGCTCCGAATAATAATCAATATGTGACCCGATCAGAGCATTCATTTCTACATGGTGTATACTCTAATGATTTGGCAACTAGGTAACAGTACTTTTTCATTCAGCTTGCTTGTTTTATAGCCTATGAAAATTTAACAAATGCATGTTGTGTGACTGCATACTGTGCAGATTAAAAAGTCACTGCGATTGAATTGAGTAACACGTCCTTTGGGACTTCAGCTTGTTCTTGTGTGCAACCTGAGATTGAGCTACTTGTCTTTGAACTGCTCTCAGTTCAGGATTTGCTAATGCTCAACACTGTGGAGCAAGTGAACATTTACATGAATTAGTAATTTAAATTTTGCATTGTTAAAAATAAATACAGTATCCCTTTTATTAGTGGCTTTTGAATTAATCATCATTGCTAATGTTTTTGGACATAAATGGGTAACAAATTTAGATTGGGAAATTAAAGCTGGCTTCAATAAATGTGAATTTGAAGCTGTCAGATTGTCGTTAATGCCCAGTTGGTTCACTAATTTCCTTCAGAGAAGGGAATCTGCCGTCCTTCCCTGGTCTACCTTATTTGTCACCTCTGTAAAGAGATATAATGGTTTTTGTCAAGGTTCATTCTGAGCAGCTCTATGTCGCAGGACTCTTGTGGACTGTTCCCAGGGACACACACTGAGATGGACATCAACTGCTGCTGAAAGTGAAAGATGCTTTGTGGTTTGCGCATCTTCCAGTGCAGATTTGTCCATGGCCGAGTGTTGCAGGCTAGCATATTCCAGTGTCCAATAGTACATGCTAAGGGACACACTAAAGCATGAAGCAATTGCAGCAAAGAATCAATGGGAAAAGGCCACTGTCTAAGGCTTTTCAGCCACAGTACACTGAGGGTCTGGAAACTGTAAAACCCATTGGGTTGCATGTTTGACATGTAATGACTCTTGTAATAAATGTAGTGAGTAATGACCATATTGGAAGAAACTGACTGGGTTTCCACCTGACATAATATGATCACGTAATGTACTTTTATAAATGCATACAGTATTTTTACGGAAAATAAGACTTATGATCTTATTCCCATACTAATGTTGAATTCTTAACTGTTTCCAGCCAATCACTTGGTTGTATCAGGGTGAATTGTGTTGGGTAACAGCAGCCTTGCCAGCAGTATCCAGATCCTGAGAACTTTTAAATTAATTACAGTAGTATCTAATTTCACTTTCCTCATTCTTGCACTCTAGAAAATGATTTTTTTTTCTGATCAAAAGAAGTGACGCACTATTGTATACGTTGGCAAAAATGGATAAAATTTATTGCGTTGTGCTGCATTGTCTTAAACGCTACACAGAAAATTACAATCATACAAGAGGCTGGAAGTGAAATTGTGTTACTGAAGGGTTGATGCACAGAGTGAAATAGTCCTTCAGTTATGAGCTATATATATGGTCCATCTAGAATAAAATAATACATTCCACTGAACATTCCTGCATTAAGTGCTCTACTAGAATTCTTGATTACAAATCCAGTGAGGTAATAAAACCTATTTTTTCGTCTATTTTTATTTGATATGAAAACTTGGTTCTGCAGTATCATGTATGAAGATCTCAAATTTCTCAATTACAAATAAAAGTGTACCCTAGGGAAGAGATAGATGCTGCATTATATTCTCAAAATGTGATGATGGAGAGATAGTGCAGAATAATAAAGAATTCCCGAGCAGACAAAAATAAATATAGAAAAGCTGAGCAGTGTTACGGATATTACTTGGTAGTATCTCACATTTGGCTAGGGAACTTGGAAGGATCTATGCAGTGTGTGAAATACCTACTGCTGAAACAAAAGAGCAGTACTGTTGCAACCAGCCCATTTTATGTCCCAACAATTTGGTGACCAACAAGTTAGCTATCTCTAGTGCTCTGCTTGTAAGATTGCTTCTGCAGACACACCATCATTGTACCATCAGTTATTCTCAAAGTGCAAAATATTTACGTAATGACGCTTGTCAAAAACAAGTTAGTCAGTCTTCATTGAGAATGGTGTTGAAAACAGGCGCTGTCTTTCTCAATCTCTTTGCACAATATGGCACGTCTGGCACACTGGTGTCCTTATCGAAATCTCAGGAGTTCTCTTTCTGTGGGTTACTGATGACTTCGAACTATTACTCCAAGACAGACTGTTGAGGGTGCACGTGCATGATGACATGAAGGAAACAGTCCAACAGGCTTCCCCAGGGATCTGTTCTACACCCAACCCTTTTCAATCTCGATATCAACGATCTGTCTCAAACGTTCATCTATGCTGAAAACATGTGCTGTGTCTCTCAGGCATGGACATTTTCTAAACCAGAGGCAACATTAAACAATGATGTCACGAAGCTGGCCAATTACTGCAAGACATGGTGATTTCAGCCCAGCAACAACCAAACAGTCTCAAGTGTATTCCACCTCCACAATGCCAGGCCAAGAAGGAATTCAGCATCCCCTTGTATGCTGAATTCAAGGGACTGAATCACAAACATCCCATTTGTCTTGGTGTTACCCTTGACTGAACACTCTCATATAAATGAACAAGACAGCAGCAAAGGTCAAAACATGAAATAAACTCCTCAGTAAACTTGCTGATTCTTCATAGAGTGCAAATACACACACCTGAAGAACCTCAGCTTTTGCCATCGTCTGCTTGACTGCATAGAACTGTGCACCATAATGGTACAACTCATCCCATACCAGATTTGTCAATACCCAACTCAACAATGCATGTCATCTCGGGTACCTGCAGGTCAACTTAATCCCTCTGGCTCCCAGTCCTGAGCAACGTGCATGCATAAGGATGGATATTGCAACAAGAAAGCTCCTGAAGAAAGATTACATGAACCCAAGTCTGCTGCTAGGCTAGGACCTTACCAATCCACCTGGTGCTCTGCTCCCATCATGCCGGCCTGTATGCCTAACATCACCTTGCCAAGGAATAACAGCAGAGCCACTATGGCAGCAGGAGTGGAATCAACACGCCACCATTAAAAACCATATCCTCATCGCAGATCCCACAGCTCACCCACCTGGATTCAACTTGCCGTCAACATTGAGCACTTCTCAACTGTTTCTGCAATAGCCAAAGCCCTTGTGTAGCAAATTGGCACAAGTGGGGCCTTGCAGGGAACTCGACTGCAGCTGTGACGCACACCAATCAATGACTGACATCATTGAAGACTGCCTCTTAGCAAAGTTCAGTGGAGAGTTCAGAGACTCATTGACAGCCCATTTTTCAGCACTTGGCCCATGGCTTTGGCATCGTAAGTGTACATCTAAATACTTCTTGAATGTTCTGAGGGTCTCTACCTCCAGCACCCTTTCAGGCAGTGTCCCAAATTCCACCACCCTTTGAAAAACGTTTTCTCTCATATCCCCTCTAAACCTCCTGTCCCTTACCTTAAATCAATGCCCACTGGTCATTGATCCCTCCATCAAGGGGAAAGGTTTGTTCCTATCTATCTTTGTCTCTACTAATTTTATGCATCCCAGTAATGTTCCCTTTCAGTCTCCTGCTCCAAGGAAGACAACCCCAATCTATCCAATCTCTTGTCATAACCAAAACTCTCTAGCCTAGGTGACATAGTGGTAAACCTTCCCTGCACCTTTCTAGTGTGATCATATCCCTCCTATAATGTGCATTCAAGAACGGCACATAATTTTCTAGCTGTGACATAACCAACACTTTATACATTTCCAGTAGCGCCACCTTACTCTTAAACTCTATGCCTTGACTATTAAAGGCAAGTATACCATATGCATTCTTAACCACTTAATCCATCTGCTTCATCTCACTACTGCGGAAGCTATTGCCTGACTTGGTGATTATGGTGCTTGCTTAAAAAAAGTTAGCTACTTTTTCAAGTACCATCTAATAGTTTGCACACAATTATAAAATATAGCCTACGAGTTGTCAGTTGGTTTGTAACCGTTAACACACAAATGGAAATAAACTAACCACCTTTATTAGACAATTGAATTAACAATTGTTTTTGCCCAGTGCAATTATTGCCCCTTTACTGAGAGATTTTTTAAATGAATCCTATTTCTGATCAGTTTCTAACATGAATTCAATCCAGATCCTTCTATAGTTTGTATCAGTTAACAAAAACGTTCAGTTAATTGGACTTCACATTCTGCAGCATCTGTAAAGTAATATCATGAAACAAGTACAAGACCTTGTTGATGAGCCTCAGTTAGAACCGTCCACAGCATAGGAGGAAGAAAATGTCTGGCCAATGAAATGGTTAAATATCTTTTGAATTTGTTAGGTGGACTGGAGAAAGCATTCAAACAGAGAACAGTCTGATTTTCTCTTAGTTAGTCTTTATTACAAAAAGTACAATTGCAAACAACTCTACAGGTACTTTTCCAGTTATCTATTTATTCTACAGGTAATGTGAAGTGAACCACCTTGTATGTAGGAACTGTCTGTCCAGCCTAGAAGTTATGATGCAAATTAACAGAATTTTTTTTAAATGAAGCTGTTATGACTAATTCAGCCATGCTAAATAGTTGACTATGAAATGTGTACTAGTACTTGTGCAAACTTATTTGCTGTGAGGTTAAAGTTCTGTTGACATGGCATTAATAATTAGCATAACATTAACCACCCCCTCAACCCCCAGTGGAATGTGTCAGAGTAGCTGAACTTCAAATCCATTTATCAACTTTTGTTTCAGGATGCTGTTTTGAGTTCATGAATTACAAAAATGTAAACTTTTCCTCAGCAGGTACTTATGCTAAACTTAGCTCTCTCAAAACAAAATAAGGTGGGCCTAATGTTTAATTAGAAACACATTAAGTGGTTTAATTTGAGTGGCCATATGGCTTGTAATCCACTGGATATGTCTATATGGAGCTTTAATGTTTTAATTTATTACCTTATGTGATCATCCATAATATTATGCTGGCTGAATCAACAGAGAATTCCTTTCCTAATACTTGATATCCACTGGTTATTTTATTTGATATTCTGAGCTAATGCCGAGACAGAAGATAAAACTTGAATTCCAGATCTTTATATAGGTAATAAAACAGCAATTTTATATAGTTGTACTGCTTCTGTAATGGTGCAGGAAGGGTTAATATTTTAATATCATATGATTATTTTGGCAGTTCCATATTCAATCTAAAAAATGATCTAAGAACAAGAGAAGTTAGCATTTTTTAAATGTCCACAATTGCTACAACTACTAATAGTTTAATTTGTTTTAAGTGCCCGGTGCAAATCCTGATTTTCAAGAGCTTTTTGACCATTGTGCGGCTTTTACAAAAGTGAAATTAAACCATTAATTACATTAATAAAGGTCTTTGGTGGTCAGCACTTTAGAACTGAAATAGCATTTAAGCTGCCTCTCAGTGTATGCCATTGGACTAACAATGCTTGGTGTTTGCACTTCAGATTTAACCATTTGTCTATTTATTTAGTAACAAGACAAGGCGTAAATAAGAGATTTCTAGCTTTGGACAGTCAGAGAGAATGAGTGAGGAATGGCTTCCTCTGTCTGATGTTAATCTGAGAAGGTGGAGTTTTCCAGCACTCCAGAAAAAACGGCAGGGGAAATAAATTATTTCCAGTGACTGAATCTTATGCCTGATCAGCTTCCAGTTTTAGTCAGTGTTCTAACTGAAGGGAAGGCGTTTGCCTCCTAAAACAAAGTTAACAAAAAAAGACGCGCCTTGAGGCACGTGGGAGGGGGCTGGAAAGTGGAATACAATATGCTCTGAAGAAGACGTGTTCGAAAGCTGTATTGCAGCTTATGAAGCTGATGTATTAGAATGCAGTAGAAACAGCTGACAGCTGGCAGTTCCTACAGTTCCTGGCTTATGACTTTCCCAACAGAAGCTCCCTGACATTAAACTTGTAATCTCTTTAATACAGCAAAAAAAACTCTCATTCACAAGAACCGGGTTCCCAGCAGAACGGAATACGAAGAGAACGGGGATATGGATAAACAACGATGCTTTAATTCTTGGACTTTGCTGTTTCTGGTTGGAATATTCTTGCCAGATTTTGTGTATGGATCTGTGGGGTTTTACCCAAGGTTTGCCCCATTCTTTTTCCTTTGTACCCACCATGGAGAGCTGGAGGGCGATGGAGAACAGGGAGAGGTGTTGATGTCACTTCATATTGTGGGAAACCCAGGATATTATGTGCCTGGTCAAGAATATCATGGTAGGTCACTTTTACAATTAACTGGATGTTGCTTTTGGGTTTTAGTGTCCAGTTTAACATAACAATATAATAGTCATTTCCTGAGTGAAATAAGTATCGTCCTTTCACATGATGTGATGTGTAAAATACATATGATAAAATTGGCATACATCTGGTTACAGTCTGCATATTTAAAATAAGCAGTTCTTTGTTTTCAGAGACACTGGAGTATTTAATATTTTAATGTTTACATTACAAGAAAAGCAAGGTTAAAAATGGAATCAATCATATTAACATGATTTATTTGACCATCAGCATGCTTGCTGATATGAGTTATGAAGACAAATTAATCCTTTGGGGTTTCCTCCTTTGTTGTGAACCATTCCCTTTCTGTTTCTAAATCTCTGTCCTTCAGAGGGTCTGTACTAGGATGTATTAAACTAAGCTGGCAGGTCTGAGTATGCTTTGTGTGTGGGCTCAACTCAAGTGTAAAAGCCTTTTGCTGGGACAGCTGTCAGTCCCAGGCCAGTCTATGTTTTAAAATAAAGTGGATACATTTCTAATGTGAGAGCGTACAGTGTACTTGCAGGTCATTTCTATCCTGCCGACTATGTTCGTGATCAGTGAGAAGATAACATAATGCCCAGTGCAGTATCTCTACTGTACATGTGTGAAAGACAGCAGACTGCTCCCTGTAAGCCAAAAGTGAGAGTTCAGGTCAGCTGTGCATGGGGTTGAATTAACATGGAAAAACCAGCTTGACTAAAGCATTAGGAAGCAAAAGTGTCAATCTTGTATTTGCACAGGAGATTCTGGCAATCTTCAAAAGGAAAAATTAAATTATTGTACTATCCACTTTAAAATAATTTTACTGAAAGAAGAAAGTACAGTGATTTAAATTTCAAAGTGTAATCCTGCAAAAAGGTGTCCCTTTCATTACATACTGGTTGCCTTAAGGTGATGGAATCAGATGATTTATTTGTATTCAAACATAATATTAACCAATTCAGTTCAAGTGCTGGCAATTGTTCATCCACTGGGACTAATTAGTGGGAAACAACTGTAAGATGAACACACTGCAATTTTCCTGAAAGGTTGTAATATTTTATTTTAAAACATGAAGCATGTATAGTTCCCTATTCAATTACCATTTCAGTACAATTAGAGGATAGGCAGAGTAAATAAAGATTGGAGAGCATTCCAGACAATTGTACAATCTTCACTTGGGGAACAACTGATAATGATAACCTGGACTGCATTATTGTCCGGTGTAGTTGATGAGGGTAAATGTCTTCTGGCACATGAGCCAATCTACAGCTAAGTATTGAAGTTCATTCTAAAAGAACCCAGATTCAGGTTGATTAGCTTTCAGGATACATACTGCTGTAAAGTTGAGAGAGATTGGCTTTGTGAAAACTTTTTTAAATGAAGGTTAAAATGTTATAGCTTGTGGTTCACCTTCACAATATTGACGTGGGCAAGGAAGCCAGACCTTTTTCAAGATTTAGCCAGGTCAGGTGTCTAGTTTGGGGCTAGAAATTAGAATTAAAATACCAACCAACTCTATGCAAAGTTATAGGGGGCAAATAGAAAAAAAGTGGCTTCTTAACACCTAAACTCATCTAAACATATGATAGGCATGCTAACTACTGTTATTTCAATGCTGGGCTGACCGCCAATAAGACTTGATTTCAGTAATTAGATACAACATGTTGCTGTCTGTAATTGTTTCTGCTGCGCCACAAGATTAAAAAACCAAGTTAATAATTAAACTGTTTTGCCTTTGAAACTTTTGTGATTCTGGGATTAAGCCAGTGAAATTCTGAAATGAAGCAGATATTTTATTACTGAGCACAATAGATAACAATGCATGTTTGAGAGAGTTACTTTCACTTATTATCTTCACACTAGAATGGCAGTTATGCTCTAATTATATTGCCATTCAAAAGTTTCAGGAAGAGGTTGGGGATACTATATCTGTTTACAAACTCCTATCAATGTCTTGAGTTGTACAAATTGGAATCTCCTAATGATTCTCCATATTGTTTACCACTCCCCGCAGAAGCAGATTTGTTCCATTTACTCAGTGGACTTTTCCACTCGTTCACACTAGCGGGATTTTCTGATCTGCTGCAGTGATTGGAGATTTGGCTGAGCACCAAATTCTCTGTTCTCATTTGCAGCGGCGGCAGGGCATGAACTGCTGGAAAATTCAGGCCAATGTCTTCCTTAACCTGGCTAAGATAGAGAGCTGACTATCCAGGAGGTAGTCAGCATCACCGGTATCTCCACCTCAAATCTGGGAAATGGGAGGGAGAACAAGATAGTTCATGAATGTACTCCTTTCATTGTGTTATCCTCATGCTCTTCCAAAATTTCAGTTTTAGTATGTTTTGTGCTTGATATATCACTCAAAGGAAACAAATCAAACAGGCTGCTTTTCAGTTGCATATTTTTAACCAAAATTATGACCATCTGAATTAGAGAATAGCTTGTTTTAATACTAACATGCAGTATAAAGAGCAAAGAAAATTACAGCACATGAACAGGCCCTTTGGTCCTCCAAGCCTGCACCGACCATGCTGCCCGACTTAACTAAAACCCTCTACTCTTCTGGGGTCCATATCCCTCTATTCCCATCCTATTCATGCACTTGTCCAGACACACCATAAAACTCACTATCATATCTGCAAATCATATAGTGCACATTTGAGTTGCCACTCCACAGTTCCAACTCTGATCAGGGCTGGAACTTTCCAGCTGTTGATGCCAGTGGGATCCTCCTATCCTGCCAAAGGCACACCCCGCTGCTGTTTTCATGGCAGTGAGGGGTGCATTCAGTGAGAAACCCCATTGACAGCAACAAGACCAATCCCACCGCCTGCCAATAGTGGGCTGGTTAAGTGGTGAATCCTGACCCGCATGTTGCTTTGTAGGAAGAGGGCAATATTGGAGGAAAAGTAAACTCCTGGCCATTATGTCAACGCTTTGACAATCAAGTGTAATGATATTGTGCGTATCTAGAAGCGCAGTATTTTTGGTTCTATATCTCAGCCAAAAATAATGTGAATGGGCATTGAAGGGGAGTAAAAATTTGTTAAACAGAGGAGGAGAGTGAGAAACAAAAGATTTTGTGTTCAATTTCTAAATATTCTGTAATGCAAACCTTATAGCATGAACTACCAATTCCTTGTGAGTAGGAAGCAACGAAACTGTTATCACATCCTAAATAAAACAAGGCCAGACAGCTGGTTTGGACTTGACTATTTTTCCTGGGCTTGGCCACATTTAGTATAAAATATTTCACTGGTAATGATTTTAGAATGCATTGTATTAACAACTTTCATTCCACTGGCTGGCTTTCCCACTCTGCCTTGGCACTAATCCCTCAGTCGTAAGAACTAAACATAAGCTGCTGTTTTATACACGCCAGTATAAACCTGATTAAATATCAAAAAGGAAGCCATGCATTTATATTTCACTGTTTATGATCACAGGACATTTAAATGCACTTTACAGCCAGTGAAGTACTTTTGAAGTGTGGTCACTGTTGTAGAAAAATAATCATCTTGTGATCAATTTTTCAGAGCCCTTGAGATCAGGTCACGAGTTTAACATTTTTAACATAGCATTTGATTACTGGATATTTTGTTTTACAAGTGTGATCATGGTTGCTGACCATGAGACAAACACTTGATGTGAAAGTTAAGATTGATGTTTCACAGGTAAGAAACATAGGTCAGGATCCTCAAGTAGTGCAGCAGGCCAGGAGACATCAGCACGGAATATGTAGCAGGACTTGCCTCTGGCATCCAGCTGATTGGGAGTAGCCCAGGCCCCTTTTTTCTAACGTAAGGGGCTATTACCGTATGGAAATTGCTATATCGAGGTATCGGAGCTGGCAGGGAGATAGGGAATAGGATGTCGGGGTTGGCCAATAAGGAGGGGGGGACGTGGGGAGGAGATCGGGGTTAGCCATGAGCGCAGGCCTGAGGATGGGAGAAGGTCAGGGATAACCTTGGGAAGTTGAAAGCTAGTGATCAGGGAAGCCAGTGATTGGGGAGAGGGTGGGAGGGGAGTGTTTATGCACCATCTCCCCACTGACAGATGTCCCAGTCAGCATGCTGATGCCAGCTTCTCCAGTGGGATGAGCCTCTGCCTCCTACTTTCTGGCATAAGTCTCACTGCGGCACTTTAATGCACAGAGTACCGGAGGTTCGTAAAACTAAGTACATCCAAAAGTTTGTGGGAAAATCTCCCATTTTTCCTCCTGTTGGGCACTTTGGCTTTTTTTGGGAGGATCCCAATCATGGTGTTTCAGCTTTTGTTTAAAGGTGATATTTGTGGAAACATATTGCTGACCCACATTTGCTGTGTTGTCTTTATCAACTCTGTGTCAAAATATTGAAAATATATAGGATGGGTTTAAGATGAAGTCAGATGGATGATACTATTTGTTTATTGAATGAAAACATTTCACAACAATAAGATTTCAGAAAGGAAAGATTGCGTGGTAGGACAATAGATTTCAGTCACGTGTTCTGATGCAGCTGTGATGCTATGACTATCAATATCTTATGACATGAATTGGACATTTCTGCTTATATTCATCAAAAATCTTAAAGTAATTTATTGAAGAACAATACTGTTCTTCTTAATATTGTCTTCACCATCTGAAGGCTTATTAAATGGGAAACTTGGGTCTTGTCCAATATATTTGTGGAAGAAAATATTCTCCCTTATGATCTTTTAATATGTCCCTATGATACTCTATCAGCAAAGTGCTTCAACTCTAGAACAGATTTGATAGGTGTGACATAGTGTGAGTTTCTGTGCAGATAGCTTAATTCCTGAAACCAAACTGTTACACTTGATTGTGTTCCAATATCATATTGTTTTAAGTAGCAAATCATCTTCCATTGGAATTGTAAAAGTTCCAATTTTATTCTAACTTAAAATGTGTATAGAAATGAAAGTGTTAGATTATAATTCTAACCAAGTGGTTTCAGAATGAGATTTACCAATTGAACTTTGCTTTGAAATCTGATAATGGGACCTTATGTGCTACTCACTGAATCAATGTGGATTCAGAAATCACAAATTCCAAAGATCTAATTAAATTACAGAGCTTACACCTATAAATAGTTTGGGCTTCATAAATCTTGAATTGATTTTGCTGCGTTGCATAAGTAGGGTTATTAACAGGTTTCAGGCTTGTTTAGGGTTGAAATATAGATACTTTGGTAGCAAGAACAAAACACCATATAAGAGGGCTGGTATTGGCAAGTGAAAGGGAAATTATTTCTATTAGATCTGTCTTCCCATGCTTTTTCCAGTGGACCAAACCCTTTTTATATGAAGATGACTAGCTGTGTATGTCACATTTCTTGCAAAAGTCATACATGCAGTATATTTAATTCTTGTTATCTTTAAATGAACATCTTGCCAGTTTTTGATGAGAGCTTCTTTTTCCAAGCAAAGTAACTCAGTGGCATTGAGGGTGAGCACGATCTCTTCCCGTACTTCCAGTTGCATTCTGTTAACTATTAGGAAAACTTTGGCTTGTACCTTCACTGCGCGCATGTGAACCTACACTCCTCCCCATCGCTACTGTTGCAGCCTGTCTCAGTAAAATTCCAAATTTTGGGCTGTGTCCACTGCAATTGATAGAAACTGCTTTGCGTATCGCAGAAACATTTCATATGAATTGTTATAACGGCATGGTATGGGGACTTGAAACCCATTAATCTGATTGGATTCAAAGCTTGTGCTAGAAGTAAAAGCAGGCCCATCAAAAATTACTGAGTTTACAAGAAGAAAGAAAATACACATTTTTAGCACCTTAGTGAGGAAAAGAAAATGACCGAGAAGCATAATGTATTCAAGAATAATTACTGGGCAGTGTTGTATGGTGTTGGCTACAGTTTGGTAGTTTGATTAAGTCTTTCTATAGGTTAACCTTAAATCTTTATTGACTCGTAGAACTATTTACAAGTATACAGTAAAGGGATACAAGCTAGGAACTGTCTCCATGCTTGCTGCTACACGTAGATCTGTCCAAAACTAGACTAACCTGGGTGCATGTCATGTGATCTCTTACACCATTGTATGGGTGGTACTTACTCACTCCCATATGCGGCATATACTACATTGGTAGAACACTTAATGGAAATTGAAGCATGGTTGTGGAGGTAGGTTTTGAAGAGACCTTTTGTTAATAAGGAATAATGAAACTAAGTTTAAGAGGGTTTTACAGAGGAGGAACAAAACGGCTGAAAATGCTGCTACTGAATTTGTTGCAGGAGGGGAATGGAAAGCAGACCTGCACTATAAAACCAGTTTTGTTTTTACGTAAATAAGAATATTAGCTGCAAAATACTAATGCTTTATTGTAATTAATAGGTTCCTAGAAATGTGATAACCATTGATAGTGTATGTAGCTTATCTACTGATCTTAAAACAGAATAATTACCAACTCCTCAATAATCCCTGATACCATAAAGGCACAAATGATCTTTTTATCTTAGCTGCCTCTATCATTATAAAAATCCAGTGTCACTCACCACACTTTGTTTTCTTTTCCATTTACCTTGTGCCTTTGTTTTCTATCTGTTTTAGTTTTTCTTTCCACCCTGTAAGGGCTTCTTTCTGCATCTATGATTTTCCTTTTTGTTGTATTCCAGCACATCTAAAAGGGAAAGGCGACAAAAACTCACACCCACTGGGCTTCTCATTTCCTAGTACATATAAAAATGGGCAGAAAAACTAATTTATTGAAGTGGGGATCAGCCATGGAGTGCTGGAGGGGAGGCTGGAAGCTACACCAGATGTCATTCAAGATTGAGTGGGCAGGCAGGTGCCAGGTTTGGTTGCTAGGTCATGAAAAGGCTGAATGGAGTTGAGTCAAGCAGAGAATCCAAATGTGACACAGGTTGAACAAGACTCAACATCATGCTGAGTATGGATGAGAGATGAGGTTGGAAATCAGAAAGACAGAGCAGCTGGAAACTGTAGGGAGAAAAATAATTCAAAAAAGTTAGAAATAATTTTTAAAATGTAAAGAAATAATTTTAAAAATGTAGAGAAGGGATCAGATTTTTTAATGGTGTTATATGGTTAACATAGATTAACTTGCAACATTAGTAGCTCAATCAAAATTACATTAACCGTACAGTACCACAGACATCGCATTTTAATAACGTGGGTTAATGAGAGAAGACTCTTATGATAGTAACTGGATTGCATTCTTTATGTGCTGGTACTCTTTTCAAGTGTCACACAAAACTTTCTTTTTATCAAAGCTTCAGATTTTAATGCTTCGTGGGATTGCAAGCTTTGCATAGAATTATAGGAGTTTATCTGAGAAATTTCAGTGGTCTTGTACATATCAAAAGTAACCTGATGCTCTTTTAAAAATGTACAAGCAAAAATGGCTTTGAGAATTAAGCACAATTCAGTTGGAGAAAGAAAATGAGTATTGGAAGAGTTGAAAGAAAAAGAGAATGGTAACTCGCAACAACATTGATCAATCTATCACTTGGCAATTTTAGGGTTAGTATCACTGTTTGTCTAGAGAACACCAAGAATCATGACGAATATTGAGCTTGCATTCAGCATCAAGAACTTGTGCTTGGTTGGTTGGCTAGAATCATTTTAGATCAGATAATTAAATGGGAGGGAAATTCAGTTCTATATTTCAATAGATTGAAGATACAAGCAAGGTGAAGGGTGCGAAAAAAAATAGGGATTTTTTTTCTCCCCATTTTTGTCAAGATGGGGAAGCCAGTGAGAGTCCTCAAATGGCTTTGAGCACTATTTTTTCTGATCGGCCTCCTGACTGGTCAGGTGCCAAAGTTGCTGTCAGCGTGGGCTCGACTTAGGTCCCACCCCTTCCATTTTTTTTTCCAAAGTGCTTGAAAATTTGGTGGGAAACCCTGGCAAGGCAGCAGGTGGGCTGTCCTTTACTTTCCCCATTGAGGTAAGACTTCAAAATAAATTTATAAAATACCACTCAAAGTATTTGGTGCTTAGGTGCTACGCTGAATGCTGCGGAATATAATATTTCCTGAACTGATGGAACTTAGGATGCCAATATTCTGGAAGTTTGGTGGATTTGCGTTTTCTGAGGGACAGAATGAAGCTTTTGGGAATCATTGTTTGAGAAATTTGATAGATTGGCTAGAGTCAATGACAGACAGTGTCCCAACCCGGGAATCAAACTCTTGTCCCTGGCACTTTGAGGCAGCAGTGCTAACCACTGTGTCACCCCTTCTACATGCGTGTTGGAAAATGTTTTCCTTTATAAACAAAATGAAATAATGTCAATCACTTCAGACTTAGAATTTATACATAATATTAGCATGATGATAACCTTCAAATTTGTATTCTAGCTGTTCTCCATCACCACATGAAATCGTTTTCTCTATACCTTTTTAATGAATATAATGTTCCTTTAAATTTATTTCCTCAATTAAGGTTCTTGTTTTAATTTTTATTTCTCATTAGGCTCATCACTTGTCCAGTTAGATAAATGTTCAAGAATGTTTGCAGATTTGTGTCTCTACTTCTATTTTCCTCTCAATTTTGTTCTCATTTTCATGGAAATTATTTTTGACAACCACTCTGCTGAAGTTAACATATCATAACTCAATTAGATTGTGTTGATTATGACCATACATTTAATATTCTCTCCTATTCAAACGGATAAATACTGGAAATTATGTGCTAAATGCTTAGAAAACAGAATGCATTCAACTTTCCTTTACATTGCTATTCAAATGGAAAAACAAAGTGAAACTGGAAATCTGAAATAAAGATTTTACATTGCTGATTTTCTGTATATGTTTTAAATAACTGGGTGTCTGCATGAATTTGATTTTAACAATCCACAATTTCCATCCCTTTATCTTTTGGTGCTTTGTTTTGGTGCTATCTATGCATCAGTTACAATACTCCAGTTGGTTGTTAACAGCAGATTGGCAACCCTGGAGCAGCATTAACTTCTTTTCATTTTAAAATACTGATATACATGCACAATGACTGTCGGCATGATCAATGTTCAGATCTTCAGCAATTTGCGAAACTTGTCAGTTCATTTTACTGTTTCAGTGAACGTAAACCCTAGAAGTCTCTGTGAACCAAGCTGATGTTGTTTTCGTGAGTCCTAGATATTCAATCTCCTGTCCCTTTGCATTAACAACAATACCAGTAAGTTTGTCAGAAAAATGCAAAGCAACTTCCAGAAGAGTAGAGTGCTTCTTGTACAAGGCTTTTGTAAACTGATGAGGAAACACTTACAGGAATGTTCAAAATGCTGTAGCAGCACAATGAACAAGGCAGCACTGCTTAATTTCAAGTTTCCATTTTACTTTATATGACAAAGAACAGTATAGTTCACAGAGCTGAATTTGTGCTCAGTGACTGTCTTTAGATACAAAGGGGCAAAAGAAAGAAAAGCAAATTCTGCAAAGGGAAGGCATTGCATATATATTTCCTCTGTTTATGGAATTGCTATAAACATTTTCTAAGTCACACTAACTACACACTGTTGAAAAATATTATTTGTTGGTTTCCTGAACTTTCATTGTAATGAAAACTCCTTTAGCACACATTCCTACGAGTAAGTTAGATCCAGTCAAAAAGTCCAGCGTAAACCATGGGGGCCAAACATGACTCATTTATATCCTGAATCTGAGCCCTCAAAGTCAGTGGCAGGATTTTACTTTCATAGGTATTTAGGAGTATTCTAATAATGTTGCAGCAGGTTGTTAATTTTAGTTTATCTCTTGATTGTAGTACATGTCTGGAAATGCCAGTATCACAGTATTTGATGTTGAGGTGGATTCCACTTCCAAAGTAAAATTACATTTAACTTGACAATTATTTGAACAAGCAGCTCAATTAAATTAATCACAATTGTTCACTTATACTGATACATTTGTGCCAGTACTGTCCTAATTTAAAAAGTTTCCCTTGTGGCTCTGTTGGTAAGCACATTGTCCAGCATGGAGATCAGCCAAATCATTTGGAAATGTTCTTGTTCTAGTTGGATTCTTTTGCATTATTCACATAGTACACAGGGTAAAGGCAAAATACTGCAGATGTTGGAATCTGAAACAAAACAGAAAACAAAGGGTCATCTAGACTCGAAACATTAACCCTATTCTCTTTCCACAGACGCTTTAGACCTGATGAGATTTTCCAGCATTTTCTGTTTTTATTTCAGTGCACAGGTTAATGCTATCTGTTAGTGCTATTTACTTCTGCAAATTGGACAGAAGATATATTACAGTCGAGTTAATTTTTGTATGTTAGGGAAAAGCAGAATCACGGATTGTTCTGAAAAACTATAGTCTCCATGACTTTATTGCTGACATACTAGACTGAAATCCACTAGATTGGCCATTCATATTATTTGATAGAGGTCTGTGCACCAAGCCATTCTGTTCAGTTCCAACATCTTATGTATTGGCAACCTATCATCTAATATAATTGAAAAGAAGAGGGGGAGAAATTCCTCTTTTAATAGAGACTGTTCAAAGCCCTCATGGTGGTTTTTCACCATGTAAGAAGCATTAACAGTTCAAGGCTCAATTTAATGTTGAGAAACAGTTTAGGAGAAATGTCTTTGGTACCAAGAGAAATAGTAAAGTTTCTAATGATTGTTTGTATTGAGGATTGTTCAGTTACTTGCATTTTTTATTCTTTCATGGGAGTTGATGAGGCCAGCACTTTTATTGCTCATCCCTAAATGCCCTTGAGAAGGTGGTGGTGAGCCGCCTTCTTGAACCACAGCAGTCCATGCGCTGTCGATACACCAGCAATGCTTTTGGGAGAGAGTTTGACCCAGCAACAGTGAAAAAACAGCACTATAGTTCAAAGTCAGATTGGTGTGTGGTTTGGAGGGGAACTGGCAGGTTGTGGTGTTCCCATGTGGCTGCAGCCCGTATTCTTCTAGGTGGTCGAGGTCACGGATTTGGAAGGTGCTTTTGAAGGAACCTTGGTAACTTGCTGCAATGCATCTTTGATAAACACTGCTGCTACTGTATACCACCGGTGAAGGGAAGGGATAGTAGAGGCAGTAGGTGTGGTGCCAATCAAGCTGCTTGCTTTCTCTTGGATGATATCAAGTTTTTTGAGTGTTGGTGAGGCTGCAATCATCCAAGCAAGCGGAGAATATTCCATCACAGTACTGACTTGTATCTTGTGGACAGGGTTTGAGGTATCAGAAGGTGATTTACTTGCTACAGGATTCCTAACCTCTAACCTGCTCTTCTAGCCTCAGTATTTGTATGGCTGGTCCAATTCCGTTTCTGGTCAATGTTAACCTCTAGAAAGTTGATTGTGTTGAATTCCACGATGGTAATGCCTTTGAATGTCAAAGAGAAATGGTTGGACATTCTGTTATTGGAGATGGTCACTGTCTGGCACTTATGTGGTGCGAATGTTACGTTGCCACTTATCAGCCCAAGTCTGAATGTTATCCAAGTCTTGTTGTATACGTACATGGACTGCTTCAGAATCTGAGGAGGTTGAATGGTGCTGGATGTTGTGCAATCATCAGTAAACACCCCCATTTCTGACCTTATGAGGGAGGGGAAGTCATTGATGAAGCATGTGAAGATGACTGGGTCTCGGACATTACTCTGAAGAATTCCTGCAGTGATGTCTTGGTACATCAACAACCACAACCATCTTCTTTTGTGCTAGGTATGACTCCAACCAGTGGGAGGTTTTCCCTCAATTTCCATTGACTCCAGTTTTGCCCAGGCTCCTTGATACCATACTCAGTCAAATGCAGCCTGCAGTAAAACTCTTTTGTCCATGTTTGAGCCAAGACTGTAATAGGATCAAGAGTGGAGTGACCTGGCAGAACCCAAACTGAGCATCAGTGAATAGATTGTTTCTGAATAAGTGCTGCTTGCTAGCACGGTCAAAGACCTCTTCCACCATTAAAGGACAGTAATTGGCCAGATTTTTCCTACTTTTTTGTGGACAGATATACCTGTACAACAGTAGGTAGATGCCAGAGTTGTAGATGTATTGGAACAGTTTGTTTAATGTTAAATAAACAATATCTAATGTTAAACAACATTACAGCCAGATAGAGTCTGTCTTATTCCATCTTCTGATTTCAAGGGGATTGCGTGTTAGATTCCAGAGAACAGGAGCAAAGGTTCTCTGTTTTTTTAGTCTTGCCACATTTATCTAAATAAAGGGCAGGTAAAATCACAGTCTGATTCACAGGAAGCACAAGGTCCACTTATGGTGGGGTAAACAAGGAGAATATTCAGTGCTGTGTGATTGACTGCGTATCTGACATCTAAAAGTCTATTCAAATTATTTAAGTTAATATTAACTGAACAGCCAAAAATGGTAGTAAAAAATGAATACAGTACATCAGAGTGACTTGGAAAGAGAGCCAGAGACAGTAACAAGGTAAAATCCACCTGTTAAAATGCTATAGTTGGAAATTACAAAGGAGAAGCTTGAGGGAAAGGAAACAGTACAAACATGAGAAGAACAAGTGCTTCAAGTCAGGGCTAATGAGAAATGTGCTGGTACAAATTTGAGTTAGGATAAAAGAGAAGATGCCCTAATGCACAGTTGAGCTGGTGGAGATATGCATATCATCATCAAGGCTGAATTAAGCCATATTACATTTTAAAAAAGGAGATGATGTAAATCAATTTTTTAACGGGGTGTTTGATTTGTTAACAAGCCATTATAACTGAAATACAGATGTTTTGGTAGGCTGGCTTGTACTATCATTTAGCAGTAAAGGGCTCATGGATTTCTCTCATGTGGATCCAGTAAACAGTGTAGTCTATGAAATGGTAATATGTGCTGTTCTTACTGTTTATGGTTTAATGCCTGAAGCATGCCAGTGAAGAAGTAAATAACTACAGAAACTCCATATGGGACTTTTTGAAGATTAGGCACAGAGCTAAAGGCTATTCAGAAGTTGTGGTTAGATAAGAAACAGTTAGTTGATATTGAGGAACCACATCAATTAATGTGGAAGATTTTGAAATTGGTTGCAAATAATCCAGGAGCACAGTTGCTTGATTGGAACGGCAAGACATCAGCTGGGAGGGAAGTTGAACGCCAAATTGTCCATGCTGAGATACTAAACTAGTTATGAGCCTATCTTGGCACTATCAAGGAGAACGCAAGGAACAGAGATAGAGTTAGATGTTTTGAATTACACAAGTGGGTCACAAGGCAACAACTGCAGGTCTTCAAGAGGTGGTGCACCTAGGAGAACAAGTGTTACTGTAAGATGTGGGCCTTCTGATTGTATGATAATACAGATTTTGAATATAGAATGGTACAACACAGAAACAAGCTGTCCAGGTGCATGCCAGTGATTTCCTCCACTTGAGCCACCTAACATAATCTCTCTCCCCCCTTGCTTCCCATACCCTTCCCTACTGCAAGAATGTTACATTCTAATTATCTTCTTGTAACCATTTTTTTCCAACTCTCCCCTTTTGGACTTTAGGAAATAAATCACATTTGCTGTTCCCACTTGCAGTAAATAGGCAGCCAAAAGTGTTCTGAGACATTCTTTGCTTAATTGCACCTGGTTTGGTGTGATGAGCAGAATTGCTCATCATCAGACTTTTCTTTAGGATCTGCAGATGTAGTGGTGGCCAGGTTTTGGTTGGAATAGCATCCTTGGACAGCACTGCAAAAAGTAGAAATTCCAGTTACTGTACCCTTTTTTTGGTGCCAATCTCAACTTCACTCTTTCTTGTCCTAGTGTATTAATTTTTGAGTCTTTTTCTAATCATCCCTGGTGAGCTCCAAAGCAAATCCCCCAGCCCTTCCTGTATATCACCTGTGCAGTGTCCCATGGGACAGCAGATTCCAGTTGAACGCCAATGGCACCTAACTTCTACCTCCCTGCCTTCACCATTGTTGAGCATTGTTTCTGTGCTATTCACTTTTCTGTTGCCAACAGCCCTGAATTAAATGAAATTTCCAAAGATGTGCGGATTAGGTTGATTGTCTATGCTAAAATTGCCCCTTAGTGTCCTGAGATGCGTAGGTTAGAGGGATTAGTGGGTAAATATGTAGGGATGTGGGGTAGGGCCTGGGTGAGATTGTGGTCGGTGCAGACTCGATGGGCCAGATGGCCTCTTTCTGCACTGTAGGGTTTCTAGGATTCTATGATTTCCTACAGTCCTATGTCAACAACATCAAACCTGTATTCAACTATTATCTGAACACCATTGGTTTTGACTGTTGATCTCCCTGGCTTCTCACTCATGCTAAACCCAGTGGTGGATAGTCTGTTTAATTTTAAGTTCAAGCTTAAGCCCCACATTACCTTTTATAAAGACTGTCTTCTTCAAACTCCTGAACATTGCCTGATTATGCCCATCCCTTAACTGACAGCCCCTGAAGCTTCACTGCCCTTTATCACATCAATTACTCAAAATTCAAGAGATCGGCATTGGCTCAAAGGTGATTTACGTCATGCTCCAAAAACATGATGACATAACAGGGGCTGACACTTCAATGCAGTACTGAAGTACTGCTGCATTGTCTGAGGGTCATGCTAAACCTGTAAACCCTTTCCAATGGATGTGAAAGAAAATGATCAGCCTTCCACCCATTGACACTGTCTACACTTCCCACTGCCTCGGAAAAGCAGCCAGCAAAATTAAGGACCCCACATATCCTGGGGTCTCTTCTGCCTTCTTCCGTCGGGAAAAAGATACAAAAGCCTGAGGACCAACCGACTCAAAAACAGCTTTTTCCCTGTTACTATCAGACTTTAGAATGGACCTATCCTGCATCAAGTTGATCTTTCTCTAAGCCCTAGCTATGATTGTAATACTACATTCTGCAGCCCCTCCTTTCCTTCTCTATGAATGGTATGTTATGTCTGTATAGTGTGCAGGAAATAATACTTTTCACTGTATACTGATAAATGACAATAATAAATCAAATCAAATATTTGATTACTGCTTATGGGACCTAGCCATGGGTAAGTTGGGTGCTATGCTTCTTGCATTACAACAGTGACCACACTTCAAAGTACCTCACTGGCCATAAAGCATTTTGGAACATCATGTGGTTATAAAAAGAGTGATATAATTGAAAGAACATTACCCCCCACCCTTCCCATTTCATCAGTCTCCCTATCCTTTCCTTTACAGAGTTCAGCTAATCCAGTTCCTCAGCTTCATAAAATCTTGCAAGCCAATGTTATCCACCCCCGCCCTATCCCATCCTTTGCCAAGCTCCATTGGTCTATGGTGTCTAAGCAAATTGGTTCCAGGGTCATAATCCTTGTTTAAAGTCTTCCATGTTCTTTAACTAGCTATCTGGGAAAGCTTATCAGTCTTATATTCCTAGTATTGTTATGATTCTGTTAGAAGTTGTTAACGTTTGAAAGAGAAATGTGAACACCCAGTGATTAACTGAAAGAAATTATGCCACAAGATTTCATGTTTTTAAATGAAAACAAATGTGATTGTATATGAAGAGAAATTAAACAAAGCAAACACCATCAAGTTAATACTATAGTTTGTAAAGATATCTTTTTTCTCAACTCAAGTGAACTGCAGCCTGCACAAGACCAAACTGCAACTGCCTTCTTTTAGAAACACCCAGATCAAATAAACAAATTACTCTTCTAACCCTCACAGCCCATCTCCATGATAACATAGCATGCTTTGGGCCACTTCAGACAGAAATCCAAGTTTTACCTTTAGTGCAACTCTTTTATTCTGTGACCCAAATGAATAATTTATATCGCTAATAGTGTTTTATGACCCTTTTGCTCAGAATTACTAGCTTTTAGCTTCCTTCATCCAGTAACTACATAAATAATTTAAATCTTCAATTGAAGTAAGGACGTGTGTTCTTTGTCATTACTAAAAGGGTTTGATGACAATAGGAAAACTTAGAGGAAACTTGAAGTGTCTTAGGACACTACCCTGAGGAACTTCTGCAGTGATGCCCTGGAGCTGAGATCATTGACCTCCAACAACCACAACCATCTTCCTTAGAACCCAAACTGAGTGCCAGTGAGCAGGTTATTACTGAGCAAGTGACACTTGATTTCACTGTTGATTACCTCTTCCATAACTTTGCTGTTAGTTGAGATTAAGACTTATGGGGCAGTAACTGGCTGAGCAGAATCTATCCTGCTTTTGTGTAATGCAGAGCTTAGATCTGATCCATTGGTCATGGGTTCGCTTAGCTCTGTCTATCCTTGCTGCTTATGCTTTTTGGCACACGTCATCTACATTATATCTTCAGCAGGTTGTTACCTCATTTTTAGAAATACCTAGTGCTGCTCCAGGCGTGTCTTCCTGCACTCTTCATTGAACAAGTGTTGTTTCCCTGGCTTGATGGTGATGGTAGAGTGGGGGATATGCTGGGCCATTAGGTTACAAGTCCAGTGAAATAAGATGCCACTGCCACCTCCTGTTTATTTTTTTTCTTTTAAAGAAGGTGGGGGGAGGGGGGATGTAGGCAAAACAGTTTTCTGTGTCCTTTATGATCTAGCAGTCCATTGCCCGATGGTAAGATTTCCCTTGAACAGACAGCTTTTTGTTTTAAATATAGTAAAGGTGATCATGAATTTATTTGATTTCTAACAGATTTGTAGTTCAATTCATTTTACTTTATTGTTGCCAAATGACTTAAATAATATCAGCAATAGGAAGGTATGCTCAGTTCCTCTCATTTCTGTGTATAGCCCCAGACAGGACAGGACACTCAAGGCCTCAAGCCATTCTACAAATAATTATCCAGAAGTGCATGGACAGAAGAGATTCCAACTGTGATGGGGATTTTCTGTGCCCAGTCATGGGGGCATTCACTGCAGGAAATTCATTGGCCCAGCCAAAGGTCCATTGATTTTCAGCAGGAGCAGATAATTCTGGTAACGGAGAGGGGTTGGGAGGGGAAATCCCACCCTATTGCTCAGAAAACTGGTACATCAACCTGTCATATCATCAGTCTTCTATATTACTTTGAAGTTTACGAAAGGCTCATTTCTAGGTCAACCTGCTAAAGATTGGCACCTGGTATGAATGAAGTGAATGGTTTGGATAGTTGATCTTGTTCATTTCGGTGGAATCCTGCAAGGATGCAGAAGTTAATGGAAGTTTTCATGTGCTTTGAAACTGCACAGATTCATTGTAGTGTAGTGACGACAGTGGATATGATTTCCAAAACTTTTCACAAGCAAAGCTTGTAATGTCTTCTTCACTTACCCTTTTTGTGATTTATTTTGGTCCAGTTACAAGGCCCCTGAATAAACTGACATCAGAGTAATTGGTGTATCCATATATCTTGATTACCAGAGCATGTATAACTGTGTCTAAATTAAAAATAAACTGGTCTGATTTTAATTTGTTCATGACATAATTTATTCATTTTATTATTTAAGAATTCCAATAAGCTAGATTCCCTCAAGAATAATTAACCTTTACAATTTCAACAAATTACATTTATTAAAGACGTAAAAAAATTTGAGTTTCATCAAATCGACAAGGTCTACCATACAAATTGTAGGACTTGATATGATTAGTGTACCGAGAACAACTTTTCTGTGAAGAATTTTATTAGCTTTTGACAGGACCTGCCGGGGGCAATTTCACTTAATCAAAAAATCAGCAATGTTTAATATTGTTCAGCTGGTTGAGTGCTTCTGTTATTCTAGAACATATCTTGAATGTGTTAACTTGGAGCTGTTAGAAAAACTAATCCAAAAATGAAAAAAAAATATTAATTGCATCTGTAACATTCCAGTGATGAGTGAATTAATTGCAGTTTCACTGTTATTCTTCTTGAATGTTTTATTTTTGGCTTCATGAGTAACGGTATAATCTCAAAGCAATTACTTTGCTATGTTAATAATGATGTTTAATAAAAATGCAATCTAAGATGTTCATTTTTTGAGTAAGCATTGAATATGAATTCTCTCTGCCAGCAGTGCACAACTGTGGCTCCTCAGCCTCCAATGTCCAACTCAAATGAAACTTGCCTGGCTTGGTTCCAGACTTACCAACCTGATCATGGAATATCTTTAATAATTGCTTCCACTCCAGCCATGACACCCAGTTCCAACTGTTTACTGTGTCTTTAACACAGCTCTGAACTGAGACTATTGGTATTTAGTTTTGGATGAGGTGTAACTTCCTCCAGCCAACAATTGAACAGACCTAAACTATCACCGTTAGCCCTTGCTACTGATTCCATCCCTCTCCCACTCAATGTAACAAAGCTAAACTGGATTGTTCAAAGTCTCATCATCTTATTCAGTCCCAAGCAGCACAGATACACATTTGAGAGTTGCAATGCAATGCCAATTTCGTGCATTTTGGTGAATTTTCTGCAACGTAAAAGGAAGATCCCAAATTTATATAGCATCTTCCACATCCTCAAGATGTCCCAAAACACCTCTGACAATTATGTATTTTTGGGATGTGGTCACTATTGTAATGGGGCAGACAATTTTCTCACAACAAAGTCTCATAAACAACGATTTGTTAAATGATTGGATAAACTAATAAAGGGATATTGAGTGAAAATAATTATTGTCCAGGGTATTGGGAGAACTTAACTACTCTTTGAAGAATGTCATGTGCAATTGTCCTTTTTTTCTGGGTGTGTGGCTGATTTATTTAAATACACATCTCTTTTAAATTCTTTTGTGCAGCTGTGCAGAATCAGTAACTTCAAAGGAAAGACTGTTGTGCAACCAAGATGGAAATTTCTGGATTGCTGTGTGGCAATGTTGCGTAGAGGGAATATTCGTCATGAGATCATACATGTCCGTGAGAGGGCATACAGGATCTCAGTCTCATGTCTCATCTGAATAGCACTTGTGACAATTCAGCACACTCAGTCTGGCCCTTAAGTGCCTGCTGAGATTAGATGTTCAGGAATAGGTCTTAAACCTGCAACATTCTGAATACTACCACTGAGGCAAGACTTTCTAATGTGGTCTATTCTTTAAATGAATTAAGCAAAGTTACAGAAAAATGCTATTCAGTCCTCAGATAAGAAATCATTACTATCGGAAGAATCTTATTTTATTTGCTATTTATGGAGCCTGCCGTTAATGTTGAGCTTTATACTTTTATTCCTGATTTTCACCTCTATTTCCCTACACAATCCAGTTGCAAGATGAAATTTCTTTGAACTATAAAAGGCAACGTCTCCAACGTCAGCGTCTCCAGACTTAACATGAACTTGCAGGACTGAAGTGTTTTCTTCCAAAACATTTGAAAAATTAAAATAAAACTGCACGTAATAAAACGTTGCTTTATTGCTCAAAGTCTCACCACCTTGCTCAGCCCAACAGCGCTTCAATTTTGGCAAAAGATTTTTATTAGGTTGTGCTTGGAGGTTGTTTTTGTGCGATCTTAACTGTGTAGTTTTATAATCTACATTTAAAAAAAACTATTATTGAGAAACTAAGGGGAATACTGTGGTGCAGGCCACCACTTGTGTTGGTTAACAAATAGCAGAGAAAGCAATGTTTAGGTGACATGATGGGCTGAGATTTCCTGGCTCAGCACCCAGCAGCCAATTGAACTGCTTAAGTGGCAAATTAAGGGCCACTTCCTGCCCCTGTGGGCATTTCACCTGACTCACATTGAACGAGGAAACCATCAGGTAAATTTTGGCAGATTACCAGTGGGTCCCTGAAGCCGGGCCCTCCTTCATGAATACTCCATGGCCCAAAATGAGGCCTGTGGTGGCAATCGCACTACCATGACTCCTGCCCTCCCCCCATACCCATCCTCTTGTTGTATTATGAACGATTTACTACATATTTATGTTGCGTTTAACTATTTGCCAATATAACTAATTTTTTTTATTTTTCTTTAACATCAGGGAAAATCTTAGCAGTTCAGAATGCTTATGATTATAGAACTATTGGTTTCTGAATTGTAGTTTAAGCAATTTAATTCCAATATTATCATTTTACAAAAATATTTGCAAATCTCAGTTGTAGGTGCAAAGTGTCACTTCTTAATATTCAAAACCATAGTGGAGAATAATTTATATCAGGATATCTAATGGGGTATTTTGTGGAAATATGCAATACTGTTATAAAGATCTGACTAGCATTGTTCCTCAAACAAGAAAGTAGAATCAAGCACAGGGGTTATGGAATATTCTCAAGTAATTAAAAGATCTCACCCTGAGACTGAAAAATGGTACACTTTTTTTAAGCAGCACTTAGAGATTAGATTAAAGCCCTTACTCCAGGATTCATTTCATAACTGCACTTGAACCCCCTGGGATGTACTCAAGTTTTTTGAGAATTGTAAAAATAAAGCTAACAGCAAGTAGAAGAAATTGCGATAAATTAACCATTTTCAGAGGACTGATATTTGCCTTTACCAGTGGGTGGAAAAGGGGTGAGAATACAATGAAAATTACTTCAAACTATAAAAGCTTTGACCTGCCGCTTCACCTGGTGCCATATTGAAGTGGGCAACCCAGGTTCCTGCTGGAAACAGGCAGGCACCTTATTAGTTATGTAAATCAGGGTCCTATGATGCCTGTGGAACCCAATGCAATTTTGAAGTTTCAAAGGACACAGCATAAGTCAGGCATGCTATGCTCATTGGTACTTGAGCAGAAGCGGTTTAACAAGTGGCCCTTCAAGGAAGCTATTTCAAACGATGTTAAAGGTAAGAATGATGCTACTGGCCCCACAAAGATTGAATCAGCAACCCCAATCTTCAGCCTCCATGACTGATTGCTAGTCTGGCTTTCATTTACCATAATTTCCCATGGTCTCCTATTGGGAAGCTGCCCATCAGCACTCGTATATTGCTGGTACCTCAATTATTACATTTAAGTGGGGTACAATTATTAAAATGGATCATAAGAACTAGGAGCAGGAGTAGGCCATCTGGCCCCTTGAGCCTGCCTCCGCCATTCAATAAGATCATGGCTGATCTTTTTGTGGACTCAGCTCCACTTACCCGCCGGCTCACCATAATTCTTAATTCCTTTACTGTTCAAAAACTTATCTATCCTTGCCTTAAAAACATTCAATGAGGTAGCATCAACTGCTTCACTGGGCAGGGACTTCCACAGATTCACGATCCTTTGTGTGAAGAATTTGCTCTCAACTTAGTCCTAAAACTGCCTCCCCTTATTTTGAGGCTATGCCCCCTGCTTCTAGCTTCTCTATTCCCTTCATAATCTTGTATGTTTCTATAAGATCTCACCTCATTCTTCTGAATTCCAATGACTGTAGCCCCAGTCTACTCAGTCTCTCCTCATAAGCCAACCCTCTCAACCCCAGAATCAACTAGTGATTCTCTTCTGCACCCTCTCCAGTGCCCTTTATCCTTTCTCAAGAAGACCAAAACTGTACACAGTACTCCAGGTGTGGCCTCACCAGCACCTTATACAGCTGCAACATAAACTCGCTGATTTTAAACTCCCTCCCTCTAGAAATAAAGGACAAAATTCAATCTGCCTTCCTAATTACCTGCTGCACCTGCAAACCATCTCTCAGATTCCTGCATAAGGACACCCATGTCCCTCTGCACAGCAGCATGCTGCAATTTTTTTACCATTTAAATGATTGCCTATTTTGCTGTTATTCCTACCAAAACGGATGACCTCACATTTACCAACATTGTACTTCATCTGCCAGCCCCTTGCCCACTCACTTAAACTATCTATATCCCTTTGCAGACTTGCAGCATCCTCTACACACTTTGCTCATCTTAGTGTCATTTGCAAATTTTGACACAATACACTTGATCCCCAACTCCAAATCATCTATTTAAATTGTAAACAATTGCAGTCCCAACACTGATCCCAAAGGCAGACCACTAGTCACCGATCGCCAACCAGAAAGATACCCATTTACCTCCACTCTTTGCTTTTTGGATCAGGCATGCTATTGAATAAGTACTCTGCCCACCCACCCCACCTGTTCTATAGATGAATCGAAAGTTGAAATCCCAGTACAAGTTGGATTGCTGCAGTCTTAATGGGAACAACATAAAAGCATTTCACACTGTTTGAACAATACTTGATATTGACATGAATGAGTGATATCCAACTAACAGAGCACAGGGGACAATCAACACCATCCTTGTTAACATGGTAGGATTTATACAACTTTGATTCTGTGCGTAATGATTGTTACATAAGTTCTGTTGTTAATTGAAAGATTAATTCATAATGCGAAAAACAACCTCTGATTGTCACTTCCATAACTTTGCATCAAAGGTGTTTTACTGCACCTGTTTTGAGAAAAGTTACAATAATTGATGATACACGGTTCATTTCATATGCCTTCTTCCAATGTCAATCCAGCAACTTCATCAATCTCTACAATGGAACCTGTTGCCTGAATAATCAGCCTAGTTAATAATAAAGTTGAATTCCAATCTAGCTTGTTAACTTTAGTTTGATAACATGTGGGTGAGTAGGCTGTATTCCTATACTTTCTGTTGCCTCACCCAGATTACAGGAACAAATGTCAGTATGTGGTGTTGTGAAAGTCTAAACATCTGAAAGTGCTCTGTCGTTCTACTGTGAACAAATACATAATAAATGAAGAACAGCAAACAGATTTCCAACAATTATGTTAATCTCAAGCCATGCTGTTTGCACTTCTGAAGTATCACTTTCTCACATACCTGGATTATTAACAGTCTTTCACTTTATATTCACACTATTCCTGTTAGCTACTAAGTGACACTGAACAATGAAATTGCTGTGCTTGTGGATACACAGCAGTAGATCTTGACATTGTGCAATGGTGTGAAAAGGGTGATAGAAGTTGGCAGCCTGTTTTATGCCTTCCTGATTTTTATTCCTATTGATATCAATCACATGAAGTCATGATATACTATATGACATTTTGTAGCATTGAAAGAGCTATTTCACCCATCAAACTTGCACAGATGTTTCTCTCCACTTCAACCTGCTTGAATCTCATGCTCTTTCTCCTCCCCAACCTTTTAATGTTCTGCTTTTTCAAGCAATTATTAAAATTACTTTTTTGAACTCTGTTTCAACAATGATTTGTGGAAGACAGTTCCATCTTCTATGCAAATAAATGTTTTTTAACAGAGTCAGGAAGGGGTGAACAATGAAGGGATTTAAACATGAGGGTGAGAATTTAAAATTTAAGATACTGAAGAACAAAGAGCTGGGTGAATTTTATTGGTGTTAAGGATTTAGGCAGTTTTGGATGAGCTGAAGTTAATGGAGCATAAAGCTAACTAAGCAAATTTCAACTAAATTCAACATTGCCTCCTTAGCCTTAAATTGTACATATCTAAATAGAAAACCAAGGATTTCATTTTTCTGTAGCTTTATCTAATTTTGCTATCTTTAATACCATTTGTATCTGTACTCCTAAGTCCTTCTGCTTCTCAACATACTTTGAAATCAGGCACTTAAGATATACTTCCTTCTTCTTTTATTTGCAAAATGTATTATAGAACATGGAAGCACAGTTTCAAAATTAGGGGCTCTTCCAATTAAGTTGGAGGTGAGGAATTTCTTTTGTGAGGGTTTGGAATTCCCTACACCAGAGGGTCAAGGTGGCTAAGGCTTTGAATAAATTCTAGGCTGACTTAGACAAACTTTTTATCTACAAAGTCACGGAGTGTGGAGTTAAAGTCACAATCAGATCAGCTATGCTCTTAATGAATGGCGGAAAGGTTCAAGCAGCCAAATGGTCTACTCCTGCTCCTATTTTTGAGAAATGAAGTTATCAAAATCAAACTACATTACTTCTTCATCTGCCCACCTTGCTATATATGTATGCCCCCCTCCAGTCTTTCACAGTCAACAGCATTTATACAGTGCATTTAACAATAAAAAACAAGATTCTTCTTGGAGGGATTAAGAAAAACAAACTCCTGACCAAAGAAATGTCAGGATATACAACAATTCTATACTGCCTGAGAAGAGAGTGCTAATTGTCAGCAAATGGACTCTGATTGGTAGAGGCATTACCATGGGGACTGTTGATGGTGACTGACAAGCATTGTTTGAAAAGATTTGGCATTTTTTATTTGGCAATTTCACTGAATTCAATTAACACTTAAGTGCATTTGTTCACAGAATTTTGTTGTAGATTTTGTTAGAACGAGCATTCACGTTTACCTGAGAAGGCAGTAGTAACATATCTATTGCATTTATCTTTGTTCATTATAATGTTTTGTCCATAATATATTGAAGGGTAGCACAACCATCACTGATTACTGTCTGGCTAGCCTGGTAACATTGGTTCAGCACACATAGTGACTAAAAGATGATGTTATTACACATGATAGCCTTGATAAGAGTGTGCTATTTTGATATATTTTATGTGTAAGATGGGGTTACTTTAAAAGGAAGTATTTTGTTACAAGAATCGATTGGTCTGGTAAACATGTAGCAGATGCCAAGAATGTCGACCAATAACTGATTTTAGGAATGTGCTGCTGCGTAGAGTTAATGGACCTTTTGTTTATTTAGGTTCTTTGTGGGATTTTAGACTAGGTATGCAGAGCTGGAGTACTGTGTGCAGTTTTGGTCGCCGCACTTAAGCAAGGATATTTTGGCCTTGGAGGGAGTGCAGAGGAGGTTTACTAGGCTGATACCGGAGCTATGAGGAGAGGCTGAATAAACTAGGCTTGTACTCGTTAGAGTTTAGAAGAATGAGGGGAGATCTCATTGAGACATAAAAGATGATGAATGGGATGGATAGGATAGAGGTGGACAGACTCTTCCTGCTCAGAAAGGACAGTAGGATTAGAGGGCACAGCCTCAAGATAAAGGGGGGGGGGGGGCGGTTTAGAACGGAGTTGAGGAGGAACTTCTTCACTCAAAGGGTGGTGAATCTCTGGAATTCTCTGCCCATTGAAGTGGTGGAGGCTGCCTCGCTAAATATTTTTAAGACGCGGGTTGATGGGTTTTTGATAAGCGAGGGGATTAAGGGTTATGGGGAGAGGGTGGGAAAGTGGAACTGAGCCACGACAGATCAGCCATGATCTTATTGAATGGCAGGGCAGGCTCGAAGGGCTAGTTGGCCTACTCCTGCTCCTATTTCTTATGTTCTTATGTCATAGAAAAACTACAGCACAGTACAGACCCTTCGGCCCAAAAAGTTATGCCAAACATGTCCCCACCTTCAAGATTAGTCATGAGAGTTTTTGATTAGGTTGATTGACAGGGGCAGAGTCAGATGATTAGTGGGAGGAGTTAAGTTTACAGGAAAGCTCAGTTTTATCTTTATTTTAAAATACAAGTATTTTCTGCCTGGGCTGCCTGAAGTCCCAGTCCAAGGCCGGCATCTTCACAGAGTGTCTCTGTTTCTCGCTCTCTAAAAGCTCCAAACCTGGTAACCTAAGTTAAAGCAAGTATGCCTGTGTTTTGCTAACTAATTTTAAAGAGAGGTTTAAGTCGATAAGAGGAATATTGCCTGTTGGGACTCTTAGTGATGGGTTAGCAGTTAAGAATTGTTTCTTGTTATGTTTAAGTATTGTAAAATTGTTAAAAATTAAGCTAAGTTATGTATTATAATTGAACTGTATTGTTAAATAAAGTTTGTTTTGATAAAAGCTTCCTTGTTTGTGAATAGAATCATGCCTGGAATGAAACATCTTATTCTCACACTAATGCCAAAATAGAAAATTGTTGGGGTCTAGTCTGACTTCATAATATCCCTTGTGGTTTCTGATCTGGTACCCTAACTATAATCATATATCTTGTCAAGTTGTTGAGTTGCATATGTAATCCACTTTTATACGGAATAGCAATTATGTCTATAGTAGGCCGAGATGAGACCATCATATCCCAAAATATGCTCCTAATGATTTATATTGTGTGTCTTATCTGATTTCACAATTATTAATGGATCAAACCTCTATTTTAATGTATTTCAGTGACTATTTCCACCAGCACATACTTTGATGGTTTACTGGTAACTGGTCTCTACACATCGACAAGCATCCAAGCCCCACAAAGTGTCAGTGGTCCCGGTTCATTTGGTCTTGGTAAGTTTCACTACCCTTTAAACTTAAATTGTTTCTCGTTCAAGATCAAAAATAAACTTTAATTGAAATGTTAATATATGATTGGAAAAGAAAGGGAACATAGTGCAAAGTGGTTTGCATCCCATAGCTGTATTTGCAAACAATTACCACAATGATTATTTCTCTGATTCCATTCAATTTCAGAGTATGGGAGAGAGTAATTTGATTATTTCTTGTGCATTAAGGAGTACTAAGCTGTAATAAAGAAGAGGCTGCCTTACTGAAGTGTAACACCTCAAGCCAACATTGAAATCTTGTACACGATGGCGAGTTCTTTGCTGAAGTCATATTTCAATTTGGGGATATTGATAATGCATGCCACCATGTAACCTGGAAGCAGATCAACTCATACATGGATATGAGAAACAGTTTAAAATGAACCAGGAATGCCACTTCCTTCTCAATGCTACCCAGTTGTACAATGTCAAAAATTTGGAGTTGATTATGAGATGAAGTCTCATCCATTATTCATGCTTGGGATTCTTCATTGTTGACTCTCACTAGACTCAGCTGTGTACATACTAGAGAGAAAGCAGGATTTTACCTTCTCAGATATCAACCAACTCAAAACATTGGCCCTGTTTGTTGAGTTATCTATCAACTGCAAGGCATGGTGGCACAATGGCAAGCATTACTGCCTCACAGCACCAAGCACTGCTGCCTCACAGCACCAAGGACTCGAGTTTGATTCCTGGCTTGGCTTACTGTCTGTGTGGAGTCTACATGTTTCCCCCGTGTCTGTGTGAGTTTCCTCCGGGTGCTCCAGTTTCCTCCCACAGTCCGAGAGATGTGCTGGTTAGGTGCATTGACCATGCTAAGTTCTCCTTCAGTGTACTCGAACAGATGCTGGAATATGGCAACTAGGGGATAACTTTATTGCAGTGTTAATGCAAGCTTACTTATGACACTAATAAATAAACTTAAAAACATTGTCCCACTTTTATGACTGAAATGTATGACATGGATGTGAGGAAAAATAAATAAAATGCTCGAAATAGAAAGGTTCTGATCAAAAGGTCATTAGCTTGTTTCTCTCTGCACAAATGCTGCCTGACCTGCTGAGTATTTTCAGCATTTTCTGTTTTTCTATTAGATTTCCAGCATCTGCTTTAGGATGTGAAGTGCATTGATTTACATGTTGTTTCTAATTCCGGGTACCTAACTTAACTTTTCACATTTAATGGAAGTGTATTAATTATGCAAATTGGTTTTACAATTGCTATTCATGTGGCAGAAGAATAGATATCAATCATCACTGGGGAACATGAACTCCCATGGATGGAGTTATTGACCTCAGATATGATGTAATAAAGATGGGGAACTTCCAAATGGGGCAGGGGCAGCGGGCAGGAGGAGGTTGGTTTGGAGGGTGAGTCTCACTGACCTGTTCTCACGTGACCTTTTTCTGTTGGAGGTAATGTACCATGAAGGGAGATTGCAGAAGGGAAAGTGAATTGTAGAATCCCTGCAGTGCAGAAGGAAGTCATTCAGCTCATCGAGTCTGCGCCGACCACAATCCCACCCAGGCCCTATTCCCATAACCCTGCTATCCCCTGACATTAGGGTCAATTTAGCATGGCCCTATTTACCTGCTAATCCCCTGACACTGGGGTCAATTTAGCATGGCCAATCAATTTAACTCGCACATCTTTGGAATGTGGGAGGAAACCTGAGCACCTGGAGGAAACCCACGTGCAGACTCCACACAGACAGTGACCTGAGGCTGGAATTGAACCCAGGTCCCTGGCACTGTGAAGCAGCAGTACCAACCACTGTGTCACCGTGCTGCCACTTTCCCTGCTGGTTAGGTGCATTGGCCATGCTAAGTTACCCTGCTTATCCCCTGACACTAGTTGACATCTATTCGGGTACACAGAGGGAAAACGTATCATGGCCAATGCACCTAACCTGCAAGGAAAATTGGGAGGGAACATTTTAAAAAACCTTCCTTTTAGAAAGATTGAGCCAATCAGATATGTACGTGATAGCAGATTGGATCGATTTTTCCTTTTTCATTGTCAAGTAACAAGAATGTAATTTATGTAAACTTTTGTTTTGCATGTTTGATGTTTATTTTAAAAGTACTTAATTCAGAACTCTTACTTTGTCTAACATGTGCTATCACTTAATAATGACTGGAGAAATTACATTTTTTCCTCACACTACAGTGATGAAAGGTGCCCATAAGACACATGCTTACTGAAAACCTTCATGTTGTTCAGGAGGGCTGAGTTAAAACTGTTTAAATCTTAATGTGGCATAATGTTGAGGAGGTGGGGGAGGAGGGAAGGGCACAGCTCCAGTCATGACACATGGTAATCAATTAAATACATACATCTTTGAAATAAAGAATTTGATTTATTGTTGATTACCATTTTGGGGCTAGTGAGAGGACAAGGTAAAAGAAAAATTGCCAAGAGAAAATACTGGCTGCTTGCAATTCCCATCTGAATGCCAGTGATTGTTTATTTACAGTAATTCATTTTCATAGTTAATATGTTTGAAAACACCTTGCCGCAGGGAACATGTCTCTCATGCTGCAATATTCATTCTCTCAGCTACATATTTACTAGCCATAGGCTAGGGTAGCTGCAAATGAATACATTTAGACAGCTAGCCATGTCATTTCTGTGTAAGGTAGTTCTTTCATTAAAAAAATTAGCTTTACAGAACATGCAAGTGTGACACTTGAAACATTTTGGCTTGTATTGTCTCTGTGTAGTTCAACAGTAGTGCACATTTGCTATTCCTGCACGGCATGGAAGCATCATAATTACTGTGATTCTTTAATCTCTGACCTATATAAAAAAAATGTTCTAGCTGCTAACATATATAGTACTCAATCAGCTTTTTATATTAAGTATTGTCAGACTCTTCAGGAAAGGAATGGTTACAAACACACTGTGAAATCAGTCCCGTTTCAAAGATGATTGAATTTTGTTGTGTGCATTAGTATTTCAGTAATTACATGCTAGTTATATATCCCAATCACTCTTCAGGCAAATGCACTTTGGAACCACAATTCATTCCTGCACTAAAATCAATCACAGCTGACAGCCCCCTTTTAATTAAGTGCGCACTTCAAAGACATCTATTTGGCTATCCAAGTACTGAACCGTGGTTATTGATTCCAGAAAATTCTAAGGTCTTCAGAACTGATATTATCACATCTCAATGTTCAATTGTAACATTTGTCTGCATGTTACTAACACTACAGTGCAGAATGACAGATTAACATGAATCTATTACTTCCGTAAAAAGGAATGGAAAATATCCCAAGCATGTGGTAGGCTAAATCTCCTGGGAAGACCCAGTGTTGATTAGCTGCAAAATGTCTGCGATTTGGTTTTATTATTTGTAATGATTTTTTTTTAAATTGGGTCTACTAATAGGAAACTGTGTCATCTGGACTGATCAGTATGCATATTGTTCATTTGATTTCCTGAACTTTCCAAACCTTGGAAATGAAATCACACAAAAAGGGAAACTAAATCCAGCAAGCTTGATCCTTCCATAATTTAATCTATAATTTACTCTGTCAACCGCGCCCGGTTTAAGATACCAACATTTGCTGACATCCATGCATTATATGTATTTACCTTTGAAATAACTATGAGGTAGTTGTTAATCAGTAAAAAGGAAAAATGTTTTGTTTACTTAAAACTGATTGGGTTTAAATGGGTTAGTTGTATACACCAACAGCAATTTGCATTTATTAACACCTTTAACATAGAGGAACATCCTGCAGTGTATCACAGGAGTGTAATCTGCCAAAAGTTCAGCTGTAATGAATTATAGCTCTTAGGTGCGTTAATAAAAATCATTCTTGCACTTAAAAATTGAATATTGAAGTCTATTTATGTGCACTGGAGAAGAGCAAACTACTGAGGCTATTTGCAGAAAAGTTCCAAATTCAGAATTAAGTGTATGAAGAGCTACATAGGATAGTTGCAAATTAAAGTCAGTAGTTAAAAGACTACAAGCCTCTGTGATACGCACAATTAGTTGTATTGTTTATAAAACTTGTGCTACACATGCACTTTATTCCAGTGAGAATCTTATCTTGTATATATAATGGTGATAAAGTAATCTCCATCTGTTCAAAGCTGGAATTGAAGACAGAGAGCTGATTAAAGCCAGAAGCAACTACTAAGTACAAGAAAATGAATAATACAGGAATAATTAGTCAAAGTCTAACTTAAATCATTGCACATGGGGATGCGATGGCCTAGTGGTACTATCACTAGACTACTAATCCAGAAGCTCAGCTAATGTTCTGGAGATCTGGGTTCCAAACCCACCACAGCAGATGGTGGAATTTGAATTCAATAAAAAAATCTGGAATTAAAAATCTACTTATGACCATGAAACCATTGTTGATTGTCAGAAAAACCCATCTGGTTCACTAATTTCCTTTAGGGAAGGAAATCCGCCATCCTTACCTGGTCTGACAAGCCACAACAATGTGGTTGACCCTTAACTGCCCTCTGCCACTCAGTTGTATCAATCAAGGGCAACTAGGGATGGGCAAGAAATGCTGGCCAGCTACTGATGCCCATGTCTCATGAATGAATAAATAAAATGGAAGAAACCTAGTTTTCTTTTTTAACAAAGTAAAACTATATGACTGAAATCTATCACAAAACTGCTTTACTTAATTTGGCTGTTAGTATTCATGACCATTGTATAGACCATCACATCACATATTTCCTTTACAATAACTAACAGCTATCAGTGTCCAAGATAAAAGCTGAGGACATTGAAATTGCATCTTTAATGGAATGAAACACACTCCTTGGCCAATTTCAACAGAGCAGAATTGTAAACAATATGTATTTAATTCAAATAATCCCACAATACACACCTTAAATGCACTAGAAGGACAAAGGACATTGTAGAAATGAATGAAATGTAACAAATTGTAGCAGCATCACCAATAGATTACAGAGGGATGAATTTTTAAGTTAGGGTTGAACAAATACATAACTGATAAATTGGGCTGTGGGTGACTGTAGATCATATATGAACAGCATTTGGATAGTACATGCAGTCTGCATCAGGTTATATGTTGCCTAATGTTAGTACATGACACTCAAATTGTTTAAGTGACATAAAATTGCAGTATGTTTTATCCTGTTGTAGAATATATAATGAACTGGTTTGATTCTGTTTATATGTCACTTTGCAATCAGTCTTCAATCAGAAACTCAAAAGTAAACGTAGAACATTTTTAAAACCCGAATACCAATTCTGAGAGTAATGGTACAATTGATCTTACCTGCAGAGATGTGAACATCTATTTAACTCTGTCCTTTACTTAGTATTCCTCAGGGCTTTCGATTTATGCTGAGAGTATTTGTCAAACAGATGATATATGAGGACAATCTGACAGAATGTTAAATGTTAATATATGCAGCATTCTTGCTTTACAAAATCACTTTTAAAACTATTGGAGAATTTTGCACCAAACTACTTAAATAAAACACTTCTTTTTCTTTTTGAGAATTCTGCTTTTAAAAGGATTTCTCACTGGCTCCACACATTCTCAGACTTAATTAAATATTTGCTACTAACAACTTATGTAGTGATAAAATCATTTTTGCAAGTACCAGCATCTAATGTTGAAATTGATATTTAACACTTGCAGACTTAATAATTGAATTCTAATAACTTCCACGTTGATTTTTTAAAAAGTTTTATTTCATCTTTCCAAAACATGAATACTTTTTTAGTGGTTGTATTTTGTCATAGCTATGGTGGTAAAACTGCCAGCATTTATCATCATTACTTCTCTGAAACTGACAGTAACCTCTGGAGTCCGTATATGCACAGCTAAACATGGAAATCCAGAATTTGCTGTCAGTGATTCAACAATTTCCCACAAGGCGCTGTATTGAAGGCCTTCCAGACCCCAATCAATTTTATATCACAGTACTGATGAGACCCTTTTACACTATTAGTCTTGTTGTAAAGACTCTTGAAGAAGTCACACCTTGTTGAATGAAGAGTAACTCATTTTTAACAGCGTTTTACTATTGAACAACTGTGTCCTTAGAAAATTTTACACTTTGAAATCTCAAATTTCTCTATAATGGTGAAGTTTATTTCAGTTTCTACTTTAGTATCATGTGTATATTCCATATGTTTATTTTTCTCTTTGTAAAATTGAATCAAAAATGAAGGATAATCAATGGTTTTTACTTTCTAAAAACTCTGTGTGTCAAAATACTTCATTGTGATTGGCTACTTGATGAAACATCCCTGAAGATGCCCTCAACTTGACGGTAAATTCAGACTGTCTTTAAGAAAGAGAAAATCCACAGAAATTCCTAGGTATTTGTGGGAAGCTCTTCTTGAAGATCATAGCAAATCCAGACAGTTCACTGCTGACTGTGAAATCCAGCCCACTACTTTTTTGAATGAATATTTCAGCAATAACAGACAGAATTTTTCAGAATTAATCTCAGCCAAAATGGCACCACCATCTGTAGTAGCGTAACACGGATGGTAAAGGAGCTTTTTTATTGAGCCATGGCTCCTGCCTCCAGGGTCCTGTGTCCAGTCAGAGAAGGCAAGTGAGATGATGTGTCCATTCTCTCAAGGGAAGGAATTCCGGTTGAAGGATCCATGAACTTAGTTACAAAGGCTCACCAACTCTTGATTTTTGAGGCTACAACAACTACAGGAAGAGAGAGGTGCCCTGGTAAGACTGCCTGCACGTCCCATCTGCCCACACAGCTGATGATCCAGACTCTCCACAGATGCTGTCAGATCTGCTGAGATCTTCCAGCATTTTCTGTTTTTGCCTCAGGAGGGCATGATAGGTAAGTGGCACAGCACTTTAAGGTGCCAAGTCCCACACTTTGATTTTCAAAATATTCTCCAGGACATCAGTGCTCAGGATAATACATCTCACTGTTCTACTAATTTCTTCTCTCTACAGGAATCCCATACCTTCATTTCAGTAACCAAGACTCTCACTCGTCCTATTACCTGCTTGCACCCATGCCTCACAGTCACCCTCCATAAATTGTACACACACACTCTCTCCCCCCTTGGTTTTCAGCAAATCAACACTTATGCATGAAGGTTTGGTAAACCCAGATAGTTCACTTGCACAATGTGCCTTAAGAATTTTGCCAGTCACATTTGTTGTTTAATATCAAACCTGGTTTTTGTTGAACATTGAGGACCACTCCCACTCAAAGGTTTTGTTCTTCCCTCAATGAAACATGTTCAAGAATGTTGCCCATGTGGCATTTTACTCCATCCCTGCCTTCCAAGGCCTGATGTTCTTTGAAATATCTCATGCAGAAGTGATTCCAAATGGTAACCATTGAGGTGATAAAAGCAGTTAGCAATCTGAATATTTTTGTCCAAAGTAACTGCCAAAAGCCATTGCTGACACTTGGTTCTGTGAAGAGAGTGATTTTTTTTGCTAATTTGGCCAGAGTTTCATCTACTGATGTCATCAGGTAGATTTTGTGCTCTGCTGACTTCTTTAATTCACAGATTCTAATTGAGCTATGAAGCTTTAGTGCTTTGACCATTCCAGATACCACTTCAGTGGTATTGTTACTGGAGAGATAACCCCTTCGTGTTACATCTGTTCAATCTCACTTGTGACTTTTTCCAAAAGTGGGTAATGGACCCCCCTTGCCATGAAGAGCTATCAAGGCTGAGCATCCTCCCTTAGGGTTACATGATAATCCATCTTTAGCTTTCCTCAGCATAAAAATAAAGATGGAAATTCATTTTTGAATATATTACTGAACTGCTCATTAGCAATTTCATCAACATTTTAAATCAGCCTCAACTGCAGGCATCTTCTTTTGCTAAGTAATGATGATTCTTGGTTCTGTATAGCATATAGAGGTTCAATAATTTCTTTATTCTTATATTTTAATCTTGCCAAGTGTTGGCCTATTACATTCAGTGCAGTCTCTCCTGAACTGTGCAACTGAATGAGGCCTGCTTGTAATGTAATATTTTTAAGCCACTTTACTTCATCAGATAAAATTGAAATACCTGCTCCAGTATCTAGCTTGAATGTGGGATGACCATCAACTTCTAATTTAATGCTCAAACAATAATTTTCTGTTTCATTAAGTTCTCCTAAAAAGGTGGTTGTGTTTTCCTGTATTCTTTCATTTTGTGGCTTTGACTTAGTCTTGTTAATTTTTCTTTCCACTCTAAACAACTTGTGTTTTAGATTGGCAGGCAATTTTAAAAATGTCCTAATTTTCTACAATTGTGGCACTCTGCTCTTCATGCTGGACATTCTTCCTGCTTGTACAGGGTTTTCTTGCCATGCTAAGAGCACTTTAAGATGGCAGTTGTTGCTCTTTTTTCCAATTTTGTGGTCTTTTGCTTCACTGCATTTTCTCATTTTTGCCTGACATGTCGAAAGGCTTCACTCATCTTTTCCCAAAGGACATCACTTTCCCTGCAACCAACTACTATCTTTAGCTTCCTAAGCTTAGTCTGTTGTAAAAAGAGGCAAATCTTCCCTCATTTGCAAGAGATCTGATAGGGTTTCATCTAAAACACTAACTGCTATACAATTGTGTATTAATTCATCCTGAGGACCCACAGTCACAATTCTCTTTAAGTCTGTACAGGTCATTTCCCCCTGACTAAGTTTTGCTTGATCAGTGTTCAAAGACTTTTGAACATGAGCTTGAAGTCTCATTGACTTCTTGGGGGAATTTTTCAGTCCAGCCCACCATGGGAATCATAATGGGCGGGGGTTGTGGACCACGCAAAGGTCAGTTGATCTCGGGCAGGATTTTCCAGTTTTGGGGTGAGCATGGCCGAAAAATCCAAACCCCCTGTCTTCCTGCAATCATCTGCAAAGTCCCTACTTCGTAGAATAAGTACTGACCTGATCTCCTTGTTCCTTCTTATGCAAATCTGAAGCGGTTCTATATCTGGAGAGTCTCTTTTTCCAACTTCCTAGTGTTAAGCTGTTGTGAGCTTAAGCATTTCGGAACAGTTCTGGGACTGGCAATCGAGACTCCATACATATCTTAATCTCTGGATCTTCTGCTGCTTCAATGAGCTGGGTTTTAGATTGTGACCTGCACTCACTGTTGTCTGGACTCAGGGTCTGTGTGTCTGCCCATGATGTTCAGTGCTCCAAACTCAGGTGAGTCTTCAATCCTTTTTCTTCATATTGTCCTTTTCCCAAGGGTTTGCAGATCTTTCAGATCTGCCATCTTCTCCTGGAGTTTTTCTGGTCTTTATGCTCATTCACTGCCAATATGTTTTGTCTTGCGGTCAAGTACGATATGGGGTTTCTTTAGGATTTACCCTGTTACTCTAAGAATGCTACCATAGGCTGTTATTCATAACAACAATTTATTTACAGGTCTTGCACATCTCCATACTCTATACAAGGTTGTACTTCTGCTTTCCACCAGATCATGTGATGTTGCATCATAGTTACATCAGTGTCAAGTGCTCCTGTTGTTAATGCTTTACTCTACAGGTAGAATAGAGATGGAGTGACCCTTCAGTATAAAGGCCTTTTTTCAGGAGGCTGCAGGTGTCAGTAGCAGCCTGCTGTTAAAAACCCTGCGACACAATGCTCAAATATGATGGAGAAGTTGATGAGCTGTTAACCTTATGTTGGGAACCTTGCCTCCCTTGAACTGAATCACGGTGTCCATCCCCTCTGCCTTGTAGACTAGCATGTGACTAAAGAGAAGGTAGCTGGTGCTGCTGGAAGTGGGTACCTGGCTGGGATATCCAGAACTGAAGTTTAAGTATCTTAACTCACCTCCAAACAGATCTAAGGGGACCCAAGAAGCCCAACGAGAACTGGAGGAACAGCTCCTCGTCTTACAACTTGGGCGCTTTATAGCTTTCCACTCTGAACGTTGAGTTCAACAACTTCAGAGTATGAACTTCCTCCCCAACTTCAACCCATTTTCATTTATTTCATGTTTTTCTTTTCACCTCATTCATCCATTTTTGTCACTTTTTAGTCTTACTTTTGTTGTTGCACTTCTGAAATCCTGCTCTCCATCCTGACTGCAGACCTTCCTCCCCCACCCCCACCCAGGGCCAACTGCCACATTCTGAGGTAATCCCCAAATAATCTGTACCTTTGTTCTGACATTCCTGCGTTCCAATCATTTAGTGGACGCTTATAGCACCTTTCTCAGCCTATATCATCACCATTTACATTCCTTTGTCCAATTACTCACACACACACACACACACACACACACACACACACACACACACACACATACCCTCATAGTATAAATCTTGTCTGATTTTCTTTGCCTTCAACTCTGATGAAGGGTCATCCTGACTCGAAACGTTGGCTCTATACTTTCTCCACAGATGCTATCAGACCCGCTGAGTTTCCCCAGCAATTTTTGTTTTTGTTTCAGATTCCAGCATCCACAGTATTTTACCTTTATCTTAGATCCAAGGGACTGCCCCCTTCTCCTTCGATATTCCCTCATCCAGCAGGGTGAAACCCAGCAGAGAGGACAGGATAATGTCAGGATCCTGACCCAATGGCATCTTTAGCAGACAGACAGTATTTTTGGAAGACTTGGTTTGTGTGTCCTTGTGTGCATTACACTCAAACCTGTCTCCACTTGCTTGGGAATACTCCCCCCACCAATGCTCTGAACTTGAGGCAATGCTATGTGGCAGGAACCTGATCTATACCTTTTGCATGCGTGGAAGATCTGTAACATTAACACATTCTTCATAAGTTTTACACAAAATTAATGAAGCCTCAGAGTTTTATGTTATGCGCTATTACAGAAATGAAATTGGTAATTCACTCTCAGAACCAACCATCTGAGGTAAATTTGTTCCTTCCAAACTTAAATTGTAATGGCATTTCATTAACATTTCCTGACCAAGTTCACTGTTTCTGTGCAAACTAGGTTTGCTCACAATTGCTGTGAGACATTTTAGATAGTGATAATGTGGTGATGATGGTGGGGTGGAATTGGGGGAGGTGTATCTGAGATTCATGATTCCCACAAGAGTTAATGCCTGAAAGCAAACAGATGGTTGTCTATCAAGGCCTCGCTCTCTATGTCCTCATTATAACAGTTGGCGTGTTTTTAAAAGGCCTTTCTCTGTCTTGTCTGTATCAAATACCCTTTGAACCAATGCATTATTTTGCAAGTCAGCAACCGGCATATATATTTAAAAATGAATTATCTTGCAGAATTCACCCAGCTGATGATATTTCATGCACTGTTAATTAGAACACTTTAAACTGCTGCTGCTTTTAGAAATGTGAGACAGATGTGCTTGAAGGGACTGATAGTTTACTCTCTTTGGGGTTCAATGAAAGTAATTGAACTTAAAACACAACCACTTATCACATGTAAAGATGCATAACACATCAAAGTATCCAGATTCTTCTCACTAACGTCTCCTTGAATTTTGCTAGCTCAAGATATTTTAACATTAGTGTTTTGTCTGGCCAATTGTATCATTTAACGTGGGATATAAACTTCATGTTCACTTCAGATTACCAATAATATTTGGAGCAAATTCAGTTATGAGTGGCCGGAAATTATGAAGCTATGCCTCTAATCTAGTTTCTCTCTCTCCTAAAAGGGGTTAATTCTGTGCATTTCTGCAGGTACCCTCCAGTCTCTTACCCTACTGGCTGGTTTTATTATAAAATGAAAGTGACCCATTTCCTTGATTTAACTAATAATGTTGTTCCTTTGATAGCAAGGCACTTGTTTTATTTCATTATATGATTGGCAGCGTTTCATATTTTTCAGAGCATGCATTGTAAACGCCTGTTTTCTTGTTAATTGCTTCCACAAATAAAATATTTCTTAAGTTTCTCAGAGAATTTCTACATTGCAGGATTTAACAGAAGTGTTGGTTTTGACACTTGAGAAGTTAAAAACAGGAGTTAGGAACAGGATAACAGTTCTTTTGAAATGTGTTGCTTATTCCAAATGGGAGGCATTTTTTACATTAAAGTAGTGCTGCTAAATCTTGATGTTGCATCCCACACAAATCAGTGGCACTCCATGCAATGGAAGTTTACTCTTTTCAGTTGACAGCAACTGATATCGCTTCTCGGCCATTTGGCTAACATCAAGCGTGAGATCTGGTGAATTGCTTGTTCGTATTAGCTTGGGCCTAGTGTGCATCTTTTGAGGGGCCCATGAATTTGATTCAATTTTAGTTTGAATTGATTTTTGGAGCAAGCAAGGAGATAGCATGGGGTTGGTCCCATCCACTCTGCGCACTGACTCTGTAATCTGAGAATTTCAACTTCTGCCTTGTTTGCTAAATGATGTGGATATGCCGGCGTTTTTACGTTGTTTGCTAAACACACTCATTGAGCCAGTTCTGTTGGAGGGATAGGCATTATTTACTGCTTTATGCCTTCCAGTATTTGCTGATTTTTATGCTGCTTGTTAGTTTTTAATTGTAATTAAAAATATTAGTTATTTTCACCAGTAAACCTTTCATTTGTGTGATTTACTTTTATTAGAAGGATTGTGAGAAACAATATTGCATTCAATAAGCAGATTATGTGAAGGTTACTACGGTGAACCCCACAGGAACACAGTTTACAAAATGTACATATTATAGACTGAAAGGTCCAGTTTACAGCTCTTGATTAGTCTCCATGCTTTTGCTGTCAGCTATCATGTTGCAAAATTGTAACATGATTTATTTGCTATTGTAGTAACCTGAGGCACCTTGATGTGGCAAGATTGAGAAGAGACATGTACAATGAAGGGTTTAACAGTACAACCATACAGTTTTAATCCCAACAATGCCCTGACTCCACCTGCAGCCTCCCAGCCTCGGGGATGCTTGCCCTCACTCTCTATGGGCTCAGGTTTGCGCACTGGCACGCCATTCTGGCCTGGTCACGTAGTCCATTAAAGAGGCCACACTACCACAATTATGAATTCAAGCACAGAGGAAATTCATCCTCATTCCCCCTACAAGTGATCATTACTGAAAAGTGCTGATATATGGATTTTGGGCAAAGATGGGATCAGGATAATGTCAGTTTAAAAATTTCATTATAGTGTCTGTTAATGTTACAATGAGAATGCTGGCATGGTATCCAGTGGTGTAACAACATCAGTGTGAACTAGCTGCATTAACACAGACAGCTAGCATTTTTGGAGGCCTTGGTTAGTATGCCCTCGTATGTGCTGACTTTCAGCAGGGACCAAACCCTTGCCCATGTATCATTAGCACCTATCTCCTGGCACTCCTGAATGAATTGATTGAAATCATTGCACATTTTTGGTCAAAATATTCATCAGATCATAAATTCCCACCCACCACTGCAGCAACATCAATCGCAAAGCAGGAGTACCAGGAGTTATGAGATCTGGAGTGTTCTTTGGACATGAGAGAGGGGATAAATAAGAGATAGTACTTTAGATGATGGAGTAGCCAGGAACAACATTTTTGAAGGAGCAAAATGAGAGCCTAAGAGTAGCCCACTAAGGAGGGAGGAGGTGAGAGCAGCACTTTTGTAAGGGGAATAAAGCAGTAAAAGATGCGACTTTGAGAAAGAAGCTGATGCTTCATGGTAGACACTGTCATTGATGGTTAGGAAGAAAGGAGATTTCTAACATTAACCAGGAAGAGGCAATAAAAAGGAGAATGCATTATGAATGGAAGAGGATTTTGGAAGGAAATATAGTGGCAACTTAAATTTGAGAAGAAGAATACCAGCTTGAACTCTGAGAAGATAGAAAGTAGAAAGTTTCTGTGGACAGGACATGGGTATTTGATGAGTTACAATGCTTTCTTTTCTTTCATAGGCCATGGGCATCAGTGACACAGCCAGCATTTGTTACCCATCCCAAATTGAGCTTGAGAAAGTGCTTGTGAGCCACCTTCTTGAACCATTGCAGTCCGTGTAGTGTAATAGGACGGCATGGTAGCACAGTGGTTAGCACTGCTGCTTCACAGCTCCAGGAACCTGGGTTCGATTCCTGGCTTGGGTCATTGTTTGTGTGGAGTTTGCACATTCTCCTCGTGTCTGCGTGGGATTCCTCCGGGTGCTCCGGTTTCCTCCCACAGTCCAAAGATGTGCGGGTTAGGTTGATTGGCCTTGCTAAAAATTATCCCTTAGAGTCGTGAGATGTGTAGGTTAGAGCGATTAGTGCGTAAATATGTAGGGATATGGGAGTAGGGTTTGGGTGGATTTATGGTCGGTGCAGATTTGATGGGCCGAATGGCCTCCTTCTGCACTATAGGGTTTCTATGATTCTACTAATTGACAGTGCTGGTAGGAAGGGAGTTCCAAGATTTTGATCTTGTGACAATAGAGAGGGGATAAATGGTCTCTGTGACGCGAGCAGATGTGGCTTAGAAGTGTGTAAGTAACTGTTGAGGACACTGGGGCCTCAACAGTAACTGTTGGGGAAGCTGATTGATTACTTGAAGACCTAACTGTCACTTAATTCTTTCCTCTTGGTAAATCAAAAATCCAATTATTGCAAAGTATACAAATACTTAAAATTTTCCGAAATGTCCCTTTTTAATGCAAAAAATCTACATTTCCCATGGAAGCATTGCCCTTTCAACATTAAAAAATGCAAAGCTGTTGTTCATTATGTGTTCCAAAATACTCAAATGCACCAAATAAAATGTCAAAATCACCCTAAAATATAAAGATAAACGCAAAACACTCTGGATGCTGGAATCTGAAACAAAAACAGAAAAATGCTGGAAAATCTCAGTAGGTCTGACAGCATCTGTGGAGAGAGAATAGAACCAATGTTTCAAGTTGACCTTTCATCAAAGCCAAAATATAAAGCTTTGACTATTCCCCTTAAACTCTTCTACTCTATATTGTTTTATTTCAAACACTATAAGTGAAGGAAATTTGGGGCACATACCACATAAGTTATAAGCACATAACCCATTTCAGAATCAATGTTCTCACTCAGTGGTATAACAATCAGTGTTATGCATAATTAGCGTAGTAGAAGGATCTGGTACATACAGGGTTAATGTGGGACTGAATACAGAACTGCCCTCACAGTGGTGTAAGAAGGCACATAACCTAGAGCCAGTGTGATGTTGGCCAGAAATGTGATAAGACCAAAGATAGAGAAGCTCCAGACTTGAACCCTTTTACCATATAGTTGTATATAGTTAAAAGCAATTGGTAAACCCTTGCATGGAAGACTATGACGATTTCTTTAACAGACACATTTTGCAACGAACACTATCCCAACAGTTAAGGGTATTTTCGAAGTGAGAGTTTTGTTTTACAGGTGGGGTGGGTCTGTTTCAGCTTTTTTAAAAAAAATTGTTCCTTACATTTTTCTTATTTCATAGAAATCATAGAAACCCTACAGTACAGAAAGAGGCCATTTGGCCCATCGAGTCTGCACCAACCACAATCCCACCCAGGCCCTACCCCCATATCCCCACATATTTTACCCACTAATCCCTCTAACCTATGCATCTCAGGACACTAAGGGCAATTTTTAGCATGGCCAATCAACCTAACCCGCACATCTTTTGACTGTGGGAGGAAACCAGAGCACACGGAGGGAACCCACACAGACACAAAGAGAATGTACAAACTCTACACAGACAGTGACCCAAGCGGGAATCAAACCCAGGTCCCTGGAGCTGTGAAGCAGCAGTACTAACCACTGTGCTACCATGCTGCCCATTTCTGTATTGGTTATGCATAACAGTGGAAATACTGCTAGATTGTTTGATGTTACAATGGAAATACTGATTAGGTGTCTCATGATGTTGCAAATATTAACAGGGTGACCCACGGTGACACTGTTAAAATAGTAACAGGTGGCTTAACATGTTGCCACAGCAACACCTGCAGAGAACTTGTAGTGTTACTATGGAAATAGTAACTGGATTCCAATGATTTTTTTATGGAAAGACTCATGGGGAATCTGATTATGTCTCAAAGAGTACTACAACCAGCACAAAAAGCACCTTAGCTATAAGGCATCTTCGTTAGTTTTACCAAGCAGAGGGAAAAGCTGGATGTTGTCAGAAAGGGATTTAAAAATGCTTAAAAGTGGAGCTAAAAGCAGAGTCAAAAAGAGTGGACTATTAGTGACTTTTGATAAAGAAAGGGAGTTGCTAAGACTGAGGGGGATACAGATGACAACAGTATAATGACTAAAAGATCAACCTGTTAAAAGCAAGGTATTCCAAATCCAGAAGGGAAACTTAGAATGTGTGCTCCCAACTATGCTTTACAATTTGGTACAATGTGAGGAATGACATGAAGATGTCCCAGGTGTTTTTGTGATGATTTTAAACAAAATAAATGTTTATTAAAACTAAAACATAACAGGAAAGTAAACTAGAAATACACTTAACTAACTTAATGGCAATACACTGCTGCCAAATGTCTCTGGCCATTACCACTGGTAGGAGCCTCCAGTCTCACTGACAGTGACCATTCTGCTGCGGTTCCCCAGTGGCGGATGGAAAACATATTGACAGCAGCAGAGCTGGAAGATCCCACCGCCAACCAATGTCAAGCTGCCTCTGCCACACGTAAAACATGCCACAGCGGGGCGGGGGATGTGGAAAATCCCATTCTTTAAATATATCCAGTTCCAAATCCCTTTAGTTTATAAGAACATAAGAAATAGGAGCAGGAGTAGGCCATCTAGCCCTTCGAGCCTGCCCCGCCATTCAATAAGATCATGGCTGATCTGTCGCTGCTCAGTTCCACTTTCCCGCTTTCTCCCCATAACCCTTAATCCCCTCTCTCATCAAAAACCCATCAACCCGCGTCTTAAAAATATTTAGCGAGGCAGCCTCCACCAGTTCAACGGGCAGAGAATTCCAGAGATTCACCACCCTTTGAGTGAAGAAGTTCCTCCTCAACTCCGTTCTAAACTGCCCCCCTTTTATCTTAAGGCTGTGCCCCCTAGTCCTACTGTCCTTTCTGAGCGGGAAGAGTCTCTCTACCTCTATCCTATCCATCCCATTCATCATCTTATACGTCTCAATGAGATCTCCGCTCATTCTTCTAAACTCTAACGAGTACAAGCCCAGTTTATTCAGCCTCTCCTCATAGCTCAACCCCCTCAACTCCGGTATCAGCCTAGTAAACCTCCTCTGCACTCCCTCCAAGGCCAAAATATCTTTGCGCAGGTGCGGCGCCCAAAACTGCACACAGTACTCCAGCTGCGGCCTCACCAATGCCCTATACAGCTGCAGTTTATTAACTCCTGAGCTAAACCTCACCAAGCAACATCCCATAGGTTCCAAAACTATGGGCAAAATCCAGTAATAGTTACCACACCTGTATTTTTTGGAATTGCTTTCAACTTGGGATAGAACAACTGGTTTTTCGAGCTGGCTTTGCTCTAAACACTGGGCCTGATTTTACCATTTTCATTCTAAGTGCTGAATCTGGGTGTAACTTTGACTCCTACAGGGGAGAATATTTTAAATGTGACTCTTTGTTTTCCTTATAGTGTCAGTTTCGAATTAGTTGTGATGATTGATTCCTGCAAGGTTCAATCAGAATAAAAAAACTGAAACATTATCAATTGTATAGCCTCTATATCACTTATAAAGACATTATTAATGTCTTAAACATTCTTACTATAGCTGGTCGGACTTCAAACTCTTTTCTTGGCTTATATGCCCCCTCTCAATGTATATCTTTGCTCAAGATTATATATCCAGCTCTTAAAATATTATCATAGAAATAGTACCATCAAAGGTAACTCTCAGCAGGGCAAACACTGTTTTAATATTGTCAAATAATTTTAGTGCAGTGTTAGGTAGGTTTTAACTGGTCTAAATACATCAATGGTGGAAAGAACTTTAATTTATTTAGCACTTACCAAAACTCCAGAATTTAATCAGCTACTTTTATTGCATAGCCTTTGTTGTTTTGTAGGAATTGCAGCAGCTAATTTCTGTACAGCTAGAGTCTTACAATCTGTACATGACCAGGTAATATGTTTAGGGACATTGGTCGAGGGATGAACACTCCTTTCTTTGAATAATGCCATAGAATCTTTTAACCACCTGAATGGTAGAGATGACTTCTTGATAGGAAATTCTGACTGAGGTATTAGCCTTGGATCAATGACAGCACTGAGTAAAGAGGAGGTGGATTCATAGAAACATAGAAGATAGGAGGAGGAGGCCATTTGGCCCTTCGAGTCTGCTCCACCATTTGTTACGATCATGGCTGATCATCCAACTCAATAGCCTGATCCCGTTTTCTCACTATAATTTTTGACCCCACTTGCCCCAAGTGCTATTTCCAGCTGCCTCTTGAATATATTCAATGTTTTGGCATCAACTACTTCCTGTAGTAATGAATTTCACAGGCTCACCACTCTTTGGATGAAGAAATGTCTCCTCACCTCTGTCCTAAATGGTCTACCCTGAATCCTTAGATTGTGACCCCTGGTTCTGGACTCCCCCACCGTCAGGAATATCCTCCCTGCATCCACCCTATCTAGTCCTGTTAGAATTTTATAAATCTCTATGAAATCCCCCCTCATTCGTCTGAACTCCAGCGAAAACAATCCTAACCTAATCAATCTCTCCTCCTACATCAGCCCTGCCATCCCTGGAATCAGCCTGATAATGCCCTCCCTTGAAAGCAAGAACATCCTTCCTCAGAAAAGGAGACCAAAACTGCACACAATAGGTGTGGCCTTACCAAGGCCCTGTCTGGTATAATTGCAATAACGCATCCCTGTCCTTGTACATGAAACTTCTCACAATGAAGGGCAAAATACCATTTGCCTTCTTTACTGCCTGCTGCACCAGCATGCTTACCTTCAATGACTGGTGCATAAGGATACCAGGTCCTGCTACATAATCCCCTCCACCAATTTACAGCCATTCAGGTAGTAATCTGCCTTCTTGTTTTTGCTTCCAAAGTGAATAACCTCACATTTATGCAAATTATACTACATTTGCCATTGATTTGCCCACTCATCCAACCTGTCCAGATCATGCTGAAGGATCTCTGCATCCTTGTCACAGTTCACCCTCCCACCTAACTTGGTATCACCTGAAAACTTTGAGATGTTACATTTCATTCCCCCATCCAAATCATTAATATATTGTGAAGCTGGAGTCCCAGCACCAATCCCTTTGGCATCCCACTAGTTATTGCCTGCTAATTTGGAAAGCACCCATTAAAACTCTTTGTTTCCTCTCTGTCAAGAGTTTTCTATCCATCTTGATACACTTCTCCCAATCCCATGCACTTTAATCTTGCACAATAATCTCTTGTGCGGGACTTTGTCAAATGCTTTCTGAAAGTCCAAATATACCACATCGGCTGGCTCTCCCCCTTATCAACTCTACTAGTTACGTCTTCAAAGTATCCCAACAGATTTGTCAAGCATGATTTCCCCTTCATAAATCCATGCTGACTCTGTCTGATCCTGCCACTGCTTTCTAAATGCTCTTCTATAAAGTCCTCAATATGGGTTCAAGAATTTTCCCCACTACCAACGTTAAGCATACTGGTCTGGTCTGTTTTCTCTCTGCCTCCCTTTCTGAATGTTGGAGTGACATTAGCTACCCTCCAGTTTGCAGGGACAGTTCCAGATTCAATCTCCATTCCAGGGATTTGAGCGCATAATCTCGGATGTTACTTCAGTGCTGGGGGTGTGCTGCATTGATAAAAGTGCCATCTTTTGGAGGAGATGTTAATCCAAGGACTCGTTTGCCACCTGAAGTAACCCTTAAGGAAGTTCTTTGTGTACCTGGCCACAATTCTCCTTTCAACCAATATTAACCTGTAAAGAAAAATTGGCCATTTAACTAATTGCAATTTGTGGAATCTTTTTGTGTTCTGATTGGTTGTTGTGCTTGCTTATGTTACAACAGAAGCAGTCCATGTTCAAATGCAACAAGATCGGGATGATATTCAGGTTTGGGCTGACAAGTGACAAGTAACATTCGCGCCACACAAATGCCAGACAATGACCATTACCAATAACAGACACTCTAACCACCGCCCCTTGACATTCAATGGTGTTACCATCACTGAATTCCCCCACTGTCAACATCCTTGGGGTTATCATTGACTAGAAACTCAATAGCTCATAAAGACAGTGGCTACAAGAGCAGGTCAGATGCTAGGAATACAGCGGCGACGAACTCAGCCCCTGACTCCCCACAGTCTATCCACCATCTACAAGGCACAAGTCAGGAGTGTGATGGACTAATCCCCACTTGCCTGGACACACAAGAAGCTTGACACCATCCAGGACAAAGCAGCTGGCTTGATTGGCACCATATCCACACACACCCACTCCACCCAGCATCAAGGCTCAGTAGCAGCAGTGTATACTAAATACGAGATGCACTGCAGCAATTCACCAAAGATCTTTAGATGGCACCTTCCAAACCCTTCTAGAAGGACAAGGACAGCTGACACATAGGAACATCATCACCTGCAAGTTCTCCTTCAAGCCACTGACCATCCTGAACCGGAAATATATCACCGTTCCTTCGCAGCCGCTGGGTCAAAATTTTGGAATTCCCTCCCTAACGGCATTGTGCGTTAACCCACAACACCTGGACCGCAGCAATTCAAGAAGGTGGTGGACCACCACCCTGTCGAGGGCAACTAGAGGGACTAAAGGGCACAGCCTCAAGATAAGAGGGGGGGCAGTTTAGAACAGTGTTGAGGAGGAACTTCTTTACTCAAAGGGTGGTGAATCTCTGGAATACTCTGCCCGTTGAAGTGGTGGAGGCTACCTTGCTAAATATATTTAAGACGCGGGTAGATAGGTTTTTGGTAGGCAAGGGGATTAAGGGTTATGGGGAGAAAGCGGGAAAGTGGAACTGAGCCACTTCAGATCAGCCATGATCTCATTGAATGGCGGGGCAGGCTAGATGGCCTACTCCTGCTCCTATTTCTTATGTTCTTATGTTCTTAACTAGAGATGGACAATAAATGCTGGGCAGTCAACAACGCCCATGTCCCACGAACGAAAAAAAGACAGTGACTACACTTCACAGTTGAGTTAATGTGAAAAACTTTGGCACATCTTTTGTTCCTTCCTTCCCTGTAAGGCTGCCTGTCTGCCTTTCTTCCTTCAGTCCAGTCTTCCTTCAGGCCAGATTTTGAGTTACGTTTATAGGTAGGTTTCTCTTGTCTGCCTTGGAGAGCTCCCCAGATTCTGATTAAGGATACGTTTAATGTACAATCAAGTTAACAGCAATAGGAGGAAAATAAAAGGGAAATGTAGCAGATTGTTTTGAAGTTTAACAATAGATGGGATTAACAGAATGTTTCTCTATGTTATTATTAATACAGTAAAAATGTCTGTTAACTGGTATGTTGCAGGCTGCCAGTTAATCAAAAATACTGGTTAACCAGAATATAATATGAGTTTTGTATTTTCATCCAATCAGAAAGTTCTTGTGGTCTTGTGATGATACAGGTGTTGAGGTCTCGTGAGAAGTGCAGGAGCACGCAAATTAAGTGAATGGTGCCAAGGGAACCTGGTGCTGCAGAACAGTGTGGGGTAGAGACCAGAGTGAGAATGTCAGATCAAGCCAATGTGGGGTACAAAGCCTCATCTTGTCAGCTTGAACCTTGTTTGTCTCCCTTGTGGGAATCATGAATTGGAAGCATTGGGACTTTGAATTTGGTTTTTGGAGCAAGCAAGGAATGGATTTGGGTTTGCCTGGTCCATTCTGAGCATCAACTTTGTAACTTTAAGAATAGGGTAAAAGAAATTTAGCTGCAGATAGCAACTACTCGTGATGTCCACAATTATTAGTGATTGTGTGAGAGTGATGGGGAGCAGTGAACATAACCACTCGGCAACAAATGTTACTGCCAGTGATGAAAGACATCTCCAGTCAAAAACAAATCGGGTTACTAGAGCACAGTGCTTGGTACAGTGCCAGATAACAGAAATTTTACCATACCAAAAATAATGTATTTTTTTTGTATATTTTGCAGCTTTTTATTTTAAATTTGTGTCCATTTTGGCTTTGCAGCTTCTCCATTTGAGGTACTGAGCCCAGTAATTTGGAATTTTGAATGTCAATTTATAATTAGTGAATTTAAAGGAAATTCAACTCTACACAAAAACACGACAGAATGCCAAGCCTCTCACTGGATGAACATCACAATCCTCATTTGGAGAGTACATTTCTCAACTATTATGGAATAACTGGCAATAAGTTAATTATGTCCAAATTTTTTGCTGCTTCTTGAGCCAATCTTCTGAGGCTAAAAGGCATTTTTCCTCATTCAATTAAGTGCCACATTCAAATGGTATCTTGGTGTAATTCTACATATTCATACCTCCTTATACGTTCAGAAAGTTTGGATGAAACTGTGCGAATCATACTTACAGAGGACTCATTACTGTTTCTCAGCATTCATTGGAAATTTTCAAGTGCAAGTTGACTTTCGTGTTTGAAAAATATTTTGATGTTCCCCTTCAGTCTGAACAAAAATAATTAATAATTCCACTTGAATAATTAGGACCATCGTAGAATTTTCATTCCTCTGATTATATCCTGTTTCAACAATTTAGAAAGAATTGAGGGTCCCTTGTGCCATGCTTCGTTGTACTAGTAAGTCCTGGATGTGTGAGTCTCACAGCATTAGCATTATTATTGCTGTTTAATACAGTACAGTATTTCTAATTATGCTACAAGTTGTCAAAGGGGAAAATAAAACTAATCTGCAACTAATAAACAATCTAATGCATTAAATGTTTACTTTAAAGTACATGGAAACATAGCTTAGTAATTGGTTTGTGAGCAAACATGAGCATGTCTTCAGTTAGGCTTCAAATAAAGGAGTTTGTCCAGCTAAATTAACAGTTCAACTTAAATATTTAAATAGTATGTTTTAATGGGAGATTTGGAAAAATGCTAAATTGCTGCATAGGTTTGTAATATAAAATTCTTACTGAGTAGGCAGATTTATTACAAAAATTGCTACTGCATGCAAATTGTTGAGGCATCAACATATTGCTGCAATTGATAATAAGTAGATGTTTGACTTGGTGCCTGTTACTAGGCACCCGATTTGTTTCAGGCACCTACTTCTCTCAACTTTGAAATACTATTCTTTCCAATGTCTTTACCCTCTGCACATTCATCTTGGCCAGTGGGGTAGGAAGCTTTGAGCACTGGCAATGTCCATAACTCCTGTCAGTGATGCTTCAAAATTGAGGTGATGGTGTGCCATCAATTTCTTCTTTCCCTTGAACTATATGGTTGTGCTATTGCCTGGTGTTGCAGCCAAAAAACAAGTAAATCATAACCAATGAAGTAAAGGCTAGTTTATAAAGTCATACCCTTTGGCAATCATTGCTCTATCACTTTTGTCATGGAGAAATCCTAAAACTACCTCTTCTGAAAGAAATATTTCTTGATGAAGTTTTGACAACATTCTAAGCTGGGGTGATCTGGTGGTAATGTCAAAGGCTTCCTTGCAAACATCTGGGGGATTGTTCCAAAATTGGTGGAACTGTCCATAGACTAGTCAGGCATGACATATTCATAGTCATGGAACCATACCTTACAGGCAATGTCTAAAACACCAACATCAGCATCCCTGGGTATGTCCTGTAACACTAAGGTGGCAATTCAACTTAAACATATTAGGTATCAAAAGGTAAAAATATATGAGGTATCAACTGCATGGTACACAGTTGAGAGGGAGTTGCCCTGAAAGTTCCCAACGTCAGCTCTGGACCCCATAAAGTCTCAAGGCATCAGGTCAAACATTGACAAGGTATCCTCTTACTGGATACCATCTACCACCTTCCACCGATCAACATCCTGAGGGCTACCATTGACCAGAAACTGAACTGGACCAGCCATATAAATACTGTGGCTACAAAAGCAGGTCAGAGGCTGGGAATTTTGCAGAGAATAGCTCACCACCTGCTTCCACAAAGCCTGTCCAACATGCACAAAACACAAGTCAGGAGTTTGATGGAATAGTCTCTGCTTCTCTGGATAACTGCAGCTCCATCAACACATTGCGCGAAAACTGGAGTAATTCCCGCTGTTTTTTCGGTGGGAGTTCACACTAGAGCCTGCCACACACTGTGCAATGCAGAGGCCACCAGTGTGAATACTATTAGATTTCAGGGGGTAGAGCCTATTCATGCTGGAGAGGCTGAAACAAGCAGGTCTCTGCGAATGCGCAGTGGCCCCGAAGTGTCATCCTTTCATTTGCTGGCCAGCCCGGATCTCCACAATGCTGTCCCCACAAACGTCCTCCTTCCCATTCAGGGGCCAGCCCCAAAACACCCTGCCTGTCCCGGACCGCCCCTCTCCCCCAACAGTGATGATCTACCTATCCCCCTCAGGCAGAACCCCTCAACCCCCCAGCCTGCCCCGATCATCAACCTCCCTTTATCGATCCCTATGCAGAGTGGCAGTGGGAACCCCCACCAATTGCACCCTAGGCTCTGCACCTAATAGGCCCTGACCTCTTGGCACTTTGCCCCTTGCCAAGACTAGGGGGCACAACACCACCCCCCACCTCGCCGACCACCTGCGGGGCCCCGATTACCCTCCCTCTCACTCCAACTGGAAAGTGGGGAGCTACTCTGATCCCCACTGGAGTGGAACACTGTGGGAAATATTAATGGGCCCAGAAAATTCAGTCCCGGGCCCGCTAATAGCATTTAAATAGTATGTAAAATAATATTTAAGTACTAGCCCCATCTCCCAGCTAATTTCTGGGGCCCCGCAGACACCGCCAGAAGTTCAGGCCTGGGAAATGCGAACGCTCGCGAGAATCCGGCAAATCAACTGACGTATGATACTTCCAGCCCGCTGCAGTACTTTCTCAGTGGAGCGAGATGAGAGAATCACAGCCCATATCTTATTGCCTCAAGTTTCCTTGTTGAAATCCATTCACATGCTCTCTCACGAAATCAGTAACAATAGAGTCATGGTATGCTGAATTGAATCTTGTGAATAATAATTTGATCAGATTTTGACTAAAGATTACTGTATTCGTTTCTGTACCATAGACAGCCAGATATAATAGTTTCTGGGTGTGCAAGGAAAGGTGACGACATTACATGTGTGGGAAGAGGGTGCAGAAAGGTCATCAACTTCATACTAAAATGGTCCATCAGTGGCCAACACAGGAGCACTAAAAATGATAGAATTAATGCCACTTCAGATGAATTAACAGCATATTACAGTTTTGTATGGCTATTATCATCATTACTTGTCCTGAGTGCACGTCCTTAATGGTCAAGAAAAATTATGTTATTACATTTGTGTGAGACAACAGGATTTTTTTTCATGCTAATTCCTATTCCCAAGGCATTTTCTTCATTGGATGGGAAAGAAATAGTTACTATTAATCTGAGGGAGTTTGTTGTATTAGTTTGACTGATATGAAACAGGGCACAAAATAACTTTGAAACTTTAGTAAAATAGCTCCTCCATAAAGCAGTAGTACAGCCATTACTCAGATGTACTGATTAAAGTTGTCACCATTAACAAAATGTTACTCATGCTCCAGTGATTTAGACTAATGATACTTAATCATTGTTGGAAAAAAACTGGGAAGAGGATTGAAAGCTCTGTTGGTTTGAATTCATAACTGTCACATTAAGGCAATAATGGATGAGTGCATGTGGTCTAATGGGGAACTGAAGGAAAAAAGAATTACTGAAGGACAGGTCTAGATTACAAATCAGAGAAAATCAGGATGCCAGTTGACATGTTTTGCCTCCTGCACCCAGAAAGAGGTTTGAACCCATCCCCATCTACCCCAACCATTTGTCAATTGGATCACATTTGGAATTCCAATCAACGTGTTGATCGTCCATTATGTCAACTTGGCTTAGTTCAAAATGTTTTTGAGACAAAATTGTGGTTTTAACTCCTGCTTCAGCTTTTGACCACATAATCTAGGATGGCCATATTGAGATGTGCTACGTTGTCAGTAATGACAACGAGGCCAAATGCTAGGAACATGTCTTATAAAGTATGTGGACAGATGTATTATAAATGTGATGTCACTTCTAAATGGTGGACTCACGTGTGTGACTGCTGGATTGACTCCTGCAGAAGTTTCCTTCGTATTCCACCAGAGGTATGTCAGCAACTGCTGCAACTCCAACAGAAATCTTGTTCAGCTTTCTTTACTGTTTATTGCTGAATATAAAAGATTTCATATATTAGGCATACTGTTCTTATAAAGCATACCATTCATGGAGAAGGAAACGAGAGTGTGCAGAATGTAGTGTTACAGTCAACTCGTGTAGAGAAAGATCAACTTAATGCAAAGTGGGTCTATTCAAAAGTCTGATGGCAGCAGGAGGAAGCTGTTCTTGAGTCTGTTGGTATGTGACCTCACCGACAGAAGAAGGTGAAAGAAAGGATGTCCGGGATGCGTGTGGTCCTTAATTATGCTGGCTGCTTTGCCGAGGCAGCAGGAAGTGTAGACAGAGTCAATGGATGGGAAGCTGGTTTGCGTGTTGGATTGGGCTACATTCATGGCCTTTTGTAATTTCATATGGTCTTGGGCAGAGCAGAATACAAGCTGTGATACAATCAGAAAGAATGCTTTCTATGGTGCATCTGTAAAAGTTGGTGAGAGTTGTGGCTGTCATGCCAAATTTTCTTAGTCTTTTGAGAAAGTAGGGGTATTGGTGGGCTTTCTTAACTATAATGTCGGCATTGGGAGACCAGAACAGGTTGTTGGTGATCTGGACACCTAAAATTTAAAGCTGTCAATTCTACTTTGTCCCCATTGATGTAGACAAGGGTATGTTCTCCTCTTCGCTTCCTGAAGTCAATGACAATCTCCTTCATTTTGTTGACATTGAGGGAGAGATTATTGTCGCTGTGCCAGTTCATCAGATTCTCTATCTTATTACTGTACTCCGTCTTGTCATTGTTTGAGATCCAACCTGACAAATATTTGCAATTAGATAGTTTTAAGTCACTCAGTTAAGAGGAATCTCATCCAGCCAGAAGACTGCACAAGTAAAGGCCAACAAGCAAAACCATTCTCCTATGTATTCTGATTCTGGGGACCAGATCAGCGGCTTTTACCATCTTCTGTGCTTAAATAGCTTTTTTGTGTCTCAGTGACCAGAAGTAGACATAACATGCAAGGTATAGGCTGACCAGGCGCATTATACAATTTTACTTGTATTCTACAGTTCTGGCTATATAATTCAACTTTCAATTTCCTTTATTCAATGCTGTTTTGCCCTAATTGGACATGTAAGGTAATATGTTAATGCGCCCCCAAAATCTGTTTCAAATTCATTCTTGATTATTTTAACATCATTGTCAGCCGTGGCATTCAAAATAGTAATCCCAGCATTAGTTGCAATCCGCATCCCAACATCCCCATTAATCTTTAAGCAGTGCCAACTGCTTCCTATACTTCACCCGATTCCTATCCATCTCCAGGTCTTACCCTCATTCCTGTTGGAATTAAATAGCAATCTTTCAAAGACTAGATTGAGTACGTATTGAAACCTACCTATCTTCAGTTTCACTCGACATTATACCCTATCAGTTGGTGTGTAGAATGTGTTGCAGCCCATGATGAGAGAACCATAGTATTGAATTTAATGTGCAATACTTAGCCAATCAAAATATTGTATTTCTTATATCTAAAATCAGGTTAAACCGAAGAAAATGATGTGAAACAAGGCTGGACAACACAATCAAAGGAAACCACATCTGCGTACCAGTTAAATGTATTGCAACTGAATAATCTATTATATTCCTGTTAATTTCATTTAAAAATGTTAAGTTTATTCCATATTTTCATAGATAGAAACTGACAATGCACCCATTTTGTTATATCTGTTTCTCTCTGTTGGCTGTGTTGAAATTCAGTGACACCCGATTAGAGCATCAGGTGTGCTTAATATAACTCAGCAGTCCCTTAGATAACCAATCAGATTTCAGTAAATTGTGATGCAATTTGTTTTCTGTAAAGGGTTAACGATCTCTACAACAAACCATTTCTCTACCATTGTGATTTTAACACTCCTGTGGATTGCTGATGTATTTGTTACAAACTCTTAACACAAGCAAACATTCCAGGAACAAACAGTCTGTGGTAATTGGACTTACCAGCAAAAATATGTTACTCAGAACGTAAGAAAGTAAAATGTAAGCTGTGTTTTTATCATTTGCCCATCTCTGTGAACTGTTGGAGTTTGCAGACACTTACTCTGCAAAGAAATCCTGCTGAGGCACAAACACTCAAGATTAATTTACTCTTCATTTGATCCTTTCTTCACTGACAAACAAGTTAAACTTAATTTTTCTACTTTTAAAAAGTACAGTGTATTTGTAAGTACATCTGCAGTCAATGCCTTTTTATGGCTGTTGACTGATTTGTAAAGTAGTTCCATGCTTCCTGTTTTATTTCTCTTGCAGGTAGTATCACTTTTTATTCCTTCGAGTTAAAAGAATGAGTTTTCGTTTCTGTGTGGTCAATATTATGAAAGCGAAAGATTCAGTGTGTGGCCTTTTCCCTTTGTTTTTTCATGGAGCTGCTGACTCAGCTTCATGTATTAGAAGCCAATGTCAACAGACTCTTCTTCTGTCGGACAATATCAAAACCCCGTCTTATCCTCCACCTGTATTCACACACGTACATTCTAGTCAGAGTCACTGATTAGTGTTCAAAGGAGTAGCTCAGTTGGTTGCTTTAGGATGCCAATTATATTTTTGAAGGAGCAGGAGTAAGCCATTCAGCCTTTCGAGCCTACCCCACCATTCAAAAATGTCATGGCTGATTGTGGTTGTGGTCTCACCTCCACTTTCCTGTTTGCCTCCTCATAATCCTTGACACTCTTGTCTTTCAAAAATCTATCTACTTCAGCCTTGAAGAATGTGTAGACAAACATGTGAAAGGTGCTGTATAAGTTCGAGTTCTGTGGTTTTCCTTTCTGGTTGGTATTTTGATAATGCGCCAGAAGATCAGAATTTAATTATAGAGAATATTTTCTTTGTTTGGGAGCTTATCCTCATAAAACATTGGCAGAGTCCACTGTCCTGGAAATTCGACATGGTTGAATCTCTACATTATGGCAACATTGAGGCAGCAGCCTTCTGAACTTTTTCCAACAATAAGTGTATATATCAAAGTGATTCTGCTTGAGGCTGTGTAAACAATATATGCAGGTAAGTGAAATGTGTGAAAGTGACCTTATTAAAATTCTTACTGTGAAGCTTTGGAGGTCTGTCACGGGAAGCCAGGAAGTCTGATGTGGACTTTGTAAAGAGCATGACCTGCCTGCTACTTACAAGTCGTGCATCTTGTCAGCAAGAAATCTGTTTCCTTTTCTGTTCCAGGATGTCCCAGATAATTATGAAGTGCAGACTCATCTTTAACATCTGATTATTTAACTTGTATTATTTCAAATAAGAAAGCCAACTTTGCTAATGAATTTCTAAATTGAGCAAAAACCAGGTGTCATGAATGCAGCTGATGTAATATGTGAGGGTATCCCAAGCTGGAACACTGGTTCATGGTGGTGTATAGTTTTGTTTACAGGAATGGTACACGGAGCCATGTGTGAGACCCAACGAGAACAGTAACCAGTCCAGTCGTAATGTAACACTTATTAAAGACTATTTATTATGATAAAGAAAAGATGCATGTACGCAAACAAGACTATAATGATCTAAAACAGCTATGTATAGGAACTACTAAACATACCTACACAGTTTATATAGAAGTTATCCTTTTTGATCCAAAATACATTTATGAGATCTGAACTTTTTCAGGACTACCCTCTTCCCAAACAACATTCACTTCAAAAGGCTATAAGTAAAGGCCAGCTTATTGTTACCACACTGCTGTGATGTCCAAAAATGTGCAGGTTAGGTTGATTGCCCATGCCAAACTGACACTTAGTCATGGGAAATATTGGGGTCATGGGGATAGGGCCTGGATGGGATTGTTGTCAGTGAAAGTTCCATGGGCCGAATGGCTTCCTCCCGCACTATAGGGATTCTGAAACTGTATACGATTGAGGAGAAAGTTTTTGGTTGAGCAAAGATATCGTTTTAACTGGCTCAAGAAAGGTTTCCGCAGTCTTATTTCTAGTCTGCTTGCTGGAACTCACTTACAAGCTGCTAGGTGGAATCTGCCTCCTTACTTTCAAGACAAGTTGGCAATTATACCATTTCCCCCTAGATGGTTCTCTCTGTGTACTTCCTGTCTGTCACCTCAACTTCTTCCATGGCTCTAAAATATTAACATATATGTGCCTCCTCTTGATAGTGTAATCATCTAACTATGGCGTTTCCTATTAGCAGGACAGTGTATTCTTCTGGGCTACTTCTGTGACTCTAAAAGATTAACATATGTATGTCTCCCCTGGGTGGTGCAGATGTCTGACCAAGGTGTTTTCTATTAGCAGAACGATACATTCTACAACTGCTAATCTCATTCCTGGGAGACTCTCATCCTATGAAGTGCATTTTTTAAACGCTGATGACTTTAAACTGTTAGTTTTGCTATATTCTTGGTATTGCCTGTTACGAGGTACATGCATGACACCAATATGGGAGAAGAAATGAATGTAACTAAAATGCCAAGTAAGATTGTAGCGATTCATTTTGACCTCAAACCCTTTCTCTCAGTTCTCTGTAAATTCATCTCTGAAAATGTACTTATACACACTGACGTTTAGAATAATTTTCAGCATGGGTCCAGTCAGTTTGGGTATTGACTCTGCATTCCATTGATAAGAAGATCTGTGCATACTTATCATATGCAGCAGCTGCACGCTGTGATCGTTGTTCAGGAAGAGATTAGGAGTGCATAACAGAGATGCTTACGACTGGTTCTAATGCCAATAGCCAATCGCTGCAGCAAATCTTAAGATAAATTGCATCTAGCCTAAGCGCATCCAATAATTCAGGCAGTACTTTCCATCCTTTATAAACTCTGATGATTATAGCTTATTTTCATGTCCTTTTTCTGTAGAGATTTTGAATATTGCTATTTGTATATCAAGTGCTGCTGATAACTTCATTGGGACCAGCTCTCAATACTGATGCAGACTATGGAATAGGAAATGGAAAAAAAGATGTTTTCTGCATTATAAAACATTTATTAATCTTATCCTTATTTGTTTATTTTAGCAACAAAGAGGAATGTAATGACTTAGATTTATCTTAGCCTTATCGACAGAACCCAAATGATGTGAACTGATCTGCAGTAATATTCACTTTGTACCTCTCAAGTGGCTTAACTTTTCAAATAAGAGCCAAGGACATTACTTGAACTCTGGAGAGTTGGAAACATTTTTATAAAGCCCAAGCAGCAAAAACATGCAACGGAATTAGTTGATATATCCATTTCTGGACCTTGGATGGCTGATTTCCAGGTAATTACCACCAGAAGTAAGCTATTTGTTTTTATAAAAATGCAATGACCCAAAGATTATAAGTGAAAAACGTGCATTTATATAACACCTTTCAAAATCACAGAAATGTCCCGAAATATTTTACAGCCACTGAAGTACTTTTGAAGTGCAGTAGGAAATACCACAAGTAAATAAAGTATGTGGTACAGATGAAGGTCCCAGATTTGACTCTTGGAACTGGTTTGTCAATCCAGTATCGGAAATCAACACCTAGATTTTTTTTTTTGTATTCATTCATGGGACATGGGTATTGCTGGTGGGCTAGCATTGACTGTCTATCCCTAGGTGCCCTTAAGAAGGTGGTGGTGAGCTGTCTTTTTGAACTGTTGCTGTCCAGGTGTCATCACCCACAATGCTGTTGGAGAGGGAATTCCAAGATTTTGACCCAGCAACTGCGAAGGAACGGCATTATATTTCCAAAGTCAGGCTGGTGAGTGGCTTGGAGAGGAATTTGCAGGTAGTGGTGTTCCCATTTATCTGCATCCTTGTTCTAGATGAAAGTGTTTGTGGTTTTGAAAGGTGCTATCTAAGGATCTTCTGTGAATTGCTGCTACTGAGCGTCAGTGTTGGAGCGGTTGAATATTTGTAGATGTGGTGCCAATCAAGCGGGCTGCTTTGACCTGGGTGGTGTCAAGCTTCTTGAGTGTTGTTGGAGCTGCACCCATTTAGGCAAGTGGAGTGTAGTCCATCACTCTCCTGACTTGTGCCTTGTAATTGGTGGATAGGGCTTAGGGAGTCAGGAGGTGAGTTACTTGCTACAGTATTCCTAGCCTCTGACCTGCTCTTGTAGCCACTGTCTTTATGTGGCGTGTACAGTTGAGTTTCTAGTGGGAGGAGATTCAGCGGTGGTAACACCATTGAATGTTATGGGGCGGTGATTACAGTATCTCTTACAGTATAGTCATTGCCTGGCATTTGTGTGGCACAAATGTTACTTGCCACTTGTCAGCCCATTTTCAGGTCCTGATCCCATTTTGCTCATGTAGTCGCTGATGTGACTCTATTTCAATATGTAAACCCCATAATTGGATTGAAGGCAAGCTGTGCCTGGTTAGCAATGTTGGGCATTCCGTGGAGGCAGGGCATGGTTCTGGAATGCAACACCTAAAGTCAGATGGCAGTCCATCCAGAAGTGCCATTTTGAAAGCACCAAACTTCAACCCATTGGTGTTTGAAAATCCAGTTCCTGATATTTGCTGATCATAGCAAGTGTAATGGTGGGTATGTTATAATTGGGCTTGGTGCTCTCAAGTTAGGCTAAAATTAAGAAGGGTTACCTCTCCAGAGAGTAGGTTATCTAACACCAGGAGTAGCACCAATCCTCTGAGCCAAAAGATCCATGTTTGAGTCCCACCCCAGAACTTGCAGGCCAAGTAAGATGCATTCATAACATGGCCAGAAAAGTTGAGTACCAACCTTCAAGCCCTTCCAACACTTGCAATGGCAAGAGGTAAGAGCAGGAGAGATTCCTGATTAGCCATGTGATTGCGACGTGCATGTGCAAGTGCATGTTGCCACAGCAATCCAGACTCCCTGAATGGTTTGTACCACACAATCACTTCTCGAGAACACATTCCATCGAATTATGTTTGAAATGGCAAGCCTGGATAGAATGAGGCATCTATGTATGTGATGCCATGTGGCAAACAGCTTCCCCCCACTCTTGGGCTCAAAGCTGAAATATGATTACTTGAAGTGGTACTAGAGGCTCCCACTGCCCAGAAAAATGTGTCTTAAAATGAGTTACCGCCTTCAGGGAAGGAATGAAAGATATTGAAAACAGATCTTTTAAAAAATAGGCAAATTCCCCTCTTTTTGTGGTATCCTTTCATTATTCAGAGATTTTGGGATGTTGTTTTAAGCTTCGATTAGTTGTATTTGACCCCAGAGAGGTTCCGTTATGCCGTCTAGCTCGGTTCTTGTAATCCTGTGGGTGACGGTGTGCACCATTGTGCCATGTGCTTGTGGCTTTATCCTATTATCCTGATATCCCCCACTCTTTGTAATACCTTTTCATTATCCATGCGAAGACAGGCTCCAATTACAACAATTACAGCGAATTGTAATTGATAATCCAGACAAATTGTAATGATATTTGCCAGCCTTTTCTGTATGTTTATGTGGAATGATGATTATTATGTGCTGGCCAGGATTTTGGGGTTTGTTGCGTTATTTGGTAAAATGGAAAATCTTCAATAAAAACATTTTTTTAAAAGTAGGCGAATAATCAGCACCAGTATTCTGGATATAACTTATTAACCGCTTGACCACTTGTATCTACCATGAGGCTGCTGACCCTCTCACCTCTCTTTTCTGCTCCAATCTACAAGGCAGTGGCAGGTCCACCACTATCATCTTGTGTTTAAGCCAGATTGTGGGTCTTGGTTTTATACTGAACAATCCAATTTTTTTGTGATCTTTGCATTGGGAAGCTATAATGTGGAGATGCCAGCGTTGCACTGGGGTAAACACAGTAAGAAATCTCACAACACCAGGTTAAAGTCCAACAAGTTTATTTGATAGTAAACCCTTTACTATCAAATAAACTTTACTAGGTTTACTATCAAATAAACTTGTTGGATTTTAATCTGGTGTTGTGATGCTTCTTACTCCGAAAGCTATATACAGGAGGTAGTTGATAGAAATTGTACATTTGAATAAACTATAATATTAAAACTATTAAAGCCATGCAAGAAAATAAATCTTATGATGATTGTGCTTTCCCAAAGCTGACAGGACCTCCTCAGTGATAAATCCCATATGTTAATTATTTACAGAGTATTTCATCTCTTTCCCACAGTTTAGGATACACCAGTAGTTTCGAGTCATTCCTGTTATTACACAAGGTTCAAACAAATCTATCTTTGTTGATTGTGGAGGCGTGACAAAGGACTTTTAAAACAGAACTTGTTTAGATAGTGAAGCAAAATTCTTGTAATGTTTATTGTTTATGCATGCAGTGATAAAAATGTTTAGTTTGTTAACTTAGTAATTGGTTCATTTCAACTCTTAAATTCCAATTAGAGGTTACAACAATGATAGGGAAGTGTTCTGCATATGTTATCACAGTGCCAGCGAATGAGATAAATAGCTGAGAGTTTCCAGAGGCTGCATTTTAAGGACACTCATGTGCTGGTGTCCCGAAAATTAAGTCAGAACCAATTCTAGTAAAGAGTGTTTTTTCCATTTATTTTTAACCATACATTGATGTGATTTATAGTGTAGTTAAGGATTGCAACGTCACAAAATAAAAATGTTATTTAATTATCACAAAATGCTGTATCGTTGCATGTCTCCTAGGTCTAGTTCTAAGTGATGGCAGCATGGTGGCACAGTAGTTGGCACAGCTGCCTCAGAGTGCCAGGGACCCAGGTTCAATTCACAGCTTGGTCACTGTCTGTGCAGAGTCTGCACATTCTCCCCGTGTCTGTGTGGGTTTCCTCCAGGGTGCTCTGGTTTCCTCCCGCAGTCCGAAAGACTGGTTAGATATATTGGTATGCTAAATTCTTCTTCGGTGTACCTGAACAGGTGCTGGAATGTGGCAACTGGGGGATTTTCACAAACTTCATTGCAGTGTTAATGTAAACCTACTTTTGACACTAATAAACTTTAAACTTTAAAACTTGACGTTAGTAGGGTTGTAAAAAATGCATATAGTACACCTGCCTTTATCAATCAAGGCATAGATTACAAAAACAGGGACGTCAAGTTGGAATTGTATAGAACTCTGGTGAGCTGGAGTATTCTGTGCAATTCTGGTCACCACATTATAGAAAGGATGTGGTTGCACTGAAGGGGGTGCAGAGGAGATTCACCAAGATGCTGCCTGGGACGGAAGATTTAAGTTTCGAAGAGAAGTTGGATAGGCTTGGGTTGTTTTTGTTGGAGCAGAGAAGACTGAAGGATGAGCTGATTGAGGTGTACAAGATTGAGAGGCCTGGGCAGGGTGGATAAGGAGCAGCTGTTCCACTTGGTAGAAGGGTCAATCATGAGGAGACACAAATTCAAAGTGAGGGTCAGGATGTTTAGGGGAGATGTGAGGAAAAACGTTTTTACCCAGAGGTTGGTGAAGGTCTGGAATGTGGTATTTAAGAGGGTGGTAGAGGCGGGTTGCCTCACATCCTTTAAAAAGTACCTCGGTGAGCACTTGACAAGTCATAACATTCAAGGCTATGGGTCAAGTGCTGGTAAATGGAATTAGATAAGTAGGTCAAATGTTTCCCAAGGACCTCTTCTGAATTGTATGATTCTGTGATGACAGGAATTGCTGTTCTCTTGTATCTGTTTTTGCATTTTCCTTAAGCAGAATAAAAGGTGGCAACCAACAGGATATCAAACATGGGATTTTCTGCAGAACCTCATGCTGCCTATGGAGGCTGAGTCCTGTGACATTGGATCTCCACTTACTTTCACACCTTTCCATTTTCTGCTAGCATCTTCATATTCAACCATAGGAAGTCAAACATTGTAATTGGAATATTTGTTTAGGTTAAGAGGCTTGTGCCAATGCAGGACATTAGATGTTAATCATATTCATGTGAAATGTTTATCCTGTATTAACCAGCAGCAATAAGAAAGAATAGAATGAACTGGCATTTCTACTGTGCTTTTCACAATCTCAGGACACCCCAAAGCAATTTGCACCCAGTTAAGCACTTTTGAAGGTTAGACATTGTTGTTATGATTTTTAATACAATGCCACGTCAAAGGTTATTGTGGTAAATAAAAGTTCATGGCATGAGGGTAACATATTGGCATGGATAGAAGATGGGCTGGCGAACAGGAAGTAGATTAATGGGTCTCTTACAGGTTTGCAAAATGTGCAAAGGAACCAGTGTTGGGACCTCAACTGCTGGAAATTTGTATTTGAAAAATGTTTATTCATTCTTGGGATGTGGATATTGTTGACTGGACCAGCATTTATTGCCCAGACCCGAGGACAGTTAAGAGTCAAAGATATATCGTTGTGGATCTGGAGTCACATAAAGTCCAGACAAAGTACAGACGATAAATTCCCTTCCCTAAAGGACATTCGTGAAGCAAATGTGTTTTTACAATGATCAGCAATAGTTTCATGATCAACGTTAGCCTTTTAATTCTGGATCTTTATTGAATTCAAATTTCACCATCTGCCATGGTGGAATTTGACCCCAGGTCCCCAAGCACATTACCCTGGGTCTCTGGGTTACTAACAACAATATCACTACACCACTCCCTCCCCTAAAAGATTTGGTTGAAGGGATGGTTGCCAAATTTGATAATGACATATAGGTAGGAAAATATGACGACATAAAGAGGCTACAAAAAGATATAGATGGGTTATGTGAGTGGGCAAAAACTGCCACATGGAGGAGAATCTGGCAGAATGAAAAAGAAGCATATTACCTAAATGATGAGAGATTGTGAACTTTGAGACGCAGAGGGATTTGGGTGTGCTAGTACATGAATCACAAAAGACTGATATGCAGGTGCAGCAATTAGCAGCACTAATAGAATGTTGACAGGGGGATTCAGTACAAAAGTAGGGAGGTTGTGCTTACCCCTACCAAATCCCCGTCATCAATGCAGGCATAGCCCCCCGCCCCAACTCCTCCCTTGCTCGCAATCCAGTTATCCTTGTTTCCCCCTCCATCATTACCAGCCACCCCACATAAGAATACCAATGGGGATCCCTAAAGGCCCCACCCTGGCAGCGCCATACTGGCAGTGCCAACCTGGCAGTGGGCTGCCAGACTGCTTCCCTCACCACTCAGGGGCTATACTCACCTCCAGGCCCCCAGTGTGGTCACCACAACTGGTTTTCGTTTTTAGAAATCAGCAGTGATTCCTGTTGGCATGATATCACACTAAAGTGAGGTGGCGGGGTTGGGGGTTGGGTAACTACACCAAGAACATATGGGGAACCCAGAAGCTATGCATCAGGTGTGGGTATGCATATTTAAATCTATTTAAATTGATGGAAATCAGGTTCTTGGCCTTACTGCATATAATTACATTGATTACATTGCCAATGAGGATCGGGGAAGATCTCATTCAGAGATCTCCCTGGCAAAAATCCCATTATGAGAGGTCTCATGAGAGTTAGCGACCATAATAGGATTTGTGCACATGTTGAACAGGCCTGGAACAGTTATTGCCACGGCGAGGGTTGCTGCTGATCCATTGCATTTGTTGGGGAGTAGTCGACCTCTGGGACTGATGGTATTCTGTCCTTTGTTCATTTGGTAAACTTAACTCCTCCTCACCAGTTATCTGCTGAACAGAAGTGGCCTGTATGTGCAGTTGCAACAATATACCTGGCCATTCACTTTTACCATGTGTGAACGAAGTGACACTGCTTTGCACAGGTTCAACAGTGCCAAATGGGCTGACATTTGTCAAGTGCATTGAATGTTTGTGGGCTGACTGGCCCTCCAACTCTCAACTCTGGCAATATTTTGGCTGCTTTGGCTGCTTTATCAAAGTTAAATTTGCTTTATACTATTTCACTTTGATATTGTCACTCATTCCTGTTAATACTTTGGCTTTGGTAGATTTTTAGCTGTTGGAAGAGTAGTCAGCGTGTGCTGTGACATTAGTCGCTGGTCTGAACTATTTTCCATGCCTTCAGTAGGTGTGTTTCCCCTTTCTCAGATCACCTTGTACTTACTTGTGCTGAATCTGCTCAATTTTATGATGATCACCTTGTCAATTTTTACTGCTGCTTCAGTCTCCCCATTTGGATGCGGATAGTGTGGAGCTAACATACAGAGTTAAATTTTCCCTTCATTCCTAATTTGCCTGAATTTTAAACTTGTCAACTTAAGGGCCATTGTCGCTCATCACAATGTCAGGAATGCCATAATGACTAAAGTGTGCTTTCAGGCATTGGCAGTTGTTGACATCAGCTTGTCTAACTCCCAATAGTCTGAATGATAATGTTTCTTTGTGCAAGATGTCTTCTTGGTAAATCACTTGACCTCTGAATCTCCCTTATGGCAACAGGTGTTTCCTTCATGGATTCAGGCCATCCTTTCATCACTGATTCCGGTAGCACTTGGAGAGGTGCATCCATGTGGTGGCTTCTGCCTCAAGTTTTATTCACGAAGGAATGACTTCAGAGGTCATTGACTTAGAACTCACATGACAATGGCAAACCCATGACACGACAGGCATTGCACGAATTTTTCCAATCTGTGTTGCTCATTCTTCGTGTTTCTATTTCTTCCCTTTTGTATTTTTCCCTTAACTTTTATTTTGTTTCTTTCTGTATTTTTTTTCCCTTTTGGATGTGAGGTGGTTTGTGATGTGGCAATCTGTGAGAAGGCTGTGGGCTGCAATTGGCGTGCGGCTGAGGAAAGTATGCAAGTGTGTGTGTGTGAGTGGTAGTGAGAGTGTGAGAGAAAGAATTCACTCTTCAGATTACACACCTGTTGTAGTTTTTGTTTTCATGTGGATATATCTAGAAACACTGTTTGATTCAATGTCCCATACTACACTGCATATATTTGCCACACTGACACTTAAGCATATGGGTAACATACTGTAGAAATCAGTAAGCTCATTTAAAAATGTGTTACTTAAGACACTTTCTTGGAACATAAAGCCTTGCACTGCACTTCATTCAGAAACAACAATGACACCAAAGCATATGGTGACGTGTTGTTGGGCACGGAAATATTTTTTGGCTGCGTTGAGACAACAGATCTGCATCTTGAAGTTTTCTGTAGGAGATTGGTATCAGAGGTGAGCAGATTGAAGTCTTGAAGTGAGGTGCCACACAAAGCATGTGACAAGGAGCAGTAAAATCAGGACATGTTTTGTCCATTTCTTTGTTACTGGAGAGCTGTCAATGCCGAGAATTTGAATGTTTTGACCAGTTTTTTGACACTATTTAGTATCATGCAGTCCCAGATCAAGTGTAGTCCAGACCAGATGCTGCGCACTATCCTCTACTCTCTACCCTCTACCCTCACACTGCCCTCTACTCTATCTTGGGTTTGAAAAGAACATCCTGTACAGTACTAAGGTTACTTTAACAAATTTAACAGCCTCCCTGATCGTCTCTGCCAAACTAAATATTAAATCAAGAGGTATTGCAATAGTACAAAAATCACTTGGAACCATTATGTGGTATTCCCAGCTTGTATCTTCCCCTCAGATAACAAGTCTCACACTTTGCCAAACATTGACTGTGTTCAGATGAGAGACACGTGATGGAATGGTCCCTCTTAACCCAGCCTGGTTATTGCTGATTGAAGCTGGTCTTTGCGAAGCATTTACAACAGTAGAAAATCTGTTCCAAAGCACCACCGAGCAATCACACAAAATGCCATTTATGCAAATAAGCCTTGCTATTCACTTCCAGTGTCTGATGCTCTTCTTTGTGTTGTTACAGGATTCATGTCTGATCAACCCTTCGGATCCCAGTTCATGTGCAGTGTTGTAGCTTCTCATGTCAGTCACCTTCCACAGACAAATCTCAGCTTTGTCTGGATCGCTCCACCTGCAGGAACCGGCTGTGTGAATTTTATGTGAGTAAGCATATACTGCAAGGAGTGGCAGCGATTGCAGACAGCCACTCCATGATCTGAATTGAATGTTAACTTCTGTCTGTATTTTAAACTCTTATAACTGGCATGAATTTATTCAGTTGTATTGTATAGCTTTATAATCTGTTAGTAAAAACAGTATAAAAATGAACACTATTTGGATGTTGAGCCCATCATTTCCCTTTTTTACCAAATAAAAGCGAAATGAATTTGTACGGGCACAGGCTAATTTGACAAAACTCTTACTTATTCACTTTAAGACTTTAAAAATTGATGGTATGCTTTTTTATAACAAAATGTACTCGTTCTGTTTTGATTCCTTACCAATCAATTTCCATCTTTGTTCAACAAAATGTTTCAATTGAACTCTGCCATTCACAATAGAAATTCATGTAGTGTACATCTGATTAGCCCAAAAGCTGCTTTGAGGTATACATCAATAAGACGCATTGGCTCAGGTGTGTGGAATTCAGTACCCCTGGACATACAAACCAGCTCAACAGAACGTTTGTGCGAGTCTAAAGTGAAAAAAATTTCTCTTTGATAAATGTACAGCAGCAAATAGCTGATCATTGGTCTTATATCATTCACATTTTTTTAAACTTTTGAGGTAATAGCAAGTACTGCCCTTAATCTTCACCCTTTTTGCCCTCCTTTTTAAATTCTGGCATTCTGCCATTGTAAGTTTTTGTAAACTCATGTGTGGTAATTGACTATTTATCACAGGATATAACATCAGGATCCATCCTTTTGCCTTTCCTTCCTAGCGATAGGTTGTGCTTTGCATATCTCTCTCTTCATTTCACCTTTTCTCTCCTTCAAAGGGAGTCAACCTTGAAGAAAGTGGTAATGGTGGTAATTGCCGAACTGCCCAAATTCCAAAAAGGAAACTTGAAACAACTGCCAAAACAATTTTTGAAATTTGTATATTATGAAGGAAGGTTCTGAAATCAGGAAATTATGTCTCTGACCATTTATATTAATATAAAGGTCTACTAAGACATGAAGCCAATTTTAAAAGTTCCACGTAAACACAACAATGGCTTCACACAGTTGACAGTACTTTAAAACAATTCCAAAAGATCTTAACTTAAACTACACTCAGTGTTAACTTTCCTTTTTCTGCTTGACAATAATCCTTATAGATTTTTTTAATCTATAGCATTCTAGTAATTTTATCATGCAGTGGTCTTTTGCTCTTAAGGTATCCTCTGAGGTATTTTAACTCTCTCCTGAATGGGATGGCAACCATAACTAACTTGCCAGGTATGTCCATTGACGAGGCAGTGAAGGCAAGTTAAGATATTTTCTTAGTGGGGCCATGAGTGACAGGAGTTTTCCTTATTACCCTGCAATGAGAGTCAGGGCCTGCACTGACTTGTGCTTCCCAGAATGAGACTTATGTAACATGGTCCCACCTCCCCAGATGCAACATGTGACGGCAGAGGCTGCCCCATCCTCTTCCTCCCCAACTGACTTTAGCTACCAGAAATAATCGAACAATTGACTTGTGTGATTCAAGTAACACAGTAAACTCTTCAGGGATGTATCCTACGTTTCCAGCCAGGAGTGGTATCTGCTTTCGCCAACTTCCCACTTCACGGTGATATCAGCCCCATTGTGTTTGTCTCTTTTCTGACACATTCTTTTCCAGGGGGCCGATAATTTGGAATTTTTAGGGGCCAGTTTTCCTCTTTTACTGCCAGCCGTATCTAAAAGTTTACAGGTTCATCGTAGTTGCCCTGAATGGTATTGTGTTAGACAAATTTCATAAATTAGTTCGTTTTGAACTTTATTCATAGATTCCGGTGGAAATTTGAGGATATGTTAGGATAAGGAGAGGAAATTTGAGAATGTGTAATTTAAAATGATGGAGACAGTTAAAGGGGAGAGTCACAATGGGAGGATAGAAATTCTGAAAGCTTTTATAACGGTTCAAAAGGCCTAGGCAAAAAGGCAAAAGATTAAGAATTGTGATAGTCAGAAATAGTGAAGAGAAGCCTGTTGTATAGGTTTGTGACTGCAACAGATTGATTCTGTTATTTGCTCTGCCAGCCGTATGGTGCATTCTAGCAGCGTGTCCTCAACAGATGGCATAACTCTGAATCTGGCTCTCTGCTGCTCCAAACGCTGTGGAAAAGAATTTCCACAGCCGCTGCCAGGATAACGATACCTGGAATAAAAATTGGTGGCATTTTGGCAGATGCTGGCTTATCAGGCTTTGCTGTCTGGTATACCTTCCTCCATGTAGTAACACGTAAGTCATGTCATACTGTGATTAGGTGGAGTAACTGCTGCCGCAATCTGAGAGTTAGAACCAACTGCAAGCACCAGTTGCCAGTCAGTGATCTTGGGCCAACACTGTCTACAGATGCTGCAGTGTTGGGAATAACAATGGAATTGCTCTGGTGCACCTGCCATATCACCAGGTATCCTTCTTTTCCTCCCAATCCCTCACCTGGGGAGGGTAATTCCCATTGAAAAATCTATTAGTGTTTGTAGCAGTGCTGGCAGAAAGTTCAACAATTGGTAGAAACACTTGTTAAGAACCTAGACAACATGAACAGAAACATTTAAAGTGAGCTAGAAATGACCTAAAAGCAACAAAAAGATTGCTTTTCTCTTTACAGCTCTATAAATTGACTTATCTATCTGGCAACTTGTTGCCTAGCAACCCTGGATAGTCAGTTACAATGATCATTATTGACAATGGAACATGGAAACTGGGTAAAATGTGGGAATAGACATGTGAGGACTTGAAACGGTGCTTCTGCATCATATATGTGGCAAGACATTCTACCATTGTTTAAAGCAGGATCTGTCACTAGTAATCCCCCACTTCCATGGAATCCATGCCTTGGGCTGTTTTTCTCATGGGAGTGTCCTGGCAAAAGTGGTGAATTCCAATTAGGAAATTGGCCTCTGTTGGCCAAAATTTTCCAATTGGTGTCAGAACTGCTTTATCTGACACAGATCAGACAGGAAAATACCAGCTTACCTGGATACAATTTTTCTGGCCAAACATCTGATTCACAATGTAGAAGGACTCCCTTAGCGCAAGAATTCATCAAGCGAGGAGAAAGAGAATCAACACAGAAGTCTCAATCCTCTTTTTATGCCACTAGTTTCCATATTCTGGTAAGTGTTTAAAGGCCCCAAAGCTTTTCAGTGTGTTAGTGAATGGGTGAGTATGTAAGTGAGTGAGATAAGTGGCTAGGGTGGCAGCTGGCTAATGTAGAGTGCTGATGAGTGGGTAGGTAGGTAAAAGGCTGGTCGGATAGTGGAAGCTAGTCGGATCAGGTTGGTAGGATAGTTGGGGGGGGGGGCGGTGGTTGTTAGGAGTCTTTGGGGGTGTCAATGTGAGTGATTGGAGAGCCAGTTGTACTAGGCCAGAAATGTTGTACAGTTGTACAACGTTTGTACAGTTACCTGAAGTTAGACTAGAATTTTTCTGCCTAACATATCCTGGATAACTATCCAGGTAAGTAAATCGGAGCAGTCCAAAATCTCTGACTCTAACTTAGAGGGTCCCATGGAGCAGAAGAATTGTCCATCGGAAGACCAAGCATTCTGGGGCAATTCCCATGGAGTCAGTGCATTGGGACTTCCTCAGGATCCCAGCAGGCATCTTGGGAGTTATGTCCAGCCTCCAATGACCCTGAGGCTGGAAAACCTGGGTCGTTATCTCCATTACTGTTTCCCCATTCGACAGTTTTCAGCCCTTAAAAACCCAAATCAGACATCAGTTTATTTTTACTTCTTGGTATACTTCATCTTCTCTCCTAACCTTTGAATCTTGCTGGTCTCTTGCAAAATCAACCTTAATTTTTTTGGAATAGATTTTGCAACATAGAAACAAGTGACTAGCAATTCCTCAATTCATAACAAGCTGTAATGGAGCTGTAACAAAGGAGCAGCAAGAGGCGAGCATCACAACATCCAAGAAAACCAGGAAAGCAGCAAAATAATGGACTTCACAACAGGATGTAGAAAGGAGCCAAAGCATAGAGGAGAGCTGGCACAAAATCACTTGCTCAGAAGAACAATCCGGAAAAAATCTGTAGCTTGGGGAGGACATTCAAAACTCGTGGTACCTTTATTTTTCTCTCTCCTTTCACAACCTCTTCAGCTTCCTGGCAGGTGGTGAGAAGGCTACATGTGTAACAAATGACAGAAAACTGTGAAGCATAGAAATACAACAGTTAAAAGAGCTGTATTATCTACGACAGACATGCCTTATTGTATTATGTGAATAAGTTACAACTTTCTGGTCAGACATTCATTCATAGTGTCTTAAACCTTTACTTGTTGTTAATACACTGCAGCCATCACAGGTTGTCATTTGGACTAAATCCAGGCAAACAATGTGGTACTTATAGTCTGGTACATGAAAGATTAGAACAAAATAGCTATTAGTCTTTTACAAAGCCATTTATTGCCCATTTTATAGTCCTCGAGACACCTTTCTGTTAAATGATAATTGCAGCAATTTAAGCACTGCTTTAATTATTAACTTGTTTTCTAGTTTTTGAGTGTGTCCTGAGAGACCACAAGAATGTAACAATAAACCAACCAATCTATAGAACAGAACAGTGTGGTGGTCCGATAGCCAGTAGGACAGTCCCCATAATGAGGTGAAAGGTCCATGCAAAAGTGAGTTAGGGGCATCTACATTTGCCCCTCTGAGAATCAATCCATTTTCCACAATATCCACCGTTCTTTCTCTTGTAACACTGCCACACTGTTGCCCAGTCTTTTGGAGTATGGAATTTCTTTTTATCTTTTAGAAGCTTGCTCTCCATAACTCAGTTCTCCAGCAATGGTACAAATTGATCGCCACTTTGTGCTGTCTCGTGTGGCAGTTGGATAAATCTAATGGCCTCATCCAAAACCACTATTAATTCCCCTCTGTTTCCGCAACATGTCTAATAGCTGAAACAGGCAAGTTGAACTATCCTTTATCCTTAGTATCACGGGCCAGTTTCAAGTAACAGTGATTTTTGAATACACTGGAATTCCCAGTGATGTGGAACCTTCCCCATTTACTGCATTGTGGAGAGGAATATATATCATCTATGGCAGCAGAGATGTTTAAAGTTTCCAAATGCAACCTCTGTCTCTGATGTTTTAGAATGGTCCATAAATGTTAAAGGAAAAGGCCTGGCCTGTATTGGCTATTTCATCACTCAACACATTTGGGGTGAGGAAAACGGTGGTCAAAGTTGGTGGCGATATTTATATTTGCTAACATTGCTGCACTTAGAGAGGCTCTTGTTCATCCTGGCCTGAATCTTCCAAAGAGTGGCAATCAGATTGCCACTTTGCTCCTATTTTGTTAAGCACACCAGAGCGCTGCATTTCTGGCCCAGACTTATGAAATGGCCCTTTTCAGAGACGCAGTTTGTACCTTTTCTGGGCGTCCTTCCCTGTAGTGTAGGATCTTTGAGAGAATTTGGGACAATTAAATAGCTTTCTTTTCACTGTGTTAGTGATTGAGTGTGAGTGATGTCAGTGGATAGGGTGAATTGGGTGGATAGGACTGGTATGTATTACGGTCCTTGGCCAGACCCAGGGACATGGGGAGATCTGGTTAGGGATCAATAACATTTTGTTTAAAATAAATAAAGTTTGAAATTCAAGATACCTGCTTTTGAAATAAAGCCGCAAGATTCCATGGGTTTTGAACAAACAAAAGCAAACTTTACTACAGAAAGTTTAGAAAGACGGAACAATTTACAGTATATATCTTGTACTATAATATTCAGGGAAGTATGAAGTTCACATGGAATAACATATGAAATGTGGTCAAAAACACCACAATACAGAGTAAATGGCACTTGAAACCAAGACAGAGTCCATGGATTAGTCAAGAACTTGCCCACACTTCACTAAGCACAAAGTAAAATAAAATTGTTGAAATTCTATTTCACAAGGGATTCTGCACTTTACCTTTGGTCTCCCCATGAAATTCTGTCCAAGAATCACTCCCACTGTTCTCAATTAGAAGCTACCTGCAGGGGTTTCAGTCTTGCCTTCTGAGATTCCTTCTCCCTGGATTCTTGAGTACTTTCAAAAATAGGCTTACAAGCACATTTTCAGATGTATAGCCTTGCCAAGCAAGACACTATTGCTTCACAGTTCAGAGTCAGTTTGCTATCTACCATTCTTTCTTTTACTCAGAGCCTATTTATTTGCTCCCTTCTTTTAACTTTAATGGGATCTACTCCTTTCTTCCGGTTCACTGACACACCAGTGCAACACCAAGGCAGTAGGAATAACTACTGGTCTCCACAATCAGAAACTAGGCATGATGGCTGTGCCAGGGGCACAGAGGCCATTGGGGCCCCTGAGTGGACAGGGACATGGTTTCCCAACAATACCTTGTCACCCTAGCACTGCCAAGTTGGCACCTCTAGGGTGCCAGAGACACTGCCAGGTTGGCATCGTGAAGGGGTGGAGCCAGAAGTGGGCCCTGAAAGTAGAGAGTCTGAAGGGGAGTAGTATGAGAGGGTGAGCTTGAAGGTGGGGTGAGTCTGAAGGGAGTCATGAATGGAGACCTGAAGGGGGGGTGCTTGGAGACCCTATAGTGGTGTTTCTTAAGTTGGGGGAGGAGGAGGGGCAGCCACTGCTAGTGACAATTGGGGTGGGGGGGCCTGATGCCAGTGAGCTTGGGAGTGACAACTATGATTGCTGGCGAATAGGAGGGGGTTGGGACTATAGAGTTGTCTGAAGATTGGGGCTCCAATTAAAATGGGCTTTAGGTACCATGCATCTCTTTGCCAGCAGAAATTTTCCTAAGCTCCAAAAAAATGTGTGTGTGTATTATGATCTGGATCATGCCAACTCATCCAGCAGGAATCTCACCAGTTTTCCTGCTGAGGACAACACTTAGAAATGTTTCAGGAGATTTGTGCCCATCGTTTCTTTCTGGCTAACATTCCTGGGTACCTAACCAGGGAAGTGAGTTATATTCTCTAAAGAACACAAAGTTGGAGACTATTTTGGAGGATTCTGGATGCAGGGGAATTGCCCAACAGAAGTTGAAACTTCCTGGCCAGTTCCCATGGTGTCCTTATTTTGGGACTTGCGAGGGGCCCAATAGCATCTTTTCTGGGGTACATCTAGGGTACGACCATCCTGAGACTGGAAGAATTGTCTTCAGAGGCCTCGCTCATTTACGTTTCACTGTAATCACCAAAGTCAGGGCTGTGACCTAGCAATCATATTGATGTTCTCTTTCAATATCAATCCTTCCAGGATGAAGTAATCATTCTGTTGGGCTGTCAGCATAGACCTCTGTATAAAATTAACTGTCCTTTTCCTGAAGAGATATAGTTGTGTAATCTAAAAGCTGTCACAGTAATCAAACAGCTAGACTTGACAAGGTGCTGGCTTCCAAATGAAAGATGGGCCTCTCCAAGTGTGCCTGACGCTGAGTCTGTTGCTTAATGGGAATGCTGTTGCTATTACAGATTTTTCAAGAACACTTTCCGTTCACTTTAGAAACATTGTATGACGGTGCTGCTGCAATTACCTTTTTCTGCATAATCCCCGGATAGATAAACTTTACGTGACAATGCAACATACTGATAATGTGGAACATTATTCTTACAGTCACTTCCCTCAGCAACATAAAAACACCTGCTGTTCAGTCAAGATCTGGCTTTGACAAGATCCATGAAAATATCCTATGGTTGGATTTTATTTTCTTTATTCATTTGTGGGACATGGGCATCACTGGCTGGCGAGCATTTATTGCCTATTCCAATTTGTCCTTGAGAAGGTTGGTGGTGAACTGCCTTCATGACACTTCTGAGTGGCAGCTCGGCCATTTCAGAGCGCAGTTGAGAGTCAACTACATTGCTGTGGATTTGGATAAAGGGAATATTATGAATTCAGGAGAACTGATGGGAGAAGAGGTGGAAAAAGGAAAAAAATTTTAAACATTCCAGAAAATTATAAATACAAATGATAAGCAATGCAACTTTAAAATAAAATAAATGATGTATATTGTTAATCAGAGAGGAGGTGAATGAGCTTATAATAACAGAGCTGAAATTAAATGATTACATTTTTACCAAACTGCTGTTAGTTAGAGAGAGAAACTTACTGAATTATAAAATGTATTAGCGGTATGGATCATTTTAAATATAAGCTCAGGCCCACTGTAAACTATTTCACCCACTGCCACCATGCATTAGAAAATTGCAAGGATAATTTCCACAATACTGCTTCATTGATTCTAATCAAATATGGAAAATTAAGTGATATTGACTGCACAGAGCGTACCATGTCACTGCCTGGACTCAGAATGTCAGTCATGTAGTGAATAATTTAATTACAAAATGCTTGTAGACTTTAACTGCAGTGAATAATCATATTGGCCTTAGCAATCACTTGTATACCTTCCGGAACCCTACCAAACACCACAGTTGATGAACATGACCATCTTCATGTGGAAGGATGAACAAGGTAATTTAGTTACTAAATGTAATGAGAAACTTACAGTGCGTGATTCAGGTTGAGGAGATGGGAGTAAAGCTTTACCAGCCCCTTCAAGTGCACAGTTGTACAATAAAATGAGTTGAGTAGGCATGCAACAGTGGCCTCCGTCTATCTCTGCACAAAGCATCCTCAAATACGTAAGAACTTGGAGCAGGAGCAGGCAGCACCAGACACTCAAACTGTTTTTGAGTCTGGCCCCTCGAGTTTGTTCTGCCATTCAGTAAGATCATGGCTAATATTTTTGTGGACTCAGCTCCACTTATGCGCCCGCTCACCATAACCCTTAATTCCTTTACTGTTCAAAAGCTATCTATCTTTGCCTTAAAGTCATTCAATGAGGCAGCCTCAACTGCTTCACTGGGCAGCGAATTCCACAGATTAACAACTCTTTTGGTGAAGAAGATACTCCTCAACTCAGTCCTAAATCTGCTCCTGCTTATTTTCGGGGAGTTATAATTTCACCTGCCAATAAAAACAATCTCCCCACTTCTATCCTTTTTTTATTCCCTTCATAATTTTATATGTTCCTATAAGATCCTCCCCTCATTCTTCAAAATTCTAATGAGTACAGTCCCAGTTAACTCAGTCTCTCCTCGTAAGCCACCCACTCAACTCCGGAACCAAGCTAGTGAATCTCTTCTGCATCCCCTCCGGTGCCAGTATATCCTTTCTCAAGTAAGGCGATCAAAATTGTACGCAGTATTCCAGGTGTGGCCTCATCAGCACCTTATAGAGCTGCAACATTACCTCCCTGTTTTTAAACTCCATCCCTCTAGCTACGAAGGACAAAATTCTATTTGCCTTCTTAATTACCTGCTGCACCTGCAAACCAACTTTTTGCCGCTCGTGCACAAGGACACCCAGATCCCTCTGCACAGCAGCATGCTGCAATTTTTTTACGATTTAACCAAAAATCCATTTTACTGTTCTTCCTACCGAAATGGATGACCTCATACTTACCAACATTGTACCCCATCAGCCAGACCCTTGCCCACTCACTTAGACTATCTATATCCCCCTGCAGACTTTCAATGTCCTCTGCATACTTTGCTCTACCACTCATCTTAGTGTCATCTGCAAACTTTGACATTCTTTGTATTCTTCAAGTGAAGAAGGTTACAGCACAGGAATGGATTGTGCCAGGGTACAAGACTGTTATTTCTATTCAGTGGCAGAATGTTACTCACTGCATTGCGTTGTACAATATTCCTACCCTTATAAACAAGTTATCATGATAAAACATCCACCAATACATTCAAAAAAACTTTGTCTTTAAGGTTTATTTATTAGTCACAAGTAGGCTTACATTCACACTGCAATGAAGTTACAATGAAAATCCCCTCGCAACACTCTGGCGCCTCTTCAGGTACACATTAGTGTGCATCTGTCATACGAGAAATGTCACATTATATTACATTGGCTAAATCACCTTTTATTAAAAATAATAAAAATGATCCAGGCGTTTCATTCTGGAGCCTGAAATTTATGAGGACTTTTAGTGACAGAACAACCTGAGGCATTTGCAGGTGCTTTGATTAAGACAGACCAAGTTAGAAAATGTCTTCCAGACTTACCTGTGAAAACACTAGAGGAAATCTACTGGTAACAATATCAATGTTTGGTGCAGACCTGATGGGCCAAATGGCCCCCTTCTGTGCCATAAACCTATGATTCTATGCAAAAGACTTGTAACTAGCCTTTCTATCACAATCCACATGCCATACTACAATCTATAAAGAGTCACACTGTTACGGTGTCAAAAATATAATTTTAAAAAATACATGAAAAAGCCAGTTAGCCAAAAATGGCTTCTTTAATGACGTAAAGCTAGAAAAATATAGTTAGAAATAGTTTTGTGATTAAACATCCCTCATTCAACACTAGAGTTCACAACATTTCCCAACTGGGAGAAATTGAACAGTGCCTTCAAAGGATCGGACAAATTCCACTGCAACAGCTGGGAGAATTTCAATTTAATTAATAAATCTGGGATGAAATGCTTATCTCATTCATAATAATCATGAAATTACTGATTGTTGTAAAATCGCATCTGGTTCAGTAATGTCCTTGAGGGGAAAAAAATCTGTCATCCTTAACCAATCTGGCCTGTGTGTGACTCCAGACCCACAACAAAGTGGTTGACTTCTAACTACCTCTGAAATGGGGTAGAATGCCATTCAGTTATATTAAACCACCACAGAAAGATTGCACCATGGTGTACCTACACTGCAAGTTTCTTCCCTGTTACCATCAGACTTTTGAATGGACCTACCTCATATAAAGTTGATCTTTCTCTACATCCTACCTATGACTGTAACACTACATTCTGCACCCTACCCTTTCCTTCTCCCCACATAGTCAATGAATGGTATCCTTTATGTCATGCAAGAAACAATAATTTTCACTATATACCAATTCTTGTGACAATAATAAATCAAATCTAAACCACCAAATCTGTTACGGTATTGCTCTTGAGTACTGAGAGGCTGGCGTAAGAAGGCAGGTCACCAGCACTTCTCAAAGGTGGTTGGGAATGCGCAATTAGTGTTGGCCTTGACAATGATATTCTTGTTCCAAGAACAAATTTAAAAAAACAAGTTAGGGCCACAGGTATTCTCCACATCTCTCAGTACTCGAGAGCAATACCATAACAGATTTGGTGGTTTTGATTTGATTTATTATTGTCACAAGAATTGGTATGTAGTGAAAATTATTGTTTCTTGCATGACATAAAGGATACCATTCATTGAGTATGTGGGGAGAAGGAAGTGATAGGGTGCAGAATGTAGTGTTGCAGTCATAGGTAGGATGTAGAGAAAGATCAACTTTATATGAGGTAGGACCATTCAAAAGTCTGGTGGTAGCAGGGAAGAAACTGTTTTTGAGTCTCTTGGTATGTGACCTCAGTCTTTTGTATCTTTTTCCTGACAGAAGAAGATGTAAGAGAGCATGTCCGGGGTGCGTGGGGGTCCTTGATAATGCTGTTTGCTTTTCCGAGGCAGTGTACTTGCAGTCAAAAGATAGGAGGCTGGTTTGCGTGACGGACTGGATTTCATTCACAGCCCTTTGTAGTTTGTTGTGGTCTTGGTCAGAGCAGGAACCATACCAAGCTGTGTTACATCCAGAAAGGGTGTTTTCTATGGTGCGTCTGTAAAAGTTGGTGAGAGTCATAGTGGACATGCTGAATTTCCTTAGCGTCCTGAGAAATATGATTAAAAGAAAAATTAAAAATCACCTAAGTATTAATATACTGTGGAGGAAAATGGATCCTCAGTTTCAGTCGGACCATTTCCAGAAAGTGACCCTACATTGATTTTTTTTCAAAACTTAATTGAAGCTGTGCCATCTTAGGTGTTTTAGTGAGAACATTTGTTGGATGATCTCCTTCAGCTGAGAATCTTTTTTGGCAGTTTATCCTCTTACCATATCACTGTCTGCATTTTCATTTTCTCTTATTGAAATAAAAATAACAATTCCCTTTTCAGGTGGCACAGAGGTTATCACTGCTGCCTCACAGCATCAGAGATGCAGGTTCAATTCTAGCCTCGGGTCACTGTCTGTGTGGAGTTTGCACTTTCTCCCCATGTCTGCATGGGTTTCCTCTGGGTGCTCTGATTTCCTTCCACAGTCCAAAGATGTGTGGGTTAGGTTGATTAGCAATGCTAGATTGACCCTAGTGTCAGGGAGTTAGCAGGGTAAATGTGTGGGGTTGTGGGAACAGGGCCTTGGTAAATTCGTAGTCAGTACATACGCAATGGGCCGAATGGCTTCCTTCTGTACTATAGGGATTCTATGATTATCCATTTGTGTCTATTTTTTCTGATCTTGTCATTTTCCTCTATAGTTTTGTAGGAGTTCTGCAACTAACAGTTATGTAATGGGCCCTCTGTATCTCACCAATTTGGCAGTAACTCACAGTCTGCTGGAACTTAACAGATGAACAGAACTCTCACATTTCATGTTGCAATTTCTCCTAAAAATATACAAAGCATTCTCCAGTTCAGTCCAAATAAACTGAGAGGGAATGTCAACTAAAAGAGGACAAGAGTCCAATGAGAGATGGGCTTTCCAAAAAGTATCTTGTGACATTGAGATATAGATGTTTTAGTTCATCACTTGGACCTAACCAGAACACATTGTGTATCCACTATTTAATCTACAATCACGTTTCATTTGACTAAAAATGATGAGGAGGTCTTGTGGAGCAGTGGATAGCTATTTCTGTGCAGTAAAACCGGGGCTCAAATCCCAGGCCAAGATTTGATGGCCAAAAAAGGTGAGTTCGTAACACAGTTAGACAGGTTGCATATCAACTTGCAAATCCTTCTGACATGCGCCAATAGCAGATGATAAGAGTGGGAGAGGTTGATGGTAGGAAATTGGAGCTTTTACCATTACTATCCATATCTCCAGACTACGACATGCATGTTAAAGTGTACATTGCCAGCAATTTAGAGCATGGTTTTCAATCCCCATTCCAGCTTGGGATAGATTTGGGACTGGCCTCCTTGTCCTACCTGTAGTGGAACTTGTGGCGCTGTGGGTTGGGCCTGCCTTTAGGCAGGGAACTCAAGAAGAAGAAAGAAGACAATGATAAGAACTTTGAAAAGATTTTCTCCAGTTCTACAAATATTGACATTAAAAAGATGCTATTAGCTTCAGCCAGCAGACCATCCCAAGTCCCATTCATTCTCCAAGAGTTAGGCCCCTGCCCATTCATTTTATTCCATCCATGTGAATTTAACTTGCCATTAATCTTATGGGGAAAAGCTTAACATTTAAAAAGTGCATTGCGTTACTGACATTGTAAACCTAGTCAGAATTTTTTAAATGTTTATTATTTTAACAAATATTTTTAGGATGTGCCTAACATTTAGAGCTCAGTAGAAATCTGCCCCTGTTTTCAGAACAGTTAACGGAATTTTTCATTTTACCCAGCCAGGATATGTCTGGTTTGGAGAGTGCAGTAACTTTAACCCAGTGTGATTGATAATACCTTATGTAGTATTGTTATTAGATATCCCTCACCAGAGAGGATAATTGTCTTTCACAAACCTGAAGATGGTTGATAAGGCCAATTTGGGATCTGTAAATTTTATGACATTTGTTATCATGTGAGATGCCTGGGACATGTATTATCTGTTTAAGAAATGGTGTAATCTTTTCACTGCTTTCTCTTTCCTCATGCTTTTGTCAATGCTGGGTCTCAAAATGCTGGGATCCTCTTCCCCACAGATCCTGCTGCCAGTACAAGGCAATGGTCTCCCAGTTGTTGATGTCAATGTTGCATTTCTTCTTGTTGGCTTTCAGCACATTCTTGAAATGCATCTTCTGTTCTCCTTTGGTGTGTGTGCCCTGACTGAGCTGGGAGAAGAAGACATGCTTTAGGAGCCTGACTAACCCAACAAAGCTGATGGCAGATGACAAATGCCTCAATGTTTGTGGTTCCTGCTTGTGAGAGGACACTGATGCTGTGTGTCTGTCCTCCTACTTAATAGACAATTGATGATATGACTCCAATGCAGGTGTGCTTCATATGTTGCCCAAGTTTCAACCCCATACATTAAGATGAGGATCACGACCACATAGTAGACCATGAATTTGGCTTCAGTTTTCATATCCTAATCTTCAAGTGCTCACTTCATCAGGCAACTAAAGGCTAGACCGGAAAATTCCAAGAAATGCTGGATTTCTTTGTTAGTGTCAGCCTTCTGTGAAAGATAACTCCTAGAACACTAGATGTGTTGTACGTTTTTCAGACACTTATCATAAATCCTAATCAACGGGGCTGAGGCATGTGCATTTGAAATTTGTAATGGAGGGATTTGGTCATGGAATCTCTACAGGGCAGAAGGAAATCATTTGGCCCATTGAGCCTGCACCAACAACTATCCCACTCAGGCCCTATACCTGTAATCCAATCTATTTACCTTACTTGTCTCTCTGACACTAAGCAACATGACCAGTCAACCTAACCCACACATGTTTTGACTGTGGGAGAAAACCGGAGCACGAAGACATGGTGGGAATGCGCAGACAGTGACCTGAGGCCGGAATTGAACCCGGATCCCTGGCGCTGTGAGGCAGCAGTGCTAACCACTGTGCCACTGTGCCATGGCCTTCTGAGTGTTGAATGTAAGCCCCATTTTCTCATATGCCACATTAAATACATTAATAATTCTCTGGGCATCTGTTTCTAAGACAGCACTTACTGTAGCATATTGGAGCTCAGTGACTGTGTTGGGGGTGATCTTAGTTTTTGATTCTCTGTTTAGTAGCTTTGGTGCTGGTGACGATGCTCTTTTGGAGGTGGTGAGAACCAGCTCCAAGATACTAGAACTGTACACTGATTATTATAAAAATGAACAACTATAATCTAGATCTTAAGGTGAACATCTATTCAAATTCATGTACCATTCTTTCAGGAATCATTTCAACATTATGATTAATTGCATTATTCATAAGGCCCTTTCTTCTCAACTTAAGTCCTCGCCTAACGTGTGGTAACCCTTCAGTTAAATCACCAGCTGCGTGTCTCTCTCCCTCAAAAAAGGGGGAGAGCAGCCAGTGGGTCCTCTGGGACTTTATCGATTTTTATGATAAGGTGTTGGGAAATTTGGCAGTTATTAAAACAGTTTTACTGCTCTGACAGATGAAAGGGTTTAACTGTGCCTTTTATTATCTCTGTCACTGATGACTGTTCTGCTGTGCAGCAGAGCAGGTGAAAAGTTATGTGGTGACTGCCAGTGATTACTGACACCACCAGTCTCTTCTTTGCAGCTGTCATCTATAATAGCCCATGTGAAAGAAATGAAAGGGAAAGACTATTAAAATCATTAAAGATGCAGCCGGGCAGAACTGCTGGGTTTTCATTTGTTGTAATCGAATGCTCAGTCAATTGGTGAAAAGTCTCAGTAGTGGACCACATGTTGACGCACAGTCAGAAGCAGAGTGGAAATGTTTAGAAAAAATTAATAGGTGCACCCTGCCATATTTTGTTGGGAGGCTATTCACACTGGCTGCAATATAGTTTTTCTGCTTCTCTTCCCTGGTTATCGGGGCATTGTTCAATGGCCTTCATTATGGGTGACTCCCAAACTGAAATGTCAGTATTGTGGTGGGCAATATTAGTGTTGAACGTTCCCTTGCAAGTCTTGATTAATGTTAATTACTCATTATTACATACAACCCATTCATATCAACAATAAAATGCACTTTAAACACATCTGTAAGCTCTCGCCACCACTTATTAGTAATAAAAAATCCTGCATCTGTGTAGTGCCTTTCATGATTTCAGGATACCCAAAGCACTTCACACCAAATGAAACATTTTCTTTTAAGGTGAGAGGGGAGAGATACAAAAGTGTCCAGAGGGGCAATTTTTTGACACACAGAATGGTGAGTGTCTGGAACAAGCTGCCAGAGGTAGTAGTAGAGGCAAGTACAATTTTATATTTTAAAAAGCATTTAGATAGTTACATTGGTAAGATGGGCATAAAGGGACATAGGCCAAATGCGGGCAATTGGGATTCGTTTAGGGGCTCTAAAAAAAGGGGCAGCATGGACAAGTTGGGCCGAAAGGCCTGTTTCTGTTCTGTAAACCTCTATGACTCTAAGTGTAGTCACTTTTGGAACAAAGGAAATGTGACTGCTAATCTTGCATGCAATGAGCTCCCACAAACAGCAGTCAGATAATAATCAGGTCATCCATTTCTGTGATGTTGACTGAAGGATGAATGTTGATCAGCTCAATGAGGCTCACCCCCTGCCCTTTTTCAAGATAGTGTCATGGGATCCTTTATGGCCACCAGAGAGAGCAGGTTTTAATTTTAATGTTTCATCTGGAGGGCCGCACCTCTGACAGTATAGCATTGTTCAGCACTGCACTGGATTGTCAGCAAAGACTTTTGAGCTCAAGTCTGCAGAGTGGGAACTTGAACCCACAAGTTTCTAACTCAGAAGTAAGTGTGCTGCCAATTGAGACACAGCAAAGAAGTGTTATCATCATCAAAAAGTTGTATTTTTTAAAATTCTTACAAACATATGATGCAACAATGCAAGCCAAAGCAAAACACGATTGTTACACTTTCATCTGACATCGCTATAATAATGTATGTAATTATTTGGGTTCCCGTCTCATCTTTAATAAAGGAAGGATTACCAAGACTTCCCCGTGAGCACATTGTCTCTTTACATTTTTTTTCCACAACCCAGAAAGTGAGTCTTGTGGACTCTTTGGATTCTCTGCTGTTTGAGCTCAGATTATGTTGCTTCACATTCACATGTGGTTTCTTGAAAAATAATAGAAAAAATGCTTAGTTAATTCTTCCAAGTTATTTTGCAAAAAGAGGGAGTTGTGAGTGCATTGATAATGAGTCAAGTGGGAAAACACTCACATCATCAAATATGACACAGTTAATTGATTTAAAAGAGTTGATGATCCTTTTAACCAGCTTGTGACTGATTTTCTTGTTGGCAAATGTCAGAAACATAGAATGATCAATGGCAGGACCCCTTCCAACATTATGTCGGCCTTATAGTCATGAACTGAAGCTAATGTGTGATAATCTTTTTAAAAAACTCCATTCACTGTTTGCATTTTTTAGTAAATTGTTAACACTATTCAGTACTGACACTAAGGACATTACCATTAGACTTTTATTCACTGCTGTCCACGGAACAGTGTTAACAATTACGAACAAGTGCAAACAGTGAATGGAAAAAAAAAGTCTAAGGATCATGTCTAAAACTGAGTAACAGGCCCTGTACAAAAATATTTAAAACACTTGATATGCTTTCCTCCATTGCTGACATGGATTCCTTGCTCAGTGTAATTTCATGGCTCCAAATACAGTGGTTTCCCTCTGGTACCTCGTCCAGTTGGCTGCTGTTCATGTGTGACCATTGACTTGTTGGCAAAATGATTAATTGTCATAGCCAAGTCCAACACTATCCTTACCACAAGCACTGACATATGAACATATCCAGCAGGAGTTCCTAGTTAGCAATTGGAAATAGGTATGGAATGGTTTTCTGCTTTATAACCTAGGGTATTGAGGCTAATTATAACACCCTTATGTCAATTTGGACAACAGTAACCAACTTGATGACATCAAATGTAAAACCTCCTCCTCCCTGTATGGCTCAGTATTATGCTAGTCCATTTATTTACTCCATGATCCATGAGGTTATCATTTGCAAATAAAGGTCCATGGAATGAAAAAAGGATTTTAACTCAGAACCCTGCTTCTTCCACCAGTTTACATTCTACCCTAACATAAATTTTCCTTACCCCTTCCATTTAATTTAGAGAACATTCCCATCACAAAACTATTCAAACAATTACACTATTCATTTCTGGCTTGCTGCCCCAATAGTATAGTAACTATAATGTCTCACAGCATGTTTGACCATCTGACTCTATGCAGTAAAATCAGTAACATTTATGCCTATAACCTTCAGCCCAACCAGGTGTCCAGTTTGTGCTCAAAACCCAAGACAATAACAAGTGCAGCTCTTGTGAATGTTTTCTTGAACAGGGGCTCCCAAATTGTCTCACAATCCTTGATGAGGCTGTGGGATGTAATATCCAAAACCGAAACTGAAAAGGAGACTCTGTCCCAAGGTCCCATGCATGCACCTAATTTTTATTTTCCAGCTCACTGAAGGGGAATGACAGGCCATCCTCAATGGGAATGCTGATTGGAGGACCAGTAAGTGGGGGAGGAAGGACATGTTGCAGTTGGAGGGTTGTGTTGAGAGGCTGGGGCCAGGAAGTAGCCTCTACCTGCCTGCTGGAAACTCCTAATCTCCTTATTGGCATGATGCTTTTCTAATTGGTGGCTGATGCCAAGTGGAGGGATATCACAGAAGATTTTTTTGAACTGATGGATCAATGGACTGCCAAAATCTGGACTTTATTGATTCTCCCTGCAACTGAAATATGATGGGCTTCCTGCCTATATCACAAACATATTTGGAAAATTAAATGAACTAAATGAAAGATTGCAAGGAAAAAACCCAAACATCCTGCAACTGAATGATCAGCTCATAACATTCGTGAGGAAAATTGAGTTTTGAGTAATATACTGAAGTTGCCCCATCCTTGTGAAGACCAACCACCTTACTTTGAACCCTTTTGCCCTGATTTGGATATGACAACATTTGTTTGGGTCCAAACTCTTCAGTGTCAGCTTGACCGGCTGGATTTGCCCACAGCTGAAATTACACAACTTATTGAAATGTTACGTGATTGATCTTTGCAAAACACACTTTTCTGACAGAATTCTGATTTGGTGTAAAAACTGACTATCCAAACCCAGATCACTGCTTACATGGCGAATGATGGTTCCTTTTCTCAGTACGTATTTTTGTGAAGCTGGATTTAGGACACTGTTCTGTATTAAACCTCGATATTGATCATGCCTTCATAAGATGTCACATTGGAGATATGGATATAGACTATCACCAGACTGCCAGTTTTGAGGGACTGTGTCACAACATGCATGTCTGTGCGTCTCGTCAAGTCCAGTGCTCTTTAATAATACAGCAGCGAAAATTAGTATCCAGCTGTTTTATCCTATTTTGGCACTTTAATAATGCAGTAGTGAAGTTATTATCTTGATGTTTTGTTTAATTTTGGCATGAACAATGCAGTAGAGATGGTCATTATCCTGTTTTATTTTTGCACTAATAATACAGTAGTGAAGATCATGTTCTTTTTTCGATTTCGGCACTTCAGTAATGAAATAATGAAGGTTACTATCATGCTGTTTTGTCACATTTTGGTGCCCCCCACCCCCACCCACTGGGCTCAGCAACTTAAAACCTGAAGGCCATCTTCAACCCTACCACTCAACATCTTTGGAGTCCCACTTGGTTCAAGGCAATAAAATGGGGTCTCGTGGGGAAAATGTTTGGGAAACAAAACCCTAGAATTATTCTTGTTGCTCTTTTTCATACTTTTGTCTGCAATTTGATTGCTCAATTTTGAAAACTCGTTGTTATTCAATACGTAAAACACCAAGGCCCACCCACAACAGGTTTTCCAGCAAGAGAGGTAGGTCGTTTTTGGCCGGTGTGTTCCCTGGCTGGTGAGCAACGCAAAGGGCATTGACTTTGGCAAGACTGGGAGATCCAGCCCATGACAAATTGTGACCCGCTGCAGTGTTGTGGTGAGGGTGGGGGGAGAGGAGCATAAAATCCTGGTGTAAGGTTTCAACATAATTCTGAAGCTAGTTTTAATTTTACTTCCAACTTTACCTGTATGCAAATTAACAATTTTAAAGAAATGTTTTAATGGTAGACCTGACACAAATCACAGTGGAAATTAGCATGTGGGTTTAAAAATTGGCTTAGCAATCATATGCAGTTTGCAGTCTTACCAGTCCCTTTGCAGTGGCATTAACTGGATCAAGTTCAGAAAGGGCACGAGCCAATTAGTATATTTAAAGTAGCATTTAAATATGCATAGCCTGTTTGACACCGAGCACATGCGATCTTCTGGGCTTTGGACACAGCACGTGAGCAGCGAGAATCGGTACTGGTCTCCACCAGTGGAGATCTGGTGCAACGGCCATGCCAGGAACTCAGAGGCCATTGAAGCTGCTGGGTGGTCTGTGACATAGCTGGGCATCAAGTAGTGACCACATGGCAGTGGCCATCAGACACCCTGGCAGTGGGCATCACACACCCTGGCAGTGGGCATCGCACACCCTGGCAATGGCCACCAGACACTCCGTCAGTGGCATTTGGGCACCGCCAATGTGCTAGGGCAGTGCCAAGGGGATGGACCATGGAGGCTATGAAATGGGACTCCTTTGGGGGCACCATGCAGCGGGGGTCATGATGGGGGGCATGGCACGGAGGTCAGGGAAGGAGATCCATTGGAAGGGCCCCGATGTCCTGATGCCGGTGACCCATGTCAGGGAAGGAGTGGCAGAACATGCCACCAATGAGGAAGGGGATCCCGATATCCATTGGGGTGTGGTGGGGGATCTCCCAGTGCATTGTGGTATTGGGGCACTCTGCAGAATAGCTCCCGAGCGCTCAGAAGCTGGGCTCACCGGCATGTTTAGGCCCTGTCTATCTAGTACTGGCACTCATCACTCTCCCAAAACATGATTGTGGGCGGGATTTTACAGGCACGTCCACCCGAGGTTTGTACGGCCCCACCCAAGGCCAAGGGAGAGTGCCATTCTCCGAACCTTGGGGCGGACATGCCGGTAAAAGACCAGTCTACGTGTGCCATGATTGCAGTGCGGAGTGTGGATCATGACAATTGTTTTCACCATCCTGACACTTTTGGGAAAATTCCGTCCATTGGCCAGAGGTTTCCAGCAATTCTGGGCGGAGAAGTGGCAGATGGACTTCAACGCAGATAAATGTGTAATGGTCCATTTTGGCAGGTCCAATGGGATGAAGGAGTACAATATCAAGGGTGGGACTCTTAGCAGTGTTGAGAAGCAGAAGGACCTTGGGGTCCGGGTCCATAGGACTCTTAAATCGGCCTCGCAGGTGGAGGATGTGGTCAAGAAGGTGTATGGTGTACTAGCCTTCATTAATCAAGGGATTGAGTTTAGGAGTCGGGAGGTAATGCTGCCACTTTATAAGACCCTTGTCAGACCCCACTTGGAGTACTGTGCGCAGTTCTGGTCACCTCACTACAAGAAGGATGTGGAAGCTATTGAGAGGGTGCAGAGGAGATTTACAAGGATGTTGCCTGGATTGGGTGGCATGCCTTATGAAGATAGGTTGAGGGAGCTAGGTCTTTTCTCCCTGGAGAGATGAAGATTGAGAGGCGACGTGATAGAGGTTTATAAGATGTTGAGAGGTATAGATAGGGTGGATTCTTGGAGGCTATTTCCCAGGGCTGAAATGGTTACGACAAGAGTTCACAGGTTTAAGGTGCTGGGGAGCAGGTACAGAGATGTCAGGGGTAAGTTTTTCACTGAGGGTGGTGAGTGAGTGGAGTCGGCTGCTGTCGATGGTGGTAGAGGCAAACTCGTTGGGGTCTTCTAAGAGACTTCTGGATGAGTACATGGGATTTAATGAGATTGAGAGTTATAGATAGGCTTGGTAGGTATGGATATGAACGGCACAACTTGAGGGCCAAAGGGCCTGTTTGTGTTGTAGTGTTCTATGTTCTAATTCATGCTGGCAGGATTCTCTGGTCCTGCTGTGCACAATGGAGATTTGGCTAAGTGCCAGATTCTCCAAGCTCACATGCAGCGGCAATGGGACATGAATGGCTCTTATAGTAAATGCAGTGGATACAACAGGATTAGGCAAATACATGGCCTGGAGTTGGATAGAAATCCAAATGTAAATGGTGGAATGATATTATAGAGATGGAAATGAATTGAAAGTGCAGAGTGACATGACTCAGAATCTGGAGTATTTTAGAAATGAATATCCTTTCCCTGTGTCGCTATGACACGTAGTATTAGAATCATGGAATAGTTACAGCACTGGAGAAGTCCTGTGGGTGCATTTGGCAGCTCTCTGCTAGAACAATCTACCCAGTCCCACTCCTTCAATCTTTCTTGTAATCTTGCATTTTTTCTCTTTGTGTTTATCCAATTCCTTTTTGAAAACCACAATTGAATTTGCCTCCAAAACACAATAAGGCAGTGCATTCTAGATCTTAACAACTCACTAAGTAGAACTGTTTTCCTCATGTCACCATTGATTCTTTGGCCCATCACCTTAAATTACTGTCCTCAGATTTTCAACAAATGGGAATAGTTTCTCCCTATCTACTCCCGTTATGATTCTGAAAACATGATAGCCACCTGCTATCTTCTCAACCTTCGCTTCTCCAAAGAGAACAACATCAGCTGTTCCAGTCAATCCACATAACTGAAGTCCTTCAGCTCATAAACCATTATTGTAAGTCTTTTTTGTAACCTCTATAAAGCCTTTACATCTTTCTTAAATTGTGATGCCAGAATTGGATATAGTATTCTAGTTGAGGCTAAGCATTTTATAATTGTTCATCATAAGACCCTTGCATTTATACTCCATACCTCTGTTATAAAGTCCAGGATCCCAAATACCTTTTTAAACACCTTCAATCATTTGTGCACATCCCAACCCCTTTAGAATTGTACATGATTTTGCATTGCCTCTTCTCTTTCTTCCTACTGGGCAGCATGGTGGCACAGTGATTAGCATTGCTACCTCACAGCCCCAGAGACCCAGAGTTCAATTCCCGGCTGGGTTACTATCTGTGTGGAGTCTGCATGTCCTCCCTGTCTCTGCATGGGTTTCCTCTGGGTGCTCTGGTTTCCTCCGAAAGACGTGCTGGCTAGGTGCATTGACCATGCTAAATTCTCTCTCAATGTACCCTAATAGGCGCCAAAGTGTGGCGACTAGGGGGATTTTCACAGTAACTTCATTGCAGTGTTAATGTAAGCCCTACTTGTAACACAAATAAATAAGATGTATCACCTCACGTTTTTCTGCATTACATTTCATCTGACATGTGTTTGCCCAGTCCAACCAACCTGTCTATATCTTAAAGCCTAGACCCACAACTTCACCATTCACAATATTTCCAAGTTTTGTGTCATCTGAACATTTTGAAATGATGCCCCATGCATCCAAATACAGACCATTAACATTTATCAAGAAAATCAGGATCCTAATACCAATTCTTGGGGAACACCATTGTAATACCAACTTCCAGTACAAAGAAACAACTGTTCACCACTATTCTGTTTCCTATGACTCAGCCAACTTTGCCTTGCTGCTGCCACTCTCCCTTTTATCCCATGGACCTTAACTTTGCTGACAAACTGCTGCTTGGCATTTTATCACATTACACAACAACTGCATTGTCCTCATTAACCCTCTCTGTTAGCTCATCAAAAAAGCTCAATCAAGTTAGATAGGCATGATTTGTCTTTGACAAGTTCATGCTGGCTTTTCTTAATGAATCCACATTGTACAAGTGACTTTTAACCTTGCCCTGAAGTATTGCTTCTAAAGGCTTTCCCAATACCAAACTGACTGGTCTATATTTGCTGGAGATAGTTTCATGATGGATAATATCATGTTTTGTATAAGGGTGCAATATTTTCAGTTCTCTGGCACAACTCCAGTATCTAAAGAAAAGATTGCAAGATTATAGCCAATAACTCCACATTTTTTTTACTTCCCTCAGCATCCTTGGATGCATCCCATCTGATACTGGTAACTTATTATCTTTAAGTGCACCCTTTCCTTTCCATTATCTCATCTTTATTACTTTTTGGTCCATTCAGTGTTTTAACCACCTTCTCTTTCACAATGACTTTGGCAGTATCTTCTTTGGTGAGGACAGATGCAAAGCATTGAGTTTAGTTTCAGATATTCCCTCTGCTTCCACTTTTGTTCCTTAATCAGCCATATCCCCCTCTTACTATCCTTTTACAATTTAGATTTCTGATTCCCTTTTATGTTATCTGCCAATCTCTTTTCATGCTCTCTTTTTGCCATCTCTCTCATGGAGTCAAGGGTAAATCAACATTCAAGAAGGCAAAGAAAAGTTTGTCATCTGTTAAGTGAATAAAATTTGAAGTATAAAGCAACTGCATCATACAATTTCAGATCCCTGGTTTGTTGAAAGTCACATATTGAACGTCCGGCAGTGAGGATGTTTATTTTAAAGGCTTACATAAATTCTTAAATACTAGTGATGTTTTGTACAATTCATACCATGCCTAGAGTAGAAAATTCATACCTCAACATCATGGTTTTTCTGTCAGAGTAAGTACTTTAAACATTACTTTCCAAGTCAATATCAGGTCTCGGAATAGACGTAACAAACTACAGCATCAGTTTGAATTTAACCATTTCAGATCAAAACAATTGGTTGTATTTTTTTGGACAATAGTTGTTAGTAATGAAACTGCTGTTGCCATTTACATCTCCTTTGGGCCTATCTTTTGTTTATCTTTTTCTCCCATTACATTGCACCTTTTTGTCATTTAATCTCTTCTGCCTTTCACTCTTTCACACACCATCCCTTTTGCTCTTTTCTGCCTCACTTTGACTTCTATACTTGCTTAAAATCTGACTTTCCTTCAGTGCTGATGACAGGTCACTGACCTGAAAGGTTAACTTGGGAATGTTAATTCTGTGTTTCTTTCTCCACAGAGTATTTCCAGCATTTCCTGTTCTTAGGTCGCAATAGCTTGATTCAGTTGATCATACTTTAGTGTCTGAATCAAATTTTCCATCTTCCAAAATATAAGCACGTCATCAAGATAGACGTTTTATTGCTGCAATATCGAAAAAGCCAACCTGTAGATGTGATATAAAAGCAAAATACTCCAGATGCTGGAAAACTTAAATGAAAATAAAGTGCTGGAAAAACTCAGCAAATATAGCAGGAAAGGAAAATTGAGTTAGCATTCTGAGTGCAATATGGCTCTTCCTCAGCACCCTTACTTTAGATGTGATGTTAAACTGAGGCCCATCTGCTTGTTCCTGTTGGATAGCGGGGTATAAAAAATCCCTTGCATTGTTTGAAGCGAACTGTCCCAATGTCTTCAATCAACACCTCCAAAACCCAATTAACTGATCATTCATCATCTCTTTTCTGTTGTTAAACGGTACTATGCAAATGTAAATTTATTCTTTTTATAAAGTTATATTTAGTCAGAGTAGTATTTTGGAACCATGTTGCATGAGTTTAGTGTAGTGTACTATTAGTGTGGTACAACAGCTGTAGTAAGTCAAAGCCACAATGCCAGCCTGGAGTATTACCAATGTTGCTATTGTATAATGTTATTCCTTTAGCTTTCACATCACGATTCAAGTGTATAATTGAGTATTAGCATATGGATTGATGAAAAGGAGCAACAAAGAAAACATACACAAAATTAATGCAGTGCAATATTAGCCAGAAATGTTACAGCCTTTGTTCTACAGTTTGAGATTATCAGCACCTAATGAGGAGAGGCCTGTTCTATCCTGTGAGTTACAATATTACTGCATCTAGCAATGATATCTAAAGATGCAGGTTCTGTAGTGGATTAGGGGGTCTTTGAGCTGATTAAAGCGCAAGTTGATGGCCACAGCTTTAATCAGCTCACAGACGCCTATCAGAGAGAAGAGCTTGCAGATTCAGTTACTGCAGCCATTAGTAGACAACTGTGTTCCAATCCATTGCTGTCCATGACAGCACTGCTTAGAAGTAATCTCAGAATGCTCTTAATGGCTATCAGAATTAAAGGGGTATTGCTTTCATGAAAGTATGTTTGACAAATCTTTTTTCATTTATTTAGAGACATATCACCAGATGATTTAAGTTACACTGAAAATTATACTTCTGTCAAATAGTTCTGCAATTCTCTTCTCAATTTTTTGTTCCTTGCCACTTTCAGCGGTTTAGTGTGAAGCTTCGGGTATTTCTGCTAGTAGTGACTCAGGGACAGTTCACTGATGTTACATGAACAGAAAGCAACTCACAATTCCATTGTGACAGGGCTCCTGATTCTTTAAGAGCTTGTCTGACCTCAACGTCCCTACAAAATCACTCTATCCCAGCAAGTGCAAAAGCATAGAATGATGCAAAAGTGCAGTATCCTGCAATTTTGAAAATCAGAGGAATCGAGAGACATTAGGTTTTTGATGCTAATATGAATACATTTGTATATCCCAAAGCACTGATACATTAATAAGGTTTGATGGTCCTCAGTTAGTGCCTCGATAATTCAGATGTTGTTTGGCCAAAGGTTTTTATATCTCTTTTTTATTATTGAGAAAAGTACAAGTCAATAGTGCAGATACCACCTCAGATTTTACAAAAAAAAGGAATAGGAGAGAGGGTGAGATGTATCAAAGGGTGCTATTTATACACAGGCAATCTCAGTCACTGTCCACAGCGACATATGCTTCTTATTTGATATTTTAACATTTGGTTTTTATAAAACTCAAGTAGTACTCAAACCGGTTGCCAAGTATTAGAAGATAGATGAATAAAACATGAACGGAAAGAGCATTTTCCATCTGCAGAAATAAATTAAAAACAGAAGTTTAGTTACCAAAATGTAATATTTTACTGTTTTTAACCTGACATGCTACTCTTGTCGTCAGTGTGACTGTCACTAGGATTGTGATGTATGTTAAGTATGTATTTGTTCTGTTTATGTACCTTTAACATAGTACATTTTGCAGAGTTTGGTTGATGCTCCCACTGCTTGTCACCATGGAGATCTGTTTTGTTGAATACGCGAATAAGAATAATTTTTCTTTTTGGTTTTGCAGCTGATTTGTTCATTGTTAATCAGTTTATTGTCCATATCCAAGAATCTAACAAGTACAAATAGCCAGATTCACTGTCCTAAACCATTATTTATTATTATAATTCGAAAACAGCACATAGGACTTCTCTATAAGTAGTGGTTAGAGATAATTGTCGCCAGCTATTTAATTAATGAGAGCTTGTAGTGGGTTTCTATATTGAACAGTGACTCATGATTCTGTGGAATTGTATGCAAGAAGGTTCCCTCCACGTGGTAACGATTTTAATATATATCTCTGTGGAAACTTTAGGACCTGGATACAATATAGACCAGGGGTGAAGGTGGGCAACAGAGCATTGGATAAAAGGTATAGAAGGTTGAGTTTCCTTTGCATACTATGGAGTCGAGTGATTAACAAGTTTGACTTCTATTTGGGTGGGGAGCACTCCGAAATGGGCTGCAGGATCAGGTAGGCCCTGCCCCCGACTCCAGAGGTTTTTATATGGGGGGGTGTGGTCTAATAGGTGGAACTTGGGCAGTCAAGGAAACCTTCCTGTTTCTCCTGACCCACAAGCAGTGCTGTGAAGGCATTTACTTTCTCCCTGAAGTTATCCTTGCCTCCCTTCATTTGCTGGGCTTCCCAAGTCTTATGAATCCTGATTGCCAATTATGAAGCTTACAAATCTAAGGCTGCCAGCCTTATTAACATATTTAAATTGACAATCTGCCTCATGGGAGAGGGTTGGTTCCCTGTCTCTTGTCCTGCCTCCATAAAGTCCTGAAGTGGGTGGGTTAGAGGCTGACTGGGGTCAAGGTTGAGAGCTTTAAAATTTTCATATCCCCCACCCCACCCCACCTCCACTTCCCAATCCACCTGTTTGTGTTAAAACTTCTGCTTGGTTTCAGCTATCACACGCTGTAAGTTTCTTCAGGACCCCTTCCTCTCCGATGCTGTAACTTTGGCAGAAGTTCTTTGGAAATCTTACCCTTATGCATAAGCTGGAATTTCACTGAACTTCTACCAAAATCACGGTAGCCGTTGGAGAAGCCCCAAGGAAATTCATGACCTCTGATTTAAAAAAACGAGCCATTTCTGAGACTGAAATATTTAAAAGCCGTGAGATAATGTTTAGAACATAAGAAATAGGAGCAGGATTAGGCCATCTAGCCCTTCGAGCCTGCCCTGCCACTCAATAAGATCATGGCTGATCTGAAGAGGATCAGTTCCACTTTCCTACTTTCTCCCCATAACCCATAATTCCCTTGTCTGTCAAAAACCTATCTACCCGTGACTTAAATATATTTAGCGTGGTAGCCTCCACCACTTCAACAGGCAGAGAATTCCAGAGATTCACCACCCTTTGAGTGAAGAAGTTCCTCCTCAACTCCGTTCTAAACTGCACCCCCCCTTATCTTGAGGCTGTGCCCTCTAGTCCTGCTGTCCTTTCTGAGCGGGAAGAATCTCTCTACCTCTACCCTATCCATCCCCTTCATTATCTTATACGTCTCTATAAGATCCCCCCTCATCCTTCTAAACTCCAACGAGTACAGACCCAGTCTATTTAGCCTCTCCTCATAGTCTAACCCCCTCATCTCCAGTATCAGCCCAGTGAACCTCCTCTGCACTCCCTCCAAGGCCAAAATATCCTTGCGCAAGTGCGGCGACCAAAACTGCACACAGTACTCCAGCTGCGGCCTCACCAGTGCCCTGTACAGTTGCAGCAAGACCTCCCTGCTTTTATATTCTATCCCCTTCGCTATAAAGGCCAGCATCCCATTCGCCTTCTTGATCACCTGCTGCACCTGCAGACTGGGTTTTTGCGACTCATGCACAAGGAACCCCAGGTCCCTCTGCACCGTAGCGTGCTGCAGCTTTTCTCCCTTTAAATAGTAATCCCTCCTACTATTATTTCTGCCAAAGTGGATAACCTCACACTTGCTAACATTGTACTCCATCTGCCAGGTCCTCGCCCACTCACTCAGCCTATCCAGATCCCTCTGCAGACTTTCCACACCCTCCGCACAATTTGCTTTTCCAGTCATCTTTGTGTCATCAGCAATGACCATCAGTTTATCTAAAGACCATTTACATTTTTTTAGTGACTTTGCATAGATCTTGTAATATGGTATTTCAGTATTTTGTCATGAAATATTAAATTTATAAAAACCTGCCATTTCAAATCAGTAATTTTCCTGAAATCTGCTTATGTAATTGTAATCATTGTTTGAAGGGATTAATATTATGTACTTTTAGGTAAGCTAGCGTTTTTGTGTTTACTTTCAATAATACTGATTATTAAATTACTTAATTAAAAAAATATATTAATAGGGCATTGGTGAGACCATATCTAGTGTAATGTGTATAGTTTGTTTCCTTGGGAAGGAGCACACCTGCATTGAAAGCAGTTCAGAGAAGGTTCACTTGGCTGATTCCTGGGTCGAGGGGGTTGACTTCTGAGGAAAATTTAGGGCTTGGATTCAATCTTGCCTGTGGCTGGGATTCTACAGTCCTGCAGCAGTGAGTGGAGATTTGGCTGAGCATCAAATCCTCAGTTTTCACTGGCAGTAAGGGTGGGATGTCCAACATGAGAAAATCCCAGGCTAGGCCTCTAGTCATTGGAGTTTAAAAGAATGAGAGGTGATCTTATTGAATGATAAGATTCTAAGGGAGTTTGATAGGGTATTTGCCAAGAGAATGTTTCCTCTATGGAAGAGTCTACAACTAAGGGGAACAGCCTAAAATTAAGGAGTCTTCCATTTAAGATAGAAATGAGGAAGAATTTCTTCTCTCAGCGCGGCATTAATCTTTGGAATTTTCTTCTTGAGATACCAGTAGAAGCTTGGTCATTTAATGTGTTCAAGACTGAATTAGACATTTTTTGATCTACAAATGAGTTAAGGATTGTGGGTTGTGCGTGCACAGACAAGAAAGTGAATTTAAGGCTAATGTCAAATCATCCATTATATTATTGAATGGTGAAGCAGCCTTGAGGAACCAAATAGCCTCCCTATTTCTTACGTTCTTGAGATCCTTTTCTGTGCGCACTCTTAAGAGTTATCTAATTCTTATTTCCTCTAATGTCACATTTCCACCATCATATTTTGTTAACTGGCTCAGTACTTTAAAAATGTGGCTAATCCAAACTGAAAAAGTGGCGAATGTGCATAGGCAAAGTGTGAGAGAAGTTAGAGACATGTGCATGCGCACACGCACAAAATCTGAGTCGCATTCTTCCTGCTCGCTTATGCTGCGGGTTTCTGGATTGAATCTCTGCAGGGATCCATGTTTTGATGTGCCAAATTGTTTGACTCTAGACCAGTCCCAACTCACCAATTGGCAGTATCCTAATCTAGAGATGAAATATTTGGTATCATTGCTGCCATCTTGTTCAGTAGAAGCATTATTTAGCCACATTGACTATACATTGCTAATACTTTAATGCAACTTCAGTTTTGTTTAAGCCATATTGAGAAATTGATCACTTTCACTTTTGCCCCTCTTCACAAACAAGTATAAAGTTAGACGTACAAGAAATCAGAAACAGTTTAAAATTCCCTCTGTGCTTCAAGGATGAATGGCTTTTCTTCGGTTGACTACAAATGGGGGATGGTGGCACATGTCCTGACTGCTGAGCTTTACTTATCAAGTAAGATTTTACTACACTGCCTTAGGAAGTGTAAAAATATGGTCACTCATACTTTCTCTTTCATCTTATTTTACAAGGGCTACAGCTACACAGAGAGGTCAAGTCATATTCAAGGATGCTCTGGTTCAGCAGCTGTGTGAGCAAGGAGGTAAGAGAAAACCAGTTCATGTTGTTACCTGGAAAATAAACTGCCTTTTCTCCTATTTTAGATCAAGCAGCAGAATTTGTACATCTACAGCTCATGGAAGTTCTCAACCTTATTTTGCTTTAAAGAAGTTGCACTCATTTCTTTCAATTATGTGGAGAGCAAAACTCGACTCCAGCTATATTGTTCATTTGATGAGCCTTTCCACAGGATGCTTCGCAACCAATTTTTGGTGTGGCATCTTTGTTGGGTTGGAATCCATGGGCACCAGGCCACCTCCAGGACTTTCTTGTGGTCATTCATGCTTGAACTTTATTAGAAACTGGCTATTTCACAACAAGAGGCATCACAATAGCACTTTCTCTATTCCCACTTATACACCTCCATAGAAACTCAGTAATGATCGAAAAGCAGCAAGTGCAGCTCATTTCCTCTTCCTAACTTGTGGCTTGGTGTGCTGCTACCTCGACATATCAACCATCTCACCATTGACTGCGAACTCACCCTGACATTTCCGTGGCGTATGTAGCTTAACTATTTATTACTAACTTGCTGAAGAAGTGCTTCCATGCCATTTTTAAAGGTATTTACTGCTTGCTTGAGCCCAACAGAGCCCTCACCCCCTGCAGAAAGTAGTGCCACAGATAAGATGATAACTCAGTGCCATGCTGAGTCTGGTTGCCAGAGGATCTGTAAGAGTTGCCCAACCTAACTTGCCCTCCGATTTTCCTACTGGCAGGGTATTATAGTGATATGGCTGAAATCAGGGACTGGGAGGGTGAACAGTTAATACCTCAAATCTGCACCTTAACCATGCAAATGGTATTTCAATGGATTTCCAGTGAATGGTCCCATCATGATATTCAGCAGTGATGATTGGTAACTTAGTGTGAAATCTGAACAGAGTTCAAATCATAACAATTATGATTCAATGAGGATTATTAATCCACATAAATATGAACTACTTCTGTTGAAATCCTGATTGCTTTTGTGAATTATTTATGCTAATTTTATAATGAAGGATGTAGGTTAAGTGAAAGCTCAGACTGCCCTTTAGAAATTGAGTGGCAAACATTTTAGGAGGTTGGGGGAAAAAAAGAAGCAAAAACCATAACACATTGGTTTTGTATTTTGTAAATGATAGTGTAATTCCAGAGCAAATTGACTTCAGAACACCTGTTACCCATCAATTTTGTTCTTTAAGCAGATTTTCCTTAGGATTGAACTGGCATCTTGCTGACATGCTCCGCTGTGGGAGATTTGAACTGAGTTGTTATCTGGGACATATTTGGCATTCAGATAATGGAACAAGACAGCATACCACTGGATAGCTAATTAGTTCATTGATGATATCTGCAAGGATAGAACTTGCATTGGGAATGGGGATCATTCAGATAGGATCAGATAATGATTGAAACTGCATGAGGAGTTAGGGTGATCCTATCTGGACTATAGTGGGAAGCGTAAAAACAAAATACGGTGGATGCTGGAAATCTGAAGTAGGGATTACATGGGGAAACAGAAAGTGCTGGAAAAACTCTGCGGAGAGAGAAACTGAATTAACGTTTCGAGTCTACTTCAGTGGGAAGCAAAGCCCTAAGCTAATATGCTGCATGCTTCGAGCTAGTTAAACTGCATCTGGAGTCTCCTAGCCTTAGTTGTTGCTTAAGGGTACGGAGAGGGACAAGGTACACTGTAAAATAAACAGACAATTATATGGATTTCTGAGTAGAGATAGTTAGGGATCCTTAAGCTTGGTAACGGGTTTGCACACCTTAGAATGCTGTACAGCAAAGAGAGCGATATTTCTTCATGCATGCCACAAGCCTTGCCCAGTTGTCAATGTTGTCTATAAATGGCCAGTCTCACACTAAAAATGTCAGGACAATATTGCACAATTAATATTGGGGAACTCAGAGACTGAATTAATGAAAAATGTCAGATCAGCTATGACGAATAGCTACTTGTTCAAGGTAGTGGAGAACTTCCAGGTATGGAACCATATCTCAGCAAAGGTATACTTTAAGGAAGAAATGACAGAGAAACGGAGGAGGGAAATGATTTAATACTGGAATTGAAGTGATGATCCTGAAGCCTTTGCCTTGCGGTTAAGCTGGGAATGCATTGAACATAAATAAATTCAGTTCAACTCTGTCAAGGTGTAGACAGGGCAGTAAAATGCCTGATAAAGCATTCTCATCTGTCATGGAGAAGGAGACAAATTCAAGTGGAACTCCTGATTGCTCTGTCAATTATTTCTTGAAATGTATGTATTAATCTATTGCAGCATTCTGGACAATTTGCAATATGTTACAATGATCGGTAAATGGCCTTCCATTGACTCATCATTTAATCCAACTCAATTAAAGGGTTATTACATCCATTAGCTCTCCTCAAAGTGAAATTTTGGCTCAGCTCCAAACTGTGAGTTTGTACTTGGATGAAATGTAAATATATTAGAGCACCCTTTCCGAGCCAGCAGAGCTCAGTATGGGGACAGGTTTACACTGCTAATTCCTGCTCCCATCCATTGTTTTATTCTATAAATAACACACTGCCATAGAATTTCCTAACAGTCAGTGCAAGTTATTTCTTGGTAAACATTCAGGAAACTACATCACAATTGTTAATCATATAATCATCAGCCTTGTGCTGTCAGAAGCCTAAAACAGACTCTAAACTAACTAAGATCTTGGCACTAAAAAGTATGCAACTTAAAAACTGCCAAACAAGTGATTTCAACTTTCATTACATGTATTTGTGAATAGCCTATTTTTCAACCTCATTGATATTCGGTCCTCATTTCTCTCCTTAATTTTATATTTCCGTTATAAATTCCTGTGTTCCTATATACAATGGAAATTGCCTATGTAAATTTGTATTTGCATCTGCTGAGCATTGGAACATTTCCACTGGGGTCTGAGGGAGGAGAGATTTTGAGGGGAGAGGGGGCTGAATTGGGGGTTGGGTCAGGGCATCCTCATGCCTCTGTAATGTGGGGAATGGTGACCCATGATTTTAGTGATGATGGGGGAGACTGTCCCTCTTTTCTGAGGTGTTGGTGGTGCTCCTCTGGACCCTCAAAGTCTTTCCAGGGGGATTCAGGTGAATGGTGGGGGGTTGGTGAATAGGTTGTCAATTAGCAGGTTTGCATAATTAACAGGTTGCTGCCCGTTGTGGGTGGGAATCCAATGGGGACTGGCAGTGCAGGTTGGGTGAATCCTGATTGTCTTGATGCCTACTCACGCACTTATGATATTATCATAAGTCTGATTGTCTGAATGTATACTCACACACTTACGATATTATCCTTGTAAAGCTTCTCTGAATCATCTCCAGTACAAGTATATCTATCTTATAATGGCAATAATAATGCATCAGTAACACTGTTTTTATTATCATTTAGACATTGTCCCCAGTGTCTCATGTAAAATAGTGATGTATTCTATTTCTTGCCCTTCAGAAGTAAGTAGGGGATTTAAGATACCAATAAGAATCTGACATTTTTAAGGAAGTACGTACATTTTTTTCACATAAAATTCAATATCTTTATTGTTTTCCCGAATGGATTGTTGAATCCAAAATAATTCAAGCTTTAGATTCTGTTATTAAATAGTGACACCTGATTACCAATTGATACTCCTTGTGTCTGCCTTGATGCCAGTTCTGCCAAGAGAGTCATCGTTAGTGGGCAGGAATATTCAGCCTACTCACATCTAGGGAAGTGACAGGGTAAAAAAAAATTCTTAATGAAACCTTTCTTGTGCTGAGTGGATGTAGGTAGCTTGCTGACACAACAGATGAGCTAAGTCATCCTGCAGTAATAAGCCACCATTTGAAGTTTTAAAGTGCGTCATTGATTGAGCTGCTTACGTGAAAGGCATGAGCCAGACAATCTGCACAATTCTGATGCACGATTGTCCCAAGTACTGAGCCTGCTCTGAGAACTGAGAGCTTTCAAAAAAAAATCGAGACCAGAGTTTCCCTGGACTTCTGGCAATCCAAGGATCGAAAACAAATATTTCAACACATTTACTTTGCCTTTCTTAATATTTGACAGACGGATGATGCTAAAATTACAGTTTTCATTACTGTATCACCATCAGTGCAGAATTGATGGACACAGTTATTCAATTTTATCATACTTATAAGCAAATAAAGTTATTAATCAACCATGTGGTTCAAAAATGAGCAAAGTAATTTCCCAGTTAGTGCATAGGCTGAGATTTGCCTGAAGAAAATGCACATTTTAAAGGATAAGTGAAACTATGGTTCAGGATTTAGAGAAATGCTATTATATTTGCATCTTTAATTTGTAAACTATTACAGAGGACAAGAATAGAACCTGTGCAGAAGACCATCGCACTAGCTGCCTGCTGAATTGAAACACAACATTTGAGAAATTTTGAGTATTTTCCAGGTGTAGAGAAAACATTTCTATCTCGTATACTTTAATCTGTAGTCTGTGTAAGGCCAAGAATGTTCCCTAGATTTATAGCATTTGCAAGCAGAATAATGATTAAGGTTAGGTATAATTTTCTTCAATTGCTAGCAAAATTGAAATGCGCAGAAACAAAGTAGACCTCAGGATATGAGTGCCTCAGTCCGTAGCTCATTAAAGATCAACCCATTGACTCTTAATAACTTTTTAAATTATTTGCAAGCAGTTGAATGAATCAGAATGACAATTCATTCAGGCTAATAACCCAGGGCAAGTTTCTGAAGGTCTGTTGAGAACAAAAAAGATTTGGAACATTTATTCTTGAAACATTAAACTTTTATACCAAGGCTGTCTCTCATATTTTGGCATTTTAATAAATGTATTCAGCCCTGGATGTAATTTTTTTCGGACATAAATGTTTCATTTTTCCCTGAATATAATAGTTAATTTCAAAGTTAATTATTTAATAGAGGTATAGATTCTCTGAACATGATTATTAAATCCATCTAATAAAAGATTAATCATTTTCCCTCCATGTTAATGACTGTGCAAATACAGAATGTGGGGAATTTTTATGTTTAATAGTTATACAGCTTTCGGCAGTTACCTGAAGATCCCATTATTGTAAAACTTACCGATGGAGAAACCTTTCTCAAATAAACTTGAAAATAACAAACCATGTCTCTGAATTTCGATATCCAGTACAAAGGCATGTTTTACATCTGAGAGGGTTTGTTGCAAGAGGCAGGTTTTTCCAACAGGATTGATTGGCGATTGAATCCCTGCAGGGACCAATGCCACTTCCTTTCACCTAATGTTTTATGGATCACTTGTCAATTACATTGGAATTTTCTGCAGACTTGCCTTGTAATTCAAAACACTGCTGAAACTAGTTTATCTGAGAACCTTGAGAACACTGTTATATAGTATTTGACTGGGACAACAAAAGAAAGCAGTGTGCAAACTTAACAACACAATGATAGAATGAAAAGCATGAACAGAGCTTCATTTGTATATCTTTCTGTTTACCCAGGTATTTATTCTTAAGATTTTAGTACACTGTTTTTTATTTATATCACTTTACATGCCATTTTGAGAGAACGATATGCCCTGGGTACACGTGATAGCAGTTTAATATGGAGGGAACTGATCTCACAATACTAAATATCCCAGATTCAGCGTTTTATGAAATTCTAGGGAGAGGTACAAGGGCAGAAAACCAAAATATTGGGTCCCTGTCCCCTTTGCCCATATTTTTGAGGTCATCCCTGCGGGCATCTAACACCATCAACATGGCCATGAAGCTGCAATTCTACTTGTCCTTAGTAGTACCAACTGCAGTACATACCAGTGAAACATGTTACCTAAATTTCACTTCTTTCACCAGCACTGCCTTACATTAAGAAACTGGCCACCATATGGAAAGACCGCTTCACTGAGGAAGTGCCACAAAGGACAGGTCAGAGGCACCTGCAGGACATTGTGATGGGGAGACAATGAATGCTAGCAGGGCACATCCTTCTGTATCCACTCTACAGTCCAGTAAAGATAATGGAACTAGGCAGGCTTAGTAATGGTGGGTAAATACATGGGATCCTGTCACCCAACCAAAACTTCAGCAGACTTCTGAAACTAAATAGGTGGCAATTGGGATCTAAGCAGTGCCTTTCCCATTGCCTTCCCTGGAAATGGTTAGTGCCAGTTATCTGATTTTGAGGATTGCCCATGATAAGTGTGAATGGATTGAGTGCTGGACGCTGTCATGGGGAACTCAATTTTAAAGAATGTTTCAAATAACCACACACTTTGAACCTTACGAAAAATGAATCATTTGTGATAAATGAAAAAGAAAATGTTAACATGCCTTTAAAATTCATGAAACCCAGTGAAGGACTTAATTTTGAACATTTAATGGGATTGTGTTAAATCTTATAATGGAACACACCTCGGATTTACTTTTTGAAATATTAATGTACGAGTTCTTGTTACATTGCTACCACATTGTCCACTATTGTAATAAAGATGTTTATATTTGTTTCACATGGTTGGTAACGCTGATAATGATAAGCAGTGAAGTACCATATGGTTTTTTTTAAGGGTTTTCATGGTACTGTCGTGATGTGGAAGCAATGGGCGCACAGCACACTCCCACAAGCAGTGATACAGTAATGACCAATGTTGATTGAGGGGTAATCCATGGCCATCATGACATCCCTCCCCCTTCATTGAGGGATAATGGCCAGGGCACTGTAATAACTCTTCTCCTTTTATGCCCACCTGAGGGGGAAGTGTCTTCCTGGAATTTTGTGCTCAAGTCCCAGGGTGGGTCCTGAACCCACAATTTATTGGCCCTGAGACCAGAATGATACCAACTAAGCCATGGCTAATGGTTGAGATTAGGCTGCTGGTGGGGTAATTGACCAGATTAAATTTGTTCTGCCTCTTGCAGGTAGGGCAAACTTGGGGAATTGTGTGCTCTGTTGAATAGATTCCAGTTTAGTAGTTGGAACAACTTACCATGAGAAATATCCAATTCTGAAACGCAAGTCTTCAGCATTACAGTCAGGCCGTTATTAAAGCTCAGTCTTTGCTGTGCACTCAGCTATTTCTTGATGTCATGTGGAGCAAATCAAATCATCTGAAGACTGACATCTGTGGTGATGGGGATCTTAGGAGGAGGCCGAGATGGATCATCCATTTGGCACTTCTGACTAAAGCTTCAGCCTTACCTTTTGTACTAACGAGCTGGGCACCCCATTGTTGAGGGGAGGATGTTCATGGAGCCTGCACCTCCCATTAGTAGTTTATTGGCTACCACCATTCACAACTGAATGAGGTAGGATTGCAGAGCTTCGATCTGACCTTTTATTTGTGAGATTGCTTAACTCTGGAGCATGCTGCTGTTTAGAAAGCATATAATCCTGTGTTATAACAGGTTGTACCTTATTTTTATGTCCGCCTCTAGTACTGCCCCAGCATGTTTTCCTGTGCTCCTCATAGAGCCAGGCTGGATCACCTGCTTGTTGGTAATGAGAGAGCGAGAGATAAACTGGACTGTAAGGTTACAGATTTTGGTGGAATAAAATTCTGCTAATAGCCTGCAGTACCTCGTGGATGCCCAGTTTTGATCAACATTATCTGTTCTGAATCTATCTCTTTTTGCACAATGGAGAATATTCTCACCAAAACTGTGCGGTAGTCATAGGTGGTTACAGTATAGTAAGTGAGATTTTGCAAACCCAGGCAAGTCATGGGGGTTACAGATAGTGCGACATGAACTCAAGATCCCAGTTGAGACCGTCCTCAAGTGTGTGGAACTTGGAAAACCTCACATACTGTACTGTCTGAAGACAATACACATCTCTTTAACCTATGCCTAATGCTCTTTCCACTCACATTGTCTGCGTCTTTAAGACTTGAATAGCAGGTTAGTTGTAAAGACTTGCATTCTAATCAGTAATCAGTAAACTGTGTGTGCTGTTATATGCTCTGTCTGAGGCCAGAACTCTCCAAACACCTGACGAAGGGGCAAATCCCAAAAGCTTGTGAGTTTACTATCAAATAAATTGGTTGGACTTTAACCTGGTGTTGTGAGACTTCTTACTGTGCCCACTGTATTCCTAACAGGGGATTTTTAAAAACAAGTACTATCCCTGAATTTTGCAAGGCCATGTGCTCCATGCTGTTACCCCCTCAATGGGACATGGTACTGGTCCTGGTACTGGTGGGATAGATAACATGACAGAGTGGGGCAGGTGCTATATTGCTTTACAGATGCAGGGTGTCCATCCTAAATAATGAAATGATCCTTTCCCTGGGATTTGGGACAGAGTTATAGAAAGGCCTGTACAGTAGGGAGAGGTTCCAGTTAGTGACACTTCAAGTTACCCTGAATGGGTTCACAGAATTTTAAAGCTTTTGGATTAGATGCCACACATGCAAGATGTTAGTGCACAAACAAATTCAGAAGCAATGCCACATCTTTGCATCACCTGAAAATTGGTGGAAGCTATCAAAGTACTGCATTATCATAAGAACATAAGAAATAGGAGCAGGAGTAGGCCAACTAGCCCTTCGAGCCTGCCCCGCCATTCAATAAGATCATGGCTGATCTGTTGTGGCTCAGTTCTACATTCCCGCCCTCTCCCCATAACCCTTAATCCCCTCTCTCATCAAAAACCCATCAACCCGCATCTTAAAAATATTTAGCGAGGCAGCCTCCACCACTTCAATGGGCAGAGAATTCCAGAGATTCACCACCCTTTGAGTGAAGAAGTTCCTCCTCAACTCTGTTCTAAACCGCCCCCCCTTTATCTTGAGGCTATGCCCCCTAGTCCTACTATCCTTTCTGAGCGGGAAGAGTCTCTCCACCTCTATCCTATCCATCCCATTCATCATCTTATACGTCTCAATGAGATCTCCCCTCATTCTTCTAAACTCTAACGAGTACAAGCCTAATCTATTCAGCCTCTCCTCATAGCTCAACGCCCTCAACTCCGGCATCAGCCTCGTAAACCTCCTCTGCACTCCCTCCAAGGCTAAAATATCCTTGCGTAAGTACGGCGCCCAAAACTGCACACAGTACTCCAGCTGCGGCCTCACCAATGCCCTATACAGCCGCAGCAAGATCTCCCTACTTTTATATTCAATCCCCCTCGCGATGAAGGCCAGCATCCCATTAGCCTTCCTGACCACCTGCTGCACCTGCAAGCTGGGTTTTTGCGACTCATGCACAAGGACCCCGAGGTCCCTCTGCACCGTCGCCTGCTGCAGTTTTCAGCTACACATTATTCTAAAGATAAGCACACGAAGGCAAGCATAGCCTCTTCCCAAAATCACCTCTTTTATCAATGGTGTCAGGCATGGATAGTCACTAATGCAATATTCTCCCACACCTCGACACTAGATACGCACAAAACGTACCAAGAACAATCAATTCTCAGTTTGCCTGAGGGGTCCAATAACCTGACTATTAATTTTTAATGTATGGTGCTGGTAACTGTCAGTTGATCGATTGCATTTTGATTTGTATTTATTTTCAATTCAACAATTCTTTCTTTGAAAATATATATCTTTGTGTTACTTTGTGATTCTCAACATGAGGAATGTTAGTAATGAGGAATAAAGTACTCTACTATCCAGTTTAATAATTCAATGCAGATACAGCATGAGCCACATCCAGAGTAAAGCTCCCACAATGAGTTCTGCTTGGATAATAAGGTTTGATAATATGGGAGAGCTAATAGCTGACACAAGCTGGAGCTCAGTTGGCATTGTACTTGCCTTTGAGTCACAAGGTTCTGGGTTCAAGTACACTCCAGGGTTTCAGCATAAAAAAACCAAGGTTAACTCTCTAGCATAACACTGAGAGAGTGCTGTGTTGTTGGAAGTATCCCCTTTTGGATGTAATGTTAAACTGAGGCACCATCTGCCTACATCAGTTGGATGTAAAAGATCCCATGACATTACTTCAAAGAAAACAGGGGAAAGAATCTATGCTCTTTGTGATCATTGCCCAGTAAGTTTTATTAGAAGGTGCCTGCTTTTGACACTATCAGATGAAGTGACTCTGGTGTGAATCATAGAACCCTACAGTACAGAAAGAGGCCCTTCGGCCCATCGAGTCTACACTGACCATAATCCCACCCGGGCCCTACCCTCACATCATTACACATTTACCCACTACTACCTCTAACCTACACATCCCAGGACACTAAGGGGCAATTTTAGCATGGCCAATCAACCTAACCCGCACATCTTTGGACTGTGGGAGGAAACCGAAGCACCCAGAGGAAACCCATGCAGACACGAGGAGAATGTGCAAACTCCACACAGACAGTGACCCAAGCCAGGAATTGAACCCAGGTCCCTGGAGCTGTGAAGCAGCAGTGCTAACCACTGTGCTACTGTGCCACCCATGTGTGATGCTGTTCACAGTCAAATATCCTAGTGGCTTTCACTGTATAGACTGATACATGAAGAATAGGTTTGAGTGAGGTCCTCGTGGCTTATAGATATTAATAGATCTCAACTCCAGCAAGCAACTGCACTTTAAAAGGAGAGGGGAGCATTCTCAAAATTGGATTTCCATTAAAGAGTGCCTTCATGTATATTTTATATAGCTTTCAGCTTTGTCTGCAGAAGTAGAGTTGAACATATTTACAACTTAGTTTGATTGAATCTTAAGAGTAATTCATACCCTCATGAATAGAGAACACTACTTAAGCCTGATTGTACAAGTGATTGATGGATTTTACTTTACTAAACAATTACGTAACATTCGGAAGCTGCTGTGTGAAGGCAGCCTGGTGATGTTGTTGCCAAAAGGTCACTAGAATATGATTTCTCCACTTGGCAAATTCCTGATCTTGGGTGAAGGGGACAGTGTTTAGGATTTTTAACCAACTTTCAACTTAAAATGGTCCAGATTTATACAGCAGTTAAGTCAAAAAGTGATTCTCTGAAACAAAAATGCAAACTATCTGCAGTTCCTTAATTATTAACAGCTGTTCTTAAAGTTAATTTGGATTGTCAATCAGCCAAATTCTTCAGAAAAAATTAGCTTCATCATGAATTTGCATCATATCCTAAAATTACCATTTCACCTAGAGAATATTGTACTTGAAAGTTTTTCAGTTGTAAATTATTTACACATGAGACCATTACATTGAAACAAAATAACATTTGCCTAACAATTAACATAACTTATCTGTTCTGTTCTCATCCCACAGCTCCCACTGAATCACCCCTACGGCCTAAGTTGGGTAAGTGAGGATATTTTAACACAGCACAAATGCTGTCTGAAGTTCTTCAGTAACCCTATGTTATCAAGATGTGTTCTTGACAACTTTTCAGACATATCTGAAGATTTTATTGAGCTGTTATTCTCCACACTTTGTTTCACTTTGGCCCTGGTTGCCCTCTCCCTCTGTGCCGATTTAACTTGTGTCGTGTTTAGCAGGAGTTCATCAATTGTATGTAATCTTATAGTCTGTCATTGCATTATTGCTGACTAATCATAAAGGATCTCTTCTATTGTATAAAAATGTTGTTAAATCTTTCATGTTGTTGGGAGGTCAATCATACACAACGGCGCAGGCAACTACAACTGGATGGCTATACTCAGATAAAGGAGGGCGCTTTCAAAAACAATATTATTAAAACTATAACATCAAATGGACTGGGAGACTGTTTTTTGTAGCTTTAACAACCTGTAGATCCATTACAAATGGAGGATACCTTCAGCAAATATCAGTGCCGAAGGAGACCATTCAGTCCATCAAACCTGCACTGACAATGATCCCATCCAGGCCGTATCCCTGTAACTCTGCATATTTAGCCTGCGAATCCCACTGACACTAATGGACAATTTATCATGGCCAATCCACCAATCGCACATCTTTGGACTGTGGGAGGAAACTGGAGCACCTGGAGGAAACCCACACGGACACGGGGAGAATGTGCAAACTCCACATAGATAGTGACCCAAGCCAGGAATCAAACTTGGGTCCCCTGGTGCTTGTGAGGCAGTAGTGTTAACCACTGTGCTACTGTGCCACTCTTAATTAATGGAGAGAAATATGATTCTATACTGAGACAGGTTATAAAATATTTCTGTGTTGTATCCTTTAGTATGGTATTTAACCAGGCTATATACTGGAGTTTTAAAGTAAAGCCCTGTATTCTGACCCAGTCTAGAGGCATTGGTGTCTGGGGGCTTGATTTTACTGCCAGGTATGGTTTTGGTAGGGAGTGGGCAGGTGGGCATGTAATATATGACAGATTGGTAGCTCACCAGCTTCCTCCCAACCCAAAGCTCATCCCCATAATATGATGAGTGGACGGGTACTGAAATTGACAATCCCTTCCTGCCCTAAAAGCCCAGGACATACCTCACTCCCCAAAATTCAGGGGAGTGGTTACCCTCACAATGATAACATTCTATTTCAATCTTTGCTAATTGATTTCCTGTTCTAAATCTTCCTGTTTTATCTGTGGCTGAATTCACTTCCAACTGCACTACAACATCTTCATTTTTGGCATCACTGCTAACTGCAGGTTCCCAACCTAATTGGTGAAGGTGTCATTTTGTGTGCATTATAACCCTTGTGCACCCTTTTCAGCTCTCTCTTTTGCTAGGGCTATCTCTAACACTCACTTAAAATTTATATATGCCTCTGCTAGTATCTTCCATTGAAAAGCCTCATCGTTCACCCGCGGACTAATCTGTTTCATAGCATATCATTCAAAGTGGCTCCAAAATCACACAACTCCAAGATTTCCTTCAACTTGGTGATATAAGTGGCAATAGCATCCCTTGAGGCTAAAGAGAATTCAAGAGACTGGAGTTTGCCTCAAGTAAAAGAAATGTATTTTTTAAGCCAGCTAGATAGCCCACCTGGGCTACTGTGTAGATGCATAAGGATTACTCCCCATGGAAGATAAGGTCAGAGCCATAAAAGAGGAATCAACCCCTAGAATCACATCTGAGCTCAAGTGAAGGTCTGGCTTAGTGATATATGGATATTGTGTGGTGCCTACAATGTTGTAAATGAATAGTACACAGATATGCTATAGTGCAGGTTGCGATATGTAAGTGTGCTAGGCCATAGCTTGATGAGACACCATTTTCCTCTGCAGAGTTATCAGCAGAGATGGTAGAAATTATTACAGTAAGCTTCTTGACAAATGTATGTTAAAGATTAGAAGATACTACTCTTGCATCTTTACCATTAGTTAAACTCATGCAACCTTTGTAACAGCATTAGAATATGTTGTAGTACTGCCTTTTTGACGAGCAAGTGTTCTACCTTTTAGGTACACAAAGCAAGAAAATTTTCATTAAAATATTTATCTAGTTTCACAGCACTAAGTACTTCATCTAGTTAGACACTAAGGCAACAACAGCATTCAGACAAACCACAGGATGGTTTGGTGGGAGAAATAGGAAAATACCATTCTGGTACAGTAAACTACTGAGTAGAGAGTGTCCTTTTGAAAGTGGATCAGAACAGATCATTGTGGCTAAAGAGAGCTTTAATCTGCATCCGGCAGTGTCATACCTGAATTTACTAAATACTGACACTGGGCATCTGAAATGGGAAGGTTCCAGACAACAAAACTAACACACTTTACATTTGTAAGTGATAAAATCACAATAGTTCAAGAAAATAATATCGCCAGAATATAAATAGGCAGAATTATTCGGCGCTCCAGTGATTTCAATATGTGAATTCCCATGTGATTTCTTTTAAAACTGACTTTCTTGCCTGTATGAATTCCAGCATACGCAGTGAAGCAAGGTTCCAGCTCATGTTTTAAGTATTTATGTTTAAAAGATAGAGCAAATTTTAAAAGATATTTGTGTTTTTTAAGTAAAACTTTGTTGATGTGTGTTGAATGGGCAGAGTTGTAAAAATGAATAACAAGCTTGGTTATCCTGGCAACTCTGAGAGACTATATCCAGTGCCACGCTCAATAAATGTTTTACAGGCATCAGGAGAGGGACTAAACACACAATTGGATGCTAATATAGGCATGCAGCGGTGCATAATAAGACGTGAAAGTACAACCTGCATCCCTTGGCAGACTGCAGTTTTTAATGGAGCATAGTCATTTTCCAGGTCCAGTGTGGCATTATCATTTGGAGTTCCCATTAGCATTCATTTAAATTTTAAAGGAATAAAACCACAACAAACTAATGTTGCCATGGTGATGAAATATCTCTAACCCTTTATTGCGAAGATTTGCATGCATCCTGTCCTTGAAAGAAGTGGCTTTGAACACAGGCCAAAGTGAGGCAAGGCTGACTCTCCAGAGTATTGAGTGTAATATGAATTGTGTGACAAACACTCATGCTTTCTCTTAATAAAACAAAAATTGATGGAGCTCCTGAGACATTGTTGGACAAGCTCAGCCTATATGTTTTCAGACAAAATTGCTTTGTGATAGATTGTTTATTAATTAGGCTTCATTTCCTTTCTTAGCTGAAATTCACAGTGCCAGTATTATTCTTCGGGATGACTTTGACTCGTATCCACAACTGGAACTGAATCCAGACATCTGGTAGGTGTATGTGTAAATATAAACAAAGTGTTTAACCTTGGTACTTTGAAGAGAAGCTGAAGGTCTTATTAGCAATAAGGTTATTTCAACACTTGCAATGAACCACGGAGAATCAGCCTTATTTCCGTTGTGAACACTGATGAGTGCACAGCCAAGTAAAATATTCAAAACTCTTAGAAATTGTCAGATTTGATCTCATACAAAAGTCTGAGGTCACACACCAACCAAGTCAAGAACAGCTTCTTCCTGCTGCCATCAGACTTTTGAATGGACCTACCATATATTAAGCTGATCTTACTCTACACTCTAGCCATGACTGTAACACTATATTCTGCACTCTCTCCTTTCCTTTCCCCCTTGTACTGTATGAACAGTAGGTTTTGTCTGCATAGCATTGCAAGAAACAATACTTTTCACTGTATCCCAATACATGCGACAATAATAAATCAAATCATTGAATGGTGGAACAGATTCAATGAGCTGAATGTTCTATTTCTGCTAAGGTCTAAGGAGGAAGTTCCAGAGAATAGGGCAGAAATTATTGAAGTGTTAGATTTGACTTGATTTATTTATTGTCACATGTAATAACATACAGTGGAAAGTAGTGTTTCTTGCGCGCTATACAGCCAAATCATACCGTTCATAGAGAAGGAAATGGGAGAGTGCAAAAATATAGTGTTACAGTCATAGCTAGGGTGCAGAGAAAGATCAAGTTTCTCAAACAACTCAAGTTTATGCCACCAGTGGTGGCATGAAGTGGATAGAAAGTGCTCCAGCCCCAGGCACAGATGCAGATTTTCACCGTTTGCACTAGTGCGGAGATCTACAAATTTACCCAGAAATATGTATAGCTTTTGCTAGGGGGAGTATGCCTGAAACCAAGCTTCAGAGCAAAATTATATTGCATTCTTCAATATTTTTATAACCACATTTGCTCATGGCTCACTTAACACAAAATCTAAATAAGCTTATCTGATATTTTCTCCAAGTTTTACTTTTTGCTTTAACAGCTGGCTCTCCAAAAATACCTCTCGTGTTTTACTGGATCACTGACTTTTTTCCTTACTTTTTTTCACTCTCTATCCCTCACTTTCCTGTTTTTCTGCTTTCTCACTTCCTTTAATTCCACTATGATGTGGAGCTGCTGGCATTGAACTGGGGTGGGCACATTAAGTAGCCTCACAACACCAGGTTAAAGGCCAACAGGTTAATTTGGTAGCACAAGCTTTCAGAGCGCTGCTCCTTCATCAGGTGAGTCTTTAGCTATTAGAACATAAGAACATAAGAAATAGGAGCAGGAGTAGGCCATCTAGCCCTTCGAGCCTGCCCCGCCATTCAATAAGATCATGGCTGATCTGTCGTGGCTCAGTTCCACTTTCCCGCCCTCTCCCCATAACCCTTAATCCCTTCTCTTATCAAAAACCCATCAACCCGCTTCTTAAAAATATTTAGCGAGGCAGCCTCCACCACTTCAACGGGCAGAGAATTCCAGAGATTCACCACCCTTTGAGTGAAGAAGTTCCTCCTCAACTCCGTTCTAAACCGCCTCCCCTTTATCTTGAGGCTGTGCCCCCTAGTCCTACTGTCTTTTTTGAGCGGGAAGAGTCTCTCCACCTCTATCCTATCCATCCCATTCATCATCTTATACGTCTCAATGAGATCTCCCCTCATTCTTCTAAACTCTAACGAGTACAAGCCTAGTTTATTCAGCCTCTCCTCATAGCTCAATCCCCTCAACTCCGGTATCAGCCTAGTAAACCTCCTCTGCACTCCCTCCAGGGCCAAAATATCCTTGCGCAGGTGCGGCGCCCAAAACTGCACACAGTACTCCAGCTGCGGCCTCACCAATGCCCTATACAGCTGCAGCAAGACCTCCCTACTTTTATATTCATTATATTAGCTATTTGGATCTGATTATCAGTGTGAAATGCTGGTGGGTCAGTTGTGTATTTGCAACAGTAAAACCCTCTTCCAAAGAACATCCCTTACGCTGAAACCACCAGTGATTCCATAGTGTTCATTTATCTCAAAATATGATTATTGTGAATTTTGTTAAAAGCGTTTGAGCAGGATGGATCGAATACTTGAGGACTTTAGTGACGGCCCTTGTTCTGATAAATCCCAGCATGATCTTTGCAGCGTATATTTATGGGATTGGCCAGGAAGCTATAGTACTAACATGACATGGGGTGGGAACACCTATCCTTTTAGTGGTCGGGGAAGGATGACTCTCTTTCCTGAAGGGTTGGTGGTGTCTTCTTGTCATCGGGGGGTCACCAATTCCGTGGTCAGGGGGGCCTCTCTCTGAACGCAGAGATCGGGACACTCAATAAAAATGGCACCCTGATCCCGGTGAAGGCAGGTTGGCTGGCGTGCCTCCCGTTAGGCATATTTTTACATGCTAAAGGTGGGAGCATCCCAGTTGGAACGTGCTACTAGCAGGAAACACTCCAATTTTCCCACTGGCATGGGCACTTAGTTTTATTCCAGAGAATCACAGCCTTAATCTCTTAAATACAGCCCTTCACCAGAAGTTATCTTTCTGAAAGATATGTTTTGATGGAATCTGCCTTCCCCATCAATCTTCATCTTTTTCAGTTCCTTGGGGGATGTGGGTGTCACTATCCAAGCCAGTATATATTGCCCATCACTAATTGCTTTTGAAATGGTGGTCAATTCACCTTCTTGACTGTTGCAGTCCATGTGATGTAACTATACTCATAGTACTACTAAGTAGCAAGTTGTATAGCATCTAAACTGCTTTGTTGTATTAAATATGCCAAGTAAATTTAGAGTGTTGTTGATTTGGATTCTGTATTGTTTTTCTTTCCTGTATTTGGTTTAGTTGGCAGCATTCTAAGTCTGAGTCAGAAGTTCATGAGTTCCAGTCCCAACGTACACTTGAACACAGAGTCTAGGCTCTAGTAGTTACAATTAAGACTACTGAATTGTTGAAGGTGCATTTTCAGATAAGATGACAAAGCAAAGCCCTGTCTGCCTCCTTAGCTTTCCATTAAATAAGCCCCTGGTATTATTCTCCCCTTAATCAAAGTCAGCAAAAACAGGCTATTGGGTTATTTGTTGCTTGTGAGATCTTCCTTTTTTTTCATTTACAGGTTGCCTTGCTGGCAAGGCCAGCATTTGTTGCCCATCGCTAATGGCCTTTGAACGCAATGGCCTATTAGGCCATTTCAGAGGGCAGTTAACAATCAGTCACATTACTGTGAGTCTGGAGTCACATGTGGGCCAGACCAGGCAAGGCCAGAAGATTTAACTCCCTAAGGGACAACAGTGAGCCAGATAGATTTTCATGACAACAGTCATCATTAGGTTCTTATTGGATTCAAACTCCATCTTTTGGGATTCAAACCCAGGTCCCGAAAGCATTACCCTGGTCCCTGGATTCCAAGTCCAGTCGCAATACCACTGCACCACCACTTTCCCTGTGTGCATCTGACTGCTACGTTCCTGACAAACGTTGGCTGTGAACAGCTTTGGGACAGCATGAGGACGTGAAAGATGCTATATAAATGCAAACTACTTACTTTTGTCCTTCTTTAATAGACAGGCGTGAATGAATTAAAGTAATTTTTGTGTTATTTCTTTGAGGTTTGAATGCAGCCACTGTCTGGTTGGGGATCAGTGCGGCATCATAATGCATGGCAATGCAATTACATTCTGCGAGCCATATGGTCCACGAGAACTGGTAAATTGCTTTTAAATGTGAAAGTATTTACTTCATGAAATTAAAACTGATTGATTTATACTTTCTGCAATGAACAATGACAGGAAACTGCAATGAGCCACTGAATGTGAAAGGAGCTCACATTAACTGCATATTCTTCAAATAATATAATATACTCCACAGGCCAGAAATTTATCCTGACCTGTTTAGAGCTCAGATTGCACAGGCACCAGGACATCCGAGACCAGTGTTTCACATTTACCAAATGGCTAACCCTCGTGGCCCATACCACGTTCACTTTCGCCCTCTCTTTCGTGTGAAAAACTATCCATATCTACAATTGGCTTACTAGAAAGTGAATCAAAATTGGCACCAAGTGAATTGATGGCAAGTACATGTGTAGGACACACAGACCTGTTTATTCTTGCCTCATGTGTTCATACTCTGTACTGCAGTGAGAATTTACCCAGGGGAAAATGGGGGGGAGGAGGGGAGGGGGGGAAAGGTCAAGCAATCTTTGGGCATCATTTTTGACAATGCATTTTTCAACCTCCCATGACCCACCCACGAGCCACGATCCCCAGTTTGAAAAACATGGGGTGGGATTCTCTGGCCTCCCAGCCGCGTGTTTCTTAGTCGTGGGAGGCAGCAAGCCATACACTGGTGGTCTTGTCATGTCAATGGAATTTCCCACTGATGTCACCCCATGCTGCCAGGATATCCGTTGGAGGGAGTGCGCTGCCAGCGGGCCTAGAGAATCCCGCCTGCGTGAATGGCCGGAGAATTCCAGCTCCTGTCTTAGACTTGTCAAAGCTAGGCCTCAGGCCCCACTTTACTGATTTAAGCATCTGCCTAATCTGTCACATTTCCACAGACAGTTCTCCCATTGAAAAGGATGAATTTTGAGGCTCTTTGTCTAGTGAGCAGCAGCTCTCAGATAAGGGCCTTGAATTTTGGGTGGTGTAGTGGCTGGAAAAAAACAAAGATGGGGTTGATGGCAGTTGTCAGGAACAATGTAGATTTGGGGGGAGCATTCCTATTCTTCCTGATCACCATCAACTCAAAAATTGAGGCAAACCAAGGGGCAAATTCAACCCAATAACCTTAAAAATCTACCCACAATATGGCTGGTGTTCTAACTCACAGATAATAGATTTCTTACCTATGTACATTGATTCTCTTTTTATTATGTTTGCATCTTATACTGCACCACACGACATTCCTATCAGAAAGGATGAGTGGTCTCTTTTCAAACCTAGTAACACCCGACAATCTTAATTTAAAATAAAAATATAAAACTGAATAACTGCGGGATGTGATCCTCTGGGAACTATGCTGGGTGCTGAGTGTAGAGTCTGTTGCTATACCTCAGTACTATGTTTCGATTTGCATTTCTACTTCTGGTCTCCACAACATGAATTCCCAGACTTTTCCCTAATACTTGGAATTGATGCAGATTTTACAGGCTAGACAAATTCCTACATAAAAATGGAATCTGGCAGTGGCAGATCACAGAAACTATTGACAGAGATAAGGTACTTGTTTGCCACCTTTTCTGGGGATTTGCATCTGACATGATAGAGGAAAAGCTGAATAAGCGGAGAAAATAACTAGATAGCAAGGATTTAACAAATATCCACAGAAGTGCTGCTTAATTGCAATTTCTTAATCCATTCTCCCTTGGCCATTACTAGTCACCATGCCAGATGTAGAGGAATTTGTCTCGCAAGCATTGTGAAGATAAAGATGAGACGAGTAGGAGACTGAAAATTTAACTTTACTACTCAAAATGTTATCATGTTTCAAATTCTAACTAACCCCCCACTGTAGGTTGTGAATATAGAGATCAGTCAGGGCTATATTATGATGCTGCCTTTAGTCGCAGTAAAGGATGCTAAAAGAAACCAGTATTGTACTCTGAATTTACCGCACATCATATACTTGAACTTTTGAGTGCTTTATAGATAAAATCTGATTCACTACATTTAATTCACAGTGTGGATCCCAGACCATTTACTGCTAGGACAGGTCTATTTAGATTATCAGTAATCCGATTCAGCCACTAACAACGTGTATTTTAACCCTTTCTTGAATTTATGTAGTCTCAGAGGAAGAGATAGAAGAAGTCTCCTATTATTCTGTAAAATGATAGTTCACACAGGATAATCACAGAATCATATAGTGCAGAAGAGGCCCTTTGGCCCATCAAGTCTGCACCAACAATAATAATTTGGAACACAATCATGGGAAAGATTAGCACAAGGTTCCAAAATTCCGAGAGTTAAACTGCTTCTGAAAGGACAATTCACACTTTTAGTTTTATGTATTAATAATGTACTTTGTTTTGGTGTGTTCCTGACGAAGAAGACTCCTTAATAAATTGCTCAGTGTGTACCTACATGAACTGCTGGTGTTTGCAGACCAGAGAGCTTTGTGGACTAATGTACACACAGAGTGATCCTCAGGGAGCTAGCTCTATGATGTACACAGGGGATGATCCTCAGGGAACTCTGTGATATACACAGGGAGCTCTTTGATGTACACTGGGAGTGATCCTCAGAGCTCTGTGATGTATACTGGGAGTGATCCTCAGAGAGCCCTCTGACATACACAGGAAATGATCCTCAGGGAGCTCTGTGATGTACATAGGGAATGATCCTCAGGGAGCTCTGTGATGTACACATAGTAAGAAGTCCCACAACACCAGGTTAAAGTCCAACAGTTTATTTTGTAGCACAAGCTTTCAGAGTGTCACTCCTTCTTCGGTGAGTGAGGACTTGTGTTCACAAACAGGGTATATACAGACACAAACTCAATTTACAAGATAATGGTTGGAATGCGAGTCTGTACAGGTAATCAAGTCTTAAAGGTATAGACAATGTGAGTGGAGAGAGGGTTAAGCAAGTTTAAAAAGATGTGTATTGTCTCCAGCCAGGATAGTTAGTGAGATTTTGCAAGCCCAGGCAAGTTGTGAGGGTTACAGATAGTATGATGTGAATCCCGGTTGAGGCCATCCTCATGTGTGCAGAACTTGGCTATCAGTTTCTGCTCAGCGACTCCATGTTGTGTGTTGTGAAAGCCGCCTTGGAGAACACTTACCTGAAGATCAGAGGCCAAATCCCTGTGACCGCTGAAGTGCTCCCCAACAGGAAGAGAATAGTCTGGCCTGGCGATTGTCGAGCGGTGTTCATTCATCCATTGCCGTAATGTCTGCATGGTCTCCCCAGTGTACCATGCCTTGGGACATTCTTTCCTGCAATGTATCAGGTAGACAACGTTAACCGAGTTGCAAGAGTATGTACAGTGTACCTGGTAGATGGTGTTCTCATGTGAGATAATGGCATCCGTGTCATTGATCCGGCATGTCTTGCAGAGGTTGCTGTGGCAGGATTGTGTGGTGTTGTGGTCACTATTCTCCTGAAGGCTGGGTGGTTTGCTGCAGACAATGGTCTGTTTGAAGTTGTCCGGTTGTTTGAAGGCAAGAAGTGGGGGTGTGGAGATGCCTTGGCGAGATGTTCCTCTTCATTGATGACATGTTGAAAGCTCCGGAGAAGATGTCGTAGCTTCTCTGCTCCAGGGAAGTACTGGACAACAAAGGGTACTCTGTCTGCCATGTTCTGTTTGTCATCTGAGGAGGTCGGTGCGGTTTTTCACCATGGTGTGTTGGAACTGTTGATCGATTAGTCGAGTGCCATATTCTGTTCTTATGAGGGCGTTTTTTCAGCATCTGTAGGTGTCTGTTGTGATCTTCCTCATCTGAGCAAATCCTGTGTGTATGGAGGGCTTGTCTGTAGGGAATGGCTTCTATAACGTGTTTAGGGTGGAAACTGGAGAAGTGGAGCATCGTGAAGTTATCCACAGGCTTGCGGTACAGTGAAGTGCTGAGGTGACCGTCCTTGATGGAGATGCGTGTGTCCAAGAATGCACCTGATTCCGGAGAGTATTCCATGGTGAATCTGATGGTGGGATGGAACTTGTTGATGTCATCATGTCATTGTTTCAGTGATTGTTCACCATAAGTCCAAAGGAAAAAAGTGTCATTGATGGATCTAGTGTATAGCATCGGTTGAAGGTCCTGTGTGGTGAAGAGGCCATGTTCGAACCTGTGCATGAAGATGTTGGCATATTGAAGTGCGAATTTGGTCCCCATGGCTGTTCCATGTGTCTGGATGAAGAACTGGTTGTTGAAGATGAAGACGTTGCATTTGGAGATTGGCAGTTGTCGGCTTAGAGTATTGAGATTGTTGCAGTAATGCCATCTTCGGATGCTGGTGCAGAGTGCCGAGACAGCCATTGTGACGAGGAGTGCTTCTGGTTCAACTGCTCCATGTGTGCTGAGTTTCTGTAGGAAGTCCATAGTGTCGCAACAGAATCTGGGGGTTCTTTGTACAATGGGTTTCAGAATGCCCTTGACGTAGCCGGAGAGGTTCTCACACAGAATCCCATTGCCTGATACAATGGAACGACCATGTGTGTTAACCTTGTGTATCTTCGGGAGGCAGTAGAGATCTCCAATGCAGGGAGCATGTGGGATGAGAGCGTGGAGGATGCTCTGAAGGTCTGGATCAAAGGTCTTGATCAGGTCTGTTGAGTTGACAGGTGTGTTCTTTGGTCAGATCTGCGGGTAACTGCAGTGTTCCTCGTTGTTCGGTTATCGGTGTACTTCTTTGCAGTAATCCGTTCTGTTCAGTATGACGGTGGCCCCTCCTTTGCTGGTTTAATGACAATGTTGCGGTTGGTCTTGAGAGTGCAGATGGCATTGCATTGTGATTGGGTGACATTCGGCGCTGTCTTGTGGATGCAGCTGATGAATCTGGCATTGACACACCTGACAGCTTGGGCATACATGTCTCATCGAGGGCAGTGGCCTTCTGGAGGAGTCCAATTCGACTCTTTCCTCTTTGGTTGCTGCACTGCGGATCTCTCTGTCAGCTACCCTCTGTCATTGGCTGTCTCATTGTGTTCGCTGTTGGCCTGTTAGGGTTTGTGGAAGATGGGCAAGCCCTCCGTACACACAGGATCTGCTCAGATAAGGAGGATCGCAACAGACACCTACAGACACTGAAATATGCCCTCATAAGAACAGGGTATGGTGCTCAACTCATTGATCAACAGTTCTGAAGCACCACAGCAAAAAACCGCACCAACCTTCTCAGAAGACAAACACAGGACACAGCGGACAGAGTACTCTTCATCATCCAGTACTTCCTCGGAGTGGAGAAACTATAACATTTTCTCTGGAGCCTTCAACATGTCATCAACGAAGACAAACATCTCACCAAGGCCATCCCCACACCCCCACTTCTTGCCTTCAAACAACCACACAACCTCAAACAGACCATTGTCTGCAGCAAATACCTAGCCTTCAGGAGAACAATGACCACATCACCACATGACCCTGCCACAGCAACCTCTGCAAGACATGCCGGATCATCGATATGGATGCCATCATTTCACGTGAGAACACCATCCACCAGATATGCGGTACTTAACTCTTGCAACTCGGCCAACGTTGTCTACCTAATACATTGCAGGAAAGGATATCCCAGGGCATGGTACACTGGGGAGACCATGCAGACACTGCGACAATGGATGAATGAACACCACTCAACAATCACCAGGCAGGAGTGTTCTTTTCCTGTCGGGGAACATTTTAGCATTCAGCTTCTGATCTTCAGGTAAGCATTCTCCAAGGCAGCCTTCACGACACACAACGACGCAAATTGCTGAGCAAAGACTGATAACCAAGTTCCGCAAACATGAGGACGGCCTCAACCGGGATCTTGGGTTCATGTCACACTATTTGTAACCCCCATGTCTTGTCTTGGTTTGCAACATCTCACTAACTGTCCTGGCTGGAGACAATACACATCTCTTTAACTTGTGCTTAACCCTCTCTCCACTCATGTTGTCTGTACCTTTAAGACTTGATTACCTGTAAAGACTCGCATTCCAACCATTATCTTGTAAATTGAGTTTGTGTCTGTATATATGCCCTGTTTGTGAACACAAGTCCTCACTCAAAGAAGGAGCGACACTCTGAAAGCTTGTGCTACCAAATAAACCTGCTGGACTTCTTATTGTTGCAGACTTCTTATTGTGCCCACCCCAGTCCAACACCGGCATCTCCACATCATATACACAGGGAGTGATCCTCAGTAATATACTGACCTTTTTTTTTGTCCTCATGATGTGAAGCAGCAGAAGCAATGAGAAATCAATCAGGTGTTTGACCTGAAAGGACTAACATTTTTTTCCAAATGTCGTTAAAATGATACAACGATAAGAATATATAATACTTTGTTTAAGAATAGGCAGATTTACCATGGAGCAATGAGCGTTCTTACATTTTGAAAGACATAAAAACAAAATACTTTCTAATTACTCCTTCGCTGACTTTCAAAAGGCAAGCATTCAGATAATTTTTCATTTTTGCTTTCTTTACTGTTAATTTGCTTTTTTTAACTGTTAATTTAGTTACATTCTCACCCTTGAGTCTTAATGACCATCATTTTAACCATTTTAGTATGACAATTCTTTTCAAATCAGTGGAATTCTGATCCTAAGATAAAAATTATACAATTTTCTTTTCATTTCTAAAGAGTGGGCTATAGAAAAGCATGGGGTATATGTTTTAAGCAGCTGTATAGAATCCCTACAGTTTCAAATGAGGTCATTTTGCCCATCGAGTCTGTATCGACCACAATCCCACCCAGGCCCTATTTCCGTAGCCGTCATTTACCCTGCTAATGCCCCTGACAGTAAGGGTCAACTTAGATGGCCAGTCAACCTAACCCGCACATCTTCATCCTGATTTTCATCCTAATCTACATCCTGTCTTCCAACGTACATGGTTGTGATTTCAAAGACTAGTCAAAGAACAGTACAGCATAGGATCAGGCCCTTTGGCCCTCCAAGTCTGCACAGATCATGTGTTCCTAACTAGACTTCAGGAGCAGAGATGAGTAAAGTTGTGACCTGTTCAGTGGTTTCTGATGTTCAAATGCAGAGTTGTACAATATGATATAAAGAGACAGAAATGTCTTTTTCTAATCCCATGGTAGGATGGTTCTTTAGCTTCTTTACTCCTGCTAAGTTAGCTGAAGTTTTATTAAGATTGAGACCTTGTTTTACAGAGCTGTAAGACAGCTCTGCACAAGCACAACTCAAAAACTCAAGTTTGTTCTTGCTAAAGACTTCCTTTAACAGCTGTCAACGAAGTCAAGTCAGATGGGCTTGGACAGCTGCAATCCAATTTTAAATGGACATGGAATTCTCTGCACAAAATTGTCCTCACGATTAACAAAGCACAAGCGAAAAGCATGTGAAATATTGATGATTAATCAGTCATCAGAATTTGGGTACAATCTGGATCGTGAGTCATCCAATTTATTTTATGAATAGCAGCCATTTCAAATGACAAATAAAGCAATTGTGGGGCCTATGGGATAGATGGATGCAAAACATCATAGATACACTGATTACATTGCTAATTAATTGACTATTAACGCCTGGCTTCATTTGACAGTTATGTTGAGTTTAAATGCCCAGCTGTCAGCAACAAGTCAACCTTCTTTGTTAAAGGCATTTTCAACTTTTGGTTACTGTTTCTACACAGGCTATTGTATTAATTTCTTGTTTAAATATTTAAACTGTTCTTTTGGCTTTGTTTGTGACCAGTGTTCATGAGGATTTCTCAACTGGACATATATTAATGATAGTTCAGCATTTTTCAAGTTATAACATAAAGAAATATCAAGGTGAACATAACACACTTTGGGTATCAATTCAAAGAAAAACTTGTTACCTCATAAAGTACAGACTGACTCAGTTAAACTAATTAAAAAATGAATTGGATCAATTCCAGGTTTGGCGGAAAGTTGAAAATTGTAAGATTGAGGTAAGAATAAATGAAAAATAATCAGATCAGCTCTTTAACTATTCCTGCATCCTTAAATTCCACTTGACATTTCATTGCAGATTCACTTTCAGCTTTGAGTGTGATTCTGATGATCTGAGTGGGAATTCTGATTCACACTTTCTCATTTATCCCAATTGCTCATACCACTCACAGCCAAATTCCTTGTATGAAAGCTTCACTGCTCTCAGGCGGGATCAGAGAGGGCTCCTTCTAAAGTGACATCAACCAAAGAGCATTCTAATTCAATTATTTCAGCAGTTGAGGTCAAGATGTTTCCTCTTCTAATCCTCTTGTCTTTTTTTCTAGACCACCGTTATGCTTAATACAACCACAGCATCTGTTCTTCAGTTCTCTATCGGTAAGCAACATTAACCTTTTCTTCACTTATCCAGCCTCATCAGCATTGAAGCAGCATTGCAGAAGCATTTTGAAAACTTTGCGATTTAGTAACTTCCATTTTAATAAGGCAAACATTTTACAACAGACTGAAACAGTTTTTTACTTCAGCATGTTGCAGAACATAATAGAAAGACAATACAAAGGCAGTGGAAGCAAACTTCTGTTATTCTAACCTTCCATCCACGATGGAAAAGTTATTATCAGTATTGTTGGGGGGAGTACATGTTGAAGCAACAAGTAAGTGCACATAAACGCTATGCTGTCAGGGAATTTGAAGAAATTTCATCACACTCTGTCTCAATGGCATATTTTTAATTTCATCCGAGTCAGCATATGGAAGCGAAGATGGAAAATGAAGCATTTCCCAAGTCTCATACTTCTGTGTGAGAGGATTGCCCATCAATTATTAACATGCTCTTATGGTCCCCCCATCAATATTAATACACCCACAAAGTATTATTTCAAATCCAGCAGACATCCAAAGATTTCTATCCTGACTTCTATAGGACAAGGCCAGCTACTCATAGTAAGACAGTTCTTTCAGTGGAGAAAGATTCCTTATTAATGTGCTGCCACAAAAAGGACATTCCACTATGTCAGCAAATTGCAGCATCAGATGAAAATTGGACAGGAATCTGATGACCTCAATCATCACCTCACAGCCAAACACTAATGCATCAAAGATAAAGGGCGCAATTATCCCACCCCACAATGCTAATTTTCCAGTACAACGGATTGAGAAATCTCATGGCCAGGCATGCATGGGATTCACGCATGCATTCCCACCGCACATGCATCTCCCAGCGCCAGAAATCTGCGCTGGAAACCGGTGGGAAGACAGGTAAGTCATTTTAAATCTTCATTTAAATCTAATTTTAATGCTATTGGCAGACTCAGAACTGAAGTCTCCGGGCTCTTTAGCCTCTCCCACCCCTCGGAGTATTTCACTCTGGCAGAGACAGGGATTACAGCTACTTTCTGGGAGCTAGTGGCCCGACCTCGCTGGAGTGAAGGTGGGGGGGGGGCAATTGGGGACCCTTCGGGGAGGGTGGGGGTGCCCCCTGGGCAGTGCCAGCCTGTGCCCATGGCACTGTGCCAGGGGCAAGCTGCCAATGCCCGGGGGCTCCTTGCATGGCAGTGCCAAGGTATATTGGGGTAGCAGGACCTAGGGACACAGTGGGAATAGGGCGTCCCACTACCACTCTGCATTGGGATCGATGGGAGCAGGACGGAGGCCAGCAATTGGGGCAGGTTGGTTGGGGGAGGGGGCTGGAGACTGGGGCAGTCTGAGATGGGGGGTGTCAAGGCTGGCCCTGGAACAGTCAGGGGAGCGCGATTGGACCATGGGGTTGTTGGAGGAGTCCCAGGTTACCCAGCAATCGAGCTGGCCAGCAAACAGGACGCTGACAGCTTGGGACCACTGCGCATGTGCATAGGCCTGCTGGTTTCAGCCTCTTGGGTGGGAATAGGCCCCAGCCCCTGAAATCTAATGACATTCACTCTGGTGGCCTCTACATCACACAGAGTGTGGATCATTCTGAATTACTCCAGTTTTCCTGTGAATTCAACACTGAATTTTTTTGGGAGAACTCCACCCAAAGTCATTCTACATCAACTGTGAGTGCAACTCTGTTGACCAATCCAGGAACTGCAGCAACATGGGCATGTCTGTCATTTTTGTCATAAAGTTCTGCATCTCATAAGAACAGGAGAAGGCTGTTCCACCTTTTAATGATCTGTGACCTAACTCCATTTACCTGCATTTGCTTTATATCCCTTAATATCTCAGATAACAAAAATCTATTAACTGAGTTTTAAAATTAAAAATTGATCGAGAATCAATTGTCATTTGTTCCAACCTTCTATCATACAACGTGCTTACTACTGAAAGGTGTTGCTCTAATCTTTAGGTTCTGTACTCCACCAGTGGAAATGGTGTAGATAGAGAGAAACTATTTGTTTTAATATCTTGAAAACTTTGATCAACTTCTTACTTTACTTTTTAAATCCTAGGGAATACAGCCCTAGTTAGTGTAATTTCCTTTTATCAGAACATTGTAACCCTTGGTATCGTTCTGGTAACTCTCATATGCTTCACTTCTATGAAGGCCTGTATGTATCCTGTCTAAATTGTGGGGCCCAGAACTGCTCACAGAGAAGATGTTTCCATTAATAGGAGAGACTAAGATCCGAAGTCACAGCCTCAGAGTAAAGGGATGACCCTTTAGAACCGAGATGACTGAGAAATTTCTTCAACCAGATGGTGGTGAATCTGTGGAATTCATTGCCACAGAAGGCTGTAAAGTAGGCCAGGCCATTAACTGTATTTAAGACCGAGGTAGATAGGTTGTTGTAAGCAATCAGAGGTTTTGGGGAAAAGGCAGGAGAATGGGGTGAGAAACATTTCAGCCATGATCGAATGGTGGAGCAGACTTGATGGGCCGAATGGCCTCATTCTGCTCCTGTATCTCATGGTCTTATAGTACTCCAGGTGGGTCTGACCAATGCTTTTGTATCTCTGAAACATATTTTCTCGCTCTCTATATGTAAAGACTAATCATATGGTTATTTTCTATACTTGTTTATCATCTCAATGATCTTTGCAAGGGAGACATAAGACCAACATGTCACCCTGGTGGCCCCATCCTCACCCCAACCCCCATTTTCAATTTCCTTTTCCTTTCTACTTTATTATAGAGAGGGCATTTCCTAGTCAAGACGGTAGACATATTGTCTGCAACTCGGATTATCCACGCCACCTCCATGGTCCCTCTGATACCCCATTATACCTCCGTGCCCTCCATAGCCACTCACCACGTGTGGACTGTTGTTGTGATTTATTAACAACCACAGGAGACTCAGGTACAGGTTACGATCATTTATTCAAGCGTGCAAGAAGAGCACCATCTTTGAGAAACCCCTGAAACAGCTTTCTCCTCTCATACAGCACTTTGCCAAGTCACTGTATTTTATTAGTCATGCACACAGAACATTGTTTAAATTCCAACCTTGTCTACATATAGGTTTACAGTAAGCCTTTCTTTAGTTTTAGTTACATAGTTCACCAAGCAGAACTTCATGGTTATCCTTACTACGCTCTGATTCAATGTCTGTTTTCCCAAAGTAAACAAATTTTATTCCTAGCACCTTGCTGGAGATTGCTGTTAGTTGAGGTTCTTGAGGGATACAACATTTGTCTGGCAACTCATTACTGAAATGGGTCTTTAGGGTGTGCAATGTTCACAAGTGTTCAGAGTTCACCAGCTGACTAGCTTGTGCTCTGATGGTCACCAAAATTTTGTTGCTATATATGTTGGCAGGAACTTATGGTCCCATCAGTGACATACCCCCACCAGGGGTTTCCAGGTGACTAGGAGTATATTCAATGGGAAACCCCATTAACAATGGCAGGACCATAAGATCCCGGCAAACAGTCCATCACCTTCCAATGATGCGAAATGTACCATGGAGAGAAGAGGCAAATCTCACCTGGTGAATCAGGAGTGTTAACCCCAACCTCCTTTTACTAAATATATTAACTCCCCCTAACAGCACTTTGCACAGACCTCAGGAGCCATACAGTAGCAATGGGAATTATTTTTAAATCATTGGAAAAATTAACAGAGGGGAGTAGTTGGAGATATTTGTCCAACTTTCAAAAGCAGGGTTGTTTTCATAACCAGAGCTGTCAACCAATTAAATCACAGAACAAAACATGACAGCAGAATCAGACAGGACTTTTTTTTACATTTGTTAATGCAATATGACACATTTGACAATTGGAAATGATGCTGCTCAATGTAAGGGTCAACCTACCATTGTAGGTCAGTTCGTATGATAAGTTACTTCCTTAAAACACACTTTCATTACAACACAGCATCCAATAATGATATTTGAATGTCACAGTATTTTGCACTTACCTTTCAGTATGTTCCTGTCTCCTCAGCAAGTTTCTCGTAATGGTCACAAATGCTCCACGGAGGGGTGTGTGTGTGTTTTTTTCCAAAATCGACGCCAGTACATGAAAATTATGTCAGGAGGAAATACAGTTTCCCTGTGGTCCACACAATGGTGACACTGATGTGTGTTTTGGCTCAAGGCCTTTCCAACCTGTGAAAAGGCCACATGAAATGGTGTGGGTCGGGAAGACACAGGAAAATTGTTTATCCCAGCAGTGTTTGACAATCCGATTCACACCTCCGTTGGGGGATAAAAATCTGGTCCCAAGAATAGATGGAGTTGCTGCAAATCCAGCCTTACCGGGTTCCTCCCTGTTTCCAGTGGGTTCTTCGGATTCCTACTGGAACTATAATGAGAGGCAGAACCCTCAGGAATTTGAAAGCATTGTCAATTATTTTTATCTTCTTTATTTTTTTTCTTCATTTCACTTTTTCCACTCATTCGTTTACATTTGTATGCTGAGTTGATCACTCAGAAGTTAAGCTTAAAGTTAATCTCAGTATAACTTATTGTTTTAACAACAATCAGTCATTTGCAGTATTGCCTAAAGCATGGGCCACACAAGTGATGCAATATTTGAGATGGGGCTACATGTAAAAATAAAAATTAATCACTCATTCATATTAAGCTGTAGGACTTAGTTTTATATGCTAAGCTATTGATGGAAAACACAAATTATTTTTTATGCTGGTAAAAATGTCAAAGATTATATTAGAAAATTAAAGGTAAGTGATGCACAAGGGTACCTCATGAAGATAATGGATGGATCGGGACATATCCAGATAGGGCCTTTAATTCTTAATTCTTTTGTGGCATTTAGAGACAGTGCCCAAATAAAACATTTTGAATAGCAATCTTTCATGTAAGGAACAGAGATTAATTGAGGAGAAAATTGAATAGGATTATATTTGATTGTATCACTTTCTTTTCCAGGTCAGCAGACAGTGGAACAGCCTAGGCTCTCAGATCCTTTTGTAAAATAGATGGAATTTGAAACTGGTCCCTCACTCTGGCTGCAGTTCAAATTTCTAATGAGCTATGGCTTTAAGAGCAATTATTTGAAATATATCCCTTGCATAAAATTAATGTCATCCCATCAACAGAATGTCTCTTCAATAAGATAGTTAACCATTCCATTGCTGAATGCTCCTTTTTGGGATTGACACATCAGCCTCTTCCACTTGGCGTTAACTTTCTTCAGGCAGGAAGACCCGTGGTAATAAAATTAATGTTGCTTTTTTCTGTGTATGAATGGAGTGCTCTTCTTCTCCTGATTGCTTTATCGCTAGGGCAACTCACCAAATATATTTTAATCCAATTTACTTGGAATGGTTTTACAAATTGTTAACCTTTTATGTTGATTCTTTAAGTCTGACTTTTTAAAATTAGTTTCACTCCATTTTCTCGGGCCACATTTTCACTTGACAGCAGAGGGGCAACTGGCTGGTAGGCCTGCAAGCTGTGGTCTCCTATTTCCCCATTAAATGATGGATCTTGAGCTTCTGGGAGCTTATCCACTGCTGTGGCTGCTTCCTCAAATAACAGCCTCTGGGAGCTAACACTGGCATGTGTGGGTTCCTGACCTGTACTTTTTATTTACTTGTGAGTCACAATTGGTCTTACATTAACACTACAATGAAGTTACTGTGAAAATCCTCTAGTCACCACACTCTGGCGCCTGTTTGGGAACCCTGAGGGAAATTTGGCATGGCCAATTCACCTAACATGCACATCTTTGGACTGTGGGAGGAAATCGGAGCACCCAAAGGAAACCCATGCAGACATGGGGAGAATGTGCAAATTCCACACAGACAGTGACCCAAGCTGGGAATTGAATCTGGGTCCTTGGCGCTTTGAGGCAGCAGTGCTAATCACTGTGCCACCGTGCCCTCCCCATTCCTCCTGACAGTGGGATCTGGACCCACAAATGAAAATTCAGTCCCTACTTTCTGTTCAGACCTGAAGCTTCGCTGCAGTATTCTCTGATCAAGAGGGTGGTTCCTCTTCAGCAGACTACAAGGAGCTATATTAGAGAGGTCTAGGGGACAACTGCCATTTCCTTTGAGGATGTAATGTAGCCATCACTCATCAGTCCCTTCTGGCACTTGTGATCAAAAAATGATGAATATCAATTAAAGTACTTGCTACTTGTCCCCCTGTTAACTGGAAGAACCTATCTCTTCCTGTCGATATGCATCGCTACACACAGTGAAACAGAACTCAGTGTCTAAGAAAGAATATAGAAATTTCATACCTAAAATTAAAATATTGTTCATGCAACAGTGATCATACCTTCAAATGTCAGGTCCTCAATTAGACAGTGAAGTGCAATCAAAGAAAGATCTGAGAAAGCACAGATTCACCTCACTGCTCCATTATCTACTCATACAACTAATGAAGGGAAAATGTGAATGTTGTAATGGAGTACAGTGCAAAAACATTCTATTCTTTTTGGTAAGGTTATTGTACCTCAGTCCAGATTTTTTTTTGTATTGTGTTTTAGAAAGTGTGTCTGAACCATCACTACACTATTAAAACATTTTGCTCTCTGGAACCTTATTTAAAAGAGAGCAGAGAGATTTATTGGAAGAGTACTTTTTGAAAAAACAAAACTGCCTTGTAGTTTGGAAGTGTTTGTCAACATGTAAAGTAAGATAAATCAGGCAGAAATCAGCTCCTGTCAGGAAGCTGTGGTGAGTGAATGTGTGTTCAATTAGACCTTCAGGACACCATCACTCAATATTAATAGGAATTACAGCCAGTCAATCTATCAAGCAAGTTAATCAGAGAGCAATCATCCTAGCTGGATTAAATTACTGAGCAAAATATCTTTTGTTCTAGCTTTAATATTTCTACCTGCTGAAAGGTTAGCAGCAAGTACCGGTCGCACCTTGTTTAAAATGAGACTGGTTTTAAAAAAACCAGTGCAGTGTATTGATAAAAAAAATTCTCAGTGGATTACTCTAGTCTCAGCTGCCTGCGTTCATCTGGGCAGGTGATTTTCTGATTCATAATTGCTGTCAGTTCCCAGCTAGGGAGCTAAGTGGAGCACTGCATGAAAGCAAACTGCTCAGTTAGGGTGAACTGGGTGAGAGGAGGCAGCATCCAAATGTCCTTACTTAAATTGCATTTTGTATTAAAAGATGATAGAAGAGGAATGTTTGAGGGTGGCTGTGGAAACCTCCACAACTTGCTGGCCATGATACTGTCCTGGCTTGGGCATGGGGAGGCAGGGGCTCAATGACAACAGCTGAGAATGGGACAAAATAAAAAGAGAGAGAGGAATAAATTGTGGCATTTGCAGGGGATTGAGATTGTGAAACTGTGGAGAAACAGCAGGTCAAGCCATTGTGGTTCCCCACAGAGTTGGAGGGAGAATCAGCAAGTGGGTCACTCTGGACCATACTTGAAACCTCACCTAAAAACTACATTGGAATGACAGAGATGGGATTTTCTACTTGTCTGTTTTGTTGTGGATGATTGCGTGGTGTGAAAGAACCACCCGAGGAATAGAAAATTCTATTAAATATGGAACAAAAAAGATTTTGAGAGGGAAAAAATACAATACAATTGTAGTCATGGACTCCATTCATAGTCAACAGATCAATAGTTCTTAACTTCCAGCCTGCAGCAATTTTGTTACAATGGATTGATAAAATTTATGGATCGTTTATAGGCCACAATGAATGCAATGAGATGGTTCAGTTAGTCAAACACTGCTTCTGATTAACTCATGTTGTTGTAATTCTTTGTACAATGTGTGTACTGATTGCAGCTGAACAACACTGTAGTAAGAGATCACTGGTGCTGACGAGGTGTTGCATCTGATAGAGCAAGAGATACATATTATGGTTTTCTATCCATACATTAAAAATCAGGTTTCTGTCCTGACTATTATTTACTACTCCTTATAGATATGGCAAAACTACTATGTGTCCAAGCTGTTAAAACGTCAGTAAGCACTTTTGTGCAGGTGAACCTCTTTGCATTACCAATTCCTAATATTTCTACAAATTTATTCAGCCTTCCCTCTTGGGAAAAGTGACATATTACTTGCCAGGATTGTGATTTATCATCTATATATCATACATGTCACATAAATCATACAAAATTCCATATTTACATTTAACCACAAATCAGCCAATGATTTCTTCATAAAGAAAGGCTTAAGACAAACGTGCGCAATGGAAGGTCACTGCTTTGGTTGCTGATGCCTCTGTCAGATCATTTCCTGATGCGCTTTTTTCCTCCTCTGATCTGTCTTCCAGGGTCTGGTACGTGTCGATATAGCTATACTGATCCTGGCATTGTCGTCTCCTACAGCAAGAACACCTCAGCTGATTGGATTGTTCTGGAGAAAATTAGGTTTGTAGTAAAGAACATCAATGGTAAGGAACTGGAAGGGGGATGGGGGTGGGTAGCATGTCATCATACTGCACTGCTAGTACACTCTAGCCCCTGTACCTTGGTTTCAAAATTGGGTAATATGGGTGCCCTTGCAGAGGTTAAACATGTGAGCCCCGGTCAAAATGTTACGAATTCGATCCTATAGTTGACTTGCTCAGCTAGGGAAATTCTTTGTAACTTTTATTGCTGCGAAATGGAATACTGCACACAAGCAGGAGATGAAAGTAAGGAAGGGAAATACTTGCATTGCCCTGTTTGCTTGCTTGGCACCATTTACAGATTTCTAGCAATAGCTAAGGATATATAATCACCCCTTTTCTATGTGAAGAGAAATGTGATGGTAAGTAAGTTGCAAAGATAAAAGGTAAAGAATAAAATGAAATAAATCACAAAGATAAATAATTTGTATTTTTTAAATAACAGAGCTCCGTCTAACACCAGCACCGTTATCCACATAATCTATCTTCCTCAAGACGCCAAAGGGGAAAATATCAAATTTAAATGGAAACAAGAAGATCTCCATGCAGGTGATGTGTATGAGGCCTGTTGGGCCCTGGATAACATACTGATCATCAATGCTGCCCACAAACAGATGCTTCTGGAAGATAACCTAGACCCAGTCGACACAGGCCACTGGCTTTTTTTCCCTGGAGCGACAGTAAAGGTTTGTTCCAATTAATTCCCTTAACTTAATCATTTGCTGTTTTGCACAGACTCATCTCTTTGCCATGTCTTAATTCTAATTGATAAGCTTTATACCTCTGTGGAGCAGTGATGCCCAATGACTAATCTGTTAAAGTATGAGTCATTGAAAGTCTTCGCTGTTGGAAGGGCACATTAATTTAAACGTGCTTACAAATGACATTTAGTTCCATTCTATACAGAATTTGTATTGCAATTATGCCTTGGTCCGTCTGGCTATCAAATATGTCCTTCCGTCTGGCTGGGTTGAATGACATCTTCTTAATTTGGGAAATTTATGATGTTCACTTGTTCTGAAATGAAGGTGTTGAGGGCAGATTCCTCTCCATCTGTCACCAGCCATTTGCAATCTGCCATCTCCCAAACCCAATGCCTGCAATCCAACAGCAGTAATCCTGACAAAGTGTGAGGCCCAGCTGTCGGTAAATATCATCACAACAGTGAAGCCTTAGGGAGAAAATCAAGAATTTATTTTGATATTGGTCTCTGATGTGCATCTAGCTGTGTGATAATACATGTGACAGGAAACATTCTCAGGACATGAAGGTGAGGTCATTTAGATTTGCAAGTAATGGGACAACCTTGAAATGGGAATTGCTTTAGCTCAACCTTGTGTTCCCTACTCCCTGGATATTTTTATCATTACCTGTCACCATGTGCTGACATTAGTCACTCTTTTTCTACACTTTGGCTATGACCGTAACACTACCTTCTGCACTCCCCCTTTCCTTCTCTATGAACAGTATACTTTGTCTGTATAGCATGCAAGATGTGGGTATGCTGGCGTTGGACTGGCGTAAACACAGTAAAAAGTCTGACAACACCAGGTTTTAGTCCAACCGATTTATTTGATAATAGACTCACAAGCTTTCGGGGTTAGTCCATTTGCGGTTTTATCACTGTACCATTTCACCATCCATCCTGGTAAATCCTGATTTTTTTTTTACATGTCTCAACATGAGACCACCTCTCATTCTTCTAAATGGCAGAGAATATTGGTTCATTCCAATGTCTGATTTGATTTGGCTTGTTTTGATTTATTATTAACACATATATTAGTATACAGTGAAAAATACTGTTTCTTGCATGCTACACAGTAAAAAGTCTGACAACACCAGGTTTTAGTCCAACCGATTTATTTGATAATAGACTCACAAGAGATTATTGTCTTATTAGATTATTATTATTGTATTATTATTGTATTATTAGATTGTCTTATTGTATTATTAGAGATCATTGTCAGCCACTTCAGGTCTTGAACAGCAGGTTAGGTGTAAGGATTCGCATTCTAATCAGTAATCTCTAAACTGTCTGTGCTTTATATGCTCTGTCTGAGGCCAGAACTCTCCATTCACCTGACGAAGGGACTAACCCCGAAAGCTTGTGAGTATATTATCAAATAAATTGGTTGGACTAAAACCTGGTGTTGTCAGACTTTTTACTGTGTAGCATGCAAGAAACAGTATTTTTCTCTGTATACTAATATATGTGTTAATAATAAATCAAAACAAGCCAAATCAAATCAGACATTGGAATGAACCAATATTCTCTGCCATTTAGAAGAATGAGAGGTGGTCTCATGTTGAGACATGTAAAAAAAAATCAGGATTTACCAGGATGGATGGTGAAATGGTACAGTGATAAAACCGCAAATGGACAGGGATAGAGCATGAAATGGAACCACTTTCTTTTAACCTCACTCTCACTGCTTCCCCACTCTGCATAACATCTTATAAATAGAACTCAGAATAACTTAAAGCAAGATTGTTTAAGTCTTCAGAATTGTTTAAATCCGCAATGTACTGGTTTTTGTTTTGTTTAAATCTTAATACTAATACATTTTAAAGTTAAATCCATGTATTTAATGCAGATAAGAATACTAATAATTGACTGTTTTATTATACTTTATAGTGTGGTTAATGATATTAAAATCAATCATGAATGGTTAATTAATGTTATCTGCTGCAAACAGGGTTGTCCAGTGATTTGATCCAATGAAATCAAAAGCATTTAATATTCCATTGATATAATAGTTACAATTAAGAATTGGATTCATATTTGGTTAAGAAGAAATTTAAAAACAAGCTCTGGGTAGTAATAGGAACATTCAAACTGGCTGCATCATTCCCTGATTAGGAAAGGAGGAAAAACATTAATCGACATCACTGTTTTTGACTGGCATCTAGTGACCACCAGCTGGAAGTGAATGTGTGAACAACATCTGTTGCTAACTGGATTAGGCTCAACTGTAATAAAAGCAAATACTGTGAATAATGAAGATCTGAAATAAAAACAGAAATGTTGGAAAAGCTCAGCAGGACTGGCAGCATCTGTGGACAGATAAACAGAGTTAACGTTTTGAGTCCAGTATGACTCCCTCTGAACTCAAACTTCATTTCTGAAGAAGTGTAATATAACTCAAAAGATTAAATCTGTTTCTCTTTCCACAGATGCTGGCACCATTTCCATTAATAAGAAGGTCAATAACCAGAATGCATAGATTTAAAGTAATTATTGAATGAATAAAGGGTAGTTGAGGGGAAAGTTTTCATCCAGAGTGTGGTGGGAGTGTAGAACTCACTGCCCAAAAGTGTGGTGGAGACAGAAACCGTCACTGTGTTTAAAATACTCTTAGATATCCATTTGGTGTTGTCACCAACAGGATTACAAACCAAGAGTTGGATGGCTGGAGTTGCCAGGATTAGCTCTTTTTCAGCTGGCATGGATGTGTAAATGTGCCTAACTTTGTGTTTTTTTTTAACAGGAGGATGCACCTACAGTCCCACAAAGATAAACTCTGCACTGTAGATCAGGGACTCTGGTGGATCATGCCCACCTCACAATCATGACACCTGCAGACATACCTTAGTGTTGGCCTGATAGTGCCCACCCATAATCCACCAAGCTGTATCACCGTTGCTTAGCAGCCTGATGTAAAATGTCAGCGTCTCTTTGCCTCATGTACGAGTGACCAATCTTCCCATTTGTTGCCCTAGAATTGAAACCAACCCAGCTGAGTGTGCTGTACCTCAACAGTGAAGCTGAGAAATTTGATCCACCAGCTGGGTTTGTAACTGGTTTGGGAATTTAAAAAATAACAGATCAGACATAGTTAATTAGGTTTGTTAGCATTTCAGTCAAGCTCCAGAGAGTTGAGTCTTTATTTCATGTAACTGAACTGGTGTATCATCCTCAAGTAACTGGAAACCTCTTGTTGAAAAAAAAGCAATTACCATATTCCATTCAATCAAACTATGAACACAGAGCTATCAGCTTTAAGATTGTGACAAATCAGTGAATGAGGCTTCTTAGAGGGAACTTCACTTTACATTTTACCGAATCGAACCACTTCCTAATGGCGATTTGTAGCTGTCTCTGGATGTTTAAATGTTTCAGTCCCCAGGACTGGCATCTGGACAAGAAAAAGAAACAAAATCTTTGCTTGGTATCACATTCAAGCTTGTTTGGTTTAATTAAGCCCACTGTAATACATATATTTAATTAAAGGAGAATATTAAGGCAAAGATCAGCTCCACCCCTGCCCCATGCTGAGTAGGAATTTAGGCACAATGTTGAGGAACTGTGGTGCGAATAGTTAATGTCTAAGTGGACTCTGCATACTAATTCAAGACAGCATTTTTAATGCAAACCTCCTGCTTCTATTGAATAGCTATCTGTCCAGTTTTTCATCCTCACAGGAAGGCTGGAAACCCAAGGGGTGAGAGAGGAAGGTTGTTGACATGTCCAACCTAAACCACTGACCTCAGCAGACTTTCTGAACTCAGGGCAGCTTCTCCAGTTTAAATCCCTGTGACGAGTGAGAAAACAAAGACCACAAAAGTAAATTAAACAAAATTTGAAATAAATCAATGTTGGCTAATCAATAAAAGATGCAAGTACAAATGATAGAATATCATAGCTGACTTTTCTTAAAATTGTTTCTGGCTAAGTGGGTGAGAGATTAAGGCCAGATTTTGTTAGGCTGATGGGGGTCCCACCTGCCAGGAAACCTGCGTCAGTTCCATGAGGGAGGGCAATGGAATTAAGCACCCTTGGCACTTAAGTGGCAATGGGAAGCATTCCCTGTGATTGAAGTCCAGTCAGAAACTAAAATGTCACTTGTTGGAAATCTCAAGTGCCTATCTGCCCTGGGACTTTTGGCATGTGTTCCTTTTAAGTCCTCATCCATAGGACTGGATTTATTACAACCCGTCATTGTGGGAAGCATGGTAGCTGGGCCCATTTAATCTAAGTATCAGTCTTCAGGCAGTGGCAAAACCTCCCCCAATTAAGTGGAAGTGCAGAAGGAGCTGATTTCCTGGCTGCCGATGGTAGAATGTCAATTAGATTCATTAATGAGCCAATTGACATCCATTAACCCTGAGACTGCAATTGTAATGCTGGCTCAGGGGTTAAGTGGAGGCTGCGCACTTTCCCTGTCAGGTTTGCTGGCTGTGAGGGCTTGAAGGCATTCTTCATTGTCGGGCCTAATTAGTACCTATTGAGGGACGGGGTGAGGCAGAAAGCTACAACCTGCCCTTAGCTCTGACCTACCTCTCAACACGTTTTCCTGTCAATCACACCCATTACCCCATTCCATCCTCACTCATCTTTGACTTGGAGACCCATGATGATTCTAGATTTCAGGTGACTGCAGTGTCCCCAGCTACCATCAGTCCTGCTCCCACTGGCATTGATGGCAATGACAAGCTGCTGGTCTCTGGCCAGTAGGATTTCCACAGCCTGGGACTCAATCACAGTGATGGCCACTTAAGTGCCCGAAGAGCACTTCATTCCATTGTCGCACCTTCATGGAACTGATGCAGATTCGCAGTCAGTTCTCCAACCAGCAGGCAAGATTCCTGTCAGTCTAACAAAATCTGACCAATGTCTCTTCCCATTCACCCAGGTGCAATTTTAATAAAAATCAGAAATGATATCCTATCATTTGTATCTATATCTTTTCATTTGTTATCCAACATTTATTTCTTCCAAATCTCATTTCTTTCACTTTTGTCATCTTCAATTTCTCACATCCACCTGCTCTGCCCTTTATAATTTTACCAAGACTACTTTTTTTTTCTCATTCTTTGTATTGTCTTGGATATATCAATCAATTTATCATCAGTTTTTGAAAACATCCTTTATTGGTTTCTTTAGTTTGGTGCTCCCTGTGATACTTACCCTTCTTCACCTCTGCTGTATATGAGCATTGTCATTCAGTATCTATTCTATCCTCCAATTTGCTCAGTACTGCTTTTCCCTGTCTCCAAATCTTTCATTTTAACTAGTTGTGTACAGGATAAATAGGTAACTGCAAATTAAAAAAAATGTTATTTTTGTTATTTTTCTTAATCATTTTGCAATAATATTTTTCTACTATGTATCCTCCTGATCTTCCAGCTCTCTCTGTCTCTATTGCCTATTTTCTTCCTGTGACCTTAGTTCTACCTTTTCTGTCTCCATGATCACAAGATGGATATGGATGAGGATGCTTATTAAGCTCACCCTGGCTTATCCATCCAGAAATAACCTACGGTCCCCAGTGCAACATCCAGCTCTCTTTTTAAATGATTTCAAGATTTTTTGCCTCATACCTGGGGGTCCATCCTGTGTGTTAATTTCTTGTAGAGGAAGAAGAAATTCTCAGTATCTGTCCTAAATGTCATTATACTATGCTGTCTCTGTCTACAGCTTATTTTGTAGCAATATACTAATATGTCTCCACCATATCAGCAATATCTTAAATGTACCTATGAGGACTCCACTCAATCATTCCATTTTGAAGTTAAAAAAGTCGTTTACTCAACCAATTCTTTGATTTATGGCAATAGGAATCAGTCACGCCTGTTCTTTGCAACACCTTAAGGATTTGAATATTTCTTGGGTGAAATATTTTAAAATAGGTTAAAAAGAAACCTAAAATATTTTCTTCACATCATCAACTGTGGACCTGCCAAGTCTGACCTCCATCTGCTGTCATTTGCTTGCAACCTTTCAGATGTATTTATTCCATCAGTGGCTTCTGTTCCTGTGCGAACAGCCCCTGAAACTTTGAGGTCATAAGTCAGTTCATCAAACATTTTCTTACCTCTGTCAGTATTGTTGAATTTCAACATCATCCTCTGAGGCTCCTGCTACGATTTCAGCACTAACTCACCTATAAGCCATTGATCTAAATCTGAATTATGTTAGAAATATTAATTTCACAATCACAAAATGGCCTTGCTAGTTTACTTTATTGTGCAAGTTAGTTTGAATTATTATGATCTGATACGTAGGCAGATGGATTGGTGTGGGGTAGTATCGAACCCTTTCTCATCTGCCAAAACCTAAACCCATATATTTATGTTATTGGCATTTTAAGTATTATCTCATTCACCATTGAATTCAGTCTGCTGGAACTCATTTCACCCCTGACATGTTCTTAAGAGTCATCAGACGGAAGTGATCTATTATTCATACACCCCTGGTAGGTATAGATTGAAGAGAGATATTCCAGAGTGAAAGCAACGGCTGACACAACTGCATCTGCTATTCCACAAAAAAATCATGTGTTGCTGTGGAATTTTCATTTCACTGCAAGATGTAACCATTCCATTGATGCAATTTCAGATGCAAGACATAGAGGAGCAATCCAGATCTACCTTAATGCATCTGTCAAAGCTAATTAACCAAAGCTTTTTTAGTTACGAATGCATGAAAGGAACTGACTGAACCTACATATTAAATAAATTGTTCCTTTAACAGTTACAGCAAAATGATCCACCAACTTCCATGTTGTCTTGTGTTATTAATAATTGGATCACACAACAAAGGAAGTTGGTGGATCATTTTGCTGTAACTGTTAAAGGAACAATTTATTTAATATGTAGGTTCAGTCAGTTCCTTCCATGCATTCATAACTAAAAAAAAGCTTTGGTTAATTAGCTTTGTGGAACATGACAGTATGGCATAATATAAATACGTTGCTTTACTAATGATGTTGGAATATAAATGTTCAGAGTAGGATATGGAATTATTACATTGGATTACATAGAAAAATGGCACAGAAACAGACCATTCAGCCCAACGTGTCTATGCCAGTGTTCATGTTCCATTCTTATTATTATTAGAAGTAAACTGCAGAAAAATCATAGAGAGATGGAATCCCTTCAGTGGAGAAGGAGGCCTTCAGCCCATTGAGTCTACACTGACTCTTACCTAGGCCTACCAAATTAATTGATTCTGAGAAAAGTAAACAAATTCAAGATGGATGTCACTGGATTGTGATGGCATACGTCTTAGGCAGCTGAAGTAAGTCAAAGAGAGTTGCCAGATGCTTTGATCATAACTTTTCAGTTCTCCTTACTATGCAACTAAAGGATGGTTAGTAAGGCACCTTTCTTCGAAAGAGGGATATCTCTGGTCATTGTAGAAATATTGGCCAGTTGTCTTCTGTGGTCAAAACTTAATTTGAGATTAAATTTGTGGTCATTTAGAAATCAATGTGAATTTATTAGAGATAAATGCTTGATAAATTTAATCACATCTTTTGAGGATGTGATTAATTATGTAGATGAAAGGAATACAATTATTGTGGAAAATATTGGCCAGAATCTTCTGGCTGTTTACACCAGTGGGATTCTTTGATCCCGCTGAAGTGAACAGAGATTTGGCTGAGTGCCAAACTCTCATAAGAACATAAGAACATAAGAAATAGGAGCAGGAGTAGGCCATCTAGCCCTTCGAGCCTGCCCCGCCATTCAATAAGATCATGGCTGATCTGTCGTGGCTCAGTTCCACTTTCCCGCCCTCTCCCCATAACCCTTAATCCCTTCTCTTATCAAAAACCCATCAACCCGCTTCTTAAAAATATTTAGCGAGGCAGCCTCCACCACTTCAACGGGCAGAGAATTCCAGAGATTCACCACCCTTTGAGTGAAGAAGTTCCTCCTCAACTCCGTTCTAAACCGCCTCCCCTTTATCTTGAGGCTGTGCCCCCTAGTCCTACTGTCTTTTTTGAGCGGGAAGAGTCTCTCCACCTCTATCCTATCCATCCCATTCATCATCTTATACGTCTCAATGAGATCTCCCCTCATTCTTCTAAACTCTAACGAGTACAAGCCTAGTTTATTCAGCCTCTCCTCATAGCTCAATCCCCTCAACTCCGGTATCAGCCTAGTAAACCTCCTCTGCACTCCCTCCAGGGCCAAAATATCCTTGCGCAGGTGCGGCGCCCAAAACTGCACACAGTACTCCAGCTGCGGCCTCACCAATGCCCTATACAGCTGCAGCAAGACCTCCCTACTTTTATATTCAATCCCCCTCGCTATGAAGGCCAGCATCCCATTCGCCTTCCTGACCACCTGCTGCACCTGCAAGCTGGGTTTTTGCGACTCATGCACAAGGACCCCGAGGTCCCTCTGCACCGTCGCCTGCTGCAGTTTTTCGCCACGTAAGTAATAGTCCTTCCTACCATTCTTCCTACCAAAGTGGACCACCTCACACTTGCCAACATTAAATTCCATTTGCCATTTCCTGGCCCATTCGCCCAGCCTATCTAGATCCTTCTGCAGACTCTCCACACCCTCCGCACAATTTGCCGTTCCCCCAATCTTGGTGTCATCAGCAAATTTCGACACCCTGCACTCAGTTCCCTCCTCCAGATCATCTATATAAATGGTAAATAGCTGAGGCCCCAGCACCGACCCCTGGGGCACCCCACTAGTCACCATCCGCCAATCCGAATAGCACCCATTGACCCCCACTCTCTGCCTCCTATTTGACAACCAATCCTCTATCCACGCTAACACCCTACCCCCAACTCCATGTCCCCTGACCTTTTGCAATAACCTCTTGTGAGGTACCTTGTCAAACGCCTTCTGAAAATCCAGAAAGACCACATCCACCGGCTCTCCTCTATCCACTGCCCTAGACACATCCTCATAGAACTCCAGTAAATTTGTCAGACACGACTTCCCTTCCATTCTCATTTGCAGCAGCGACAGGGTATGAATGGCTGAAAAATTCCAATCATTAACTTCCAATCAGCTTTCGATAGGGTGTCTCACAAGAAGGTTATTACAAGAGTCCAGCAATGTGGGACATGAGGAAATATGGCAGCAGGGATGGAAAGTTGGTTTGTGAGTTAGAGGTATTGCATTTTGCTTGGATTGGAGGAGAGTTAAAAGTAGCATTTCCAGGGATCAGTTTATTTTCAAGATAGATCACTGATTTGGATATGGATCTTAGAAACACAGAATCAAAATTAGTTGAAGATACTAAATTGAGAGATTAGGCAAATAAAGATCAGGGCTTTAGGAGGCTTCAGGAGGGCATAGTCAGGTTAGCAAAAAAAAGCAAAAGTGGTAATTTAGTGTGGAGTAATACATGATAATATATCTTGGATAGAAAACCAAGTGTACAGTCAATGGAAAGATACCAAAGGGTGTGGGTAAACAGAGTGGCTTCTTTGAATGTGCAAAGCAACTGAATAAAGCCATAAGAAAGGCCGCAGAAATTTTTGATTTTATAAATAGAGACTTTAAAGTACAAGATCAAATAGACAACAGTAATTTTATTTAGGTTTTAGTTCGACTACTGTATATAATTTTGTGGATAGAGCACTATATAAAAAACCCCATTAAAAATGGAGATTAATGTAGATTACGGAGAATGAAACCACAAGTGAGAAACTACAGTTATGAGAAACTTAGAATCACTGAAATCAAGCATTAAAGAGTATTGCTAAAACAATTGTAGTCATAAAAACCAGACATTTGCATTTTATCGTTGCTTTAAATAATCAGCCTGCAAAACACTCATCAAAATAAATATTCTATTTATCACGGTGATACTTTGACTGAGGGGGAGCTGCTGTGTTGTTTAACTGTAATTTGACTTCATGCTTAAGGCAATAATGAATAAATAATTGAAAAACTCTCTTCAAAATTCTCTTTGTTGAAGCCAGATTTTGTTGTGGTTACAAACTAGTGTCCTGAGTCCTTGTAATGCACTCTATCTCTCTCTCTCCCCACAGCATAGCTGTCAATCTGATGGTAACTCCATGTATTTCCATGGGACTGAGGGCACTGATTTTAACTTTGTAACAACCAGGGATGTTGATCTTTGGACCGAAGGCATTGTAACGCAGTGGGTGGAAGAGTTTGAAAGTCAGCCTGCAGGGTAAGTGCTTGTTATCTCTAGTATTCTGAATATGTGTACAGCTATCTGGGGGATAAGTGAGATTCAAAGAAGGGTTGCATTAGCCCCACACATACATATTTAAAGTGCAGCTGGATGTCAAAGAAATTTGCTGAGAGAAAGAATTAAATATTTCTAGTGGGATGTAAAAGCTGCACTGGCAAAAAATATTTTAACTCTTTGTTTCCCTCTGAACGTATAATGGTATTAATCAAAGTTATTTTCTTCAGAGCACTAGAAAAATAAATAATCTTCACTCAGTTCACTGCTACAGAGTTTCCCCAAAACATTTTCTGTACAGTTGCTGTTATAGAAAAAGCACTTGACAGCACAGGGAATTTAATTCCCTGAACCTATCCTCAGTGCCTCACCCGCATTCAATCGACTGCTCAAGGATATGCATGCAACACCCTCCCTGGAGAGTTCAATTTTCAGTTAACCCAACAAGAGTCCATAATATTTGAGATCTCAGCAATTTTATTCTGAGTAGCTGTGAAACGTCTTTGTGTAACATAGGGGAAAAATTCATATTTCCAGTATTTGCAATATTTTTAAAGGGAAAAAATGTTCTCTTTTCTATTTGTAACTGCATGAATAAATTATGGATATCATGATTGTTCTACAAATAATATTTTGAGGAGATGTTTCCATTATTGTTACTTTTCTCTTCCTGTACAATATATACAAATGACCCACGCTCCATGGTCAGTGATGCAGGTCACCTTCCTATGTAGCCAATTGGACATGCTAAGCCTTGATTTTCTGATGTTTCAACCATAGTCATCATCTACTTTATCGTTCATTTGGGGGATATGGTGGCATAGCGGTATTATCATTGAACTAGTAATCCAGAGGCCCAGACCAATGCTCTGGCAACATGAGTTCAAATCCCACCATGGCAGCTGGTGGAATTGAAAATTCAGTGAATTAATAAATCTGGAATATAAAGCTGGCCTCAGTAATGGTGAACAGGAAACCATCATCGATTGTTGTAAAAATCCACCTGGTTCACGAATGAGCTTTAGGAAAAGAAATCACCATCCTTACCCAGTCAGGCCTACATGTGGTTCTTGACCCACTGCAATGTGGTTGACTCTTAACTGCACTCTGAAATGGGCCTAACAAGTTATACCATAGAGGGGTAATGAGGGATGGGCAAGAAATGCTGGCCGTAGATACCCCCATCCTATGAAAGAATAAAGAAAAAGATTCTAATTTCCACCTTATGAACATATATGTACTAGAGGAACAGGAGTAGGCCATTTGGCTCCTAGAGTCTGCTTTGCCATTCAATAAGATTGTGGCTGACCTGATTGTAACCTAGACTTCACATTCTCATGTACCCCAATAATCTTTCATCCTCTTGCTTAGCAAGAATCTATGTATCTTTGCCTTAAAAAAAATTAAAGACTCTTCTTCTAATTGTCTTTTGAGGAAGAGACTTCCAAAGACTCATGACCCTCTGAGAGAAAAACCTCTCCTCAAATCTGACTTAAATTGATGACCCCTTATTTTTAAATAGTGACCCAGAAGGGAAAATATCCTTTCCACAGTTACCCTGTCAAGCCCTCTCAGGATCTTAGATGTTTCAATCAAGTCACTCCTTACTCTTCAAAGCTACAAGCCTACCTTGTCCAAACTTTACTCATAATACAAGATATGCTGCAGAATACTGTGGCTGCTGGAATCTGAAACAAAAACAAAGAATGCAGAAAAATCTCAACAGATCTGGCAACGTCTGTAGGGAGAGAAAACAGAGTTATGTTTCCAATCCATTTGACTCTTAATCAGAACTAAAAATTGGGAAACTGTGTTGGTTATTATACTGTAACTGGGAGAGATTGTAACAAGATGTAGCAATCTTAAGAATAAGAGACAGATGGCCTGGTATGGAATAGGGGATGGTTTTTGCATTGAGACAATAAATGTATGAAATATTTAAAGATGGGTTTAAGATGGCGGGGAAAGGTCACAGTCTAAAGTTGTAGAACTCAGTATTGAATCCTGAGGGCTGTACTGGGCCTAATCAGAAGATGAGTTGCTGCTCCTCCAGATTGCATTGGACTTCAGTGGAACATCGCAGCAGGTCAAGGACGGACACATCAGGAGAGCAAGATGCTGAGTTAAAATAACACACAACAGAAAGGTTGGGATCATGCTTTCAGGCTGAATGAAGATGTTAGTCTATTAGGTGTTATTTTCAAGCATTAGCCTGGTAAACCTTCTCTGAACTGCTTCCACCTCATTTACATAATTCCTTAAATAAAGATACCAATGCTGTGCATAGTACTGCAGATGTGATCTCACTTTTAATCTGTACAACTGAAGCATAATCTTCCTACTTCTATACTTAATTCCCCTTGCAATAAACAACCAAAATTCTATTAGCTTTCCTAATTATTTGCTGTACCAGCATACTAACCTTTTGTTATATTTGCCCTAAGACACTTGGATCCCTCTGCACCTCAAAGCTCTGCAATCTCTCACCATTTGCATAATACTCTTTTTTACTCTCCCTGCCAAGATGGACAATTTCACATCTTCCCACACTATACTTCATTTGATAAATCTTTGCCCACTCACTTAACCTATCAGTATCCCTTTGAGGCCTCTAACCCTTCTTAACTTTGTACTCATGCTTTATCCTACCTCACAATCTTGTTCAGCTCTATGTTCTAGCCTTCTGATTGTAGTCCCCTGTACATTCCCTTCTCCCTCTACTCTCCAGTTGATGACAGCTTTCATCTGTCTCAGCCCAGACTTCTTGGACATTGTCAAATTAAAAAAAACCTCCTCAAAATCTCATTCTTCAACTGTGCCTTCAATTGCTTCTTCTTGTTCTTGTTATGTTTTTGACACCCAGTGTTGTGAGACTGTGGAATACACAACTGGAGTTTGTGATTGCTACGTTGACTTGGGGTTGATTCTTTTGTTCATGGATCAGGACCAACTTTGGATGTATTTCTGAGTCTTGACTCCATGTTGTGTCAGTGCCTGATGTCTGACATGATTTTTAATGAGCAGCTAGGGTGAGCCAATAGGAGACCCTCCAACACTAACACATCAGCACCCTCAGAGGTAGAAGCCGCAATGTAGGGGAGGCAAGAACAAGGAGGATACCTCAAGGTGGAGTGCTCTTTTAAGACTTTTTAAACAGATAAAATTGCAAAGAGGCCACTACTACTGAGTCATCTTTGTGGAAGGGCTCTCAGCCTTGTTACAGCCTTAACAGCAGGCCCGTTATTCCAGTCAGCTTTAGCAGAGTGGATTTAATAAACCCTTTAATGGACCTGCGGGCAGGTAGCCATCACCCCCCACCCGACATCTTTCATTAGCCATCTTGGAATGAAACTGACCTGAAACTGAGGCCATAGCAAAAGACTGACATCCCAACCAATGGGAAATTGCAGTTTGGCATTCTTTGATCCTGCCTCTGCAGTTAATTGAAAATTCATCTGCCAATGTCAGCATTTAAGAATAGACTGAATCAGTGGTTGAAAGAGAATTGAATAAAAGAATATGGAAACAGTGAGAGCACACTGGAGTACTAGCTGTGTGGAGGATAAACACCAAAGTGGTCCAGTTGGGCCTACAGCCTGTTTCTATATTGAAATATTTATGTAATTCTTCTATTGCTGCTTATTGACTGCTTCCCCTCTCTGCAGAGCCTCAGGATATTTTCTGCATGAAACGTGTTATGTAAGAATAAATTATTATTGAAGATATGAAGAGAGAGATTAGGATTATTGCCCCCAACAAAGAGTTATCTTCCCCGTTACAGATTTTCTTCACAGTTACTTGTATTTATTGTCTTCATCGAATACTGTCCAGATAAGTCCCTTTTAATTCCAGTGACATCTCATTAATTTTAATGGATTCTTGTTGATTTCAAACAAAACTCCACAATATTGACAAATAGGTAATGGATTTTGATTTTTTTTATATTGGGCCTAAATCAATCTGTTTGGTCAGAATGAGCATTATTTTATTCAAAGACCTGAAAGATGCTATACAAAAGCCGATTCTTTGTTGCTTAGTATCTGTTTAATGGCCCCATCCAAAACATAAATGTGCCTTTTTCTTTTAGACATTAACTAACTCACAGTGCATTCCTAAGATTTCTAATTTTTGATTCTGGTGCTTGGCATTTGAGATTGTTTTGTTTACCTCCATCATCCCCTCAATGCCAAAAGTTGATATCAGTGCTCAGTCTGGCATTAGTATACAAGCCATGACTGCGGATTGTGTATCCGAGACTCCACTGCCGTCAGGGTTTTAAATAGATCGGGGGGTGGTGGCGGTGGCGGTGGCGGCGGCAGCGGCAGAATCTTGTGTTTAAACGCGTGACCCTGTGGTAATCGGCATGTTTTTCGTCTGGACTGACCAGATCTCCAATTAGTGCTTGGTTTCACAGTGAGAATCATCAACTCAATCCCTTTCTACCTCACTGTATCATTTAAACTCTCTTGCTAATACAGGTATTTATTCCTGAAAATCATCAATGTCACTTTGTAGTAAACACTTTCTGTAGGAATACCTCTTTCATTCATTCAAATGGCTGTTAACAAAGTCACATTCCACAAATTGTATCCTTTAAACCCCAGATTAATGTTTCATATCTTCCCCTGGGGTTAAGAGAAGTGTGTTTACTTTAACATTCCTAATAATTATTTTCAGTGAGCCTAATAGACAACTTTATTCAAAGTTCAGCATCCTCAATGGGGTTAAAACAATACTATGTTTGCTGCTGATGTTTATAAAGTAAAGTGGGATTTAAGTGTTATCGCCACTGTAATTAAAGTGCAAAGCAGAAACAGGCTGTGTTGACTGTTTGTCACATTCTTTCTCTCTACAGCTGGGAAATATCAGGAGCTATCATTGGCACCAAATGTGGTGTGGTCGAGTCAGGCTCATCTCTTGTGTTCCTCAAAGATGAAGAGCGAAGTGTTTGCACATCAGTTCTGGACACTACTAACGATGGAAATCTCAGGTTTTACTTTAGCATGGGTGAGTGAAGGGGAAAGACAGGAAGCATGGCTGAGGTTAATTACAAATGTTTGCTGTGTATGTTCACTTGTTCTGAAATAAAATATTTTTGTGGTCACTTTTGGGAAGCCTGAAGAAGTGCGGATACAAAAACATCCTGAATGTCCAGTTCAGACCACGTGAATGAAATAACGTAAAGCTGTGTGAAATGTATTGTTACGGTCCTGAATTATACTGCTGTGTAATTGAATATTGGGCTGTACATCCATATCCTTTAACATAGGATGGTTAGACCACTTTTGGAAATTAATGGCAATGTTTAAACAGACAGAATGTTTAAGGCAGGACCTTAAGTTTGCACCCATAAAGAACCACAAAATAATGATTAATCTTTTTCTTATTCCTCCAGTTTTTCTGGAAGTGTCTCCTTCTGTGTTAGGAGCACATAGGAATGGCCACAGAATTATGAGGCCAACTCCCTTTAGCCCCCTTTTAAATATTCATCTGTGCAGCAAGATTTTCCTTAGACTTATCTTGCTGTTCTGTTTTATTCAGTGCAGCGACAGACAGCTCGTAGCTTTGCAAACAGACCTCAATATTTGTGTTTATACTGATGGAGCAGTATTATTTTAATTGTGTCTATGAACCAGATCAAATAAAAATGTAACTAAATACGGGGTAGTTTAGATTATCTTTTGTATTCCTAGAAGTTGTGTGATCAGATAGTTTGCCGGTTAGCCATGTTTACACAAGAAATAATATTCTATCTCTTTCTGTCAGGGGCTGGTTCCTGTAATCCAGGGGATTCACATGAAAACGATGTCACACTCTATGCCGTGGTTGAGGGTAGAAAAGAGCATGTTTTGGATGTGTTGCCTTTTTCATCCTTTAGGGTAGGTAGAATTGTTGCATCTATGGAGAACTAAATCCCGACACATCAAACCATGATGCAAACACTTTCATTTAACAGTTTTTCCCCCAGCTCAATCAAGACGAAGACAGGAAAGGTAGTGTGACCAAGTGATGGGGCATAGATTCAATCCCCAGCTTCTACTCAGCTACGTTTCCAATCACCACCACATCTGCACTGTGGTGTGGCAGTCAGCTTCTCCACGAAGGTGGAAAAGTGAAGAAAGAGTTGTCTGCTGTCACTATCTCTATCAGCCATGGAAGACAGGCATTAGGAGGACTCTGCATGCAGGCAACAAATTGGTGGGAAGTGTATTTAGTTTTATTTACTTTTACAGGCTGTGGGCGTCGCTGGTTGGGCCCAGCATTTATTGCCCATCTCTAATTGCTCTCCATTTCAGAGGGCATTTGAAAGTCAACCACATTGTTGTGGTCTGGAGTCACATGTGGGCTGGACTGGTTAAGGATGGCAGATTTTCTTTCCCAAAGGACATTAGTGAACCAGATGGGTTTTTGCGACAATTGACAATGGCTTCATGGTCATCATTAGACTTTTAATTCCAATTCTTTTTTTCACTGAATTCAAATCTCACCATTTGCTCTAATGGGATTCAAACCCAGGTCCCCAGAGCATCATCTTGGGTTTTTTGATTCTAGTTTAGTGACAATGGCACTATGCCACTGTCTCCCCAAAGGAGATCAGAAAGGAGATACATGCTCTTAAAATACAATATGTTAAGTGATAAGAATACTTAATTTTCGGTGATATTTATCTGTGTACATACATACGTATTTTCTTATCATATGGCAGTCTTTAAATAGTTGTTTAGGACGAGTGAAGGAATTACCGCTCTCTATGTAGCATCTTCATTCTCTGAGGGTTGTTAATGATATTGCTGAGGCAAGGTGAAGAGGCACGCCCCAAGAAATATCTTAGTCGGTACAGGGATCAAGCCCATGTTGTTGCCCTTATTCTGCACTGCACCCTAACTGTCCAGCCAACTGGGTGAACCAACCTGAATGAAGAGACTAAATCACAAAAATGTAGTCATTGTTAGTTTAACTGTAGCCCATAAATACGATTTCTCTACATCAGTCAGAGTCAGCAGCTGAATGAGCAAGTTGCAGAGTTATAGTAATGATAGCATATTCTATCTTGGGTTATGAGATGACCAAGCTTTTGGTCACCTGACCTAAGGTCATCTTATGTGGCATGATGTCATATTTTGTTAGAAAATGCTCCTGTGAAGTACCCTAACCTTAACCTTGGAATGTTTTATTCTATTAAAGCTATGTTGCAATTACAAATTGTAGTTGTTACTTCCCCTCAACTTTACTTTAGAAGCAGGAGCATTATATTCCATTCGTATAAAGCCAAGTTCTGGGAGTCCTCTTTAGCTGCTTGGTGTAAATAAAACAATTTCCGGTCACCTTGCCTCCAGTCACTTTGCAGAGTTACTCAGACAGATTGGTTATAGTTCCCCCTTTTGTCCCATGTTTACTTATTTCCAAAAGGCTCTTTGAGCTGAAGAGGGGTGTGAAGTGTGAAATTCTTTTAAAAGCTTATTTGTTAGTGTCACTAATAGGCTTACATTAACACTGCAGTGAAGTGACTGTGATAATTCCCCCAGTCGCCACACTCCGGCGATAGGCTGAGGGAGAATTTAGCATGGCCAATGCTAACCAGCGTGTCATTCGGACTGTCAGAGGAAACCAGAAGTTTTTTTAGTGCCAACAGAAATGGACCAAGGTCCTCAATAGTCGTCAACATTTTTAATATTATGTCATACCTGAACATCTGATATATGACCATTCTTGGCTAATTTCAGTGTATGTAGATGCATGAGAATGTTCACTGCACACTTATGGGCAGAATTAAAAGATTAAAAGAGAGGACTACGTGTTTAACTTATTGTTTACAGAAAACAACCCTGGTTTCAGTTGCCATCGCTCCAGAACTGCAGACGTCAGCCACAAGGTTCTGCTTGAAACAGAAGAGTCATCAAGGACTGAACAGGAATGTGTGGGCTGTGGACTTCTTCCACATTCTACCTGTGATGCCACCATCACCATCTCATTTAGCAGAGTTTTCCATCAATATGGGCTGCGGGTCTCATCAACCAGGCAACAGGTAAACAACAAGTCGATTAGCTTGATGTTTTCTCAGTTTGCTTCACAAGTTCTTAAATGGCACACAGCTCCCCTGATGGTTCAAAGGTAAATGTGTTACTGATTGTAACTGTGAGCTCTGCAGAGCAGAAAACTGTTTGGTCTAATCCACTGGTCATTGGATTGAGTTTTGTCCATCATTCCTGAACAATTTCCCATTTCAAAATGGCACACAACTGAAGCAATAATATTCTTTTTCATTTCTACAGGTAATAAAGAATCTTTACTGCTGTGCTTCATCATTGGGGACTATTTTTTCATTGCTGTTAAATATTCATTGATAAATTGTTAATTTCTTTAGTTGTGTAATAATGAAGACTTCTGAAGCTGTTGGCATTGAAAATTTACTCAGTCTGTGCTTTCAGTGACCTGCTGCTCTGTTCAAATCAGTTTAACTCCAGTGACCTCATGAATACAAATTATAGTTCAGAAAATCCAGGGAGTCACCAGAAAACTAGGACAGTGCCTAAATTTGCACAAGCACACAGGCCTGGAACATGAGGCAATCCTCCATCTACCCAGTGTGAAACTGGAGACCCTGTCTCAGGGAAAGAATCATTTGTGTGGCTGAAGTTGGAAGCTCCCAGCACCCCCATTGTGCCTTTGTGCGGCAGAGTGACCTGCTATTCCTTCATCTATAGGGCTAGCTGCAAAAGATGTCTTCGGCCATTTCATCTGTTCAGAAAAACAGCTCAACCTTTTCGGGATTAATTCCCCATCCCTTCCAGAATTTTGGGACTTTTCAGAAGCTCTCTGCCGAACTCGTGTCAGCCCTCAGTTAGTTTGCTCTGAAGCCTTTTAAGACCTCTCGGATTTTATTCACATTCTTTGTGAAGACAAGTGATAATCAATTTTTTTGAATTCTTTCTGTGACACCAGCATAAGCTTGGAGTTTTCAACGAATCATGGACGTTCCTGGTCCCTACTGCACATGGAGTGTCTGCCTGATCTGTGCTCAGGCCCACATCATCCCCACAGCTCCGTCTATTCTTCTGAAAACTATAGTGGGTAAGGATCTAACTGCTATCCCATTATTATTTCCGTTTTAAAAAATTGTATCTTTTAGTGATTTATATTCTAAAGCAGAATGACTTAAAGACTGAGTAGTCAAACTTATCAAAGGCAACCAACTTGAAACCTTTCTATAAAAAGCAATGCTTTTTTTAAGGGAATACATGAATATTTTTGAGGGTACCTCTTATTCCCATGAGATTAGTCCCAAGACCTTTTAGTTCCAGCAGAGAATTCAAGGTTATGAAAGCAAAATACTTGGAAATCTGAAATAAAAACAGAAAATGTTGGGGAAAGCACGGTAGGTTTGGCAGCATCTGTGGAAAGAGAAACACACCACGGAGTGGGAGGAACATCTCCCCCTTAACGTTTTGAGCCTGTATGACTTCTTCAGGGCAGGGTTGCTGTGAAATCCTACTTTTCTGTCTTGAAGAATTAATGGACAGTTTCCCTTAATGTTCATTTGTGTGAATGCACTCAAAACAAAAAGATATTGCATTTGAACCATACAGGAGAATACACTGGTATAGTTAGTGCTGTCTGTATGTTTATGCAAGGTGTGGGGTGGGATTGGGAGAGGGATGGCTGTTGGCTACTCAACTAGAAATCACAGAGGGAAACAATCAAACAATAAAGCAAAACAATCAGTCAGTCAGATAGGGGCGGACTCACACTCTGCAAGTGACTGAATGAATAAACTGATAAACTTTTCAATATTGAAGCTGCCATTTGATAACTTGTGTGTTGTCCTGTGTTGAAGGTGGAGTCGTATAACCATTCCTCTACCATATGCTGCGCTTACCGCTGGGACCAGATTTCGCTGGAGCCAGATGGGTCCAGTCGCAGGAAATATGTGGGCAATTGATAATGGTGAGTACCAGCATGTATTTAGAATAAAAAAAAGTCAGCATGATTTCAAATGACCAAGTCATGTTCAATCTTTTATTCTCTTGCACATTTCATTTTGTTTCCTTGACTTTTATTGGATTGCCTGGAAAACTCCATTACAAGCAATGACTAATTTCATGTAGACAATCCACTCTGAAGTCTTACTTTTATGCTGCTTTATGTCACAGCAATTTTTTTTACAATTAGTTTTTTTAAACTTGTATTGTGCTTTATTTAAATAATGATTTGAAAAATAAATAAAGTTACATCTCCTAGTGGCTCACAGGGTAAATGCACTCCCCCATTTGAGTCTTAGCCATATATACCAGAAATGTTTCACATTCTTAACCAGACGTAGTCAGGGTACGAGTATGATGAGATTTAGTGTCCGAGAGTTGGAGTGTGCCTAGTCTGGGAAATAACTGGCCATGGTTCTCAATCCTGGCTCTGATCCAGCTGCCCCTGCCTGAAGCCCATGTGCATGGACTTTGGATTTGGACAGTGCTGGGCTCAGGTTTTAAACTCTGCACATGACCTACCAGCCCCATGATAACAGTCCAGATTCAAACAGTGGCCACCTGTGTGAAGCAGTTAAGAACTGAGGCTGCCTGTGAAACTGTAGCACAAATTAATTGACTCCATTCGGTGGGTAAATGGTAACTGGAGAAAACTAGAGGTTAAAGAACAAGTGAAAACTTGATTGAGAAAGGATTGTGGCAGGTATAATTGGCATTAACCATATCATTGTTTGTATTTCAATTAATAAATCCCTCCTGTTCATAATTTTAGCCAAGCAGTCAGTATGAGGACAAAATTGGTTATCTCAGTTAAGTAGGGCAACCCTTTTCTCAGTGTAACTTGTTCACCCAATACCAGTATGTTTATTCATTTGTAAGCTAATGTTCCAAACATTGCAATAGTCTGACCTGTGGAATGTTTAATTCCTTCTGCAGTCTACATTGGCCCTGCCTGTTACAAATTGTGTTCTGGTCGAGGTCGATGTACCACCAACGGATGCAAGTAAGATGAAGCCTCATTATTCTCTATTATTTCATCTAAGTCTAAACATGACTTTGAGATATCACCAACAAATTAAAACATTCTTGCTGACCTAATCCCTCTGATAATTAACCTTGCTGCAGTAACTGCAATCTCTCACCCATATGACAGGCACAAGAAAACAGAATTGTTTATTTAACTGGGACCTGTCTACCAATACAGCACAGTGGGCTTTAAATAAACTTCCTGTAGATAACGTCTTGTTTGATGCAGTTTAATACTAATCTTGAAAAATTTCACAATCCTGCCTGCAAGTCAGGTTAAATGGCAAAGCAACTGTGGAAACAACTGGCAAAGCTCTAACCTTGCTAATGGATATGTGGCAGGAGTATGTGGCAACTTATTTGCCATGTGATTTGCTCTTCAAATTAATCAAGATGCAAGACATCATAATTGTAAACCCACGCACAGCATTTGAGGAAACAATTGCCCAAGGTATCATCAGTGGAGGGATTGAGGGAAGATTTGCTGTGTTATACATTCTGTGCTATGTTTGTAAAGAACACATCACAATTTCATTTTTGTATGGCAATACGTACAATTTGAAAACTTTGTCTCTCACTCCCGCTGTTAAGAAAAATACTCATGAGCTCTGGAGTTTTGATAACAGCGATCAGTTAAGTTGTCTTCCAGCACACACTTGAGAAGTGACTGCCTAATTTCAGTCAGTGATCATAACTCCTAATATCAAAATTAATTTAAAGCAACCCAGCGAGATGAATTGATGTTGAAGAGTTTCTAAATTCTTATGATCAGGTTAATTGATTGTTTTCAAAAATCATGTACAGAGATCCAGCATCAGATCAATACTGATGGAACAGGAAGTAAAGTACGATTCTAAACAATGTAATATTTGAGCTGAAGAGTGGTTGCAAATGATGTGCCCCAGGCATTGCTCTTATACATATAGAGAGAGAGAAATATGAATAGCCTAAGGTATTATCGGCAATATCCCCAAATTTATTGCAGTTGATTGGAAAGAATTTAGCTCTTATTGTGAACTGGGCCAGAAATAAAACACGGTCAGTAAAAGTGATCATGAAGCTGTTATAATATCACTATCAACCCAACTGGTTTACTAATGTCCTACTGGGAAGGAACCGTCTCACCAGACCCAGTCAGGGCCTCCAGTCCCAAAATTAATGTAATTCACTCTTTTTTGATCTCTGAAGCAGCTGAGCAAAAGTCCAGCGTCATCTTGTCAGAGTAACTAGGGGTGGGCAATCAATTTTGACCTTGACAGCGACACTTAACAATGATCTTCCATTAAATGTAACATAATTGGCATGGGAACATGGAGCCAAAATAAAACAGTATTGCCCATTCAGACAGTTCCATTATAATTTGGACAGCAGGCCTATGTTTTAGGCCAGAACCTGGAAATACAGATCCTGATCTGCAGTTGCTAATATCCACCAGGCCTCATCTGAGGATAAGTCTCTGTCTTCACTCAAAGGACTTCCCACTTCAGAAGGCATGATGGAAGGCAGGGGTCCCATAGCCCAGGATCTAAGCTGTATGCCCAGTAGAAGAAGACACACTTCACCTGCCTTGGACAACCTACAGCAGGAGCTTCAAAGCTCTGGAGAAGTTTGACTAGTGGTGGCTGTCACAAGATCTTCCAAATCCAGTGGCAACAAAGGTGGTCTAATGACAACATCCTCTCCCAAGCCTACTTTTTCAGCATCAAGGCACTAATCCCAGAACTCGCTCCCTAAGTGCACTGTGGTTGTAGCTACATCTCAGGAAATGCAGCAATTCAAGAAGTCAGCTCACCACCATCTTTTCAAGGACAGCAAGGGATCAGCAATAAATGCTGGCCTTGGCAGCGACACCCACATCCCATAAAAATGAATTTTTTAAAAATCGCTCACATTCAGTCCAGTGGAGTTATTTTTATTGTTCATATGTCTGACACCAGACAACTGAAGAAACTGCTCCACTTGGAACTCCGTCATGACAGAAGACTCCAAGAAGGACAGGCAAAATGCTTCGGCGATGTTCTCAAAGTATCCTTGAAGAGGTCAAACATCCTTGTCAACTTATGACAGTAGTTTAACTGATCAAAATGGAGAAGATTAATTTGGGAAGGCATTAACCTATCGAAAGACTTCATCATGAACATGCACAACTGAAGTCAAGAGGTTCGAAAAAGTGCACAAGTCCCCAACCAACTCATCTACATGACCCTTTCAGCTTCACCTGCCTGGTGTTTGGTGCTCAAAGGAAAAGGATTTAAGTGTTACAATCAGAATTCACTGATTCCGTCAGCATATTGGACAACAGCAGTGAAGACAAGCACCATGGTATATTAGAAGAGGAACTGAATAATATCAAGGCAATAGTTAAACTCCATTCCTATTATATAGCACTAACCAGCTTTTTGTAGAAAGGATCTCTGAAAATGCTCAACACGGGGTCTGATTTAGCTCAGTTGGTTGGACAGCCAATTAGTGATACAAAATGATGCCAACAGTGTGGGTTCAATTCCTGTACCAGCTGAGGTTATTCATGAAGGCTTGTCTTCTCAACCTTCCTGGCACCTGAGGTGTGGTGATCCTGAAGTTAAATCACAACCAATCACAGTCTATGGTCATCTGGGACTGTGGTGAATTTATATTTACGTGTTTCTGTAGAAAAAAGACTGCGAGGAAACAGGAATGTGAAAATGAGATCCACAAGGAAATGGCATGGCTGTGAGGTCAAATCACCTTTTCCAACAATGTTTCATGTTTGTGTTTCAAAACAAAATGAATATTTCTGTCCCTTATCAATTCTCACAACTTTTAGTCTAGTCTACAGACTAGAGCACAAAGCTGCTTCTGGTGATTCATAATTAAAAGCTTCACACCTTAAGACAGCTGAATCAATTAATAGCACGGCTGCTAGGGTGGGATTTTCCAGCCCTTCCTGCGGCAGTGGGTTCCCTGGCAGTGGGATGGGAAGCCACGCAAAACACCATAGACATTGGCAAGACCTGAAGTTAAGACTGCAGTAATTCAAAGGAGCCAATCACAGTCCAATGATGTCGGTAGCCAATCAATATTAATAAATGAATATAATTAATATCATTAAAATACATTAAATGCTTTGATCACCAATTAGTTCAACTGTTCTATTAAATAATAATATATTGTAAAAGATTTGTGCCCAGTTATTGTTTTATTTTAATATTTTTTCGATGTGAACCTATCTGCTTTTCTATTCGCTTTCAGATGTGATCCAGGATTTTCAGGGCCTGGATGTGACATGGCTTCGCAAACATTTCCCACCATAATTTCAGAAAGTTTTAGTAGTTCCCGGCTCTCGTCTTACCACAACTTCCACTCAATCCGCGGTGCAGAACTTGGCTTTGGCTGTGGTGTCCTCTCGAGCGGCAAGGCTCTAGTATTTAACAAAGAGGGAAGGCGAGAGCTCATTACTTCTTTCCTCGACAGTACTCTAGCCAGGTAAATATTACGGACGTATTTAATAAACAATAGGAATTAAAAATGGCACCAGTGCTCATTCAAATATTATGCACTTATTCTCTGAGAGAATTATTGTTTAGATCACTATCTTAGAATTCTCTGTGGAGAAAGATTGCTCTCAGAGATCAATCTCCTCAGTCATTGAATTGCTTTGGGATGCAATGCCTATTTATTGACAAACGGCTGAGAGACTAACATTGTGGCAAACTCTGCATAATTTTTATCATCCTGCTTCATATCCGCAAGACAGTAGCTCAAGATAATGGGTTTAGTCTACTCTCAATTTTTAACGCCGCAAGCATTGAGCGCAGGAACTTAGGACTTGGGAGCAGGAGTAGGCCATTCAGGCCATTGAGCCTGCGCTGCAATTCAATAAAATCACGATTGATCTGGTTATGGTTTCAACTTGACCCCCACCGCACCCATAATTCTCGATTCCTTCCACTGTCTATCAAAAACCTGTCTAACTCAGCCTTGAATTATTTCAATGGCCAAGCCCCTACTACTTTCTGGGGAATTGAAAATTCAAAACACTAATGACCCTTTGAGAGAAAGAAATTCTTGTCATCTCCATCTTTAATGGCAAGCTTCTTATTCTTAAACTGTGTCCCTAGGTTCTAGTCTCTCCCAGAAGTGGAATAGCCTCTCGCTATCAATCCTATCAAATCCCCTCAGGATCCTATATGTTTCAATCAGAATTTTAAAATGGGGATATCCATTATGTTCCACGTATTGTGGAGCAATAGGTGTAAACCGTCTCGGGGCCATGCATAAAGATCACATTGATATAAAAGCAAAGTACTGCGGGTGCTGGAAATCTGAAATATAAAGGTCACATTGATGTTCCCATTAAACTGCAGACATTTGAAGCTGCTGTGACAATCAATCAGATATTTGTGGCTCATCCATCAATAGGAACAGAGAACAAATCAGCAATTTCTAAATCTCCAGGCGCTCAAAAATAATACCGATCACCAGCAGATAAATATTTTAACACATATAGATCTGAATGGTTTCTATCTTGAGGATTGAGCTGCAGGGTTCATAGCCTATATGTGTCTCTGGGACTACAAAGTTGAATAATCCTGATTTTAAGGGTTGTGTGTTATAAATATTGAATCATAGCATAAGGGTAGCAAAATTATTCAAGAAAGACATTATTTGGCAGCAGCCAATTACTTCCAAATTAGAGTGACACACTGATGGCAAATGCAATGACATTTCTGTAGCTGAGCAGACTGAATTAAAGCAAGACATCCTCTTATCTGAGATGAATTGACCTAACTACATTATGTAATTTATAATTAAATGGCATCCTGTTGATCTTTCTGCCACAAGATGTGGTATACGACTGGAGTAAATCTGTTGAGTAGCTGAGGGATGAATCAGGAGGAACCAGTGCAAGGCTATTTCCAAAATCTCATAAATGCTAAGTGATTTCAGCCAAAAGGAGCATGAGAGATGAAGCAGCTGAACTAACATCATCCACACAATCTGGGAATCCTGTTTAGTGTCAAGCATAATGCCGGGAGAATTACTGATCAGTGGTAATGAGTACACTTTAGCCCTTTCTTACCACCTGAAATTTGAAAGCTGCAAAATTACTTTGAGCTTGGAAGGTGACAGTCATTGACTTGGTCATTTTCAAGCTAGTAGTTGTTCTAAGAGTTCTGACTAAAATTAAGCATATTTGCATTGGATTTGCTGTTAGTGTGGGTACAGCATTCCTCAGCTGTGTACAACATTCCTTGGCATTTAGAAGCCAGTAATATGCATGTTATAATTACTCCTGAAGAGCTCCTGCTAATGCTAGTGGAAAAAATGCAAGAAAACTACGAACCTTGGATATCAATCAAGGGAGCGCTTAAAAAATCTGAAATCAAGAATCTGCTGATGACCGTGAAACCATTGTCAGAAAAACCCATCTTGATCACTCATGTCCTTTAGGGAAGGAAATCTGCCATCCTACATGTGATTCCAGAGCCATAGCAATGTGGTTCACTCTCAACTGCCCTTGGGCAACTAGGGATGAACAGTAAATGATGGCCAACCAGCGATGTCCATGTCTCACAAATGAATAAAAAAAACCCTTACTTGGATGACAGAAACCAGGTGGGTGGGCAGTTAAATACCAGAAATGACTTACTTATTATTTTCTTCTTCTGGTGGCAAAGATACCCACTTGTAGCCATTGAATCCTTCTTTAAATATGCAGATAGGGATCCCATGGCACTGACAGTCCCCAATTTTAACTCCAGCCAGAGTTGGAGATATTCAAGTCAAACCACATAGAACAGTGGTCATAGGGATCGCTCCCCACCTGTTAGAAACTTTTTCATTTTTCATTTCTCTCATCCCACATAATTAGCACAGTTAAGTATCTGAACAAGTTATACCCAGCCCTATAAATGTACTAATCATATCATACTCAGAATATTGTGTTCATGTCTATCATTATGCCACAAAAAATATATAAATATAATAGACAGGGTACAGAGGAGAACCACAAATCTGATCCAAATAAAAAGAGGATGAGTTATGAGAACAGATTAGAGGTGTTCATGCTGTGCAGTCTAAAAATAATTAACAGTAAAGGTTAATAAGGGGAGTATGTATGAAAAATAATTACAGTAAAAAGTCTGACAACACCAGGTTTTAGTCCAACCTATTTATTTGATAATATTCTCACAAGCTTTCGAGGGGACAGCCTCTTCGTCAGGTGAATGGAGAGTTCTGACATTGTCAGCCACTTCAGGTCTTGAACAGCAGTTCTGACATTGTCAGCCACTTCAGGTCTTGAACAGCAGGTTAGGTGTAAGGATTCGCATTTTAATCAGTAATCTCTAAACTGTCTGTGCTTTATATGCTCTGTCTGAGGCCAGAACTCTCCATTCACCTGACGAAGAGGCTGTCCCCTCGAAAGCTTGTGAGAATATTATCAAATAAATAGGTTGGACTAAAACCTGGTGTTGTCAGACTTTTTACTGTGTTTACGCCAGTCCAACGCCGGCATACCCACATCATGAAAAATAATTGGCATAGATATGGCATATTGCATAATATTACTGAAGTTTTGAACAGTCAGGCTCAGCCTAAGGAAATGGCAGGGGAGGGTTTGGAATCTATGGTGAGAATGCTAAGTTAACCAATGATGATGGCTTTGGTCTTCCTAATGTTTAACTGGAGGGAATCTCAGCACATCCAAGACTGGATTTTGAAAAGCAGATTGACAACACAGGAGCAGTGCAGGTGTTAAAAGAAGGAGTGAAAAGGGAGAGCCAGGCAAAGATCAATTCTTGGGGAGCAGAGAGAGGGCCATTTCTGCAAATACTCTGGCTAGAATCAGATAGGTTCAAACTCTCCTGTTGCACCAAGTTGTACCCTAGGAACAGTTGTAGACTGACAAAAGTATAATTGCAAGTTAAACCTCCATTGTGACATTGAGTTACATAGCTTAGTAAATCACCAAATCAGATCTCAGTTTGGTCTAGAAACCTCATTTGTAGCTCAAGTAAGATCATAGCTGATCTGAATGTAAATTCAATTCCAATATACTGAGGAATGGCTGGGAGGGCTTGGAATCCATGGTGAGGATTCCACAATCAAGAAAATCCAAAATTTAGAAACAGTAGACTTTCTGAACAATTTCACTGTTAACAGCTTGCTAATCGTGTAACAATGTTTCAGTCCAGGCTTTTTAAGGATGGGTTTATGTAAGATAGTAAACGTCCTGTGCCTCACTCTTATTATTCCCCAGGTTTCTGCAGTTTACCCTTCGCTTGGGCAGCAAATCTGTATTAAGCACATGCAAGCCCCCAGACCAACCGGGAGAAGGGATTCTACTGCACTATTCTGCTGACAATGGGATCACGTGGAACTTGCTGCAACACTACTCTTATCAGAATTATCATGAACCACGGTAAGGAAGATAAACATCACTGCCTCGGACTTGCGTTAATACCAATGAAGTAACTCTTAATTAATGAATTGACCCTCAACCATCCTAGCAAGCCATTCAGTTGTATCAAATCAGGAAAAAAAAGCACTGTAGGTGTATCTATACCACATGGATTTCAACAGTTCAAGAAAGCAGATCACCTCTACCTTCTCAAGGACAATTAGGGATGGGCAAAATGCTAGCCTAGCCAGTGATGCCAACATCGAAGAATGATTTTTTTTAAATTGAAAGGTATCCCAGTTTTACTGTTATTTCTACTTTTAATTTGTTGCTTTGTATGGGATTTTACCTGTGATTCTCATGTAAATTTGAATTTTTGAAAAGATATTGAAGGGAAGTTTCCAAGTTGCTTTAGTTAAGCCACTGATTGATCCATGTTGCATAAAGGCTCCTGCTGGACAGTCATGTCATTTCATCAATAGAAAGAGCTTCCACTCACTCTACATCTAGCTGGTGTGCAACCATAATTGGCAGATCGTGCAATCATGTACCTGGTACCCAGGCAGCCTTCATAATTCCCACAACCTTCAGAACTCGCAGGTTTCAGACATTTTCAGCCTGGATTCCTTGGAAGGTGACATGGACTAGCCACTGCGAAGATGGCTTGTGCTACCTGTGAGGGTGCCCAGATCTGAAGTAAAAAGGAGGTATAATGAAAGCCACAGCAGCACCAGAGTCATAACAAAGTTCTCCTGAAAATGAGATCACGGTACCTGGGCAAACCTGGAGGAATATTATAGTGCTTCCACTCACACGTGTCCACGATGGTCATGGTTTGCTGTGCATGCCATAGTTCACTATCCAAAGGTGAGATTACCTGGAGGGTGAAGGGTTGCCAGACGATGGGGGTCATTTTCTGAAGAGAAGGGCTGCAAAGCATTGAGAGATCACGGCAATGCTCCTGTTGATGACTCTGGCTGTGATCATGTGGATGGATGTGATTACATGGATGGCTGATAACTTGGGGTTCTGGTCTGGGAGCCTAACAACCTCTTGGTCCAAAGATTTGCAGGTTATGTGGATTGGCCATGCTAAATTGCCCCTTAGTGTCAGGGGGACTAGTTAGGGTAAATGCACGGGGTTGTGGTGATAGAGCCTAGGTGGGATTGTGTTTGGTGCAGACTTGATGGGTCAGATGGCCTCCTTCTGCACTGTAGGATTCTATGTTTCTAACCTACCATGCCGACGTGCCAGTGCCTGCGATGGCAGTGGATGCTGGAAAGGAAGTGACGCTGCCCCCTGCAAAGGTTCCTCCTCATCCTCGGGAGGAGGTTCTGGCACAGCTTGCACTGAAGAGGTTTCTCCTGTAACAGAGAGATATCACTAATGGAGTAATTGGGTGTCAAATGCCTTGCCACATCAGCCCTATCACACAATGCACATCAACCATTTCACTGCCTGACAAGACTAATTAGATTCCGCAGGCACACCGTTGGACAATGAGGTGAAGCTTCAGATGATGAGCTTGTCTGGGCTCCAATGTGTGAACTATATTCACCAACCAGGCTGAATGCCTAACCTCCATTAAACCTCCACTTGCCATCTCCCGTTTTCAATCAGCCTGAGATTCTTGCCACCTCACTACACCCTGGCCATCTTTCAGTCTCGTCTCCGCCTATACTACTGGAGGAATTGGACTCCATCAGTGTGAGCACTCCCTCTTCAAAAAGAGTTAGGACTTCAAAATTTGGAATATCCCCACCTGTACCTGTCAGCGGTCTCTCAAGAACATTCTGGGCTCACTTCCTCTAAAATTATTTAACACAGAACATTCATCAAAAATTTCAAACTATCATATGTTACCTCCAACCCATTATTAGTTCAGTGCATGGTAGCATGGAGATATGTTCATGTGTCATAAAGTCATCCTGCAAACTAGACCATTGCTTGAAATGTACAATGATGTGGTCTAGAAGCACCATGTCCTTGAGGAGCAGCAAGATTCAATTAACTCCTGTATTTGCTAGTGAGACCAGTGGCACACTGGACCAAGGTTACTCATACTGCTGCCATACTCACCCTGGTCAACCCCATTGGGTCATTGAGCTTGATTTGCATGTTGACATGAACGTCATTAATTAATAATACCTCTAGGCCAACACTTTGAAAGTTTTAGTTTGAAATTCATGATGAATTTGCTTAAAAACATTCATTGTAAGTGCCCATATGGACAATGTATTGGAATATTAGCAACAAGTGCTGGAAATAATCAGCAAGTCTAGCAAACCTGTGTCTGGGGAATCTGCATGTTCTCTCCGTGTCAACATGGGCTTCCTCCAGGCGCTCCGGTTTCCTCCCACAGTCCAAATGACATGCTGGTTAGGTGCATTGGCTATACTAAATTCTCTCTCAGTGTACCCAGACAGGTGCTGCTGTGTAGCAACTAGGGGATTTTCACAGTAACTTCATTGCAGTGATAATGTAAAGTTACTTGTGACACTAATAAATCAATTTAAACTTAAAACCTCTGTGGAGAGAGAAGAGTTAACATTCAGATTAATGACCATTCATTTGAACTGGAAAATGTTACAGATGCTACAGGTTTGAACCAAGGCCAGAGGCAGGGGAAAGGGCTTGGGGAAGAACAAAGGGGTCTGCACTAAACTGGAAAAAGAGATTATACGACAAAATGGACAATGGTGCAAGAGTGGCAATGCGTCAAGTTAAGAAACAAAATATGGGCCTGGAGGAGTTGTAAATGGCAACAATGGAATCATTATAAGAAATATACTGCCAGAATAAAATTGGAACACTGCTGTTGATCAGAAATTGTTGGACTCCATGTTTGTCGTTTGGAGTGAAAGTTTTCCAGGAAGATCAGGTGAGGCGAATTTACACCATTAGCTACACCACACCAAAGGTTTCTAGGCCGTTTGTTCTGCTTGTTATTATTCTTGCTGATTCAATTAATCAATTTGATGGCTCCACCCCATTGAAATCAACAGTGATTATACCATCCCTAAATGGACATACGTTTTCTAACTGATGCTACTTTTACGAGTACCACACGTTGCTGTTTTGTGGCAACAATATAATTTCTTCAAGATTCTCCAAAAAGCCATTTATTTACATTTGACATTTTGAATCCTGCACAATTGTCTATAGCATTTTCCCAAATGATAGAATTATTATTTTATTGTCTTGATTATTTATTACTCATTGTACGTAAGTATCAATACATGTAAACACCTTTGGATTCAGACACACAATGTTCCCAGGAATACTTTGAATTCAGTTGGACTGGACTTGATCTCAGACTGTGCACCTTGAGGAAACGAGAGAAACAAAAGCAACATTTGAATATGTTTTTAGTATTTTTTGAGGAAAATAACCTCTGCATTATTTTGAGTTAATGGAACAAATTGTAGTGGTTAAGCTACAGAGACCTCAGTCACGTTAGCCTAACAATTAGCAATGATCATAAATCATCCTGATGATGCTTATTTAACACTTTGAGATTACAGGATTTGAGAGGTATTTGCAGGGCAGAAAACTGTAAGCAGAAATTTATGAAGCGCAAGCGTGCAATGCAACTTTCAACTGGGAACAACTTTTGTAAGGAAGTGTAATATTTTACAAATGCTTTTTTGTAAACTTTTTGCTTCCTCATAGAGGTGTAATTGTTGGCAGTACTGTGTTAGGGGTGTTTTTGCTCATGATCACAAACAGCTCTTGAAGAGCTTTGCCAATGACGTTTTGATGGTAAGGATAGTCTTTACAAATGGCAGCGATAGTCATCTACAATTTCCATCAGGTAACTGTCTATAATTAGTATTAATTAAGTTAATTACAATGAATATTATAGTAAATGCTATTAGTTTCAATCGACAGCTTGGATAAATCATAAAATGGAAGTATTTGCCACAGCATGAAAGCTGGAAGCTGACTCCAATTGAGTCTGACTCACTTGACTGAGCTAGTGGTTGGTGGATAGTGTCACACTGAGGTGAAATATGTCATTGGGGGTGGAATTATATAATTGTTTGGCAATCTTCAGATGGTACCGCAAATTACTGAAAGAAACCTCAGTGCAATATTTTACTTTGTTAATTTGTAATCAGATAAGTTAATCAGTATCGTAAAACAATCTCCAAACAGAAATAATCAATATGCACTTCAGATAAACTGCAGGCTCAAACTCATTTGTGTCTCTTCAATGGAGCAGGACTTTCAGTTCTTTTCTCTCTGAACTCTTGATGTGTCACTATTCACATTGTTAGTGGATGAACTGTCAGACTGCGGGGGAAATATGAGATCTAGGGAAGCAGGGAAATTATGTAATCCTTTGGCAATCTTCAGCTGTTACAGCAAATTTAAAACTACACTGAAATCTTGTAGCAATCTATTACATTTTTTCAGCATAGAATAATCAATAACTATTGGGTGCTAATCAGCATTTTTTTTCAAACTGGTGTGATTAATTAATTTGTCACCCTAGTTACATTGGAACTAAAGTTATTTATCACAAATTCCAGCCAAGATTACAGGATTTTATTTCACTATTCTTTACAAATAATTCTTCAGGCCCTCGCCATATTAAGCTGCTTGTAATCCTTTTAAATTTTCAGAATTACACATGCCTGAAGTATTCAGCTTGAGCTTATAAAACATTCCAAAAAGTATTGCTTCCTATTACACTCCATCTTCCTTTGGCCATTTTTTGATCTCTAATTATGCATACTTGTCATTGACGAGTTGGAACAACCTCGAGTTGACAAACAAGACAGGGATCTTTGCAGGCAGTGACTGCCTGCTGGGCCAGATTTTTGCCTTTGCCAAGTATCTCCACTGTTTGAGCTTTGTCCGCAGTGCCCATTGTGACTAGAACGGCAGCTGTACCAGGTTTGCTAACTGTTCCCCAGCTGTGCAAGGCCCAAGGATTTTGCCAAGTGCACTATTTTTGTGGTGTGTGCCACCTGTCCTGGTGACAGCACTGCCAGCTGAATAAAACACACTCGGAGCATGATGCTATCATTTAGTTCATCCCTCAATGCTAATTTGCAATTAACCCACAAATAACTATCTGTCACCTTAATGAATTTTTGATCAGATTTGATATTTTATTTTTTAGGTAATTTTATTTTATTATGGTTGCTTCCTTCAAATAATTTGAAACATACAACACAACCTGATGGGAGAATTAATAGAATGTGCAATGGATTTAATTATAAGAACTGCAATATTTTGGGAAGTTAATACCATTCCCTGGAACTTAAAACTGAGTTGGAGATATGTATATATGTATTATATATATCATGTAACCACACTATATCTGTATATGCAGAAATGACTCCATGTGCACTTGCATGAGATGATTTAGTATCAATAGGGAGGCAACCAACAGAGTTGAGGACAAAACTACATATGCTGCCTTTTCCTGTCTGCTATGTTTTTGTTTTTCTGCCCTTTTGCAGCAAAAGATAGAGCAGGAGTTTTAAAGTTTATATTCTATAACACAGCATCAGTCTCATTTCCACTTAAGATTCCTGAGTCAAATTCCCTTCAGCTCAATGTTTTGCTGTCTTGGGCCCAGATTTCCCCTTCCAAGTAGAGCAGAGTTGGGACATTTCCCAGCTTCGTAAATCTGATCTGGAATAAAGAGGCCCAGAAGTTGGGGTTTTTTTTGCTCCGAGGGGATGAGTCGGGGTCCCCGGACTGAGTGTGAAGGCTGCCCAGTGCTGGAACATTTTCACCAAGTGAATTGAGGGACAAACTAAAGAAATTAAAGGCTCGACTCCTCCCTCTGTGACAGGATCCTGAACTTCCTAACCCACAGACCGCAATCATTAAAGATAGGCAACAACACCTCCTCCACAATCATCCTCAACAGCGGTCTCCCACAAAGTTGTGCCCTCAGCCCCTTAATATACTCCTGATACACCAATGACTGTGGCCAAATTCCCTTCCAACTCAATTTTCAAGTTTGCTGATGACACCATGGTGTCAATGACAAGACGGAGTACAGAAATAAGACAAAGACTGTGGTGAACTGGTGCAGCAACAATAATCTCCCCCCCCAGTGTTAGCAAAATTAAGGAGATAGTCATCAATTTCAGGAAGCAGTGTGGAAAACATGCCCCTGTCTTTATCAATGGGGATGAAGTAGAGATGGCCGAGATCACCAACAACTTTTCCTAGTCCGCCCATGACAACACTACTTAAGTAAGCCCACCAATGCATCTACTTTCTCAGAAGACTAAGAAAATTTGGTATGTCCACTACGACTCTCAATAACCTTTACAGATGCACCATATAAAGCATTCTTTCTGGTTGTATCACAACTTGGCATGGCTTCTGCTGTGCCCCAGCCGCAAGAAACTGCAAAGGGTCATGAATAATGCCCGGTCCATCATACAAACCAGCCTCCCATCCATTGACTCTGTCCACACTTCCTGCTACCTCAGCAAAGCAGCCAGCATAATCAAGGACCTCGCACACCCTGAACATACTCTCTTCCACCTTCTTCTGTCGAGAAATAGATACAGGAGTCTGAGGTCACATACCAGCCGACTCAAAAACAGTTTCTTCCCTGCTGCCATCAGACTTCTGAATGGATTTACCTCACACTAAGTTGATCTTTCTCTACACCTTAGCAATGATTGTAACACTACATTTTGCACTCTTTTCCTTCTCTAGGAATGGTATGCCTTGTCTGTATAGCATGCAAGAAACAATACTTTTCATTGTATACTAATACATGTGACAATAATAAATCAAATCAAATCAAATTCCTCTTAAAGGAATACTGCCTTAAACAAAAACAAATCACAAATTAAACTTAATGTCAGGAAAATTCCAGTGGACCTCTGATAATAAGACTTAATAGGCAATTAACTATCTTCAATTACCTACCCACCATTTGCAGACAAGTAGTCCTTTAGATGCTGATCTCACCTCGGGAAAAATGACAGGGACAGGATAATCCCGAGATACCAGTCAGTGGAGTGAATTCTCCTGCCCTGTCTCGGTACTCACCCACATCAGGGTGCAAATGCTGCTCCAAGTCTGTTTGGATCGCCACTCTGTCTAACATTTTACCATTTAGTTACATTTCTTTTCTTTTAGATTCAATGTGATGACCTACACTTGCCAACATTACAATCCATTTGCCACAGTTTTTGCCATTCAGTGACATTTCAGCTGCCTATGATCGCAGTCTAAATTAATTTTATTTTTCAATAGTTTATTTATATTGAAATTTAATCTTAGAAAACTTGGATGTAACATTGTTGCCCAATCAAAATTGCTGACCAGGCAGAAGTTAGTTTCATATTAAAGATTTACATTTGTTAGTAAATTGAAAGCAGACGTGAAATTCAGTATGCTGCCTATTGAAAGCACTCTTAGATAGGAAGATCACCAGAGCTGTGCAGTAGCTGTGGCCAGCAAGTTTGCCAAGAAATCCAGTTGCTTGCTGATCCTGTCAGGTGCAGAGCTGGGTGGGAACAGTGTTGTTGATTTATGGAGCTAATCATGGAGATAGAATTATTTTTTCCTGCGATAATATGTCCTCCCTGCTGTTCCATATGTCGACAGTTGTTAAAAACATGACATTATTCTTCATTAATGCTCCATACTTTGTAAGGTTTGCACTGTTCTAATACATAATTGGGTAAGAACGTTTTGACTAAATACCAAGTACTAAATTTAGACTTGGCACTAATTACTAGTATTAGCAATTAGGAAAACATGTAGAGATGAAAATTTGACTTTCTCTAGTGCCTAAGTATAATGACTTGCAACCCTGCGTAAACTGGTGACTTCAGTCTATATTGCGGACTTAATAGAAAGGGAGTCAATATCTACTTGTTTCCATTTTTAATACTTCTTGCACAAACAGAAATATATTTTAGTTTGTGGGTGGAAATCGAGCTTTGGTATTGTTTATAATTAATATCTAAGACTAGTAATTATTGTTGGTGTTGTTTGCAAATGGAAGATTTATCTGACTCTTCACGAATTCAGTAAAGCCACTGATCCATTTTTTTGGATTCATGCTGTGGTAAAATATTGAAAAGGATATCAAGGGTGGCACGTGACTCAGTGATTAACACTGTTGCCTCACAGCGCTCAGGACCCAAATTCAATTTCATCCTTGGGTGACTATCTGTGTGGAGTGTGCATGTTCTCCCCATGTCTACATGGGTTTCCTTTGGGTGCTCCAGTTTCCTCCCATAATCCAAAAATGTGCAAGTTAGATGGATTGGCCATGCTAAATTGTCCATTAAGTGTCCCAAGATGTGTAGGTTAGCGTGATTATGCGAATAGGGCCTAGGTAAAAGGCTTTGGGTAAAATGCCCTGTTGGAGAGTCAGTGTAGACTCAATGGGCTGAATGACCTCCTTCTGCATTCTAAGGATTCTATGATTCTGAAGTGTTAACTGCTTTAGGTTTTCTTCCATTAATGTTGCCAACAGCAGAATCCAGATTTGCATCCAAACTTAATTATTTAATTTTAATCGCTGACTCTCCTTTAAGCAACTTATTTTCTCTATTCTTTCATGGGATATTGCTATCTCTAATTGTCCTTGAACTGAGTGATCTGCTAGGCCATTACAGAGGGCTGTTAAGAGTCAACCACATTAGTGTGCATCTGGAGCCGTGTATCGGCCAGAACAGGTAAGGACGGCAGATTTCCTTCCCTAGAGGACACTAATGAAGAAGTTGGGTTTTTACGATAATCGATGATAGTTTCATGTTCACCATTACTGAGACCAGCTTTATAGTCCAGATTTATTAATTAATAAATTAATTAAATTCCACCAGCTGCCATTATGGCATGTGAACCTATGTCCCCAAAGCATTAGTCTGGACCTATGGATTACAAGTCTAGTGGCGTTCTCCACCGTCTCCCCATAAGGAGGTTTCTGTTGTGCCAGTTATCATATGATCCTGAAAAGACAACAGCCTTAATAACTTAAAATGCGTGACTAAATTTTAATCAAGTTTAAGTTACCTGCACTTGTGTCTCTGTAAGAAATGATCTCACCTCAAAAAGTGAAATTGCATCATTCTCTGGGTTTCTTTTCATGGTGAATGTTACTGGAATTTCTGATCTTTCGATCTGTAGCTTACACATGAAGTCCACCTTAATTGCTCAGTAATGTAATAACTCTTGACAGAAATTCACCTAAACTACTTACTAAGCTTTGTCTTATAAAACTTATGGTTCGTGTTGGAAGTCTTACCTGCCTTTGTTACAGAGCAGGAACGGCCCCATCTCAAAATGTTCCTTTAATAAATATTGAATGAGGTCTATCAAAATGTTGTCTGCATGTTTCTGTGTAGTTTCTTGTCTCAACAGCACTGTTTTTAAAACCTTGCAAAATCATTCTTCTTTGCAGGACAACACCTGTGAGCATTGCTTGACTTTACATTTTACCATACTCTGTACCTGTTGGAAATACTGTAGATACAAAGGGATGATTCGTTGATTATGTTGCGTAGAAGTTTCACACAAAGCTCTTTTTGGTCATAGAATTATCTCTGTGGAGCTCCCAGACAATGCCCAGCAGTTTGGCATTCAGTTCCGATGGTGGCAACCTTATCACTCTGGGCCTCAAGAGGATGTGTGGGCCATTGATGAAATTACGATGACCTCAGTCCTGTACAACAGTATTAGTCTCAACTTCACCAATCTTGTGGATGTAACTCAGTCCTTGGGCTTCTACCTGGGAAATGTCCAACCTTACTGTAACCACGACTGGTCTCTCAGGTAGGAAGCATACTCCAGGAATTGCACTTTCTTCAATTTCTCATGCTACCTTAAATGAATTTTTTTTAGGTTTGGAAAACATGAATGTAATTAGTCAAATGATATGATATGATTGCTTCTCATTCATACTTGTTTTGCCAAAGCTCTTTGGTGTTAGATTCTAAATTGAGAGACGAAGTAAAATATTTGGATCACATTAAATATGAATCTGCCTTGGATGAAAAACTCTTACTGTTTTAATGTTAGCTTTCATGGAAAGGTTGGAGGCATTACCCCTGAAAAACTACAATGTGGATTTGTTGAAATAATTGAAAAGTTCTCACCTTATGATATCTGTTTGTGTTGATTCTATATTGCAATAGAAGACTGAAAACTCCAACACACAGTTTACCAATTATGTTGCTGAGGTTCCGTGAAACTTTGAACCATTACAAACTTTGGATAGGTCACCACAAAAGATAGCCATTGATGCAAGATAATGAATAGAGTTCACAAGGCAAAAAAATTTGTATAAAAGTGCAAGGTGCAAGATGGCTTCAGGCTTTGTCACTAGGGAATAGAGAAGGGAACAATGTGCAGTAGATGAAAGTCAGGTGAATAGAGCATCGATGCTGCACTGTAAAGCTGGAAACAATTTTACTAGCAATTCACTGAAGGATTTAAGGATAAAAGTGAGGATTTTGATGTTAGTGTGCTTGAAGAGTGAAACCAATAGAAGTTGTGAAGGACTAATTTGTGGGATACCTGAGAGTTAGGTCAAGGCTGTAAGGGTGTCGGATGTTTTAAAAATGTGTGTAGGCTGAAGATGGGGAGAGTGATAAGAAAACATTCTTGGTTTGAGCTGTGGAGAATGGTTTATTGATGGTGGAAATCAAGTGTTGTTCCTGATGGTGTACGTAAGTGGTTTTGGCAATGCAATAGATACTGGAATTGAAGCTCAACTCAACAGAGGATATCAAGGTATGTGTGCCTACATGTTTAGTCTGCATGAGCATCAAGGGAGGAAGCTGGAATTGGTGCTTGAGGTGCAAAGGTCTGCCACAAGCAAAACAAGGTGGCCTCTGTTTGGTCAGTGTTGACGTGAACAGCCAGCGCTTGAGAGATAGGCAATCAGACATCTTGGTAACAGTTAGAGATTAAGGATGGTGATAGATTTGAATGTTATCAGCATATATGTGGAACCTAATCCCACGATCACCACTATATTACCAAGAGCCTTTTATAGATAAGAAATATCTATAAAAGATAGTGTGGGATCTTTGAGATAATGATATGGACCCAGGAAGAGAGAATTTGAGAATATGAGGTGCATAAGAATAAAATCATGAAAGTGACTGTATTGAAGACTACAGGGAGTTAAAGGAGACATAGTCACATAATAATAAAGGAGTCAAAGGTAGGCTATTTTAAGAAGACAGGTGGTGATAGCAGTATTAATGGGAGAATGATTGATGAGGACTGCCTTGCTGTTCCACCCCTGTAACATTACCCATCTTCATGTCTGCCTCAGCTCATCCACCACTGAACCCTCAACCCTGCCCTTAATACCTCCAGAATTGACTATTCCAATGCTTGCCTGACTTACCTCATATTTACCCTCAGTAAGTATGAGCTTAACCTAAGTTCCATTACCCGTATCCTCTCCAATATCAATCATCCGTCATACTGACCGCTGGCCTGAATTTTAAAATCGTCATTCTTGTTTTTAAATCCATCTGTGGTCTTGTCCCTCTCCATCTCTGAAATCTCCACCAGCTCTTCCAACTGTGAGATCTCTGCAGTATTCAGGTCTGGCCTTCTGAGTATTCCTGATTTTCTCACTACACCATTGATGTCATGCCTTCGCCTGCCTATGTGCTAAACTCTGGAAATCTCTCCCTCCTCCTCGTCCTCTGCTTCTCTCTCTCTCTCTCTTCCAAAATGTTCCTTAAAACCAAACAATCTTTTTGACCAAGTTTTTGGTCAAACATTATCCTTGTGGCTTGGTGCTAAATTTTATTTGATTAAACTTGTGTGAAGTAATTCTGTGTCAAAGTTGCATTATATATACAAGTTTTTGTCGAGTTGCAATGATATTTTAAACTTCCTTATACGGGATGGCACGGTGGCACAGTGGTTGGGGCGGCACAGTAGTTAGCCCTGCTGCCTCACAGCACCACAGTCCCAGCATCAATTCCAGCCTTGGGTCACTGTCTGAGTGGAGTTTGCACATTCTCCCCTTGTCTGCATGGATTTTCTCCTGGTGCTCCAGTTTCCTCCTACACTCCAAAGATGTGCTGGTTAGGTTGATCGGTCATGTTAAATTGCCCCTCAGTGTCAGGGGGATTAGCAGAGTAAATGCGTGGGGTTATGGGAATAGGGCTTAGGTGAGATTGTGATCAGTACAGACTCGATGGGCCGAAAAGCCTCCTTCTGTACTATAGGGATTCTATGACTGGAAGTTAAAGTGGACAAAGTGATGACAATAGGATTTTTAAGAAGGCAGATGATAATAGCTGTATTAATGGGATAACAATTTCCTGCAGGAAGAGAGCACTTGACAATGTGCATGAACAGTGGACATAAGGAGTGATTGTTGAAAGCTGCTTGGGAAGATAACCAGGTAGCAAACGAGATTCATTCAGAGAGAAAATGAGTCTCATGAGGGCTAAAAAGGATATTGTGAAAGCAAGTACAGCATGCTTTATTGATATTAGATTAAATCGAACTAAAGTAAATGATTTCATGTAAATAGCTCCGTTGCATACCAATGACTTCATTGAGTTTATTTAACTTGCTGAAATATTTAGGCCTTGTGTACCTGCTAAATTGTCCGCTGGTCCCAAGTGACTTGAATTGAGAATCAACCTTAACTTGACAAGTGTTGGAACATTTCTGATCTGTTCGCAAAGACCAAATATGCCAAAAGCTGCCCCGTTCTGACTTTGATGGAATATGACTTTTTTTCAATGGCAGGAAGCAGACAGGACCATTGCTTAGCAAGGATGAATTTGAAGTCCTGTCTGTGTTAATAGCCTGCTGCTATGATATAACATTGCTCTTTTAAAGGCAAGAGATCTAGCTTTTCCTGCGGACCTCAGGACCCTGATATTGGGACCAAATGGAGGTCCCAACTCTGTACTTGCCAGCAGCAAAACCTACTCAGAAATCTTCCGAGAGACAGCCTCCTAATTGGCCACCTCCACTTTCACTGACCTATAAAGGATTGTGGCCAGTCTCGTTATTTAGCCAACTCAAACAGAGAACCTTAGCAGCAGAAGGTAGGCACTGGTGAGGCAGCTCAAGGACCGAAAGAATGCCTCAACAGGTTGTACATCAATGAAGGAATAAACAGGCAGCAGTTCGACAGGGTTACAGGGAAAATTCCTCTGCTGTATTAGGTTTCTCTGTTCTTAGTGTATTTCCTTAAGAACCCCCATCCCCAATCTGGTCTGTCACAGGAAGACCACCTCCATTGAACTGGTGACTTCCGCATGGAATTGGGAGCCACACTGCTAGTGGTAAAATGCCTGTGAGTCTACAAAAGGGATTTCAATTGGTTAAGTGAGTGGACTGATGGAATATATCATGGAAAAATAACTCATCCCCTTTAGCAGGAAGAATAGAAACTGTTTAAATGGAGATAATTTTTTTTATTATTTCAATAATTAGAAGAGCCAGAAGGGGTCATGAGAAGACCTTAGCGGGTAAGATTAAGGAGAATCCCGAGGCCTTCTATAAATATGTGAAGAGTAAAAGGATGAGAAGGGATAGGACCTATAAAAGGTGAAGGGGGAAAAGTCTGTGTGGAACCGGAAGAAATGGCAGAGGTGCTTAATGAGTACTTTGCCTCGGTATTCACGGTGAAAAGTGATCTGGGAGGTTGTACTACAGGTTTGCAGCAGACTGAAAAGATTGAGTATGTGGATGTTAAGAAAGAGGATGTGTTGGAACTTTTAAATTCTATTAAGATAGATAAGTCGCCAGTTCTGGATGGGATGTATCCCAGGTTACTGTGGGAGGTGAGGGAAATGATTGCAGAGCCCCTGGCGATGATCTTTGCATCGTCGATGGAGACGGGAGAGGTTCTGGAGGATTGGAGGATTGCGGATGTGGTTCCTATTTTCAAGAAAGGGAACAGGGATAGCCTGGGAAATTACCAACCGGTGAGTCTGACCTCAGTGGTTGGTAAGTTGATGGAGAGGATTCTGAGGGACAAGATTTATGAGCATTTAGAGAAGTTTAGAATGATCAGAAATAGTCAGCACGGCTTTGTCAAGGGCAGGTCGTGCCTTACGAGCCTAGTTGAGTTCTTTGAAAATCTGACTGAACACATTGACGAAGGAAAAGTGGTGGATGTGGTTTATATGGACTTCAGCAAGGTGTTTGATAAGGTCCCCCATGCAAGACTTCTTGAGAAGGTGAGAGGGCATGGGATCCAAAGAGCTTTGGCCTTGTGGATCCAGAACTGGCTTGCCTTCAGAAGGCAGAGAGTGGTTGTGATGGGTCTTTTTCTGCATGGAGGTCGGTCACCAATGGAGTGCCCCAGGAATCTGTTCTAGGACCCTTGCTGTTTGTCATTTTCATAAATGACCCGGATGAGGAAGTGGAAGGATGGGTTAGTAAGTTCGCCGATGATATGAAGGTGTTGTGGATAGTCTGGAGGGATGTCAGAAGTTGCAGCGTGACATAGATAGGATGCAAGACTGGGCGGAGAAGTGGCAGATGGACTTCAACGCGGGTAAATGTGTAGTGGTCCATTTTGGCAGGACCAACAGGATGCAGGAGTACAATATCAAGGGTAGGAGTCTTAGCAGTGTAGAGGAGCAGAAGGATCTTGGGGTCTGGGTCCATAGGACTCTGAAATCGGCCTCGCAGGTGGAGGATGTGTTCAAGAAGGCGTATGGTGTACTGGCCTTCATTAATCAAGGGATTGAGTTTAGGAGTCAGGAGGTAATGCTGCAACTTTATAAGACCCTTGTCAGACCCCACTTGGAGTACTGTGCGCAGTTCTGGTCACCTCACTACAGAAAGGATGTGGAAGCTATTGAGAGGGTGCAGAGGAGATTTACAAGGATGTTGCCTGGATTGGGAGGCATACCTTATGAAGATAGGGCTCTTCTCCCTGGAGAGATGAAGGTTGAGAGGCAACCTGATAGAGGTTTATAAAAGATTGAGAGGAGTAGATAGGGTGGATTCTCGGAGGCTATTTCCCAGGGCTGAAATGGTCGCTATGAGAGAACACAGGTTTACGGTGCTGGGGTGCGAGTACAGAGGAGATGTTAGGGGTAAGTTTTTCACTCAGAAGGTGGTGAGTGAGTGGAATCGACTGCTATCAGTGGTGGTAGAGACGAACTCGCTGGGGTCTTTTAAAAGACTTCTGGATGAGTATATGGGATCTAATGGGATTGGGAGTTACAGATAGTTCTATGGCTTGGTAGGTATAGATGTGATCGGCACAACTTGTGGGCTGAAGGGCCTGTTTGTGCTGTAGTGTTCTATATTCTATGTTCTAATGGAATGTGGGCTTCGCTGGGTAGGCCAGCATTTTCATTACCCATCCCTAATTGCCCCCTTGAGAAGGTAGTGGCGAGCTGCCTTCTTGAACCACTACAGTGCCTATAGTGTAGGTACTCTCATGGTGCTGCCAAGGAGGGATTTCCAGGATTTTGACACAGCGACAGTGAAGGATATATTTCCAAATCAGAATGGTCCATTGGTTGGAGAGGAACTTGCAAGTAGTGATATTCCCATGCATATGTTGCCCTGCCTAGGCGATGGAGGTTGCATGTTTGGTAGATGTTGTCTAGGGAGTATTGGTGAATTGCTAGACTATTAATCCAGAAACTCAGCTAATGTTTTGGGAACCAGGGTTCAAATCTCACCATGACAGTTGGTGGAATTTGAATTTAGTAAAAGATATCTGGAATTAAGAATCTGCTGATGATGAAACCATTGTCAATTGTTTGGAAAATCCTAAAGGAAATCTGTCATCCTTACCTGGTCTGGCCTACATGTGACTCTCAAACTGCCCTCGGGCAATAGGGATGGGCAACAAATATTGGCCAGCCATCTACGCCCGTGTCCCACGCATTAATTTAAAAAAGCATGCAATTCCTTTAGAAGTGCTTCAGAGGAGGTTCATTTGGCTTATTCCTGCGGCGAAGGACTTATCTTATGAATAATCGTTGGTTCTGCATTCATAGGTGAAGAATTTGAGGTGATCTTACTGAAACCCTATGGGGACTTGATTGAATGGATACCAGGAAGGTGTATCCTCTTGTGCAGAGAGGCTAGAATTATGGGAACATATTCAAGAATAAGGTCTCCCTTTTAAGAGGGAGATGAGAATGCACGTTCTTCCCTGACAGTCATTACTCTGTGGAATTCTCTTCCCAGAAGACAGTGGAGGATGGGCCATTGAATTTATTCAAGGTTGAGTTAGAGAGGCAGCTGATTTGATTTCCAGCCCATCCCAAGAAAGTTTCCTGGCAGCGGGAATATGGCAAACCCGCCATCATGAGGCTGGGAAAATTCAGAGAACAGTGACAACAGAACATGTATTGCTTAATCAACGTCAGTGTTCAGAAGGATCATTGTTTATTTGGTGCCAATTTGTGACTTTCTTAATTATCTTGTACTTTCTACACTGTTGGAAATTCGATTATATTAAAGTTTAAATTAAAATATTAAAACTGTATTGGTGACATAATGGCATTTTCCCTTCGGCTTCAAAAACTAACTAATATCAGTTGTACTGAAGTCGCGTTGGAAAGATGGGCACCTCCCTTAATTTCACAATTTGGCTTAGTGATGCATCACAGCTAACTGGAATTGGACAGAGTTTGGAAGATAACTAGCCAAGAATGATGAATTAATCAAGCAGCCAGGTTTCACCAATTTAATTTTAAAATGACATGAAGAATAAAGTTGTAATTTATTTCCTCTTAAGTGCTGTTACATAATGTTTCTCCTGAAGGATTTGTTTCAGGAGCAGCAGGAAGGGTGCATGCCATCCATTAAAAGGCTAAAGGTGGGACAGGTTTCTTGAGTCAGGAGTGTATGTGGAATGAGTTATTGCATCTGTGAGTACAGAACTATTTCAGTGCATCTATTGAATGCAAAGCAGTCAGTCCATCTATTCCAGTCATTAATTATGATCATTTTGAATATCATAGTGTTTCTTATTTCCTAACTTTTCTTCTGTTATACATAAATTGAACAGGCATTACGCCTATAAAAACATGAGTCACATTTAACTATTGTTACACTTTGGTTAGCTTACTCTCAATTTAATGCTTCAGTGATTTAACGGCTGGTTGGAACTAAATGGATTATGGTTTTCTAGTGTTATTCATTTGACAAGTTACACTGGCTGTGATTTTTCCAGTTTTATTGTTGACGAGATCACTATTTATGCTTCATTCTGAATTCAAGACAGATTGAAAGCTCTTCTTATGGAAATCTACCTAACAGTTTATTAGTATGCAGGAATCATGGCTAACAAGTATTTGGCGAATTGAGTTCTTGTAAGGCTGTTTTGAGTTGACCCCTGGCTTAAGCACTCTCTTTTCACCTTTAGATTCTGGGATTGAGTCCAGCTAGTCCATTAGAATGAAAGTCTCCTTTCTCGTCTGGCTGCTGTAATAATCTGGTATGAAATGGAGTTGGGAAGTTTCAAACAGATTTCCAGCGCACAGGCTGGTATAATGATACTGACCATTGCTTAAGGAGGCTGTGAGTTGTGGGAGTGGAAACTTTTAAGCAGGATTTTGAACTAAATTGTTACAACAGAATATCAGGAGCATGATTCTGCATTCAACTTTGCCAAATATTCCCAATTTATTTTGCTGAGCTGGAAATTTGAATTGCCTGCATCCAGTCTCCTCTGAAAGTAGTAACTGAAGATTTCTAAAGAGTATTGGGGCAACTCCCTATGAGGATGATAGCTCCTGATTGGCATATTCCAGAGGCGCACACCTTTTTTAGGATCTTGATGTCAAATTTGACATAAACTGGGTAGAGCTGTGCTGCTCACTTTTTGCAGGATTATCATGGTCTTATCAGTCATTTTGAAAGGGACCAGTGGACACTGCTGAAGAGCAAGTCAGGGCTTTTGATTTTTCCACTTACTTTTAGAGAACTGATCCACTAATCTGCTACAGAGCATTTACTTCCACGTATCTAAACTGACCCTTTGTCACCTACAAGAACCTGGAGACTGACTGAAAAATCTCAGACAGTTTCCTTTAACTGATCTCAAAGGTCTTTTAACTGGTCTTGTCAGCTATCATCCCCATGTGGGCAAGCAGCCTGCTCCCCTCACCCCATCCCTCCATCTCATCTCTGTAAAACTGACTGTGGGGTGGGATGGCAGTGAGGAACTGGCACACCTCTGTCCCACTCCTAGAAGAGTTTCAAAATCTGACTTCAGAGTCGCTGCAGATAAGTATGAATGGTGAGAAGTCATACTTCTTAAAAACAATTCAGTGGATTTTTTGCAAAGACTTTTAATTCATCCAAATAGAAAGGGGGTGAATTTTGAATAAAATCTATTCCCCCCCCCCCTTCCCACTCACTTGCCTTACCAATTTTCAGGTAACAACTTGCCTTAGCATACTGTAAAAATCCAATAAGATAGAAATATGATCTTCATAAATTCTGTATAATTAACAGAGCCAGGAAACATTTCAGATTTTGTAGCTTGGAGGAATTTATGTCATGCCAACATTAACTTTTTAGCCTATGCTTTTAGAAATTGCCTCAAGGAAAAGCAGATACATAAAGAGGTTAATGGGGAGGCTGACGGAGCTGGTGGAGAGGTGTTGAATTTGGCTGGTGACCTTCAGAGCCCTTGCCAGCCTTTATCCCATGGGAAATCTCCAGACCAATTCACACTATCTAACTGATTAGTGGTTAAATTAATTAATGTTAGCTCATCTCAGCTGGGCTTCCATTTGGTTTCCTCTTGGCAACTCCACAGCAATGAGTTAGGTGCAATGTTGCTGTTGGTCACGGGGGAGTGATTGACAACGTTTTCTTCATTGTGTGAATTTGGGTTGGATGATTTATCATTCAGTGCAGACTATTCCCTATCTCATTTTCTGCAGCAAGTGAAACGTGTCTAATCATGTGTAATGTTTCCATCAGTCACTTCTCTTCTCCAAATAAGAAGCCACAAATTTGGAGTCAGTTAAAATGCTCATAAATTATTTTAATTTTAAACAAATATGATTAAATTATCATGGGCTTATTTTAGACCACAAAGTCATAATAAAATAATTACAGTACAAAGCTCTTCTGCAAGCAGATAGTTCACACAAAGTCAAGTTTACAGTTATCTGAGACTGCCAGAAACAAAAATCATCTTTGCAGATTAAACTTTATTGTGAATAATTTTCTTAAAATGATTTACTCATCTTGAAATTACACTGAACTCAGCTTATGACTGAATTAAGAAATTATTTAAGATCAAACTCAACATCATTTTAAATAGGTGAGTTTGAAAATAGCAGATGTGCACTTGATAGATCAGTATAATACCAGTCATATCCTGAGGTGATATGAACCAGCGAAGAAAGATAGAAACATTGATTTGTCAAAGGTTCGTAAAGAAACTGCCGGGCTGTATTTTCCTCCACTTTGTAGCCCTGAATTGTTAGCAGAGGGTTATCCAGGTGGTACACCTTAAGTTTTGCACCCTTATCACACACCTGCCAGAAGAGGGCTGCAGTTGACTCTGGAACAACAGTTAACGGCCTGCCAAATTCCCTTTTGGAAGGAACAAAGCAACAGTGAGTACTTCTCTATTTAGGCCCTAAGGACATTCCTTGCTTATGTGTTGACCCAGCCTCTCCTGCATAGAGAGACACTTCCAGCACAGTAACATGTCAAGGCAATGGCCAAAAGGTTTACCTCAACAGTCATCTGGAGGAGGTCAGTCTGATTCTGTTTCCTGTTTAATTGTAAATCTATAGCATTAGATGGCTGTGAATTTGGATATCAAAAAATGATTTCTTAGAAATAAATTATTCTTTATTAGGATGTTCTCCTGATGCTCTCCTTGCAGGAAGGACATTCCATTATGAGTAATTTAGGGACAGCTAGGGTTTGGAACTCTTCTGGCTGAGGGTTTGACGTTGTGGCTGCACACTTCATCAATCACATCGTCTCTTCCTGCAAAAGACAAATTCAATAATCCATAAAAGAAGATAGCTTTATGATGATGTTGAATGTGGGATAATGAAAGGAAATGATACAGAGGTAGTAAGTGAGTTAAGGGGTTTTAATGATGTCATCAACTGGTCCAGTCAAATATTAGAACAATTCACAACTGAGATATTTTGTTTTAAATGGATTTTTTCTTCATTCTTTATGAAACATGCAAGGTTATGTTTAGAGTTGCCTACTGTCATTCTTCTTAGTTCTTCAGTGGTGAGAGTGGTGAACACAAAAGACATGAATAATACAGACGTAGGTGGCATAGCCTGGTGTTGGAACTCAAAGGATAATGTCTCATGTGATGGGTGATATTGTCACATTGGGATATTGGGAGAGTTTAACCCAAATGGACTAAACTATGTGGATCCTGTTTATAAAATAGAGGGATATACAGTAGCAATAATACAAATGATCACATATATTTCGATACATATGTGACTACTTCTGGAACAAAGAAAAATTGAAAGGATTTATCTTTGGAAGCTGAAAGATGCGCTGAGTTGGCTGTATTTCTATTTCATTGCTTTTTCTTGTGCAAAAGAAAGAAAATGGTTAACATTCTCAAAGTTCTCTCAGAAATCACCTTTACAAAAAAGGGTTATGAAAATGTCTTTGATTAATAGCTAGGCATCAGATTTCTCGTAGAGGTCGTAATCTTTACTATCGAAAGGGCAGTTATCATATATGTCATATTTGTTGTTTCAAAGTGATAGCATTAGAAAACAGATTGCTGTCAAACATGATTCCCTCCTATTAGACTCTGCCCAAAAACATGTCTTTGGCTCATTGTCTATTGATGCTTCAGTTTGAGCCGTTTCTTTTGTTAGTGATTGGTGGTTTACTATTACCTTCCATTTTCAGGCAGGGCGAAGGAGGCAGTTTCCAAATCTACCTCAGCCAGAACAGGAATTGACCCCCGCTGTTGGCATCATTCAGAATCAACATTAACCATGTGGCCAACTGACCTAACCAGCTTACCAAAGAATCATTCAACAACCATATTTCTGTTGCAACCAAAAAGACCATTTTGGATTATTTCCATCATGGAAATATGAATAAATCATCTATCCAGTAGACTAATGGAAACACCATTGTTCTTGCTGCAAAGAATACAGAAACAGTTTTGAGATACTTGGTTTTATTGTTAAAATTTCAAGTATGATATAAACACTCCATTTGACTGCAGTTCCATGTCCAGTCCAGTGAAGTCAAGCGTAGTTTTGCGTGCTCTGTGAGGGTTACCCTCTCCACACTGAAGTATAGTCTACCCCAAAAACATATGATATCCCAAAGAGGTTATTGTTACTTCAGAGGCCTGAATTATAAAATGTTGCACATTGTTCCTACTCAACCCTCAACGTATCAACAAAGTATATCCTTCCCAGTTTGCACTCAGTAATGATTGTCATGTAAAATATATTGATCATATGGATGATATGACTTCAGGAAAAGAGGGACAAAAAGCTACATCAAATACGTGACAAACATCGTAATTTAAATTTAGAGCATCAAAGACATCAAAAGAAAAGTTCAGCCCAATAACATGCTTCAGCCCCAATCTTCGAAAAGCATATACTGTTGCATCAGCACAGTGATTTTACATTTCCTGCAACACCTAACTTGTAGTCGCTCTCAATAAGATTGCAAGTACCCTCAAAATAATACAACTTTATGCATTTAGGCTTCTGTCCTTCAGGAATTAGGTTTGAGTAACCAGCAAATAATCAAACTTTTATCAATCAGTCTAGTTTGGATTGTAACAATGGCCTCGAGGTGAAAGGCCAGTGACTAACCTACTGCATAGTCCAATCACTCACATTACTTTACTAAAGAATTCTGCCTTTGGCTTGATCTTAACAATTATGTCCACTTAATATTTCTTTATTTGTCATTGCTACAGTTTCACTGGAGATTCTAAAACAAGTTCGAGCATGCGCTATGTCGAAACCCAGTCCATGCAGATCGGGGCCTCATATATGCTGCAATTCAGCCTGGTGATGGGCTGTGGAAAGCCTTTTACACTACACGTGGACAACCAAATAAGACTAGAATATTCCACAAACCATGGCTTAACGTGGCACCTTGTACAGGAGGTAAATATGAGAGCAAGATTTACAAGATTTTTGGACTTGCTTAGTGCTAAATTTACACAGTGATATAGCCAGAAACTTGTAACTTATAAGAACAGATAAAAGTACGAAAAATGATGGGCGGGTAAAGATCCACTAATCCAACAAGTCTGTCTCTTATAATTTTGTACAATTAAACATCTTGACCCCAATGCTTCCACCTACCACCCTTCTGGTGGGCCTGGGTAAGATGCACTTTCAGAGAGTAGGTGCAGACTCAATGGGCTGAAAGGCCTTTTTCTGCATGTAGTGTTGTATAAATTCTACAGATTAAATCTTACAGAGGAAAGTGAAATTATTAAATGGTAAATTCAGCACTCCTGTGTTTGAAGAGAACTTTCTCTGCTGCAAATGTTCCCTTTCTGTGAGGTTCATTATTAAGAGTACTGAATTTACCCTATCCGTAATTAGGGCCATACATCTTACTGTTCAAGCTAACTAGTTTTCCTTTATTTTTAAAATAACCTAATGAGCTCAATGTTAAACATTACACATATTAATCAGTCTAGTTTGGATTGTATCAATGACACAATCTTTTTTTGAATTGTGCACTGTTGGATAAATTTTATACAAATGGAAAGGGAATATGTGCAGACAGCTGGTCATTTTTTTATTCATTGCTAATAAAAAGTGATCCTGTGTTGTGACATGAATGTTCAGACTCTAGTTTATAGTTCAATGCTAGTTCAATCTTGAGACTTGTGCCACATCTGGGCATATATTACATTTAGTGATGTCAGAAAGCAGTTTACAATTTACATATGTTGTTTCTGTCAGCGTCAAATCTTTATTTTTGTTGTCTTTGGTGTTATGAATATGTGCAGTCATTATTTAAAGTTGCATTCAGATCATCTTCACTATGACACCAAATGTGAACTTTCAATAAATAAAGCCCCTGCCTGTGACTATATTTGAACTAACGCGTTTAAGTTACTTTAATCAGTTTCCTGCTTAGGCCTTTATTGAACAGGTTCACAGCCATCAATGAAGTTTTATTTAGGTTTGATCCAGGTTTTGATTTTCCCAGTTATCAGTACCATCTTTATAGTGTAAAGACTTTATTTTGTGCCTAAGTTTCACCTAAAACTGGTGCAAATGAAGTGCTTTCCCTGGGGAAGATAACTTGGATTCACAAACTTCTTCAGTACATTTCTTCTCAACCAAGGACTGTCACCGTGGAGATTTTCTGAAGGATTACTCAGACACCATATTCTTCAACATAGCAAACATTTCACACAAGCATCTGTGTAGACGTAAATTCTATACAGATTAAATCATACAGAGGAAAGTGAAATTATTAAATGGTAAATTCAGCACTCCTGTGTTTGAAGAGAACTTTCTCTGCTGCAAATGTTCCCTTTCAGTGAGGTTCATTATTAAGAGTACTGAACTTACCCTATTCGTAATTAGGGCCATACATCTTACTGTTCAAGCTAACTATTTTCCTTTATTTTTAAGATAACCTAATGAGCTGTATAGATGGTTGCTTTTGCTCACCTCTGTTGTTTTAACATTTCTGCTCTAATAGCTCCTCCTATGCCACATTAACATAGCCCAAACTAGTGGCTCCCACTTGTTCTTTCTGGTTATAACTGACTGAAAGTTCCATTTGTCGCAGGACCTCATTGTGATCTGGAAAGAAGAAAACTACCTATTTGTTTGACTTTTGAATCTGAAAATTCTTTTGAGCATGTTTTGGCCTCATACATTTCCATGACTTTATCAGAATATGAATCAATAACATTGGCAATCCAGTTAGGGTGACTACTGCAGGTATTTCAAATATGTCTAACTCAAAGAAGATATTCTCACAATAGAAGCAAAGAAACATAGAAAGTAGAAACAGGACTAGGCCATTTGGCTCTTCGAGCCTGTTCTGCCATTCATTTTGATCATGGCTCATCATTGAATTCAATAAATATCCTGATTCCTCCTTCCTCCCATATCCCTCTCTGCCCAAGAGCTATATCTAATTTCATCTTGAAATCAGACAACATTTGGTCTCAACTATTTTCTGTGGTAGCGAATTCCACATCTTCATCACCTTCTGTGTGAAGAAATTTCTCCTCGCCTCAGTTCTAAAAGGTTTACTTCTTATCCTCAAACTATGACCTCTAGTTCTGGATTCCCCCACCATTGGGAACATTCTTTCTGAATCTACCCTGTCTAACCCTGTTAGAATTTTATAAGTTTCTATGAGATCCCCCTCACCGCTCTAAACTCCAGTGAATATAGTTCTAACCGACTTAGTTTCTCCTCATATGACAGATCTGCCATCTCAGGAATCAGCCTGGTAAACTTCGCTGTACTCCCTCTTTGCCAAGAACATCCTTCCTCAAATAAGGACATCAAAACTGCACACAATAATCCAGGTGTGGCCTCACCAATGCCTTTTGCAGTCCTCAATCTTCATTAATCCATTGATTCCCAAATTGTACATTTGAAGCCTTTTGACAGGCAGATGTGGAATTTTAAAAATTTTGGTAACCCTATTTTCTAGCTTGATGTGTTTTCCTGCAGGAATGTTTTCCCAGTATGCCTAGTTGCCAGGAGTTCACCTCTGCCAGTGTTTATCATTCCTCGGAGTTCTCACAGTGGAAAAGAGTAACCGTGTCCCTGCAACAAAAAACGTGGTAAGTAAATCATTGCAGGCATTAATCCTTGGGAATGGGCCAAATGTAAGATGAATCATTGTCTTCCCACCAACTGTCTCATCACATAAATCTGCAGAATGTGAAATCAAAGACTCCAGGTAACTGGGCTTTAATTGGCTCCTCCCCAACTTGTGACTATGGTTTTAATTATCTTAACAGCTGTTATCGGCTCAAATGAATTTTTAATCTCCGTAATAGCCATAAAAAAATTAACAAGTTTCTGTTTAACATTGATTGAATATGCACAGTTCTTCAGTATTTAGGCGAATGCATTCAAACCGCAAAGAACACTGGTGTTTAAACATGTCGGAGTGTGTCAGAAGGGATTTGGTAATCTTAGCACCAATTTCATAAAGCATTTGCAGGACATTTGATGAAAACTGCTGCCCTGAGCTTGCCATTTTTCTTCCAATCACATTATGTACTAAGCACAGCTTAGACAAATTACATTGGATTTTGCTTTATGAAAATGAATTTGTTTTTATGTGTAGATATTTGCATATCAGCACTGCTGATGAGATGCAGGCAGCTGTCGGGGACAGTTTTTTTTTAACAAACGCAGTGTAATTATCACATTTGCATTTTGGAATATAAATATTAAAATGTCATTGCATTAGCTGGTTCTTGACTGGGAAGAGCTTGTTCTTACATTCACCGATTATCATCTGAACTTCCTAAGTGGTTGACCTTCAAAACCAGTCTGAGATCATACCATCAGTGTGACACATCCTGGCTGCATTAAAGTCAATAATCCAAATATTCTGCTGTTCAGCCCACAGAGGCATGCCGAAAGTGACACAGGAGCTCCAGAAAGGGATGTAGTCTTGGGAGCAGCATGCACCATGTGGGAAGACAAGATTCAGCCTTCCAAAAATCTGATTTATGGGCTAAATAATGAAAGTAGAGTGGCGTTTTCTCCCAATGTGGTATAAATTCTCAGATGCTAAATGCAGTATTTGACAAACATGGGCTCATTGATAAAATAAATTAACATCTTCTGTGTTCGACCAGTGCACCATAGCTTGAGATTCATTCATTGAGGCTTAACCTCTTCAATCATAATATTGGGCTTGACTATTAAAAATGGAGTCTTAATGTTGTGAATTGTGCCAGATATTTGCACGCAGTTCCCTGATAGGATACAGATTATTTTCTCTGCTCCATTGGCACCACCACTTCAATAACTGTGAAGCAGAGTCACTGAGTAACATGAATATTCTTTACGTACATTTACAATGTTATTTGTATGCCATGTATTTTAAAAATGAGGCTTTGGGCCTAACTATTTCCTTGTACCCTCCTCTCTGGGAGGTGCTGACTCATATTGAGATACAATTGCTAATTGGCTGTCCTTTGATACTTTACCCAAGTGGCCATTCTTTATGTCTGAACCAATGAATATTGCCAGGTTTATCAAACGCGTTGTTGTTACAGCCAAACATTACTCTTTCCATCAACGACTATGGCTGATTCTTCCCTCTCTAGTTTAGGAGATCCAGGCCTACATTGTGGCACCTTAACTACTACCCAGGAGGAGATTAGCTAATAATCTTGAAACCTCTGGCCTGTGCGGCTCAGATATTTTTGCCAACTGAACTAATTCAGGGGTTATAAACATTTCTTTCAATAAATCTCCAGCATACTTTTGTCACAATGATTAGTGAAACAGTCAGTCCTCATTTTAATTAAGGTAAATTCCTAAGACTAACATCTTTTTTTTAAACTGATTCAGGTCAAGTGCTACACGTTTTCGATGGAGCCAGAGTTACTATATGATTCAGGATGAATGGGCATTAGATGATATTTATATTGGTCAACAGTGTCCTGAAATGTGCAATGGACACGGCTGGTGTTACAATGGACTATGCAAGTATGTAATAATATAGAAATATTGATTTATCAGGAGATGCATGTATACATAGGCACAGGAGTAAACCATTCAGCTCTTTGAACATGTTCCATCATTCAGCTTGATCATGGATGATCTATGCTGCAACTCCATTTGGTGCTCACTCCAAGTGTTGAGCACAGGATCCTGGAAATGATCAAAACTTTCTTTAGTCCTTGATGTCAAAAATAAAGTCCATGATGGGGTGCATTGTACTTTGATGCGATAGGTGGACCGAATGTCTTTAACTCATTCCATTTTATTAGGTGATTGCCTTTGTAGCCCAGAACACCGTGGCCAGAATCCTCAATGTCGTACACCCCATCACAGCTGTCAGCAGGAACGGAGAATCTGGTGCTCAGCCAAATTTCCATTCTTAGCAGCGGGATCAGAGAATCCCAGCCACAGACAAGAATTGTGGCCCATATTTACATTCATGACCTTAACTGCATGTGTTTGAATATCCCTTTAAACTAAATTAGTTTCAAATTCAGCTTATCGACAAAGTGCAGAATTCTACAATCACAATTCAGTCCCTAAATAGTCATTTCTTTCTATCAAGATGTGATTCAGGTTATCACGGATCTACCTGTAAGCCAGAGGCTATGTTGCCTTCAACAGTGACATGTGACTTTGAGAATGAGGCTGTGATGAAGAATGATTGGCAGGAAATTATTGGTGGACAAATTGTTAAACCAGAGGAGGGCTGTGGAGTTATTTCCTCAGGTTCATCACTCTACTTCTCTGAGGTACAGTTTTTTCTTCATCCAAGACAACCTGAACCAGTGTCTATCAGATCTATATGTGGCTTTAGTATGATGTGAGGATGTATGCTTATTGTGTGTGATTTTGAAACTCAGAAATGAAAACAAACAACTACGAGATTCCCAATAACTTGTTTGTTTAGATCAGTGACCTCAGTCAGGCAGCAATGAGAGTGTTACAGCATAAGCAAGAGGAAAATTACTTCATTCTCATATAACCTCTTCTGTAAAGTGCGGATGTGAAAAATCCAAGTGACGATAGCTTGACTGCCAACTGTTGCTTGCACCTGGAGCCACTGTTGAGTCTTTCAACTGAAAGATAATCACTTGGCAGAGATGCTGGAGATGAACATGTACCCATGGAACCACACTCCATGGGTGGAATTCTCCCACCCAGCCTGCAGCTGGTTTGGTGGTGGGGGCAGGCGTGTGAATCTGGCAGGAGACAAAAATCGGAAGCACACCAGCATAAAATCACATTGCAAGTTCTCCCAATGGCAGGTCAATGGTGGCCACACTTTCCCCTGGCAGGTGGTGCAAATGCCATTTGCCTCTCATGAATGCTCAGTAAAACAACTGCCCATTGGCATCCGTTCAGGCCTTCCGATCACAAGTGTGAAATTACCAGCCATTAAACCTGATTGCTGATGAGTGGTGTTCACAAGGAAGTCCTTGGTTCACCAGAGACTTCAGGGAGAGGGCAACAACTTTCTGCCATAGTGCTACAGTGCTCATGATGTGCTGTTCACCACTGTGCTAGGCAGAACAGTTACTGCCTCTGGCCTTCATGGACAGCATTGGATCCATGGACCCTCCTGTGTCACTAAGTCAGATCAGTATAGGCTTTGCTTCGAGGAGCACAGGGATTTCCTTCCCCCTGGTGCCACACACTAGTATCTATTCAGACAGAACTGTGCTGCAGGATTCATGCAGTCACTGCAACAAAGTTTGATTCAGGGGTGAGAGGTGATGAGAGATGAGGTTGGGGTGTAGCCTAACAAAGACAAGGGGGTAGGGCAATGTGGAAGGAAGACTGACAACATGGGGGAGTGAAGGGCAAAGGCCCACGGTGGCACGCAGGTAAGCAAGATGGTGAATGAGGATCAATGGAATACCAAATGGAGGAGAACTGGACCCCAAAAAAGCTACATAAAAAGCTCACAGATAAGGGGGGAGGGTTTCAAAGGAAACTGGAAGGGGATGCACACACATGCAGTGGGTAGATGTCCAAATGGGGAGTGGGTGCCTTGCTGGTGATGTGCTCAGGGAGAGGGCGGTTGAATCAAGGAACAGATTTCTGGCTGAGGTTGCTAGCCTTGTCCCTTTGAGTTGCTGACATTCTGCATGGTCTGGTGCAGGCAGGTAAGTTGGAGAGAGTGAAAAATAGGATACTGAACTTGTGTTTCAGTATGGTGCTGGGTTCTTTGAACCTGCCAACTGATGATGGGTGGGCGAATCAGCTGCCAGCCAACCAAGTGTCTTGGATGGGAAAGTGCTTGTGCATAATTATTGAGGTTCCAGGCATTGAACCCTGTCAATGGGACAAGTGCCACAGAGCTGCCTGCCACCGCACTTAGGCCAGGATTCTATCGCCCTGTCCCACCCACCACGGGAATCGGAGCGGACGTGGGGTGGACAGTGGGAAGCTCCATTGACCTTGGCCTGGATTTTATGGTTTTGGGACAAGTGAGGCCATAATATCCCATCCTTAGTTTCAAAATGGAAGAATTTCACCTTTTGTCTTTGAAACTAGAGAGAAAAAATGTGCCTGTGGGCTCAGTCTAAAATAACAGTTTGGTTTCTTTCTCATGTGAGCAAAGACCTTTAATCCTTTTCACCCTCCACATTTTGTAAAATCATTTTCCCAATAATTCCGTCATGCTTATGCCTGTAACAAGGATATCGGATACTGTAATCTTCAAGGTGTGTTCCGTTTACTTACTCGTCTAGCATGGAAAGAGGCAACTCGTCAGCTGGGACCTTGACACTCAATGGGTAGACTTTATCCAGTTCTACGTTCGGATTGGAGGGAACATCGGCTCCTGTAATACACCTGACAGCAGAGAGGAGGGTGTTTTATTGCAGTACAGCAACAATGGTGGCATAAGCTGGCACCTGCTCTCAGAAATGTACTTTTCTGACTACGGTCAACCCAGGTAAGACTTGGGGAGGGAGGACATACGTTCCATGGTTTGTTTATTAGACTTAAATCAATTAAACACTCACTAAAGTTAACCTTGGGTCCCATTGCATCAGCCAGAACAAAGATGCCCTTCAAAAGTACTTTTGCTAGATTTGTCATAGAAATCTCACCAATTAATCACACTGAAATCCTGCCATTGGTACCAGCTCTCGTATCAGCTTTGCCGAGCAAATTAAGCCCTGTTGCTTCAGCCTGAAGATTGTGTGGCCACTTCCTGAACTGGTTTTCCCTGACTCCTTTAGAGATGGTGCTTATCTAGTATAAAACCCTCCTGTCCCACAGGCCACCATTTTTCAGGCAGTGGGCTGAACGGTGGTGCTGTGTCGCTGCAACGTGTGGTTTTGGGCCAATGCTCCCTTGCATAGTGAGTTAAAGAATTTGACTTTTCCACTGGAGGAAGGCATTAAGTGAAGGATATACACTCACTCCTAGCAGGAGGGAACAAAAATAAAGTTCAACTACATCTGGTTCAACAGGGCCAGCCTGGCAATTGGATGTCTCTTTGCCCTTTTGTCTGAGAGTGGTCTAAGCCTGTAGAGTCATGGGAATAGAAATTTACTGGTAAATAATTAAACTGAACAGAATTTTTTTTTATCATTTCCATTTCATTTGACAGATTTGTATATTTTGAGCTTCCGGCTTCTGCCAAGACCACCTGTACCCGGTTTCGCTGGTGGCAGCCTGTTCATTCTGGTGAGGGATATGACCAGTGGGCTATTGATGACATCATCATCTTATCAGAGCGACAGAAACAGATTATTCCCGTCATCACACCAACAATACAGCAGGTAACAAATGTGACCACTTTAACCCAGTTAACGAATAAACAAATATATTACCACAGGTGATCTGCAGTCTCCTGCCAGCAGGAATGCGAAATAAAATCCCACTGTTAAAAAGAAAATACTTCCTTTCCATCCCCAAATCTGGCACTTTGCACACGGATAAATTACTGTTTCATTACTGATGATCTTGCTGGGTTAAATCAAGCATCCCTCTTGAATTCCCATCAGTGAAATTCACAACCAGTGCATAGATACAACATGAAGGACAGTACAATGGAAGACAAACTCATTCAGCAGGTTGGCAAATTAATCCTTCCAGCACTTCAGACATTTGCTGTGCCAGACACAGCTGAGTTCCAGATAGCACAAAGGGGTTTTGACATAGATTAGCATGGTAACTGTCAGCCTATGGTTGGCTGCAATGTAGCAATGTGAATTATGCAACTTACACTTTGAGCAGGATTTTCTGACCCTTCCTGCTGATGCGATCCTCCGGTCCAAGTGAAGGACTCCCTTTTTGCAGCAGATTCCCCAGTGGCGGGATGGTAGGCAAGCCATAAAATGAGCCATAGACTTTGGCGGGAGCAGAGTTTCTCTCTGGCAGTCAATGGCGAGTCTTTTCCTTCATCGGAAAATACACCGGTGGTGGCTTGGGAGTCAGGACGGCAGAAAATCCCAGTCTTTATATCTTCAGGAATTTAAGTGATTTTGTTTTTGTGCAATTTTTGATTAGCCTGTTTCTTTTAGTGGTGCACCCTTAATTGTTATTCCTGGCGTTTGAATAGCTTTATCTCTGTAACATAATTTCCACATTCCAGAAAATGAGCTGGACACAAAATCTGGCTGGGCAAGTGAGACCTGAGTTTTCCTCAGTGTTCCAGCTGTCCAATTTAAAGCAAGGACTCAGTAAAAGCAATGGAAACGGATTTCTCTTTACATAGTGAAAGACTGTAAAATAGTAAAACGTTGGAGATCATTTTAAAAGTTCACCCCATTTTCTATTTGGGAGTGAGTGTAATGGGAACTGTAACATACTGGCATCAGGCAGGTAGAGTAGATCAATAAATTGAGTGAAAATCCTTTTAGTAGATTCAGCAGCTTTCAATAATAGTATTTTTCTGTAAACCTACACCTTGCAGTCATCAGAACAGATTCAAGAATGCCAAACGTCAAAGGGAGCAACAACTTATACTGCATGAGTAAAGGATGTAGGTTGGTCAGCAAGTTGACTCTGGTCGAGGTGTTATGATTGGTATTATTGTCCAATGTGCTTTTCTGTAATTTAACTGTTAAATTTTGTTAAATTGATCCTCCTTTTGAAATTTGGTATTCTTATATCTGTCCTGATGGGTGCAAAATGAAATGAAAAGCTTCAACAGTATGTCTCTTTCTTCTTTCGCAATACTCAAGTGCTGTACTGCCAGTTAACTATTTGTAACCAACATTTTTGCTTTGGTAAATGTTAAATGTTTATTTTGAACATCTCTATCAGCACTGGCCTGCTGAGCTATTGTATCTTTTTAAAGTCCAGGCACTGGGCACTAAGATGAAAGATGCCCATTTAAAATCTCATCCCCTGCCAGATGACTCAAGTGAAACCCTGCCTGTTGCTACCAGGGAGTTAATTATTGAAGTTGCTAACTGAATACCAGTCGCATTCTGGTGCTCATGGTGGCACAGTGGTTAGCGCTGTTAACTCGTGGCACCAGGGATCTAGTTTCAATTCCAACCTCAGGTCACTGTCTGTTTAGAGTTTCCACTTTCTCCGTGTGTCTGTGTGGGTTTCCTCCAGGTGCTCTGGTTTCTGTGTAAAAAAAGGTTGAAGCTTTAGTTAGCTTCATGTTAAACAAAGGAGCCTGCATGTCAATGGGTTTTGGTTTCATTTCAAATTGTGCCTGCATTGAAATTGAAGGATTTGCAGCAAGAAAACAAACAGGGTTTAAATATACACTAGACTGTTGCTTAGTAACCAGGGGCCTACATTGAGAAGCATTAGCACTTGATTTTGTTGGAACCAGGTACTTGGGAAGGGGGAAGCTTTTACAGAAACGACCAGCAGAGAAACTGGACACTGAAGTAATGAACGGAAAGAACAGATTGTTCTAGAAACAAGGAAATGGAAAGAGGAATCCCAGTAAGATTGAAAAGAAGAGCCCCTATAAGACTGAAGTCAAAGAAACAAAGAACTAGAATCTGAATAAGGTACTGTTCACTGAAGTTAAAGGAAGGAGCAATGAGAGGTTCTTGGTTAAAGACAGAACTGAAAGGCACAAGCCTGGTGAAATCGGCTAGTGAGAAGCCAAATACCTGAAGTAATTACAAGGTTGGAAACACCTTAATACAATCTTTGAAGTAGCGGTGTTCTATTAGCATGGTTAGGTACCTGAGAGGATATGCGGAGGCTTGAATGTATATGGTAATCCAGAGCAGAGAAATACTGCATGTAGCATCAGAAAAGTGAGATTAAAATCCTTGGTGAAGGCATCTGAGAGAAAGCATTGCATGGAAGGTGATTTCAAAGTGTGTTCTTTGAGAGTGGAGTTTGGAAACTCTTGTGTGGAAGTCAGAGTTCCAGTGTGACCATTTGGCTGGTGATCAGTAAATGGGGAGGGATTTGATGAGAAATCCACGGGAGTCCTGTTGGGTGCCACCTCTCACTTAATTTCAGAGTGCGGTGTGGCTGACAGCATTTCACCTATCAGTTTACATGGACTATGTACTTACCAAAGGCATTAGAATGAAACATATATTTTGTAACTTATTAAAGTAAGATTTATTTATTAGTCACAAGTAAGGCTTACATTCACACTGCAGTGGAGTTACTGTGAAATTCCCTAGTCACCACAGTCTGGCAGCTGCTTGGGTCAATCTACCTAACCAGCACGTCTTTCAGAATGTGGGAGAAAACTGGAGCACCCAGAGGAAACCCACACAGACACAGGGAGAACATGTAAATGCCACACCAACAGAGACCCAAGCCAGGAATCGAACCTGGGTTCCTGGCACTGTGAAGCTGCAGGCTAACCACTGCATTACTGTGCCGCCCTGTGTTATCCTTAAAAACCTGTGCACAGATAGGGTAGAGTGAAGGAATACTGTATCTTGTCATGTTTAATAAATGTTTAATTATTTTCTAAAGTTATTTAGCAGTCCTGTGACTCTATTCATCCATGACTCAAGAAGAAAAAGTCCCAGCCATTGAGCTGGGTTCCTTTCTGGGACCTGATTGTCCAGTAGTAACAACAGCTGGGATTGTAACACTTTACACAAATATATCTCTTGCCTTAAAATCTACGCACTAGAATGGAGCATTTTTTCATCATTAGTAACAAATACTGACCGCAATTCATGAAGGTCATCCGACCATATAGAACTGGGATATCTGGAAAAATCAGAAAAGTGAGATTCTGTAATCACTGGGATATAGAAAGTTAATTAGGTTCAAGCATTAACCTGCTTATGCATGACATGCTTTCAAGTTCTTTGTGTTCGAGTTTTGAGCAACGCATGGTAGTATTGTATCTCTCCCCTCTCACCTTAAACTTTAGTAACTTTCAAGCGGTTATTGGATAGGCACATGGAGTACTCCAGAATTATAGGGAGGGGATAGCTTGATCTTGGGATTGGACATAGCTCGGCACAACATTGAGGGCCGAAGGGCCTGTACTGTGCTGTAATGTTCTATGTTTCTATGTTTCTATTTCGACTGGCTGATCAGAGAAGCTATTCCTAGCCAATACAATAACTAACTTGTCTGGAGAAACTAAATAATGCACGGCAGTGTGTAGAGAGGATGTTCCTGATGGTGGGGGATTCCAGAACCAGGAGTCACAGTCTGAGGATTTGGGATAGACCATTTAGGACTGAGATGAGAAGATATTTCTTCACCCAAAGAGCCTGTGAAACTCATTACCACAGGAAGTAGTTGATGCCAAAACAGTGAATGTATTCAAGAGGCAGCTAGAGATAACGCTTGGGTTGAATGGGATCAAAGGTTATGGGGAGAAAGCAGGATTAAAGTTTGTTGAGTTGGATGATCAGCGATGATTGTGATGAATGGCAGAGCAGGCTCGAAAGGCCAAATGGCCTCCTCCTGCTCCTTTCTTCTATCTCTGTATGTTTAGCAGGTAGCAGTAGCTCTTTAGATACTGTTCAAATCCTGAGAAAATTCTCAAGACAAAGTGAGCTCCAGCTTATGTAGATTACCCATTTCCAGTATGCGACACAGGAGAAATGGGCGTAAAAAGCACCTTTAAAGCTGTTTGTTTCATTGTGTGTCTATGATTTTATTTCAAAGTGCTAGCAACAATGGTCCGGGGAGCCATACCAAAGATGCTGGCATCCTGTAATGTAAAATAAGCAGGTGCAAAGGCATCTTGGAGAGTCCCATGCAAGTTCCTGCCGTTTAATTATTAACAGTATAAAGTGTTCTCTGTTGAATCTGACGGGGAAGGCAGTTTTTTTTTTGAATTTACGTAGATTTAGAAATGGCTTGTTTAACCAGATAAGAACCTCTGGAGATGGGATCAGCAGACAACTCTGGTTGCCTAGGAACTTGTGTTGTAGATTAAAACAATCTCACTCCATGATGAGTTTTTCACATTGCTCTGATGTGAATGTGAATACATCTCTCTCTGAGGACCATGTTGTTTACAGAGCATAATTCATTGCAAACTGATGTCCGTAGAGAAATTGCTCCCATACACACTGTATAGTTTAAGTATGGTCTATCTGTGACAAATGGACAAGACAGCCACTCCACTGACAGAATACTATATTGGGGTTATTTTCTAATCTAGTATTTCCCAGTGAGTAACAGAGGTGCATCTCAATAAATTGAGCAGAACACCAGAGTACAGCAAGGGTGCTGTTACATGGATTTCTTCAGATAGGTTTCTGCACCCAGAGGTAAAAGCTAGGGCCTCCCTCTACATCAGAGCCATTAAAGCTCTCGAAGTTGTCACAGAAGAAAGGAGTTTAAACACAAGTGAAGCTGTTCCATTGCTAAACAGCCAGGATGCCCAAAGGCAGACAGCTCAACAGTGTGACAGATACTGTGTGGAATCTCCAGGTAAGGTCATAACTTCTATCCTGGCAGTAAAAAAGCTGAATGAAGAATCCAAATCAGTGACTGAGTCTCACACTAAAATGGGACTAACTTAATAATAAAGACAAAACTTGTTCCATTTCCAACGCTAAGACAATTCTTTCAGCCACCTTGTCTGTCAAGTGTTATGTTCTTCTGCCACTGCCTAAGACATGTCACTCTGAACAAGGATTATTAAAGCTGTCAGACAATTTTAACTTGGACAAGGTTTTAGGCAAGATTGGGGCAGGAAATCCTTTACTTCTGGGCTCTAGAAGAATAATTTGGAGTATCAGTAATCAGCAACTATTCATCATAAATGAGATTGATTGGTCTTTAAAAGCATAACCCAGTATTTCTGGATTCATTTATAAAGATTGAAATGAAGTCTTGTATTTTTGTAGCACCTTTCACAATCTCCAGACATTCCAAAAGGCTGTAAAGTCAATTTTGATGTGTAATGTAGGAAATGTGGCAGCCGGTTTGAAGCACAGCAAACTCCCGCAGTCAGCAATGTGATAATGACTGGATAATCTGCTTTGTGATGCTGATGGTGTGACAAATGTTGACCACAACTCTGGGCAGTCTCCTGCACCTCTTCGAGATAATGCCATGGGAGTCTTCACATTTGTCTGAGAGAGCAGATGTGTCTTTGGTTTAACATCTCATCTGAAAGTTGCCTCCTCTGACAGTGCAGCATTCCCTCAGTACCGCACTGGCGTGTCAGCCTACTGGACAGTTGTGCCACTGATGGCACACAGAAAAGAGAGTCAGAAATAGAACTGTGTTTAGTGCTGTTCAATCCAAAATTACAGCAAAGAAATATCTCAACAGCTCAGTTATATTGCAGTGCTGCTGACACTGAGGCAAAACACTACTGGAGAAAAGAAAATAGCTCTCTCAAACACTTTCTATTCGTGATCAGAACAGGAGAAGGTCTCAGCTCAGTATAATAGCCAATGACATGATATGAATTTCATATTGTACGGACATTTCTTACACTATAGAAAAGTTCCACATTCAGAACAACAATGCTCCTGGAGTAACCTTGCAGCAACTGCACAAGTGCAAGATTAAATGAGTGTTTCTTTCAATCCTGAGTAGGTGTTGAACTTGTTTTAATAGGAACTGGGTAACACTATGGGACATGTTAGATTGGAAGCAGTTCCAAATGGGGTTTAAGTGAAAGATAATTGTAGTTATTTGTGGCAAGGCATCAGTCTATTCTGACTGGGATCTGAAGCATGAAATTAATTGTTAAATAAGGCTGAGTGTCCAAGTTTATCGTTTTAGAAAGTGGGTACACTAATGGGCATTAAATTGGCAATCTTACTAATGAGACTGAAAAAAGGCTCCTAGGCCAGCCAACTCACAATCCAAGGCTTCTGCAGTCTGAGTCTCCTGAGGATTCCAACCTTTCGTATTGCAGAGTTGCACTGACCAATACCTGGCCCGGGCTTTCACCACAATAGAGGCTCTCGATCATGCTGAAAATCCCATCATAGGGACTACAAAGCGCTGTGGGGTTATGGGGGATGTGGAGGAATGAGGGACCATGGAAGTGGGTGCAGGACATGCATTTTCATGGATAGGGCATAGGGAGAGTATAGGAGAGTGAGGGATGAAGTCTGGAGTCTCCACTTGCCTGGATGATTTCAGTTCCAACAGCACTCAAGAAGCTCAACACCATTCAGAACAATGCAGCTGGCTTGATTGGCCTCCCCGTCCATTACTTTCAACATTTACTCACTCTACACTGACGCACAATGGCAGTAGTGTGGACCATCCACAGAATGCACTGCAGCAACTCAAGCACATTCCATACCTGTGAATTCAACAACTAGAAGGACAAGGGCTGAAAATGCATGGGAACACCTCCACCTGCAAGTTCCCCTCCAAGTCACACACCATCCTGACTCAGAACTGTATCCTTAAGAACATAAGAAATAGGAGCAGGAGTAGGCCATCTGGCCCTTCGAGCCTGCCCCGCCATTCAATAAGATCATGGCTGATCTGTCGTGGCTCAGTTCCACTTTCCTGCCCTCTCCCCATAACCCTTAATCCCCTCTCTTATCAAAAACCCATCAACCCGCTTCTTAAAAATATTTAGCGAGGCAGCCTCCACCACTTCAACGGGCAGAGAATTCCAGAGATTCACCACCCTTTGAGTGAAGAAGTTCCTCCTCAACTCCGTTCTGAACTGCCCCCCCTTTATCTTGAGGCTGTGCCCCCTAGTCCTACTGTCTTTTTTGAGCGGGAAGAGTCTTTCCACCTCTATCCTATCCATCCCATTCATCATCTTATACGTCTCAATGAGATCTCCCCTCATTCTTCTAAACTCTAACGAGTACAAGCCTAGTTTATTCAGCCTCTCCTCATAGCTCAACCCCCTCAACTCCGGTATCAGCCTAGTAAACCTCCTCTGCACTCCCTCCAAGGCCAAAATATCCTTGCGCAGGAACCCTGGAATTTACTTCCTTACAGCACTGTGGGTGTTAGCCCAGATGGACTGCAGCAGTCCAAGAAGATAGTTCACTGCCACCATCCAAAAGAGAATTAAGAGTTGGGCAACAAATGCCTGGTCTTGTTGGTGATGCTCACATCTGTGCACAAATAAAGCAAAAACTATTGGACGCTTGTGACAACCAAACATCGCCAGCTGCTTTTATGGGTGCGTTTCAAATATATCTCTTCTCCTGCCTACCATAACATCATAGGCACTAGTAACACGCTCCATAAGAACTAGGAGGAGGAGTAGGCCATCTGGCCCTCTCAAGCCTACTCTGCCAATCAACAAGAGCATGGCTGATCTTTTCATGGACTCAACTCCACTTACCCACCTGCTCACCATAACCCTTGATTCCTTTACTGTTCAAGAATATATCTATCACTCGTGTCAGCATTGCTATGGAAGCCAATAAATATGATGTCTGGCATCAAGATATTTTTGCCAACTGCTTTGAATGCACTCCAACAATTGGGTGAGCGCATCTAATGTTTGTCATCACTTGTGGTGGAAAATCCCAGATATGGCAGTGAATGGCTGGATGCTGATTCTCCAGCCTGCCCAACCCAGGTAGAAATAACAGCAGAAAATCAGGCCTGAGACCTTTAATATCATGGAAACCTGGTATGCAGCGTAACCAGCCAGTGACGTGGTTTCCTGAGATTAGAGATTCCTCATTAGTTTATACAATCAATGCAGGAGCTACATGATGCTTCCCAGTCGCCGAAAACAAAGCGAAGCCTTCCGCCTGCAATAGGCCAAGTGATGGGCACAACATGAAGCTTTTAAATCTGCTTTGAGCATGAGGCACATGGTTTGCAACTGAAAATTTCTCATTTCAGTTTGGTCCCGCTAGAGGGGATGCAATAATGATGCATCATGAGGCATCATTAGATGAGTTTCAATAGATGAAGCAAAGGTGAGGAAGGTTTACGTTCCATCCTGTCCCTGCTGAGCCTAATACAAGAGTGCTCAGTGCTGACCTTGACTTGTCAGAAGTGCAAAACTCTCATTCCATAACAATGACACCCATTACCTTGATTTGAACAAACAACCGTTTATGTAAAGATTTGCACAAAAACAGAATGGAATTATATCTACCATCCCAGCATGTGATTTGTCCTTCTTGTTTCTCCACATCATTCAATAACAAAACATATTCATTCCAGAGTGATTGCTCTTTGTGTCCAGGTGAAAAGATCTTGATAAAGAAAGATTACCTGTATTGGCCTTTGCCTGTTTATGATTCCATGGTCTTTCTGTAGTCTGGTGTTGTATTTTGCAGTCTTCCTAAACTTTAAATAGCTCTATTTTAAACATCAAAGCCTGATGGTGCTTATGATCAACTGTTCAAGAAAGCCCAACTTAGCATTGATTAGTCTGAAGAAGAATTATTGAAATTAGATTTCTGAAACTACATGTAATTTGAACTGTCAGCCACATTTTGAAGAACAAATTTAAAGGATTGTTACCATACAGGGAAAGTGAGTGAAAGACAGAAACATTTGTGTGCTGGAGCTGAGACACACTGTTGCTTTCAGTAACATGATGACATTAGGGGATTGTTTTTCGTACAGATTCTTCTACAAAATCCACATGCTTAAAGATAACACCGCATCCTGCTTTTCACAGTGGGCCAATGGTGACATCCGAGGATAGTTTATGGAGATGGGTGTTCCAGGAATGCCTAGCTTGGATGTCCTTGGAACACTTGTGCATCTGTTCCATACGCACACTGAGTATGAAGCTGTTATAAACAGTGAGGTTCTAAGCAGCTTATCTATCCATTCCACATGTGTTATTCTGATGTTATCTTGTTTCGGGTTCCTAATAATCCAGCATCAAATGGCAACTCAACCGGATTTATTGCGTTTGAAAGCAACTTTACATTAAGCAGCTCACTGCTGGCTTATAGGCTCCATCTTGCAGCCTGACTTACTGAACCTGACCAGTTTGCTTAATTGCAACATTGCTTCAGACTTACAAACTTTATAAGGATCGAAAATTCTCATTTCCGAACAAGTATATCATTACACCATAAACTGTGCAATGAATGACAACACTCCTTTAACTTTTAAACAAATATCTCCTTTTTTAAAAAATCTTGTGTGGTAGCAATGATGTATTCATATACTCATAAAACTTCTAACTCCTGTAATACTCTTTGTAGAGTACGATGGGCTGATATGTTAGATTTAATATATTTTTGTTACTTGCTTGCATTTCAGGACTACACACCCTCCTATGATATCCCACTGAGCCAGCTGAGTATTTGGTTGATGCTGGCTAATGAGGGGATGGGCAGCAATGAAACTTTCTGCTCCATGACCCACTCAGCCATGGTGTTTGGGAAATCGGATGGCGACCGGGTTGCTGTTACACGGGACCTGACTCTCAAACCTGGATATTTGCTTCAGTTCAAGGTATCTATTTTGCATCGGATGCTCTACATTTTTTAAGGCATTGGCCTCTGTTCCCCCTTCACTATCATTCCAGATTTCATTTATGGCTTGTATATAAGATAGATATAAAAGAGACACCTGCCTGATGGCCTGTCCCACCAGTTCATTGAGGCTCCTTATCTCTGTACACTCAATTATAAATTACGTTGCACTCTCTGTAAGTAAATGTGGAAGTTTTATCCAGACACCGTGAGAAAGGGGGGAAACAGGAAAGGGTTGAAGAGAATAATTGATAGAAAGCCACAACTAATGATGAAGAGAGTGTGAGGGGCCATAAAGAGGAGGAGGTTAAGGAGTAAAATAAAAAAAATACAAATGTAGGTTTGATTTAACTCCGATGACTTTTTCATTCATTCCCACTGGTTAGATTGCTCCAGTGGGGAGGGAGAGAATTAGCCTGTTGTTGGCTTATTAAAGAAAGAAATTACATGATCGTGGATAAGCATTAAAAGGGAAAACATTTGCAGGGCTATGGGTAGGGTCTTGAGCAGGGTAAGAGTATTAGTTGAATGTTTCAATGATGGGTTGCAGGGCTTCCTTATGTGATTCTATGGTTACAGTTCTATGGATGCCTTAAAGTTCATTTCCAATGAATTAATTTTGAGGTGCAGTGTTATGAGATGAGAGCAGAAGTCAGCTTGTGCACAGTAACAACAAATGAAATGAATGAAGAATAAAACCAAAAGAGAAAATCCTGGAAAACCTCAGCAGATCTGACAGCATCTGTAAGGAAAGAAAAGAACTGATGTTTCAAGTCCAGATGACCCTTTGTCAAAGCTAAATTATAACATATTCTTATATGTTATAATTTGATAATATTGGTTGAATGAATAACATCAGACAGAGTACAAAGACTCATTGCTCTTTTTCAAAATAATGCTGCAGGATCTTTTACAACCACCGTTAAACTAAGAACACGGATTCAATTCAGTCTCTCTCTCTATTCAGCTGCAGTAAATTTAACATATTTTTGGACTGAATTGTTTTCTACAGTGACAATACGGCTGAAGTTAAGAAAAACTGTGGTCTAATCAATGTTGTGTTAAGTCTGAAGTAACTGAATAAGGGGTTGAATCATATTGAGATAGTCATAGCAAACACAATGGAGCTGATCTTACCAAAAAATACTAAGTAGGAAATGAGCCTGAAAACAGGAGAAAATCATGCTCATTTTTCCAATGAGGTCTCAGACAGTATCTTATGACACTTGGTGCAAAAAAAGAGGCGAAGTGTGATTCATGCCAATAGGGGATGTGGACAGAGTCTGTTGTCGCCAGAAAGCCAGCTGATGACAACTAGTGCATCTGTCTTGATTTCTCAGTGTTCTGTGTACACTCCCTCCCCACCAGGTTGCTGGCTTCCCCAGCCAACAGCTGGCCGCCCCTGCCAATTGTTGGCCAGTCCACCCATTGCTACCCTCTTCAGCCCATCACTGGCCTCCCCTGGCTGATCACTGGTCTGGTACACCCACCCTGGCCAATTGCCGCCACAATATCCCCTCAGTCCTGGCCGATTGCCGCTCTGGCCAATCCCTAATTGCAAAGTGCACAGACCCCCTCTGCTTCCCCTTAGGCCCTGCCCCTTGGCATTGCCCAGTGCCTGGTAGGCAGTGTCCAGGGCCGCTCAAGGGGACCTCAATGGCTTTGAGTCCCACCAGCGAGGCCATCACTTCTTGTCTTCATTGACGGACACCATATGTGATATTTGCGAGTACCTTCATCAGCAAGGCTGTTCAGGCAAGTGAGCCTGGACAACTACGTCCAGGACTCACTAATGATATTCAGAAAGTCTTAGAAATATTAAAAGCAACCTTATGTCCTTTCCCGGTGCAGGGCTGATCACGCCAGCTTCACGGTGCCGGTATAGTTGCAAGATGCAAGAAACCGGGCACGATGCTGGATTTTCGCCTCTCTCATGATCTTACCGCTCACCTTGCACGATCGAATGGTGAGATGAGCCAGTAAGATTGCCCCAAATGCATTTCTCCAGTTCTTTAACAGTGGCTTTAATTTGTTTATTTAAAAGGGTTAAAATAGCAAAAAAGGGAATTTTGTGCTAATATCACAACGCTTAACAATACAGTTGGAGTGTTGTATGTAGTTTTCCTCTCTAAGCTACAGCAAAGATATTGAAGTACCGGAAAAAGTACAACACAGATTTCCAAGGATGCTGCCCAAAATTGAATGGATGCAGCAATCCAGAACAATCGACAATAAGATCGCCACCAATAGAACAAAGAAAGAATTCAGGAGGAATTTCACTGTACAAAAAGGGGTGAGAATGCAAAATTCACTGCCACATGGAGCTGTTGAAACAGATAGAATTGATGCATTGAAGAAGAGGTTTGATGCTCACATGCAGGAGAAGGAAAGTTTATTGGATCAGGATGAGAAGGTATAATTAAAATGAGAGGAGACTCAAGTGGAATATAACTACCAACAGAAGCTGATTTGTTTCTATGTATATGTAAATCCAAGGAGAGTAAGCAGGTCAGGATTTTGCACCCACATTTACTGTGAATAGCCAAAAGTAAGATTCCCGTCAGCAAGGAAGGTGAAGAACTGCATTTAAATACATTAGTGATGGATTAGCAGGCTTCCTCGCTGTGTTGATTCCCCCCTCCCCCATGTTGGGATTTCCCCCAACGTTTACAACAGTCTGAAGCAACATTAACTGGGAAGGGTGAGCACACAGGAAACACTGCTCCCCTCCCCCCGCCGTGGGGGTGAGGGGAACATTTTGGGGCACTGCCCCTGGGCGTGTTTTACTCCAGCATAAATATTTTTGTCTTTATAAATAATAGTAAGTTTATATTATAACTTCCAGGATTATCACTTTGATAGACTGTCAGAAGGAGTTCTGTACCGCAGCCTGATCTTTTTAAACTGATACTATAATAAATCCCTGGTGTTGGTTGTATCGGTCATGTGTTTGTAATTTAAAACTAATGAACCGTACAAGAACTTCTGATCAATGTTGTACAAGAGGTGAGAGCTGAATAATTTAAAGCTTGTAAAATAATAAAAGGTTTCAGAGGTTAACAGCTGATTCATTACCACAGATTTGTTTTCCCCAAGGTTCAGAATTACAGCTTGGGATGATGAGCAATAAAGTTAAACACTGGGTTTTCCATTTAGCCTGTGTTTGACAGCCGTGGAACAAGAGAAAGAGAGAGAAAAAAACATTTTCACCACATAGATGCTGGCAGTATTTCTTCAATGTGCTCCCGAGCGAACTTAAATCAACAAAAAAGAAAACAGTAAAGATGATGAATAAGCACATTTCACACTCAGAACATTCTGCATGTCTGTAACCCCATCCTATTGTTTTCAGTGTGAGGCCACAAGATGACAGGAGGCTTTGACATACAATTTGTTACTTATTCTTCACAGAAAGTACATTCCCCATATTCCAAAATACATTGTGTACACAAAAATTAATTAAAAGGATGAACTTTAATTATAAATGACTAAAAAAATTGGCAGACAAATGATATATGCTTCCATTGATTTTTCTCTTCCAGTATTTTGACAAATGTTCTCTAAACCCTTTTATTTTTAAATAGGTTAAGATGTCCCTTTATGTAGTGGTTGTGGACTGTCACAAAAATGCATTAAATGTTCGTATTTTAACTTCTAGCTTTAATACATTGAGAGCTGTGGCACAAAGCATTGCACATTGAAATAATCTATTACTTTTCCTTTTTTTCTGCTTTTTGAATCTTGCAGCCAAGGCATATGGCTGGAGGGGTGAGCCTCCAGAACCATTGTGGATTCCTGCTGGCTGATGCTTAGGAAATAACTGATAATACATTTTCCAACATTCAAATTCTGCTTTCTTTGTTTGGCATGTACTACCTCTCAGTCTACCAGATAGCTGGATGTTTTCATGTAGGCCTGAAAACATTAACTTTGAAAATATAAAATGGTTTTGGTTTTTGTGCCAGCACAGATATAGTATGTCAGCTTCTTTGTTTCACATTGCCTTCACGTTTTCTGGTGTCTTTGGTCCTGCTCTGTCTCCCCAGATTCCTGCTGAACACTGACAAATTGAGGAGATTTGGGCAGCTTTTGAAGAACCTCAAAAAAACAGTTCAACTAATCACCTCATGGCATTTGCCAAGGATTAAAAAAGGGCAAGTTACGAATCTACAGACCTGGAGGATCAGCCCTCCACCTAACCATCTCTTCAGTGCTCACTGAAATCAAGAGGGAGCTGCATGAGGGGATTTTTCCTTTGTCATTCCACGTTAGGATATCAGTAGGTCAACAGTAGATTATCCTACCTACAAAGAGAGGCAGATAAATTGCAAGACATAGCAAAATAACTTGCCTTTATATAGGCCTTGCACAAACTTAGGTCATCCTATAAGGAATTCATAGCCAATGAAATGAAAAACGTCAGAGTTAGTTTGTGCACAGCCAGATCCCACAGACAATAATCAGATGAATGATCAATGTGTTTTTTTTTAAGTAAAAATAGTTGAAGACTAAATACTTGCAGGACATTGAAAAGTATTATTGACTCTTTAATCTGAGAGAGCAAATGAGACCTTGGTTTAATGTTTTATCTGAATTACAGCACTAACAGTTACGGCAATGCCCCAGTGCTGCACTAGAGCATTGTGTGCGGGTTGATATTTAAAGCCAAGAGGCTGAACCAAGGCTGACACCAGCCTGACAGTTGCTGCCCTTAAATGATCACACTGATCCTCATCTCAGGTTTCACACCTTTGTGCCTCCCTGCGACCCAGATCCTAGAACGATAGCACTCCCCCCACGCCATGGACAATGGCATATAGTTCTGGCAGACTTTGCAGAAATGGATGGTGGGTAACTCAGGGCTGCAGACAATCAGGTAACATAGAACACTACAGCACAAACAGGCCCTTCGGCCCACAAGTTGCACTGATCACATCTATACCTACCAAGCCACAGAACTATCTGTAACTTCCAATGCCATTAGATCCCATATACTCATCCAGAAGTCTTTTAAAAGACCCCAGTGAGTTCGCCTCTACCACCACCAACATCCTTGTAAATCTCCTCTGCACCCTCTCAATAGCTTCCACATCCTTCCTGTAGGAAGACGACCAGAACTGCACACAGTACTCCAAGTGGGGTCTGACAAGGGTCTTATAAAGTTGCAGCATTACCTCCCGACTCCTAAACTCAGTCCCTTGATTAATGAAGGCCAGTACGCCATACGCCTTCTTGACCACATTCTCCACCTGCAAGGCCGATTTCAGAGTCCTATGGACCTGGACCCCAAGATCCTTCTGCTGTTCAACCCCGCTAAGACTCCTACCCTTGATATTGTACTCCTGCATCCTGTTGGTCCTGCCAAAATGGACCACTACACATTTATCCGCGTTGAAGTCCATCTGCCACTTCTCTGCCCAGTCTTGCATCCTATCTATGTCACACTGCAACTTCTGACATCCCTCCAGACTATCCACAACACCACCAATCTTCGTATCGTCGGCGAACTTACTAACCCATCCCTCCACTGCCTCATCCAGGTCATTTATGAAAATGACAAACAGCAAGGGTCCTAGAACAGATTCCTGGGGCACTCCACTGGTGACCAACCTCCCTGCAGAAAAAGACCCATCCACAACCACTCTCTGCCTTCTGCAGGCAAGCCAGTTCTGGATCCACAAGGCCAAAGCCCCATGGATCCCATGCCCTCTCACCTTCTCAAGAAGTCTTGCAAGGGGGACCTTATCAAAAGCCTTGCTGAATTCCATGTAAACCACGTCCACCACTCTTCCTTCGTCAATGTGTTCAGTCAGATTTTCAAAGAACTCAACTAGGCTCGTAAGGCACGACCTGCCCTTGACAAAGCCATGCTGACTATTCCTGATCATTCTAAACTTCTCTAAATGCTCATAAATCTTGTCCCTCAGAATCCTCTCCATAAACTTACCAACCACTGAGGTCAGACTCACCGGTCAGTAATTTCCCAGGCTATCCCTGTTCCCTTTCTTGAAAACAGGAACCACATCCGCAATCCTCCGGAACCTGTCCCGTCTCCATTGACGATGCAAAGATCATCGTCAGGGGCTCTGCAATCACTTCCCTCACCTCCCACAATAACCTGGGGTACATGGATGGACTGGTTGAACACCTGGCAGTTCTTCTTTCATGCAGTGCCAAATTTGTAATTGGCGCAATTCTGACGAAGCTTCCAGGATAACATATAAGTCAAACAATAGTGAGCTACAGGAGGTCTGCAAGCACAGCTGGCTTTGGGAAGAGGAGCCCCCACCAGTTGTGTCTGCCAAAGGGAGATTATTTTTCTCTTTTTGCAGATACAGGTGTGGCAGGAGAGCACATGATTCCTGGGCATGGCTTTGACCTAATGCCCAGCTGGCTCCTGGCGACAGAAAGGAGGAGAGACCTATGTTTTGTTTAGGATCTGGGTCAGCAGAGAGACAAATGCAAAGATGTGAACCTGAGGTGAGGACCAAGTGTGAGTCCAGGGCGGCAACTGTCAGCTTGACAGCCTTGGTTCAGCTTTTTGCCTTTTCAATCAGAAGATCTTGACTTTAATTATCAATCCACACAGTATGCTCCAGTGCACACTGGGGGAGTGCTGTATTGCAGATTATGCTGTCATTTAGATGAGACATTAAACCAAGGTCTCACCTGCCCTTTCAGATGAAAGAACCAATTGTACGTTAGCCCTGCCAATATTTACCTAAAGGAAAAATCCCCTCAGAAGCAACTCATTCAGCTCCCCCTTACGCTCATGAGGTGAATAGAACATAGAACACTACAGCACAAACAGGCCCTTCGGCCCACGAGTTGCACCGATCACATCAACACCTACCAATCTATAGACCTATCTATAACCCCCAATCCCATAAAACCCCATATACTCATCCAGAAGTCTTTTAAAAGACCCCAGCGAGTTCGCCTCCACCACCACTGACGGCAGCCGATTCCATTCACTCACCACCCTCTGAGTGAAAAACTCACTCCTAACATCACTTCTGTACTTTCCTCCCCGCACCTTAAATCTGTGTCCTCTCGTAGCGACCATTTCAACCCGGGGAAATAGCCTCTGAGAATCCACCCTATCTATTCCTCTCAACATCTTATAAACTTCTATCAGGTCGCCTCTCAACCTTCATCTCTCCAGGGAAAAGAGACCCAGCTCCCTCAACCTAACTTCATAAGGCATGCCTCCCAGTCCAGGCAACATCCTTGTAAATCTCCTCTGTACCCTTTCAATAGCTTCTACGTCTTTCCTATAGTGAGGCGACCAGAACTGCGCACAGTACTCCAAATGAGGCCTGACAAGGGTCTTATAAAGTTGCAGCATTACCTCCCGACTCCTAAACTCAATCCCTCGATTAATGAAGGCCAGTACACCATACGCCTTCTTGACCACCTCCTCCACCTGCGAGGCCGATTTAAGAGTCCTGTGGACCCGGACCCCAAGATCCTTCTGCTCTTCAACACTACTAAGACTCCTGCCCTTGATAGTGTACTCGTTCATCCCGTTGGTTCTGCCAAAATGGACGACTATACATTTATCCGCGTTGAAGTCCATCTGCCACTTTGCCGCCCAGTCCTGCATCCTATTTATGGATGGAGGATTGATCCTTTATCTTGTGCCTCCATTAGCAGTTCATTTCTCTTCATTTTTGCCTGCTTTTTTTTAAATCTCTGGCCCCTTTGTCCTTGTCAAAGGCAACTTAGTAATTGGTTGAGATGACTTTAAAGGACTCTTTAAAAGCTTCCCACACTGAATAAGGGAGTAGAAATCCCACCTGTTCCAGTTTGTTACTGTTATGGACAAAAGAGTGGGTTAATTTAAATACCACAAATTTGTTCTCACACCATCTGTCCATGAACAGAAAGGTGTTCTGGTTTATTTCCTGCTTTCGTAGAATCCTTATAGCACAGAAGGAGACCATTTGGCCCAAGGAGTCATCACCCACCACGATCCCGCCCATCCTGTCACTTAACCCTAAGTATTTACCCTGTTAGTCCGTCTAAGGGGCGATTTAACATGGCCAACCAACCTAACCTGCACATCTTTGGCGTGTGGGAGGAAACCCATGCAGAAACGTGGAAAACATGCAAACTCCACACAGACGGTGACCCAAAGTCGGAATTGAACTTGCGCCACAGGCACTGTAGAGCTGCAGCGCTAACCACTGTGGCACCTTGCCACCCTTCATAAGTGGTGCAGAATATTCCAACCCTCAGTTTTGATACAATCCAATTTTCTATTAATAATCCCACAGCAAACTTGAGATGTAAGTTAAGGAGATGGCAGATGAATTGAATAAGTATTTTGCATCAGTCTTCTAAACTCTAAAGGCCATGCCAGACCAGATGGAGTTCAGTGTATATGTTAGAGTATTGGATCAGAATCCCAAATTACATTATGAAACCCAACTAGGTCCCAACGATTTTCCTTTTTGGCATAAATGTGAATTTGCTCCAGGATTGATTCCATTGACAAATTAGGGATCTTTTATAGTAAAACAAATTTTATTTAAGAATACATTTTAAATATAACTCTAACAAGTGAATCAGCTTAACAATTAATAATTAAACAACATTTAGAAATGAAAGGAAACAACTTTCTAGCTGATGACTGTTCCTGTTCCAAATAAGCCCCATTCATGTATAGATCAAAACCACTTTCAAATAAATACAGTTAGCAAACCCAGGCATAATTGCCTTAACATTTGTTAATAGTCTTGGAGCTTTCAGAGATAGAGAATTCCAGGAGCCTGCAACATCCTTCTAATTTCAGCCACTTTCTGCAAAAACTTTTTTCTCTCTTCTACAGACTCAGTTCTGCATAATTAATCACATCATCACATGACCCTGTCAATCACTGTAATCAGAAGTTCCAGGAGAATTTAAGTAAACAAAAATCCATCACCTCTACATAAAATAAGCACTTGCAAGTATGAACTAAGTAGTTATTCTGCTCTCCAAAAATCTGAACTGCATTCCTATCAGACATACTGACTGCCTGTAGCTTAAAGCTGAATTGTAAACATTCCCCTTAAACATATATATATTTATGTCAATTCCATTACTATTGGCAAGTTGTGAGGGCACTTGAAGCATATAGTATCTTAAGCTTTATTAAGAGGGGCGTAACTATAAGAGTAAGAATGTCATGTTTTACTTGCATAAAAACTAGCTAGGCCTTATCTGGAGTATTTCATCCAGTTCTGGGCATCATACTTGAAGGATGTGAAAGCATTTGAGAGAATACAGAAAGAATTCACATGAGTGATTCCAGAGATAAAGAATTGTAGCTATGAAGCTAAATTGGAGAGGTTAGGACTGTTTTTCTTGGAGAAATGTTTGCTGAGAGGAAACTTGATGGAGGTATTCAAGATCCTGAAAGGAATGGACAGGATAAGAAGTGAGAAACTGTTCCCGCTCAAGAATCAATAACTAAAGGGCACAGATTCAAAATAATTGGCAAAAGGAGTAAAAGTGATTTAAGGAAAAATGTTTTCACCCGGAGAGTGGTTGGAACCTGGATCAAACTTGTGCAGGGTTAAGGCAGGGGAGTGGGACTAGGAAGAATGCTCTTTCAGAGAACCAGTGCAGACTCAATGGATCAAATGGCCTTCTTCTGAACTGTAAAGATTCTGTGATTCACTACAGACCACATGGGTAACATCCCAGAAATAAATCAGACATTGCAAAAACGGGAGGAACTCAAGAAAATTACAATCATCATTGAAGTGGTACTTAGCAAATTATTGGAGTAGTGGGTTGACAAGCACCTGGGTCCTGATGGATTTCACCCTAGGGTCTTAAAAGCAGTAGTTAATCCGATGGTTAATGCGTTGGTTTGAATTTTCCAAAATTCATTTGATTCCGGTAAGATTTCATTAGTTTGGAAAATTGTTAACGTAACTCCTTTATGCAAACGGGGGAGGCAGACAGAAAGCAAGAAACTGTAGGTCTGTTAGCTTAACTTCTGTCAGAGGGAAAATGTTAGAAGCCATCATTAAAGATGTTAAAACAGGACATTTAGATAAAATCAGGGTAATCAGAGAAGAGTCAACATGGTTTTATGAAAGGGAAATCACGTTTAACCATTTTACTAAATTTCTTTGAAGAAATAACAGGTGCAGTGGATTAAGGGGAACTGATGGATGTACTGTACTTAGATTTTCAAAAGGCATTTGATAAGGTGCCATGTCAGAGATTATTGCAGAAAATAAAAGCTCATAATGTAGAGGGTAACATTTTAGCATGGTCAGAAGATTGGCTACCTAAGAGGAAGCAGAGAGTAGACATAGAATCACAGAATCCCTACAGTGCAAAAGGAGGCCTTAAATGGGTAATTTTCTGGTTGGCAGGACGTGATGGGTAATTGTGCCACATGGATCACTGCTGGGGCTTCAACCCTTTACAATTTATATGGATAAATTGGATGAAGGGATTGATGATATGGTTGATGATGGCACTAAGATAGGTTGGAAAGTAAATTGTGGAAATGGGCATAAGGGGGTTGTAAAAGGACATAGAATGTGTGAGTGGGCAAAGATCTGGCCAATGGTATATAATGTGGCAAAATATGAGGAAATAACAAGACTGAGAGTTTGCACAGTTCTGAGATACAGATGGATCAGGATGTCCTCGTACAAGAATCGCAAAACATTAGTATGTAGTGCAGCAAGTAATTGGAAGGTTAATAGGATATTGTTATTTATTACAAAAGATGGGAGGTTATGCTTCAGTCATATGGAGCATTGGTGTGACCACACCTGGAGTACTGTGTACAATACTGGTCTCTTTGTTTAAGGAAATATGTAAATGCATCAGAGGCAATTCAGAGAAGATTTACTAGGTTACTATCTGGAAGGGACATCTTATGAGGAAAGACTGGACTGGCTAGTCTTGTATCTACTGGCGTTTAGAAGAGTAAGAGATGACTTGACTAAAACATATAAGATTCAGAGGGGACCTGACAGGGTGGATGTGAAAAGGATGTTTCCTCTTGTGGGAGAAGCTAGAGTTCAGGGTACTGTTTCAAAATGAAAGATCACCATTTATGACCAAGATGAGGAAATAGTTTTCCTCGCAGAAAGTTGTGAGACTTTGGAATTTTCTTACTTAAAATGTGGTTGAGGCAAAGTCTTTGAATATTTCTAAGGCAAGGATAATAGGTTCTTGATAAGCAAGAGGTGAAAGGTTATGGGGGAGGCAGGCAGGAATATGAAGTTGAGTTTAAAAACAGATCAGCCATGATCTTATCCAGTGGACTAGCAGACTCAAGGGGCTGAGTGGCCTACTCCTGCACCTAATTTGTGTGTATATTGAATTCAAAGTTTATCTGCACACACTCAAAATGCAAAAAGGGTGTTCACCATATCCCCATCGCATTCAGATAGCAAAAAGAGGAACAGAGAAAGAAAGATTTCCAGGACAAAGACCACAGAGAAAGGAAATATTGTTTCATGTGGGTTCCACCGTCCAGTATCAAAGTCTAATGAGGTATTTCCTTCATGCAGGTTGGTGGGCTAAAAACCATTGCTGCCAAATTCAACTTTCTGGTGGTGTTGATTTCACATGGTGAGACAGGTGACACAGCATTGAATCAGTGTTATAGGTTACTGTATTGAATTTCCAGCAGAAGCAGTTTAGATGGGGGCCAAATATTCCACCTGGGCAGAGTTCCTTCTCTGTGAAACTATTAGTTGGATGGTATGCAGCTCAGTAAAGCAATGTTACTTGTTTCACAAACCAAAGGTCCATGTCACGTGACTCTGACCTCCCCATTAAGTCTTGTGTTTCCATCTTCTGGATTCCAGTGACTGTTAAATGTCTCAGCCATTTCGAATTGAAAGGGAGGCTATGGGACCTTTGTCTTAGTAGATGATCTATCACCTTCTGACCAGCATAGGTTAGTAAGTGCAGATGGCCTTTGTATAGCTCTTTTTGAAGTTGGACTATGCAGTCCACAGGGGGTTGTCATAAATATCTCCTCAGAGATAGTTTTTCCAAACTACCTAGTAGCTTCTTTTGTTTGGGGGTAGCAGACAGACTTAGGTTCAGCCACTTTAAAGGCCTCCATTCAGATTTAACATTTTAGAAATAGTAATGGGTGTATCAATTTCTGTTTCAGTGAAATATAGAGACCAGAACTTTCCGGCCATTCAGGCTGGCAGGAACTTCCAGTCTCGCTGATGGCACATCCCTGCTGTGGATTTCCGACAGCAAGGGGTGCATTCAATGGGCAAATGTGTTGACAACGGCAGGGCCAGAAGATCCTGCTGCCGGCCAGTGGTGGGTTGCTGGCCAATGGCAGGTGGCCTCCACCACCATGATACACACAGTAGGTTGCGTGGAAAATGTGAGGTCTTTGTCCCTCACACTACACTACTTCTTGCCACAGTCACAAAGTTGAACAGGCCAAAATCCGATGGAACTGTATTTTTCCTCACTTCAAAAGTGAGCATAGGAAATGTGTACTGAGGACTAATGTCATCACAATGTTATATAACTATTGACATCTTTTACTGTAAGTGCACACATACATGCATACACATAAACACACTTAAACACATGCATGTCCTAAAGCATCCTAAGATTTGTTGCTCAGAATTGTTTTAATTTATCACATCTGGATCTTTCCAGCTGAACATTGGATGCGAGTGCCAATTCAGCAGTGCCGCTCCTGTTCTCCTTCAGTACTCTCATAATGCTGGTAGATCTTGGTCATTGGTAAAAGAGGGTTGTTACCCAGCATCTCCTGGTGTCAAAGGCTGTGAGGGAAGCTCGAGAGAACTGAGGAAGTCGACAATTTTCTACACAGGAGACTTTGAAACATGGACAAGAATCACAATAGTTATCCCAAGATCTGTTGCATCCAGGTATGTGGGAGAAACGTTATTTTTAAACTAACACTAGGAATAAATGAAGCAATAGATGTATTTACAAGGCACTGGTGAGGCCACAACTGGAGTACTGTGTGCAGTTTTGGTCCCCGCATTTGCAAAAGGATATATTGGCCTTGGAGGGAGTACAGAGAAGGTTCACCAGGCTGATACCTGATGAGATGAGGGGGTTAGCTTATGAGGAGAGATTAAATAGATGGGCCTGTACTCGTTGGAGTTTAGAATGCTGAGGAGGGAATCTTATAGAGACTTACAAGATAATGAAGGGGCTAGATAGGATAGAGGTAGAGAGATTCTTTCTGCTTAGAAAGGAAAACAGAACTAGAGGGCACAGCCTCAAAATAAGGGGGGGGGGGGATGCAGTTTAGAATGGAGTTGAGGAGGAATTTCTTCACTCAAAGGGTGGTGAATCTCTGGAATTCTCTGCCCATTGAAGTGGTGGAGGCTACCTCATTGAATATATTTAAGTCACGGGTAGATAGATTTCTGATAGACAAAGGAATTAAGGGTTATGGGGAGAAAGCGGGAAAGTGGAACTGATCCACTTCAGATCAGCCATGATCTTATTGAATGGCGGGGCAGGCTCGAAGGGCTGGTTGGCTTATTCCTGCTCCTATTATGTTCTCATGTTCTTAAGGAGAAGCCAGATGAACAAAAAAAGGGAGACAGGAATTTAAGATTGTGCTGATATGGCTAGATGGATGGGTGGAACATGGATTGGGCCTGATGGCCTGTCTTGTGCTGTGCGTTCAACATAACTCTACATAAGATCAACAGCCAAACACAAACAGAAATTATTTGCTGTTCATCAATGAAGAAACGGGCTAGTTAAAGCATTAAAAGTGAATAGATGATCTCTGTTCACTAAGTTTTAAATAAAACCTGGGCTAGTTATTGAATCCAAAGTTACGAGAGAACCAATGTTCACCTTGGGTATACGTACTCAGTTTGGATAGAAATGGATTCAGCCAGTGTGTTCTGAGAGAGATGGAGGAAACGAGATGGCTTCTAACAAAACGAAAGAAAACACATAGTTTTGCTATTCTTTTTCTTCTTGGGTGCACTACTTGGAAATTGTCCTCTAACTTTTCCATGAAATGGTATAGTCTAGTTAAAAAGCAGTAAGTTGTGAAGAGCTGATTTTCAGCACAGAATAGGGTAGTTTTACTGAAATGTCCAGTACCAAACTAGGAATGAATCAAACATTCCGGTGATCTGAAATGATCTGCTGACCTTCTTCTGACAACACTTTGGCTTTGTAACTGTTTCTTGCATAAATGCTGCTAGCACCTGGCTGAACTTTCAAACTTCCCAAGTGGTCTGCTGAACTTCATTTAAAGATTAATGTTTGGTAAAAAACTGAAGGAATATTCCATTATTTTCTAATTTTAAATTATCCGTTAGTGAGTGAACAGTTCTGTCCTGTGTTTGAGTGCACATTCATTTGCAATTTTCATTTCCCTGGTTAGAGAACAGGCGTTTGGATAACACCTTTGTGTCCACTCCAAAAGCAGAAGGGAGGAGTAGAAGGTAGATCTATATTTGTGTGAGTACCATTTTGCACACTACAGGGTCCCACAAGCAGCAATGAGATTAATGACCAGGTGATCTGCACTGATTTTAATGATATATTTAGATCTTCTTTGAATGGTGCCATAGAATATTGCATGTTCATCTGAACATGTAGACGGAGCTTTGGGTTTAACATCAGTGCAAATGTCTCAACATCATGCTTGAAAGATTGTCATAAAAACAAAGGAGTGAACACTAGGTGGTTGATCGCAACTTGTAAGTGACAGCTGGTAAGTGAGGTAACTATGCTGCCTATGCCTGGTTTGAGACTGCTGGAGGAAAAGCAACTTCCACTTTGATTATAACCTGCTGGGAGGAAAGACGAGCTTTGCTGCCTCTCTCTCTGTCTCTGAAGTCAGTGGTGTACATGTTGTAGGAGAGCCTGGGGCAAGGTCTTGTGTGCAGCCTTCTGCTTGGAAGGCCCATTACCAAGAATTTGCACCTGGGAACCTGTTATGCCATGTGTTGTATCATGTAAAAATACAAAGCATTTATTGTTTGCCCAGTAAACCAATTCCAGCAATGTAACCTTCCACTGTAGTAGAATTGATATTGCTAAACTAAAAACTACCAATTAATCACTTCAACATTATTACTGCTCCAGTAATAATTAATAAATATTTGTAACCGCACTGCACTATTTCAATTTCTTTCATTCTTTTGCTGAATTACAGTAAGACTCGATTCCGCTGGTTTCAGGAGACCAGCACCCACAAGAATGCACCTGCATTTGGTTTAGATGAAGTTTACATTTCTGAACCCTGCCCTAACTACTGCAGTGGACATGGTGACTGTATCTCTGGTGTCTGCTTCTGTGATCTTGGCTACACTGGTAAGGTTATGTCAAAAAGCTGCTTGATTTGATCAAAGTGCAAAAGATTTTAACCTTTGCTAAATGTTTGCTATGATGTGTAGCCATGATGTGGAGATGCCAGCTTTGGACTGGGGTGAGCACAGTAAGAAACCTCACAACACCAAGTTAAGGCCCAACAGGTTTATTTGATATCACGAGGTTTTGGAGCACTGCTCCTTCATCAGGTGAGTGCTGCTTCATTATTCACCTGGTGACAGAGCAACGCTCCAAAAGCTCATGATACCAAATAAACCTGTTGGATTTTAACCTGGTGTTGTGAGACTTCTTGGTATGATATATAGAGTTAGTACTTCTGCTTGAGCAGGACAGAAGTATCTTAACCATGCAATGCCATTGGTACGAATTTACTGTGATGGGGGTTAATTTGGCAAGGGAACTAATTCATTTTATTCAAGTGTATTCGGATTTATTTGAAATCACGTTCTCACCCATTATGGACGTGAATCTGATTACATCATCAACGAGGGCCAAAGAGAATCGGAAAGTGCGTCATGCCGAGTGAACTCATGGGATTTTGACCCCACTCCATCAATCCCGAGCACAGAGCATGCGGGGTCAGAATCCTGTGGAATGAGTGCAGTTTGCCATCTATTATTTTGTCAAGGATGTTTGTGCCTCCATTGCACTTCCTAAGATTTTAAATAAACATTTGCAAATTCCAAATGAAAGTAATGGAAATTCCTGTGATATCTAGTGGGAAGGGATATTTGAAATATCCAACAAAGGAAAAGTAGTATTGCTTTGATTTCTGACCCTCTAATCAACAAATCAATCGATGGGCCAAATAGTCTCCTGCTGCACTGTAGGGATTCTATGATTCTATGTTGGAAATCAACCCACTTCCATTTCATGAATGCAACTGAAACACCAAGCAGCATTATTATGCTCATATATAATAAGGGCAGCAGGTGGTACAGTGGTTAACACTGCTGCTCCACAGCACCAGGGACCCGGATTCAATGCTGGCTTCAGGTCAGTGTGTGGAGTTTGCACATTCTGCTGGTGTCTGAGTGGGTTTCCTCCAACATTCCGAAGGTGTGCAGGTTAGATTGATTGGCCGTACTAAATTGTCCCTTAGTGTCGGTGGAATTAGCAGAATAAATACTTGGGGTTACGCAGATAGGGCCTGGGTAGTATTGTTGTCAGTGCAGGCTCAATGGGCTGAATGGCTTCCTTCTGCAGTGCAAGGATTCTGTGATTCTATTCTATGATTCTAAAAATTACAAACTTCTAAAGTGTTCCTGATGTTAAATTTCAGAATATGATTCAGATAGAAATATGGCTGGAAGCTATAAATCAGACCTGCCTTACTTTAAAAGGTGCGTGAGATGTAGGAATTCAGTGCACTGGATGAAAGGGCAAAACACATTAGGAGAGAGATTTACACTTGAATTATTTTCCTTTTCCAATCAATATCAAGTACAATGTAAAATGCTGTGCCCCCTACATTATCATTCATTTTGGGCTTTCTCCCATGATGAGTTCCACTTTCCATGTGTTTTAATAAAGTGTACAATATAACAAGTGGCCCATGATGTGAACTGCCCAGCAAACAATTGAGGAACCAAGGCCCAAAGCAATTGGCTGATCGAAGATTGGGTTAGCGTGAAAAATGGAGATTTTGTTTCTCCTCATGCTATTGTGTGAATCTACACCAAGTCTAATGAAAATGGTGACAGTGATTGACTGTGATGGGTATCATGAAGTGTGACACCCGTGTTGTGAACCATGTCAGGGAAGTTACATCCAGGGTGCTAACAGGTCAAGGCTATTGATAAACCGTGAATTACACTGTTAGTTAAGTTGGGTGCTGCATTATTAAAAATGTGCACATTTTTCCTTTAAAATGAACACTGAAGCTCTTTTATTCTAAAATAAAAAGTGACTTTGCAGCTTATATTTGGCTGCTAGTTCCATCTTTACTAGAATGTGCATGGTTTAAATTACTTAAAACAGCTTACTTGCACAGCCAGGACTCTATCTTCAACGCATTGAGCACATTTACTTGGTTTAGCAATCCACAGTAAAATTAATTTCTGTCTTGTGTTTCTCATTCTCTCATTGTGCTCAGGAATAGCAAAGGAGAAATAATATCCAAGAGTTATAAATTGTAACCTCAAATTGGATTTTAGAAGTAATATATGTTTAGCAATTGTTTTACTGGTGTGCATTTTCCAGACTTGTTCAATTGTTTGCTTCTCCTTGTGTTCCTGTTTCCAGTTTAACTAATAGAAACAATTCCCTATTTTAATGGAAATTGTTTAATGCAGAAAGCTGTTTCTACTGATGATGCATGGCTCCATTCTCTCATAGTTGAAGAGGGAACCTGTGTGCCGAATACATCAAACCCCAGTGAAATGACTGATCGTTTTGAGGATAAGCTCAGTCCTTTCTGGTTCAAGGTTACTGGAGGACAGACTGGTATAGGCTGCGGGATACTGAATGACGGGAAATCCCTCTACTTCAATGGCCCTGGAGGAAGAGAGGCCAGGACTGTCAGTCTTGACACAACAAACATCAGGTTAAAAGCAAAATTTGATATTTGTTGCAGAATAATTTTACATTAAGAGATCTCTGTTAGCATTGTTTGAGTGCACTGTATTTCAATAAAATTATTTTATTAAACAATATTTCAGTCAGATTTGTATCTCATGAAGCAGAGTATAGATTGTCTGCAAATTCAAATTACGTCAGTTTGAATCTCTGAATTTGCTCAGGTATGGTCAATTCAGACAATCATGGATACCACTCTGTGCATTTGAGATGAACGTAACCATTGAGATAGCTAGTGGCTGAAATTGCCTCTAAATTAGTTGCACCGGGAGGAAATAATAATCTAACCTGATTTGGGGTTCTAAATCTGAGCCTATTTGGAAGAGTTTTCCCTAATGATATTCAGACTTAATTCAAATCCATTGTGCTGAACCCTTATAATGATGCTAGTAATAAGTTTACATTTACGGATGAATGATTTGTATTCATTAGCATAGGATTTTCAGGACTGTTAAATGCATTAGTTTTGTCACTCAATTTCGTGTTAAGGACAGGTAAGTCAGAAGAGTGAACTTTACACAGAGTAGAACTCCTGAAAATCTGTTTTCCCACTGTTCCCTAATACCCACTTCTGAAGAATATTCCTTAGTATCGAGTGTGAATTTATCCTGTTCCCACACTAGTCACCTCTCACAGAGAGGTTATCACATTGTCCTGAGTTCTGAATATCTTGTACTGAGGGCTGACAGCATTTAAGTTTATTTCCAAACTGCAGCAGCTTCCCTGAGTTACAAACTGCTAATATAAAGAAGAGAATGTCAGCCTCGGGCACTTACTTTCTTACCTCAGGTCCAGGTGGGAAACCAGCAGGGACGTCACTGAGGATTTTAACTGCTGCCTGTCCCAGCTGGGCTAGTGCAGCTGAAATCCACACATACCCCCATCCCTGTCCCCCAACCGCCCTCAATCTATCTGTTCCATAATCATTAATTCCAGAAGTCAGTGTTGTAGCTTGTCATGCTTGACTTTGGCGATCTAGTTTCATAACCATGACATTATCAGATTGTTTTCAATTTTGGTCATAAATGAGTTTCTGATATTGTCCATAGTACTGTACAGTGGGTCTGCCTGATGATATCGGTTGTTTTTAATAAAAGGCATGGGTAGTGCTTTCTTCCTATGAACCTTGTAATCTTTATGTTTCATGCATAGGTTGGTTCAATTTTATATCCGAATTGGAAGCAAAACCCTTGGCTCCTCTTGCAGCAAACCAAGAGCTAGAAATGAAGGTAATGATTCTGAAGCGTTTGTCATATAATTTTTTTGTTTATTTGGACAGAAAACTGAATTTTTTTTAGTGCTGTTAAAGAAGATATCTACAATATTATAATCACTCTTCATAGAATCATAGAATTCCCATACTGCAGAAAGAGGCCATTCGGCCCATCAAATCTGCACTGACATAATCCCACCCAGGCCCTATTCCTGTAACCCCGCATGTTTTCCTTTAATCCCCTGACACTAGGGTCAATTTAGCATGGCCAGTCAACCTAACCTGCACATCTTTGGACTGTGGGAAAAAACTGGAGTGCCTGGAGGCAACCCACACAGACATGGGGAGAATGTGCAAACTCCACACAGACAGTGATCTGAGGCAAGAATTGAACCTGGGTCTCTGGTGCTGTGAGGCAGCAGTGCTAACCATTGTGCCACCCATTCTGTTTGCGTGCATGACATAAAACCAAGAAACCCCAGGTTTAAACCTCCATCTGTGGCCAGGATTGTATTCTCCCACCCCATCAGCAGATTTGAAGGTGGTGGGGGACCTGACAGTAGCATGGGAGGGAATCCCGCCCGCCCTGACCCAGAAGTAATTTTACAGTTGGGTACATAGGGCATGAGGTGGGAAACCCACCAGTGTTCCAGTTAAGGCCCTTATGAAGCCTTGCAATCAATAGGGAGTTCAGGAAGGATAGTGAAGTTTGTAGGCAGTAAATGAATTGAAGTTCTTAAGTCATACATATTTCTTTAAGCATAAATGTTTGGTAGCATTGAATACTGTCACAGAATTAGCTGATAAAGAAGGCAAGACAGAAAGTAGGTTAGTTTGTTTAGTTATGAATATATTTATTTTCTGTTTTAGTAAAACCAACAGGAAAGTTAAAAGTAACTTCTCCATATTGCACACAGACAATGCATGCAGAGGGCAGATAAATGATTTCTTTGTCTATTTGGTTCTTCATAAGCAAACAATTTAAAAATGCTAATATTAATGATTCTGGGACAATCTCTTACAATCTTCGTTCCCAAATTCTTTCATTCTTCCAAACTCTACCCCAACCCCTAACAACAGAACAACCTTTGACTCATGGTGAGCAATGCCACTGGAGATCTGCCAAAGTAAAACAAAATTCCAGCGTCGTCTATAACCCTATTCCCTCCTATCTCCAAAATCTAGGAATTGTTGTGCAGTATACCAATGACAATGGAGTGACCTGGCATGTTCTGCGTGAGCTGGACTACATGTCGTTTCTGCAGCCTCAAATAATAACGATTGAACTACTCCCAGAAGCTAAAACCATATCAACAGCATTTCGCTGGTGGCAGCCACAACACGGTAAGTCGGAGAACTACAGTTTGTTTTACTGAAGCAGCAGACTTTTCACTGATAGTTCTGGCCAACTAGACATTACCTAATTTCAAGGTCTTATTTTAGGGTATACCGGAATGAAATCAGAGGCTGTGCACTAACTAGATACCATCGAATGCAAGTTGAAATCAAAACCCATTTGAAAAAATTGAGTAAATTTAAGTCAGGAATCAAACCCAGGTCCCTGGCACTGTGAGGTAGCAGTGCCAACCACTGTGCAGCAACAGTATTAATCACTGTGCCACCATGCCACTCTCATGTTGTTTTCAAACATCCAGAAATCATACATGTTTGGAAGGAACAGCTCAAAAATACTCAATCTAAACAATATCATCAGCAACAATCATGAACTTCAAGTGTTTAGTTTTATTACAATTGCTATCATGCACTCACCATTTAACAATATAAATGGAAGTACTGTTTTAACCACAATATTAAAGTGCTATTATCTTTTTGGGAAATTCATTGTTGTCACATCTTTTGCTATGGTGGCAGAGGAGGGCGATAACATCCTTTTTGTATGTGTAAGTAGCATTGCAATGTCACTTTCTTTACACTTTTAAGTAAATTAAAATGAAATTGTCTCTTTCATGAAGTCAGTGAACAAAAATCAGTACAGCAATGAACAGGCCCTTCAGCCCACCAACTCTGTGCCGACACAGATGCCTCTCTAATATTTTCTTGCCTCTACATGGTCCATATCCCTGCCTATTCATGTATCTACCCAGACGCCTCTTGATTGTTGTTACCTAATCTCATTCCACCACCTCCTCCGGCAGTGCATTCCAGGCATTCACCTCCCTCTGTGAAAAACTTGCCCCTTATATCTCTTTTAAGCTTTCCCCTCCCACTTTCAACCTATGCCCCCAAGTAATTGACCCTTCTACCTTGGGAAGAAGACGCTATCTACTCTATCTAAGCCTGTCATCATCTTATAAACCTCTATCAGGTCTCCCCTCATCCTCTGACACTCCAGTGAAAACAATCCAAGTTTGTTTAACCTTTCTTCATTGTCCATATTCTCCAAACCAGGCAACATCCTGATAACATTTTTCTATATTGGCTTTGATTATCTACATTGCTTTGGTTCCGGGCAAGATCCTTGTCAGTTAAGGGGAGGCTAGCAGTACCATGGAGCAATATATAAAATACATCAGAAGAGGCAGATCAATTTTTGCTGTGCTGAGCTGCGGTCTCAGTAAGGTATAGAATTCAGTCTTGGGGAATAGGAGTTGTGTTCACTCAGAAGCCACTCTACAAATGGGTCTTTCATGAGTCTTCCACAGTTAACTGTGAACCAGTGCCAACCATCTTGTATCGGCTCATTTTAACAATGTCAACAGCAGAATGCCAAGCTACCAGGCCCCACATCTCCATTACCTTTACTTGTTTTGAAGTGGCAAATGGACATATTTCTCTACTGGAGTGTAAGAAGAGAAATCCAAATGATTATATTGAAGGAAAATCCAGCCAATAATCTTCTAGATCTTCCAGCATTTGTCTTTACTGCAACCTGTGCAAAGATTAGTTTCTGCTGGTGACACTTAGTTATACTGTCACTTCCAAAGTGCTGTGTGCCAGAAGCTATTTTGAATTTATGTGAAATTGGTAACATGACAGCACTTTCTGAGACTGGATAACCCTGCTCAAAGTATATGATGGGTCCTTTTCCAACTTCATGTTTGCAAGCACAAGTTCAAAAGTCATGAGCAATATGCACTCACATTTGGGATTGGAATGCCCTGCCTGCTGCAGTTGTAAATGCGTCTAGTTTGGGGGCGTTTAAGAGATCTCTGGATAGGTTTATGGACGAAAAGGGATTGGTATAGGCTAGTGGGTCATTGTTTTTGTAACTGGTCGGTGCAACATCGTGGGACGAAGGGCCTGTTCTGCGCTGTTATGTTCTATGTTCTAATTCTCTTCTGTATCCTTTCCAATGCATCAAATCCTTCCAGTATTGTGGCAACCAGAATTATACACAATACTCCAAATTTGGCCCACCAAAGTCTTGTATAGCTGTTACATGATTCTCCAATTCCAATGTCCTGACCAATTAAGGGTCATTGGTCTTGCATTGCTAGGTATGCAGACCTAGATCCCTCTGTATGCTAATATTTCTAAGGGCTCTACCATTTACTGTATATTTTCCTTCTGCAGTAAATTGCATCACCTCACATTTGTCCGGGTTAAAATCCACCTGCTGTTTTTTGGCCCAGATCTCCAGCCAATTTATGTACTTCCATTTCCTCTGACAATCCTCCTCACTCCCCTATTTTTGTATCATCTGCAAATTTACTAATCAGACCATCTACATTTTCTTCCAAATCATTTACATATATTACAAACAACAGAGGCTCCAGCACTGATCCTTGTTGAACACTGCTTGTCACAGACCTGCAGTTAAAAAAGTACCCTTCCGCTGCTTGTCTCTCTTTCTAAGCCCAAGCCAGTTTTGTATTCATCTTACCAGCTCACCTTGGATGCCACATGACTTCACCTTCTGTTTCAGCTTGCCATGAGGAACCTTATCGAAGGCTTTATTGTAGTCCATGTATACAACATCCACTACCCCGTCCTGGTCAATTTTTTTTGTCACTTCCTCAAAGAACTCAATCAAGTTTGTGAGTCACGACCTCCCCTTTACAAAACCATGCTGCCTGTCACTAATAAGCCCATTCTGTTCCAGATGTGAGTACATCCTATCCCTAAGAATTTTCTCCAATAATTTCCCGACCACTGATATAAGGCTCACAGGCCTGTAATTTACCAGGTTGTCTCTTCTGCCCTTCTTAAACAGAGGAACAATGTTAGCTACCCTCCAATCCTCGTGATATCTTGTCCATGGCTAAAGAGGATACAAACATTTTGGCCAAGGCCTCGGCAATTTTTTCCTTCTCTCAGTTTTTAGGGATAAACCCCATCCTTCCCTGGGGATTTGTCCACCTTAATATTTTTCAAAACCTCCAATACCTCCTCCCTTTTTATCTCAACATGTCCTAAAATGTCAGCATCTTCTTTTCTACACTCGCCATCTACCACATCCTCCTCCTTTGTGAATACTGATGCAAAGTACTCATTAAGGACCTCACTCACCTCACTTGGCTTCACACACAACGCCTCATAATAACTGGGGCCGCAGGGCTTGACATTACATTCAAAGCACATGGTTTGTTGATTTCAGTTGTAAATTGACTCATTGATTTAATCAGTAGCATTTCCTTGTTCCATAAAGAATTGGTTTGTTCTATTCTGAGATGTTATAGCAATTAACTAAAAGCTGGTGGGCACATGCAAATAGCACTGTGCATATCTGTACCAGAATTAATCGATTCTTGTTTACAATCCTTAAAACGTACCTACTTATTGATTACACAATTTTGTACCGTATTAATTTGATTTATTTCAGCAATTTCTTAAATTAGAAAAGTTGTGCAATGTGATGCTTGATTTAATCAAGGAAAGAAAAGATTTTAGAGCTCCCAGGTATTTAGTTTCTGACACCGAGGGAATTGGATGTATTCTATTATTACATTAGAGATAATGCACATGTGCTCTATCGAGACTACTTTGGTGTAGTAACAAAATATTATAGAATTCACTCAATTTTTGTTCATGGTCCAACAAAGCTCCTGGAGATAATCTGGTTTAAGAAAGATTCTTACACATTCTTACAATTGAACATATTTAAAATTTCTAATCGTCAACTAAGGTGCACATTTATTCATGTTTTCTACTCAGCCAACTTCCCATTAATAACATTTGTCACAAAGGTGGTGCAAAAATAACAGAGCATAATGGGAGATCCAGCTGAGGTAACAAGAAGTGTTAGCCTGTATTAAGTTCAGCAAGTAGCAGGGCAGAGGCATTTGAAAGAGTAACTCAACTCTTTCAGTTCACACAGGAACATGGGTTCATCAACACATTAACTTTACTGAGAAGTGTTACAGGAGGGGGTATCATCATGTTCCACATGCTACTGCCAGTAGGATATCTGTCACATTCAGCCAAGCCTACCTTAACCTTGCCAAGGAGTAAGGGAACTACATCCCATCAAGGCATCCACAGACCAGCAGTGGTTAGCACTGCTGCCTCACAGATCCAGAGACCTGGGTTCAATTCTGGGTTACTATGGAGCTTGAATATTCTCCCTATGTCTGTGTGGGTTTCCTCCAGCTGCTCTGGTTTCTTCCCACAGTCCAGAGATGTGCTGGTTAGATGGATTGGCCATGGTAAATTGGCCCTTTGTGTCCCAAGATGTGTAGGTTAGATGGATTAATAATGGGAAATGAGTGATGTTATGAGGATAGGGCGAGTAACAGGTCTTGGGTAAGAGACTCTGTCAGAGAGTTGGTGTAGACTCAATGGGCTGCATGGCCTCTTCTGCACTGTAGGGATTCAATGATTCTGTGACCATGCACCATCCTGGGACCAGATTGACATTGGAAGGAGTGATGGCCAAACTACAATGCCAGTAGCTGTCAAAGCAGCAAGACTTGATTTTTTTTTGCCACAAGTCACTTTCATGGTCTGGAGACTTTGCAAGAATCATGCAGTTTGCCATTCACCACTCCAAGCTGAGGTCATAGCTGCCCTGTTTCACAACTATTGAATTCTGAATCAGGTTGCAGCAGGGCACAAGAGACACAGGCGGTTTCTTTGATGTTCCTAAGGACAGGGGGATAATCAATCTACATCCTAGTCTCCATTACGCTTGTTTGAAATATTCCACATTAGCACAAAACTCCAAATGTTCAGTGACAATGAATGACCAATTCTCAATGTTATTAAATGTTTTTTAGATTATAATACCTACACCTTAAGGAAAACATAAATTCCTCACTTGCTCCAAGTTAACAGTATTTGGCTACTCAAACATATGTGTTAACCTTATACGATGGCTTATGATATCAATATTCAACTGACCCCCACAATTCTACAAACAGCCTAACCAAAGTACATGAGGCAACAACCTTTTAAGGCAGACATAGTGGGCCAAAGCAATGATTGCAGTGTTTATAACTGTGCCAAAGTTGTCCTACTGTATCTCACAGAGAGACACGCATAACAGTGTTGGTGCGCTTCACGTTACACAGGATAGCTGTGGAAGCAGTCAGATTTAGGTTTAAGCAGGAAGACCACAACAAGCCATGGTGCTGAAGGAAGACAAGGGAACTGACCAACAGTCAGAAATAGAGTGGCTATCAGAAGAAGAAACAAAGGGTTAATAAGCTCTTAACCAATTGAAGTTCCCCTTCATATTTAATTGGCTATTTTCTCTATTTTTTCAAAAAACAATTCTTATTATTAAGTTTATGTGGAAAATGCTAATTTTTGAAAGCAAATGTTAACAGCAATGAGTGTGATTTGTCTTTATTTCAGTCACAGTGAATGTATAGTGTATATTTAATGTCACGCTGATGTGTTTCCGTTCCATGCTTTATGTGTGAATTAATGATAGAAGCTGAATAAATGCTGTTGCGTTATGGGTTCGTTTGATGTCCCAATGATGTGATCTTGAGACTTAAATGTTTAAACATGAACCATTTATTCTTAATCTTTAACTATTTACAGATCCCCTTTACTGTGGGATAAAAGGGGCTGCTGTCTCCATGCAGGCTGCATATAGAGTGTTCTCTCAGTCTATTACATGTGACTCTATACATCCGTTCCAAGTTAACCCTTGCTTTGCCAGGCATCTTTACATTATACGTCATACGGGCACAGACAACATCACACAACAAAAATGGAGTGCCTCTGGTTGCAGAAGGGTCAGACCCCATATGCATTTAAGAGGTGATCTCCAGGCACCCAAAGGACATTCTGCTGCACTTCATTGATCAAGACCTGAACAAATCCTCCCAGCGCTGACACCAGCCACTAATAGGTGGAAAGCAAAGCTAGAAGTTGGTGGACTATCCCATCTGCTCCACAGAGTCTCTCGCACATGGCTGCTGTTTATTAAGCCATTATACTACAATAGTGTTCAAAGCTTTTGCCCAAATCATTGATGAAGCATTGTTAAATTTCTCTCCCAAAGTTTTTGAATCCTTACTCTGATTCACTAAAGTTGATAGCAGATATTAAAAGAACACTTGACAACAATATTTGAACCAAATCAGAAGTCATTCTTATCAATTGAAATTTATCAATTATAGAACAATCTTATTGTGTTTATTTTGTACTTAAATTTTACTTCTACCATTCGCCATTTTAGATATTGTTTGTTGTTTCTAAATTAAGTTATTAATAGTTTTAATATGTACACCTGAGTGGTAATAGTCACTATTTGAAGAGAATTTGGTTTTGTTTTGCAAAACTGCATTCAATCTGGTAATAAAGTTGTTGCAAAGGAGGAACTGATTCCTCTTGGTCCTGTAGTGAGAGAGTAGGAGTACAGCTTTTGGAACATGGTGGAAAATTGCTCATCCACTTTTGATAATTGTAATTAGATCATTAAAAAAGGAAAATCCTAAAAGATCTCAATACTGACCCCTGTCAAGTCTGATCTGTCACCGTGTTAAATGTTCACATTTTAATGTTGAGCATCTCAATTGACATCGGCATCTGTGACATTTCATCCTCTTCTGCTTGTTCATGACTTGACTGAAATATTAGATTAATGATGTAAACACTGCAAATTTATTGAAATTTAGTTTGCAGAGAATTACTGAGATATGACATTTTCTTCTGCATATTGGCCATGGAATTTCTTGGTAGATTTTTTTTCAATGAGTTTGAAGTAAGAATGTAGAAATTGTTAATCCTTCAGTGAGCACTATTATACCCAAAATCATGCAACTTGCTGAAAGTCGGTATCTGTGCTGATTCCTCCCTCTTCCACATCACTTAAAATGAAACGGTACTTGTTAGTTTATATAGTAACAGAAAGTGATAAGATTCTGTTTTACACTTGGAATTAAACTAATCAAGCTTTGCTATGAGAGTCTATTTAAACTCAGTTAAGTTATTACCTTGTACTTATTATTCTGCAGTTAACCATTTTGTGCGGCAATGTGGAAAGTAGTTGTGTTATTACAAACCAACCGAATGAATATAAAAATCAGCAATTGCACAGATTAATGTATGGACAGATGAATCTCATTGAGTTTCTCTTTCTGCTCCTTAAAATTGATCAACGCTTCTTTTATAATAGCCAGGAGAAATTTGATAGTGTAAGATTAGTGATGAGTGGATCATTATTTTAACAATTTTAGTCTGCTGGAAAGGGAAAGGAAATTTCTTTTGGGCATGAAATGCTTTGCTAAAGGAAGATTTGAGGCAAAAACTCTCGAGGGAAGAATTGATTTAACATTAAAAGCAGTGAAAGATCCGAGTGTAACTGTGGGATAGTTTTGAATTGCTGGAACAAAAAGTTGGCATAGGCAACAGGAGACTGTTTTTGTTTAAACTTCTGCTGAACAATTTTTAGCCTTGAATCTTTTTACATATCATTGCTAGGGTGAAGAAAACATTAATCTTACGGCCTTCAAAATGTTTTGTTTTAATTTGATTCATTTGTTATCAGATTGCCAGGATGTAATTTAATATATTTTGAGTCCTATCATGTGCTCTAACTTTGAATTTTGTCTCTTTTTAGGAAGGCTCAGTGCACAGTGGGCTTTAGATGATGTCTTGATTGGAATGAACGATAGCTCCCATACCGATTTTCAGGATACGTTTGATGATTCATCCGACTTGCAAACCAACTGGTACCGTATTCAGGGGGGCAAGGCAGAAATGTATTGCCTCTCAAAGGATACAGCATTGGTTTTTAATGCTAATATAGGTATGTTATCAAACAAAAATGCAAACATGAATTACTTGGCACAGTTCAGAACTTTTCAGAGGACTGTAACCAATTAACTTGCATTTCAAAGGATTACTTACAAAGACACCACAGAGTCAATATAAATTATATATGAAAATCAATAGTATTAGCCTGAGAGCTGAATGTTTGCACCATGATGCATTAAAATAATAATGTTCAAATCATAGATCCTCGCAAACTGTCTTTCATCTCTGATGCTTCTGTTTCTCCTGTCTTTTTAGGCAAGCCCCGGTTTGCAGAAACTTGGGACTTCCATGTTACTGCCTCCACGTTCTTGCAGTTTGAACTCAATCTAGGCTGCGGCAGTCAGTCTCCAGACTCCTATGGCATCCATCTGCAGTACTCCCTCAACACAGGCAAAGACTGGCACCTAGTAACAGAAGAATGTGTTCCTCCAAGCATTGGCTGTCTGCACTACACAGAAAGCTCAGTCTACACCTCGCAGAGGTTCCAGAACTGGAAGCGTGTCACTGTCTACCTATCTCCAGGAACCATGTAAGTTTTTAGGAAAAAGTCCAGCTTCTTAAGACCCGCAAGCCATTTGGACCATGGCATATTTATGTTATCTTCAAATACCTGACCTAATTTCAGATTAATATTATTGCCTAACAAACATCTATCTATCTCGGTTTTGAAATTTTCAATTGACCCCAAGTCTCAATGGTACTTTTTGGGAGAGAGTTCCAAATTTCCATTATCCTTTGTGTGAAATGTGTCTTCTGATATGACCCCTGATCGTCCCAGCTCTAGCCTCCCTGTTTTGGACTCTCTCCATCTGAGGAACTAGCTTCTGTCCATCCTGTCATTCATTCATCTTAAGTTCACCTAATAATATTCTATATTAAAGGTGATGTCAACCTCGTCTATAACCTTCCCCTTTCATTTATTTATCCTTTTTAGCCTGGGTATCATTCCAGTGAACTTATGCTGCATCCACTCCAAGACAAATATTTATTTCCTGAGATGCGGCACCCACAACTGAACACAAAACTCCAGAACTCCAATTTTACCAATTGGAGTACATAGCCACTGTCCTGACTGTCCACTATATCCTTACTAGTTCCCTAATCATGTCAGTAGGTTGCCTCTAATTCTGTGTGCCCTCATTTTTGTTAATCATCTCTAATATTTTCACGTCTCGCTTATCACTGTCTTCTGGAATCCATAGAGATAACACTCCCTTATCTACCAAATTACTCACTTGCTGAAAAATCCCTAATTGGTTTATTTGGCATGACTTATCCTAAATAAATCCATGCTATCTTCCTTGGGTTAGATATTTGTCCAGTCCCTCTGAGAGGAATTTTATGTTTGTTTTCAGTGTTATCTCAGGTGGGTAACAAGGAGAGCAATCCACCAGCTTCCCTGCCAGCTTTTCTCACCAAATTTTCAAGCACTTTGGAATAAACAGTGGAAGTGGTGGGACCCTGACGTAATGTTGGCAGGGTGAGCTTTGAATAAAGCTGCCTAGCAGCCAACCTTAAGTCCCTGACAGATAGGGGCGCAATTTTAAAGGACACCCTGTTCTGAAAAAGATAAAAATAGAAAAAAGATCCTGCCATGCACATTCCCCTCTCTCCATGGTCACACACTCCTCACCTCCATGGAGTCTCCCGTCTCCAGAGAACTCCCAACCCGAACATCGGAAGCCCTCTTGGTGCTAACCCCCAGCAGTGTGAAGGTACTGCCGGACATGACCCTCTCCTCCCTGAAGGCTGTACTTACCTGTGCACCCACAGCGGGAACCATTTCCCAAGCCCTTATTGATCCAGACCTATTTTTAATCATAATATCTTCATTACAATGCAGACAAAGATTAAAATGAAACTAAACTTGTTGGCACCATTGTTTAATATGAAGCTAAACTGAAGTGTTAATCCTTTCTTAGCACTCAAATGCCGAAACACAAAACTTAAATTTAAACATTCACCTTTATTTCCAACGCCCCTACAAATATAGATCACTTAAACTATTTCTAAAGTCCAAAAGTATGAAGGTTAGATGGATTAGCCATGCAAAATTGTCCCCTAATATCCCAAGATGCATAGGTTAGGGGAATTAGTGGAGTAAGTGCATGGGATTATGGGGACGGGATGGGCCTGGTAAAATGTTCTATCAAAGGGTTGGTGCAGATTTAATGGGCCGTTGGCCTCTTTCTGCGCTGAAGGGATTATATGATTCTATTTCTCAGCACCTCACTCCTGAAGAATGGACACCCATAAAACTGGACACAGCAGGAGTTACCAGCTTCACTGGGGTATTGGGAGAAATACTGGAGACCAAATAGTTAAAAGAAAACCTCAAGGCAGTTCAAAATTGTGAACGAGCAATTCGTTTTTTCAGAAATTCTGAGTTGCCTTCTTCTTCTGGGTGGCATCTGATAGCAAAGGAATGTTTGATAAATCTGAAACTATTTCCCACATCAGCAGCATGAGCTGCTAATCCCCAATTCTGACCAGGAGTTGTAACCTGCAAAAGCTAACACCCCAGGGTAATTTCATACAAATGGATCAATGTTCTTATGAAAATGTCACAAATTGTTAATTATACAAAGGTAGAGTATACTCAAGAAGTTGTGAAATGCAGAGTGGAAAATAAGGATGGTAACTGGACGAATTTATGCATTTGAACAAGTATTGCAGATGATAGATGAGAGCATTTTGGAGGAATTTATCCCAAATTCAAATTCCACCATTTGCCATGGTGAGATTCAAATCTGGGTTCCTAGAGAATTGCTCTCGGTCACTGAATTCAGTGACCATTCAGAAGTATTTTGGGCGTTGGATTTGGATTCTAATGGAGCCTTCAATCTATTTAACTTGTATTTACTGAAGTCAAACAAATGTACACTGGAAACAAGGGAATAATGTTGTACATGAAAAGATTGTGGAGTGAAGGATAAGTGCATCTTTAAATTGTTGAACAAAGTATATATAACTTTAGAGTGCTTCATTAGATCCTCTGTTGGTCTGGATCATAGAACCCAAACAGTCAGATCCTTGTTTAAATCACTGCCCAAGGCAAGAGTACTAACTTCCATAATTATATCTCTAGGAGCTAAGAATTTATGCATTTGTAAAGTATTGTTGATGACGTGAGAACTGTACAGATGAACTTGTCTCAAATTCCCCAGCAGATGTGGTGTATCAGTTACGCTATGATGTGGAGATGCTAGCATTGGACTGGGGTAAACACAATAAGAAGTTTGACAATATCAGGGTAAAGTTCAACAGGTTTATTTGGTAGCAAATTTGCTACCAAATAAACCTGTTGGACTTTAACCTGGTGTGGTGAGACTTCTTAGGATATAATGTTAAACAGTGCATTTTGTTAACAACTGGTGTTGGCCTTCACTCCTCTCCTATTATGGTTGGCTTAATCAATTTTGTGCAAGAAAATGATTCTGCCAGAACAGTGCTTGTTTTTTTAATTCATTTAAAAAGACAGTAGGACTAGGGGGCACAGCCTCAAGATAAAGGGGAGGCGGTTTAGAACGGAGTTGAGGAGGAACTTCTTCACTCAAAGGGTGGTGAATCTCTGGAATTCTCTGCCCGTTGAAGTGGTGGAGGCTGCCTCGCTAAATATTTTTAAGAAGCGGGTTGATGGGTTCTTGATAAGAGAGGGGATTAAGGGTTATGGGGAGAGGGCGGGAAAGTGGAACTGAGCCACAACAGATCAGCCATGATCTTATTGAATGGCGGGGCAGGCTCGAAGGGCTAGATGGCCTACTCCTGCTCCTATTTCTTATGTTCTTATGTTATGTTCTTATGTGGGTGTTGCTAACTAGGCTAGCATTTACTGCTCATCCCTAATTCTTCTGTTCTGAAAGGCTTGCTAGGCCATGAACATACAAGGGCCTACTACATTTGTAGGGTCTGGAGTTACATATAAGCGAAACCAGATAAGGACAGTAGATTTCCTTCCCTAAAGAACATTAGTGAACAGAATAAGTTTTTAGGACAATCAACAATGGTTTCATGGTCATCAGTTGACATTTGATTCCAGATTTATATTGAATTCAGCTTCCACCATTTGTCATGGTGGGATTCAAACCCAGGTCCCCAGAGTATTATCCTGGGTCTCTGAATTACTCGCCCAGTGACAATACTATTACACCATCAAGACTGGATTTGGGTTTTGTTGCTAATTTTAAATTGTCAATTTTAAAGCTACTGCATGCTGATAATGTTATTTTAACCCTGTACCTATCCATTTGATATTTATTTACTCTTCCATTTTATAATTAGTTCCCCAAGGACCCGTTTCAGATGGATTCAAGCAGAATACTCTTATGGGACTGGTAACTGGGCCATTGATAATGTGATCCTTGCTTCAGCATGCCCCTGGATGTGTTCTGGCCATGGCATTTGTGACATGGGTCACTGTGTGTGAGTATGAAAACACTGATTCTACAATATTGTAAACCAATTGTAATTGTGACTCTATTATATTGTAAACCGATCACATTTTTCAGCTGCTGTCTGCAGCCTATTAGAATCCAACCTAATTTTATATTGGGGGTCTGAAAAAATTGAGAAATGTTTTTATTACGTGATTGAAACTTATTTCATTGCCGTTGGGAGCTGAGAACTAAACCTCCCAGCATACCTCAGAAGTTACGCTGAACCTGGCACAGGCAGCGCATGCACAATCCAGTGTTTGTAGTTCTCTGGGCTGAGGACAAGCCCAGTTCAGCTGTGCAAAGAGAAAACCGGGTGGAAATGGGGCCATATACCCCAGGAGCAGTGCATCATAATCCGAAAAGGGAGGGGACAGGGAGAGTTCCAGGTTTAGGCAAAAAAAAGAGTAACTGGCTCCAAGCAGAACTGAGGATTGCAAACACAGAATTCCTACAGTGCAGAAGGAGGCCATTTGGTCCATCGAGCCTGCAGCAAAAACAATCCCACCCAAGCCCTATCCCCGTAACCCCATGTATTTGTACTGCTAATCCCCCTAACACTAAGGTCAATTTAGGATGGCAGACTTTAAGTGATGAGGGTTCAGCAGAATCATTGGTGATCAAAGAGGGCTCAGGAGAAGTCCTAGCAGTTGAAAAAAGCAGTAGAAGTTTGGTAACTCCATGCTGTGGGCCATTGGCGCAAAGGTAACCCTTTGGAGCAGTGGTATTCTGCTCAGCGTGGCAAAGAGCTGAATTTATGCTTGTGAGTTGGTGCTTGAGTGCAAATTCGGGAATCCAGAGGAATGGAGGCTCAGCCATCAAGATTAAAAGCCTGCACAATGAGCAATCATTGAGCAGTCCAAGGTGCAGCAATTTTTGGAGAGAATTCCAAGGTGAGATCTTCAAAGGTGAAGACTGGAATTCCTTATGAGAGAGACAGAGGATGGAATTCTCCCATCCATCCTGCAGTGAGTTTGGTGGCAAATAGAAGTGGAGAATCTAGCAGGTGCCAAAAAGTCAGAAATCCGCCGGTGTAAAATCACAGTTCTGCCAGTGTGGAGTTAGGGGGGTCATTCTTCCCATTGGCTGGTGATGTGAACTCCATTTGCCTTCATTTGCATTTCATGAATGCTTATTAAAATAGCAGCCCACAGACATCCTGTCAGGCCTTTCAATCTCACCTCTTGCCAGCGTGGAGTTATGTCAGTCTGAAACCTGATTGATAAAAAGTGTCATGCACAAGGAAGTCTTCAATTTGCAAATGACTTCAAGGTGAGTGCAACAAAGCCTTTTTGCCATTATGCTGCACTCTCCTAATGCATATAAACCAGTGCTTTTCCGCTTGGCAATCAGTGACTAGTGGTGTGCTGCAGGGATCAATGCTGGGGCCTCAACTATTTACCATATACATAGACAATCTAGAGTAGGGGACCGAGTGTAGGGTAACAAAGTTTGCGGATGACACAAAGATGAGTGGAAAAGCAAATTGCGTGGAGGACTCAGAAAGTCTGCAGAGAGATTTGGATAGGCTAAGTGAGTGGGCAAGGATCTGGCAGATGGAGTATAATGTTGGTAAGTGTGAGGTTATCCACTTTGGAAGGAATAATAGTAAAATGGACTATTTAAATGGTGAAAAATTACAAATGCTACTGTGCAGAGGGACCTGGGGGTCCTTGTGCATGAATCACAAAAACTCAGTTTGCAGGTGCAGCAGGTGATCAAGAAGGCGAATGGAATGTTGGCCTTTATTGCGAGAGGGATGGAGTGTAAAAGCAGGGAGGTCATGCTGCAACTGTACAAGGTACTGGTGAGGCCACACCTAGAGTATTGTGTACAATTTTGGTGCCCTTATTTAAGAAAGGATATATTAGCTTTGGAGGGGGTACAGAGAAGGTTCACCAGGTTGCTTCTGGATTTGAGGGGGTTAGCTTATGAGGAGAGATTGAGTAGACTGGGCCTATACTCATTGGAGTTTAGAAGCTTGAGGTGAGATTTTGTAAAGACATATAAGATAATGAAGGGGCTAGACAGGGTGGAAGCAGCGAGGTTATTTCCATTTACAATGGAAACAAGAACTAGGGAGCATAGCCTCAAAATACAGGGAGTCATTTTAGAACAGAGTTGAGAAGGAACTTCTTCTCCCAGAGGGTAGTGAATCTTTGGAATTCTCTGCCCAATGAAGCAGTAGAGGCTACCTCGTTTAAATGTGTTTAAGTCACAGATAGATAGATTTTTAACCGATAAGGGAATTATGGGTAATGGGGAGCAGGCGGTTAAGTGGAACTGAACCCACTATCACATCAGCCATGATCTTTTTGAACGGCGGAGCAGGCTAGAGGGGCTAGATGGCCTACTCCTGCTCTTATTTCTTATGTTCGTTGTTCACCACTCTGGCAGGCAGACCAGTTGCTGCCTCCATCTGCATGCTGAGCTGGCTTCATGAACTGCATTGGACCCATAGATCCTCCTGTGTTGCTGAGTTGGATCAGTACTGTACCTGGGGTTGGGGATTGCAGGGGCCTTTCTCCCCCCCCTCCGCTCCCCAAGTGCCACACGCTAGTGTTTTATCTGGACAGCGCAATGCTGCAGGATTCATGTAGTCACTGCAACAAAGGTTCGAAGTTTAACCGGGAGGGTTGGGGGAGAGTGGGGCAGCAGTGGTGGTCGTGGTGGTTGAGTGCGAAGTGGGGGGGCTGGCCTGACGGAGATCAGGGTGTTATGGTGCAAGGAAGGTGGGGAAAGGTTGTCACAGTCAAAAAATGATATATTTCTACCCATAGTGAGTAACTAAAAATCAAACTGTGGTTGCAATTTTTACAAGAAATTGATGTATGGTTACGTTACCACTTTTTGCTCAAGGTGTTTTAACCTTTTGAATTGCTTTTGCTTATTAGTAAAATTGGGATAAATATAACTTTTGCCAGTAGTATTAACTGGCTGATAATGGATTAGCTGCCTATTTGTACTCTTCTTCAAGGAAGGTTTGTACATGAGAATTGCTATCTAAATGTGCACAAAATAACCCAATAAGATGGACAAGTATAGGTTCACACAGTTACAAGGTTAAGTACTAATAGTTCACATATAATTTTCTGTACAGTAAGTCTACTCAGTTTAATTGCCTCACTGTATCATGACAGTTTTATATCTGTTTTAAAAACAATATTCAGATTAGTTTTACATTTACCAAGCTTGCTCCCTTAGATGAACAACAAGGCAGCAAAACTCAGAGGAGCTCAGAGCAGCGGCTGCCCTGGAGCTTAATGTTTTCAGTTCCTGAAGGCTTTATGAAGATTGAATGACTGAGTGGTTTTGAGAATGAATAAAAGACAGACTTTTAATTGATGCTTTTCTGGGAGCAGGTCTCACTTCATCTTCGTTAAAATGTCAGGAAAGGCAACAGCACGTTTAACAAACTGCACTCTTCAAACATAGGGGCATACCGTGTGGTTGGAATATAACAGTGGAAAAAGAAATAACCCTCTTTGCTGTTTGTGTGATATTTACATTTCTCATGTACAACCTGCAGCGTATTTATATTATTCCATATAATGGGAAATAGCTTTGGTTGGAATTCTTTGGATTTAGTCTCAGAAACCAAATTAGAAATATATTCAGGACATTGGTAACCAAAGCCAACAATGGAATATGTGCATGAAATTCTCCAGTTTGGCCAGTCCATGGATATGAATCCCGTAGACTATTGGGATGAATGTCTCCATTCTCTTTTGTCTTTTACTTATGCTTTTCAAGCTCTGAAATGTATGATTCTGCGGGAGATGGTGTTGGAATGAGAATGTGGTACCAGGGAAGAGCAATAGAAGCTATACTCTGCATATATCTTACTCTGTACCTTACACTGTGTGAGACAATGGCTGGCATCTTTCATCTTGATGAACACAAATGTAAGGGTCACTCCTGCTGATACAGAGAGGAAATGAGAAGTAAGTTCGTGTTTGGGGAATAGAAAATGCACACAAAGGATTGTATGAAAGCTGAACATAGTAGAGGTAATATACAGGCAATAATTTTCAGCAACATTCTAGCTCAGTTGTTTGGGTTTTAGCTGGTATGGTTTATAATGTTGTTTGAACTGCTCAATCTGACTGATGCTTTACAACTGTGTACAATATTATCCATCTCTATTGAATAAGACTGAAGTTTTTTTTTACATACAGTTCTGTGCTTTGAATATTTTTGAAGTGTATTTACCAAGTAATGAATGATTGTTACAAATTCTGGTCCGCGGAAGTTATCTTTTTAGGTTTATGGGTATCAGACACTCCCTTAAATGGACTTGTCCGATTTTATAGTTTACTCTCACTGTCTTCTGTATAATTATATGTTATCTCTGAAACATGACCGGGGTAGATTGATTTTACCTTGTAATTTTTTTTTATTCATTTGTAGGACATGGTGTCACTAGCTGGCCAGCATTTATTACCCATCTCTAGTTGCCCTTGCGAAGATGGTGATGAGCTGCTTTCTTGAAACGCAGCCGTACAACTGAGTGGCTTGCTAGGCCGTTTGAGGGCAGCTGAGAGTCAACCACATTGCGGTGTCTCTGGGGTCACATGGAGGCCAGACCAGATGAGACAGCAGATTTCCTTCCCTAAAGGGCATTTAATGAACCAGATAGGTTTTTCTGACAATCGACCATGTCATTTCATAGTCATCAGTGGATTCTTGATTCCAGCTAATTTTATTGAATTTAAATTCCACCATCTGCCATGGTGGGATTTGAACCCTGGTCCCCAGAATTTCTGAATTAATAATCCAACAATAATACCACTAGGCCATTGCTTCCCCTGGTCTGTGGGAGGGGAAAAAGCCAGAGACCCTGCCTTGTTTTACTACGCTGGGATATGGCAGCCTCAGGCAGGTCTACTCCAGCCATTGCCTTTCCACTGGATCTTGTATCGAGTGCTGGGAGGGGTGTGTCCAATGATAATGAGATGTCCCAGGAGATAGAAAGTGAATCTACTGGCTAATCAGTCACCCACTGCCACCAGTGTAGTAGCCTGTGCTTCTATGGGGAGGGGATATCAATTGGTCTCCAGTTACTTTTAGTTTGGGGCTTTCTTCAGTTTCCAGTGGAACTGCAATACTCTTGAATTAATGTTTACAGCATGGAAATAAACTTCCCTATGTGGCTGCAGATAAGAGCTGTGAGTTGCTGCATATCCTCAGAGACTGACCTCACAGTTTGCAAGTACATGTGATGCAGCTTTATTTGCAGGTGATAACCCTTGAGTTTTGAATTGAAACCAGTGCAGCATTCTTTTCAGTCTCCACTAAGGAGGAGGCACACCCTTAACACCAGTCTCTGTTTCCCTCACACTCTGTGAATCCAAATCAACACATTGTATGGAATTTCAGGGGCCAGATATAGTTTAACTCCCCCCTCACAACTTCGTAATTGTTGTATTGAGTAAGACTGTGGGACATCAGTCTGACTGAATATTGAATTTCTTAACATGATTTTAGACTGGAGTTAGGCAATCAATAATCCTCAGGAGCCACTACTCCACCACCTCATGGCATGATATCCTGATGGAAGTGATGTAGGAGCAGGATAGGAGTCTGCCCAAATATGGATGGCTGTACTTCAATGGCATTCAAATGATAGGCATATTTAATTCAACACATCCCCTATAGTTTAAGTCTGAGGAGTGCAGGACACTTGAAACACCATTCCGGATACTAGGACTGCCATGGAAGATTTAAAAATTAAAGGGCCTGAGTAATAGAGCACGGGATGGCCTTGAGGTCATTCTAAAGCTGGCTCCCTACGCTTGCAATGCTGCTTGAAAAGAGAAATATTAAAGAATTGTGGCATGTAATGCACTGTCCGAACAAGTGTTGAAAATAGATTTGATAGTAACTATCAAAACAGAATTGGATATGACCTTTGGGATATTTTGCTACTGTAAAGATGTGATATAAATGCAAGAGGTTGTTTGTGTGGAAAAAACAGGGGAGTGGGACTAATTGGTAGCTCTTTCAATGATGTAGCACAGGCAAACCGGACCTACTGGGCTTTTTCTATGAAGTAAGATTTTATTTAATCTGTTACTCTGTGAGCAGAGTGACCGTGCACAAGTGTAGAAGTATAAAAATTGGCTCATGGCAGAAAAACAGTGACGCAGGCTTGATGAACACAATGACCTGTTTATAAGTTATACAGCTCTAAGTGAAGGACTAAGCATTATAGTGCTGGTCAGCACAAGGTTGTAAAGAACAGGACTGGACAAGATAAATCAATTTTAAAGGAGAATTAATTCTTGGGGAATGGGCATTCTCAGAGTGTTGCCCTTGAGATGGCAATGATGACGTAATGAGCTTTCTTCTTGACCCACTGCTGTCCATGTGCTGAAAGGTCTCTCAGTGCTGTTACATTGAGAATTTCAGGATTTTGACCCAATGGTAATGATGGAGTAGTAGCACATGTCTGAGTTGGGATGGTGTTCCCACATATCTGCTGCCCTTGTCCTTCAAGGTGGTGGAGGTTGCAGGTTAGGGAGGTGCTGTCAAAGAAACCTTGGCAGATTGCTGCAGTACGTCCTGTGGCTAGTGCATGGTGCTGCAGTAGGGGAAGTGGTGAATGTTTAAGGTGAAGGATGGAGCGCCAATCAAGTCAGGATGGCTTTGTCCTGGATGCTGTCGAACTTCCTGCATTTTGTTGGAGCTACATTCATCCAGACAAGTGGAAAGTTTTCATCCGCGCTCTTGATTTGTGCCTCATTGATAGTAGAGAAGCTTTGGGAAATCGGAAGTAAGCCACTCAAACGAATATTCCAGCTGTGACCTGCTTGGTGGTTTCAGGCTTACATTTTGAAAATCTGTAGATCACGTGAAAAGTGCAATGTCACGCAACAGGAGCTGATACTTATTTGCTTGCTGCAATTAGGATTCCAGTTGTTCTGGAGATCTGTTTGATCTAAATTATTCATCATTTAATGGTGTGTTGGGGAAAACAGTTTCTGTTTGTTGACAGCATCATTTAGTCTGGGTAAAAAACTGGATTACCAGAGAATATTCTTGATTTTTGGGGTGTTAATACATGACTCAAATAATTTTCCACATTGTACATCAAATAAATGACATATTTAGCTGTTATATTTGCTACATTGATTTGTTTCCACTTTGGATTGCTTGCTGCACCTCAAGCTCTCAGCATTTCACTGCATTTACTGATGGGTCTTTCCTTTCACTTTCAGGTGTGACAATGGTTTTGGAGGTCGTAACTGTGTGCCCTTTCATCCATTGCCGTCAATTCTCAAAGATGACTTCAATGAAAAACCACACTCTGACCTTTGGCCTGAAGTTCTTGGAGCAGAGCGAGGGAACCTGGATGGGGAAATCATCAAATCTGGAACAGCACTGGTCTTTAAAGGGGTTAGGAATTTGTTATTGATGCATTCACAGTGATTACATTTGTTTAAACAACAGGCCCAATTGCCAATGTGTGTTAACGGTGAGACCTTGTGTAGAGCTTTCTGGAGATCATAGTCATGATTTTGTGATATGCAAGTAACGCTCCTTGCTAGGAGCGCAGTATTGTGATCTTGGCCAGTGTGCATTCTGCCAGTACAGTAGTGTCAATCTTTTAACCTGTAGTGATAAGTTTGACCCAGAATTATTTCTTTGCATCTTGTTGCCAGATACCACTTAAATCACAGCACATCAAGCCCCTCCTACTATTGGGGTGCTGGATTTTGCACAGCATGATGCTAGGGAGAGCTAAGACTGCTGTATTTCTATTTCCATTTTGCATTCACATCGCCCCTCTTAAGAACCCGTTAGCTTATCCTCCCACTTCTTTGTCTTAGTTGAGTCTCATCCGGTGTCAACTCCAAATCTGAACTGCCTAATGCAGTGAATCTAGCTGGACAGATGGGTGTAGGTAATAGGGTGGTGACAGAGTGGAGAACTTCCTGCTGCCTGTCCTCAGTCTCTCTCTTCCCGGGTCCATGGAAACAGATTTAAAGTCAGGACCAGGAACAGAATCAGAGATTGGGATGTTGGTGCCCAACATCTTCCTGCCTCTGGGTGATCTTGCTGAAGTGTCAATTACAAGGGAATGCAGGTTCAAGGTGAGGGGGCAAGTTTAAGGGAGATGTGCTGGAGAAGTTTTTCACGTAGAGAGTGGTGGGTTCCTGTAACGTACAGAGGAGGTGGTGGAAGCAGCTACATTAAGAGGCATCTGGATGGCTACATGAATAGGGAAGGAATAGAGGGATACGGGCCGAGTAAGGGCAGAAGATTTTTTAAAATTTAGTTAGGGCATCATGATCGGCACGGGTCTGGAAGGCCGAAGGGCCTGTTCCTGTGTTGTACTTTTCTTTGTACTTTGTTCTGTCATGAACCAGGAAGTTAAAATGTAGAGATGCCAAGGTGGGCAGCATGAAGTCTCACAACACCAGGTTAAAGCCCAACATGTTTATTTTAAATCATGAGCTTTTGGTGGCTGCTCCTTCATCAGGTGAGTGGAAGTAGGGTCACAAACACGACATATATAGGCAAAGACAGAATTGCAAGATAATTACAGATTAGAATGCGAAGAATGGTTGGAATGCGAGTCTTTACAGATAATCAGGTCTTTACAAGTACAAACAGTGTGACTGGAGAGAGGGATAATCACAGGTTAAATTGTCTTAAGCCAGGACAGTTGGTAGGAAGTTAAAAGTAATGAATCCCTTCACCTGTAATTTAAATTTTCACATGGCAAAATGAATGATTTTGACTGGATTAATATGAAACTTAAAATAAAAATAAACTTTAAAGATATATTTATTTAAAAAAGACATGGAAATTTTTTATTGTTCTAAAGAAATTTGATACTCCACATTTATGAAATTAGCCTTTCAGGACCAGTGAATGTGTTCAGCAGCAATTATGAAGTGAGCAAGCTGTTAAGAATCCAGTTACATCTCATTCACAATGTATATATTTTTCAAGGGTTTGTACAGCCAGACAGCTAAGAGTGAATTTTCTCCATCGATTAATGGATAGATATCTCATTAATTGCAACCTGGGGACAACCTCGACAGCTCATCCTATAGAAAAGCATGGAATCACTGACAGCAATTTCGGGATTTCTACGTTATTCTGCGCATGTGCAGATTCCAGAAATTGTTGTCAGTTTTCGACAGAGTAATGACAGTGAGCACTGACAGTTTCACTATCATTATCATCACAAAACCCAGCCTATTAATGTGTCTCAAAACAGCTGGAAGTTGTACTGGTGGAAACATCAAAAGGAAGTTGTCCTCCTTAAACATGAAGAAACAAGATTTGCCTGTCAATGTATTGCATAATTTTAAATAAATGTATATCTTGTGCAGCTCTGTAGAGTTAATACATTCTGAACTGAATTGAACCCAACTGGATTTATTTCTGTTCATCAGCATGCTGCCTTGCGGCAGTGTTTACCAGACAGCTGTCTAAATCTGCACTGTACTTCACCTTATGACAAAGAAGCTTTTGTTAGTACAATGCCATACTCTCAGACCTGTTAACTTCATCCAAAGAGACCCTAACAGGTCCAAATTTCAGTATAATTTTCACAAACAAGCCAAAGTCACCCAGAAAAGAAAACTGAATTTTATACATGGACTCCAGTACTCTCATGATGCCGACTAGTCTGTAATGTCAGCTCCCACTTCAATATAAATATAAGCTGTTATTTTATCAGCTGTTTCTGCTGAATTTCCTCTTGTTAAAAAAAACTGTCCCAAAAGCTTATTTTCCATTTGCAACTTTTGCTCTTTACCAGTACAAAAAGCCATTGTGTGCATTAGTATGGTATACTTCTGGTAGATCCCAACAATGGTACATTTCTGTATTAATCCATGTCACGTATCTGCCCCAAAAGGCATAAAACACAGTCACTCTTTTAAAGACTTCTGTCCGAAACAAAACAATTTAACTGCCTTAATGCTCTCAACAATAGTGCCTATGATTTTACTATAAATAACACCTAATTTATCATGGTCCTTTTCACCATAAGTGGAAGGCAATAACATGATGAAAATGAAGCATAATCCTCTGTGGGTTGCAGTAACATTACTGCCAAGAATTATACTTAAAAGGTAATAAAATTACTTTCTTTTTGTTTGTTTAATTAATACAGAGCAGATGCATTGTGTTAATACTCTTGACACACTGAGCTGTGTTTTACTGGACACAGCTGACAGTCTGGTTCCTTCAGTGTAGTGGAGTTTATTGAGATAGTTTGTTCATGTCCAATTACTTGTCCTTTTTATGAAAATAATGACATATTCTTAAATGAAATTGCACATTGTTAGAATGTCATGAACATCTTGTATGCTCTATATACTATGTACAATCTCATTGGTTCAACCCACTCACTTACCTTTTTGTTTCTTGCAGGAGGGACTGAGGATGCTGGTTTCCAGGGATCTGGAGTGTACAAACACTTTGTACATTCAGTTCTCATTCAAATTCATAGCAAAAGGTGTGTTTATTTTATTTTCCCCAGCCAATGATTCCACATAGAACCCTGGATTTTTACCCCCAAAACAAGTATGCTGATCCGGGACATCCTCCTGCTCGTTATGCCTGTCTCAGGAAAAAAAAAGTGCCCCGAATGATGAGATCTTTGTTCTGAGGATGGAACAGGTGCAAGAATAAGGTCTGCCGCTCCTGGATGCAGAAATGGTATGGCCAAAGGGCTGCCAAGTGCAAAATGGGCTGGTTGAAAGGTCCACCTTGGTTCTCTGGGATGTCCCAGTTGTTGTCTCACACACTTAACATCTTTAGACCTCATCTCCCGCCCACTCCCCTTGCTCATACATGCCAATTTATGCCAATCCATTCCCCCCATCCACCCCCATAGCCCGTTATAGCCCCTATTCAAACAGTGCCAAGTCATGATCCCCACATCCCATGGCTTCAAAGCCCCATGCCAACTTGATGCTAACTCATTGCTCCCCTTTGCCCATACATCTTTAATACCACCTCACCCAATATCCACCATGAGTTGACCTTGCTGAGATTAAATAAAATAATGTTCTAAGTATCCATTACAGACTTCACTATCTAAAAACACTCACATTCATGAAAGCCGATTTAATAGATTTAAATCTTCTCAATTAGTTAATCCCTTATAAAAACAATGATTTGTATTCATAAAGTTAGTAACATCCTTTGAGCTGCCTCCCACCCACCACCCCCACCCCAATGCAGTAATAATAGGTTGTGGAAAGTGGTCAAACAGTAACAATGCTATTTTAATGGCACATTAACCTATGTCAACAGTTATTAAAATATCAAGCACATACTTTTTCAACGTGCAGGCAATTTGAGCACATGGGTGGCACAGTAGCACAATGTAGCACTGCTGCCTCTTAGAGTCAGGGATCCGGGTTCTATTTCCAGCTGGGATCGCTGTCTGTGTGGAGATGCACGTTCTCCTGTGTATGCGTGGATTTCTTCTGGGTGCTCTCAATTTCCTTCCACAACGGTTAGGTGCATTGGCCATGCTAAATTCTCCCTCAGTGTATGTGAACAGGCACCCAGAGTGTGGCGAATAGGGGATTTTCACAGTAATTTCATTGCACTGTTAATGTAAGCTGACAATAATGTAAGTGACAATAATGAATGAATAGTTTTTTTTCAATTTTTAAATAGCAAGCTATTTAATACTTAAATAACTTCACAGCATCACAGTTCTACAGGCATTACCCACCCTTCATGAGCATTTACATCTACTTTAAAAATCTATAATTCATACGCTGCGAGATAAAACCCTTCCTTGTTCCTGCAAAAATGAGGCCTGTTTGAATTCAGCACTAGGTTCAAATGGTCCTGCTGAGTTCAGGTTTCCCACATGTGCGAGTCATATCCCCAACCTCCGCCTTGGTGGGAGGCACTGGATTCAGATCCCGCCTACCACTTTTAAAGGTTTTGGGAGTCTCCATGACTCTGTCAAAATCTAGGTCGCAGTGCATGTTGATTGGAACGTTTATTATTTATGTCGCCGAGAAACAAACAAGAACAATGGCAAACGTGTATAATAAATGCATGAAATGGAGCAGTAAATGTGGGATTTGTACAGTGGATCAGTGAACACCTGAAAGGGAAAGACAGATTTATGCTTTCAATGGATTTTGGTTGTTGTTGTGACTCAAAGAAAAGTTGAAAGATTCCACTCTAAAGACTATTTCCACAGCAATTTCTGTCCTGTTCTGAAGCCATTGGCTGTTTGCAAGGCTAATGTGGCACTGAGGTGCATTCTTGTACCTCACTTAACTCCCTGTCTTTCACATGGAGCCTAATACAACCTTATGCTAATCAATTGTGCAGGGCATTGCAGACGTGCCCAGAGGCCCCATGCATAGTATCATGGATGAATCCGAATAGCAACACCAGCTGAATTCCCCTCCCCCTTCTCCCAGGCCACAATATCCATTCTGTGATGCAGTGACACAGGGAGCCCGTCCTTATGTGATTATGTTCTTATGTTCTTACGTTCTTATTATGTTCTTATGATATCAGAAAGGTAGGATGTAATTTTGCATTCCTGACCTCTCATCCGATGAGATGAGTTTCTGAGTTGGGGCTGACAGAGAGGCATTGAGCAAGAATTAGATGTTGCCTCATAGGGACGTTGAGGCAGAGGATAACATTTGATGATGGCTCCCCCCAGGCTGCTTCCCTGTATATCCTAGTGACTTGATCAAAGCATTGATAGCAGCTTCCTATGACTGTTCACTAAGACAGAGTGAAAGGTAACCTCAGAAAGGGTGAGGAGAGAAAGTTAGAGCTTCCATGAGAGTACTGAGCACATGTGGCTATGAATAAAAGAAAATGCCCAACAGCATCCTCTGCAGTAATAGCAGGAGACATCTGAGAGCATCCAGGAAAATCTGTAAATATTGAAACAGTTCTAGTGACAAGCAAGTTAAAATGACAGAAGGATCATTTCAGCTGATAAAAAATTCAGCATTTGAACTCCTGAGCGGATTTCTTTATGATAACACACGGTCACTGTTCATATTATTAGTCCTTAAGAGAAAAGGAAGCATTCGTCTTGAATGCATGTTTGACAACAAGTTAATTAGTGGATTTTTTGGCCTCTGGTTAGAAAGAATTCTACCTCACAGATTGCACACAATTATTCCAAAGCACTACCACCAATGAATGTAATATTTCTGTAGAATTTGGATTAGCACAGTCAGAATGTGGCTCACCAATTTTAATTACATGTGTCATCTTGGGTTTTAGCCAGCCTCATCAATGGTGGATTGTTGTTGTTCTGTGTTTATATATAAATGAAGATCAAACAGAAATTCTTTTATATAAATTAAAGAGTTCGTGTGATTTCTAGATGCTGAATCCGTAAGTGGAGAAATATCCTGTCTGTTTCTATTTCCTCATGGAACGTTCAATTCTATTTGCAATCTGAAACATTTAATGCATTTCCAACAGTTGTAGTTGCATTTAATAATCTAAATGTAATCATTCGTTTGCTCCTATTTTATTGTATTTTAGCCCTCTCTTGATTTCTCTTCCTCCTGCAACACTCACAGATGATTTTTCTTATGGGACAGTGCTTATCTTTGGCTCAAACTTTCTCCTTTGCCATACAGACTAGTACAGAAAAGCACTACATTGAAAATTGCACAACCCTAACTTGGAGGAACTTGGAGATGTGACTGTCCAGGTCTTAGAATTATTGGCCTGGTGTAACACCTCTAATAGGTAGAGTGAGTCGGCAAGAACTGTCACTTTATATCCTGTTTATTCCACCCAGGCGTGATATATGAGAAGCTTATTCCACCTGATTGAGTTGATATTGACATGTGATATGTGCATCAAGGTCTCTGAAACCATTTTCTTGACATTGCAAAGAGGTAGGATTCTAGAATTTGTATGAAGACATGGAATATGCCCTCCTCATTAGGCTACTTGAGTTTATAACCGAGAGTCATGCAAATTTTATGATTGAAGGAGTGAAGTGGTCAGGTTGGTTACTGTGTCAAAAGCCAGTCTCCTGCATTTGCTAATTACATGTGACAAACTTCCTCCGCTCTTATGGGTCTTCTCAATAGGAGAATGACTGACATTTTAAGGTGTCAAACTAAGATTAAGCACAACTTTTTTTAAAAATGAAATTATTTTAGTTTTATGATATTTTGCATACATCTCATTTTGCATGAGATAATCAATAATGATTATCTCATTATCAGATCAGCCTTTGACTGAAATAATTTGATGACAATGTTATTGTTCCTAATCCTGTGTTTTGATTCAGGTGCCCCTGATCGGTCACATTCTGTTCTCCTACAGTATTCTATCAATGGTGGCATTACTTGGCATTTGATGGATGAATTCTACTTCCCTCAGACAACAGAAGTCCTCTTTATTAATGTCCCCTTACCACACACAGCCCAGACCAATGCAACTCGATTCCGCCTCTGGCAACCCCACAATGAAGGTAACAAGCTGAAATTATGTTTAAACTAATGCTATTGTTAAATAGCTTTTGGAGTCCTTTGGAGAATTTCATTTGCATTTTTAATATAAATTAATTCAATCAAATTTTCAAAGTTTATAGAATCGCTGTTTGATTTCAAATATAAATGCATACACCATTTGATATTCTGTTGTACTATACTGTGTAATGTTTTATGTTTGATGTTGAACACATTGAAGGATTACAGACAATCTTATTCTATTAATGGAGCTTTTAATACATCTTATCCTCATTGCCAACAATAAATGATCTGCGGTCGGCAAACAGAACAGACAAATGCAGAGCAAAGCTCACTTGATTCTGTCTCACTATTGTCAGTGCCAACCTCCGAAAGCCACCCTGTGACATTTCCATTAATCATACCAGTGACCCGACTGAAATCAGAAATTCACATTGTACAGAATTGTTTGTTGAAACTGTGTAATTGTTCACTAAAGAACATGAAGACACTGCAAGTCAGACTCAACTCAGCTCTGCATTTAGTCATGCATAAAATTGACTCTATCCTGTACTAAATAGGCACATTATAACATAACCCTATATTGACACCTTCAGAGACAGAAAGCAACTAATGGTAGTATTAGCAGCAGTGTAACCTTCTAACCAGTCAGCCCCTCATTCCTTGTAGTGCTAGGAAGCAAATGAGCCACCTCCTCAATTCAGTAAATAATATTAAATTTATTTTTAAACACGACAGTCTGATTTCTAGATTCTTCAACTGACATTGAAAATGATAAAGCTCAATATTGTTCCTTGATCTTGTGTAATATCTTTCATTTTGACCACTGATTAAAAATAAATAAGATTATTTAAAGATTATTTAAAGCAACACCAATTTGTACTATTTCATCTTTTTTAGCTTTATCCTTTGATTCTAATGGTTATTCTGTGATAAACTGTGCAATGTTAGATTGGAATTAAATCCAGATTTTGTATCAGCTTTTAAGAATCTTTAAAAAAGTGCTGAATGAAATGGTCTTATTTTTATGGAAATATAGATTCACACAAGATGATGAGTAGAAATAGAGATAGTTATGCTCCAATACACAACTGCAAATTTGTGCAGAATGAAAGTTGGATTTGGAATTATGTTGCACAATAAACAGTTTGTTTGACTGCTGAGAAACTGAAGCCAAATTAATTCTGATTTTCCGTTCAATAACAAAGGGAAAAAGGAAGAAATCTGGATCATTGATGACCTCATTATTGATGGGAACAATCAGAAAAATCCTGGCGTTTTGTTGGAAACATTTGACTTTGGGCCCAAAGAAGACAACTGGTTATTCTATCCCGGTGGCAATATTGGCCTCTATTGTCCCTATGTATCAAAAGCAGCCACGTAAGAAGAAATCTTTTCCTGTTGATGAGGATATTGGTCTGTAACTATGTACAATAATGAAAAGGTTTAACAACTTGACAGCCAGATCCTAAACACTGGAAAGTCTTTCCTAAACCTCTCTGTCTCTCCAATCTCTTTCCTCTTTTAAGGCACTTTTTAAAATTACCTCTTTTACCAAACTTTTGGTCATCTACCTTAATATCTCCTTAAATGGCTCACTGTCAAATTTTGTCAGATTACATTCCTGTGAAGTGCCAGGAGATGTTACCATCTGTTAATGACAATATATAATAACAAGTTGTTATTGTTGATGATTAAGGTTGATTTATTTAATGTGACTATTCCAGAATTGTTGTTCAGCATAACATCCTTAACAAAAAGTAATTCTTCAGCAAATTATATCCAGTTACTAAATGATCTATTGTATGTTGGTTCTCTCAGTAATAGGAACACTAGTGAACTATCACATCATAGTTGATACCTTGGTACACCAAGTTCTTTTAATAAGTAATTTGTGTCTGGCTCCCTTTACAAAATATTTTAGCAACTGGCCACAGAATATACTGAGTTTTCTCAAGCACTTAGCAGTTAAACCAGTGGTGTGAACGTACATTTGATCATTTGAATTAGGAGCAGGAGCAGGGCACTTATCCCTTCGAGCCTGCTCCACCCATCAATAAGATCGTGGCTGAACTGTCAGAAACTCCAAGGTATTTTATGAAGTTAGCCTAAACCCTAACTTTACATTTGATTTGGTAATAAGTTGTTTCACTGTAGGTATGATTCAAGTAACTCACTTGGAAGCTTTTATCAAAACAAATCTTATTTAAGAGTACAGAATATAACAAAAAGAGTGAACAGAGTTTTTGCAAATTAAGATGCTTAAACATGACAAAATACAATTTTTAGCAGCTAGCTATCTCCATCAATATCCCCCATAGACATCCTTCCTTTAGAACCAGATGGCACAGAAACCAAAGATGCTTCATAGGTACCAGATTTCCAGCGTTTTGACACTTCTGGAGAGTGACCCAAACAGACATCTGTCTTCTAATTCTCATGCAGCAACTTCCAGAGAAAACTTCACCCCCAAACAGTACAATTCTAGCAAAAAGGGCTTATTTTTGTTAGATTCCAGTCTCTATTACAGACAAAGCAAGAGGTACAGAGACAGCAACCTGCTTTGAGTTCTCTGTGAAACCCTAGCTGAACCAGTCATATGACCTCACCTATCAATCAACATAATCAAGCCCTACTCTGCAATCCCAGGGGAAAACACAAAACAATAGACCCTGTGTTAATTCAGATCAAAACAGATACTGCATCAGTGACAATACAGTGCTGCTGGATCCAGACAAAAATGTCTCCGTTAAAATAGAAGGGACTAGTAAATATTCAGCACAGAAGCTTGACTAAAATACATTTCTTAAAGGCACAATATTGTCATAACTGATTGACCTTAACCCCACATTCCTGCCCCCGCCTCCTTCAATAGTCTTTAAAGGGAACTCTTGAAAGGAAAGTTGTAATTATCTTTTTATTGTGATGAAACCAGCAGGAGAAGGAGTCTTCCTTTCAATTCCACATAAAAAAGTTTTTTTTAAGTGCTAAGCAGGATTATTAGATCATTGCTCCTAGTTTTGCACAATATTGTTTACTCTCAATTAGCAGTGTCACAGTGGCTGTATCCTTTCTGTATAGATTCAGTCATTTGATTTATTTGTTAGTGTGCAGCTTTAATATTTCGGCTTTGTTTTCCCATTGTCCAGGGAGGAAAATTCTGCCATAGTGTTCGTGTCGAATGTAGTTGGGGAGCATTCCATCACTACACGTGATCTAGATGTTAATGAGAATACCATTGTTCAATTTGAGGTAACGACAGTTTAATATATTAACCTCTGCCTCGGGCTATTAAATTCACCCCCTTTTTCCCCACATCACAGCTTTCAGGATACGACAGCACAGGGTGAAATCATGGCTTTGAAATTTAGCGGTGCAAAGCCCATTTTTACGAACACGCAGCACGTTATTTAAATCAAGCTCCTAGGTGTCATGCTGGAGACGTTTCCAATTTACAAACACCCTAAGGCTTCACTTGCCTCATGCAGAATTCGCATAGCACAACATACCTAATCCCAAGAAGGAACATATTAGGACTGGTAGTAATCTAAAACAGGATTTCTGTTCATTATCCAGGACGCACCGTCATACTTTCTCTATTTTACCAGTGCAAATGAAACACGCTTGAAGACATAGAGAATAAAAGGATCTGCTTTTCAGAGCAACCAGGAACAAAGCCCAAAAAAATCTGGAGTGAAATGAATCAACCCAAAGATGTAACAGAAGCATTAATCCATTTAAAACAGGATAGTTAATACCTGTTATAAAAAAAAACAAACAAATAAAGCATCATTCTGCTATTATTACCAATTTGTGGGTTTAAACTGATACATTTATAACATTAGATATAAACAGTAATGAATACTACATATGTATGTATGCATGTATATTTTAGCCTGGCAACAACACAGGTGGGAGAGATTTAATAATAAAAGCTGGGGCAATTTCAATTAAAATTTGAAATTTCAATTTGTATTTGTTGAGCAAAACCTTTTTGAACTCCAATTGAAAAAAGTTTGAGAGTAATTGTTCAAGGCTCACCATACAACTACAGTGTAATGCAAGATCTTTCTTTTTTTTAATTCATAAGAACATAAGAAATAGGAGCAGGAGTAGGCCATCTAGCCCTTCGAGCCTGCCCCGCCATTCAATAAGATCATGGCTGATCTGTCGCTGCTCAGTTCCACTTTCTCGCTTTCTCCCCATAACCCTTAATCCCCTCTCTTATCAAAAACCCATCAACCCGCGTCTTAAAAATATTGAGCGAGGCAGCCTCCACCACTTCAACGGGCAGAGAATTCCAGAGATTCATTCATGGGACATGGGCGTCACTGGCTGACCAGCATTTATTGCCCATCCATAGTTGCCCTTGTTCAGAGAGAGTTGAGAGTCAACCACATTGCTGTGGCTCTGGAGTCACATGTAGGCAAGGATGGCAGATTTCCTTCCCTAAAGGGACATTAGTGAACCAGATGGATTTTTCTGACAATTAACAATGATTTCATGGTCATCAGTAGATTCTTAATTCCAGATATTTTTTATTGAATTCAAATTCCACCATTTGTTATAGTAGGATTTGAATCTGGGTCCCCAGAACAATAGCTGAATTTCTAGATTAATAATCTAGTGATAATACCACTAGGCCATCGCCTCCCCTGTGAACAAAAATGTAAATTTAAAACTATTTCCGATAACGCTGCTTATTTCTGTTTCATTTCAGATCAACGTTGGATGCAATACAGACAGTTCAGCTTCAGATCCTATTAGGTTGGAGTTTTCACGGGACTTTGGAGCCACATGGCACTTACTTTTGCCACTCTGCTACAGTAGTGGCCACATCAGTGCTCTCTGTTCTACTGAACTCCATCCCAGCAGCACATACTATGCTGGAACCACCCAGGGTTGGAAGAGAGAGGTAATCCACTTTGGCAGGCTCCATCTGTGTGGGTGAGTTCCTATTTCAGAACATAAATGTGATTCTTCTTTTCACACACTTGGACTGGTTATTTTAGGACTCAAAAGTGTCAATCCATTATTAATTGGACTCAACCAGAATGGAGAGATTCAAGAAAGATAGAACATGCGGGAGACTCCTTAAAACTGAGGATGATATAGAGGAAGTGTTTTCACTTGCAGAGGAGACCAGAGCTATGGCCCATCAATCTAAGATAATCAAAGATAAATCCAAGATGGAATTCAGGAGAAACAAAGGACTGATTAGAATATATAATCTTGCAACCACCAGATGAATAGAATAGATGCAGAGTGGGGAATGGCTATGTAAACAATAAGGAAGAAAGGAATGGAACAATGAGCTAAGAAGGGTTGGATGAGGCTTATGTAGAGTATAAAAAATAGTATGTTCCTGTTGGACCAATTGGTCAATCTCTGTACTTTAAATACTGTATAAATTCTCCACAACAATACTATATATCACAGCATATAAGGTAACCCCATCTTTTCAGCCTCAAAATAGTGTTTTTGCATATACTCAGCATCCCCACTTCCAGCTATATTCACATTAGTAGTCAGCCTTAATTTTTCAGAGATCAGGTGTTGACTTTAAAGGGCGCCCTGATGTCAAAGTGAAATTGAAGATCCCCCCCTCCCTCACCCCTATTTGAAGGCATGTTCCCTCCCCCCGCCATAACTCACTGGTATTGGGATCCTCCCAATGGGTCCCCCTTCATGTTCCCTCCTTCGTGCCTCACTACCCTCAAGCCCTGCCATCTGGCACCCTAGCAGTGCCTAGCACACAGGGAGGCACTGCCCAGCAATGATCCCGACTGCCCAGGGACTTCAGTGGCCTCCAAGCTCTTTGGCGTGGCCATTAGACCTGGTGTCTGTTCATGGAGACCAATAGTAATTCGCAAGGGGTTCCCACTGTGCCCGAGGGTCGGAGAATCCTGGTAGCAGAAAGAATCTGGCTTGAAATTGACTAAGCATTGAAACTATTCTAATAATTCTTGCAAACTTCAGAGCATGGGAGCTGGGAGAATTCCAAAGCCTGCACCAAACTCGCTTATCTCCTCCTGTGCCATTCTTCAATTCCTCGTGGCCCTTATGTGATCTGAATCAGATTTTTATTCATTTAGGGGATGCGGGCAACATTGGCTGGGCCAACATTTATTGCCCATCCCTAATTGCCCTCCATTTCAGTAGATCTTTGAGAGCCAACCACATTACTTGGATTTGGATTTAGATGTATATCAGACCACTATGGCACCATGCCATAGGTAAAAATAGTGACAGGTAAGGTGCTGCCAAAAGAAATAGGCCACTGCTTCAGTCTGGACATCAATACGTAAAGGAGTTCTTTACAACCCACACATACAGATTGTAGTAATTGATCAAAGAATCCCAGAATTGTTATAGCGCAGAAGAAGGCCATTTGGCTCATCATTTCTGTATTGGCTGTTCAAACGAGCATTATGACTTCATGCCATTCTCCTGGTTTTCTCCTTATAACCTTACACATTGTTTCTATTCAAATAAATTACCTAGTACCTCGATTGAACCTGCCTCCACCACACTTCCAGACAGTGCATTCTAGACCTGAACCATATGCTGTGTAAAGAAGCTTTTTTTTAAATCATATTTGCTTGTTTTGCAAACAGAAGATCTATGGCTCGCTTCACAAACTGATTTTCAAATTCAATTGCACCAGTGCAGCTGATTTTTTTTTGAACAAAGTCTTTTTGTTTTGTCTCCTATGGTAAGATAATCTCAGAAAGAAATCTCACAACACCAGCTTAAAGTCCAACAAATTTTCTTCTTGGAGATCCTTCCCCCTTGGTGTTGTGAGGTTTCTTTCTGTTTTACCCCAGTCCAATGCCGGCATCTCCATAGCAAGATAATCTCCAGAAAAGCAGCTTTATTGATTCTTTTAAGTTTATTTTTGTACAGCTTGTTTGATGGATGTGCTTCTTGTGCTTACAGATCTGTGAGGTTTCGGTGGTACCAAGGCTTCTACAGGTCAGGTACACAACCAGTGACTTGGGCCATTGATAATGTTTACATTGGACCACAGTGTGAGGAGATGTGTAACGGACATGGCAGTTGTGTCAGTGGAACCCAATGTATTTGTGACTCTCGCTATTCTGGATCCACCTGTAAAATCAGCTCCAAGAACCCAGATTTCTTGAAGGGAGACTTTAAAGGTATGTTGAAAATATATATTTATAGGTTGATGAAACATGGATTGAAGGAAGTGGCTTGAAGCAGTAACAGTGGGCGTGGACAGTAAATGCCATTTTTTTTGCTGGTATCTTGATTACAAGCATTCTAGTGTATTTCATGTTGAACAGGGAATATGAAGGTGTTTAAAACAGGGTGAAAGATTTGTTTCATTTACTCATTGCTGGGGTCACCTGTTTGACATTCATTCATTTATTTGTAGCTGTTCACTTGGATTTCCACCTGTTTGCTCACCAACCCTTGGCTTTCTGGTCCATTAAAGTGAATGAGTGGAAAATCACAGGCCTAGTTTGAGTTGCGGAAGTTAGGCCCATTTGTGGAATCTGGATATTTACGTCACTCTAATTTCCACTCTGTCAATAAGATCATTAGAATTGGTGGAGTGAGGGGAGAATGCTAAATCCCTATGCCCTAGACATCATGGTATGGTGCCTGCTGGATTAGCTAGTGTTTACCTGTCAATTTTGTATGCTTCTGTGGTTCAATAGAATTACTTGTATTTATAAGGCCCGCCATCATAGCATCATATCCTTCCAAATGTTTCATGCAGTGAATTACTATTATCAATATGGCGCCCGTTACCAAGCAAACATGATAACCAATTTTCACCAGTAATAGTCCACAAATGAGTACAAGATTACATTGATTACCTTCTCAAGGGCAATTAGGGATGGGCAATAAATTCTGGCCTAACCAGCGACACCCACATCTCATTAATGAATGTAAAAGACAAATGGCCAATCATTCTCCTTTTTGGATTTAATAGTTTTGGGAGACAAGAACGTTGGCCAGGAGTCCTCGCCGTTTGAGTTGTGCCATGAGTTTTTCAACCTGCACCCAAATTTTTCTCCCAAATCACAAAACCTCCAACAATGCAGCAACCTCCAGTGCTTTACTATTGTACCCAAACATTGGATCGGAGGCTTAAACCCATAAAACTTTGACCCAGTGACAATAATGCTACATCTGAACAAGGCCAACTGCCAATCACCATTAAAAATGTCTGGGATTATCATAGCATCTACTAGAGCTACAATCATTGGTTAGCTTGAAATATTGGTCTCCCATAGTGCAAATGAGTTAAATTGTGACTCTGTCTGTTCTCTCAGATGGATGTGAAAAACTTCATGGCACAACTTTAAAGAGGAGCAGAGGAATTATCCAATATTTATCTCTCAATCGATATCTGCTTATTATCATATGCTGTTTGCTGCATGCATATTGGCTGCCACACTTCCTATATGGCAAAAGTAACTACACTTCAAACATCTCCACTGGCTGTAAAGCACTTTCTGACATCTAGTGGTTGTGAAAGACTCTATATAAATGCAAAATTTATCTTTTACTGATTGAGTAATCTAAGTGGGGGGTAGAGTGTGAATAGTAATTGAACAAGTTCTGAATGATCCATTTTAAATTAAATTTATTATTGTTTCAGTTCAAGAAAATCCAAAGGATAAAAGTTTAAAATCTCAAATATATGAAAATAATAAGTTTGTTATCTTCTGTGCAACAATCTCTTGTAATTATAATCCACACTGGCTAAAAAAAAGGTCAATTGTCAAGGCAACTACTTTAACGCATTGTTTATGTTTCAAACCTGTGACAGCTGGTTTCACTTGCTAAACTTGACTCACTTTCATTTTCAGGCCCAATAGATCCAGAGAAATTTTTAGTGGTCAGCGGTGGAAAACCTTCCAGGAAATGCGGCTTAATGTCCAGTGGAAACAGTCTCTTCTTCAGTGAAGAGGGATTACGCATGCTGATGACTGTGGATATGGATTTATCACATGCAAGGTATTTGTAATACGTTTAATCATTGACCCTTGTTCACCAATTACTTGAAGTCTTTTGTAAAAATAGCTCCCCTTGCCTGAATGATTGCTGCTCCAACAATACTCAAGAAGCTTGACAGCATCCAAGACATAGCAGCGTGCTTGATTGGCACCCCTTACACAAACATTCACTCCCTCCATCACTGACATACAGCAGCAGCAGCGTATACCATCTGCAAGATGCCCTGCAGGAATTCACCAAGGCTGCTTCCAAACTCTTTACCATTACTATCTAGAAGGACGAGGACAGCAGATACATGGGAACACCACCACCATGGAAATTCTCCTCCAAGCCTTCCTGATTTGGAAATAAAGGCAAAATATAGATGCTGGAATCTGAAACAAAAACAGAAAAATGCTGGAAAATCTCAGTAGGTCTGACAGCATCTGTGGAGAGAGAATAGAGCCAACTTTTCGAATCTGGCTGATGTTTCATCACTTCATGACGAAAGATGAAAAGATTTTGCTGTTCCTTCACTGTTGCTGGATCAAAATCCCAGAACTCCCTCCCAAACAGCATTGTGGATGTACCTACACCATATGGACCACAGCAGTTCAAGAAGGTAGCTTACCACCACCCCCTTCTCAAGGGCAGTTAGGGATAGGCAATGAATGCTGGCCTCGCCAGCAAAGCTGACATCCCTCAAATTGATTATTTTTTAAATGCTTTCCAAAAAAAATTTGATATAAAATAATTTTTGACTGAAATAAAGTGTAAATGAGAACAGTTCATTCAGGCAAAAGAGCTCACTCTTTAGCTCTCTGTACAGGTTTAACTAAAGAATTTGCGTCTCCCTTCTGTTCACGCAGACTGCAGTGTCCTCATACTAATCCATCCATTGATGTTTCGTTTGAAGCTGTATTCAATGCACCAAGAAACAGCCAATTTTAAATGTGGAATAATTACTTCCCAAGTCAGCTTTAACTTTAGCTCCCCTTCACGTAATGGTTCCTAAACTCAGCATATCAATGTTTGCATTTTTCTTTTCTCCTTTTATCTTCACCACCCTCCCACCGTTGACCCTGAGTTTCAAGCACAGATTTTAAAATGTTTGTTGTCTTCCTCTTTCATCGTATGAGGTGCAGAAATATTAGTTTTTTTATTTCTTTTGCATCATGTGTTTTTGGCATTAATCACTAAATGTTTTTAAAAAAAATCATCATCCTCCGCTCATCACTTCCCAAGGTGCTGATTTTAAAAATATAGGAATCATCCTAGGGATGAATTATTTCACACAAATCAGTGAGCTCAGGTAACCGTGTTGGGTTGTCATGTTGAGAAGATAAGAGGAATTCCATGCATCTTTTTTCCATATAATTCCTAAGAAACAAGGTTTCAACTCTCTGCGTGCCAGAGCATCCTTTAATGTCTTGTCAGTTAAGAGTCCAATATCCCCTCCCTGAGGTGCTGGGGCGACTACAAATTTGAGACCTGATGGCTGGTACATACAAATATTAGAGACTGAAGCTGAGTACACATGTACTTCCCAATGCTTTTCACAGCATGGCACTGTCAATCCTCCTTTCACTCAGACCTGTGGGATTACGGATGTGCTGTTAATGAGCTCTCATTACGAAAGTAGAGGAGCTTTTGGAAAGTCAGAATTGTCAGTGACTAAAAGAATATACTTCAGTATTACAAAGTACACAGGGGCATCTATGGACAGTTCTCAGATAACACAACAGAATCTTCAAACGATCCAGATTAAAGTGGCAGTTCCACTTCTTCTGCTGAATATGCAGAATATCCTTCAAAACATTTGTACATATAAAAAGTGTTGCATTGGTGTCTGTCAGTCATACTTCAGACATCACAACACGCACCACATTTAAAACGTCAGAAGTACTAAAAACACCAAGTTATTTTCTGCCTATTTCGACCTTGAAAGCCAAGAAGTTGGTTATTTGTAAACAGCTACCACGGTACAGGAACTGCCCTCAGCAACTTGCCTCTAATTGACCTTGGATGATCACAATTTAGATCACTGCCCCCGCACCCCACAAACCCTAGGAAGTACCTATGCAATGGGCTTAGCAGAAGAGCCAGTGTTCTTGTGATCCAAATAGCCAAAGTTCACGGGGCAGATCCACATGTCTGCTAGGAACACCAGAATTTTGGAAAGTTGCCAGATAAAATCACATCCCATTCACAGCGTGTTGCAACAGCAACATTATCGGCGCCACTTACCCATCACTCAAAAAAAGACCTGGTTTTAAATTGCCTCGTACAGTTCTGGTGTCTTTATCTGCATTTGGATATATTCATGGGTTGGAAACGGCACTAAACAAATGGCCAGGTTCAATATGCCATGCTGTATCTGGATAAGTAGACAAGTTGGTGATTCAGCACATATTCATACTACATGAACAATCTCTTTACTTGATGGTGTGTAGGGACCCTGAGGAAAAGATGTTTTAAGATTGGTCTTGCGAAGTTGGCGTATGGATTTACTTTTTTATACAAATGGTTAGGATTTGGAATGCACTGCATTCCAAATTTAAGGTGGTGGAAACAGATTTAGTAGTAACTTTAAAAAGGAAATTGAATAAATACTGTAAGGGAAAAAAACAATTGCAGGGATTTGGAGCAAGATCAAGGAAGTGGACATTATTAAATTGTTCTCCTAAAGCGTTGATCCAGTGTGAATGAGCTAAATGGCCTCCTGTGCCATCCTATTTTATAACTTAATGAAATGTCAGATGATAGTTTTATTAGTTTTATTTCCTATTATTTCTGTATTCAGGTTTGTCCAGTTCTTCCTGAGACTGGGTTGTGGGAAAGCATCCCCAGACCCCAGGAGCCAACCTATGCTTTTACAGTACTCACTGAACGGGGGCCTCAGCTGGGGCGTTCTCCAGGAATTCCTCTTCAGCAACTCAAGCAATGTGGGTCGATACATTGCACTTGAGATCCCACTCAAGGCTCGGTCCTCTTCCACCCGTCTGCGTTGGTGGCAGCCATCTGAAGATGGGCATTTTTATAGTCCCTGGGCCATCGATGAGGTGAGACTTCGCATCTAAAAATCACTGCTCAGAGAATTGTGGCAAACAGATGTGGACAAGGGTTTTAGTCTAAATGTTGTGAGAAATTAGGTAGTTGCTCATTACCCATAAGGATAAGGAGAATAAATAATAGCCAGAATTTCTGCTCTTGAAGGCTACTCAATGACCGCTTTTATTAAGGGGCTGATAATGTTATTGGTCTAGTAATCCAGAGACCTGAATTAATATTCTGGAGACTCGCTTCAAATCCCAACATAGCTGCTGGAGGAATTTAAATTCAATTAATTATTTTCTGAAACTCACTTACGAGATGTAGCCATCACGAGCTGGGGTATTATTTATTGCTCATCCCTAATTTCCCTTATGAAGATGGTGAGCTGCCTTCTTGAACTGTTGCAATCCCTTTGGTGTAGATGCACCGCAATGCTGGTAGGGAGGGAGTTCGAGGATTTTCACCCAGTGACAATGAAGGAATGGCGTTATATTTCCAAGTCAGGATGGTGAGTGACTGGCAGGGGAACTTCCAGGTGGTGGCGTTCCCATGTGTCTGCAGCTCTTGTCCTTTTAGATGGTAGTGGTCATGGGTTTGGAAGGTGCTATCTAAGAAACCTGGCCAAGCTTCTGCGTGCATCTTGTAAATTGTACACACTGCTGTCACTGTTTGTCGGTAGTGGAGGAAGTGAATTGTTGTGGATGTGTCGCTTAAGAGGGCTGCTTTTCCCTGGATGGTGCTAAGCTTCTTGATGTTGTTGGAACTGCACTCATTCAAGCAAGGGGAGAGTATTCCATCTCACTCCTGACTTATGCCTTGTAGATGGTGGACAGGCTTTGGGGAGTCAGTAGATGAGTTACTAGCTGTAGGATTCCAAGCCTCTGACATAGTCCTGTAGTCACAGTACTTTCCACCTGACAGCCCAAACCTGGTTATTATCCAAGTCATTCTGCATTAGGACATGGACTGCTTCAATATCTGATGAGTTGCGAATGGTGCTGAACATTGTACAATCATCAGCAAACATTCCACTTTTAAAATACCTACAATGTAAAAGGAGTCCATTTGGCCCATCAAATCTGCACCAACCCTTCAATGCGGTTAATTGGCCAGGTGGGATTTCTCCTGCTTTTATTGCACAGGACATATCTGAGCAATGTTCCATATTGCCAGGTAGATGCCAGTGTTGGATCAGAAACTAAACAAGGGTTATTGGGAAAGGGTAGGAAAGTGGATGTGAGGAATGTCAGATCAGCCATGATCCTGTTGAATGATGGAGCAGGCTCGAGGGGCCAAACAGCCTACTCCTGTTCCCATTTCTTATGGTGTAGCCAGATTATGCTAAAAAAAATCTGTTTATTCTTCAGGAAATCTCACCTCCTTCCCCAGCCCCTAGTTTCACAACAATGTGGTTTACCTCTCAAAGGGTTAAGTATGTTATTCAATTGTATCAAACTGCACCAGAAAACTTGAAGAAGGGAAAAAACTGGATAGACCAGCTGGTACTGACCTGGGAATTTGAAAGCCGCAGTCTCCTCTGTCAATCCTGTAAAGTTATACCAAAATTGGGAGAACTGTCTCACAGACTAGTCAAGCAATGGCCTGAGTCATAGTCACCTCATCATACCTTACAGCCTCTGTCTCAGATTGGGCCTGGGTAGGATTGTCATCGGTGCAGACTCAATGTGTTGAATGGACTCCTTCTGCAATGTAGAGATTCTATGAAGTTAGGCTGAATGTTTTTAGCACAATGTCTTGCCTCAATGATATTATTTCTTTGTGTCTAATTTTTTTCCTCTTTGCTCTTCTGTCTCTTCAAAAAAAAATCAGATTGTGATTGGGGGGAGCATTACTGGTAACACAGTGATTGAAGATAACTTCAATACATTGGATAACAGGAAGTGGCTGCTCCACCCAGGAGGCACAAAGATGCCTGTCTGTGGCTCGAATGGGGATGCCTTGGTATTCATTGAGAAGGCTTACACCCGTTACGTTATCTCCACTGATGTGGTGGTAAATGAGGACTCTTTCCTGCAGTTTGATTTTGCTGCTTCCTGCTCTGTCACAGACTCTTGTTATGGTAAGTGATTCTTTGATTCAAAGAATTCAGGCCCCAAGATTCTTGGGGCTCTGCTTAGCTGGGATGGGCTGGGCTGGAACCCTGACCTACCCAAGCCTGAAGGTGCTGGGCTGGATTTTTGTCTTTAGCTCAGGAATCTCAAGCCGGGCCATTTGTTGATGTCATGTTTGCAAGTTCTGCCTATGTAATTTTCACCCTAAGGGATTCGGGGGTAGTCTGGAGTTACACTACTGCCTCCACATGCATGCCTGAGATGGGAATAGAGTTGACTAGCCCTCGTCTTTCTTGGCTCAACCCAATCCCTCATGCCCCACTCCATAATGCATCATATCACCCCTGCCACTTTCATGCCTCGTCCATACACACTCACCTAGTATCCACCATGGATAGAACTTGTGAGCTCTCTAATATCATTAGCAAGTCCTTGAAATGCTCGTGAAATAACAAAGTATACAAGCATCCATTCCAACTCCCCTTAAGTGCTCAAAATAGAGCCATTCAAAAATATCTTCAAAAAGCTTTAATATTATCAGCTGTTCAAAGAAATCTCAGTCTAACAAAGTGCTCCACGCTATCCTTGGCTGTATTATGTAGAAAATAGAAGCAGGCATAGGCCTTTTGGCTCTTCAAGCCTGCTCCATCATTCATTTTGATCATGGCTGATCATCAAATTTAGTATCCAGATCCTCTATCCTGCTTTCTCCCCACACTGCTTGATTCCATTAGCCCCAAGAGCTGTGTTTAATTTCTTCTTGAAATAAATAGATTTTGAACAGCTGTAACAACTCAAGACTGGGCAACATGAGGCACTGTGGGCCACCAACCACAATCTGTAACCTCATGGCCTGGCATACCTCATACTCTATCATTACTACCAAGCTAGAGGATCTGCTTCAATGGAGAGTGCACGAGGGCATTCCAGGAGCAACACCAGCCATATCTAAAAATGAGGTGTAAACCTGCCGAAGCTACAAAACAAGAGTACTTGCATGCCAATCAGCATAAGCAGCAAGTCACAGATAAAGCTAAGCGATCCCTCAACCAACAGATTAGCTCTAAGTTCTGCAGTCCCACCATATACACGGTAGCACAGTGGTTAGCACTGCTGCTTCACAGCTCCAGGAACCTGGGTTCAATTCCCGGCTTGGGCCACTGTCTGTTTGGAGTTTGCACATTCTCCTTGTTTCTGCATGATTTTCCTCCGGTGCTCTGGTTTCCTCCCACAGTCCAAAGATGTGCGGGTTAGGTTGATTGGCCATGCTAAAATTGCCCCTTAGTGTCCTGAGATGTGTAGGTTAGAGGGATTAGTGGGTAAAATGTGTAGGGATATGGGGGTAGGGCCTGGGTGGGATTGTGGTTGGTGCAGAATGGCCGAATGGCCTCTTTCTGTACTGTAGGGTTTCTATGATTCTATGATGACAGTTGTGAATGGTGGTGCACAGTTATGTGTACAAACAACCCCTGCTGGAGTAAATCCATGAGTGGATTTGGAACTCAACAGACATGCATTATGAGTTTTCATTGCATAACTAAATAAACAATCCCTCTAGAGCTCAACAAAATGGAGTTTTTCAAGTTTATCTGCTTCTTTTTAAAAATCCAAGAGATGGTCTTTCAATCAAAGAAGTCACGCACCTGTTCAGCCACTTTAAGTTCAATAGTAGTCTCAATTTCAAATCAATGTAAAAAAAAAACTCAAAACACGGAGTCCAGATGACATATCAGTATTAGATTCTGAATACTGTTGAATGCAGAAGAGCACTTTATCTACTGAATAAAATACTCTAATGCATCTGAACATTTATACAACATTGGCCAAATTAATGATGACTTATCTTTTAAGAACTGAGCCCTATAGTCAAATACTGCATTATAAACACACAAATTATCATGCAGCATAATGTTCAAAATTAGTCAGTCCCTTTAAGCTTATCTGTCAAATGATTCAAATGATTTCTGACCCCACATCAGGTTTCCTCCAAAATGTATAAACTGACTGAGCTGATGTGTTTCACACTGACTCCAGGAATGCAAAATATAGCCCTTTCTAGATTTCACGTTGCCTCTCTGTGACTTGTTTGGTGAATCTAGGATCATAGAATTAATCCTATAAAATATGTACAACATTCAACCCTGATATCTTAAAGCTCAGCAACTCTGAGACTCATGCCAGCCATGGAAGAGGAAATCAAATTCAGCATATACTAATATAGGTTCATATTTGCTCTATCCAAGAGTTAGAATAAAGTTATTAACATATTCATGGATATGTTAGATCTGGCTCTACGACAGTCGCTATGGACAGGTTTCACTTATTCCTCTTTTTATGGAGTCATATAGTGTACGACTATTGACTATTTTGTCAGCAAATTTATTAATCAGTAGTGATCTACAAAATATGGTATCCAGTAAATTGGGCATTAAATAAAAGATGGCCGATCTGTTTAGAAAGGCCATTCCTCCCCCAGGTGGTGTACAGCCTTTGCTATTGTAGCATCTATCACACAATATAAAAGCTAATTCAGCACTCCCTCAGCAGGGAGCTGTGTTTGCAGGGAACAATTTTGAGCCAATCGTTTTCCATTCATTGACATCAAAGGATGAAACGTCATGGGTTGTACTCCCGCAAATTCAGACAGCACATCCCTGCGAGTGCCACACCTTAACTGGGAGGGGGAATCAGCCTTTTAATCTTCTCAGGAAAAGTTCAGAATTATTCCCCAATCTCCAAAGCTAATCAAGGAAATCTCTCAAGTATTCATCCATTCCCAACCCAATTCCCAACTAGAAAACAACGGAGCAGATTAGTCAGTCAAGTTGGTAGTTTTACTTTACACATTGCCATCAGCTCTTGAAAACCCTTTGTGAATATTAAATTATAACTATAGTCTAGGTTCGTTGCCAAGTCTTCCAGCAAAATAAAATCCTTTGACAGACGCCCCACAGCTAATTAGGGGTGACACGGTGGCACAGTGGTTAGTACTGCTGCCTCACAGCGCCAGTTGCCTGAGTTCAATTCCCGGTTTGGGTCACTGTCTATGTGGAGTTTGCATGTTCTCCCCGCGTCTGCGTGGGTTTCCTCTGGGTGCTCCAGTTTCCTCCCACAGTCCAAAGATGAGTGGGTTAGGTGGATCAGCCATGCTAAATTGCCCCTTCGTGTCAGGGGGCTAGCTAGAATAAATGTTTGGGATTATGGGGATTGGGCCTGGGTGGAATTGTGATGCAGTCTTGATGGACCGAATGGCCTCCTTCTGCAGTGTAGGGTTCTATGATTCTATGATAATTTCAAGCTCTATCCCATAGGTGATTGAGTTACATCATGCTGAGAGTTACATGGGCACTGGAAGGTAAATGCAGCGGCTCCTTACTAGTTTATTTATTTAATTTTGGCTGTGGTGGGGAAATTGGTCAGGTGGGTGCCATTTTTATTCAGGCATTCTTTCAACAGAAAGGATTAGCAACAAAATGGTGATATCTACAAGATTGGTATCTATCTTCAAGTGGAGGCTCAGGAAGGACAATGGCCGGTTAGAAGCTCAATGGGTCAGCACCTGTGTATACACACCTGAATTAGTGAGCATTGGGACAGTCAGCTGGTTTAGATAGAACAGAAGGTTCAGGGGTAAAGCACATTGGACATGAATATTTGAATCTGTTCTGTTCATTCAGCTGTGGAACTTCAATACTCGGTGGACCTTGGGCTAACCTGGCAACCTGTACTGACGGACTGTCTGCCAACGAACGTGGAATGTAACAAATACCATCTACAGCGGGTTCTGGTGTCAGACACTTTCAACAAGTGGACCAGACTCACACTTCCATTGCCACCTTACACCAGGTAACCTTAACACTGCACCTTTCAGTTTACAAAGCTTCCAAACGATTTTGCATTAAAAAAAGAAACAAATAATTCTAATTTACATGTCTGCTGTTTGTCAGGTGAGTGGATGATAGAGTGGGCAGGTGAGATGGAATCAAAAGAGAAGTGATTACATTCTGGACTTGAAACATGTTTCAATTTTTAACAAACAATCAAAATTTCACTTTAAAAAAAAACTACCTGTTTAAATATTTCAACAAAGACAAAATCAGCCAAGGTTCCCTGTCAAAATCACCCTCTGATCTACAATTCCCACAGGGAAAGTCATCCCCAGTCCCCCACTGCAGCTCCCCTGGACCAGATTCCCTCGAGAAACAAGGAAAAGCCATCTCCCTCGTTTCTGTAAATGAGCTGTGTTCTGTATATCAGGACACAATCAGACTGAGTTATAATCACCCACACGGATCAAATCCTGCATCAAGTCCACAATCACTGTTCAGACACGCACATAAATAAATTTGATCCAGGCAAGATATCAGAGAGATGCAAGTGTCCACAATGATCACAAGTTGATGAAGTACTTTCACCTCTCTACTCCCTCCCACAGACTCCTGTTTGTCTATCCATTTTATTGGCAGAAAATGTGCAGGAAACAGTGTCACCTAGTGATTGACATGAGTACTACAAAGCACTGACTTTCTGTTTTTCATACCTGATTCACTGACCAGAGGCCAGATTCTCCGACCTTGCCTGCAGCTGGGATTCTCTGATCCTGTTGCAGTAAACGGATATTTGTCTGAGTGTCAAATTCTCTGTCCTTGCTAGCAGCCATGATGTGGGTATGCCGGCGTCGGACTGGCGTAAACACAGTGAAAAGTCTGACAACACCAGGTTTTAGTCCAACCGATTTATTTGATAATATACTCACAAGCTTTCGGGTTAGTCCCTTCGTCAGGTGAATGGAGAGTTCTGGCCTCAGACAGAGCATATAAAGCACAGACAGTTTAGAGATTACTGATTAGAATGCGAATCCTTACACCTAACCTGCTGTTCAAGACCTGAAGTGGCTGATAATGTGAGTGGAAGGATCACAGTTTAAAGAGATGTGTATTGTCTCCAGACAGTACAGTAAGTGAGGTTTTGCAAACCCAGGCAAGTCACGGGGGTTACAGATAGTTAACACCAGATTCATCAGCCGCACTCACAAGACAGCCCCAAACATCACCCAAGCACAACGCAACGCCATCCACGCTCTCAAGACAAACCGCAACATTGTCATCAAACCAGCAAAGGAGGGGCCATCGTCATACTGAACAGAACGGATTACTGTAAAGAAGTGTACCGACAACTAAACAATGAGGAACACTACAGACAACTACCCACAGATCTGACCAAAGAACACACTCGTCAACTCAACAATCTGATCAAGACCTTTGATCCGGACCTTCAGAGCACCCTCCGTGCTCTCATTCCACGTACTCCCCGCATTGGAGATCTCTACTGCCTCCCAAAGATACACAAGGCAAACACACCTGGCCGTCCCATCGTATCGGGCAATGGAACTCTGTGTGAGAACCTCTCCGGCTACGTCGAGGGCATCCTGAAACCCATTGTACAAAGAACCCCCAGCTTTTGTCGCGACACTACGGACTTCCTACTGAAACTCAGCACACACAGAGCAGTTGAACCAGGGACACTCCTCGTCACAATGGATGTCTCAGCACTCTACACCAACATCCCCCACAACAATGGCATTGCTGCGACTGCCTCAGTACTCAATGCTGACAACTGCCAGTTTCCAGATGCAATTTTACAACTCATCCGCTTTATCCTGGACCACAATGCCTTCACCTTCAACAACCAGTTTTTCATCCAGACACATGGAACAGCCATGGGGACCAAATTTGCACCTCAATATGCCAACATCTTCATGCACAGGTTCGAACAAGACTTCTCCACTGCACAGAATCTTCAACCGATGCTATACACTAGATACATCGATGACATTTTCTTCCTTTGGCCTCATGGTGAACAATCACTGAAACAACTATATGATGATATCAACAAATTCCACCCCACCATCAGACTCACCATGGACTATTCCCCAGAATCAGTTGCATTCTTGGACACACGCATCTCCATTAAGGACGGTCACCTCAGCACCTCACTGTACCGCAAGCCCAGAGACAATCTCACAATGCTCCACTTCTCCAGTTTCCACCCTAAACATGTTAAAGAAGCCATTCCCTATGGACAAGCCCTCCGTATACACAGGATTTGCTCAGATGAGGAGGATCGTGACAGACACCTCCAGACCCTGAAAGATGCCCTCATAAGAACAGGATATGGTGCTCGACTCATAGATCGGCAGTTCCGATGCGCCACAGCGAAAAACCGCACCGATCTCCTCAGAAGGCAAACACGGGACACAGTGGACAGAGTACCCTTCGTCGTCCAGTACTTCCCCGGAGCGGAGAAGCTACGACATCTTCTCCGGAGTCTTCAACATATCATTGATGAAGACGAACATCTCGCCAGGGCTATCCCCACACCCCCACTTCTTGCTTTCAGACAACCACACAACCTCAAACAGACCATTGTTCGCAGCAAACTACCCAGCCTTCAGGAGAACAGTGACCACAATGCCACACAACCCTGCCACAGCAACCTCTGCAAGACATGCCGGATCATCGACATGGATACCATCATCACACGTGAGAATACCATCCACCAGGTACATGGTAAATACTCTTGCAACTCGGCCAACATTGTCTACCTGATACGTTGCAAGAAAGGATGTCCCGAAGCATGGTACATTGGGGAGACCATGCAGACGCTACGACAACGGATGAATGAACATCGCTCGACAGTCACCAGGCAAGACTGTTCCCTTCCTGTTGGCGAACACTTCAGTGGTCACGGGCATTCAGCCTCTGACCTTCGGGTAAGCATTCTCCAAGGCGGCCTTCACGACACACGACAGCGCAGAGTCGCTGAGCAGAGACTGATAGCCAAGTTCCGCACACATAAGGACGGTCTCAACAGGGATCTTGGGTTCATGTCGCACTATCTGTAACCCCCGTGACTTGCCTGGGTTTGCAAAACCTCACTTACTGTACTGTCTGGAGACAATACACATCTCTTTAAACTGTGATCAGTGCTCCTTCCACTCACATTATCAGCCACTTCAGGTCTTGAACAGCAGGTTAGGTGTAAGGATTTGCATTCTAATCAGTAATCTCTAAACTGTCTGTGCTTTATATGCTCTGTCTGAGGCCAGAACTCTCCATTCACCTGACGAAGGGACTAACCCGAAAGCTTGTGAGTATATTATCAAATAAATAGGTTGGACTAAAACCTGGTCTTGCTAGCAGCAGCAGAGCATGGAGACTTCTGGTCCAGATGTTTCTTTTTTTACCGTTTTCAAGCAAAGTTTAAGCTCGAAACAAAATTCACAGGTTAAAACAGTTGTGCACCTAGTGTAGTATGCCCTTATTTCAGTTTTGCTGAATATCTGCTACTTTAATTCTAGACCAATCTAGATTCATTGCAGATGAATAAAATTCTCCTGATTGACAGGAGCAGAGCAGATTGGTGATTAAAATGGAACTGCTCCATTCCCCCAATGTTATTACCTCTTGGATTTTAATGCCACTTTCTTCAGCAGCGATTGAGGTTCCTGCCAAACACCAGTGGAACTTCATTTTTAAATATAAATTGATCCCTGCGATGATCATGGTGAACCTATCAGGAAGTCAGCAACATCTATCTTGGTAAATTGAGAGAAACATTGCCTTGTGGGGCCCACAGGAGCACTCCTGCTCCAGAGAGAGAAGCTTCCACCTCTGATAGCCTGGTATCCTCCCCTGCTCTGCCAGAGCTCGGACTCACATTGCCTTGAAACATTGCCATCTGCTCCCACCAGCAGCTAAAATCAAACTAAATATATATATCAGAATATCCAGTGCATCGGCATCTTTCCCAGGTTTACAGGGTTTGATATCATTTGAAAACAATTTAAAGTTGCTTTTTCGAAACCAGTAATTTTTAATATAATATGATTCAAATTTCCTTTGCCTATTTTTACAGATTTCAGCAAGCTGGCCAATCTGCTTGGTTCCCAGTATTTTGGTTCAATTTACTGATAAAGGCATTAATTCACAGATGGTTATTTTGTGGATGTAGCTTACACTGAAATAGATAACTTTTCATTAATGTTTGCACCCACTTGAGGATTCCATCACTACGTTTTCTAATAATTAACCCCTTTCACCCCTTTCCCCACTGTCAGCCTTCCTAGTGCAATAGTAAGCTTTCTCGTTCTAATTCTGTTACTATGAAGGGAACTTCGGCAGCTACAAAGTGTAGAAAGGCAAGTTAGTGACTCAGAGTAGCAGTATACAGCAAAAAAGATAGTCATAATAGAATGATAGTAGTAATAGATCACTCCTTCACTCTAATGTGCTGGGAAACTGAGACAGGCCAAGAGCATAACTTGGCTTTCAGCTTTGCCATGCAGATTGTCTGCCTGTTTTCAATTCCTCCCAGTACAGTGGAAGGTAGTGTCACGACTATGTGGTCCAAACTCAGAATTTGCATGAAGCCTCCTTCTAACTTGAGTGGTTCCGTTTAAAAATAAGCAGCAGTAAAGCTTTTGTCTTAGACTAAATAAAGGTTAATTTATTACAAAACATTGCTGTAAGTCATTTAAGTAAAAGTAACAAAGTTACTAATTAAATGCATACAAAGATTAAATACAAATAGGGATAAAAGATACTTATAAAGGCGAAACTCAATTCGGCCTTTTAGATATCATTACAGGTCCCTAGCTTGCAATTGCAGGATTACTTGTCTAGATTGTCCACTCGCAGACACGCAGGGCAGGGTAGGTGTAGGAGGATGCGGCAGCGCGGGCTCGTTGGGCCGAAGGGCCTGTTTCCCGTGCTGGGTTGTTCTTTGTTCTTTGTTCTTGTTCTAGATTGAGGGGGTAAAGTTGAAGTGGTTTGTTCAGCAGCTGCAATAGCTTCTGTAAAAAAAAAGTTAGAGGTTGCCTTTGTAGGTAAACTCTGCAGGTTTTTAAGAGAGAGAAAGAAAAGGTTTCTCGTTCCTCGCTAGTTTTGAAGTTACTGCACTTGCAAATTACTTGGACTCTTTCATCAGAGCAGCGATAGATTTCTGAATATCTCCCTCCTTTCTTCCCCACCTTGGCTAAGAACTCTGTCAGATGATATCTCTCTGAGTTCTTCCTGAGGTTCTACATAAAATGGCTGTTTTCAGCCAGATTTTATACAGTTCAAAATGGCTGCTGTCCCAAACTGTCGAAACATGCTTCCATATTAGATATTAGATTAGCTCGTGTCTGGGACATGGACCCATCCACTGTCTTTTGGCCAAGGTAGTTCATCTTTAAAATGTCTTGGTCATTAAATTGAATGGCTCCCATTCTTCCAGGTTTGGTGAGATAGAAAATTGCTATTCACATCCCCAGGGAAGCTGTTGTCAATGAGTTTCTTTTACCCTTGTGAAAATGCATGTTGAATTTCAAATGTCTTCGCGTGCTGGGTATTTCTATTTGCAATCCGCCTGGAACCTTCTAGAAACTTGACATGCATCATATTTGTGAAAGGTCAGATGAATTTTGGCAACTGTTTTTTAAGACTCCTTTGTCCATTTAAAAGAAAAATTAGCTTTTATGAAATCTGTAATATCATAACTATATATTTGTGACAGATAATATCCATTATTCAGTATTATAAACAGCAGCAACTGAGAAGTTTTATTGTGTCATTACTGAATGATGATATTTGTATTTGACTCTGTAAACAATGTGTATCCCAAAGGTCGCAAGCTACCCGTTTCCGATGGTATCAGCCAGCACCCTTTGAGAAGCAGCAGACATGGGCCATAGACAATCTTTACATTGGGGACAGTTGTGTGGACATGTGCACTGGTCATGGAAGATGCTCACGTGGTTCCTGCATGTAAGTGAAAGACTTCACTGTTTTTCTAATTGATCTGAAACATTAATCTGGAGTGGCTTTTGTATTACTATAGTGCTAATATCACTAGCTCCTCATACACATGTCTGATGAAATTTGCAGCATCACCAAAGTAAACCTGTATTCACTAAAATCATCAGCAGGGAGAAGTCAATAAAGTTAAGTGTAGGAATCCTCTAACTGTGACAAGATCTGGGGTGAGTCCTGATCACATCAGAATCATCTTCCCAAGAGTTATAGTCTCGGGAGTCTGATTGCCGTGTAATCTTATCTCACTGGCCAAAATAAATGCACCCGAAGATCCTTAAAGAAATCAGGGAGAATCTGACAGGAATTCTGCACAAACCACCCAAAAGGTGGGGATTGGAGGAAAATTGATATTACTCCTTTTTATGAAAAAGGAAGCAAAAGTGGCCCAGGAAGCTACAGTCCAGGTACATCCATAAAGTTGTGGAAATCTTTAAGTCAATGAGCCTCTGAATAGAAACAGAATTGTATAAGATGGCCAATATTGATTCATGAAGGGAAGGCCCTTTTAATCTAACATTTTGTTTTTCTTTGAGGGATGTAAGTAAAGACCCCACCTTTCCCCCCTTTTCCAGCTAATGACCTGAGCAGTGAGCCCTGACGGATTGTAAACTTAGCTCCCGTCTCCGCCCACCATGGAAAATTGAAGTTGGGAGTAAGAGGCCCTTATGTGGGCATTAGCTAACTTCAATCAAGGCCTCGCTTGGCCCAAGAGTGGGTGAGCCAGCCGATGCCTCCCCTACCACACCTAAAATTGTGATAAGCCCAGGTGCGGGCAGGGGGGCACTGGGAAAGGCACTTTCCATTCACTTTGCATGGCACTCACTTGCCAGTCTGCCCTGGCGGGTGGGGGTGGATGTAAAATTCTGCCCATCCTTTCTGTACAGCTCTGGTCATCACAATGAAGAAAGGAGGTTGCGGCTATTACGGATAAAAAAGAGAGCAACCTGCGAGGTTTGTGGAAACCGAGCATTTGGATTATGAGGAGTGACTTTGCAAATTAGGCATGTTCTCACTGATAAGATGTGGAATGATATTGTTGTTAAGATTCCAGAGGAATTTGATAATGTTGGCCATGACGAACTGTTTCACCATGCCCCAAACATTAGAACCAGGGAACAAACACAATTTTTTTTATTAGTGTCAGAAATAGGCTTATATTAACACTGCAATAAAGTTACTATGAAAGTCTCTTAGTTGCCACATTCCACTACCCATTCAGGTACACTGAGGGAGAATTTAGCATGGCCAGTGCACCTAACCTGCACATCTTTTGGATTGTGGGAGGAAGCCAGAGCACCCTGAGGAAACCCACCCAGACATGGGGAGAATGTGCAGACTCCGCACAGACAGTGACCCAAGCTGGGAATTGAACCCAGATCCCTGGCACTGTGAGGCAGCAGTGCTAACCACTGTGTCACCGCCTGCACTTGAAGTGGAAAAATTCAAAACTAATGTGCAGAAAAATTATTTTAATTAACCTGTAAAACAATCCCTTGGGTCACTGTGCTAGCAGTTGGTACTGATCCTTGCAAATTACACTGATTTCCCTCAGAAATTAATAGTTTGGCACATTGTATGTGAGTAATCTGAGACATGGTGGCCAAAATCTTATCACACCGGTGGGATTTTCCCATCCTGTTGCAGTGACCGGGGATTTGGCTGGCCTCCAAATTCTCTGACCTCACTGCAACGGGAGTGTGGCATGAACAACTTGTGCCCAAAGAGTATAGTAAGTGTAGCATGCTTGCAAGGAATGGGTGATTTGATTTGATTTATTATTGTCACATTTAATATACAGTGAAAAGTATTGTTTCTTGCGTGCTATACAAAGTACATAGAGAAGGAAAAGAGAAGGGGCAGCATGTAGTGTCACAGTCATACCTAGGGTGTAGAGGTACTTGTGGTTCAAAAAAACTCCCCATCACTGAAGTCTTCCTCAAATCACAAGTTTGAGAGCAATTGATTTAGATTGTTTGCTATGATTAGTTAGCAGCTCCAACAATGTATCATGTGACTACCTGGATTGTAGATGATCTAAATCAATTTTGGACTTCTGCTGTCAAGCTGTTTCTATGTTCATTTTGCTGTGAGACCCAAGTAACATTGGAACATTATAAAAGTAGCATTGGAACATTTGGTTTGGAGAAGGGAGAATGGTTTTATGGATCAGGCCATCAAAAAACTAGTAATGAGAAGAATGTGCTGTATGTTCTGTAGTTCTGTGTAAAGTATCCGGCTGTCACTGGCAGAAAAGAGACAAGAACAATTTTTAGTTCTTAAATATTTTCAGTAGGTGATACCAGAGTTTCTTTAGTAAGTTTTGTATCTTTGATTTTCATGTTTTTTTAAACTTTATAAAGCCATACTGACTCCTCTGAGCTGGCTGGATGTCAGTGTAAGAAGTCTGACAACATCAGGTTTAAGACTTAACACCAGACTTAAACCTGGTGTTGTCAGACTTCTTACTGTGTTTACCCCAGTCCAACGCCAGCATCTCCACTTCATGGATGTCAGTGTGCCAAGCTTCTCCCGTTAGCAAGCCTGAAAAGCTTTGTCATCAATACCAGATAGAGTGCTAGAACAATGGCCAACAATTTTCATGGACTTGTTCTGGTTTAGGATTGCCAACCCTCAGCGCTTGTCCTAGTGTTAACAGGAATTAAGGACTAATCTCCAGGACACTGCTGTAAATCAGGCAAAAAATCAAGAGGGCATTATAGTAAACTGTGTTGTTTTTGGCTTTCTTTAAACACATATTAGTTGTAAAAAGATGGGGAAAAGAGGCTGATTGATTAAATAAAAACAATCAAGCTATAGCTGATTGGGAATTGAAGAGTTTAACTGTTTTCCAGTTGGCATGGGAAGAATGCAAGTGTCTGGCGACCAATAGCAAATAGCGGGAGTGTGAAGGCGAAGTGGCTGGAGGAGGCTGTGATGAAAAATCCTGGTATTGCAATTGGCAACACTAGCCCTACTCAGCTGTTGTAACGGCTTCTCGGCCTTTTTGACTAAGATCAAGTGTAGTATTGACATGCTGTACTTAGTTGAAGTTATTAGGTTACATTTTAGCTTCATTTGAAGCAATTTTTAAAAGCACATCTTGGCCTTTTGGCTAAGATGCAAATGAGATCAAACCTTGGAGGAGGTGCAATGCCTGCTCCAATCAGCTTGGATCATGTAGATCAAGCCCAAGACAGAAGGTGAGAGCCCTATCTTGTCAGCTTGGATCGGGAATGTCTCATTTGCTGAGACTTTGAATTGGGCTTTGATTGAACTGGATATAAATAAAAAAACTTCATCAATCCAGTTGTAGTGGGATTTCCGCCATGCAGTATTTTAATTTTCTGAAGTAAAGTCATATTGGACTCAAAACTTTAACTCTATTTTTCTCCCCACATATATTGCAAGATCTGCTGAATATTTCCAGCACTTTCTGTTTTTATTTCATTTTGCCAATATTGGCAGAATTAAACCTGAAGATTTGTCGGTTCTGAATCGTCTTTGAGTGCTCTTGATCTCAGCTTGATATTGATTTGATTTATTATTGTCACATGTGTTAGTATACAGTGAAAAGTATTGTTTCTTGCATACTACAGACAAAGCATACTATACATAGAGAAGGAAACAAGAGTGCAGAATGAGTGCAGAAGAAGCTGTTCTTGAGTCAGTTGGTATGTGACCTCAGACTTTTGTATCTTTTTCCCGATGGAAGAAGGTGGAAGAGAGAATGTCCAGGGTGTGTGGTGTCCTTAATTATGCTGGCTGCTTTGCCGAGGCGAAGTGTAGACAGAGTCAATAGACAGGAGGCTGGTTTGCGTGATGGATTGGGCTACATTCACGACTCTTTGTAGTTTCTTGCAGCCTTGGACAGAGCAGAAGCCATACCAAGCTGTGATACAACCAGAAAGAATGCTTTCTATGGTGCGTTTGTAAAAGTTGGTGAGAGTCATAGCTGACACACCAAATTTCCTTAGTCCTCTGAGAAAGTAGAGGTATTGGTCAGCTTTCTTAACTATAGTGTTGGCATGAGGGGAACCAGGACAGGTTGTTGTTGATCTGGACACCAAAAAAATCTTGAAGCTTGACCATTTCTGTTTCATCCCTGGCCAGTTGTAATGAAATTCTGCATTGAAATGGTATTTTGGGGAAACTAGGGTGGGGTGCTATTGTTGTGCCCTCGCACTGTCTTTAACCTCACAGCACCACTAAATCCAGGTCCACTCACATTTATTTCTTCATGTTTCTGCAATTGAGAAATTTAGATAATGTACAATTGTGCACAAACTACCAAGCATAGGAGTAAAGACAAGGTAAACCAAAAAAGGGCATTTTGTTGATGCCAAAATTAATTATCATTTGTTATCAAAGCTTAGAAAAAGTGACTTAGTGATATCAGTAACCCAACAGCATACGCCCAATCGCTTTCACCAACTCTCACTGTTCCAGAATTTACTAACAGTGAGAGGCTTGAATTTTGAATGACATTTTACTGGATACAAGAATATACTAGTTAGTTTTTCATGCCCATGCTCAGAGTTTAAAAGATAGCTTTTCTTTGGAAAATTGTTACTTTTCTTCACATCTGTAATTCTTCCTGTGTTTCAGCCCCCTCTGTCTTTACAATTTTGCTATATTTAATGGCTTTCTCTTGACCTCAGCTGTGATGAGCATTGGAATGGGGTTTACTGCGATGAGCCAGAAACAAGTTTACCTCGACAGCTAAAAGACAACTTCAACCGCTCCCCCTCCAGCAACAATTGGCTGATGGTAAATGGTGGCAAACTCAGCACTGTCTGTGGAGTTGTGGCCTCTGGAATGGCTCTTCACTTCAGTGGAGTAAGTATATTGTTGCCATCAAGCTACTGACTTTCAGTATGTTTGCATTTTATGTAGGTATCCACATACACCTACATGTTATGTAGGTAGTCCAAAGGTGTGCAGGTTAGATGGATTGGTTACTGTAAATTGTCCAAGGATGTGTAAATTAGACGGATTAGCCATGGGAACTGTGTGGGATTAGAGGGATAGGGCAGGAGAGAGGGCTTGGTTAAAATACTGTATCAGAGAGTTGGTGCAGACTCGATGGACCGAAAGGCCTCACTCTGCACAGGGATTCTATGAAATGTGAAGTAAAAAAATTTGCTTCAGTTCTGCTGGCAGAAAAATTGCTGGCATCACTGGAGCCCCAATCATGTGACATTATGTACCTTCAACTTTAACCTCATATCCTCTGGATGCTCTTTCACCAACACTACACCACTCTGCTTGGTGTTAAATTACCAAATGTCAGCATTATAATGACTTCAGTCCTTCTGGGATAGAAAATGGCAAAGAAGCAGGTGAAGTTCCAATTCTTCTTCATTATCCAGAGATGCTTTCTTGAAAAAGGGCACCTTTAAACATTGGGTCAAGTTCAAATCATTCTCGACATAAAATCCCTCTTGGCTGTGCAGGGGGCGTCAGAATCCTGCCTGCGAGGGGATGAATTGATTTTCTAGTTCATTTCTGCTGCTCACACACAAACTTCACAGCACATCACCAATTCAGTGTAAAAAAAATCGATTGTTAGATTTTCCTCATCACCCTCTCCCCCATCCCGCCCCCCTCCACTGACCACCACTAATAAACAGAATTGATTTGCCTTCAAGCCTTTACTCACAACTCTGTAATTTAAGAGTCAATATTTTGCCAGTGTGGCATTAAACAGTTACTAACTCTAGTGTTGTGCTCCTCAGGGTGTTTTATGAAACAGCCTGAGGTGAATGAAATGTAAAGAATGACAATGTAGATCTTTCTAAAGGTCTGCCTTTGTGGCAGCATCATTTGAATAAAATATTAATGTCAGAATAATCCTGCATCGCACAGAGAGAGGAAGGAACATGAGCCAAGTATTTTCCTGGATTGGCTGAGGCTTGTATTGAATTTCCTGATGTTTGGCTTTGCTTTGTCATTTTGCATTTTAATAGCTGAACGAACCTTGTCTGTATAGCAATGAAATAAAATAAGAAACATAGAAACCAGAATCAGGAGTAGACTTTTCAGCCCTTCGAGCTTGCTCCACCATTCACTTTGATCAGGACTGATCATCAAATTCAATATCCTGACTCCCCCACCATATCCCTTGATCTCTTTATACCCAAGAGTTATATCTAATTTATTCTTGAAATCACACAATGCTTTGGCCTAAATAAACAAACAAGCAGGTTTAAAATGAACCCAAACATTGGGGATCAATGGGAAATTTGTATTCCGCCGATTCTTACCCTGGACTGGATGCACTTTGGAATTCAGCCCATGTAAACGAGGAAATTGCCCTGTTCTAATTCTCTCTGACTTGCACAGTGCAAGTTATTGTTAGCACCTTGCAATGTGCACATGTACTTCGCGCATCTTGCAACGCACTTGTTAATGAATGTTCCCTTCACAATAAAGCACGGCTGGTGGGCTTTTCTTTGTAATTTAGTTTTTGTTGTGTTTGTGCCATACCTTTTGGAATTGTACCAACACCAACTTGATAGTACCTCAGCAATGGCCTTTACACAACTCTCTCATTTTATTGACAAAGATGGGAAGGCAGAATTCAATACTTAGCAATTCAAAGTCTGGTGCAGAATGGTCAGTGTACCAGCTTCTCACTTAGGCCAGTTTCTTGAGGTGACCATTAGTTTATTTACAGAATTGGAAATTTTAGAAAAACATAAGTTAAAATAAAGTTCAACACTTTGATCAGAATCCAGTTGCAATGTCAAATGCTTCAAATGAACTCCATTGAAGGAGTAGTTTTCTCAAACACAACAATGATACACTACCAAAGCCTTAAAAGACAGCCTGGTTACCCTATTGACTTTTCAAACATAAACCCCGTCCAATTCGACACTATGCTTCTGGTTAATAAATATTACAGAATGGAGAACCTAAAGATCAAAAATGACTCTAAATTCTCAATGGATGAAAGTGCTTTCAAGTTGATCCTTGTTTGCAGGCTCTCCTACCAAATAACATAATCACTTTGCTTTCTATTAAGTTTTGAATGTGTGTGATGCAGAGACAAAGCAGCATCCAAAAATCCTCGAACGCAAGCAAAATCTGCTTCTGACTAAATTATTCTTTTGCCTTAGGGTTGCAGTCGTCAGTTGGTGACAGTGGATTTGGACCTCGTGGATGCTGAGTTTATCCAGTTCTACTTCATGTATGGCTGCCTTGTTCCTCCTAGCAACCGTAATCAGGGAGTCTTCCTGGATTATTCTGTTAACGGAGGCATCACATGGAACATCTTGATGGAAATCTTCTTTGATCAGTACAATAAACCTTCGTAAGTGACTCAAGGGCTTGAATGCCAGATATAACTTCCTTAATGGCTAAGGATTTGCTGGATGTTTGTTAAGCAATGTCTAAGACAGAGGCTGCATGTACAATTTTAAATACTGTGCTACACAGGCAGTGTAAATGCAACCGGAATTTGGAAATAGGGCCTCATCTGGCAGGTTAGTGAAACTCCCTGGAGGAAATAATGGTTTGAGCCTTTATAGCTGATTTATGCTCCAAGTTTAGTATTGAGGAGAGAACCATGAAGATGAAATTAGCATCTGTTCATGTTTGAAGGTCTTTTGCTTGTTACTCTTTTCATAATATTAAGGCGCCTAGAATAGAAATTTGAATTAAAAAGTTAAAATTTATTTATTAGTCACAAGTAAGGCTCACATTAACACCGCAATGAAGTTATCATGCAATTCCCCTAGTTGCCACAGCCCGGCACCTGTTCGGGCCAATGTACCGAACCAGCACGTCGTTCAGAATGTTGGAGCAAACCACAGAAAACCCACACAGACACTGGGAGAACATGCGAACTCCAAACAGACAGTGATCCAAGCCGGGAATCGAACCCAAGTCCCTGGCATTCTGAAGCAGCAGTGCTAACCACTGTGCTACCGTGCCACACAAGTGTTAAGTTTTGTCATTTTTCAGGGAAAGAATTTTTAAACTGGCAATTGTAGAGTAGTGCAGCACAGATAGAGGCCACCTGGCCCATCAAAATTTCATAGTTCCTGCAAAGATTGATCCAGTTACTCCCATTTCCTCACTTTTTCCCTTTTGCTCCGTAATTTGTATTCCAAGTATTTATTCAGTTTCATTTTGGGGGCTACTATTGAATGTGTTCCTGCCACCTGATCAGACAGTACGTTCCAAATCCTAACCACTGATGAGGTAAAAAAGATTTGGCTGTTTAGTCAGTTATCTTAAATCTGGGCCCTCTAATCGATCCTTCAGCCATTGCAAACTGTTTGTCTGATGTACTCCAGCTTAATCTTTTGTGGTATTAAACACCTCTATCAAATCTCCTCTTAGTTTTCTTTGTCCTATGAATGATCTGGAATTCTTTTGTTATTATTCTCCTGAACTCGTAAAATAAACACCAACTTCCTTAGAAATTTCTAAATGCAAAACAAGTATCAATGTTGTTGGCTGAAATTTCACCACATCGCCCACCCCAGAATCAGGGCGGGTGAGGCTCGCAGAATGGCATTCTCCGTTGGCCTCGAGCGGAATCTTATGAGCCTTGGGCAGGCAAGGTGGTAAAATTCCAGCAGTTGAGTCTGTTTCATTTTAAGTCATTCAAAGGGTATGGTCCTCAAACTGAGCAATTTAGAGTTTCACTTGGGGTCCACTACAACCTGCTCTGAAAGGCCCAATTCAATATTGAAAGTAACAGGCATCAAGCACAAATGTTTGCAATGCAGTTTTTGCAAGATGCCATTGTCAACTGGTATGCACCTTTGGACTATTTTTTTAAAATGATCTGGGTAAATTCAGATACTTGCCCCACTCTTAGGTTATATTTTTCTCTGAATGCACAGAACTTTTCCACTGTGTCAATTAAATCAATTGTTAGGGGGTATTGGAACAAAACTGCTTTAATTAACCTCCAGACCTTTTTGCCTCATTCCCTGAAAGAGGGGTCTTTGCATCACTGCTCCTAATCTGCCCTTGTGATATCAAGAGTTGTTGGTCAGGAGAATCTCAATTAATAGTGATTTTGAAGAAATTGTTTTGTGTGAAAGGGGGAATTAACTCCTTACTAGCAGGTTTGGACTGAATAATGAATCATTTGGCTGATGATGACTGACATTTAATCAAATTTGTCCGCAACTGCTGGTTCAATGATTCTACCTTAGGAGTGCCCACACTATCACTTTGAAAAATGTCAGAACCAACTATTTCTACTCTACTTGTGGTTTGTTTGTAGCTTTGTGAGTATTCTTCTACCACCTGAGGCCAAAGTTGTTGGTACTCGTTTCCGTTGGTGGCAACCTACCCATAATGGACATGAGCAGAGCGACTGGGCTATTGACAACGTATTGATATCTGGGACAGCCGGCGAGAGAACCTTCATGCTGGATACATTCAGCAGTACTCCTGTCCCACCACATGACCGGAGTCCTGCTGATAGTGGACCTGTTGGCAGGATCATCTTCGACCTATTTGAAGAAAGACCCACAGGTAAATGATATTCCAGTCACCAATAGTCAATAAAATGCTGAAAATGGCAGTCTGCTCTTCGAGAATAATGTTTAATTAGAAAGCTTCACGTATGACTGCCTGAAGGTCGGAATATTCTGCTTTGGGACAGCAGACCAGTTAATGGTCCTAAATCAGTGTGATCGTATTTAACTAGAACCGGAAGCACCGATATTAAACTGACTTTAAAGACCAATTATTTTCAAATTTAAGGTTGCCTGTCCTTAGTGATTTCTTATAGCAATCATAATTTTAAATGTTAAAACTACGATGAAACTGCAAACTAACGGCTACCATTATTACATGTTACACCCTCAAACTCCATAACACAAACTTGGTCAAGCAGTGATTTATATAATGTAAAACTAGAAAGCAGCCTTTTTTCCACTGCAGAGAACCAGTTATACATGTTTCCTGTTATAGCCTCAAGATAAAGATTCAGGCTAATTACGGCACTGTGAACCCCAGATACAATCTCCTAATTACAATCCTGGGACCCAGATATCAGCTTCTAATTACGGTCCTGTGATCCAGATGTGTCAGGTTTGGTTTTAGCATTCACTCAGAATTGAAGTTGCCGTGGCAACATACACTTTTACCCGCATGTTTTGTAGTCTGGAACTGTGGGTGCTGATGATAGAGGCTCTAACTTTCTTTCCATCGCATGGCTGACCCAAAGTCTCTCCCTCTCTTACTGCCTGACATTGGCATGTGTTGGAAGGATTTGCAAGTTGATACCCAACCAATTTGGCTGCATTATCAACGCACCTTCTTTGGGCGTCAGGATCTTCCCACCTGGAGCTTCTGGCTCAGAGGCAGGGACTCTATCCCACTGCAGCACAAGACCTCCAGTGTAACCCAGACTCAGGCTTTCAGAAACAAGACTTCCTGTGACTCAGACAAAGATGCCAAAAGCAGCCTGTGACCCAGATACAGGACCCTAATAGCAGTCCTGTGACCCACACACATACAGATATATGAATTAGGAGCAGGAATAGGCCACTCAACTCTTCGAGCCTGCTCCACCATTCAATAAAAACATGGCATATCTGATTTTAGCCTCAACTCCAATTTCCCACTACCCCCAATAACCTTTCATCCCTTTGTTTGTGAAGAATATTTTCTACCTCTGCCTTTAAGATATTCAATGACTCCGCATCCACCGCCTTTTGAGGAAGAGAGTTCCAAAGACTTTCAACACTCTGAGAGAAAAACAAATTCCCTCATCTTATCCTAACTGGACAACTACTTATTTTATAAAAGTTCTAGATTCCCCCACAAGAGGAAACATCCTCTCCACATCAACCATTAACACCCCCAGGTCCTTATACATTTCAATCAAGTCACTTCTTACTCATATAAACGACAGCAGATACAAGCCTAGCCTGTCAACCTTTCCTCATGAGACAACCTACCCATTCTAGGTATTAGTTTAAACCTTGTCTGAACTGCTTCTAATGCATTTACATCCTTCATTAAATACTATATCATTAGTTGAGATGTGGTCTCACCAGTGACCTGTATAACTGAAGCATAACCTCCCTACTTTTGTATTTAATTCACCTCATAATAATTTCCTAATTATTTGTGTAGCTGCACACTAACCTTTTAGAATTCATTCACTAGGCCTCTGTGCATCCCACAACTCTGCAATCTCTCACAATTTACACAGTATACTATATGTTATTTGTATCCTCTATTGTGAAAATATCTGTTCAATTCATCTGCCATCTCCGTATTTTCCATTATTAATTCCCTGGACTCACTTTCTATCAGACACTCACTCACTTTGTTAACTTTTTTTTAAAATAACTATAGAACCTCTTACTGTCTGTCTTTATATTTCTAGCTAACTTTCTCTCATGCTCTTACTTTTGATCCCTATCAATCTTTTGGCCATTCTTTGTATTTTTTTCTGTTCTGTCCAATCTTCTGACCTGCTACCCATCTTTGCACAACTGTATGCTTTTTCTTTAAGTTTGATACTCTCTGACTTTTTTAGTTAACCACTGATGATGGGTCCTCACCTTGGAATTTCCCTTTCTCGTTGAAAACTATCTATTCTGTGTGTTCCGAACTATTCTCTTAAATGTCTGCCACTGCATCTCTACTGACCTGTCCCTTAACCTAATTTGCCAGATCACTTCAGCTAACTCTGCTTTCATTCCCTCATAATTGCCTTTATTTAAGTTTAAAATACTAGTCTTAGAATGACACTTCTCTCCCTCGAACTGAACATAAAATTCAGTCACGTTATGATCACTACTACCTAGGGGTGCCTCCACTAAGAGGTCATTAATTAATCTCATTGCTCAATACCACAATAATATAGCCTGCTGTCTGGTTGGTGTTAGAACATTCACAAGCTTTCAGTTACAACCCTATGACCCAGACACAAGCTTCCAGTTATAGTCTTTAATACAGACATAAACTCTGAATTATAGTCCTGTGACCCAGACACAAACTTCAAGTGACGGCTGGCTTGAGATCCTGACACAAGTCTCGAGTTGCTGGCCTACCCCAGATTTACAAAATTCTTCTCACAGTTCTATTACTGACACAAGCTTTTAATTATAGTCATGAGACCAATATTGATAGCATCTTGGTTACAGTCAAATATTTAGTGACCTCAGCTGCTATACAATGTTTTGTCTTTCCTATCACATTACAAAGGTACATCAGATCCAGCCATACTAAGATGTTAAATAATATGATTAACATTCTTTCATTAGTAGGTAAGAAGAGACTTATCACTCTTAAAGTGGGCAAAAATTTGGCAGGAGGAGCATAACGTAGGAAAATGTGAAATTATCCATTTTGAGAGGAAGACTAAAGGAGCTGAGTATTATTTAAATGGAGAGAGACAGCAGAAAGCTGCAGCACCGAGAGATTTGAGAGTTCTTGTGCATAAATCACTAACATTTAACGTGCAAGTTCAGCAGTTAACAGGCACAGCCAATGGTATTTTGGCCGTTTATTTCAAAGGGAATGGAGTATAAAAATAAAGAAGTTTTGCTACAACTATATAAGGCCCAAGTTAGACCACAGGTGGAATACTATGAACGGTTTTGGTCCCCTTATCTAAGGTAAGATATACTGTCATTAGAGGCAGTCCAGAGAAGGTTCACTAGCTTGATCCTGGCTATGAAGGGATTTTCTTTTGAGGAGTGATTGAGTAGGTTGGGCCAGTATTCATTGGAATTTAGAAGAATAAGACACAGGTAGATGCTGAGAGGTTGTGAGCGAGTCCCGGACCAGAAGACATAATCTCAGAGTAAGGGGGTCACCCACTTAAGACAGAGATGAGGAGGAATTTCTTCTCTCAGATGGTTGAGAATCTGTTGAATTCTTTACCACAGAGAGGCTGGCTCGTTAGGTGTGTTTGAGATTTTTAATCAGTAAGGGAATCAAAGGTAAAGGGCGGGAAAGTAGAGTTGAGGATTATTACATCAGATCAGTCATAATCGCATTGAATGGTGGCGTAGACTGAATAGGCCGAATGGCCTATTTCTGCTGCTACATCTTATGGTCTTATTGTAAGAATCCATAGATGTATGGTACACAAAAGCTATCCAATTGATATCTGAGTTGCGATGACAACTCAATTTATTGCTAGGAGGTTATCAGGATGGATTCCTGTGTAAAATGTTTGGTGTATGCTGGTAGTGATATTTCACTAAAATGTGCATTTGTTTTGGAAACTGAATATACTTGCAGCTTATAAACTAAACAAGTACTGGATGTTTCATGATGAGTGCTCTGTGGAAAGATTCTGCGACTCCCCTGATGGGGTGATGCTCTGTGGTACTCATGATGGTCGAGAGGTTGATGCAACAACACATGACCTAACACCCAGTGAGGACTGGATTGTGCAGTTCAAGGTAAAGCCTTTCGTTCCATCCTTAAAAGTAAAAATGAATATAATATTTCAGTGTGTTGTATTCAAAACTTTAAAAGGAATAGAAGAGCAAAAGATTTAGTGTTCAGATACCCATTTAAGTTTGGCTGATTTGTAAAGCTGTGTTCTTGAACTAATGTAATTTGACCTGATACTTCAACACAGTGCTAAGGAACAGGTGAATTGTCCACATTTTGGGATGTTTGTGTTCCTCTAGTTTGCAGGGTATTCTGAAATAGAACAAGAATGTAACAAAATGAATTAGTCAATGCCTCAGAGCAAATTGGTTAGCATTTTAGCTGAGTCCTTTGTCGATTAATAGCCTAATGACCACTGTTAACTTACATTTCTTATTCAAAAGTTGACAATTTTCAGCATCTTAAGTTTTTATTTCTGATTCATAAGAACATAAGAAATAGGAGCAGGAGTAGGCCATCTAGCCCCTCGAGCCTGCCCCGCCATTCAATAAGATCATGGCTGATCTGTCGTGGCTCAGTTCCACATTCCCGCCCTCTCCCCATAACCCTTAATCCCCTTGCCTATCAAAAACCTATCAACCCGCGTCTTAAAAATATTGAGTGAGGCAGCCTCCACCACTTCAACAGGCAGATAATTCCAGAGATTCACCACCCTTTGAGTGCAGAAGTTCCTCCTCAACTCCGTTCTAAACCGCCCCCCCCTTTATCTTGAGGCTATGCCCTCTAGTCCTACTGTCCTTTCTGAGCAGGAAGATCCTCTCCACCTCTATCCTATCCATCCCATTCAACATCTTATACGTCTCAATGAGATCTCCCCTCATTCCTCTAAACTCTAACGAGTACAAGCCTAGTTTATTCAGCCTCTCCTCATAGTTCAACCCCCTCAACTCCAGAATCAGCCTAGTAAACCTCCTCTGCACTCCCTCCAAGGCCAAAATATCCTTGCGTAGGTGCGGCGACCAAAACTGCACATAGTACTCCAGCTGCGGCCTCACCAGTGCCCTATACAGCTGCAGCAAGACCTCCCTACTTTTATATTCAATCCCCCTCACTATGAAGGCCAGCATCCCATTCGCCTTCCTGACCACCTGCTGCACCTGCAGGCTGGGTTTTTGCGACTCATGCACAAGGACCCCGAGGTCCCTCTGCACCGTCGCATGCTGCAGTTTTTCGCCACGTAAGTAATAGTCCTTCCTACCATTATTCCTACCAAAGTAGACAACCTCACATTTGCCAACATTAAATTCCATTTACCAGTTCTGGCCCATTCGCCCAGCCTATCTAGATCCTTCTGCAGACTCTCCACACCCTCCACACAATTTGCCGTTCCACCAATCTTGGTGTCATCAGCAAATTTCGACACCATACACTCGGTTCCCTCCTCCAGATCATCTATATAAATGGTAAATAGCTGAGGCCCCATCACCGACCCCTGGGGCACTCCACTAGTCACCAACCGCCAATCCGAATAGCACCCATTGACCCCCACTCTCTGCCTCCTGTTTGACAGCCAATCCTCTATCCACGCTAACACCCTACCCCCAACTCCATGCCCCCTGACCTTCTGTAATAACCTCTTGTGAGGCACCTTGTCAAACGCCTTCTGAAAATCAAGAAACACCACATCCACCGGCTCTCCTCTATCCACTGCCCTAGACACATCCTCATAGAACTCCAATAAATTCGTCAGACACGACTTCCCCTTAATGAAACCGTGCTGCGTCTGCTCTGTCAAACAATTCTCCTCAAGATGCCTCACTATTTTCTCCTTGATCACGGATTCTAACATTTTTCCTACAACAGACGTTAAACTAACCGGCCTATAATTCCCCGCCTTTTGCCTGCCACCCTTCTTAAACAACGGCGTAACATTAGCCGTTTTCCAATGTTCCGGCACTTCCCCAGAATCCAGCGACGTTTGGATTCTCTGTTCAAGGCTAGCTGAAGCTGTTTCAGTATAGAGCTGGAATTGTTAACAGGCTGGGATTCCTAACATACACACCAATTAATATTGATATTTAGTTATCACATTGGTATTTCATATCTCTTTTTTTACAGTTGAAAACAGTGCCACTGCTACTGGGTTTAAACGAGACAAACACTTTGTCATTTTGTTTTTCAACTTTATTTTCAAAAGATTAATGCTTCCTTTGCAGAAATAGTGGCCTTTGTCATTTTCAAACTAAATTTCTCCTTTGGAAATGGTTGAACCTCATATACATTTTAAAAAAGGCTGATGTCATTACAAAAAAACCAATCCCATTCAGTGTGAAATAGCAATAGTTCTGGGGTTTAGAGAAATTCAAATATACGATCAGAACAGTCACAATAAAGGATTAGAAGTAAAATCTTACACAGTTTCTTTTTATTTAAGTGTTTTGAAAAATTTAAAGTATACATTAGCACAAGAGAGCAGGCCAATAACAGTCTCATTACAGAAACAGTTTAGAACAACCTAAACAGGAAACTTGAACCCAAAAGAAATTTCTCAGTAATTTTAGAGCATTTCAAAGGGCAAACTCCATGCAAACATTACTAGCCACAAATCATTGTACAGTTTTTAAAATATTTGTTTCTTAAGATAGGAGATGGAAGGAAAAGCTTGCTTCTCGGTAAAACCCTACCATGTCCTTAGGACATCCCAAACTGTTGTAATCAACTTTTCAAATGAAGTCACCTTTGTTGTCTAGGTAACACAGCAGCAATCACTTCTTCACATTTTAGTATACTTGTAACACTAATGAAAATAAATAATAATAGTAAATAAGATGAATGTTTGATGATCCTGTTTGCGATGGTGTTTGTTGAAAGAGAAATATGGCTAATACTCTAGGGAAACTCTTCTTTGGCATATTTTATATGGCGTGAGTTGCTGGAGCTGGACACTCAGTTCAACATCTCAGCTGAAAGATGTTTCCACTGACACTGCTGCATTCCCTTTGTACTGCACTGGAGTGTCGGCAAAGATTGCATCTTGGTCCCTGGTGTGAGGCTTGAACACAATCTTCTGACTCAAGTGCAATAACTTAGCAAAGTTGACAGTCATGAACCAGGGTTTCTCATCAATGAAAACACTGGGGCTAAAAATATGAGAAACTAAAGTGCTTTTCCTTGATGTTGTTGGCCATGTGCTTAATGTTTCAGAATACTGGGGTAGACATTGCATAGCACTAACCTGGGCAGAGGAAATAAACCCCTCACTGGAACAGGGATTTCTGAGACCCCAGCAAAATTGGGCCTCAGGCTTCTCTGAAATTAGACGGTCAAGCACATGTTCATCACCTAGAAGCTCCCCGGTGAACTGAACATGAATTCTGGATCCTGTGATATGGCAGTAGCCGTGAGAGAGAGTGGGGTGGGAAGCACAGAGTTGGGTGGGAGGCAATGGTGAAGGAACCAAGCAGGCCCTAGAAAAGGCCCCCAGTGCTGCTATATACACTCCATGTCAACCCACATCATAGTTCTGTAATTAAACCTAAGCAAGTGTGGCAAAGCAGATCTCCCCCTAAATGCATGGCCAGCGTGAGCGCCTCAGACCTGAAAGGTGTATTCCACGCTTATATCAAGGCAGATGCTGTGGAAGGAGAGAGTTTGCCTGAGGAGCCCTGAGGTGGGGGTACAATGGTAATTTAAATTATCAACTCACATTATCACTGCAGACTCAAGTTAATCAATGTCCAGCAATGCTCTGGCTCTTTTCCAAGAGCCAGTCCTTCACTTTGCAATCTAATTGAAATGTCATTTTGATTATGGTAAACACTGTAATAAGTGGAAATTCCTTGCTAATGGAATTTATTCCATTTTTCCAGATATCAGTGGGCTGTAAAACCACCGAAAAGATCATTCAGAATCAGGTTCATGTTCAGTATTCCACAGACTTTGGGGTTAACTGGCATTACTTGGTGCCACAGTGTCTACCAGCTGACCCGCAGTGCTCTGGCGATATCTCACAGCCATCTGTATTCTTCCCTGCGAAGGAGTGGAAAAGAGTCATTTATCCATTGCCAGAAAATCTACTGGGCAAGTGAGTAAAGAGCTTTTGTAGTGAAGTGATCTCACTCAGTTGCTTCTCAATTTGGTGGAAATCTGGACTTGTCAAAGATATATTTCTTCCTTTTTGAGTACCATTACTGTTAACTACAGACTTCCTAAATGGGTGCACGTGTATTTATTCAATATTCAAATTCTAACCTGACTGCACCATGCTCCCTGCTCCCTCTCAATTAAACTTTGATGGTTGAACATTGCCCCAACCCATCTTCTCAGCCCACACCCCTAACCGCGCCCCCAATTGCAAGTTCCATCTTGACCTGCTCACCATAACCAATTCCCCCATCAAAGCTGAAGTTCCAAGTTCACTGGAGAGAAGGGAAAATTTCTGCTAAACTCAGATGTCAATCTGCACCCTGAGATCACAAGAGCCTATGTCTCCTACCCATCCCACAAGAAATTAGGAATTAAAATCCTTGTCTATAGAGAGTAATGGAGATCTCTACACATCTCCATTATAACAAGACAAACTGATTACATGAAGGGGAGCCTAGCTCCCCAACCCCTTTCCCAGGTAAAATCTGAACCGTGGCAGAAATACAACTCACTCCCCCACAACCACTTCTTGTCCTCTACCTTTTGTCATCTAGTTTATCCAATTCTCCTCTTCCTTCTCTAACCACTACTCCCCATTCCACCCTCATATCTCCCTTCCCTTCCTCTCACTCAATCTCACTTTCTCTGCTTCCTCCTTTCCCCATCTGGGTCTGGGTTATCTTCCATTTTAAAAAATTAACCTTTGATCTTGATAGTGCTAATTCATAAAATCCCAAAGTACGGCCCATTGAGTCTGCACCAATGCTTTGACAGAGCAATTTACTCAGGCCTTATCCCCGGAACCCCATGTATTTACCCTGCTAATCCCCCTAATCTACACATCTTGGAACACCAAGGGGCAATTTAGCATGGCCAATCCAGCTAACCCGCGCATCTTTTGACTGTGGGAGGAAAATGGAACACCTGGAGGAAATCCACATAGACATGGAGAGAACATGCAAACTTCAAACAGACAGTGATCCAAGGCCAGAGTCGAACCCAGGTCCCCTAACGGTGTGAGGCAGCAATGCTAATCACTGTGCCTCTGATGATCTTAGCTCCCTTTGCAAAATGCAATGGCAGAATAATTTACATGCATAAAGTGTGTCTTTAATTGAACACCAATATGTGGCTGGAGAGGCTAAACTGCATTGTTTGAAACCAAACTTCACAAATGTAAATGAAAAATATAAAAGTGGAAGTTTAATCTGAACAAACTTTGAATTGATTCTCCAGTCATCATGAAGGACATTAAATATCTGCAGTACCCTTTCTGTTCCCACTTGAATCTAACCAGTATTAGATGGATGGATCTGATGGTAAGCCGCTTTATGTAGACTTTTGAAGTCTGAAAGGTCAGTACTCAGTGATTGGTTCCTTTAAGGTTAACAGCACTGGCCTAAGGAGGTGCCTGAAATTGTCCACTGTACATACGATGCTTTAAATCATCTTTCAGCCAAGTGAATGAGTGAATCATTCGTCTGTGGCAGTAGAACAGACTCCATATTACTCTAAGCAATGGAATTATGTCACTTCCATCTGAACCAATAATAAATAGGCCCTGAAAGCAGCAGAGGAGAGTCTGCTGTACTTTTTTAATGTCTCGAACTGCTGGGTAATTTCTGCAGCTGAGAAAGAATGCAGACCGAAAAACACATTATCGAGTTAATGTAAAAGCAGATTACTGCGGATGCTGGATTCTGAAACAAAAACAGAAAATGCTGGAAAATCTCAGCAGATCTGACAGCATCTGTGGAGGGAGAACAGAGCGAACGTTTTGAGTCCAGATGACCCTTCATCACGATCAATTTAAGTGGAAAAGCAAAATGCTTTTATTAATATATTTGTATCCTGTCCTTGATCAGTTGTGTTCTCATTGGCATTTTCATACAATTATCATTCTGGAGTGTGGAGACTCTTGTGCAGATTCCGGGTGAATTAAAACTAACTCATGCTATTTTGTTCCAGTCCTGTGAGATTCCGGTTCTATCAGAAGTATTCAGATATCCAGTGGGCGATCGATAATTTCTATGTGGGACCTGCTTGCCCAGACAATTGTGGAGGACATGGAGACTGTCTGAACAAACAGTGCTTCTGTGATCCTGGCTTTACTGGGTCAAATTGCTACTTGAGTCGGCCGCTGAAGGTATTATTGGATTACGTGAGATTTCCTAAGATCTCAAATTGGGCAGAATATTTATTGGAAAACTCGCAGACATTGCATTTTTTAGGGATCATGAGTAATGGAGTGGAGCTAGTTAACGTGATCATTCACAGCCCAACTAAACATGATTTTCCATTTTTATGAATGAATGCCATTCGCTCTGTGTGGCTCTTATTATTTGGATTCACAATAAATTTAACAAACAAAACTCCTTGGCTATTAGCATAAGATTGTATGGGACAACTGTTTCTTCAGTGAACAATGCTTACTTTTGATTTGCACTTGTCCAAATAATTATGTTCCTTCCTCAACGTTAATCCGTGATCACAATGTGATGAAATATTGAGCCATTATCTGCTAAAAAATATTTTGACATAACTTGCCTAATTAATTCATTGATAAAAGCATTGACTGATATTGTTTTAAGCTGTACAAAAAAAATACATCACAGGAACAGACACTTTGGCCCACCGAGCCTGCGGCAATATGCGGTTTCTATCCCTCTGCCTCCCATTCATGTGTCTATTAAGAACATAAGAAATAGGAGCAGGAGTAGGCCATCTGGCCCTTCGAGCCTGCCCCGCCATTCAATAAGATCATGGCTGATCTGTCGTGGCTCAGTTCCACCTTCCGGCCCTCTCCCCATAACCCTTAATCTCCTCTCTTATCAAAAACCCATCAACCCGCTTCTTGAAAATATTTAGCGAGGCATCCTCCACCACTTCAACGGGTAGAGAATTCCAGAGATTCACTAGTAAACCTCCTCTGCACTCCCTCCAAGGCCAAAATATCTTTGCGCAGGTGCGGCGCCCAAAACTGCACACAGTACTCCAGCTGCGGCCTCACCAATGCCCTATACAGCTGCAGCAAGACCTCCCTACTTTTATATTCAATCCCCTTCGCTATGAAGGCCAGCATCCCATTCGCCTTCCTGACCACCTGCTGCACCTGCAAGCTGGGTTTTTGCGACTCATGCACAAGGACCCCGAGGTCCCTCTGCACCGTCGCCTGCTGCAGTTTTTCGCCACGTAAGTAATAGTCCTTCCTACCATTCTTCCTACCAAAGTGGACCACCTCACACTTGCCAACATTAAATTCCATTTGCCATTTCCTAGCCCATTAGCCCAGCCTATCTAGATCCTTCTGCAGACTCTCCACACCCTCCGCACAATTTGCCGTTCCCCCAATCTTGGTGTCATCCGCAAATTTCGACACCCTACACTCGGTTCCCTCCTCCAGATCATCTATATAAATGGTAAAAAGCTGAGGCCCCATCACCGACCCCTGGGGCACTCCACTAGTCACCATCCGCCAATCCGAATAGCACCCGTTGACCCCCACTCTCTGCCTCCTGTTTGACAACCAATCCTCTATCCACGCTAACACCTTACCCCCAACTCCAAGTCCCCTGACCTTCTGCAATAACCTCTTATGAGGTACTTTGTCAAACGCCTTCTGAAAATCCAGAAAGACCACATCCACCGGCTCTCCTCTATCCACCGCCCTAGACACATCCTCATAGAACTCCAGTAAATTTGTCAGACACGACTTCCCTTTAATGAAACCGTGCTGCGTCTGCTCTATCAAGCAATTCCCTTCAAGATGCCTCGCAATTTCCTCCTTAATGACGGATTCTAACATTTTACCTACCACAGACGTTAAACTAACCGGCCTATAATTCCCTGCCTTTTGCCTGGCACCCTTCTTAAACAACGGCGTAACATTAGCCGTTTTCCAATCTTCCGGCACTTCCCCGGAATCCAGCGACGTCTGGAAAATAACCACCAAGGCATCCACTATAACCTCCGCCATTTCTTTCAGAACCCTCGGATGCATTCCATCCGGTCCTGGGGACTTGTCCACAATCAGCCCCTCCAGTCTGTCGAGCACCGCCTCTCTAGTAACAGTAATGTCATTAAGACCCTCCAGTCCTACCACCTTTCCATCGCTAACACCCGGCAAATTATTCACGTCCTCCTCCGTGAAGACAGAAACAAAAATGTTATTCAATACCTTAGCCATATCCCCATCCCCTACCACTAGGTCCCCTTTCTCATCCTCTAAAGGACCAACGTTCACCCAAGCCAGCCTCTTCCTTTTTATATATTTATAAAAACTCTTGCTATCCTTTTTTATATTAAGCGCTAGCCCAGCTTCATAGTTTCTCCTACCCTCCTTTATCAACTTCTTTGTCAATCTTTGTTGACATTTAAACCTCTCCCAATCCTCTTCTCGCCCAACACTCTTAGCTACTCTAAATTCCTCCGCTTTTAATTTAACACTTTCCTTCACCTCCTTTGTTATCCACGGCTTATTACCTCTCCTCCTACAGTCCTTTTTGACCATCGGAATAAATTTCTGCTGAGCACCAAGAAAGATCTCCTTAAAGATCCTCCACTGCTCCTCAGCAGACCCTCCCTCCAATGCACTCCCCCAGTCCACATTCGCCAATTCTTCTCTCATCCTACCGTACTCCCCTCTATTCAAACAAAGGACGCGTGTCTGGGAACCCACTTTCTCCTCCTCCATCTGCACCAGAAACTCCACCATACAATGATCACTCTCTCCAAGAGGATCCTTCACCGCAAGGTCCCTAATTCTACCCGCCTCATTACATAGCACCAGATCCAAGATAGCTTGCTCCCTCGTCAGCTCCAACACACACTGTTCAAGGAAATTATCCCGGCAGCATTCCAAGAACTCCTCCTCGAGCCCACCATGTCCAACATGGGTCGACCAATCAATATGCAGATTGAAATCTCCCATAACTACGGCCGTCCCATTCCTGCACGCCGCACTTATTTGCGCGTTAACAGCCCGCCCCACCTCCAGATCATTATTCGGGGGCCTATAGACGACACCCACTAGCGTCTTCCTCCCTTTGCTGTTCCTAATCTCCACCCACAACGATTCCACGTTCTGCTCCTTGGCTCCAATATCATCCCTTGCTACCACCTTGATACTATCCTTAATCAGCAGAGCTACGCCCCCCCCCTTTCCTCCTGCCTATCCTTCCTAAACACTTGATACCCTTGGACATTCATCTCCCAGTCCCTGTCACCTTGCAGCCACGTCTCTGTAATGGCCACCAGATCATATCCATTTGTGTCGATCTGCGCCACCAGCTCATCCACTTTATTCCGAATGCTTCGTGCATTCAGATACAGCGCTTTCATCCCAGCCTTCACCTGGACCCTATTTGCCAGAACGCCACCAACCATACTCACGCCCCCTACTCCCTCTATTATTGGGACATCCTCGGCCTCTTCCCTTACCTGTACCCTCTCCTTAACTTTAGACCTCGTAAGGTCACCTACCCTCGCACCCTCCCCCCCCTAATTAGTTTAATTAATTAATTAGATACTCTTTAAACATTGTTAACGTGCCTGCTTCAACCACCTCCACTGGCAGTGCATTACAGGCACTCTGTGCATTGCACACACACTGTGTGAAGAAGTTTCCTTGCATGTCTCCCTTAAAACATATCCCCTCTCGCCTTAAATCTGTGCCCTCTTATAATTGGCCTTTCAACCCTGGATAAAAGCCTCTGACTATCCACCCTATCTGTGCCTCATAATTTTGTAGACTGGTATCAGGCCAGAAGATTATATTTCTTGTCTCTGCTGAGTAGCTGATCTCAATCACAGCAGTGTTTGGAAGGAGCATCTGGGCTAACCTCCCCACTCCTGGTCACTGACCAGTAACCTCTGTGGAAAGATGTAGGACAGTGGCTGAAAACAAGATAGATTTTGTAGACACAAAATGCTGCCGGGGCTGACTGTCAAAGCTCACGTAGGGAAAACGTTAAGACACTGGAGTGCTGCCAATCTGCATGGAGCTCTACTCAGCAAATCTCTAGAGGGGCAAAGAGTACAAACCATGATATCTGTTGTGACAGCTTAATGTGCTGGGAGTTTGTGATTATTATGCATCAGTTACTGCTAAACAATCAGTTGGTTCCTTAGAATTTGACATTTACTTTTACCTAAAATATCTTTAGTGGTAGTTTTATTCTAAGGTTTTAGTGAACCAATATCAAATTCATCATGAAATGCTGAACTCAATAAATTATTGGATTGTCACATTTGAGGAATAGAGGCAAAGCAGTAACTAGAAGAGGCACAGTATGATGGCAGAACATGGAGTTCCAATATGTTGCAATCTGAGTAGCTCTACAGGCATTTGTGTCTTTAAGTCCTCCACATTAGGCTACCAATCTCACACATCTGATTGTGGGGAGGTGGCAAGCAGAGGCAGGGCACTTCCAAAGAGGAGGGAAGTTGATATGAAACGCTGTCACCTTATTCCCAGCAGCCAGTCATAGAGCAGCATCAGCTAAAGACTGAGAGAAATTCTCTTAGTTCCCAGTGCCACACAGCCCATGCAAATTAGGGAAAGGGAAAATGGAAGGAAAATAAAACCTGCTTAAACTTTTTTTTCCACTTAGTTGGGTACTTGCCTGAGTTGGAAATGGGAAAATTGCACCGCCTTTGACCTATTTAAACCCATGAAACTACAAAAGGTCGTGAATATAGCCCAATCCACCACACACACCAGCCTCCCATCCACTGACTCTGTCTACACTTCCTGCTGCCTCGGCAAAGCAACCAGCATAATTAAGGATGCCACGCACCCCGGACATTCTCTCTTCCACCTTCTTCTGTCAGGAGAAAGATACAAAAATCTGAGGTCACATACCAACCAGGTCAAGAACAGCTTCTTTCCTTGAATGGACCTACCTTGCATTAAGTTGATCTTTCTCTACACCCTAGCTATGACTGTAACACTACATTCTGCACTCTCCTTTCCTTCTCTATGAATGGTATGCTCTGTCTGTATGGTATGAAAGAAACAATATTTTTCACTGTATGCTAATACATGTGACAATAATAAATCAAATCATTTAATGATTGTTTGTCTAATACATTACAGACCTCATTGAAGGAACGTTTTGAGACTGTTGCCTTGAAATCAGACTTGTGGATTTCTCTGGAAGGTGGAAAGGCTTGCACAGATTGTGGTGTGCTGGTGGAAGATTTGCCTCTCTATTTCAGTGGAGCAGGCATGAGGCAGGCAATAACTGCAGACCTCGATCTCCGGGGTACAAAGTAAGTCAAACTCTATTTAATTTGGTCGAGTCAAAAAGGTAATTCTTTACTTCAGTCAGTCAGTCATTGACTTTCACCTTTGGGATCACAAAACTGGCCCTAATTTAATATTACATGGCACTTAACTAGCAACACCGTTCGAGGGGCCAAAATATTGTTCATTTGAGGAATAGAAAAATGTTTCACTGCTGTAATAGATAGTTCTCGTTTTACATTAGAGACTAAAGAGAGGTTTGTTCTCCATCAATATTTACTGTTCCTGAGCTGAGAATTCTTGATGCTGACAGTGAATGATCTTTCCCTCCTGTGATTGATACAAATAATGACCTGAGCTGAGAACCGGGTGAGTAAGTTTGACAATTGAGCCTCTTGTGCTCCCCATTCCAATGATTACCTATGCCCAAGCACAGATAAGGGAAACTTACTCTGCCTGAAAGAGGAATCAGCAAGAGTTTCCAATGGGTCTGAATTTTCATCTACTCCAATTTGGGGTACCCAAACTGGTGTCCTGTGTGTGTGCCTGGGTATGTGTGAGGGAGAGAGAGGTGCCTTGATCCAATATGAGTATCAGCTTTCTAGCATTATTTCTCCTATTAAAAATGTCAAAAGATAAAACTTAAATATTTTTAAATAAAAGCACTGTTTAGATTACCCACTCTGAACTGGTTACCACTTCCAGGAGATAATGTTAACTGGCCATGAGATGATGGCTTGGCCAGTGATTAATGTGATGGGTCCACATTGCTGTTGAATGTATTTGTGACTGTGCTCCTCTTCCTAATTTCTAATATATGCGGAGATTGAGCTAGAAACGACTTGTTTGCATTTGATTTCTGTGTTTGCATCTATTTCGCAGCAAAAAAGAGGCATAGAGATTATGAGAATGCATGAGGTTTCCCTATGCTCTTGGGAGATCACAATAGGTTCTGTGGCTTGATTGGGAAATCCTGATCTACCCGATAAGTGACTTGTGCCATGATTGGAAGGCAGGCTTGGTGAGAATGCTTCTCCCAGTAGAATTCCTAAAGCTCCAACCTCCTTTCTGCCCTACAGTCGGGAAGAAATAATCACCTGGGCAGAAGAAAATTACTTGAAAATCAGGCAAGAAGATTGGGTCATTTTTCACGCAGATGTTGAGCTTATGGAGGCTTCCATGGCAGGTTTCTTATGGTCCAATAACTGAATGGCAATTTCTCTGAATCATTTCCTTTTACAAAAGGGTCAACTCTAGGGTACAGATCCACCTTTCCGTAAGGAGACGAGCAGCTCCAGATGGCTATCTGATGGTGCATTTTGCACTGCTTCTATGGGCACCCTCATTGACACAGATAGCTGCCTAACATGTGACCCCATGGACTCTAAAAAGGTCTGGAGCGGGGGTAACAAGCAAACTGTGAATCTAAGTCAGTTGCAGCACAGCCACCTTGCTCTTTTGCAGTCACATCATGGGTGGGATTATCCATTCCTGCCCATTGCTGGGACCATCTAGTCCTGAAAATCAGTGGACTTTAGACAGGGGTCTGAAATCTCCTGCGGTGGGACTCATCACAACAAGACCAGAAAATCCAACTGTGACTTCCAGGTCCTGTTTCGGAAATGTCAAGATAATTTTCTGATAAACTGTTCTAGGTGTAGTGCCTTGATTGTGTGAAATCTCAAAGTGCTGGGTTGGATTATCCCAAGAAAAAAGCTTTGTGCTCCCTTTAAATAATAAATTTCTGTTTGGTGCCAATAAATACTTTTCTGCTATTTAGAAGTATGTTAGTGGCACCTTTACAATTTCAGGTATACATTAATGCTGGTCTTGTATTCACAGATTTGTGCAATATTGGGCCAGAATAGGCAGTGAGAGCAACATGACCACGTGTCATCAGCCAACTTGTAGGAAGGAAGGGGTTTTGTTGGACTACTCCACTGATGGAGGTGAGGCTTATTCTCTATTTTTGTGACACTAATTAGCTGCCTCCTAACCATGTCAAAATGATGTTTTAAATCAGACTAATTAACAAGACAAGCAGATCAGAAGGGAAAGGAGAGAGATGCTGACCACAAAGTGTGGTAACTCAGTAATTTCCTGAGGTAGTAGCTACAATTCTGGTTAGGGAGCATTCAGAGAGCATTCCATCCCTTCTGTGTTCTCTCTGCTTTACACTGTCACCACTGACCCATACTTTGTACTTTATTTTCATCATATTCCATAACATTCAACTTTGCTGTGCCAGAGTCTCATTTTATTTAAGGCAAATAGGAAATAGTTATTCCAACTAGCCAAAAGAGTGCTGAAAAGATTCAATCAGCAAACTGGTTGCTGGGACTTTATTCTGAGCACATTCTAACTCTAAATGTTGTAAAACTGTAACTGCCCATTGAGGAGCTTATAACAGTTAGAAATAACTATTAAACACCCAAATGTAAATGTTTTAACAGTGAGAATATGAATTGATCTCAGACTTAAATGTCACCATTCATTTCAATCTCAACACTTTGCAATATTTTCCCTGAACTGTTCCCTAATCCCACTTCTTTAACAGAATAGTTATTTTCTTCACACATTTCTGTGCCAACTAATGGATTTGTTTGATGATGGTAACTGAATACTATCAAAATGGCAGCATTTTACTGAAGCATGTGCACACATTCTCAAATACTCCACTCATATCCTTGCAATAGACAAGTCCATTAGGGAAAAGATAATCAAAGAGTTGCTGATGGGGTGAGTTGGAGTAAGATGAGAGCAGGTTCATCTGAAGCATAAACATCAGCATAGTCTCATTGGACTGATTACTGTAAAATTTTGTGGAAAGATTCCAACCATAGTCACCATTAGGCAAAGAGATTGGGGAATTCTCTGGTCTTCCCGCAGCGTGTTTCTCACGGGAGGAGGTGCTGCGCCATTGGCCAGCAGTGGGATATTGAGTTTCTGTCACTGTCAATGGGATTTTCCATTGACTGCACCCCAGTCCATAGCGGGGTACGCCATTGGTAGGTCCAGAAAATCCCAGTGGCACGAACGGCCATTGATTAAAACTACCTCCATCATGAACTTTAAGATAAACCTTTCATAGAATCATGGAATTCCTACAGTGCAGAAGGAGGCCATTCAGCCCATTGAGTCTGCATCGACTTTCTGAAAGAATATCCCATCCAGGCCCACTCCTGTGCCCAACCAATCACTGTAACCCCTCACATTTACCATGGACAATACACCTTGCCTGCACATCTTTGGACTGTGCCAGAAAACCGGAGAACCCGGAGGAAACCCACGCAGACACAGGGAGAACATGCAAACTCCACACAGAGAGTCACCCAGGGCCAGAATCAAACCCAGGTTCCTGACGCTGTGAGGCAGCAGTGCTAACCACTGTGCCACATTTCTGGTGAAATAATGAATTCTGGTACTAACTAATTTCTCATGACTGTAGGAATCACCTGGAACCTGCTTCATGAAATGGATTATCAGAAATATATTTCTGTGCGCCAAGATTATGTCCTTCTCCCAGAGGAAGCTCACACCAACACAACTCGCCTGCGATGGTGGCAGCCCTTTGCTGTTCTCAAAGGCCTGATGGTGGCAAGCAAAGAGCGTGCTCAGTGGGCACTGGACAACATCTTAATTGGAGGATCTGAGATCAACCCAAGCCAACTAATGGATTCGTTTGATGATGGTAAGATGGAAACATTGGTTTGGTAAATAGTGCTGATGACAGTTAAGAATTGTAAATGGGAGGGTTTGGTCACGATTTAACAGATGATATGAACTGTGCAAGGAAAGTTTTGTAGAGCCCAGTGCCCATCACTTATGTTAACAAGCACAGGATGGTTGGAAAATCCGAGAATTAGCCTTTTTATGTGCTCAGCACTGGCATTGCAGAGTACAAGTGTACCAAATGGGAGCGCAACTCTGTCACTTATTACAGGCTCAATCATTCTACAGCTGAGGGCAGGATTTCCCTATCCTTGAATGGCTGGGGCAATCACTTTGTAAGTTAAAAGCATTTTGCCCAGTATGATATATCACAGACATATGCATGCCTTACTTGAAGTATGGATGCACATGAAATACAATGAGAGAACTGCAATGTTGTGTGAAGGCTTGACATGGGTAAACATGGAATAAATTGTAGTATGTATTCTCGGATCGTTCTTGCCAGTTTTCTGAAAGTGAACGTTTCTGCATCATATCCCAAATCCTGGGCTCATGTTTACAGAGTATTATCCACTTAAGTATGGTTCAAATTGTTGCGTCACTCTGACACTTGGTCAAAGACACCGTTTTGCACCTTCACATTCTGCCTGCCACTTTTTTACCTGCCTAACCTCGATAATGACTGGTAAAGATAAAATATATTTTGATGCTTTATAAAAGATAAAACAATATCTATCGTCCTCCTCCATGTAGGCACTTACTCTTTAATCATCCAGTTTCCCTTTAAATTTGAGAAGATTTTTTCACATTCCCGTCAGGCCTGGCTTCCTGCAAAATGTCAAAGTTGAACAGACAGCTATGAATAATTATTCAAGTAAAGTAATCTGCAAATTAGCAGGCAATCAACTCACTGCACTGTGGGCTTCCTTTGTGCTGGCAGGGAAACTTAAACTGAGCTTTGATCACATAATTGGTACATATTCCCTATCCTTGAATGGCTGGGGCAATAGGGAAATTGCTGTTAAACTATAAAACATCAATGGCTGCTTTATTATTCTGCTCCTAAAGACCTTCTTTTCCCCTACAGAAGGTGTTAACCATGATGAAAACTGGATTTTCTACCCAAATGCTGTTCGTACAGCAGGTTTCTGTGGCAATCCTTCATTCCATCTCTATTGGCCAAACAAGAAGAAAGATAAGACACACAATTTCCTGGCCTCACGAGAACTGATTGTAGCACCAGGATACATACTACAGTTCAGAGTAAGATTCTGTTTGGGTCATTTCATACTTCTTCTACCTCAGTTATACTAAGGCACCACTGAAAATCAGGCTCCATAACATTCACTGTAAATCAGTCTTCATAACCCAAATGTCCCAAAAGAATTACATATTGTGTATCTGGAATATAAAACAGTATTTGTAAATGAAAAGATCATCAGGCACTCCTACTCCATCCCCTTTCCACTGATCTCAATACTATCAATCTCTCTCTTTCTCCCTTTCAACATTGTCTCGCTCTTGAAAACATAGTTTTCTCTGGAATTCACTTGTGTTTGTGTTCCCTAACCATAATATATATCAGCACACAGTAGGCCACTTAAACCTGCTCTGCGATTCAATAAGATCATGGCTGAATTTTTATGGCTGTGCCACTTTTCTACCCCATGTTCCTTGATTTTATTTTCATCTAAAAGTCTATTGATCTCAGTCCTGGATGTATTCAATGCTGAGTTGCCACAGCCCTCTGTAAAGAACTTCAAAGATTCACAACCCTCTCCTCACCTCATCTCAATTTAAATTACCCTGAGGCTATGACCTATAGTTTAGAGAATCCAACCAGGGAAAGAGCCTCTCAGCATCTACCACATTAAAGAATCTTATGAATGTTATGCATTTCAAAGAATTCACCTCTCATCCTTCCAAACTTACTTCACAGAAATTACCTTTAGAGATTCATATCTTCAGTGATGCATGTTACTCATTGTGTAAAGAAAAGTTCTGCCTTGACTTCTGTACTTAATTCTAATTTTTAATTAGCATATTCAAGCAGTTTAGTTAAATGTAACCTGTTACCTGAATCCATGGTGATTGTCCTTTACAAGACACACTTTTCCAAATGAGTGCCCTTCGGATCTGTTAAAATGCTGAAAAGTTTTTCCTATGCATTGCATCTGGTTTCCAGGTCTGTTTTCTGACAAATTTTAAGGAATATAGTTAGGTTAGTCCCTTCCCTCTGTCTCTGTTCCAATTTCTGACAAATCTACATAGGGGGTGAGTGAAAATCTTAGCAATGTCACTACTGCTTCCTTCATGATTGATGAGTGCATAATGTCTGGACAGAATAGTTTGTTTTAAGAGGAGCTGCCTTGTAATCGACATTGGTAATTTTTTTGCCTGTCCATTTGCTCTTCTGTTGTGATGGCAGTTTCTCTAAAGAACCACAAATGAGATTCTCTATTGGTTCCTTCAGTTTTTTTTTTAAATGAATGAGTGTTAGTTGAGTGTACACACAGACAGAATTTATTTTTCAATATTGATTTAGGATCTAGGCAGTTGGACAGGAGAACTATGTTACAAGTGATGGGAAAGAAAGTCGCGATGAAAGGAAGTGGAGCACATTGGTGTGTTTACGTAGATTTGGTTTGGTTGGCTGCCAGTTTCATCCAATGACCATTCAAACCAGGAGTGGCACCACAAAGGTACCCAGGAACTGATAGTGCAGAGAAGGGAGGGGAAGAGAAGCCATTGATGAAGATGCAGTAGCTGCCTTCAGATAGGTATGAATGGAACCAAGAAAGGAGAAGTCCTGTGGAACTAGACAGTGGAGAAGTGTTGCATGGTCAGCAATATCAAATTCCAGTAGGAAGACTGAGGAAGAGTGATGATACAAGGCTGTCACAGAGGGTTATTTATGACTTCAACTGAAGTTGGTTTATTTTAAAAGTTTTTTTTAAAGCTCAAAGCTTTTAAAGTTAAAGTTTATTTATTAGTGTTGCAAGTAGGCTTACATTAACACTGCAATGTAATTACTGTGAAAATCCCTAAGTTGCTACACTGCAGCGCCTGTTCAGGTACATTGATGGAGAATTTAGTGTGGCCAAAGCATCTATCGAGCACGTCTTTCGGATGTGATGCTTTGGGAAGAATAGAATCTATATTGGGTAAACTGCCTAGAAAGAACAGTGCCTAGGGATGGAGTTGGGTGGGATGGAAGGGTTAAGTGATGGGAAGAAGCTAGTTAGGAGATGAGTGAGATTGGGATCAAGGGAACAGGAAATGGGTATTATGGACAAGATAAACTTTGAGAGGATAAGAGACAAGATAAATGAAAAATTGCAAGACTAGAATTGATGAGAGATTGTTAGAATGTAGGGTGAAGGATCATAACACTCCCTTATATTAAGACTGTTTAGGTTATGCCCCACAGTCTTCCGTTGTCCCCAGGGCAAATATCTTGAAGTAATATATTGGCACAGTGTTCTTCCTATTTCCTGCCATAACTTAGGTAGGCAAGCATGGAACCTCAGAGAAACAATGGAAACAACTGTTTTTAGCTCATGGCCAATAATGTTGTTTCTTTAGGGTTTCTGCTGATTAACATCGCACGGTTCGAAGAAAATGCCCTGGGCAGAAACTGAATGTTTCTCCATTTGATAGCTTCACTGCAGTCTTAACTTCAGCCTACTTGTGACACCAAAAAGTAAACTTTAAACTTTAGATCTATCCCATTGGATAGATTCAGTGAGGTGAAGAAGCTCCTAAAGTGTACAACACACAAGCAACAGTAAAAGGCTGAATGAAAGAGATATAAGAATATACAAATCACCAAAGAACATTCAACTCATTTGGCTGATTCTGAAATCTGTCAAATGGAGAAACATTCAGTTTTCACTCAGAGTGTTTTCTTCAAACAATACAATCGATCTATCCCATCTTCTTTTACTGAATCCTACTCATTCTGACAATCAATTAGACCATCAAACTATTAGTTTAGTTGTAGGGACAAAGAAACAACATTGCCATATTTTCAAAGTCGGAATCAAGCACAAAGTATATACTTGTACATTCATTAAATGGATCTTTCCTTGTGTTTATCTTCTCTAATATGTTTTCAGATTGTAGTCGGTTGTGAAGCTGATTCTTGTGGGGATCTGCAGCCTGTACTGCTGGAATACAGTAAGGATCCAAGGTAAGTGGCAATCTCAAGAGAGGCTTATGGGCATATTTGCTACAAAGGCCATTACCATCAACTTTGAGTGAATTCAGCAAAATGGGTAAACTTTGCAAATGGGAGCAGGTCCAAAAACTCAGCAACTTAGGATATAAAGCCTCACCATTATGTTGCAAAAAACACATGCTGTGATTTCTAATACTCAGTGTGCAGGAGTGTGATTCCTGTAAGCTGGTACTCCTGCCCCCAACTTTCACGAGTAGGCACCATTTTATTCTATAGCATCTGCACTACGAGAGCAATGCGTGTCTTTAAGATATATGGTGCATGAAATGTTGGTATTACAGAATGATTTTTTATGGCTATATGTCCATCCATTGATTGTTGAAAGATAGAACCAGTTCCCACCTTAAGAGTAAAAAAGCTTACCTTCCCCTTCTGTTGCCCGATTGTAACAGTTTGTAAAGGAACTTCAGAGAACTGGGTGAGCAAAATTCATAGAATCATAAAATCCCTGCAGTGCAGAAAAAGCCCATTCAGCCCATAGAGCCTGCACCAACAGCAATCCCACCCAGGCCCTGACCCTGCTAATTCCCCTGACGCAAAGGGTCAATTTAGTATGACCAATCAACCTAGCATGCACATCTTTGGACTGTGGGAGAAAACTGGAGCATCCGGAGGATTTCCACATAGACGTGGGAAGAACATACAAATTCCACATAGTCATCCAAGGCCAGAATTGAACCTGGGTCCCTGGTACTGTCAGGCAGCAGTGCTAACCACTTTGCCACCATGCTGTCTGTATTACCACAACATATTCATTCGTTTATCAATTGCATGAGAAGTTTCATATTTCTTTGTAAATATCGTAACATTTCAAGAATGTTTAAGTTCTTTTCATCAACAAGGTTTTGAAGTTCAAACGTAAGTAAATATGTCACTCGTACATTTTGCCTATCAGCGAGCCACAAAAAATGGATTATATGTGAATAAAGTGTTTGTTTCCCGGATCCCTGGCACAGTGAGGCAGCAGTCCTAACCACTGTGCCATCCATATAAAATAGTGCATCATTCTAACAACTGAATGAGAGAGCCATCATAATTGTATTTGTCAGGAATTTCTATGAGGCAGAGTTTACTGGATGGTGGAGTTTCTTTCTGAAAAATCAGGAAAGGAATGCCCCCTTACTAATCACAGCAGCCCGGCAGCCAGTAAATACTCTGAGGAGCATTCATTGGCTGGAGGTGAGATTTGGGGCTGAGTAAATGATGTAAGTTGCACGTCACAGAGCAGCTGGTTAATCTGATTGGCTGGCAGCTCTGTGCTCCCAGCATGGTGTGGAGATGCCGGCGTTGGACTGGGGTAAACACAGTAAGAAGCCTCACAACACCAGGTTAAAGTCCAACAGGTTTATTTGGTAGTAAATGCCACTCGCTTTTGGAATGCTGTTCCTTCGCCAGGAACTCTCCACTCACCTGATGAAGAAACAGCGTTCCAAAAGCTAGTGGCGTTTACTACTAAATAAACCTGTTGGACTTTAACCTGGTGTTGTGAGACTTCTCCCAGCAGGGGCCAGGGCTGAGAATACAAGAAGTGCCAGGTTCTCAGTCCCAAAGTCCAGGATTAGATGAGAGCACAATGGGTCTCACAGCAAGGAGGAGAGATGAGGCTTTAGGGGGTTCTTGATGCAGAGACCAGGGTGAGGGGGGTGTAAGGGACGTGGCTGATTATTAACCTCTTAAAGGCCATTTCCCACCCAGCCTCAATTTTCAGGCGGGTGAGGCAAGTTCAGGGGCAGGGTGGGAGTCTGAAAATTAACCATATTCAAACCTTAGGTGGGAAGCAGGTGGGGGCCCCTCCATCAGCAGCTTCCTTTTAACATCCAGTGTCCACCCCCAAAAGATCTAGCGCCTGTGCAGGCTGCCTCCTCCCACTGCTGGAATTTCCACTGACATACCAACCCTCTCTGTCCACATCCTGGGCCTCACCTACTCACCATGAAGACTGCAGAACATGACCCTGCTGAGCATTTCTAATCAATTCATGTCTCTGTCTTTAATCAGTTGAGGCTTTCTGTTTATTTTTGCAGGAAGGACTCCTGGTCACTTGTGCAAACAGAGTGTCTTCCTTCAACGAGCAGCAACATTGGCTGCTCTCCATTCCAGTTCCATGAAGCCAGCATTTACAGTTCCGTCAATTGCTCCAGTTGGAACAGGGTCACCATCCAATTACCGGAATATGTTGCATCCAGGTACAGTTCAGCAAGGGGAATGGTTGCTCCTCCCCGTTTTATTCTCACAGTTTCCCTTAGCTTTTCATCTAATTTTTTAGATCTTAAAAGGATGAGAGATGTCAGGTGCGGGTCTAATATCCAAGTTGCAATTTGCTCCAGTTAAACACTGCCACATTTCTACTCATCAAACTAGCTTGCCTATGTCCTTCCATAGTTTTATGTTGTTGAGTGCAAGTTGTTACGTTTCCCAATTAAGTATCACTAGTAAATTTCAGCATTGTCCCTGAATTTCTGTAACCAAAACAGAAAATGCTGGAGAAATTCAGTAGCTCCGGCAGCATCTGTGAAGAAAGAATAAAGCCAATATTTCAAGTCTGGATGACCCTTCGTCAGAGCATTGATTCTGTTTTGGTTTTAGATTCCAGCATCTGCAACATTTTGCCTTAAAGTTTATTTATTAGTCACAAGTAAAGCTTACATTAACACTGCAAAGTTACTGTGAAATTCCCCTAGTTGCCACAGTCGCCTGTTCAGGTCAATGCACATAACCAGCACATCTTTCAGAATGTGGGAGGAAACTGAAGCACCCGGAGGAAACCCATGCAGACATGGGGAGAATGTGCCAACTCCACACAGACAGTGACCCAAACCAGGAATCAAACCCAGGTCCCTGGTGCTATAAAGCAGCAGCGCTAACCACTGTGCCGCCATGCCACCACAGGCCTTTGTCCTGAATTCCTGTTTATGGATCATTTATGAATATTGTAAAGGCCAGAAGCCCCAGTACAGATCCTACTTAATGTTTCACTTTGCTTTCTGTCATCAATCCATGTGACTGTATTCCCCTTGATTCCGATTGTTATCATAGGTCTCTTATGTGCTCGTCTATCGCACAGATTTCAAAATCCATTTAAACTTCACCCATTGCATTTCTCTTGTTTACTCTGTTACTTTTCAAAGACTTCAATAAGGTACGGTCCGGTATAATCTGCCTTTTTGAACTCTGTGTTGAGTGGTCCTGGTTAACTTGACTTTCTTCCAAATGCTTTAAAAGTTTGATCATTCATTATTAATTCTAGTACATTTCCCGGCAGTGAAATAAGATTAATTAGCCTAGGATTTCCTGGCTTATCCTGTCTTTGTTTTTGGCTTTCCATCCACTGTCCAACGACAAAATCCCTTCTTTATCTCATTATAGACTGCCTTTTTTCCCAATCAATACGCACTTTTTATTTCCCTTTTCTTCTATTGTATCTTAAACGGGTCCCCAAATACTTCCGTGAGTTTAACTTGTCAGCTTGCTCTGTTTCATTCCCCAGAACCAAGTCAAATGCTAGTTACTTGTTCAACCAATGAACCAATTAAATAAATCTTGATGATTCTGTTTTCAGTGCGACTCAGTTCCGGTGGATTCAGAAGGAGGGCATCACAGAGAAACAAAGCTGGGGAATTGACAATGTATACATTGGAGAATCCTGTACCAGGCTCTGCAGTGGACATGGATACTGTAGAACTGGAACAGTCTGTATTTGTGATGAAGGTTATCAAGGTACGCCTCTAACTTTGCTATTTAAAATGAACCAGTTCAATGCCGCCAAAGGAGGAAGTATCTGACATCTGGGTGACAATGTCACCACTGGATTCATTTAAAACCCTAGTAGCTGTTCTGCACAAGACTCTTATTCTGAAAAAAGATGTAGTAGGAAGCACTGAAGAAGTGAAAGAGTCCAGAGGAGATTAGGGTGGCATGGTGGCACAGTGGTAAGCACTGCTACCTCACAGGGACCGAGATTCAATTCCAGCCTTGGGTGACTGTATGGAGTTTGCACGTTCTCCCTATGTCTGCGTGGGTTTCCCCTGGGTGCCTTGATTTCCTCCCACGCACCAAAATGTGTGGGTTAAGTGGATTGGCCATGATAAATTGCCCCTTAGCATCAGGGGAAGGGCCTGGCTGACTGCTGCCAGTGGGTTGATTGGTTTCTTTCTGCACTGTAGGGATTCTATGATTTAGGAGCTACATAATAGGAAGTGAGGAAGCAGCAGAGACCTGTAGATCAAGGAAAACATTGGTCCTGATATTTGCCGGGTGAAAGGAAGAGTTATCAAACTCTACATTGTGCATGTGTTTTCGAAAAGCAAATCCTGCACGGATAACCAGTCTGATTTTCCAGGGAAAAGCTGTAGCTGAGGACCCGATAAGTTTTTTGGTTATTGGAATGGAGATCAGTGGGGGAGAGACAGGGACCAGGAGTTGGGGATCAAAAATCAATGGTGGCAGTTTGGGAGCGAACAATGAAGTTGAAAGGACAGGGGTTCATGGAGAAATCAGAGTGGGGTACTCAGAGCCTGGAGGATCAGAGATCTAAAAGGTACTGGAGGGGGCATTAGAGATCAGGGTGGGCTCTAGGAGTGACTGGAGGGAGTCTAAAGAGCTATTAGAGGAGATTGTGGAGCTGGGCAATCGGATAGATTGCTGGCGATGATCTCGGGAAGTCATCAAGGTTTGAAGGTTTATACTCATTAGCATGTTGGGTCTCAAGGAAACAGCCCTGCTTTTCCTGGCCAATAAGAAGTTAATCATCAAATCTAGCCAATATGCCTGGCCTTCTATATCTGCTGAGTTTCCAAAATTCCGCAGATGGGCTGAATGGCCTACTTCTGCACTGTAGTGATTCTATGATGATCCTATGCTAACCTGGTCAACATAAATTTAATGAAAAACAGGGAAACCTGTTTGGAATAAGAAGCATGCAACTTCCTTCAAAAGTCTCAATGACTGACGTGCCTCCTGATAAAGGATCGGTTACCAGTTCTTCTTTCTACCTCCGTTAATTCTGGAATTGAGGAAGTCTGAAGCACATTTACTTTCAATTTCAGATCTTGAACTTTTTAATCTCCCAACTGACCCGAAACCACCCATTTTAAGGGATTAAAACCATCCCTATTATTTCAGTAAGGAAGCGTTAAATCTCTGGCACCAGATCCCCAGTGGAAGTACTAATTCATTTAAATGCAAACTAATTGCTATCTTTCAGAAAGTAATACTTTGGGATGAAATGTATGAGTAATTGGAGACCTGACACGTGGCGAGTGTAGCAAGATTTAAAGGAACGTGTCTTCAAACATATGAGTCGAAATTTTCTCATCTCACCTGCCACGGGAATTGTCGCAGGTGGGACATGGACCATGCCAAGGTCTGTTGACCTCGGACGTGATTTTCCAGCCTTGGGGCAAGCAAGGCCGGAAAATCCTACCCACGGTTTGCAAAGCCTTTCCTCACAGAAGGTTTCCCATGCCTTAGTGTGTTGTAAAATAATTGATAATAATTGCTGTAACTTGTCAACAACTTCTTTATTGTTGTTCCATGCAACTACCAGAATTGTAGAAGGCAAACTAAATTTCCCTTGGTTTACTTTCATCTACAAATTCCAAAAAAGTTACGAACAGTACTAAAGACCAAATAAAAACTCAACATTTACCATTGCTGCAGATGGGCAGATTATAGTTGAAACTGTGTATTCATTACCACTTTAACTTTAAAAATAATCTTTTAAAAAAAATTCTCTTGGAAAAAATATAACCCCTTCATTTTCTTTCAGTTTTACCTAACAGCTGCTTATCTTTGTTATGCAGGAGATGACTGTTCGGTTCCAATCAATGACCTGCCCAGTTACATCAAGGACAACTTTGAGTCTCCGCGTGTTACAGAAATAAACTGGCAGGTGATTCAAGGAGGGGCTATTGGCAGTGGATGTGGTCAGCTGGCACCCTATGCCCACGGGGAGTCACTATACTTCAATGGCTGTCAGATGAGACAGGCTGTAACCAAACTTCTGGATCTGACCAGGGCAAGGTACATGTTTTTCAGGAAATAGCTGAGAATTGAGCTTAGCATTGCTGAAAAGGCAAAGAGCCTCTCTGTTCTTCACCATTGAAAACCTTTCAATGCCACATTTCCTATGATTAATCATAGAACCCCTACAGTGCAGAAGGAAGCCATTCGGTCCATTGGGTCTGTACTGACCACAATCTCATCCAGGCCCTATCCCCATAACCCCATGCATTTACCATAGCAAGTCCTGCCGACAATAAGGGACAATTTAGCATGGCCAGTCACCTAACCTGCATGTTTATGGGAGGAGACTGGAGCATCCAGAGGAAATCCACACAGACACGTGGAGAATGTGCAAACTCTACACAAGACAGTAACCTAAGTTGGGAATCGAACCTGAGTCCCTGGTGCTGTGCGTCCATGCTACCCGTTAATAGCTTATGATTTTAAGAAAATTTTTTAAAAATCATTCTTGTGTATGACATCGAAGGAGCAATAGTGTCAGTTAAAGCCCAACTACACTGCAAACAGTTAAGAAAGAGTATATCATTGAATCGTAAATTGTATGATGGAAATATTGATGATTAAGGAATTAGGTCTACCTACATGAAGATAAATTTGCAAAACAAATTTCCAGCCAGAGCAGAGAACTGTCATGAAAAGTCTCACTTCCTTCAGGCTACTACTCCCTGATGGATGAAATTCTTCATCTCGGGCTGGCTCCTGCCACTTTGGCTGAGGGTGGATCATTACACCAGCCTGGGCACTGGATCCCTGCCATTGGTAAATTGCCCTCTTGCAGTCCAGTAAGATATTTCCAAAGGCCACCTGGTGCCAGATCACCTCGTATGCTGGTTCAAGTTTGCAAATCCCACTAAAGTGCAGATAACTGCTTTGTATCTTCCAGGTACAGCAACATCATCAGAACAGCCTGATGTGTAAAAGATTCAAAAACGTTACTGAAAACGCTGCGAGAAACTGGATCACTTTCTCTATTTTAACAAAAATGAAAACTCTTTGGACAAAATGTGATCCTGCCAGACTTCCTTTTCTCTTTATAAAACTTAATCTCTATAAAATCGCTTGAGCATTTCCTGGGACTGAATCTTAGCTGTTCTGAGCTTAGCTATTCTAATTTATTAGTTTTGACGCTACATTTTCTAAACACAAAATCTCTTTTCTCTTTAGCAAAATCATGTTTGTACTGCAGATTGGCAGTACATCACAGACAGTGAGCTGCAATGCCGATCTGACAGACCCTAACATTGCAGACAAGGCCATTCTGCTACAGTACAGTCTGAACGGAGGCATTACATGGCATGTTATAGCTCAGCACCAACCTAAGGATTTCGTACATGCCCAGAGAATATCTTACAATGTCCCTCTGTAAGTATATAATCTTCAGAGCTGAGAAATCTTTCAAAAGCCTAACATAAATAAGAAGATGTCATTCTGTAGTATCAGTTATACTGGACTCAGAATTCCTCTATTGGTACAATTATCAATGCCATTGGGAATTTGATTTGATTTAGTGTTACATGTATTGTATCTTGCACACCAAACAGACAAAAACATACTGTTCATAGAGTACATTGGGCAGAAGGAAAGGAGGAGGTGCAGAATATAGTGTTTCAGTCACAGATAGGGCGTAGAGAAAGATAAGTTTAATGTATGGTAGGTTCACTCAAAAGTCTGATAGCAGCAGGGAAGAAGCTGTTCTTGAGTCAGTTGATATGTGTTCTCAGACTTTTGTATCTTTTTCCTGTTGGAAGAGAGTACGTAGAGTCCTTGATTATTCTGGCGGCTTTTCTGAGGTGTAGACGGAGCCAATGGATGAGAGGCTGGTTTGCGTGATGGACTGGGCTACTTTCACAACCCTGGGTAGTTTTTTGTGGTCTTGATCAGAACAGGAGCCATACCAAGCTGTGATACATGCAGAAAGGATGCTTTCTATGGTGAGAATCATAGCAGTCATGCTGAATTGTTGGGCAATCCCAGCAATACTATAAATGTATCCTTCCAGAAATAAGCAACACAGAAAATCATCCAGAATGTACTTCCAGTACTGCACATAGTAGCCAAAGCAGTTCTCACCCCACTGTAACTATCAATGAAGTGGAAGTTGCTGATGTTGTAAACAAATCCTTCATTGTGTGCAAGGAAATCATTTCATTAACAACTGTCGCTGTAGGATTTTTCTAAACTTCAGTATACAAGTTATTGTTTGACCAAAAGTAAAATGCCACACGTCGAGAAATGGAGCTTATCTTATCTGAAAAGATCCAATTCTGACCTTTTCAATCTATTAACTCGTCCTCTCACAAGAAACAGGAGCAGAGTTGATCATATGACCCGTCGGGTCTGCTCCATCATTCGGTATGAACATGGCTAATTTTGGGTTTTACTTTTACTTTCCTGCCTGCTCTCCATATTTCTTGATTCCCTGAAGGATTAGGCCAGCAATGTGCCTGGGGGGTTGAGGTCAGCAACATCTATGCTGGGAGGACTTTTTAGCAATCTCCCAGAGATCGGCACAGGCATGATGACCCCCTCAGCACACTGATTTCAGTCTCTTCACTGGGAATAGGCTCTACCCCTGGATTTTTCACGTCATTCACACTAGTGCACTGTGTAGCGCACAGAATGTGGGAGATTCATTTTGAAACTCCTGCTGAAAAAACCAGTGTGATTTACTCCAATTTTATGTGAATTCGACACTTAGAATTTTTTGGGGAGAATCATCCCCCCCCCCGCCAAGAATCTATCCCATCCTTAAATGTATTCAATAACGACACATCCACAATCCTCTCAGGTAGAGAATTAACAAGATTCAGAACCTTTGGAGTGAAGTAATTTCTCCTCACCTCAGTTCTAAATGATTGGCCCCTTATCCTGAGGCTATGCTCCATGTCCCCTTATGTATAGAGCGTCTTCAGCATAGTAAATATATGAGTTGTTTCACTGTAACGTTATCAAACAGTATTTCACACTAACTCACATAAGGGGATATGCCAGATTTTTCTCAGTCAAAGCAATAGGTCTTAAGAAAAATCTTAAAAAAGGAAAGAGAAGTAGGAAAAGAACTGCAGAGCTTTGGGCCAATGTAGCCATTGACATGGCTCCAATAATGGAATGATTAAAATCGTGGGTGCGCAGGAGACCAGAATTGGAAAAGCATGATATTTTGGAGGGTAATTAGGCTGCTGGAGGATACAGACATAGAGAGGGGTGAGGCTGTGGAGGGATTTGGAAACAAGGATGTGAATTTTAAAATCAAGGTGTTGCTTAACTTGGGGATAGTGTAAATCAGAGAGCACAGGGCTGATGGATAAACAGCATCAGGCTTATTATACTGGTCACATTGGGATGGGGTGATCACAGTGGGAGAGGGGAAATAATATATGTTCCTCTGTTCATCAATTTAGACAGAAGAATTAGAGGACACAATTTCAGTTGCACCCAATATGGGCTGGCAACCTGCTAGTGTTAGCCAAGAGCTCAGCCATTTTGAGACCTCATTAATGTGCCGTTGGCAAGTTATGGGCTCCAAATGGGCACCTCACAATAGCTCACCAGTTACAGGGGGGCAACCAGTCAATCACTCCCACACTGTGCCAACCAGTAAATAACACCGGAGGAAGCTTGGGGAAAGTAGTTGTGGGGAAGCCATTATGGGGGAACCTTAAATGATACGGCAGCCAGCTGGACTGTTTTGAGGGCTCAAGAGATGCACTCCTTCTCCTGAACCCATTAAAAGAACTTGCAGTTTCATGAACTATTCTTTGAGTACTTGCCAGCATCCTTTAAATGGCTCCTGGTTAAACCTGGTGGAAATAGACAGGATGGCACAATACACTTTCCACCCAGTTTTACCTGAAAATTGCTTTCATCAGACTGTGATAACTGGCAGAGGATCCTGAACTGCATATTAAAGACATTTGAGACAGGTGAGATACTCTCTCATCGACAGACCCACCTGTTGAAAAGGCCAAAGCTACGTTAGAATGGGAAGTTGTACACAGATTGATTTACTCTCATGCTGGAGAAGGGAAGGAAGAATTATTTCATTACATGTTGTGAAAATGCTGGAGCAGAGTGGTATCTTCAGGCAGAAGCTCCCTGCCATCAGGTTTGGAAGTGGGGGGGATCTATAAAACTCCCTAGTGGTTTTCTCGCTGCCCTCCCACCTGCCCCTGGCCAGTCAAAAGTTTACATGGGCTGGGCAAGGTTTAAGGCAGCCACCCTTTCCCCAATAGAAGCTCTTAAGTAGCCAATTATTGGTCTCTATTTTGAGGTTGACAAAGAAGGGTTTAGGGGCAAGTTATGGGCTCCAAGTGGGCACCTCACAGCAGCTCACCAATTACAGGGGGGTGGGGACGGGACAACCAATCAACTACTCTCACACTGTGCCAACCAGCAAATAACACTGGAGAAAGCATGGGGAAGGCAGTTGTGGGGAGGCCATTATGGGGGAACCTTAAATGATATGGCAGCCAGCTGGATGTTTTGGGGCTCAAAAGAAGAACTCTTGAGAGTGATGTATGAAGCACAGAAAAAGGCCCATTGGTCCATTGTGTTTTCGCCAATCGAACTACCTATTCTAATCCCATTTTCCAGCAACTGGCCCATAGCCTTGTATCCCTTGGCGTCGCAAGTGCACATCTAAATACTTTGTAATGAGGTTTTCTGTCTCCACCAAACTTTCCGGCAATGAATTCCAGACTCCCACCACCCTTTGGGTAAAAAGGTTTTTCCCTCACATCCGCTCTAAATCTCCTGTCCCTTACCTTAAATCAGATCAGAATGAACAAAACTTCTTTGCCCTGTAATTGAATCCTAATTTTCACCCTGACTTTGCTGTTTGATTGACACATCAAACTAATGATAAGACAAAGAACAACCATTTTGCTAATCATGGAAGTATGGATGGGTCTGGAAGTCGTGCGGCACAGTGGTAGCACCACTACCTCTGAATCAAAAGCTCCAGATTCAAGTCCAATATCAGAGCATGTTGGCCAAAAAAGGAGTATTCATAATACAGTTCAATGGGCTGATAATCAGCTCAGGAAGGGAAATAGTGTAGTTGTGCAGATATGCTAAAAGAAATGAGTCTTCATATGATTCTTCACTCTCTTTCTGTAGCGTGTAGCGTCTGATTTGTCTTGTGGTTCGTGTTTGATCATGTGGTATGCATTGCTGCATCTCTGTGGTTTGCACAGATATGTTATTGTATGGAAAGGAAAAATGAGTTGAAACCAGAGTTTTCATGGATATCGAATCTGCAGGAACAGCATACAATACCAATTTGTTGTGATTAATGCTGATATACCGCTTTTCAGGTCCATGAGAGGGTGGATCCTGTTCCTCCAATCCACAACTGCATTTGATTCTATTTTGATTTTGTTCATCAAAGACTCAGGAACTGCATAAAGTGCAGTTGCACCACCCAGTGATAGGGAAATAGTACTGCACGAACTTGTATTTGTGGAAAAATCTCTTGCTAAATTGAACAAAATCAGGAAGTTTTTTTTTCAATGTGTCTAGTGATCACACTAAAAAAGCATAAATTTGTATAAATCCTAGGATGCAGTCATGGACAGCCCTGCTGATATTATTAGGAAGTATTTGCTTCCTTATGAAGCCTTAGAGATCCCCAATCTTGTACAGAAATGCCATCTCACCTGAGACAAAGGGATTTATTATACCTTTTACAGATAGTATATACATTACAAAGGAAATCACAGTTTCTTAAAGCTTAACATACAAAATGACCACCAATCAATTCAACAGCTAACTTCTTGAAATTTATTACTATAGGGAGGCACGAGTTAAAGGTGTTCAGCTACGGTGGTGGCAGCCACGTCATAATGGAGCAGGCCGTGACCAGTGGGCTCTGGATCACGTAGAAGTGGTTCTGTGAGTATCTGTGTGCGCTGTTGTAAAAGGGATGATTTATCAGTACTCATTTTCTCCCAGTATAGTCACAAACTATGATTAATTTTGCAAATTCTGAGGAGCTTCAAGAAAACCCATCAGCCAGATTTTACTGAAAGTGAAGTCTGCGTAAGTTGGAAAGTTGGTTATCGGAGCTCTTTGGTGTCATTTTATGACTTTATTCAGCTTCATTGTTTTATTCTTTCATTGTAGGACTCGTAAGCAAAACTACATGATGAACTTCTCAAGGCAACATACACTCAGGCATTACTACAGCAGAAGACGGAGATCCCTCAGACGAAACCTGTAAAGAATTACAGGCATACATCTGTCATGACTCATGATCCTAATAAACAAAGCACTGTTTCTCATAAGGGGCCAATATCAGATATAGGGATATAATAAATTAGTATGAAGACTACAAGAATACAACATCTATTACACACTGTGAATTAATAAATGAAGTGGCTTACATTCCGAGATGTATTGTCGTTTATTCTTTGTGGCTGTGTACTACGTGATGTGTTGCAATGTCAGTTACTGTAATAGTATTGTAAGCAAATGTAAAAGCACAATTTACTTTGCAGTGTATCAATCTTCATAGGATAGTGACACAATAACACAAACAATATCAAATGGTGCTCATCACATACAAATGTGTGAAATGTATGTTTAATATGTTTAAAATAAGGGAATTGGCAGGTTAGATAGGAAATCATGCATTCCCCCTAATAGAGAATCTAGAACAAAGGTTAAAATTCAAACTGAGCCAGTTAAAAGTGAACCAACAGGAAAGCTGTTTCACACAAAAGATGTAACAATGTGGAATGCACTGTTCCAGACGACCATAGATACAAAATCAATTGAAATGTTTAAAAACAAATTGTGTATTTACTTGAGAGTAGTAGGGGATTTAGGGACTGTGAAAGAATGGTACTGAAGAGGTAGATTTGCCATGGCTAACAACATTTCAAAGCAAAAATTGAGGCAAATGGCCTATTTCTGTCTGTATATTTGAAAAGCCAAACAATAGTTGTCTTTGCTTTCTATAATCAAAAAAAGTTAACAAAACCACAAAAAAAAACTGTATTTAACTTATGTTCAACAAAGAATGACAACTTCAGAATTTGGAGACACAGTAAGATGGTGATTTTTGTGACTCTTAATGGTTTGCCATTTAAAGCCTTTAACAGCATTACAGCTAACACTGTGTTGCAGTTTAGATGTGCATTTTTCTGATTAAACACTAACGGTTTTGATGTAATTCCTAGCTGCCACTCGTGTCCTCTTGCAACAATTCTTTTGTGATGATGCTTATTCGATATGACAGCTTGGTGTTATTTGTGTATTATTTTGAATTTGTTTCTACTGATTAACAACTGGTTCATGTTTGTAACTTTTGAGTAAGAGTATTGTACTTACCCAGTATAGTTATAACTGCAGTGTAATGTTACCTAAAACTAGATGGAGTGAGTTAATATATCACAGTGTTATTTACTGAGATAGATCCAAACATACTTTCAATAAAGATACAATCAATATTACACTGAGATTGTTTTTCTTGCAGTTTTCCTTTTTTACAACAGTTACTATACTTCAAAAGTACTTCATTGGCTGTAAAATGCTTTGGAACTGAAGTTAGGAAAGATATTATGTAAATGCAAACTCACCAAAATGGTATATCATTTCAGAACAGAGCACTGGATTATAAAACGCCAAAACCTATTACTGTCATTCCAAATCAGAATATGTTTTCCTCCTGATTGATTAGATTGGTATTACAGCACACACAAGTGTTGCCAAATGTGATTAAATGTATTCCTGGCGGTCTCATTATATGACTTGCTCCAGGTTCTTGTCATTAGTCGGCCAGCACACGCACTCTTGTGATGTACTGCCATCCTACACCAATTGGAGCGACCGTCCCATTCACTTAATTGGATGATGTTTGACTGTCAGCTACACAGACCTTTTGCCTATTTTCAATATCTAGTGAATAGAAATCGTGAAAGAAAATGACAAAAATAAACTATCTTTTTTTCAATGGTCTGATGATTTTTCTCTGAGGTTGCACATCTGGAGATTAATTTTCAATTCCTGGAGCCTCCAGGCCAACCCTAATGGATTGGCAACAGGGTGACCAACCAGTCCTTATACCAATGAATCTTGTTCTGACTTTTGAACTGTGGCAGTTCATTGTTTCACACTAGTCCTAAACTGAAGAGATGTTTGGTACATGCTATAATGAAGCTATAATGGAAGATACTAAAGGTGAACTTCTGCATGGGTTACCCTGCCCGCCAACCAGCATTTCGGCAGTAGTTCAGCAAAAAAGTCAATGCAATGGTATTAATAACCATTTACTCCATTTCATCAGGAATTCTGCCAATAGAATCATAGCTGTTTACAACACAGAAACAGGTCCCTTGGCCCAACTTGGCCACGCTACCTTTTTTTTAAAAGCCGCTAAGCTAATTCCAATTGCCTGTATTTGGCCCATATCCCCTTACACCCATTGTACCCAGCAAATCTCTGTTCCAAAATTACAGTGAAAGATTGGGAGGGTGCCAAATTCTATCCCAGCATGTTTAAAGAAGAGTACTTTTCAGTTATCAGATAATGTTTTGTTTAAGTTGAGGTACTGCACTGGATTTTAATCTTTTCAATTTCGTGCTGAGGTTTAATGGTCATTGACTGCAATACGCATTTATTCTCCAGCATTACAATCCACAATTCGAGCTGCACAAACAATAATTATTTTCATTCCATGAGGCCATAAATCATCCAGGTAGTGTGTGGTCTAATTCTACTTGTTGGTTTCATTGAGATATTCTAGATTTTTAAAGGGTCGATATAGAAAATATTAATGTATTTTCCTCTTTTTAGCTGCTCTAGACTTGCTGCCTATTTCTAGCAGATTTTATTTGTGTTTATACAGTATCAGATGGTTAGAAAACTGTAAGCAATTAGGATTGATACCATGAGGATTGCATTTTATTGATATATACCACCATCAGAACAAAAATCAAAATCAGACCAAAAGATGTGGTTGAAAATAAACATAATTGACAGCTCTTTTGGAAGGTGTACACCTTGTCCTTACTCATCTAACAGATCAGATTTGTTGATTTCAGTTGATATACTGGGCTTAGCTTCATTCACCAAGCTCATCATTTCTTCTGGGTTTTGAGGCTCAGCGACTGATTCAGTTGGGTATTCAATTGTAGGCTCAACAGGGGAGTTCACTGTGGGTTCAAATGTTCCTGGCATCTCAGGCTGCAATCCTAAGGAATCTGTTTCATTTCGGAACACTTCCTGAAGACACAAAATCAATAAGTACATGAGATTTTTCAGAATTGCATTCCTGAAGCTTAATAATTTACCTTCATATCAGGAAAGTGTATGCTTCAGTGGAGTAGCCACGAAGTATGATGTGCAATTCCTGACTTCTTTAATGACAACACTGGGATATCAATAGAACAATTATTGAATCAGCTGTGGCATTGCTCAAGCTAAGGCATATAATGCCTTATTGTCTCATAACAAGAATTTCATTATGCCACCTAATATATAATGTATTATGCTGCTGCCACTATATTTCAGACTTCTAATGCCAGAAAGTTTACTTGCTGAAGTAGGACATCTGGATATTAACTGGAGGTTAATTGTGAGGTAAGTTTGAAAATGATGAATTGCTTGACTATTTTCAGATCCAGGTTAGTCAGTAAAAAATGGACTGCTATTTTTTATCAATTTACTATGTACAGGGAATCCTTCACAGTATCTTTGATTACAGATATCGCCTCACAATCTCATCGTGATCTGGGTCAGATGCCACTGCTGGATAATTGGCAGGCTTAGTGAATAGTTTTCACCATTACAATTACCCCGTATACTTAATCATCTCAACTGGTGTTTACAGTTTACACTACTCACCACTGACTGCAATAACAAAGTAAATTGCAGCTCTTTAGGTTCCAAAGTACAAATTAAGATTAATCTTAAAGTCATTTATGGCACAGAAAGAGGCGATTTGGCTCTTCAAGTATATCCTGGCTCGCCACAGAATTTTCCAGTCAGTCCCACTCCTCCAATTGATCCTTATAGCCCTGAAAGTTTATTTCCTTCAAGTGCCCATCCAATTTCTTTTTGAAGTCACTGGTTGTTTTGATTTCCATCACCCTCTTGTGCAGTGAGTTCAACGTCAATACAGCTCACTGTGCAAAAGTGCCATTAGGAGAAATTAAGAGGGAGAAGTTCTGTAATTCTGTCCTAAATATGTTTACCATTTCAGAATCACTTCCTAATATATGATAGGGTTGCACAGTGACTAGCACTGCTGTCTCACAGCGCCAGGGAACCAGGTTCAATTCCAGCCTCGAGTCACAGTCTGTGTGGAGTTTGCACATTCTCCCTGTGTCTGCGTGGGTTTTCTCCGGGTGCTCCGGTTTCCTCCCACAATCCAGAGATGTGCAGGTTAGGTTGATTGGCCATGATAAATTATCCCTAGTGTCATAGGATTAGCAGGGTAAATGTGTGGGGTTACGGGAATAGGGCCTGGGTGGAATTGTGGTCGGTACAGACAGGATGGGCCGAATGGCTTCCTTCTGCACTGTAGGGATTCTGTGATGATAAATGTATAGTTTGAAAGTTGGGAGAGCAACTAAGGAAATAAAAAAATACTTGCATTTGTACAGCGTAATTCACCACCCTGGGACAGTTTGATTACTCTTATCTTGATCATAACAACCGCTTGCATTTATATAGCACCTTCCATGATAACCAGTGTTATCAAACAAAAAATGTGACATGGAGCCGTATAAGGTTATATGAGGGTCAATAACCAAAAACTTGGTCAAAGATGTAGTTTTTAAGGAGCATCTGAAGGAGGAAAGAGAGATGGAGAGATTCAGATTTAGGGACGGAATCCAGGAGCTTAAGACTTTAACAGATGATGTCACAGCCATCAATGATGGAGTGATTAAAATCAGGAATGTTGCCAGAGACTAGAATTGGAGGAGCACAGATATCTGGAATGTTGTAGAGCTGGATGATGAGGTTACAAATGTTAGGGAGAGGGACGACCACTGAGGGGTTCAAACACAAAAACCAGAATTTTAAAATCAATGTACTGCCGGACTGGTAGCCAAAAGGGTCAGCAAGAACTGAGCTGAATGGGAGTTGATGTGGGTTAGGAAATGGGCTGTAGCATTTTAGATTTATGGAAGATAGAAGATGAGAGGCTCGCTGTAGTGCATTGGGATAGTCAAGTCTAGAGAATAACAATGGCATATTTGAATTATTGAGATACCAAGAAACATTATCTTAAATGACATTTTTACAATATTAGTACAGTCTCCACAACCTTTAATGTACTTTCAGCTGCCTAGTCTCTGGAATTCCCTCCCTAAATCTCTCCATCTCTCTTTCCTCCTTTAAGATGCTCCTTAAAACTAATTGCCAAACAAGGTTCTATCTGCCTCAGCTTAAATATATTCAATGACCACCCCCCTCCCCATCACTTTGTGAGCAGACAGTTCCAGAGCCACACAACCGTCAGAGAAAAAAAAAACATTTCTGTTTTAAAGGGTGACCCCTAATTTTAAAACAGCGATCCCTAGTTCTGGATTCACCCACACAACAAAATATTTTTTCCACGTTCACCTTGTGGAGACTGTTCAGGATCTTATACACGTCAATCGAGACACCCCTCACTCTTCTAAACTCCAGTGGAAACAAGTCCAGTCTGTGCAACTTTTTCCCATAAGAAAACCCACTCATTCCAGGTATCTAGCAAACCTCATAATGCTTCTTTGTAGCACCTTGGGACAGTTTATTGTATTAAAGATGTTACATAAATACACGTTGTGTGTTAGTGCAAAACTATCACATCGCCATTCGTTCCTCACTCAAGGGACCAATGAGGAAATTTTAGAACGATAAGGTTCTGTACATAATTAAACTGAATTTTCAAAAATACTTAAGGTACTAAAAAAAAACTACTGCTGAACAAAGTTAAAGCAATGTCATAGCAATAAGTTGTTTAAACCAAAGTAATTAGTAAAAGTGACCAGGATGTGAGACGGTCAGTGTGTGTGTGTGTGTGTGTGTGTGTGTGTGTGTGTGTGTGTGTGTGTGTGTGTGTCAGGCTCACTCCCAGACACAGGGTGCTCACCCACTGAGAGTGTGTGTGTGTGTGCGTGTGCGTGTGTACATGTGTTGGTGTTTGGTGGTGAGTGAGAAGCCTGAGGCTGAGAGTAAGACCGACACACAATCACACACAAACTCCTGACACACAAACACACACTCTCTCATACTCCAGCACAGAGATACAGACTCACTCTCACGCAGACTCACTTACTCCTGCACACAGGCACATGTTCACCCACTCATATGCACACTCATTACCATGCACAGGCACATGCTCATCTAATCTTGCACACTCACTTCTGTGCACAGGCACACACTCTCTCACTCTCACGTACAGGTGCATATGTTCTCACACACCCCTCCCCCAATGCCCCAAGCCCACTCAATCGGAACACTGTTCCCTGGGCCCACTCCCCGGCACTGTTCCCTGGGCCCACTCCCCGGCACTGTTCCCTGTGCCCACTTCCCGGCACACTATTCCCTGGGTCCACTCCCCGGCATACTGTTCCTTGGGCTCGTTCCCCAGCACACTGTTCCCTGGGCCCACTACCCAACACACTGTTCCTGTCCTCACTCCCTGGCACACTGTTCCCTGGGCCCACTGCTCCCTGTCCTCATTCCCCAGCAGACAGTTCACTGTCCCACTGTTCTCTGTCCTCACTTCCCGGCACGCTGTTCCCTGGGCCCACTTCCCGGCATACTGTTCCTTGGGCTCGTTCCCCAGCACACTGTTCCCTGGGCCCACTTCCCAGCACACTGTTCCCTGTCCTCACTCCCATGCACACTGTTCCCTGTCCTCACTCCCCAGCAGACAGTTCACTGTCCCACTCTCCGGCACACCGTTCCTGTCCTCAGTTCCCAGCACACTGTTCCTTGGGCTCAAGGAAGGGCAAGGGGATTAAGGGTTATGGGGAGAGGGCGAGAATGTGGAACTGAGCCATGACAGATCAGCCGTGATCTTATTGAATGGTGGGGCAGGCTCGAGGGGCTAGATGGCCTACTCCTGCTCCTATTTCTTATGTTTTTATGTTCTCCCCTGCTCACTGTTGCCTGTCCCCTCTCCCTGGCATACTGTTGCCTGTCCCCTCTCCCTGGCATACTGTTGCCTGTCCCCTCTCCCTGGCATACTGTTCCCTGTCCTCACTCCCTGTCACACTGTTCCCTGTCCTCACTCCCTGTCACACTGTTCCCTGTCCTCACTCCCTGTCACACTGTTCCCTGTCCTCACTCCCTGTCACACTGTTCCCTGTCCTCACTCCCTGTCACACTGTTCCCTGTCCTCACTCCCTGTCACACTGTTCCCTGTCCTCACTCCCTGTCACACTGTTCCCTGTCCTCACTCCCTGTCACACTGTTCCCTGTCCTCACTCCCTGTCACACTGTTCCCTGTCCTCACTCCCTGTCACACTGTTCCCTGTCCTCACTCCCTGTCACACTGTTCCCTGTCCTCACTCCCTGTCACACTGTTCCCTGTCCTCACTCCCTGTCACACTGTTCTCTCAGCGTGCTCCTTGTCACAATATTTCACCAGGACTATTCCCTCGCACACTATTCGCCTCACATTGTTCCCCCAAATCCTGAACTCATTGCTGCTGATGTTCACTAGTGAGCCTAACAGCAGAAAACATAGGGGAGAAGCAGCTTATGATTGGAGGAGCACTAATTCCTGAATCATCCATTCTAACTCCACCATTTGAATGGGGTTTTGAAAAATGGCCCCCAAGGCTCACATCGAGGGGCATCGCCAGCTATATGATGGACAAGCCTGACCTAAAGGATCCAATCATCCTCGAGTTATATAAGAACAGAGCAAAATCTGAGTGGTGAAGCTACTGGGATATTGCTATTCTATCTATAGCTGGCGAAATTCTGAATTCAATTTTTCTCCATTGTTTGATTTTGACTTTATTGGGGGATATGGTGTACATCACAGATAGGATTGATCCTACCTTAATCATTGTTCATAGAGGTACATTTCCAGAGGGCTTACTAGACAATGATCAGGAATGGACTGCAAGCCAATTGCCAACTCAAACCAAAGGTTGCAAAGTCCAACTGTAGAGTCCCAACTAACATCCTGCTGAGAACAGCTAACTGAACACAAACTGGGGATCAAACTCAGGATTCTCCTGGTCCACATGGTGATTATTACTTTAACCAGTTGAGCCACTGGATGTAACTGTGAGGGAAACACATAAATATGATGTATTGCATTGAATAGATTGGTGCTTACCGTGACGTCAATTGCATACATTATCCAATCTTGAGTCATATTGCACATTAATCTGTGGTATAACAGTTCTCCAAAGATGTCATAGTTTTGCTTGGTTAAACAGACAGCTGAGCCCTACACAAAATAAGTATTTCAGAACAGAGGTTGACATTGACTAGAGATTTTAATGTGAATCGTCAAATTCTCTTTGAAATAACAATCCTTGTTAACAAATACAAAATTCAATAATCAGCAGTACAACCCACAGGGCAAGCTACTTAACTGCTGTGGCAGGAATCTTTGGTCCACACGTGTCTTGTGCTGTGTCATTATTGTTCAGGCAGGTGGTCTCAATAAGTGTAAAATTCAGAGTGATGATCTCCCCTGCAGAAATCTATGAATACAAGAATGCAGAAGTGAAATATGTTTCAAAGATTATTATTGAAATATCATTAGCTGTAGTTTAATATCGGCTCATGTGACTTTTCTCATTATTGCATGCATGTCTTGAAAGATAAATACCTTATTCCTAGCTTGAGTTTGAACTGTTTGTTGCTGCATTATGTTGTCAGATAAGCTTCCAATTAGTTAGAAGAGGTTATAGATTTTATTATATTGTTACTTGAAATCAGCTGGACTACGCAGTTTTAAATTCTGCTGTATGAATAAAATTGTTGTTCCTTAAACTCTGGTTCAATGAGTGAAAGCGGTGGCTGGGATTTGTGCCCCTGCTTGTTGCGGGTGTAAATAGTGATGAGTGGGGTGGGGGAGGGGGGTTGCAAAATGTTGGGGGGTTGTGCAAAATCTTGCTAGAGACTGAAAACACAATTTGCATCGATGGGATTTCCCCGATTGATTCCGGGGGGTGAGGGGGCCAAGCCCAGGCAGTGCAAGGGTATGTGGGGGGTGTGTGTGCGTGGCATGGGTGAAAGTTCTGTTTCCGTGGGGGGCCACTCAGTCAGACACCCCAGTGCTGCCAGTATTAAATCTGGAACCCGCCCTTTAACTTTTTTTTGCATGGTTGGCTAAAAATATGGTGGAGGAAGCCACCTCTGGGGCCAGCGAATTCCCCTCCTATTTTACCAAATGATGTGCCACTCTGTCAGAAATCAGAAAATCCTGTCCACTGCGATTGACAAAGAGCCAAGCAAACACTGAAGGTTCAGACTGAATCCTTGCTCTGCATTAGGTTAACAGAACTTAGTTGGGTTGCAGCCATAGCATAGGCAAGGGGCAAATTGCTATAATTTTTGTTTCTGATTGCAGAACTGTTGAAGGTAATGTATGTGGGTGGCTCTCTGATCATGACAAGAGCGGACTTAGGTATGACACCCTATCAATTCACAGTGAGAAGATTCATACAGGAACAGTAATGAGATTCTAATGCCTTATCAGAGTATCTGCAATAACTTTAAAGACTAAGGAATTTATTTCCCTTTGCTTGTAATAATTTTCCGCTTCTGCTCAATTTTTGGTTGTCTAGATGTTTACTGGCATTCCTAAAGTCCCTGTGATGTGCATTGGGATGGATTGGCATAAGTCATATTACAAAGTTTCCTTTGACAATGTTTATAGAAGTCAAAGATATGCATGGCCTGAACTTTCTGCCTGTTCACAACGGCAGGATTCTCTGATCCCGCTGCAGTGAACAGAGATTTGACTGACTGCCAAATTCTCTTCCTCACTTATAGTGGTGATGGGGCGTGAATGGCCAGAACATTCCAGCTATGCTATTTACTAAAACAAGGTCTATACATCAAATACTAGATAGGATTTATATAATGGGAAGTGTGCTTAATACTACAGGCGCAATCTTACCGTCTGTTCATGTCCCACTCCCGCTGCAACGAGGTCGGGAGAATTTGGTGACCAGCGAAATCTCCATTCACTGTTGCAGATGGGAAAATCCCACTGGCGTGAAGGGTGATAAGATTCCAGCCTACACCTTTCTACGTTTGCAGTTAACCATTAACATTCAAAAATCAATAAAGATAGCAAATCCTCCATAATAGAGACAACTTCCTTCAAAGTTGATTAACTATTGAACACAGATACTCTAGTCATTAAAGCTTTCTGAGTATTTGTGAATTTCTACATAATACGAGCCATGTAGCCAGCACTTTAAGTGTCTTTACATCTGAGGGCCATATTATAAAAAATATCAACCCAATGATCTTGTTGGGGAATTTTGAAGTTTATTTACACAGTCAGATTTGTGTTCACTGATCTGTAAGTAAGTCAATGATAAAGTCAAGGTCAAATGCACAGCTACATGCTTTACCTCATGTTCTGCTGAGAGAACTCGAGCCAAAGCAAATTTGTAAAGCTGCCCACTGTTGTCATTGAATGTAGAAATGGCATGCTCCACAGTCCTGTAAACTCTGGGGTCATTAGTCTGCAAGGGCAGAAGGCAACCAGCACATGACAGCCCATCACCATCTAGAAAACAAAACTTGCATTAAAAGTGTATTGATAATTTGAAAAAATAATAATTCTTTACCCTTAAAGGCACATCATTACGAAACAGGCTAGATGGGCCAGTGCTTTTTTCATACGCTAGGATAACTTGCTCCTGTTTTACTAATATGATGTGAGCTAATCAGATGCAAGTATTAAAGGCATTTTGCATATATGATACTTTCAAATATAACACTTTAACATGTGAGTGTGCCAGGACACACATCATATTTATTGTATGTATAGATTTCTCATACATTACTGTGTGACAGTCCTAAACATCTGCTACTTTGCAGCTCAGCAATTTCCTTTAACATCTGAACCTGGGAAAGGGTGTTTGTAGACCTACGTGGAGGAGGGGGGAAATGATGGCTGAATTTTCTAATTATATATAAAGTTATTATTGATATTCAAAGTTTGCACTAAAGGGAAAATACCTGTCTGAAAGGAAAAATATTTCTTTATTGTTGCATGTTACCTTCATCCACTATCAGCTGGAATAGCTGACATTCGGGTAATCCTCTCAGCTGACCTTTAGTTTCACCAACTGGAAACAGAGTTTCTGCATAGCAGTCTCCCAGCACCTTGGCAATGTACACAGAACACAGCGTTACATAGATATTAAGCTGATCTTTCTCTACACCCTAGCTACGACTGTAACACTATATTCTGCGCCCTCTCCTTTCCTTCTCCCCAGTGTACGCTATGAATGGTATATTTTGTCTATAGTGCACAAGAAGCAATACTTTTCACTGTATCCCAATACACGTGACAATAATAAGTCAGATCAAATGACAACATGGAAACTGGCAATTCAGCTCAACCCAACTGCGCTAATCATTCTGTGCACAAATAGTTTCCTTTCTGGAAACTAGAACATATTCATTTTTTTGTTGAAAAGAAACATCATTTTTAAAAATTATCTTCTGGAAAAATCTTGGTAAAGCTCCATAGAAAGTCTATTGTCTCTACTGTATGACAAGGTTGCTTCTGAGAAATAGCAGATAATGGTTGATCAAGTCCTTCACATTGACCTGTGCCATTGGTGTAAAAACCTATCTTGAGAGGCCGATCATCTGTGCAGATGCAATATGGTGAACTCTTTGCAGATTATGGTTGATGGGCATCAGCAGGTGGTCACAGAGCAGCTCTCAGACAGCCTAACTTCTCAGGCATGCCATCAATTGCCTCCTCAGAAAGGGGAATTACTGCTGGCAAACTGACTGGTTCCAGGAGTACTTCAGGGGACAATAACTGACACAACGCGAGAACCTCTGTGTCACCAGAAAAACAGTGATGAAAAATGAGGCACAAGTGCTGCAACCCAAAATATATTTAGAACATAGAACATTACAGTGCAGTACAGGCCCTTCAGCCCTCAATGTTGCGCCGACCTGTGAAACCAATCTAAAGCCCATCTAACCTACACTATTCCAATATCATCCATATGTTTATCCAATGATCATTTAAATGGCCTTAATGTTGGTGAGTCCACTACTGTTTAGTGAAGCTTCTCACTTATTCTTTTAACCCATCTAGTTACAAAACAGCAGCTAGCAACTCTGGACACAAAACTATCCAAATGTGTTTTAGAAGCAGCATGTGCTTAACAAAGGTTAGCAAAAAAGGTGGTTGGTGTTATTTGAAAATTTCAAATCTGTGTCTCTTGCAAAAAGATGGAAACCAAACATTTCAATGAACTGTGCCATGTGCAATGCTGGAACCCTAGTGCACACAAGGTATTCATGCAGATACACCATCATTCAATTGAATGATGGTGTGGGCATGTGTGTGTGGTTTGGCAGGAGTCCCAAGCAGGTAGGAAGGACCCAGGTGACCACAACCACATAGCAGCTGACCAATGAGGGCCCATCCACTTACATATTAGGAATGGCCTTTTTCCTACTCTTGCCTCTTCAAGAATGGTAGCTCTAGGGTTTGGAGACATCTCCCTCAGCACTGGTCCTCCACCCCTCATGTACCCAGCCAAAATCATTTGTGATTACCATGGGTCTGATATAAGCTCTTTCACTAACTGCTGCCTCAGATTTAAGGTGCCAATGTATGCCCTCCTTCCTGTATCAATCGCCAATCCCTCCTCTCCAATCTGTGATCCTTAGTCTGTTTTGAACTCCTTCTGTGCTCCTCTGTAAAGCATCTTCAAAATGGCTAAACACCCACTTCAGAAAGCCACCTCACTTCAAGACCACTATCTTTCTCTGTAGGGGACGAGACAGTCCCAAGTTCACCTCTTAATCCGAAATGGGTGTGTTTAATTTGTTCAGCAGCTTGTAAATCTTTCTTAATTGCCTTCTTAACCATCTTAGTTGGCTTCCTGGTCCATTCGAATGGGTGTGCCACTTTGCCACTTTCCTACAGTTGTTTCATTCTGCCATCAGTCTCCACCTTTGGGCATTCTGACTTTTCCACATCCTCCGCCATGGCCCCTCACCATGAAACTCATTGAGGTAATGTTGCATTAAATTCTGCCCAGGGTGTCTGAACTAAGAGTATGGAGACAGATTTGCTGCTTTGGGCAGGGATGATCTGTCAGCACAACAGACAAGTTAACTCAACCATCAGTAGCATTTCTAATTACACCTCATTTCCACAGAGGCATAGCAGCATCAATTTTGAAACATTATCTTCAGCTGAAGAAAACCTTAGGAGATAGTTTACTGTCAGAGGGTATGATTTAATTTTAACGTGGAATTCACCTGCAAAGTGGATGGTGGGAAGGCAGAAGGAACAGATAAATGGGATTGATTTAAAGTTAATTTAAATGTATAGAATAGAAAGTACATTAGTTTGGAATAAACTGAGATTAAGGTGAAAATAAATATGGAACGGAAAGAATAGGTAAGAAGAGAGAATGTGTACTCCCATTGGAAATTGGCAAGTCTCTGGAAGGGACTGAAACTAGGCCCGGAGCTGGGTGTGTTGGATTTCTGGGATGGCTTATTAAGGGCAGGGCCTCTCCCTGCCCTCTTGGCAGGATAGGATAAAGACTGAGGGCATGGAGAGTGAGTGGGGCCTTGGTCCCCACACACAAAGAATTCCTGCTGGCAGTCAGCGGATATTTGCTTGCATACCAGATGTACCTATGTGCCAAAAGACACATGAAGACCAAATCAGGACCAAGATGATCATTATGTTCCAGATACATGAATATTCAAAGGTCATTTTTTAAAGTTTTATTTTGACATACAGAAATCTCCTTTCTAGGGATGGTGTTACTGCTATTGGACAACAGCAGGTTTTTGTTATATTCTTTCATGGGATGTGTATATCACTGGCTAGGCCAGCATTTGTTGCCCATCCCTGATTTCCCTTGAGTAGATGGCAGTGGGCTGCTTTCTTGGATTGTTACAAAGTGTTGTAGGTACACCCACAATGCTGTTAGGAAAGGGAGTTCCAGGATTTGGACCAGCAATAGTGAAAGCATGGCAATATAGTTCCAACACAGGATGATGTGTAGCTTGTAGGGGAACACAGATGCTGGTGTTCTCATGTATGTGCTGCCCCTGTCCTTCTGAGTAGTAGAGGTTGTGGAATTGGAAGTTTGGAAGGCTTCAGCTAGACTTCTGGCCTCTATGCCATGGGATGTCGCACCTGTCATTATAAGGCTCATTAGGGACAGACTCTCTTGACCACAGAGAATTTGTTGCGGTCAACATTGGAGTTCTTGGTGAGCATGGCATTACATGGCTCTACATACATCCCCATGCAAATATGCAGTGCCAATGTTTGCTTTTAGATGATTGAATCTGTTCAGTTTAGTAACAAAGCTACTCTTGATATCTGAATATTACAGAAACATGAATCATCTTGCAGTGTGTGAGTTGAAAAGTTAAAAGTGATATTTGTCTGAGAAATCCTGGACTGACTGATTTCCCAATGATGAATTGCATGAATGCTTGTATTGTATTGTCAAAAGTAACCTTCAGAGTGAATCACATTTAGAACAGCATTTTTCTTATTCTCTGATGGGTGCAGTAACATTTAAAAGAATCATTCAGCATTTGCATGTTTACTGCTGATAGCTACAATGCTGGCTAGCCCATCCTATTTTCTTTCAACTGATATAATGCGCTGCTTATTACTTATTCACAGCTGATTAAATATAAATTCCTCTTCATCTTCAGCAGCTTTGCGTGTGTTAATGAACATTAACTTACTGCTTCATTCTTGGCTTTAAGTGGACAATCAGACGAAAGCTCATTTTTGTCCTCTCGACACATTGTCTCCTGAATTTGAAAATGCACCCAGTATCTCTCTCCTATTATCACCTGAAAAAGCAAATCAGAGACGTCAGCTCTTTTTATCTCCTATGAAGTCAAGTCTGAGCAATTGGATTTGTGCGTCAGGAATGGACTCTCTCACACTGCCAGCAGGGATTGCAAAAACACGGTGTGGTGACTGATTTTTCACTCACTGGAATCAGTGGGCAGGATCTTACGGGCTTGCTCGGGTGAGACTGGAAATTCACGCCCGAGATCAATGGAGATCTCCATTGTTGGACCCTTGCCTGCTCCAATTCCATGGCAGGCAAGGTGACAGAGCTCCAGTCTATGTGTCCAACGCCCAGCTATAGGCATCCCACAAAGATTTAGCTTTTAGTGTCAGCTTATTGTCTGAACGTGAGGACATTTAAACAGTGTAAAATTCTGATGTCTTTATCTTTACCTGCACCAACACTGATCACCTATCACCCTGTGCTCCCTGACGTAGGTGGCTCCCAATTCCTACAATGCCTCCAATTTATAACACCAGGTTATTTTCCAAACGTCGCTGGATTCCGGGGAAGTGCCGGATGATTGGAAAACGGTTAATGTTACGCCGTTGTTTAAGAAAGGTGCCAGGCAAAAGGCGGGGAATTATAGACCGGTTAGTTTAACATCTGTGGTAGGTAAAATGTTAGAATCTGTCATTAAGGAGGAAATTGCGAGGCATCTTGAAGGGAATTGCTTGATAGAGCAGACGCAGCACGGTTTCATTAAAGGGAAGTCGTGTCTGACAAATTTACTGGAGTTCTATGAGGATGTGTCTAGGGCGGTGGATAGAGGAGAGCCGGTGGATGTGGTCTTTCTAGATTTTCAGAAGGCGTTTGACAAAGTGCCTCACAAGAGGTTATTGCAGAAGGTCGAGGGACATGGAGTTGGGGGTAGGGTGTTAGCGTGGATAGAGGATTGGTTGTTAAATAGGAGGCAGAGAGTGGGGGTCAACGGGTGCTATTCGGATTGGCGGATGGTGACTAGTGGAGTGCCCCAGGGGTCGGTGCTGGGGCCTCAGCTTTTTACCATTTATATAGATGATCTGGAGGAGGGAACCGAGTGTAGGGTGTCGAAATTTGCTGATGACACCAAGATTAGGGGAACGGCAAATTGTGCGGAGGGTGTGGAGAGTCTGCAGAAGGATCTAGATAGGCTGGGCGAATGGGCCAGGAAATGGCAAATGGAATTTAATGTTGGCAAGTGCGAGGTGGTCCACTTTGGTAGGAAGAATGGTAGGAAGGACTATTACTTACGGGGCGAAAAACTGCAGCAGGCGACGGTGCAGAGGGACCTCGGGGTCCTTGTGCATGAGTCACAAAAACCCAGCTTGCAGGTGCAGCAGGTGGTCAGGAAGGCGAATGGGATGCTGGCCTTCATAGCGAAGGGGATTGAATATAAAAGTAGGGAGGTCTTGCTGCAGCTGTATAGGACATTGGTGAGGCCGCAACTGGAGTACTGTGTGCATTTTTGGGCGCCTCACCTGCGCAAAGATATTTTGGCCTTGGAGGGAGTGCAGAGGAGGTTTACTAGGCTGATACCGGAGTTGAGGGGGTTGAGCTATGAGGAGAGGCTGAATAAACTGGGCTTGTACTCGTTAGAGTTTAGAAGAATGAGAGGAGATCTCATTGAGACGTATAAGATGATGAATGGGATGGATAGGATAGAGGTGGAAAGACTCTTCCCGCTCAAAAAAGACAATAGGACTAGGGGGCACAGCCTCAAGATAAAAGGGGGGCGGTTTAGAACGGAGTTGAGGAGGAACTTCTTCACTCAAAGGGTGGTGAATCTCTGGAATTCTCTGCCCATTGAAGTGGTGGAGGCTGCCTCGCTAAACATTTTTAAGACGCGGGTTGATGGGTTTTTGATAGGAGAGGGGATTAAGGGTTATGGGGAGAGGGCGGGAAAGTGGAACTGAGCAGCGACAGATCAGCCATGATCTTATTGAATGGCGGGGCAGGCTCGAGGGGCTGGATGGCCTACTCCTGCTCCTATTTCTTATGTTCTTATGTTCTTAACACCAAATAAAGTTTATTTGGTAGCACGAGCTTCCAGAGTGCTACCCCTACCTGTTGGGCTTTAACCGGTGTTGTGAGATTCTTACTGTGCCTACCCCAATCCAAAGCCGGCATCGCCACATCCAATTTATAACTCTCATCCTTATTTTCATGCACTAGTGGCCTCACCTCTCGCAATCTCTCTAACCACCTCCAACTCCAATATCCTTCAACAACTCTGTATACCACCAACTCCAGTCTCCTATGCATCCCCCACTCCTTTTGTTGCACTATTGGCAGCCGTACACAGGTTAAAGAGATGTGTATTGTCTCCAGACAGTACAGTAAGTGAGGTTTTGCAAACCCAGGCAAGTCATGGGGGTTACAGATAGTGCGACATGAATCCAAGATCCCGGTTGAGACCATCCTCATGTGCTCAGTGCTCCTTCCACTCACATGGTTAGCCACTTTAAGACTTGAATAGCATATTAGGTGTAAAGATTTGCATTCTAATCAGTAATCTGTAAACTGTCTGTGCTTTATATGCTCTGTCTGAGGCCAGAACTCTTCATTCACCTGACAAAGAGGGAAACCTCGAAAGCTTGTGAGTTTACTATCAAATAAAATGGTTGGACTTAAACCTGGTATTGTCAGACTTCTTACCATATTTCATTTGAGACAGGAGTTGGTTCAGAAATTCAGTTTGCAATAAAACCCCAATGAGGCAAATCCCAGGACATCCTCCCACAAACTTATGTTAAGCAGAGCTTTGTGATATTAGAGGTGGTCCCATTCCCACAAGAATGCATCGCTATGTAATCCAATAGGCCTACAAACCTGGTCGATGTCCAAAACAATCAATTTGAATACTAAATGAAAACACAGTAAAGTAGTAGAAACATTTGAAAAGTCTTGATTCAACTTGTTCACACTTTACAAATCCCTGACCTTGCTGGGCTGGAGCTTTGCATTGAGAAATGTTCGGAGCTTGCTCTTTAAAAACTCCAGTATTTTTTCCTGCTTAACATTCTGCCAATCCACCATGTCATCAATGCAGTCCAACATGTTGTCAGGGCTTTCATGCTACACCGCAAAATCCTGGAGCATCTCTACAGCTTTCACAGCATCACTGAGGCAGGCAAACTCTTCAGGAACATTGTTTTCCTCAGATGAAGAAAATATTGCATTTATAATAGCATCAGCTCCAACGTGCAGCATATGGCATCGTCCACCTCTGTACAAGGATCCATGGTCATTTCCGCCGTAATTTCCATGCTGGCCTTCTGCACCTAAGCAACAAGTGCCTTGTCACTGATTGGGCTGTCCTCACCCTGCTCCTCCTCATTCTTGAAGTCTTGTATAGTAGTAACTGGATGCAACCCAGAGAAGTGGAGGCAGTTGGCAATTGTGGCTTCTTCCACACCTTCATCATGAATGCAGCCTCTACTCCTGCTTCTTGTCAACAGCCTCTGGGAGATTTAAGAGATCAAGCTGCCATTGGTTGTGCTTTTTAGGTTACTAATCACTCTTTGATTAATTGGCTGGAACTTTGCCAAGGTGTCAGAAATCAACAGCATCAGCTCTTGGGGTAAGCAGGTGTGTAGGGCAGTTGAGTTTTCCTTTTCTTTTGCTGATAGTTTTTGTCCATTTTCCTGATCCACATCTCAAACCATGCAGTTTGATAGCTTCTTACTGTGTGGGTAATGTCGTGACATTCACAAAGCAACGTAGTTTCTTGAACTCTCTCCCATCAGAAGAAGCAGCAGTTTTTCAGTGCAGACCATACCAGTGACATGTTTCTTGCTCCGCTTTCATCACATGTTTCACCATTAAACATCAAAGAGCAATCAGCAAAAGAAGGTAAAAAAGTCCAGTTTCATCTGCGTTAAAAATGGACTGCAGTGAATTCTTGTTTATGTGGGTGAGACCACTCTGGAACCAATCATCTGTCATTGCTGCTGTAATTGCTGCACCCTCACCACTTGCTGCATGGAGAACAATGCCGTGCCTTGCCTTGAATCAGTCCAGTTATTCACCATTGCAAGTGAACTCCATGTGGCTGAGCTTCTTTCCCAGGATGACTCCCTTTTCTAGTGGGATTGGACTGGAAATGGAAATGTTCTCTGCTTGGGTAGCCATGAACCACATTTTAGAGCTTCCTGAATGTTGGGATAGGGTGAATTAATTAATTAATATGAAAAAAACCTCAGTTGATATCACTAAGGTTCCTCGCCTGTCCTGGAGACTCCAGGCATGAATAGTTCCTGATTTTAATTTGGTCAGATGAGGAGGCAACTAAGACATCTACCCAAAGTCAATAAGGTTGGTTCCCGTTCTCTTCCTTGGTGGAGAGCATGTCTATTTGAACTATTCTACATGTTAACCTTGTGTTTCACAATGGTGAAATCTCTTACTCCTTTGTGGGTCCACTTTCCACTTTGTGCCACAGTCTACCACTTACTGTAACAACTTCCCCTTCTCTTCCATTGACAACACTTTCAACTTTCTCACAGGTTTAGCCATACTTGCAGCTTTTACATGTCCTTTCCCTGGGAGATCTTAATGTCAAATGATGGTTATCCCAGGACTCCATGATTTTGTGTGATCTAGTCCTATTCCGATTTGCTCAGCGAGGTCATATAACAGGCTTAGTCAAGTTCAGCTAATTCAGAGTCATTAGAGTGGAATTTTGGCCTGCCGCAGACAATGTAATTTGCCATTCTGCCAGCAGGAAGTGGTTACAATTTCAACTAACAGGAATTGTGTGTCTTCTGTTTTTGATTCATCATGACTTCACTGTGTTTGTGAAAAATTACAAAATTCCATCCCCAATGAAATGGCTAAATTCTTCCCCTCAAGGGACAGAAAACTATGAACAATAGGTTTCAGATCCCCTAATTACTGATCCAGCCAGGATTGCAGATTGACGTCAATTAAAACTCACTTAATACCAGCAAGGTTCCTTGCCTATCTTGGAGTCTCTGGATGTGAATGATTCCTGATTTTAACTTGGTCAAATGAGAAGGTGACTGATTCCTGATTTTAACTTGGTCAAATGAGAAGGAGACTAAAACACCTACCTAAAGTCAATGAGGTCCATTTTTTCACAGAAGGATGTAGCATCCTGATGATGTCATTGAGACCTAACTGCGATTTTAACTCACAGCTTTGAGCAGGAGATTAAAGTGAATTTCCAAATCTCGTGAGGAAATGTATCAGGTTCATACTAGACTCACAAAAGCAGGGACATATCAAGAAAGCTTAGGCCTCGCCTTCTGCAGTCTCTACCAAAGCACCCATCCTTCCTCAGTCATGAGACAACAAAAGCAGGTCCCATCACTTACCCAATCTCAGTGGGTGGCATCCATATCATAAAAGGTTGCTACAGATGTCATCCTCATAAAAGGTCGCTACAGAAGGTTAGGGTGCATGGAGTTAGGGGTAAGGTGTTAGCGTAGATAGAGGATTGGCTGTCTAATAGGAAGCAGAGAGTTGGTATCAATGGGTGCTACTCTGGTTGGCGGTTGGTGACTAGTGGAGTGCTGCAGGGATCGGTGCTGGGGCCTCAACTATTTACCATTTATATAGATAATCTGGAGGAGGCGGCTGAGTGTAGGGTGACGAAATTTGCTGATGACACGAAGATGAGTGGAAGAGCAAATTGCGTGGAGGGTGTGGAAAGTCTCCAGAGGGATCTGGATAGGCTGAGCGAGTGGGCTAGGACCTGGCAGATGGAGTGTAGTTTTAGCAAGTGTGAGGTTATCCACTTTGGCAGAAGTAATAGTAGGAGGGATTATTATTTAAAAGGCGAAAAGCTGCAGCACACTACGGTGCAGGGGGACCTGGGGGTCCTTGTGCATGAGTCGCAAAAACCCAGTCTGCAGGTGCAGCAGGTGATCAAGAAGGCGAATGGAATGTTGGCCTTTATAGTGAGGGGGACAGAATATAAAAGCACGGAGGTCTTGCTGCAACTGTACAGGGCACTGGTGAGGCCGCAGCTGGGGTTTGTGTGCAGTTTTGGTCGCTGCACTTGCGGAAGGATATATTGGCCTTGGAGAGACAGCAACGGAAGTTCACTGGGCTGATACTGGAGATGAGAGGGTTGGACTATGAAGACAGACTAAATAGACTGGGTCTGTACTCGTTGGCGTTTAGAAGGATGAGGGGGGATCTTATAGAGACGTATAAGATAATGAAGGGGATGGATAGGGTAGAGGTAGAGAGATTCTTCCCGCTTAGACAGGATAGCAGGACTAGAGGGCACAGCCTCAAGATGGGGGGGGGGAGGGGGGCAGTTTAGATCAGAGTTGAGGAGGAACTTCTTCACTCAAAGGGTGGTGAATCTCTGGAATTCTCTGCCCATTGAAGTGGTGGAGGCTACCTCGCTAAATATATTTAAGTCACGGGTGAATAGGTTTTTGGTAGACAAGGGAATTAAGGGTTATGGGGAGAAAGCGGGAAAGTGGAACTGATCCACTTCAGATCAGCCATGATCTTATTGAATGGCGGGGCAGGCTCGAAGGGCTAGATGGCCTACTCCTGCTCCTATTTCTTATGTTCTTATGTCCCACAATTTTCCATTGCTTCCCACTGACTTCCTGGGTCAAGTGAGTGAGAAGTCAACCAAGGATTTCAAATATCCTAGGTCTCATTTCTGGAGCAACTGTTGAGTCTCCAGCTCAAACTGCTATTCATCCTTCAAACTGGCATAGAATATAAATTGGGCCAGATTAGTTTGATTATTTAAAAACTGGTCTTTAAGCAAATCACCAACCTGAAAATTTCCGCTTATCTTTAGAATATTATTTACCCTTCATATCATGGACAAAAGTGATCTCACATTTGACATAATTTTCAGATTCTGCCATGTACTCTGTTTCGTGGAGATATGGCTCACTCCCGCTTCACTGGACTGTGCCCTACAAGCAGAGGGCTTTTCAATCTTCCAAATGGACCGTACAGCGGCCTCAGGCAAGGCTGGGGAAGGTGGGGTTTGCCTCCTAATCAATATCTCGTGATGCCTAGACGTAGCAACATTGATGCGTTTCTGCTCCCTGGCTTAGAATACCTGACACTAAAATGCTGCTCCTACTTCCTTCTGTGGGAGTTCACCTTTGTTATCCTGATAGCAATTTACATCCCACCCCACACAGACGTGAAGACCGCACTGGACGAATTATGCGCCACTACAAATAGCCTTGAGACAAAATATCCCGAGGCCTTGTTCTTCGTGGCCGGGGATTTTAATCAGGTGAAGCTCAAGAGCATCCTACCAAGATACCACCAATATGTCTCCTGTTCCACCAGAGTCCAAACATCCCAGACCACTGCTAAACAAATGTCGAACATACCGCTCTATCGCTCACCCACACTTTGGCAAATCAGACCACAAGGCTGTTTTTCACTGCTTACACACAAAAAGTGAAATGGGAGAATCTGTCAAAGAAAGTCGTGCAATGTTGGTCAGAGGAATTAGATGATCTCCTCCGGGACTGCTTAAAGTCAGCAGACTGGTCAGTATTTAAACCTCTGCAAGCAGCCTGAATGAGTATGCCACTACAGTAACTGACTTCATTAACAAGTGTGTAGAAGACTCTGTGCCAAAGAAGCAAATCCATGTGTTTCCCAGCCAGAAACCATAGATGAACAGGGATACCCACTGTTTCCTGAAGTCCAGGTCTGAGGCGTTCAAGTCAGGCGACACTGACCAATACAAGAAATGATGTGGAGATGCCGGCATTGGATTGGAGTAAGCACAGTGGGAAGTCTCACAAAACCAGGTTAAAGTCCAACAGGTTTATCTGATAGCACAAGCTTTCGGAGTGTCGCTCCTTCTTCACCTGAAGAACTTGTGCGACCAAAGTAACCTGTTGGACCTTAACTTGGTGTTGTGAGACTTCTTATTGTCAAAACAAGAAAGCCAGATATGATCTAAGGAGATCCATCAAAGATGCCAAAAGACAGCACCGAACCGAGCTAGAGTCCCAGGTTAGCCACTAGGACTCCTGCTGAATATGGCAAGGTCTGCAAGGCATAAGAAGTTACAAGATGAAGGCATGTAAAATCACCATCACCAATGCTCTCCTCCCTGAAGAGCTCAACGCATTCTATGCTTGTTTTGAGCAAGAAGTCAGTGAAAGCATGCCATCCACCCCAGAAGCCTCAGATGAACCTGTATCCAAGGTCACCTGCAGACATCAGAGCAGCCTTGTCAAAGGTCAACCCACAGAAAGTGACTGGCCCAGGTGAGCACTCAGATCATGCGTGGACCAGCTGTGAATACCAGAGGTATTCACAGCCATCTTCAGCCTCTCTGTACAACAATCTGAGGTCCTTATCTGCTTCAAGAAGATGACCATCATCCTGGTATCAAAGAAAAGCCAAACAGCATGCCTTAATGACCATCACCTATTGGTTCTGGCATCCATCATTATGAAGTGCTTCGAAAGGATGGTCATGGCATGCATCAATTCCAGCCTCTCAGATTGCCTGGATCCATTACAGGTTGCATACCGCTGTAACAGGTCCACAGCTGACGCCATTTCCCTGGCTCTGCACTCAACCTTAGAACACCTAAATATCAAAGACACCTTTGTCAGACTCCAATTTATTGACTACAGCTCAGCCTTCAACACCATTCTTCCTACAAAACTCATCTCCAAACTCCCTGGCTCACAGCTCGATTCCTCCCTCTGTGACTGTATCCTGAACTTCCTAACTGACAGGCCACAATCAGTAAGGATAGGCAACGACACCTCCTCCACAATCATCCTCAACACCGATGCACCACAAGGCTGAGTCCTCAGCCCCTTACTATACTCCTCATACATCTATGACTGCATGGCCAAATTCCCCTCCAACTCGATTTTCAAGTTTGCTGACGACACCACAGTGGTGGATAGGATCTCAAACAATGACGAGACAGAGTACGGAAATGAGATAGAGGATCTTGTGAACTGGGGCAACGACAGTAATCTCTCCCTCAATATCAACAAAACGAAGGAGGTAGCCACTTATTTCAGAAAGCATAGTGGAGGACAAGCCCCCATCTACATCAATGGGGACAAAGTAGAAATGATCAAGTGCTTCAAGTTTTTAGATGTCCAGCTTGCCAACAACCTGTGCTGGTCCCCCACACCTACACTATAGTTAAGAATGCCCACCAACACCTCTACTTTTTCAGAAAACTGAGGAAATTCAGCATGTCCACTACGACTGTCGCCAACTTTTACAGATGCACCATAGAGAGTATCCTTTCTGGTTGTATCACAGCTCGGCAAAGCAGCCAGCATAAGTAAAGACCCCAAGCATCCCTGATATACTCTGTTCCACCTTTTTCTACCTAGAAAAAGATACAAAAGTCTGAGGACATGTACCAACTGACTCAAGAACAGCTTCTTCCCTGCAGCTGTCAGACTTTTGAATGGACTTACCTTGCATTAAGTCGATCTTTCTCTACATCCTAGCTATGACTGTAACACTACATTCTGCACTCTCTCACAGATCATAGAATCCTACTGTGCAGAAAGAGGCCCTTCGGCCCATCGAGTCTGCACCGAACACAATCCCACCGAGGCCCTACCCCCATATCCCTACATATTATACCCACTAATCCCTCTTAACTGGACACTAAGGGGCAATTTCTTAGCATGGCCAATCAACCTAACTGTGGGAGGAAACCGGAGTACCCAGAGGAAACCCACGCAGACATGAGAAGAATATGCAAACTCCACACAGACAGTGACCCGAACCGGGAATTGAACCCAGGACCCTGGAGCTGTGAAGCAGCAGTGCTAACTACTGTGCTGCCCTCTCATTTCCTTCTCTATGTATGGTATGCTTTGTCTGTATAGCACACAAGAAACAAAACTTTTCACTATATACTAATACATGTGACAATAATAAATTAAATCAAATTAAATCAAATCAAGAAAATCACTGGACTGGCTCCACAATTTATCTGATATTGCACCCAAGTAATGTTGCATTCCAGTCAACAGGGCCAGTATAGCAGAAAGATTGAAATATCTGAAATACAGTGTACTAATTAGTGAAATAATGCATTCTACAAATCAAACTAATCACAATAATAAATGCGTAATACGTAAGTTTTTAAAACAAAATCCTGTAAGTTGTAAGGTCAACCAGGAATCTGCCAGCGAGACTCTAGTACCTGTTGCCTAGATAAGCATGGAACAGCACGGGTTTTCCAAGAGAAATGTGAAGTCTCACCTCAGATAGCTGTCAATCAGCTAAATGGCCAAGAGCCATCTGATCCCAGCAGTGTCACAGGGAGTGCTGGCCGCTGCTGAGACTACAACATTCCCGAACATTGAGGAACTTGAGCCAGAGCTGTAGCCTAAGTGGAGGGGGGAAATATCATGAAAGCCAAGTTAACAAACTAGTAGGCAAGGGCAAGGGGTCCAGGGCGGACAGGTCGGTGGGGGAGGGGAAGGACCTGGTGGGGCAGAGGGGTGCTCTTTGGTGAGGTACCTCCCCTTGCCCAACACCAGCCCGAGCAGTGCAAGTTGTTGGGTAGGACACTTGGTGTATGTCTCACCTGCCACTGGTTAAATGCCAGTGATGCATTGAGCTCATTATTGACCATTTAAGGGCCTCAATTAGCCTATCGGTGAGCAGGATCCATTGCTGGTAAGACCATGGCATGATCTGGGGCAGGTGGGCACAGAGTACACGGCATTGTAGCTACAGACCCATTGCTGGGAGCTGTAAATTCCAGCCTGTACAATGTTTTAGCACAAAAGGAAACCTGTTGGTCCCCATGACCTGTGCTGCACGGAAAGAGCAATTTAATTAGCCCAATTCCCCTCACGTTCCCAATAACCTTGCACATTTTTTTCTTTTTGAGTCTATATTCTAAAGATATTGACATGTTGGCTATTTCATTTCAGTTCATTCAGTACCTCTTTTATCGCATATATAATCTTGTTAAGAGTGAATGTCCTCTTCTTTTTATTTGCATCATTGAAAGCTTTCACTGCTAATTCCACAGATGCATTCACCAAGGGGTTGTCAAGGCTTACGGATACTGGGCAATGTTCACATGTAACAGCAACAGTCTCCACTGGAGAAACAAGTGATACAACTGATTATTAACAAGAAAGGCAACATGCATGGATAGTTCAAACTTCAAGTCCTCCCCAAACAAAGCCTGACTAAATGTTAAGAACATAGAACATAGAGAAAATGCAACACTAACAAGCCCTTCGGCCCACAAGTTGCGCCGATCATATCCATACCTACTAGGCTTACCTATTGCCCTCAATCCTATTAAGTCCCATGTACTCATCCAGAAGTCTCTTAAAATACCCTATCAAATTTGTCTCTACCACCACCGATGGCAGCCGATTCCACTCACCCACCACTCTCTGAGTGAAAAACTTACCCCTGACATCTCCACTGTACCTACTCTCCAGCATCTTAAACCTGTGCCCTCTCATAGCAACCATTTCAGCCCTGGGAAAAAGCCTCTGAGAATCCACCCGATCTATGCCTCTCAACATCTTATACACCTCTATCAGGTCACCTCTCATCCTTCGTCTCTCCAAGGACAAAAGGCCGAGTTCCCTCAACCTATCCTCATAAGGCATGCCACCCAATCCAGGCAACATCCTTGTAAATCTTCTCTGCACCCTTTCAATAGCTTCCACATCCTTCCTGTAATGAGGCGACCAGAACTGAGCACTGTGCTCCAAGTGGGGTCTGACTAGGGCCTTATAAAGCTGTAGCATTATCTCCTGACTCCTAAACTCAATCACTCGAATGATGAAGGCCAATACACTGTACGCCTTCTTAACCACATCCTCTGCTTGCGAGGCCCATTTAAGAGCTCTACGGGCCTGGACCCCAAGGTCCTTCTGATCCTCTACACTGCTAAGAATCTGACCCTTGAAATTATACTCCTTCATCCCATTTGACCTGCCAAAATGGACCACTACACATTTATCCGGGTTGAAGTCCTTCTGCCACTTCTCCGCCCAGTCTTGCATCCTATCTATGTCACGCTGCAACTTCTGACATCCCTCCAAACTATCCACAACACCACCAACCTTTGTGTCATCGGCAAACTTACCAAGTTATAATTGACAACATATTTATACTGATAGCTGGGGCTGGACTTTCCTGTGGGCTTGGGAGAACTCAATTGACACACCTTTGCACCTTCCAAAATGCAAACCTGACCCAAATGAATGACTGCCTGGGAATTTTGTCTTTTCACAGGGGTAAGGTTCAGTTTGCTGTGAGTCATAATGGGGACATTGAGGAGTGCAAATGCAGAGATGGGCTATCTTAGTTCTTCAAAATTGCAGCCAGCTCCCAATTGGTTAAAGACTCCCCTTAACCCCATCCATTACCTCCTCACTCCCATACCCTGCTACTGCATGCTCCTTCTGATTTCCCATACTGTACTTTGCCTATTGTGCACAGACAAAGGGACATGCTGCTTGCAAAGCTTATAAATAAGTTACCTTGGGACTTGCCTTAAGGCCTTGAGGACAAAGAGATCAATCATTATTTTAGATTTCTCCCACAAGGCAAGGAAAATCAGTTATTAAAGAACAATTCTGAGTTAACTGGGATGTGATTCAATCAACTATTGGAGCTGATGTTTATATCTGAATCATGTTTTTGGTGTACAATGATACCAATATCAGACATTGTGGCAGGAATCGGTCAGTTTAAATCATGTAAAATGGCCAAATTCTGCTCCTTGAAAATTCAGCAATGTAAGAAAGGATCTCTCAGGGCAATGACAATTACAGCAAAAAAACCACAAGCTACAACAAGGAAGTGAGGGAATGAAAAATATCTTCAATAATTATGAAAATAATTGGGGTGAGAAAGGGGACTAACAAATTAATCAAAAACTTGTACCCTAAACTCTGTCACTGCGATGACAGAGTGAATGACATTATCAAATTAACGCCATTTCTAAAGCATTATACAAAATGTTACTCACCCACTCTTTTCACAGGCCTTATGAGATCACATGATGGTGACTCAGGTACATTAATCTTGAAACCAAATTCAAAGAAGACTTCTGCTTCGCACATACCCACCGTCTGGAGAACATGAATCATTCAATTTAAACACTGCCCAGTCTCACAATTTCTGTTGTATTACTGTTAGAAAAATATTAAATCAAAAATGCATTATAGTAATTGATCTAGTCCAATTACTGACAGAACTTCCCTGTTGTGGAAATGGGTGCATGAATATGTGTGGTTGTGTGAAATGAAAATCATGTTTAACCAACTTATTCAAGGTCTTTGAGGGAGTAACATGTACTGTGAATAAAGGGGAACTGGTGAAAACACTGTGTTTAAATTTCCAGAAGGTATTTGATAAAGCACATCAAAGGTTATTGCAAAAAATGGTATAGGGGTAACATATTGGCATGGACAGAAGGTTGACTGGCTAACAAGAAGTGGAGAGTGGGGGAAAGAGGGTGGCCTGCCTTGTCTACCTGAAAGCTCTGAGACTCTTCCCAACAGCCTCGCAGTCGGTCCAGTGTTGCTGTCAGCCCCTCCTTGCTGTATCTCCAGCAGCTGAGGGAGAAGTGATCACAGAGGCCCAGCACGTAGCCTGGGACCAGCTCAGTCCTCGCCTCCAGCAGGCACCTGCATGCCAGAGGCCTTGGATGCTCCGACACCCGATGTACATTAGCAGATGTGTCGTGCACACCAGAGAGTGACCCAAAAGCCTCACCACTAACCTGACCCACTGCTGTGACAGTCTCTGGGATGGTGAACTACAAGGTGGAAGCTGATGCAAAACTGGTGCTAGCTTCAGAAGTCCCATCAATGGCTTCCTCCAAGGAGTCTTCTGAGCTGTCATGGCACAATGCCAAATTGACATTTTGCCCATTTTAGGCAGGGTCCCAATCACACTTTTTTTTTATGTTAAGATAGGAATGGGCATGAAAATGGCGTCATTCCCGCTAGTTGGATCACTCCTGATTTTACAACCTTTTTCTGTTGAAAAACATGCGCCATGAATTGTAAAATTCCACCCAACATGTAATTTCCTTATTCACTGTTTAAATTAGATGATATGTTGTAAGTTCAAAAAGTTATAGATCATTGAAAGATAAATTTTGGGCTTTTCCTGAAGGACTGATTAGTGTAAAAACACTTACAGCATCACCATCAGATTTGAACGCACAAGCTCGCAGCTCCACTTGTTCTTTGCAAAAGGTTTCCTTGATGTCAAATATCACAGTGTATGCCTTCACCCCTGGAGAAGTTATCTGTTAACATACAAACAACATAAAACAATGTTTTCTTCCCATTCACTTGGGGGTTCAATGCAATGGAAATATAACGAATATCACATATCACAAATGTTTTCATATTTTTAATTATCACTGAGAGATGAAGGGTTGTTCCAAGAGCTTTGCCCTATCCTTGACATCACCACATTCAACTGCCTGCTGTTGCAATGTCCTTTTTTATGGCAATCACTTAAGCAATAAAAAGTGCAATAAAAAAATTCATGGAAGTGACTCAGCATGTTTTATTTCCCTCATGAAGAATCTGTTACAGCTTTGAAAGGGAGAATGAAGCATTAAATGTACATTTTTCTTTTTTTTCATTGATTTTACTCTTTTCTTGGAGAATAACAGTGAAAGTATTTGCAGGATGATTAATAGGCAGTGACATGAAATATGTCTTCCATTACAATAACCACCATTAGCATGTTCAATTCTTCCATTACAATAACCACTATTAGCATGTTCAATTTGCTGCTGATACCCTCAATATACCTATACTATCTTCAGTCTTGGCTATTTCAATGCATTTCTGGCTGGTCTCCCACATTCTACCCTCTGTAAATTTGAGGCCATCCAAAACTCTGCTATCTGTATCTTAACAGTAAATCCTGTTTCCCTGTGTTCACTAACTGATACTGCCTCTTGGTCAAGCAACATCTTGACTCCCAAATTCTTATCCTTATTTTCTAATTCCTTCACAGCCTCACTGATCCATTTCTCTGCTGCAAGCCCACAACTTGCCCAAAAATCCACCTACCTCTAATTCTGACCTCTTGTAATTCCTAATGTTAGTTGCTCTGCCATTGATGCCTTGGTTTCCATTGTCAAGGCCCCAAGTTCTGTAATTCCCTCCCTCCTCTATTTCTCATCAGGATCTATTGATCCTGGACCGATAGACGGGCTCCACAACAGCTCAGTGACTAGCACTGCTAGCTGTGCAGATACATGGATTTGGGCCTGTGTCTGTGGGAGTTTGCGCATTCTCCCTGTGGCTGCGTGGGTTTCCTCCGGGCGCTCCGGTTTCCTCCCACACCCCAAAGATGTGCTCTTAGGCTAATTGGTTTCCACCAAATTGACACTATTTCTTCCCTGAATCTGACTGAGTAGGGTCCCATTCGTAGACATGCAGGGTAGAATAGGTGTAGGGCGATGCGGCGGCGCGGGCTCGTTGGGCCGAAGGGCCTGTTTCCCGTGCTGGGTTGTTCTTTGTTCTTTGTTCTTTGTTCTCACTTTCCTCTTTCCAGGCATTCTTTATTGATTACTGATATATATTAAATATATTTAACAGCATGAATTACAGCCTCAACAACTTATATTTATATATCATCTTTAACAAATTGAATGTCCCAGGTGTTTTTTGGAAGCATTATGAAATAAAGTATAATGCTGAGGTATATTAGGTGATATTGGCCTGAATTTCCTGAGGTGTGACAATCACCATCGGATTGTTGGCGCGTTCGCACTTTTCTGTGCAATAATGGAGCTCCACATTTTTGGCTGAGTTTTCTGATCCCAGCTTGTTCAGAAATGTAGAACTGACTTCCCCGTGACTGTTTCTTCATTGAGCTGGATCATTGAGGGAAGACAAGCCATGCCTTTGTACAGCATGAGCTACCATATTCTGTTAAGTGTCCACCAACATACTGAAAAGCTTAAGGAAATTTAAACATTGCTTCAGTGAATGACTGTCCAGTGAATGGGTGAATGTGTAGGTGTGTAAGTGGGTAGGGTGGGTGAGGTAAATGAATAGGTGGATAGGGTAGCAACTAGGCAGGGTATAGATACACAGGGTGGCAGGTTGGTAGGTGACAGATTGGTGGGGTGGCAGGTGATAGATGGGTTGAGGTGGCTGAATCAGATCATAAGGAAGTCAGGGAGGGAGTTGGGTGGCATGGTGTCTTGTGAGATCAGGTTGGGGGTTGGATCAGATTGGAGAATTGGGTAGTGGAGGCATGTCAGGTTGGGACAGAAGGATTGGGGGGAGTCAGGGGATTGAGGGTGTTACAGACGTGTTCAGTGTCCAAGGGGGGATTAGTCAGGGGAGCAGGCAGGAGATGGGAGGTCAGTGTAGTTACCCAGGAGTTAAGACAGGGATATTTTGACTAACATTTTCTATGTAACTATCCAGGTAAGTGTTAAATTCTTCGGTACTGAAGACTATATCCAAGAACTCATTCCACAGGCAGACGTCAGGGAACATGGCTACTTATTGCAGTCTTACCCACTCCACACTCCAAACAACAACTGCCCTCTTAAGGCAGTCCCCAGGCAGATCACAGCACGCCGTGGGTCAGCTGACCCATTCCTTTAAAGAGGCTATGCCTCAACATACATAACAGTGAGTATATTGAAACTATCTGAAGGGTCTGACTCTGGTCAGAATCAGCGCAATTTAAGAGGTGTGTCCAGTGTCCAATGTTCTGGAGACCAGAAGTTCTGAGCCATTAGGTCAGAAAACCAAAAGCTTAGGCAAAGGCAGACAATGCTGGAAAAGCTCAGCAGGTTTCGTAGAGAGAATGGAACCAATGTCTTGAGTCAGAATGACAGCAGCACCCCCCACCCTCCCTCCCCAAAGCTCACAGTACAAATTTTGTCCAGTTATCTTTGTCTTTAGTTCTGAAGGGTTATCCTAACATACACCATGCATTACCTGCTTCTGAATTGGCAGACAGTCAGTCTGTTTCTAATCCTTCATTGCAGTCATATTGCAAACAACAGTTCTGCTGCTTCCTTTCCCTGTCAAGATGTGGAGATGCTGGCATGGGACAGGGATGGGAAGAGTAAGAAGTCTCACAACACCAGGTGACTCACCTGATGAAGGAGCAGCGTTTTGAAAGCTCTAGAAACCAAATTAACCTGGTGTTTATTTTTTGTTTTATTTGCTTAATGTCTCAAGTAGGCTTATATTAACACTGCAATGAAGTTACTGTGAAAATTGTGAAACTTCTTACTTTTCCTGTCAATGCCTTGCCGTGCATGCTTTGCCCGAAGGCAAATTGGCTCATTGTCTGCTGATGCTTCAGCCTGAGGCATTCTCTTGACAGTTTTTGAATCATGCGATGGGGAGGCCAGGGAATCCCATCTTTTTAATCAGATTGAAACATATTCATAAACTATTTATTGATACTTTATTTTGGATTGAGTTTGATTTTACTTCCTCTACTATTGATTTCTTCCTCACTCAGCAACATTGCCCAGCTGAGAGGGATATGGTAATGGGTGGGCAGTCACATTTCCCAGCTTGTGCCATTGTAACTTACAGCGAGATTCTAAGAGATTAATGGTCTTTAGTGTAGTCTTGCAAAATGTGTGCAGTTTGGAACTGAGTGTACACCGGGGAGTTTGGTGAGTGGGGGACTTTGGAGAAGAGGGGAAAGAGGTATTCTTTTCCTTTTTCTAACTTTTTCATCCCATAAGAATCAGCTTTTACCCTATACAGTGAAAGATGCTAGCTGTTGGTATCTAGTAAGTGGTTATGGTCTATCCGGCTCTTAAGGTTTGAAGGAGTACAGGAGCTGGTGATTTGTTTGATCTATAAAAAAGGCAAATAAATGATTGAATTAAGTAGCTAATTAAAACACATTAAGGATGGCAGGGGAAGTGATGTGTCATAGCTCCACCACATGGGAGCTCCTGATACCAGTGTAATCCAGAGCCCACTGTTGGGCCAATTGAAAACTATCTCAGTTTTCTGCTGCTTGTACTTTACCATCAGTGAGGGGAGGTTCATACCCCGTGGGAAACCTGGCAGATTCAGCTATATGAGCTGATATTGGGCAAGGGGGTGCTGATTGGAAACAAGAACGCCGCCCCCCCCACCAACCCTCCATCGGCCATCCTTCCCACATGACCCCTTGAACCTACCCGTTCAACCACCATCCCAGCAAGATTCCCCACTCCTGACTTTTTAACCAAGGGCAGTAGAGTCTACAGTGTCCTGTAAAATTTAGTCCATTAGTCCAGGTCTCTGGATTAATAGTTCAGTAGCATAACAACTACAGCTCTCACGTGACATGGCACAGTGATTAGCACTGCTGCCTCACAGCTCCAGGGACCCAGGTTCAATTCCAGCTTTGGGTGTCTGTCTGTGTGGAGTTTGCAAATTATCCCGGTGTCTGTGTGGGTTTCCTCTGGGTGCTCTGCTTTCCTCCTGCAGTCCAAAGATATGCAAGTTAGGTGGATTGGTCATGCTAAATTGCTCCTTAGTGTTCCAACTGGTGTAGATTAGATGGATTGGCCATCTGTGGCGCTACGGGGATAGGACGGAGTAGAGGGACTGGGTAGGATGCTCTATCAAAGAGGTGGTCCTTCTGCACTGCAGGAATTCTATGAAATGGCAGAAAACATTATCCAGGCAATCCAAGGAAATAATGTTTTATCAGTTATCTTCATCAGTATATTTCACAACATATGTTTAATGGTAATTTTGAACAGAGAATTGTTTTAATCTCTATGAGCGGAATTTTATCGGCATGTCCACCCAAGGTTTGTACGATCCTGCCTGAGGCCAACTGAGAATACCACGCACCGAGCCAAGTCTATCCCTGGAATAGGGGTGGGCGAGCCAGTAAACTTCCGGCCTATACGTTGCAACATCGTAAATAACTTGCCTTTGAATACATTTATGACAACACTATCCAGAGTGAGCAGTGTCATTCCTCCCCTTCAGCTTTTGAAACCAGGCCTAGATAGTGTACAAATCTGCCCAAAAGGGTAAAACATGTCCATTTTTTTACATTTCCTTCATATTTCATTAATTGGAATTAATTTCAAATGAGATATCAGCTATACCTTGTAATAGCCCCAGTGCTTATGTTGGAAAGTGCAAGAAGTCACATGTTTTGGTTTAGATTTGACTGATTCACAGACTTGATACGTATGACGTTTATCCACTTTGATTTTTGGGCATCAACCTCATTAAATTTGCAACATGTGCATACCTGCTGGAAATTAGATAAGGAACACATAAAAATCATTCACTTATCTCATTTTTCAGTAATGATTGACTCCCACACAGCCATAAACTATACGGCGGCCTCTGTGTACCATAAAGGGCTGAGTAACATTGTGAAGAAAGCATGTGTTCCAGGCAGTCTTTCCTTTTTCAAGGAACAGTCCCTGCACTAATGCACAGCATGCTGCTGGATAATTGTGTTTTGTCACTGAGAGAGAAAGCAAATGGCACACCAGAAGAAGCAAATAGCTCCCTTCTTTAGAGGTGCCACTGTGAATGCATTACAGAGAGTGGGGGAGGCCAGAAAGGAGGCCATGTTTCCACGGAAGGGTCAGGTGCATTCAAGATTAAGCCTCTGAAGGGAATGGCAGCATATTGCAAGGTGCTCAATGCCTAGAGTGTGGCTCTTAGAAGCTGTCAGTAGTGATAAAAATAATTGAATTTTCTTACTTGGATGGTTGTAAGTGAATGCATCTGCACATTACATCTTATATCCACCACACCCCCATCACTCAGAGTGCTCAATGCACCATACCCCCCATCATTCACCCAGCAACACTCCCTGACACTCTGGGCACACTCTGAACAATTTTGTACCACACTTCACACACACTCACCTTCCAATTATGACACTACGCACACCTCTACACAATTCTGCAAATAGTTACTTATTCAGCTACAGCAGGCAAATCACCAACCACACTGATGTGTGATCACTGTTATTCTAGCATCTCTCTCACAAGACATGGTTTCCCACTAAATGAAGGAAACCCAAAGGACCACCACATGCCCATCCCCAGTGTCACTGAGGAAGTGGTCTGTAAGGTAGTGAGCACCTGATGCTGCTAAAGTCATCCTGTGTGATGTTAAGTTGCAGAATTATGCATTGTCCCCATTCAGTGTTCACCTTCATCCTGAAAGGTATCATGAAATAGAAACTGCCAATGGCACAACTATAATCCTTTTCTCCTCGTCCCCATCCCATTTTCCTCACTCCTCCCCTCCCCTACCTTCTGCTTTTGTACTTTCAGTTAATCAGGAACTGCAGCGTCAGGCAGAGGAGAGTACACTTCTGAGGAAGAAGCACCATCACTTGACCTTACATTCTGTCTACCCTCACAGAGTGAAGTGCAATTTGAGGAACAGCAGGGGATGTACTGTCCAACATTTATTCTTTAACCAAAATCTAACTTCAGTAACTTCATTGCAGTGTTACTGTAAGCCAATTTGTGACATGACTAAATAAACTTTTAAAAAAAGTTTAAACTTGTAGCCACCAGACACTACGCATTCCTTAGAGGCAAGTTTGGAGTTGAGAGCAGTATGTATGTGTTGGGTTACTGGGCATGAGAGGGCTGCAGACAGGTCACAGATAGGTGAGTTCACATACAAACTCCCTGGAAGCCAAGCTCCCAGGTGGGTTCTGCTGCAGGAGATTCAGATGAGGACTCCTTTGAGGCAGACTATAGAAAAGCACTAATTAACATGCACACTAAGATCCTTGGTGCAATGGCAGACCAGCCAGGTAGCTTCCAGTCAGTGGTTACAAACATGGAGAAGTCCAACTCCAAATGGAATCATAGAATAGAATCACAGAATCCCTACTGTACAAAAAGAGGCCATTCGGCCCAATGAGTCTGCACTGACCACAATCTCACCCAGGCCCTACCCCCATATCCCCACACATTTATCCACTAATCCCTCTAATCTATGCATTTAGGACGCTAAGGGCAATTTTAACATGGCCAATCAGCCTAACCGTACATCTTTGGATTGTTGGAGGAAACCGGAGCATCTGGAGGAAATCCACGCAGACACAAGAAGAATGTGCAAACTCCACACAGACCGTGATCCAAGCTAGGAATCGAATTCAGGTCCCTGGAGCTGTGAAGCAGCAGTGCTATCCACTATGCTACCGTGCCGCCCATAGTTTTTCAATTCTTCTCCTCTACAAATGAACCCCACTCATTTTGATTTTTTTTTTCTTAGCCTTTTAACCTGTTCCTACTTCTAATAATTCTATTCTCAAAATTCCTTTGTTCCTCTGTCACTCTTAGATACTTAGTTTCCCAATAGTGTATGGTTCTATAGTCTTCCTACCAAAAAGAGGGCTAGATATGTGTGACTGGAATTCACAGAAAATCTGCAATTTGTGCACTTCAAAGATATTTCTCACAATCCCATTTAACATGGGAGAATATCTTGGTGGAACTAAGAGAGGGGTGCAGCATACTCTGTAAGTTGTCCCTTCTTCAATAAAACTGAATATCCTAATAGAAGAATGTTGGTTGAATTAAACATTTTCATATTTTAATCTTTATTTGAATATAACTTTTAATTTATTCATTCATGGGATGTTGCTGGCAAGGCTAATATTTATTTCCCATCCCCGAATGACCTTGAGAAGATGGCGGTGAGTCACGTTCTTGAACCATAGTTGTGTGATGAAATTACTTCCCTGCTGTTTGATAGAAAGTTCCAGGATTTTGACTGAGCAACATTGAAGGACGTTCCAGGTTAAAGTGTGGCTTTGAGGTGGTGTTCCCATACACCTGCCTGCTTCCTAATTGACTACTGTATTTAATGTTTCAGCTCGTGCAACACTTCTAAAGTAATAAATGGGAGTTCTCATCATGTGCTTGGCTTCCTAAATCTCTATATGTATTTAGACTTGCTCTTGAGCTAATTTATGCCATATTCTGTTTTGCTTTTTGAGAAAGTTATGTAACATTCTATGCAACATTAAAAGCTTAATTAGTAAAAGTGATTTAAGTAGTAGCAACATTATTATACTGAAGAGTACTGTAACATTTTCTCATAAGCATGTCAGTTCCAACACAGTTTCTTCAAGCAGGACAGTGGAAAGCAGTATGTGTATCTCAGCCTTTTTAGTGACTGAAATAGATTTTGCCTTAAGAGTAGTTGATGGAATGATATTGTAATGGGGAGCAGCAAGCTTTGCCATCCAATTAATTTCCCTCTTGTTGTCTTCCATCTCTCCCAAGAAAACAAAATAACCTGCAAGTGAAAGTTAACATAATTGTTGGCTGCTGTAAAATAATGGTGCGTGACAGATGCAATTAAAGGATTTATGAACATATAGGTTGGGTGGCACAGTGATTGGCACTGTTGCTTCACAGCTGCAGGGATCTGGGTTCGATTCCTGGCTTGGGTCACTGTCTGTGTGGAGTTTGCACATTCTCCTCGTGTCTGCATGCATTTCCTCAAGGTGGTCCAGTTTCCTCCCACAGTCCAAAGATGTGCAGTTTGGGTTGATTGGCCATGCTAAAATTGCCTCTTAGTGTCCTGGGATGCGTAGGTTAGAGGGATTAGTGGATAAATAGGTAGGGATATGGGGGTAGGGCCTGGGTGGGATTGTGGTCGGTACAGATTCGATAGACCAGATGGCCTCTTTTTGCACTGTAGGGTTTGTATGATTCTATGGGACAGGAACTGCACAGAACTTGAAGATCACCCTTTCCATTATGGAGTTGGTGTGCAACTCCATAATGGCACTGCCAGTCCAAACCACAATGGAACGTTTGAAGCCAAGTTTGCTCGCTCAACATAGGAAGGATCCTGTTCATATATCAGTACTGCAGCTGTAGCGCAGAAGGAAGTCACATGATCCATGGCTGCAGGCACTCAGGTTCAGAATGTTGACATTGTCGGGGCAGATTACAATGCTCAACAGTGCATGCAGGCTCTCACTGCAATCCAGCAAGCCATGTTGATTATGAGAATTGCTGAGATGCTGCCCCATTAGATTGACAGTAGTGCTGCAGACTATGAACCTGCATGGAATTGCCATGTCCATGCTCTCACCTTTACCAGTCTACCAGTGCCCTTTCTGTTCCCTCTCAGCTAGCTAGTACAGACTGCTGAGGTGCTTCATTCCAAAGCTTGACCTTCAAAGCCCACAGCTGCTTGAGGGCATCCTCCAGGCCACCTGCAGTCTCCCCCAGTGAAAGTCAGCAGCATTCCACCAGCTAAGTTGTAGCCGCTGGGTAGTACTGATTAGGAGTAACAGACCGGGAAAGAGTACCTGTAGACAGACACATAAGGGAGCAAACAAGATTTTTTGTATTATTGACATATTGTTGGGTAAATTTGTTGAGTGAAAATTTTGCTGACAAACTTTGCTGAATGATGTTGGCCAAGGAACTTTTTAAAATCATTTATGGGATGGTGGGATTCTCTGGCTATGCTAGTATTTATTGCCCACCCTCAATTGCCCTTGAGAAGATGGTGATGCCTTCTTGAACTGCTGCAGTCCATGTGATACAGGTACACTCAGAGGGCTGCTTGAGAGGGAGTTCCAGGATTTTGACCCAGCAACAGTGAAGGAATGGAGATATAGTTCCAAGTCAGGGTGGCGAGTGACTTGGTGGGGAACTTCAAAGTGGTGATGTTCCCATATATCTGCTGCCCTTGTCCCAGATAGCAGTAGTTGTGGGTATGGAAGTTGCTGCTTAAGGAGTCTCGTTGAGTTTCTGTAGTGCATCTTGTATTTAGTACACAGTATTGCCACCATTCATCAGTGGTGGAGGGAGCAAATGTTTGTGGAAGGAGTGCCAATCAAATAGGCTGTGTTGTCCTGGATGGTGTTGAGCTTCTTGAGTATTGTTTGTACTGCACAGATTCAGAAATGTGGAGACATTCTATTGTACTCCTGATTTGTGCCTTGTAGATGTAGACAGACTTTGGGAGTCAGAAGCTGAGTTAATTGCCATATGATTCTCAGCCACATGCTCTTGTAACCACAGCTGGGCCAGTTCAGCTTCTGGGCAACAGTAACCTCCAAGATGTCAATAGTGGGAGATTCAACAAAGGTAATGCCACTAAATGTCAAGGAATGATGGTTAGATTGTCACTTGTTGACACTGTGTGGCATGAATGTTACTTACCACTTTCAGCCTAAGCCTGGATATTGTTCAAGTCATGCTGCATTTGGACACGGACTGCTTCATTATCTGAAGAGTTGCGAACTGTGTTGGACATTGTGTAATCATCAGCAAACAACCCCACTTTTGGCCTTATGACAGACCTTATGAGGAAATGAATGTATCCTAAGGGAATGGGAAGTCCCTGTTGTGGCTGAAAAAGTTCATTTCATCTGAAATGAGGCCTTACTTTTTGTTCCCTCTCACTCTATCCGGATGCACATGGTGGATGTAGTGTCCTCTCTTCTTCCACCTCCTCCCGTTTTGCTGGCCTTTGGATCCCAGGAGATAATGGGTCAGAATGACTTGGTTATGGATGACACTACACACCACCAGAAACCTGGAGGCCCTCTTATGCATGTGCTACAGAGAGCCCCAAGCAATCCCAACAGAGAAAACTTTAGGAAATTGATAGCTTGCTCCTTTGAGTTGCGGGTGATTCCATGAATTTAGTTGAAGGCCTCTGACTTCACATGATGTTATAGCAGACAGAGGACAGAAGGTGGGTCATGAAATATATGTGGACCTTGTTACCAAGCAGCTGTCTATGTTGGAGGTTCAAACACGTTGGGTATTTCTGACTGATGCTGGATAGAAACATTGTGGTTGTTGTCAGGATAACGGGCATTCAGAGATTATTTTCTTGGTGTGGCTGCACAACAACCACACACTGACCGAGCAGTCCTTGAGATTCCAGTAACACTCACATTGCAGCCCAGAGTTATGTGCATGTAGTCAATAGTGCCTTACATCATTGGGGAGCTTGCTATCCTGGTGAATCCAGTTTGATCTTGCCTCCTCAGGGAAAAGAAGATGAAGTTACCACTGCTTGCATAGAGTGCCTTTGTCATCTTGCTGATGCTTTTGTGTTATGCAACTGATGTCACCTGTTTCCTCCTGGAAGGAACCCACTGAGTACGAAGAAAGGGCAACAGTGATTTTCCAAGTCACTGAGGAGGCTGGCCTCACCTGGTTCAAAGCCCCAGGTCATTGTGAAGGTGATGATGCAACTCTGCCTCTAGCTCCTTAGTGAAGCAAAGCTTCCTGAGGCAACGCTCCTGTCTCATCCCAACATAAGACTGGTGTTCTAGAAAGACCCATTCTGGGCAATGCCTTGTAAGGACAAACTGTAATCTCTTCCTTCTTGTAGAGGTTCCCCTCTCTGCCTCCTTCTTTGTATGCCCTTCTCATTTTGCAAAAGAAGTGCAACTACTACTTCTATATCTATACAAGGCAATGTTATATCTTACCTTCATTTAGTCAGCAGAAACTTCCACCTCCTCAAGCAACTCACCCATTGACGCCAATGGTGCTATACTTGTGTATATTCAGCACTTTGAGGTGCTGGGATATGCCACCCCAGTTGAGTCATTACACACAGGTCATTAGAAGTAGCATTACAAGAATGATTTTCTCGGCCAGGACAGTTTATTATAACAGAAAGGGTAGATATCACAGTGGTAAAGACAGGTTGCTGTCCTAAGAATATTACTGTGCATTCAACCTAATCCAGTAAATTGAATCAATAATTTCCACTCATTAGGCATTCCATTCAAGTTGAAATTGTTGCTAATTTAATATATCCAAATACATAATACGTAAACAACAGAAAAAAGACATGCCTTGCTCTCCATAACTCAACATTGTGCTTATTTACTTTTTTTGGCTACCAGTTATTCTGTCAAATTACCCATTAATGTGGTTCAAAAATATGTTAAACAATAATGTAGTTACACACATAATTGTTAGTTTCTTGGGTAATTGCCAATTACATGAACAATCATTTCCTACACAGATAATAATTACTTACCTTATACTTGGCACTTTTAAGGTGCCTCTGTTTGAAAAGGTAAGGATTGTCAGACTTTCTGTTGTAAGCGTTCACTGCATAATCTACAGCCAGGTTTGCCTCCCGGTCAGATACTGGAACCCGAATATACACTTCTGCAGAATTAACAGAAACCATGGTAGAAAACAAAAGGTAAAAACAAAACAAGACAAATCTAAAAACTCCACGCTCCATTCTCAAGGATGGATTCTGTTCTTGTGGAACTGGGTAACAAAATGAATTGGAAGAAATTTACAGTTTAGAACATTTGGCTCTGAATAGATCCCTAAACTGCCTTTCTTGTGGGATTTTTGCACATCCGTTTGGCTAAATACCAAAAGAGTTTGTTGAGTTTGCATGTTCTTTGCTAAGTAAACTGATGTCCTGATATTAGGTCAACAAAAGTGTAGACCCTGTGTTTACTAGAACAATACCGGAGCATTTTGATAATGGGTCAAATCGAAAGATGGGAGCTGACTTTGCAGGATTTGATAAAGTTCATAGCCTTTAGCTGAAGTTGCCCTGCATTTTCAAAAAAATTAAACAACATTTTAGTAGGGCTGTCAAACAATTAATCTCAGAATTAAAATGTTACTCTGTAATCTTTTAATTTGCACAGTTAGTCATAGATCTTTTGAAGGCATCCGACAAAAGCATTAAAGCTTGCTTTTTATAGTTTATTTCTGAGTGTCACACGTAGGCAATGAAGTTACTGTGAAAGGAGGAAAATCAATAAAACTTTGAGAAGAAAATAGTGGCAAGGGGGTTTGCACCTTACTGTATTCAAAGAAAGCACCAAAACTCTCAGCCAGAATCAGAGGTTGAATTGTTACTTCACCATTTTGGGATGTCAGTTAGGATGGGAGAGACAGGTGAAATCAGTGAGAAAGCCTGTGTTTCGCTTTGTTGCAGGAAAAGGCCAAGTCAGGAAGATAGTCTCTGGGGGCAAAACTGGATAATTCCTGAAAAAGAGCTGGAAGATTGTGATTAACAATCAACTTGCACCCATTCCTTCCGAGTCTGGATGACCCTTCGTCAGAGCTGAAGACAAATAGGTCAAGATTTATACAGTAAAGGTGAGGGGTGGGGGGTGTAATTGACAAAGATGTCATGGGTGATGCTGTTGTTGTCTAGCATACTGCCCTCTACCTTGCAGAGGCTGAGCGCCAATTCTCAGATGTTGCTTTCTACCTCCCCTCCGAACCATGACCCCACCACCGAACATGAAACCTGTTTCCAGGACTGTCATTGACCGCATTTTGTCCGAAGATTTTCCCTCTACAGTTTCCAACCTCGTAGTTTCCAAACCCTGAACAGTCTGCTTCTACATCCTTCCCAAAATCCACAAACAGGACTGCCCTAGTAGACCCATCACGTCAGTCTGTCCCTGTCTCCTGAACTCATTCCTTCCTATCTTGACTCTATTCTCTCTCATCTTTTCCACTCCCTTCCCACCTACATCTGTGATTCCTCTGATGCCCCTTAACAACTTCCAGTTCTCTGGCCCAAACTGCCTCCTCACCATGGATGTCCAATCCAATCCCTCGACACATCCATTCCCCATCAGGATGGCCTGAGAATTCTTCACTTTTTTCTAAAACAGAGGCCTGAACAATCCCCATCTGCCATCACTCTCCAAGATCTGGCTGAACTTGTTCGGTCAATTAGCAATTTCTTCTTTAACTTCCTCCAAATAAAGGGTGTGACTATGGGTACCCGCAAGGATCTGAGTTATACCTGTTTCTTTATGGGATATGCAGACCATTTTTTGTTCCAGTCCTACTTGGCCCCCTTCTACAACACTTTCATTGCTACATCAACGACTACTTCAATGCCTCTTCATGCTCGTGTCCGGACCTGGAAAAATTTATCAAGTTCACTTCCAATTTTCACTGCTCTAAACTTTCACATGGTCCATCTCTGACACTTTCCTTCCTTGTCTCCATTTCTGGTAATAGACTGTCCACCAACATCCATTACAAGCCCACCAACTCCCACAGCTATCTTGATTACAGTTCTTCACAAACTACATCCTGTAAGAACACCATCCCATTCTTTCAGTTCCTTTGCCTCCGCCACATCTGATCCAATGATGCCACTTTCCAAAATGGCACTGCTGATATAGAATCACAACAGTGCAGGAGGAGGCATTTCGGCCCATCGAGCTTGCACAGTCAACAATCCCACTGAAGCCCTATCCCGTAACTACACTCGATACTAAGGGGCAATTTAGCACGGTCAATCCACCTAATCTGCACAACTTTGGACTGTGGGAGAAAACTCCAGATGCTCTAGTTTCCTCACACATTCCAAAAATGCGCATGTCCCCTTCATCATGGGAAATCTGCCATCTTGACAAAGCTGCGTGCTCGCTCCCTCTACCTATCCCTGGAAAGAGAACACTAGATTTATTGAGATCTCTTTGCACAAAGAACCTCAGTGATATTCTCACCACACTTCACAACAAATAGGGAGATGCTGCACTTTCTCCAGTTTGGAAAGAAACAAACACACAAAAGTTTAATGCCATACTCACCTTAGCATCTACTGGCAATCCCATCCTCTCCCTTCTTTGAGGCTGCAGTTTTGGCTGGAACAAGTGGCAGATTCTAGAACATCTTCTTGGTGAAGCAAAAATATCTAAGGCGCTGTTCCTTATGAAGGTTGTGGTTGGAGAATTGCTCCCTGAAGGTTGATGTGGCCTTCCTCTTCCTCCCTTTTAGCAACTACACTGCTTACAACATTACCTATCTTTCTGATGTCAGCAAATGCAGATATGCAACTTTCTGGTCCACTGAAGTTATTAATAATGTAAATAGCGGAAGCCCTAACATAGTCACATCCTTTCAATGAGGCTACCTGTCCATTAACCCTCCTCTCTGGTGCTCAGCAAATTTCTTAACCAGGTCAATAATTTACCCTCAATTTGATCAGCTTGAGCTTTAGCTAACAGTCTCTCGTGAAGGACTTTATCAAATGCCTACCAGAAATTATAGGTATAACGGGGCAATCCTCCCAGTCGGAAAACTCAAGCAGAGGCCATTTAGTGGGCTCCCCGCTGGGTGCCATGGCCTCTGCGAGTCTCCAGCTGCTGGATTTCAACTCCGCCCCGGAAATCAACACAGAGCTGTATAATTTATTCAAATACTGATTTTAATATATTTTACATTTGATTAGTGGGCCCGGGGCTGAAGTCTCTGGGCCCATGAGCCTCTCCCCAACCGGGGAATAGACCCTGCCCACCACTTTTCAGCATGATTCATGCTAGTGTGCTCTGCAGTGCACAAGTGTGGGAGATCCATTTTGAAACACCCGCTGAAAAAACCAGTGGGATTTACTCCAGTTTTTATGCAAATTTGACTCTTTAAATTTTTTTTGGAAGAATCAACCCCCACATCTACAGACAATCATTTCATTTTTTAAAATGGGTTACAGGATAGGGCCTGGATGGGATGCTCTGTTGGAGAGATGGTGTCAGTTTGATGGGCTGAATAGCCTCCTTCTGCACAGTAGGGATTCCATGAAAATAAACTTCAGTAATATTCTTCAGATATGACCTGGCCTTTACAAATGCATGTTGGGTCTCTGATCAGTTGAAAATTCCCAAACTGTTTGGTTAATTATGTATTCTGGTAGTTTCCTGTCAGAACAGTTTTGCGTTTCTCTCAGATGGATTTCTTTTTGTCTCGATTAATCTGTTCACCTTCATTCTTATCTGTTTTCCTTCTCACTTTCATGCACCTGATAAGGTTTGTTTTCACAGATACAACCTTAAACCAAAGCAGAAAAGCAAAAAGGGAGAGAAACCTAAGACACAAAACATAGACATGGTCCACAAACTCCACAAGGCCACAGAAGGGGCAAGTTTGGGAGTCTGTGAAACTTACGGTTGTATGGAATTACTGCAGGGATCATCCCTCACCCCAATGGAACCGAGAATCCCTCCATAGAGGGAAACTACTCTCTGCAGTAGTGAATTCGACACATTCACCACTCTCTGGGTGAAGAAATTTTTACTCACCTCAGTTCTGAAAAGTTTACCCCTTATCCTCAAACTATGACCCTCCCCTCTCCTAGTTCTGAACTCCCCCACTATTAGGAACATTCTGAATTTACCCTCCTATAAGAATTTGATCTTGTCGTTTCCCCCCCCTTCAAATGTGCCTCTTTTAGGGAAAACAAAATAAACTAACTCAAATTAGCACATGAACAAGGTAAAAGGGGCAGCTCCCCAAAAGGAGGGGGAGCAGGCCAAACAGAAGTACAAAAGGAAACTTAAAACATCAAATCATAATGTGATTATCGGAGTCTATCATACACCCCAGCACCTTCACAGGTAGGCCCATCCCAGAATGAAGGGGCGGAAGGAGTTGCGCAGGCGCAGGGCTCGACGCGAAGTGGCAACTCCTTCACCAAGATGGCGGCCCCGGGGGGCGGGGCCGGGAGGGCGGGGCATGGGCGGGGGCCGGGAGGGCGGGGCAGGGAAGGGCAGGGGCGGGGCAAGACCGCGCGCGTCAGGGGACTGTAAGAAGAGGTAAGCCGCGGCGATGGCGGATTGATGGCTGCGATGATAGAGGAGGCGCAGTATTTGTCTGTCTGATTGATTCCAGATCTTTGCCGGTATTTGGTGAACATTCACTCGGGTATTGGAGGGAGAGAGAGAGTGGAAGGTGAGTCCGTCCAGAGGGGTCATGAGGAGGGGGACAGTAATGGAGGCGCTGCTGAATCATATCCCCTCCGCAGTCACAGCCGCTGCTTTGACATCTCCCTCAGATTGTCGTCTGCAGGTTCACTTCCTAATTGCTACCGCTCTCATCTACTGTAAAGGATTAGGGATGGAGGTCGCGATGCAGCAAAGCTAACAGTTTAGACAGCCGTGAGGGAGATAATAATCTCTCCTTGGATAAAGGAAACCGGTGGATAAGAGACCCATCACATTTAGCATTTTAAAAGCCTTGTAAATGACTCCGTCTCTCCTAAGTGCGATTATCAATATTAAGTTAAGAATTTAACACTGGCAGTTTCAGTTCTGTTCTGCGGTTTGTTGTTTGGAAATAACATCCTGTATATTTAAATACTACTAATTTTTGTTAGGGTACATATTTTTGTGATTTTTCTAATGAGTTTGCCGCCTAGTTTAGATAAGGGCTGGAAAGTTTGATAACTTTTGAATCCTCAGAGTAGAAAGCCGTTTCAAGGGCAGGTGGGTAGCAACAGAAGAGGGGTCTCTACTTTTGCAGGGCTGGTATTGGGAAGCAGAAAAGGGAAAGTAGGATTATGTTTGAGGAAACCCAATAACGTGGCAAAATCACTGGAGGGAAGGCTAAATCCCCACTGAAGCTGAAACAAAATTTTAATTACTGGACGATCACAATTACCACTTTACCAGCAACAGGAAATAAAGTATTGTAATAACAGATTGGAGATAGAATTGAAAATAACTTAATTTTGTTGTTAGATCTTGAAGTTCGTTGCTAAGTACTATACTGTTAACAGCTTGCAGTGTGATGTAGCTGCATTTGAACAACCTGACAGTTTGTGATTAACAAAATGGAATCATTTACTGATTTTTGATATGTGTAGTCAAAGCAAGGGAAATCAAGTGGAATTGGGCACTTACTGTGCCATACAAACCACTTGAAACATGATACCAAACATTGGAAGGCAGTCATGTAGCTCAAAAGCATTTGGTCGTCAAAACGTGATGTGAGCTGTCTAGGAGAGAGAATGTGGTGTAGGATAAAGCATTAACTGGTAGGGTGTGGAATGCAAAATAGGGTCTATTGTATTGGATCCCAAATTGGTGATGTGTAATTAAAGCCAAATACCACAGATGCTGAAAAACCGAAATGCATACAGAAGACTTTAGAAATATCCAGGTCTGTGGAAAGAGGAATAGAAGTTAACATTATAGGTTGATCAGCTATTTTTGTTTGCTAATTGTTTAGTTACAAATTGGTAGAGCAAAGGAAGATGAGAGCAAATACTTTAGCACTGTGCTTTATCATTTGTACAAGAGTGTCTCTTCCCTGCTGGTTTCTTAAATGAGTACTATCAGAAAAGATGTCTAACGAGACAACCTAGAGAAAACAACCACTAGAATACATAAACAAAGTAAATAACAAGGCAAGAAGACCTATCTTTTTAAATAGCTGAAAGTGGCAAAGAGCAGATAATGGATTAGAAGATAGTGTTATCAATGAATGGGACATAGAAAATGTGTGAAACTAAAGAGTGACTGAACTGGCAGTAGTAACCTGATGTCAGTAGGAACTGGAATGCTTAAGGAGATTTACATTCCAAGTTTAAGTTTGTTTATTAGTGTCACAAGTAGGTTTACATTAACACTGCAATGAAGTTACTGTGGAAATCCCCTAAACCCAGGGAACAAAAATCAGAATGAAGCAGATTCTGGAAATTTGAATTCCGATCATAAAGTGCTGAAACTGCTTAAATGGTCAGACTGCATCTGTGGAGAGAGAAAGTAGAGAGTTGATGAAACCTTTCAGCAGAGCTGGTTTTGTGTTATCCAAGAGGTGCCTCAGTGCCACTGGCAGATGGATTACAGACCAAATAATATGATCTGGATCCAAATAGGTAACTAAGTGCTGATTATAATGTTTACGCTTGCCAACAAATGAACTTTTGAGATGAAAGCGTTTAACAAGACATAATTTTTATCTGATTGGCCTTGTATTTGAAACTGGATTACAACTAAGAGCTCTTTTCTAAACTTAACTATTTTGTACTCTTGTTATTTGGTGTTTTAGGTACAATTTATAGAGATTCCCTCCACTTCGAGACATTTAAACTATTTCTAAAGATATTCCTTCACCGTGGTTTTGACCAAAGAATCTCTACGGTGCAGAAGGGGGCCCTGAGTCTACACTGACTCAGATAACCTTACACTGACATTGCAGTCTCTGGAGCACTGTGGTAGCAACGGCTAGGAGTTAGAATCTGGGGACTGCTTGTAGTTCAACTCAAAGAATCCAGGGTCACATAAGTGCCACAGGATCTCGCAGCAAGAGAGCTGTGGAGAGGTGGTGGGATGGGAGCGACTGGAGATGGAAGAAGGAGCACACTCGGGACAGACCAAGGGAAAGGGGTGATGCTTGATGAGGAAAGAGCCCTGCTATGCAGGTTCCACCACCCACACTTCTCAGCTAAAGAGGATGATCTGCACCGCTTCTTTCGCTGGCCTCCATTACTTGTTGTGAGACTTCTTACTTTGCTTACCCCAGTCCTACACCGGCATCTCCACATCATCTCTATTACTTGTCCAGTGACATTAGCACTATGCTGCTGTTTTCTCCACACTAAGAATTGCATATAGAGCTTTCTTTCTAGTTTTGGTTAATAATTTATGGATCCTTGGCTGATATTTCAAAAGGTATTCATTGTAATAGCGTGTGAAGTCACTTTGTTGCAAATGTATAAAGCACACTTGTTTGCTTTCTCAATTTAATTTGTTCTTGTATTTGCATTTATTTCATCAACTGTTAACTTGCTTCCTTGTATTATCCTGGAAAGACCCTTGTTGTAATATCAGTTATTTTACCGCACCTACAGAATGGTTGAAAAGCAACTTTGTTGACCAAGACAGCATAAGGTGTACTATTATCACCCAAGCTCTAACTGCCAGTCATTGATTTTATATCTAATATTGAAAGTTTTGCATTTACAATGCACTTCCAGGTTGTACTTTCTACAGTGGCCCTTCCCTATTAGCATCATGTTATTTGGCTCAACTGTGAAGTAAACTTATTAAAGCAATTCATAATTTTTATGATCTATGCCAAATCTGCTTTCCATCTTGTTTTTTTTGAGTCCCATCATTTCAACCTCCTTACACACCTCTCACCAAGCAATCCCTTGTTTCTCAATATACTTTCTTTCTCATCTTGCCATGTTAGACTTTATTTGACATTTACCTGTCTGACTAAAAACTTGTCTAGAAACTTGGAGCAGGAGTAGACCATTTAGCCCTTTGAGCCTGCTCTGCCATTCAACAAGATTATGGCTAATCCTCTATCTCAATACCATTTTGGGATGACCTTTCCTGCTCCCTGACTCTTCCTTTTGCTGCTGAATGTCCAACTCGAGACATTCCGTAAATACCTGATCCCACTTTTTACAAAATCTTCCACTCTCACTTTCCTGTTCGTTGTTTCCCTCTCCTGCGAGTCAAAGCTGCACCTTGGCCTTTTCCATACTCTGTTTAATACTGTATTTAGTATGATTTAATTTCATCAGCAGATCGCCAATGTTGAATATCTCTTCCACACTTGCAATGGTCCCTCACAAAAATAGATTACGTCATTCTGTGGGAAGTGTAAACTTCCCCAATCTGAGTAGTAACTCCAGAAAAATACATGACCTTCAGGATGGGTGGTGATTAGAGTAAATTGTGGGAGCCTGGCACCCCTCAGCTACGAGGATCAGGTGGAAGGGATCTGCTTGTAGGAAACACTAGCTCAGATTGCTGCTTTGATTACCTGCTGCAAGGTGCATTTATATGGATGGCGATTAGTGTTGATGGACTGCTCGCCATTCCCTGCAAAGCTCATCGTTCCCTGCTTGCTTAATAGCAGTGGACACCTCAAAACACTGGAAAAGTGTCACCAGTTGTATCTTTACAAGATCCTACAAATTTGGTGGCAGAATAAACAGTCCCACAGCAGTGTCCTCTGCTAAACCAACATGTCCAGCATCAAGTTGTGATCACTCAAAACCAGCCACACTGGGCTAAATGTGTCATTCACATGCCTGACGCCAGACTCATCTAGCAACTGTTCTATTCTGATGTCCTCAGAATATCCCTGGAGAGATCAAACATCCTTGCCAACTCCATGGGAGTCCTTGGCATGTGACCAGCCAGAAATGGTTGCAGGTTCATTGGGAAGGTATCCAACACAGACGTAAATTGGGAAGTCAGGGATGAAGTCAAGGCATCAGAGAGAGCATGCAACCATCCAGTGATTAGAGGTCGGAGGTTTGGAAGTTGCTGGCAAAGGAATCTTGACGAGTTGGTGATGCATTTTGGAAGGAATAATGCAGAGAGGAGTTATGTGATAAAAGGTAGGCCGATTAGGAGTATAGATGTACAGAGAGACCTGGGAGTGCAGGTCCGCAAATCCATGAAGGTTGTGTCACAAGTGGAGAACGTTGTTAGGAAGGCTTATGGGATGTTAGCCTTTATAGGAAGGGGCTTAGAGTATAAAAGCTGCCGTCTAATGCTTCAGTTATACAGAACGTTGGTTAGACCGCATTTGGAGTACTGCGTCCAGTTCTGGTCACCTTATTACCGGAAGGACGTGGAGTCTCTGGAAAGGGTGCAGAGGAGGTTTACCAGGATGTTGCCTGGCATGGGGGGACTGGGTTACGAGGAGAGACTGAAGAGACTGGGGCTATTCTCCTTGGAAAGAAGGAGATTGAGAGGGGACATGATAGAGGTATATAAGATACTGAAGGGAATAGATAGAGTTAATAGTGAGAGACTGCTCCCTAGACTGGGTACGAACACAAGAGGTCATCAATTAAGGGTGAGGGGGGGGAGGTATAATTTGGAGGTAAGAGGAAGGTTCTTTACACAGAGAGTTGTGGGGGTCTGGAATGCGCTACCGAGTAGGGTGGTGGAGGCAGGCACGTTGGACTCGTTTAAGATGCAGTTAGATAGGCATATGAGTGAAACGGGAATGGAGGGATATGGTAGGGGCTATTAAATAGGGTAAACCTCGGGAGACACCGGAAGGGCAGGCTGTATAACTAATATGTTTTGTCTTTATTCCACAGGTGGAGGTCCACCTCGTGTCAAGCGAGGGGCATGCACACGGCGGGTTGTGCGTGGGCTGCTCTTGGAAGTCCAGGAGTGGCCTAGTACTTCATGTCGGTGTGTGTGCTTGATCCTGGACCGATAGACGGGCTCCACAACAGCTCAGTGACTAGCACTGCTAGCTGTGCAGATACATGGATTTGGGCCTGTGTCTGTGGGAGTTTGCGCATTCTCCCTGTGGCTGCGTGGGTTTCCTCCGGGCGCTCCGGTTTCCTCCCACACCCCAAAGATGTGCTCTTAGGCTAATTGGTTTCCACCAAATTGACACTATTTCTTCCCTGAATCTGACTGAGTAGGGTCCCATTCGTAGACATGCAGGGTAGGATAGGTGTAGGGCGATGCGGCGGCGCGGGCTCGTTGGGCCGAAGGGCCTGTTTCCCGTGCTGGGTTGTTCTTTGTTCTTTGTTCTTTGTACTGCTGCCATTATGCATCAGTGGTGGGGGGAGTGAATGTTGAAGGTGGTGGATGGGGTGCCAATCAAGTGGGTTACTTTGTCCTGAATGGTGTTGAGCTTCTTAAGTTTTGGACCTGCATTCATCCAGGAGAGTGGAGAGTATTTGATCACATTTCTGATTTGTGCCTGGTAAATGGTGGGCAGGATTTGGGGAGGCAAGTGTGATCTTAGTGTCCTTTTAAGAAAGTTTTTTTAATCATGATGACATTGGTGAGAGGAGCAAAAAAAACTGTGCCAGTCAGGTGACAAGAGTTTTTGGTTTCGTTTTGTCTGTAGTGTTAGAAGCATAGATGAAAGAAGTCCCTTGCTGTTTTTATTTCAAAAGTTTTACCAGTTAGCTGAAAATGCATCTTGTTTGGCAACCTGCAGTAAAGAATCTATGTTTTGGTGTTTTGAAGACTACAAGTGGCCCCGAGTTCAAGATCATTTGAAAACGGCATTCAACCCAGGGAACTGGATTTCAGTATTAAGTGGGCTTTAGTTTGTGTAGTGATAAATGTGTTTTAAAGGGGTTTGTTTACTGGATTTTGGTTTTAATTGGAAGATTAGAGATGTTCATTCAGAGTTGCACCTTTATGGTTGTTGTTTTGTTTCTTGTTTGTAATTGATAAAAGTTCTTGCTAATTTTCTTACTTCACATGTTAACTGAATTCTTAAACTTTGATAAAAGCTCCCTAGTGGGTAACTTGAATTATACCTGGTGAAACATCTCGTGCTCATCTTAGCCAAACTCAAGATGCAAAACTTATGACTCAGACGGATTTCATCAAACACTTTGGGGTTTCGAACCTGAACCATAACATGGCACGGTAGCACAGTGGTTAGCACTGCTGCTTCACAGCTCCAGGAACCTGGGTTCAATTCCCGGCTCAGGTCACTGTCTGTGTGGAGTTTGCACATTCTCCTCATGTCTGCGTGGGTTTCCTCGGGGTACTCCAGTTTCCTCCCACAGTCCAAAGATGTGCGAGTTAGGTTGATTGGCCATGCTAAGAAATTGCCCCTTAGTGTCCTGGGATGCGTAGGTTAGAGGGATTAGTGGGTATAATGTGTGGGGGTAGGGCCTGGGTAGGATTGTGTTCGGTGCAGACTCAATGGGCCGAAGGGCCTCTTTCTGCATTGTAAGATTCTATGATCTATGATCTACAAATGACTCCCCCTCTACATAATTCCCAGCTTCTGATCTGCTCTTGTAGCTACAATATTTAAATGGTGGGGCCAGTTCAATTTCTAGTAAATGGTATCCTTCCATGATGTTAATAGTCGGGGACTGAATGTCATGAGGTGATAGTTAAATTATCTCTTGTTTGGGATGGCTACTGCCCAGCACCTGTGTGGTGCAAGTGTTATTTGCCACTTATCAACATAAGCCTGAATAATGTTCAGATCCTGCTACATGTGGATAGAAACTGCGCCAGTATCTGAGGAGTTGTGAATGGTCCTGAACATTGTTCATGGATGAGTGCACATCCCTACTTCTGACCTTGTGATGGAGGGAAGGTCATTGCTGACACAGCTGAAGGTGATTGGGCTTAGGACACTAATTCCTGCAGTAATTGACCTCCAACAACCACAACCATCATCCTTCAATTTTGCTTGGGCATCTACATGTGACACTTGGTCAAATACTGCCTTGATGTCAAGGGCACTCACTGTCACCTCACCTCTTCATGCTTGGATCAATGATGTCAGGCGCTGAGTGGCCCTGACAGAAGCCAAGCTTGTGTCAGTGAACAGGTTCTTGCTGAGCAAGTACTACTCAACAACACTTCCCATCGTGCTTTCCTGTGCAAGTTCCTCCAAATTCAATGGCAAGAAAGACAGCCCAACTGCAGTGTCCCCTCTCAAGTCAATGTGCACAGCATCGAGGGCTAGTCATTTAAAATCTGGTCTGTTGGCCAGAACCTGTCATGCCTGACACCAGACTCCTCTCCTAACAGCTGTTCTACTTGGGACTTGTTTGCAGCAGCAGACTCCCAGGAGGACAGTGGAAATGTATCAGGGGTCCTTGTGCATGAGTCGCAAAAACCCAGCTTGCAGGTGCAGCAGGTGGTCAGGAAGGCGAATGGGATGCTGGCCTTCATAGCGAGGGGGATTGAATATAAAAGTAGGGAGGTCTTGCTGCAGCTGTATAGGGCATTGGTGAGGCCGCAGCTGGAGTACTGTGTGCAGTTTTGGGTGCCGCACCTGCGCAGAGATATTTTGGCCTTGGAGGGAGTGCAGAGGAGGTTTACTAGGCTGATACCGGAGTTGAGGGGGTTGAGCTATGAGGAGAGGCTGAATAAACTGGGCTTGTACTCGTTAGAGTTTAGAAGAATGAGGGGAGATCTCATTGAGACGTATAAGATGATGAATGGGATGGATAGGATAGAGGTGGAGAGACTCTTCCCGCTCAAAAAAGACAGTAGGACTAGGGGGCACAGCCTCAAGATAAAAGGGGGGCGGTTTAGAACGGAGTTGAGGAGGAACTTCTTCACTCAAAGGGTGGTGAATCTCTGGAATTCTCTGCCCGTTGAAGTGGTGGAGGCTGCCTCGCTAAATATTTTTAAGACGCGGGTTGATGGGTTTTTGATAAGAGAGGGGATTAAGGGTTATGGGGAGAGGGCGGGAAAGTGAAACTGATCCACTTCAGATCAGCCATGATCTTATTGAATGGCGGGGCAGGCTCAAAGGGCTGGATGGCCTACTCCTGCTCCTATTTCTTATGTTCTTATGTTCAAAGCAGCCCTTGTAAGCAAACATTCTTGCCAACTCATGAGTCTCGTTGACTTGTGACCGACCAAAATGGAGGCGGTTAACTAAGGAAGGCGTCTAATGTGTGGAAAGACTTGAGTGAGGAACATGCATAAGAGTGAGCACACAAACAATCATACTGCCTAGCCCCTGAAGCACCAGCTGCCCTGCATTTGGTAGTCTGCAGATCATGTGTTGCATTTATCAGCCATGTTGAAGCTCATCAAAACTGAGTGAAAGTGAGTCATCTTGATCCCAAGGAACTGTTCAGTGGTTAGGCTACCATTTCACTAGCGGAAACGTATTGAGCAAGCAATGATTCTTCTAGGAGTCACTGCTCATGAGACCTTTATGATTCATATTTATTATTTGCGCAAGTTCTGAAAAAGATTATATATTAATGTTTCAACATATGTACTTATTAATGGTTAACAAATTTGATATCCTGAAAAAGAAGAATGTGCGTAGCTACAGGGAGCTAAATTACTCCTTCAGAAATACTAGTGCAGGCATGACTGGCCAAATGACCATTCTGTGATTCTGCAAAAATAGAAACAAATATGCACAGAGCAATTACTAATTTTTAATCAGAGTGACATTGATCAGTCACTATATACATCTATCTACAAGGGGTTAGGTAAGAGGTTAGTTTTTATCAAATAAATATGTGGAAAGTGGAAAAACAATGTTATATTGATGGTTAAATTTGTGAACCATTGAGTCTTTTCCAATTGTCTGGTTCTATTTGAGCAAGAGAACAGACTTTCATTACTTTGCAATGACTTTTAACAGATCAGAAGTTGGATACTAATACCTCAACATTATTTGAGAAACCAAATATCCAAGCAATTGGGTTTTTGGGAGTTATTTCAACAGGGGAAAATAAAAGATTCCAGGAATCTAAAATAACAAGTAAAGGGAGGGAGGTGACGGAAGAAATCTTACGGCTGAGAGCAGGGCAAGGGTTTGGTGCCTGAAAGGAGCCAAGAAGGACTAGCTGATATTGGAAGGAGCAAAGGATTTATGGGGTTATATGCCAGTGTTGTGGACTGCAATGTTTCTGGTATAGTTTTTTTTTCCCTTTTTTTTTATCTGGTTTGTTGTAGCATTTTATTTCTGCCCCAGTAACTTTGCCTTTACTGAATCCACAATGTGTTACTTTGTAAGGATTAATTTTCTGTGCCTAAGATGGAATTAAAATTTTTGCTGACCGTTGTAAGACCCAAGTGCATATTGAAATCTTTTTCCATTGTTGAGTTGTTTTCTTCTTTATAAGCCACTTCATTTAAAATAAATGACCAAAAGAGTTCAAGATGATTCTTGCATCTATTGATTTTAGTCATATAGTATTGGGGGACAACAGCCACATCTGTGTCCAAAGACACCCAGGGAAGGAAAAGAAAATCACTTCGTGTTTCTGCTCCAGATCACTTTTCCTGAAAGGGCTGAGGATAAAACTGTGGTCACCAGTGACCTATACATGATCTATACTCACATTCACCTTGTTATGGCTTGTCAAAATAATTTATAAAAGTACCAGAATATGATGTAGACTGTAGAACTGTACCCCAGCCAAGGGCAGGGAGAATTTCCTGAACTAATTTAGCCCAAATCCATTGCTAAATGTGAATATATACAAGTTTTAAACTTTATGCAGTGTGCATAACTTTCTAGGTAGAATTTTCTCTTTTCAGGAGTGTGGGAGGAAGTCAAAGCACCCAGAGGAAACCCACACAGACACTGGGAGAATGTGCAAACTTCAGACAGAAATTGACCCGAGACCAGAATTGAACCTGGGTCCTTGACACTGTGAGGCAGCAGTATTAGCCACTGTGCAGCCTTTAAGTCTTATAGACTTGAATGTCACTTTAAATATAGTTAGCAACCCTAAATATATTTACTATATAATGAGAATAGACTGTCTTGCAGCTTTCAGATAAAAAAATGAGTTTCGGAGCAGCTTGCAGAAATCTCTGCTTTCAAACAATTCCCAGTTAGAACTGCAAAAGCCTCTTTTCTCTGCTATAGGCCCAGGACTGCATAGGAACCGTGTTACCGTGTGACCCTGCTAATCACTTTAATCAGAAATACCAAGGGAATGTAAGTGAAGAAAAGTCCATTAACTCTACTTAACTACTTGCAAGATTAAAATGAATAATTATCCTGCTCTCCCAGCATCTGAGCTGCATTCCCACCAGACATACGGACAACCTGTGGAATAAAGCTGAATTATTAAACATTCCCCTTAAACATAAACTAGATATATATTTGTACTACTATCATCACACTCTGTACAGCCTTGAACTTTGCAGGTATTTTAATATTTTGGTATGAGTTCAATTTGAGCCCAAACAGACAGAACTAATTAGTGAAGGGTTTCTATTAAAAAGTTTTGCTGAAGTAACTTCTTGCTAATTTATGTTGACAGAATTTATTATTTTCTTTCTAATGGAGAAAATGTTTAATAAGCCTTCATTTAAGTTGACACTAATGGAATTTGTTATTAACAGTTGTTAAACAGTTGCTGGATGATAACCAGTGTTAATGATCAGCAGTCTAATCAAATTTGCTTTCAGTCCTCTATCCTAGAAGTTTTTAACATTTTTGCTTTTGAGGTCCTTGTTTTTTTTTGACTTAATGTGAAACTTGTTGCTTTGGCTGAGCAAGAATTCTGTCAAGATCAATAAGCACACGTGCATGTTCATACAGGCTTAGTACTTTGTTTTGATCGTATTGCTGAATATTCAGCCTCCTGCCAAACCACAGTGTCTGATATGCAAACCACTGCGTAGCAGTGTTCTATTTAACCCTGAACCAAACTTGCCCAAACCCCCGTTTTGTGTTCAAACATAAAGCCATGCATTCTTGCATCAGTAATGTTGCCTATTTATCCTGAAACCTTCACCTTTGTCACTTCCAGACTCCACTGTCAGTGTTTTCCTGGTCAACCTTTCATCCTCTATAAATTTCACATTATGCAAAACTGAATAAACTCCAATTTGTCCCACTCATCTAGTACTTTCTCCTGGTGTCTCAATAACTTTCATTTAATATTCTTGTCATTGCGATTAATTTTTTTCCTACATCTCTCTATCACTCAAACAATTTTCTTTGTGCGCCACTTCCTACACGAAAGCGTTAATTTTCCTCTAACTCTAATCTGCTTTACATTCCTCTTCCCTTTGACTCATCATTGTCCAAGCAATCATTTATTCCCCAACCAAAGCTAATAAAACATATTATTCTCTCACTGTTGTTTATGGAACTTTGCTGTGTATAATTTTGAGACACTCTGAAGCTCTCCCTAAAATTCAACATTTACTTCCTTTGACTCTAAAAAGAGTCCTCCTCAAAGCCAATCTCTTGCCTAGCTTTTAATCACTCCTTTCCCCAGTTTCCTTTTCCTGTCTGGTTACTTGGTCCTGCCAACAGTTTCAAATTTAAAGTTCTTATCCTTGTTTTTAAATATCCCTCTGATTTTGTGCCTTAATTTCTCCTTCGCTAGCACTGAACAAACCTGGCCTCCCAAATGGAGCTGTATTCCTCTGACTCTGGCCTCTTGCTTATCCCCTTCAGTCTGTTTAAATGCCATGTAATGAACTTCCCTCAAGCCTGTTCCTGCCTCTCTTCCCCCTGCCCCACCCATACCCCATATCCTTTGATCTCTTTTACCCTGAGAATTGTATCTAACTCCTTGAAAACATACAATGTTTTGGCCTCAACTATGTGGTAGTGAATTCCACAGACTTGCCACTCTCTGGGTGAAGAAATTTATCCTCATCAGTCATAAATGTTCAACCCTGTATCCTCAGACTGTGACCTCTGGCTTTGGATGCTCCCACCATCAGAACATTCTTCCTGTATCTACCCCATCTAATCCTATTGGTATTAAATAGGTTTCTATGAAATAGCCCCTGTTCTGAACTCCAGTGAATATAGTCTTACCTGACTCAATCTGTCCTCGTATGCCATCCCAGGAATCAGTCTGGTAAACCTTTGCACTTCCAGGTGTGGTCTCGCCAAAGCCCTGCATAATTGCAGCAAGATATCCTTGCTCCTGTATTGGAATCCTCTCACTATAAAGGGTAACATACCATTTGCTGTTTTTACTGTCTTTGCACCTGTATGCTTCAGCAGCTGGTATACAAGGACACCCAGGTCTCATTGTACATTGCCCCCTCTCAATCTATAACCATTCAGATAATTTGCCTTCCTGATTTTGCTATCCAAGTCGATAACCTCACAATTATTTACATTGTACATCTGCCATGCATTTGCCAACTCATTCAGCTTGTCCAAAGCACACTAAAGTACCTCTGTATCCTTTCCACAGCTCATCCCTGCACCTCCAGCTTTATGCCATCTGCAAATTTGGGGATGTCACATTTAGTTCCCTCAACTAAATCACCAATATATATTGTGAATAGCTGGGATCGCAGCACCAGTCCCTGCGGTACCCCAATAGTCACTGGTAAAGATGTAGATACGTGATCCAAAGTTTAGCTCAGCCAAAGTTGGGTGTGTTGGTCATGTTAAATTACCCCTTTAATATCTGAAGATGTGTAGTTTAGGTGGATTAGCATGATAAATGTGCAGGGATAGGATGGGTGGTGGGCCTAGCACTTCAGAGAGTTTTGGGCGCTTTGGGCATTGGAAGCATTGGGTCAGGAGAATGGCAGAATACCACTGGGGTATCCTGAGGAGTAGGGGTCAATCTATTTTAAATCATAGTTAGTCTGAAGTTTAAGTGCTTTTTCTCCCTTCAAACCCTTGAGTGTAAACTGGTGGAGCCATCTGCAGTTAGCAATTTAAATCACCTTGATGCATGTAAGTTACGCAGCCAAGCTAATCAACACCTGTGGTAGAGTGGCCCCTTTAAGGGGGTGGGTGTTTGAGTCACGTGATTCCCAGGGCTTAACAGGAAGAAGCGTGCGAACCGCTGCCTATCGTGTGTTAGGCCATGGGCCTTGGTAGGAGGGAACCTTCAGTACGAGCTTGGGAGTTGGTGGGAACAGATTGATACTGTACTGAGGGCGCAGTAGTTAGCACTGCTGCCTCATAGTACCAGGGACCCAGGTTCGAATCCTGACTTGGGGAAACTGTCTGTGCAGAGTCTGCACGTTCTCCCTGTATCTGCATGGGTTTCTCTCTCAGCCTGAAAGGTGTGCTGTTTAGGTGCATTTGCCAGGCTAAATTCTCCGGCATGTGTACCGGCATGTGGTGACCAAGGGATTTTTACAGTAACTTTGTCGCAGTGTTAAACTAAGCCTACTTGTGACACCAATGAATAAACATAAAACTATATACAAGTTTTTAAGTTTAACTTTCATTTAATAAATCACCATTGTGGTTCAGGGCTTCCTCATTGAGGTATCTCGCGCAAGAATAGCACCTGTACCTTGAAAGTGGGAGAAGTAGCCACTACAATCTGTTTCAATTTCAAATCACAATCTAATTCCATTGTCTGCTTTCTTGTAGTTGATTCACTGAAAACAACACTTGCAACTTCTTCTACACAATTTGATTAAAAACTTCATTTCCAGTATGGAGATTTCTGAAATAAGTCTCCCAAAGTACAATGTCAGCCGCCCAGTTTATAATCTGGAATCTTTTCAAGCCCGTCTACATAGGAAGGAGAAACCGAAGCCATCCAGAAGCGCCAAGTTGCTACAGTATTTTCGGTATGTTTTGTAAGTTTTTTTTTAATGAAAGCTTCAACATTACAAACTGAAGCAAGACTACTCGTAATGACATAAAAGCAAAATGCTGTGAAAGCTGAACTAAAAATGAAAGCGCTGTAAAAACAACAGGTTTGGCAGAATCTCTAGGGAGAGAGAAACGGTTAATGCTTCAAGTCCAATTTAACTCCTAAGAACTGGATTTTGATGAAGCCATATTGGACTCAATGTTGATTCTGTTTCTCTTTCCAAAATGCTGCTAGACCTGCTGAGTTTTTCCAGCACTTATTTTTACTTGAGAAAAGTTTCCCTTGATTTTGTTTTATTCTGAAGAATTTAATCTCTTGCCCTCCCTTCTGTAGCCATTTCCATCACTGTCCAAACAAGTGACCTGCTTTGTAGTTGGCTGCTAGCTGTATAGTAGTTGATTTGCCTTCAGTTGATCAAATTTTGTCATCCCAACCTCTTCCACAAGTGAGAAACGCAATGTGGAAGTTGTAGTACAGGGTAATCTGGCATGAATTCCCATGTTGTGTGACTTTCACTAAACTCTGCTGATCAGCATTATCTTATGGGAGGGCATGTTCAAATATTTTTGTTATGATACAATAAGGGGAATTGGTTCTGTGCATGTTCAGTGTTCCCTGTTGTGTCTGTGCCTGATGTGGGTATGCCGGCGTTGGACTGGCGTAAACACAGTAAAAAGTCTGACAACACCAGGTTTTAGTCCAACCTATTTATTTGATAATATACTCGCAAGCTTTCGAGGGGTTACCCTCTTTGTCAGGTGAATCCCATTCACCTGACAAAGAGGGTAACCCCTCGAAAGCTTGCGAGTATATTATCAAATAAATAGGTTGGACTAAAACCTGGTGTTGTCAGACTTTTTACTGTGTCTGTGCCTCAACAGCAAAAGCAATTTTCTTTATAGTATTCAGTTATTATTTTAGACAACTAGTTCCATCATCCATATGCCATCGTAAGTCAAAGTATCACTTCAGAAGGACGACCTAATTTTCCATATCACCTTAAAGGAAAATTTGACTTTTCATGGAAATACCTTTCATTTTTGAGAGTTTTCATGCTGACACCCCAAATGGCTAATTAGTTAATTCTGTGGTAATGAGCCAAGAAGATCCTGAGTTCAATGTGGATTAGATTAACCAATACTATTTGCACTTGGCACATCAGATATTAAGCTCCCTACAATTTGGTATAGAACTATAGAATCTTGCAACATGAAGAGAAGTTTCTTAGCACATGTCCCAGCTCCCTTGTTCACCCATGAACTTGCAAATTAGTTCTCTTCAAATACATGTTTAATCACCTTTTGAAACTTAAATGAAACTTGATTCCACAACCCTCTAAGGTTGTGTTCGTGATCCTAACAACCATATGTGTCAAATAATTTCAAAAACTTATTTGCCGGAAGAAACAAGGTAGAGGCAACTGCCAAAGTCCCTCATTTTCCTTTAATCTTATCTATCTCAGTTTCTCAAATCTTTATCATCCTGGTAAATCTCTTCTGTACTCTCTCTCCAAAACCTTGACACTTTATACAATGTGCTGTCCAAAAATGTACCTATTATTCCAACTGAAACCTAAGCAGTGCTTTGTAAAAGTTTAGTATGATTTGTTTTTGTATTCAGTGATGCTGTTTATGTAACCATCCACTTGATCATTTTCACTGTCACGTTCAAAGATTTGTGAAGTTAGCACTCCTAGGATATCACCTCAAATTATTCCCTTTAGTTATACTGATGAAGTATAAAGCTATTTTGTACCTATTTTATAGAATAATGGAAACTAGATATTAAGATTATAACTTTAGGTCTTGCCCAATTTTTTAAAAATAATTGATACTCTGTCCCATTTTATTCCACAATCAAATTGTGATTTTCAGATCTTTGCTATCTATTATTCTGCATATCCGATTAGCCTTATTTCTTTTGTGTGCTATAAAATGATCTTGCAGTGTTTTAGTGTTTCCTGTGCTGGGTTGTTCTTTGTTCTTTGTTCTAGAGCTAGGCTAATTTTAGCTTCTGAGGTAATGGATTAGGGAAAAAGAAAGTTCTCCTTTAATTGTATAAATCAGTTTTCCTGTGTGTGTATATATGTGTGGTTTTTGAATGCAAAATATTGTTTGGCATATCAACTTGCAAAATCTGACTTCCAGTGATTTTTTTGAAGGTCTGTCTATAAATTTCCATCCATACGCAGCACAACGTAGGTTAAGCCCTCTGGGAATTGGGTACTAGATTTTTAGTTGAAAAACTAACACAAGTGAACACTGTGCTAATGAACAGTAGCATTAGGTGTACAAAATTTATTGCACAGCTCTCAACTCCAAGATAAATGCTTCTCTGGAACAAATTTTTCCCACAATATAGTCCTAAGATGAAGTTTGCAATATAATTTATTGAATCACTTCAAGCAACTAGAAGAATAAATTTTGTTTTCCTGCAATTTTTGCAAGTTGTCCTTTGAGTATTGTTGAAGTACATTTAAATATGCTGTTATTGGAAGAAAGGTAGCTAATTAAATATTTTGAAGTGTTTATTATTTTCTCCTCATTTGTGCTACTGCTGTCAGTTGGGAAGAAAATATAGTCTAGAAACAAAAACAGAAATTGCTGGAAATATTCTGCAGGCCAGGTAGCATCTCTGAAAAAAGAAACTGAGTTAATGTTTTGGGTTGATGACATTTCATTGGAATTGGAAGTAGTTAGAAATATGGCAGTTTTGAAGCAAACATCAAGGCAGGGATAGGGAAGGATATAATTAAAGGTCAGGGATAGGTTGAAGAGCGGAGAGATTAAATGACAAAAAAAGAAAATGGTACAAAGCAAAATGGGGAGGTAATGGAACAACAAAGAGATAAAAGATGTATCTCAAGGGGCTGTAAATGGGAAAGCACAGTCATCGCCAATGGCTGCCAACCAAAAGGCATTAAATAAAATGGGGGCAAAGGTTGTGATCTGAAACTGTTGAACTGAATGGGTGGCATGGTGGCACAGTGGTTAGCACTGCTGCCTCACAGCATCTGAGACCAGAGTTCAATTCTAGCCTCAGGTGATTGTCTGTCTCGTGGAGTTTGTACATTTTGATTTATTATTGTCACATGTATTGGTATACAATAAGTATTGTTTCTTGCGCACTATGCGGACAAAGCATACTGTTTATAGAGAAGGAAAGGAGAGGGTGCAGAATGTAGTATTATAATCATAGCTAGGGTGTAGAGAAAGATCAACTTAATATGAGGTAGGTCCATTTAAAAGTCTAATGGCAGCAGGGAAGAAGGTGTTCTTGAGCTGGTTGGCACGTGACCTCAGACATTTGTATCTTTTTCCCGACAGGAGAAGGTGGAGGAAAATATGTCTGGATTGCATGGGGTTCTTGATTATGCTGGCTGCTTTTCTGAGGCAGTGCGAAGTGTAGACCAAGTCGATGGATAGGCTGGTTTACATGATGGACTGGGCTTCAGTCACAATCCCTTCTAGTTTCTTGTGGTCTTGGTCAGATCAGGAGCCATACCAAGCTGTCATACATCCAGAAAGGATGCTTTCAATGGTGCAGCTTGAAAGGTTGGTGAGAGTCGTAGCAGACATGCTGAATTTTCTTAGCTCCCTGAGAAAGTAGAGGTGTTGATGGGCTTTCTTAACTATAGCATCAGTGTGGAGGGTCCAGGACAGATTGATGATCTCCCCATGTCTGCGTGGTTTTCCTCTGGGTGCTTCAGTTTCCTCCCACGTTCCACTGACGTGCAAGTAAACTTGATTGGCCATGCCAAATTGACCCTTTGGGCCCGATTTTTACCATTGCGTTGCGCCCGTTTTCAGGCACGAAATCATAGTAAAGTTGGGCGTGAGGCCATTAACGCGATCCATGCCTGTGTCCACGCAAATGCAGTAAAAAGTCTGACAACACCAGGTTTTAGTCCAACCTATTTATTTGATAATATTCTCACAAGCTTTCGAGGGGTTACCCTCTTCGTCAGGTGAATTTCACCTGACGAAGAGGGTAACCCCTCGAAAGCTTGTGAGAATATTATCAAATAAATAGGTTGGACTAAAACCTGGTGTTGTCAGACTTTTTACTGTGTTTACGCCAGTCCAACGCCGGCATACCCACATCATGACTACTCTCCACGCAAATGCCCACTTTACCAAGGCCCAAAAAATGGCCACGATCCGATTCACGCCCGAAATGGGCACAACAGTGATTTAAATGTATTTGCATGCATTTAAATTGAATTAATGGGCTGCCCGCCCAACTTTACCAGTATTTTCCCCCTTTACTGTCACGTTTGCCTGTCCAGATTCGGTGTGAAACAGATACACTTGGGCACTCCAACTTCTGAAGAGGTAAGTTCAGAACTTCCAACGGCACTGACTCATCGGTGGTGGGGAGGGGAGATGGGCCCTATCATTCTCTGGTGAAGTGGGGGCGGGAGGCTAGATCATTCTCTGGTGAGGGGGGAGGGGGTCCCGATCGTTCTCTGGTGGGGGAGGGGGGGTGGCAGGGGAGAGAGGAAGAAGTCAGATGTATCTCTGGTTGAGGGAGGACATATCGTTCTCTGGTGGATGAAGGAAGGCTAGATCATTCTCTGGTTGGGAGAAGGGAGGAGGAGGTGGGTCAGATGCATCTCTGGTGATACGAGGAGGGAGGCCAGATCGCTCTCTGGTAGGGGACAGGGAGGGCGGGGGGGTGGCGCAGATTTCCAAGTCGGATATGAATTGCACCCAGATTCAGCACTTAGAATGAAAATGGTCAAATCAAGCCCTTTGTGCCAGAAGACTAGCAGGATAAATATGTGGGTTTACAGACGTAGGACATGGGTGGAATTGTGTAGTTACAGGCTTGATGGGCTGAATGGCTCCTTCTGCACTGTAGTGATTCTATACTACTTCACGTTCATTCCAACATGCAACATTTCACTTACTGGTATCAAATTGCATCTGTCACGTGTTTGCTCAGTTCACCAATCTCTCTCGCCTACACAGCAGCATACTTTTGTCTCAGGTAAGACAGCAGCTGCCAAATGGCATACGTATTTTTGTAAGCAGCTAAGTTCCAACTGGCATTGTGAAAGTATAGCAAACTTCTTTTAGACAATTTAAAAACGTAACTTTTCTAAATCTGTTTATGTACAAGATCGTTATATAGTGATGCCTTCAATTTCTCTGCAAACCTCGTGCAAGTCTTGGGCAACAAAATTATACTGAACTTGACGCTATAAAGTTCTGAAATGTAATGTGCAAACATGAGCTGATGAAATGCAGTATGACTGATGTATTTGAAATCAATAATTATGGTTCATTTCAAAGCTGTTTCTTGGAGCCATTTGGAATTTTGCATTGGTGAGTATAAGCCCTCATTTGCACAATGGGTCAGTTCTGGCATACAGTATGATTATTTGCCAAGGTTATGCAAATTTCTTGAGCTTTGGGAAATCGTTCTATCTTTCTATTTGTTAACCTTCAATGCTTTTGAACTGAGCTGTAGCACTAGGTTATCGGTAAAAACAGCACCAACTTAATGCTGAAGAGGAATCTAAACTTGGGCCTTCTGAATTGTATATATTGGTGCTGCATAAAGCATTACAGTTCTTTATTGCTTTCCAAACAATTAATTCTGTAGGCTGTATCTTTCCTAACCAGTTTGAAACCTCAATTCACAGAATGTGTTTGAATAATGCACTCTTGCCTGTCACAGTATAGTGAATTTTCTTACTCCAGTGGCTTCTTTTCCTGTGTCTACATAATCATACCTCCAGGATACCCTGTGATTCCGTTTTTGTGCTCCTTTTTTCTATGCATTTCTTGGGATATTGACCTTTACATGCACTTTTCCAGACATCCTTTAATGTACTTTACCTGGAGCTGTACCTCTCACCAACATGTCTTCTAATTTCTGTTTGCCATGTACCTGGCTGTACAGTCGTGCACCTCTTAAAGGGAATACTGTTTCTACACAACCTGTTTGATCCCTGTGTGACACATTCCCAATTTTGCAATCGCATGCCGCACAGCTTGCTGGGAATTTTGCATTCCACCATTCTTGATTCCTACTGTCCGACTATCTCGCATCAAGTTATAAGTGAGCCAGAACTTTTCTCTAGCTTGAACACTGGGTACACCAAATCTTTTCTATCTAGTTCCTAGAAACATTAGTTTCTTTACCTTAGCACTTTAATTCTATTGTCCTAAATGGCTGGTTGTTTATACTGAACCCTATAGTGTGAAACATCTGTTCCTGTTTGACCCTGAGCTAAGCTTTAAGCCACGTATTCTGTTATCAATATCACTTATTTTCATTTCTGAATGCTTGATTGTCTGTGCCCTAATGTCAAAGTATTGCTAGTAAAATAATGATCTATAGCTTTGATACCTCTTAGCTGGTCTTGTCGAAAGTTTAATTGAACTGTATTGTATGCCATTTGTTCACCATATCCTTTGTCCTTTTGACCTCCATTAGTTCTCATTTCTACAGCATTAATTTCAAGATGGACTCCAGTCCATCCATTATTTCACCCTACCTACTTCTATGTTCCAACACACTGTTCTGATATTTGACTCTACTGCACTTGCAGTACCAGGGCCGTTGGCCATCATGGCTCTCCACTCTCAAATCTACTTTACCTACAAAATTTATCTTGAACTAGAATTGAAAATCTGCTTGCCAACTGCAATAACCTGACAACAACAAAAATACAGATGATATCACCTTCCACTAGAAATAAATTTCAAACAGTTGATCGAAGATTTATTAGGGCATCATTGACCTCATCACCTGCCCTGCTGCTTTTCTATTTCAGCTGAGCTCCATTTACTTAACAACAAAACTTATTTATTTTTGTTTTCCAAAGCTGCTCAGCCAAGAGGGCCAAGTCAATCGTCCTCAGTTTTGTTCCCATTCTGGAATGGCTACCCAAATATCCAGTAAAGGAGTATTTACTCGGAGACATAATTTCAGGTTTGAGCGCAGGAGTGATGCAGCTACCTCAAAGTAAATATTTTTTTTATGTTTTGAAGTAAAAATGTGTTTGGAAATCATTTATTTTTGTAAGATTTTATTTGTGCCAGTATTTTAGATTTTGCCTGTGCCCCGTTACATTGCATTTGTAAGTTTTTTTTTTCTAGTCTACCTTCACCTTCCAAAGCTTATTATGCAACATGCATGTTGTGTAAATAGTAAAAAAAATTTTAAAAATCCAAATTGCACATTTTTTAGCAACGGTCTGAGAGTTACTGATCTTTAAACAATACAAATTAATTTAAACTAAGCCAAAAGACTAAAATCCATTGCACGGAACACAGTCGGCAGCATTGAGACTAAAAGAAAAAGTAAATGGGGAAATAATCATCAGAAGATGGTGAACTTGAGCTTGTAAAACATGAAGATCATGAGAGAAAGTCAAAACCAAAGAAATAAAGAAGTGTAAAGTTTTGCAACTCTCATCAGTGGTGCAGTAGAATGAATTTTTTTGCCAGTACACAATAGTCATCAGAATGAAAGCAACAATTGGATCAAGGACACTAACTAAACACCTTTTGACCTATTCTCTCAAACAAGTCTCAATTTTGTTTCTATTGTTGCCCTGACCGCTCCCTAATTTGACCACAGGCTCATTCCCTGTTACAAATTGACATGCATTTAAGTACATCACAATACCATGACCTCCCAAATCACTTTCCATCCAATTAAGCACATTTTGAAATTTTGTAGTGCATGAAAAACGATAGTTTGTGCACAACAAGCTCCCGCTTGATCTGTGTTGAGACTGATGACGTTTTAAAAGATTCAGACTTCTAGCTGATAGCTGAGAGAATGGCTTAAAATCTCATGCTTTAAACTTTTACTGTATAAAACTAAGGTACACAACACTATTGACTAAACACTTTTTGCAGGCAACTCGTTCTTTAAAGTACAGAGAGGAACATTCCTTTTTGCGCATATTATAGTTTGCATTCCCTATGGAAATGAAGTCTTAATAGCCAATAGTCCATAGTTGCACCCAGGTTCCAATGGGTTCCCATATCCCAGTTTCACTAAGTAGACTTCAGGCTCTTTCCTTTAGAGACATTTTTAAATCCACCACTAAAATCTGTTCTGATAAGTTCTTTTTGATTGGGTTAGAGAGTGTCTTCCTTTTGTATCTGGTTGTGTTAGTTTGCAATATCAAGCAAACTGTTCTCTCTGTTGACCCCACAAACCTTTTGCTGTCTGCCTGATGTTTATTGATCTGTAGGGAAGCCTGTAGCCTGATCTCAAAAATGGCTTCCCCCTAGTTGCCTTCCCATGGTAACGTGAAATGCAACCTTGCATCCTGGTAAAAGTGCTAATATGTATCCTTGATCCCAAATCCCTTTCATCTTATGGTTAATAGCACAACTGTATTTAACACTATACCTACAATATCATTCTGGGACTTTGGAATACTCAGGATCTATTCATTGTAAAACTGCTACCGTTGTCTCCAAATGTAAATACCGTGCACCATCTTCTCAATAAAACCACCTAAGCCTTCCTATGATCTCTAACAATCAAATCACCTAGTCTTGCTGTCAGATTGACTGCAGAACTACTCACATGATCCCCTTCATTTGTCCTAAATTTAAAGCTACAGTTACTGTCTTTTAAACATCATTATTGTGGGGTTGTTAATTAAGTAAATAACGGGTTCATCTGTTTAGGAGTTAATTGAAGGCTTTCTTTGATGCACCTCTTTAAAAATGGGTGTTATTACATCTCTTTTCAAAACTCACTTGTTATGTCTTTTTGTTCCCATAAATTTAAACAGTCTTCATTGGGTATATTTCTTTCAGCACATTATGTTACTTAGCACATGACTGCAGTGCAGCAGCAAAATGTGGCACACAGACGTACATTCTTATGTTTCTATTTCTTTGCGTGATGAAGCAATCAAACATCACTAACATTCCTCTGTCTCTTGACTCATTGCTAACTTCCTTTTGCTCTCTAAAGTTTATTTCACTTATTATTGCTAGCTACATGTCCACAAAACTAGTTGAATGCCTTTCATATGGCAGAGCTAATTGGCAGGTTGTTTAGGATCATTCAATGACACTAAACAGCAAAATGTGGCACCCCAAATGTGCATTCTTATGATTAGATCCAATTTCTTTACAAATGATATTGCAATCATTCATTCTGCCTCTTGATTCATTGCTAACTTCCTCTTCCTCTTTAAAGTCCTTTTTTTATCCTTGTCAGCCACATGCCCTCAGTATAGCAGAACTAATTGGCAGAGTTGTTTAGGATCATTCAGTAATACTAAGCAACAAACACAATGTTAACTTTAATAAAAACAGAAAATTAGGAAATGTTTAGCAAGCCTGACAGCATTTGTGGAGAGAGGATTTTCAAGTTGATACCTTTCAACAGAACTGAAACATGCTGATGAAAAGGAAGCAAAATGTGGAGAGTAATGCACGGGGGTCACCTGCAAAGGCTACAGTGAAAACTAATTTGAAAGGCTATAGTGCTTGATTGAAAAGTGAGACACTGTTCCTCAGATTGAACTTCACCACAACAGAGATGATCTCTGCCCCACCCCAACATTTTGTTTCCAGCAAAACAAAAATGGGCCTCTTGGTCTTGTGCTACACTGAAATAACTGGCTGAAGAATGTGGTACTGCATCAGGAAAACCCAGCACACAACATTCACAAGAATGTACTCCATGCAGCATACTTTGGGCAAGATCTGTGGAGTGCCTTGAATAGAATATTCAATAATAAAGTTGAAAATTTCCAATAGGAACAATTAAGTCATTGATGTGGGCACATTATTTTATATAGCTGAGCAAGATATTTTGTTTTGTACATAAATAACTTGATAGATCTATGAATTACAAGTAATATTGTTTATTTTGCTTTCTACTTGGCTCCTCCATTATTTAGTGGTATATTTGTTCTTTTGTTAAATAATGCCAGCTATGCTTGATTCTTTTCTTTTCTCTTTAGGTTTAGCATATGCCATATTGGCAGCTGTGCCCCCTGTGTTTGGGCTTTATACTTCATTTTTTCCTCCCCTGTTGTATGTGATCTTTGGATCATCAAAACATGTATCAATAGGTATGTTGTGTTTGAGTTTTAGATATGTCATTGTTCTACTTAGTCAATTTAGTGGCTAAAATAACTTGTTGTAACATTTTTCTGCTTTAAGTTTAATAAACAGCTTACATTTATGTAATGCTTTTAAAGTAGAAAAACATACCAAGGTGCTTCACAGGGTTATATTCCATCAAGAATGGATGCTTAATTTTAGAACTGCAATTGTATGTGATGCATGTCAAAAAGGTTGGTCATAAATAGGTTTGAAACAAGGTTGAAGGAGCCGAAGAAAGATCCTCGGGCCTAGAGTTTTGAGGATTTGACCACCATTTAGTTTTTTCAGAAAATTGTTGGCTAGAGAAAGTTAGATATGGGGGAGGCCAAAATGCAGTTTAAACACAAGGATTAGAATTCTAAATTGGCAACATGGGGCAATAGGCAGTGTAGATCAACAAGTATAGAAACTTTGTCTAGGTTTGATTATGGCTGTGCCAAAGTTCAGATAGGAGGCCGACCAGAAGAGCACTGAACAGTGGAATCTGGAGGTGCCAAAGGCATATGTGAATGGGTTTTGGTGACAGTTGGGCTAAGATGGGGAAACATTAATGATGGAAGTTGGTCATCTTTGTGATGGTGGAGATATAGATTTGGAAAGCTGATGTAGAATGATTGAGAGCAGTTTGGTTCAAGCTGAGACATTGATCAAGGAGGATTGAATTAATGATGAGGTATGAAGTTAGTGGCTGGAATGACAACACCAAAGAATTTAGAAAGCTGGTGGCAAGTATTTTGAACCTGACCTGATGGGTTCGATTACGTCACCATAGGGGAACATGTTGATGAGGAAAAACAAAGCCAAGGGGCTCAAAAGCAAAGCCTTTTTAGAGGTTACGTGGCTATGATAGAATAGGTACGAGTGGAATCATTCGAGCACAGCCCCACTGACCTGGATCCTGAGGAAGAGATTTTATAGGGTGGTGCAGTCACCCATGTCAAAGGCTGCAGAGAAGTCAGGAAGGGATAATGTCATAGATTTGTAGAGGTTTACAGCACAGAAACAGGCCCTACGACCCAACTTGTCCATGCTGCCCACTTTTTTTAAACCCTTAAGCTAATCCCAATTGCCCATGTTTGGCCCATGTCCCTCTCTACCATCTTCCCCATGTAACTATTTAAATGCTTTTTAAAAGAAAAAATTCTACTTGCCTCTACTACTACCTCCTGGCAGCTTGTTCCAGACACTCACCACCCTCTGTGAAAAAATTGCCCCTTTCAATGCTTTTGTTTTCTCCCCTCTCACCTTCAACCAATGCCCTCTAGTTTTAGACTCCCCTCCCTTTGGGAAAAGATATTGACCATCTAGTTGATCTCTGCCCCTCATTATTTTATAGACCTTCTTAAGATCACCCCTCAGCTTCCTACGCTCCAGAGAAAAAAGTTCCAGTCTATCAGCCTCTCCATCAAGTCCCAGTAGCATCCTAGTAAATCATTTCTGCATTTCTTTCTAGTTTAAAAATATCGTTCCTATAATAGGGTGACCAGAACTGCACACTGTTTTCCAAGTGTGGCCTTACCAATGTCTTATACAACTTCAACAAGACATTCCAACTCCTGTATTTGATGTTCTGACCGAGAACATGCTGAATGCCTTCACCACTTTGTCCACCTGTGACTCACTTTCAAGGTGCTTTGAACATGTACCCCTAGATCTCTTTGTTCTGTAACTCTCCCCAATGGCCTACCATTAACTGAGTAAGTCCTGCCCTGGTTCAGTCTACCAAAATGCATCACCTCGCATTTGTCTAAATTAAACTCCATCTGCTAATCATCAGCCCACTGGCCCAATTGATCAAGATCCCGTTATAATTGCAATAACTTTTTTCACTGTCCGCTATGCCACCAATCTGACTGTCATCTGCAAACTTACTAACCATGCCTCCTATATTCTCACCCAAATCATTAATATAAATGACAAGTAACAGTGGACCCAGCACTGATCTCTGAAGCACACCGCTGGTCACAGGCCTCCAGTTTGAAAAACAACCCCCTATAACCACCCTCTGGCTTCTGTTAGGAAACCAATTTTGTATCCATTTAGATACCTCACCCTGGATCCCATGAGATTTAACCTTATTCAACAACCTATCATGTGGTACTTTATCAAAGGCCTTGCTAAAATCCATGTAGGTAACATCAACTGCACTGCCCTCATCTAACTTCTTGGTTACCCCTTCAAGAAACTCAATGAAATTTGTGAGATATGATTTTCCACTCACAAAGCCTTGCTGATTGTCCCTAATCAGTCCTTGCGTCTCTCAATGCCTGTAGATCCTGTCTCTTAAAATACCTTCTACCACAGATGTGAGGCTCACTGGCCTGTCGTTCCCAGACTTTTCCCTGCAGCCCTTTTTAAACAAAGGCACAACATTTGCCACCCTCCAATCTTCAGGCACGTCACTCGTGGCTATTGATGATTCAAATATCTTTGCAATTTCCTCCCTAGCCTCCCACAATGTCCTGGGAAACATTTCATCAGGTCCCAGGATTTATCTACTTTGAAACGCTTTAAGACTGTCAGCACCACTTTCTCTGTAATATGTACACTCCTCAAGACATCAATATTTATTTCCTTAAGCTCCCTAACAGCCATGCTTTTCTCAGTAGTAAATACTGATGAGAAATATTCATTCTGGATCTCACTCATCCCTTGTGGATCCACACATAGATGACATTTTGATCTTTAAGAGGTCCTACTCTCTCCTTTGTTACTCTTTTACCCTTTATGTATTTGTAGAAGGTCTTTGGATTCTCCTTTGCCTTATCTGCCAAAACAATCTTGTGTCCCCTTTCTGCCCTCCTGATTTCTCTCTTAAGTCTTCTCCTACGCCCCCATACTATTCAAGGGATTTGCTTGATCTGACCTGCCTATGCATGTCATGTGCCTCTTTCTTCTTCTTGACCAGGGCCTCAATATCCCGAGTCATCCAAGGTTCCCTACTTCTGCTAGCCTTGACCTTCACTGTAAGAGGAATGGGCTTACCCTGAACCCTGGTTAACATAATTTTGAAAGCCTGCCACTTATCAGATGTCTCTTTGCCTTCCCACAGACTCCCCCCAATTAACTTTTGAAAGTATCAGGCAGGAACTTTCTTTCACTCAGCCAGCCAGTGGAAGATGCGAAGGCTTATTGGAGGTTCACTGAGGGTAAAGATTGCAGTAGTGGGCTTAGGAGCCAAGTTTCTGCTTCATTTGGATTGGACCGTGTAAATTGTAGTTCGGGAGGCATCATTTCTGCTTAAATTCAATGCCACAATTTATTGGGTACAAATGCCAACCTCAACAATGTTGAATTTGGTATGTGCTGGCAATAATGCAATGTTGCTTTTATATCAAGCCCTATCACAGTGGTGAATTAATAACCCTATTTTAACATTGCCGAATTAATTTTTTTGTTTAAAAAAAAGAGAACATTGTTCAGGGGTTCTATTTGTAGATACGCAGGGTAGAATAGGTGTAGGGTGATGCGGCGGCGCGGCTTGTTGGGCCGAAAGGCCTGTTTCCCGTGCTGGGTTGTTCTTTGTTTCTTTTGTTTCTTTGTTTTTTTCCTTGATTTAAACATTGCCACTGCGCGCGTTATTCAGTCTCTTGCTTGACATCCCAATTTAAACCCATATCCGATAATCTGTTCAATTTGACAATTAGCATTGATTGTTTTCAATTCAACAGTCAAAAATGGAACTTTATTTCTCCCATGGGATGTGGGGGCGCTGGCTAAGCCAGCATTTATTGTTATCCCTATTGTTCTTGAGAAGGTGGTGTTGAGCTGCCGCCTTGAATTACTACAGCCCGTGTGGCATAGATGCGTCCAAAGTGCCAGGACTTTGACCAGTGACAATGGAGGAGAGGTGATGCATTTCCAGATCGGGATGGTGAGTGTCTTGAGGGGAGCTTTCAAGTGATGGTGTTCCCATAAGAAGCCAAAAAACATTCTCTGGGCTATAATCTCTAGCATAAGTAGAAGGAACCGATGTCATGGTGATAATTGAAGTTTTTTGTTCCTTATCCTAGGCACCTTTGCAGTAATTAGTTTGATGGTTGGTGGAGTTGCTATAAAACTTGCCCCCGATGAAATGTTTGATGATTCTTCTATGAATGCCACTAATAGCTCTGGATCGCATGAGGCAAGAGATGCAATGAGAGTTAAAATAGCAGCAGCTACGGCATTCATTTCAGGAATTATGCAGGTAATCGGGAAATGAGGAAAATCAAAAGAGAAATTCAAATGTAAACTTTACTGCTATGCCTAATCGTGAACTGATACTTGCCTGCGTTGAGATTCTTTTATCTTTGATCCATAAACTTTCACTAGAACCTGTGTGACTACGATGACTAACATTCTACAAATCCAAGGCCCTGTTTGACTCATTTTTCTGGTTAAAGGAGATTGACAGACACCAGCAAACACAGATGAACATAAAGCAAATCTGTTCTACTTTGATCATGTCTGATTTACTTCTCAAATTAATTTTGTTTTCTTCTTGAGCAGTTTTGCCTTGGGCTTCTACATTTTGGGTCTGTAGTTGTTTTCTTGGCTGAACCCTTAGTACGAGGTTTCACTACCGCTGCAGCTGTGCATGTCTTTGTGTCTCAGTTGAGGTACCTTCTGGGAATCAAAACCAAAAGATTTACTGGACAGCTGTCGGCAATTTATGTAAGTAGCTGAATACCTTATGTTTTTTAAAAAAATAACCTTTTGACAAACCTTGAATTTCATGTTTTGATGATCGTGTTTTCTAAAGCAGTTATGATGTAGAAGAAAGATCAAACCATCTTTTGCACTTGTTTATTTACCCATCTTCATTTCTTTTGCTCTTTTTAATCTTGTGCATAGAGCAACTTTTCAAGTTCCTAATAATTGGCTCTTCCTCCAGCCAAAGTTGGATTTTAATTCTCCTGGGTATACACCTTTCTGTGAAAGCTGAGGGGCTCTGATGGAACAGTGACCCGTTAATCGTTAAAATTTCATTTTAGCTTTTCACATGCATTCTGGTGACAGCTAATTCTAATTTGTGTTCCAGGCTTTTATTGCTGTGTGTACCAATATTAAACAGACAAATATTGCATCGTTAATTCTCGGGCTAATTTGTATAGTCAGCCTGTTCGGGGTGAAAGAACTAAATTATCGATATAAAAATAAATTTCCTGCTCCCATTCCTGTGGAACTTATTGTGGTAAGTGCAAGGCTCTTTTTTCCTTCCCTGAAGATTTTTTGCCTTGTGCATTAGCAGCACTGCTGAACATAGAAATTGGTTTAACATTGTGTCAGGTTTCACATCCTGACTTGATATTTGTGTATGACTGCGTGAGCATATAGTTTACTCACCAACTAGCTTGCTGAAACTAAGGATAATGTATTGCTTCTTAATGGGCTCTATCTTGCCTATCTATGTTTCTTTGCTCCAAAACAATCAGTTCTCCCCACCCGCCAATAAGTGATTTCAACTGTTTAAATGCAATTTATGTACAAAATAACAAAGGCCTGCATTTATAATAGTACCTTTCATCACTTCAGGGTGTCTTAATGCTTTTTCTAGCCAACAGAGTTCCTTGAAGTGCAGTCCACTATTATAATGTAGAAAACACAGTAATGTGCATGCAGCATGATCCCACAAACAGCAATGTATAAAGGGCAGATGATCTGTTTAATGATATTGATTGAGGTGTAAATATTGGCCACTGTGCTGGGGAGAAGTTGTCTGCTAGGCGATCACAGGTGACAGTGGCAGGTGATCTTTTCTGTCAATCTGAGAGGTCAGATAGGGCCTTGTTTTAACTACTCAGCTGAAAAATTACACTTTAAACAGCAAAGGAATTGTTCAGTACTTCTCTAGTGTATCAGACTAGATTATGTGCCAGTCCAATGATGTGCAAGTTAGGTGGATTGGCCATGCTAAATTACCCCTTAGTGTCAGGGGGACCAGCTAGTGTAAATGCATGGGGTTATGGAGATAGGGCCTGGGTGGGACTGTGGTCGGTGTAGACTCATTGGGCCAAATGGCGGCCTCCTGCGCTGTATAATTCTTTGAATGCAGGACTTAAGTTACATAGAGAGCATGGAGAAGTTGGGGATTGTTCTCCTTGAAGCAAAGTGAATAGGATTAAATCATTAAGAATTTAGATAGAATAAATAAGGTGACTGTTGTCAGTGGCAGGTGGATCAATAACGCGAGGCTCAAGAATTCAGGCAAATGCCAAAGGAACTGGATTCCAAATGAGAAATTTTTTTAATGCAGCGAGCTGTGATGATTGGAAAGACGCTGCCTAAAAGGTGGTGAATCAGATTTGATCAACCTTCCAGGAAAATATTGCTAATCTTTTGAAGAAGAGATCTGTGCAGTGCATAGGGACTAACTGGGCAGCTCTTTCAAAAGAGCCACTGCAGGCATAATGGGCCGTATGATCACCTGTATTGTATAATTCTATGAAACCTCTGAAGCAACTTTCCAAGATGGGAGTAATACCTTTGAGCTACAGCTAAGACATAATGGCAGTAACTCCTTAGTTAAATGAGTGTTAAAGAAGCGCAACAGCACCTTCTGGCTCTCCCCACCCTCACCAATCTCTTCATTCTATAAGAGCAGTGACCGGAATCCAGTCAAAAGGCTCTGGCATGAGAGATCAGTGAAGCAATCCATATTTAGTTATTTTTCTGGCTTGGGAAGTTCTTTCTCCACTTATTATTGTTGTCATAGTTTTTCTTTCAATGTAGTAAAAGTAACTATCTTTTCCAATTAAAATATAGATTGTAACCTTGTGATTTTTCTTTTTAGATAATTGTCAGCACCGGTGTTTCTGCTGGGATGAACCTTACGGACAACTATAAACTGGCTATTGTTGGAGACATCCCCAGAGGGTAGGCAAAGCATTCAGGGCTAATTGTCCAAATGATGCATCAGTTTCAGAATTCTGTAACACTGATCAATATCCTTTTGGTTGCATGCGTAAAGTCAAGTTTTTTTTACATTGTTTCTAATATCAGTGTTAGAAGGCATGGCAATACATTGACTTGATGGGGAGAGGTGATAAGGGGGTGGATGGGAAGGCAGTAGAATAAATCTTGGGCTCTGCGTAGGGGATTGGTGCTACATGAGACAGGCGGGAAGGATGGGTGAATGTTGCAATACAAGACAATAGGAGACTTTCGTGGGTAGAAGGGAATATGATGTGAAGATGCTGGCATTGCACTGGGGTAAACACTGTAAGAAGTCTCACAACACCAGGTTAAAATCCAACAGGTTTATTTGGTAGCAAAAGCCATTAGCTTTCAGAGTGCTGGCTGCCCCTTTGTCAGGTGAGTGGGAGTTTTAATCACTAACGGGGCATATGAAGACAAAAACTCAATTTACAGAATAATGATTGGAATGCGAGTCTTTAGAGCTAATCAAGTCTTAAAGTTACAGACAGTGTGAGTGGAGAGAGTGTTAAGCACAGGTTAAAGAGATGTGTATTGTCTTCAGACAGGACAGTTAGTGAGATTTTGCAAGTCAAAGGGGTTATAGATAGTATGACATAAACCCAAGATCCCAGTTGAGGTTGTCCTTGTGTGCAGGACTTGGCTATCAGTCCCTGCTCAGCGACTCTGCACTCTCATGTGTAATGAAGGCCACCTTGCAGAACACTTACCCGAAGATCAGAGGCTGAATGCCTGTGATCGCTGAAGTGATTCCCAACAGGAAGAGAACAGTCTTGCCTGGTGATTGTCGAGCAGTGTTCATTCGTCTGTTGTCGTAGCGTCTGCATGGTCTCCCTAATGTACCATGCCTCAGGACATCCTTTCCTGCAGCATATCAGGTAGTCAACATTGGCCGAGTTGCAAAAGTGTGGATGGTGTTTTCACGTGAGATGATGGCATCCGTGTCAATGATCCGGCACGACTTGCAGAGGTTGCCGTGACAGGGTTGTGTGGAGTTGTGGTCACTGTTGTCCTGAAGGCTGGGTAGTTTGCTGTGGACAGTGGTCTGTTTGAGATCATGCGGTTGTTTGAAGGCTCGAAGTGAGGGTGTGGGGTTGGCCTTGGCGAGGTGTCCATCTTCATCAATGATACGTTGAGGGCTCCGGAGAAGATGTCGTAGCTTCTCCACTCCGGGGAAGTACTGGACGACAAAGGGTACTCTGTCCACCGTGCCCCATGTTTGTCTTCTGAGGCAGTCAGTGCGATTTTTCGCTGTGGCGTGTCGGAACTGTCGATTGATGAGTTGAGCGCCATATCCTGTTCTTATGAGGGCATCTTTCAGCGTCTGGAGGTGCCTGTTGCGATCCTCCTCATCTGAGCAGATCCTGTAAATATGGAGGATTTGTCTATAGGGGATGGCTTCTTTGACGTGTTTAGGGTGGAAGCTGGAGAAGTGGAGCATCGTGAGGCTACGTCGAGGCCATCCTAAAACCCATTGTACAAAGAACCCCCAGCTTTTGTCGCGATATTACGGACTTCCTACAGAAACCCAGCACACGTGGAGCAATTGAACCAGGAGCACTCCTGGTCACACTGGATGTCTCGGCACTCTACACCAGCATCCTCCACGACGGTGGCATTGCTGCAACTGCCTCAGTACTCAATGCTGACAACTGCCCATTTCCAGATGCAATTTTACAACTCATCCACTTGGTCTTAGACCACAATGTCTTCACCTTCAACAGCCAGTTCTTCATCCAGACACACGGAACAGCTATGGGGACCAAATTTGCACCTCAGTATGCCAACATTTTCATGCACAGGTTCGAACAAGACTTCTTCACTGCACAGGACCTTCAACCGATGCTATACACTAGATATATCGATGACATTTTCTTCCTTTTGGACTCATGGTGAACAATCACTGAAACAACTATATGGTGACATCAACAAGTTCCATTCCACCATCAGACTCATCATAGACTGCTTTCCGGAATCGCTTACGTTGTTGGACACACGCATCTCCATTAAAGACGGTCACTTCAGTGCCTCACTGTACCGCAAGCCCATGGATAACCTCATGATGCTCCACTTCTCCAGCTTCCACCCTAAACACGTTAAAGAAGCCATCCCTTACGGACAAGCCCCCCATATACACAGGATCTCCTCAGATGAGGAGATCGCAACAGATACCTCCAGACGCTGAAAGATGCCCTCATAACTCAGCCACCTGATATGCTCTGGAAAGGATGTCCCGAGGCATGGTACATTGGGGAGACCACGTAGACACTACGACAACGAATGAATGAACACCACTTGACAATCACCAGGCAAGATTGTTCTTTTCCTGTTGGGGAACACTTCAGCGGTCATGGGCATTCAGCCTCTGATCTTTGGGTAAGTGTTCTCCAAGGCAGCCTTCATGACACATGATAGCGCAGAGTCACTGAGCAGAGACTGATAGACAAGTTCTGCACACATGAGGATGGCCTCAACCAGGATCTTGGGTTCATGTCACACTATCAATAACCCCCATGACTTGCCTGGACTTGCAAAATCTCACTAACTGTCCTGTCTGGAGACAATACACATCTCTTTAACCTGTGCTTAACGCTCTCTCCACTCACGTTGTCTGTACCTTTAAGACTTGATTAGCTGTAAAGACTCGCAGTCCAATCGTTATTCTGTAAATTGAGTTTTTGTCTTTATAAGCCCTGTTTGTGATTAAAACTCCCAATCACCTGACAAAGGGGCAGCCAGCGCTCCGAAAGCTAGTGGCATTTGCTACCAAATAAACCTGTTGGACTTTAACCTGGCATTGTGAGACTTCTTACTGTAGAACAGAATATACAACTGCTTTTTGGTTTGGGTGTCAAGAGGTTAGTGTTGATTCTTTTGGGTTTAAATCTTTTGTTCACAAGAATTGAGGAGTCCCAGGACTTAAAGGAGGGTGTATGTATTTGCTGCTTCATGGGGGTGCAGGGGGAAGAGGAGGGTGTAGTTTACGTGTTTGGGTGGAAGGGGCAGAGTTAACTCCTAGTTTGGGATGTCACTCCAAATATAGTATCATCGGTGTTGGTTTCAAATTCAACTTGTAGGTCTTGAGAGCATTTGGAACATGCGTGCTTCACTCACCATAAACAAAGCTAGCCACCCTTCCTTCCTTCTGTGTAGGGTTGTGAGTTAATATTTCTGACGACCGTCCGTTTGGGAGTAGAGTGTGGGTTAACAGGACAGAACCAGTTATGAGGAGAAAACAAGTGATTTATGGAGGGAAAATTGTTCATGTTCATAATGTATTCATTCAAACTTCTTGGTTATAAACAGTCTCTTTACAGTAAATGAGTTAATGGATATTCAAATATACCCACTGCTGTTTTTTCACTCAAGTTTGGGAATATCTGGTGTTTTCATGTTTTGCAAGTTGAATGAAGCTTTGTCTATGCTCCCACCAGAGTTTTGAGACCACTCACCATTCTCAATATCCAAATGTGTAAAAATATACACATTTTATATATTGTGTATATTTCACAATATAGAAACTATATTATGCATGTATATTACAATAATGCTCCTCTCGTGCCGGTTGTATAAAGAGGACAGACGAAGATTTTGTTTTATGGAGTGTGCTTCGATCTAGAATGCACTGCCAGAAAGGGAGGTGGAAGTAAATTCAATAGCAATTTTTCAAAGAAAATTGGATATATAATTGGGGAAAAGATGCAGAGCTATTACAGAGAAACAGGGTGAGACGGGATAACTCTTTCAAAGAATGACACAGGCAGTTTTGGCCAGATGACTTGATGATTCTATGAAGTACAATCTAGCAATGGTAGTTTTTAAAAGGAATTTTAAATTTGCAAGTCATATTTAGTAAATTCCATTGTTGAGGAATAGAACATTTTTGAATCTGAAAATCAAGTCTATTAAATGGTGTTCAACTCTGATTATAGTTGATTAATCTTCCAATTCTTCTACCTGTTCTCTGTATGGAACCATAGAGCCTCTACAGTGCAGAGAGGTTATTAGCCTCATCAAGTTTGCACCGACTCTCCGACCCAAACCTGGATCCCTGGTGCAGTGAGGCAGGAGTGTTAACCACTCTGCTACCATGCTGCTGTAGTATATACTCCACTATGTGTGTCGCATTTTTGGCCATAACTCCAATACAATGGAATAAGCAATCCTTCAAAAAAGGCCCTGATGTTCCAACATAAATCAGTGATCTGATATTAAATGCAAGGTTATATATCTTTTCCCAGATTTTGTCCACCTCTGTCATATTCAGCATCTTTTTCATTTGGTACTTGGAGAGATCCTAACTTGGTTCACCTCATCTCATAAGAAAAATAAATATATCCCAAGATGTATCCACATCTCAGGGAGGTATGTAGTTTGACGATTGTTATCCTACTAGTAATCTAGAGGTCCAGACTGATGAGTTGGAGCTGAGTACAAATCCCACTGCAATAAATGAGGAATTTGAATTTGGTTATTTTAAACTAGTTTCAGCAATGATGACTGGGAAACGACCAGTTTGCTGTAAAAATCTGCTATGCTAATGTCTATCTTGGGGATGGAAATCTGTCATCCTTCCTCGAACTGGCCTACCTGTGACTCCAGCCTTATAGCAACTTAATGTGTTAAAATGGCCTGAAGCCACTCTTTTCTATAGGAATGAGCAATACGTGTGTTTTTAATTTTTAAAAAAAGCAAGACTTGCATTTATATAGTGCCTTCCATGACCTCAGGATATCCCAGAGTGGTTTACAACCAGTAAGGTGCTGTTGTAATGTGTTTCTTTTTATAATGTGCCAATATGATGATGCGATAATCTGTTTTTGTATTGTTGATTGAGAGACGACACTAGAGATAATTTCCTTGCTGCTGTTTGAAACAGTACCGTGATACATTGTATGTCCTCCTGAGCAGGCTGATGTATCTGAAAATTGACACATTGGACAGATCAGCCCTCCCATAGTGCTGAACTGGACTGTCAGTCTAGATTTTTTGTTCAAGTATCTGGAGTGGCTCATGAATTCATAACCTTCTGAATGGGAGTTGGAAGTGCTACCAACTGAGCCACAGCTGAGGCTTACCAATGGCACCCATACTCTGAATGAATTAAAGTGGATCTGTCTTAGGAGGTTCAAGGGTACCAAGTATGATGGTTTGTGCTTCCTTAGCACTATGAGTTCAATCCATGTATTACTTTCTGAAGGAAAACTTCCATCTTTTGAGAAAGTGACCAAAGAGGTGGATGGGGGTAAGGCAGTGGACGTGGTGTATATGGATTTTAGTAAGGCGTTTGATAAGGTTCACCATGGTAGGCTTCTGCACAAAATGCAGATGTATGGGATTGGGGGTGATCTAAGGAACTGGATTAGGAATTGGCTAGCGGATAGGAGACAGAGGGTAGTGGTTGACGGTAAATATTCATCATGGAGTTCGGTTACAAGTGGTGTGCCTCAGGGATCTGTGTTGGGGCCACTGCTGTTTGTGATTTTTATTAATGATCTGGATGAGGGTATAGTTGGGTGGATCAGTAAATTTGCTGATGACACCAAAGTCGGAGGTGTGGTAGATAGTGAGGAAGGGTGTCATAGTTTGCAGGAAGACTTAGACAGGTTGCAGAGCTGGGCCGAGAGGTGGCGGATGGAGTTTAATGCAGAGAAATGTGAGGTAATTCACTTTGGTAGGAGTAACAGATGTGTTGAGTATAGGGCTAACGGGAAGACTTTGAATAGTGTGGAGGAGCAGAGGGATCTAGGTGTATGTGTACATAGATCCCTGAAAGTTGGGAATCAAGTAGATAAGGTTGTTAAGAAGGCATACAGTGTCTTGGCGTTTATTGGTAGGGGGATTGAATTTAAGAACATAAGAACATAAGAAATAGGAGCAGGAGTAGGCCATCTAGCCCTTCGAGCCTGCCCCGCCATTCAATAAGATCATGGCTGATCTGTTGTGGCTCAGTTCCACTTTCCCGCCCTCTCCCCATAACCCTTAATCCCCTCTCTTATCAAGAACCCATCAACCCGCTTCTTAAAAATATTTAGCGAGGCAGCCTCCACCACTTCAACAGGCAGAGAATTCCAGAGATTCACCACCCTTTGAGTGAAGAAGTTCCTCCTCAACTCCGTTCTAAACCGCCTCCCCTTTATCTTGAGGCTGTGCCCCCTAGTCCTACTGTCTTTTTTGAGCGGGAAGAGTCTCTCCACCTCTATCCTATCCATCCCATTCATCATCTTATACGTCTCAATGAGATCTCCCCTCATTCTTCTAAACTCTAACGAGTACAAGCCTAGTTTATTCAGCCTCTCCTCATAGCTCAATCCCCTCAACTCCGGTATCAGCCTAGTAAACCTCCTCTGCACTCCCTCCAGGGCCAAAATATCCTTGCGCAGGTGCGGCGCCCAAAACTGCACACAGTACTCCAGCTGCGGCCTCACCAATGCCCTATACAGCTGCAGCAAGACCTCCCTACTTTTATATTCAATGCCCCTCGCTATGAAGGCCAGCATCCCATTTGCCTTCCTGACCACCTGCTGCACCTGCAAGCTGGGTTTTTGCGACTCATGCACAAGGACCCCGAGGTCCCTCTGCACCGTCGCCTGCTGCAGTTTTTCGCCACGTAAGTAATAGTCCTTCCTACCATTCTTCCTACCAAAGTGGACCACCTCACACTTGCCAACATTAAATTCCATTTGCCATTTCCTGGCCCATTCGCCCAGCCTATCTAGATCCTTCTGCAGACTCTCCACACCCTCCGCACAATTTGCCTTTCCCCCAATCTTGGTGTCATCAGCAAATTTCGACACCCTGCACTCGGTTCCCTCCTCCAGATCATCTATATAAATGGTAAATAGCTGAGGCCCCAGCACCGACCCCTGGGGCACCCCACTAGTCACCAACCGCCAATCCGAATAGCACCCATTGACCCCCACTCTCTGCCTCCTATTTGACAACCAATCCTCTATCCACGCTAACACCCTACCCCCAACTCCATGTCCCCTGACCTTCTGCAATAACCTCTTGTGAGGTACCTTGTCAAACGCCTTCTGAAAATCCAGAAAGACCACATCCACCGGCTCTCCTCTATCCACTGCCCTAGACACATCCTCATAGAACTCCAGTAAATTTGTCAGACACGACTTCCCTTTAATGAAACCGTGTTGCGTCCGCCCTATCAAGCAATTCCCTTCAAGATGCCTCGCAATTTCCTCCTTCATGACGGATTCTAACATTTTACCTACCACAGACGTTAAACTAACCGGCCTATAATTCCCCGCCTTTTGCCTGGCACCCTTCTTAAACAACGGCGTAACATTAGCCGTTTTCCAATCTTCCGGCACTTCCCCGGAATCCAGCGACGTCTGGAAAATAACCACCAAGGCATCCACTATCACCTCCGCCATTTCTTTCAGAACCCTCGGATGCATTCCATCCGGTCCTGGGGACTTGTCCACAATCAGCCCCTCCAGTCTGTCGAGCACCACCTCTCTAGTAACAGTAATGTCATTAAGACCCTCCATTCCTACCACCTTTCCGTCGCTAACACTCGGCAAATTATTCACGTCCTCCTCCGTGAAGACTGTTGCAACTGTACACAACTCTGGTGCGGCCGCACTTGGAGTATTGTGTGCAGTTCTGGTCCCCACATTACAGGAAGGATGTGGAGGCTTTGGAGAGGGTGCAGAGGAGGTTTACCAGGATGTTGCCTGGTATGGAGGGGAGATCCTATGAGGAGAGGCTGAGGGATGTGGGGTTGTTTTCGCTGGAAAGAAGGCGGCTAAGAGGGGATCTTATTGAAACATATAAGATGATTAGAGGTTTAGATAGGGTGGATAGTGATAGCCTTTTTCCTCTGATGGAAAAATCTAGCACGAGGGGGCATGGCTTTAAACTAAGGGGGGGGGTAGTTATAGGACAGATGTCAGGGGTAGGTTCTTTACCCAGAGGGTGGTGAGGGATTGGAATGCCCTGCCTGCTGCAGTTGTAAATGCGCCTAGTTTGGGGGCGTTTAAGAGGTCTGTGGACAGGTTTATGGACGAAAAGGGATTGGTTTAGGTTAGTGGGTCATTGTTGTTTTTTTTTAACTGGTCGGCGCAACATCGTGGGCCGAAGGGCCTGTTCTGCGCTGTAATGTTCTATGTTCTATCTTGCACTTATTAGTTTTGTCTGTTTCCCTTTGTCCTATTCTTACAACAAAGGAGGTCAGTGTCCTATTGCAAGAATTGTTTTATTCTTACAACTATGGACATTTATTATCCCCTACACTTGAGTAGGAGGATAATAGATCCACTAAATATCCATAATATCTGCTGAACCATTGGCCAATAATTCTGTTAATAAACACTGTCTTTTACAAGCAGCAACATACTACTGCTCCTAGATCTGTTCCACCTGTCACATGATTAATGGAGCACATACTGTCCTTGGCTTCCTTATTAAATGTTCTGCTTGGATTAAAATTTAGATTCTATGTTACAACCTGATGCTTGCTGCCCTTGTGGGAGATATAGGAATTGCATTTTTATCTCCTGAATCCAGTTGTTGACGATCTTCTTGGTCACAGGTTTCAATATTAAGTGTGCTTTTAGCATATGAAACTGCAAAAGCGTCATTTTGCTTCTGGGTTTTAAATGCAGCTAACTTTAATACATTTGTCATTATTTCAGGTTGAGGGCTCCAGTTCTACCTGACACCAGTCTACTCCCTAAAATATTTACAGATTCTGTGGCAATTGCAATAGTTGGGTTCTCAATGACTATATCAATGGCAAAGATATTTGCTTTGAGACATGGCTACAGTGTAAATGGTAATCAGGTAATTGCAATTTTATGTTTTCAACTTCATAGACGTCACCATTTTATAACCAATGATTTGGCAAGCCTCACTATAAAATAATTTTGCAGAAATGACATCTGAAACTGCACTATAAAGTCATTGTTGGGAAAATCTTCATTTATTATAAAGTTTATAAAATTTTATTTTTTGAAAAAATGATTCTAATTTCAAAATTGCAGAAATTTGTTTTTTCCTACTCAGGTCATCTTAGCTTGTTTGGTGCAGATATTAAGTCAGTTTGATATGAAAGGGACAAAAGTTGTAAAATGTGGGGCGGATAAAGGTTTTCTTTTAAAAAGTGCTGGTCTAGGAATTAGATTGCATTCAGTTAGAATACTCTTGACAATTAGCCTGATGAATATAAAATTTCATTAAAATTGTTGTTTTTATGTTTCTAGAAAGTATGTTCATTTTGCTCAGAGTAGACTGCATCTTATGCAATTTTTTAAATTAATTTGTGCGACATGGCTGACCAGCATTTATTGCCTATCCCCAGTTGCCTGAGGGCATGTAAGAGTCAACTACGTGTATTCTGGGTCTGGAGTCATGTGTGGGCCAGACCAGGTAAGGATGGCAGATTTCCTTCCCTAAAGGACATTAGTGAATCAGATGGGTTTTTCCAACAATCGACAATGGTTTTATGGTCATTAGTAGATTCTTAATTCCAGATTTTTTTATTAAATTCAAATCCCCCCCCATCTGCCATGGCAGGATTTGAACCCAGACACCACTACCTTCTGCCACGGCTAGAGTTAAAATTGCAAGCATGTTTGTCAGTATCTGTATATATTAACATACGTAACTATTTTCTAGCCATTTAAAACAATTTTTTTTATTTCCTCTCTCTAGGAACTTATTGCATTAGGTATTTGCAATTTTATTGGATCCTTTTTCCAAACATTTCCTGTCACTGCCTCGATGTCTCGAAGCCTTGTGCAAGAGAGCACAGGAGGAAAAACTCAGGTATAAATTTGTAAGCTGTTCTATTCTATGGCAAGCATTAATTATTGTTTAGAATGGCATTTTTTAAACATGTCTTTGTACACTGGGCATAATGCAAAGTATTGGAAGGGTTTGCAGTCTGTTTAACAGTCTGACAGTCTTTCATGTGAATGCTCCTTTTAAGGTCATAAGACATTTTATGTTAACTGTTAGTGTTTATTCTCATATAGCAGGAAAGTTGTTTTGTGTTCCCACAGCCATTGTGTTGCTGGTTGGCTACCAACATCCACCGGATGTGAGCATTCTGCTGGGTTTCAACCCAGAGTTCACAGTGTGAACTTAGTCTTCACTTATTGAGTTTGTTTGTTTGTTTGGTTTATATCACTGCAGTCTTGTATTTAAAATGTACTATTCCTGATGATCTCATTCTATTTTTAATGCTTTGTTAATTCACATACAAACACCATAACCCTCACCTGTCTATACTTCTCAGTATCCTTTATTTTCTTTTGATCTCTTTGGTCACTCAGTGAAAGGGAGTTACTTGAGATTATTCTAGTATGCTTCCTAGCAGCATTAGAATGTGATGCTTGTTGAGCCTTAGAAGCTAATTATATGATTGCATTGTGAACCCAAATTGATGATGGGAAAAGAGAGAGCAAAATAATTTTTTTCCGGTTGTTTAAATTTGCTTTATTTTGGTTTTTTTTTGTAGATTGCTGGAGGAATATCTGCCTTAGTTGTGTTGGTAGTCATTGTCGGAATTGGTTATCTCTTCGAATCTTTACCTCAGGTATGTCTAAGTTTGGAACATTCTTTATCCTTTGTAGCGTTATAATTGTAACATTGCTAAAATATTTAAAATAAAAAAAAACTTTCCTCCTCTCTTCCTCCAAGTTTTCTTCCCTTCTTCCGAAATGCCTTGACTCAAAGGTATGGCTGCACAAGCACTTGTTCTCCAGTACTTTACTTGTATAGCTACTATTCATGTGTATGTTCTTGGAACAGATGTTGGCAGGCTAGTTGACTTCTGCCAGCATAGTTGTTGAGCCTGATCCTATTCTTTTTGTGCTGGCATGTTTGGCAAGAGTTAATGGTATATAGCAGAACCTTACTTATTTTTTTCCGTACTCCAGTGTTGCTGACTTAAAGTAATTCAGAAAGGTTTCCATGCTCCAACTGAGATTTATTTTCCTTTTGATTTAAAGCAGGTTACAAGCTGCAATAATTTTGCTTTCATCATGAATGTTTCAATTGCTGGATACACGTGGATAATTATTTCCTCTTTGTACCAATTTGTGGAACTCATAGTAACTTTCAAGTACATGTGCTTGTTGTCATTTTCCCTTATTCCGATGTGCAGTTCATTTCACTGAGCAAGATCACCAAATAGAATAATGAAAGTCATTTTGGCTCATCCTAGATTTGCCTTCCTAAAACACCATGTGCTCTACTTAAAACAGGAGATCCAATTCTTAAATGGCCCCAATTTTTATCACCATCACTTTACCAATAAGTGCATTTCCGGCAGCAATAGGTTTCTGACATCTCTTGTCTTTTGATGTTAGTTCATGACAGATGTTAAAAAGTATGTTGCTTGAAAATGCAAAACCTTCAATGCTTGATCTACTCCTGACATCTCTAGATTGCTACTACACCTGTTACCTGGATAGATTGGGGAAGTTGGGACTTTTTTTTCCTGGGAGAAGAGAAGGTTCAGAGAAGATTTCATAGAGCTGTTAAAAATCATAAGAGGTCTGGACAATGTAGATAGAGAAAAAATATACAGACTGATGGGAGGATTGAGAATCTGAGGGCTTACAAATTTTCAGGTAATAGTAAAAAGGGCAATGAGGCAAAGTTAGTATTTCATCATCCAGCAAATGGTTAGAATCTGGAATGCACTACCTGAGTGTGGAGGAGGCAGGCTAAAACAAGGTATTAGAGGGAATTGGATAGTTACCTGAAAATGAAGAACGTGCAGAATTATGAGGTGAAGGTGGGATGTGGCATGAGGTAAATTGCCTCCGTGGAGAGTTGGTGTAGATGTGACGGGCTGAATAGTGGCCTCCTGTGCTGTAGCAGTTCTGAGATTCTACGCCTATTTGATATCTCAATACATGATTTGATATTTTAGCATTGGAAAAATATGGGGGCATTTTGTAATGGCCCACTACTTGACAAATAGTGGGGGATTGTCTCCAAACGAGAGCAGTTAAAATGAAATGAGAAATTACCCACTGGCCATTGATGTCTGGCTGATTGCTGCTTCCTATTTTAAATTGCAAGGACATTCACCCAAAGCTGACAGGAATCCATCTTTATTTATTTAGATTGAGCTTCAATGGGGTTGAATCCAGATGCAACAGCAATACTAACATAAGACCGTGGTAGAAGGTAGTGGTGGCAGTAGGATCTTAACAGACTCATCAAGATACATTTCTTTTACTATTTTTGTTTCCTTTGTGGATCAAGGGAGCAAGAATGTTGCATGAAAAAGTTATGTCCTGACCCCCATGCCACTCATCGATTGACCATCTGGCAAAAATCCTACATGCTGTTCAGATAGTGAATCTGCTGTGCTCCAATTTTAATACTGTGCCTCTTTTCATTCTCAACTTCCAGGTGCATTGCCCATTTCATAACTCACCAACCTCATCTCCTGTTAAGATTGACCTCATTGTGTCCATTGTATTTTGGAAAGCAAATTACGGACCTGGAAAACAAAAATAGCAATTTTGTGCCAAAGTCCCCAGCTTGTGAAGTTCAGTGGTAATCCATCATAAAAAAAGCTGAACTTATCAAACACAAATATACAATTAATATAAACTTGAACAAGAAATAAATTGAACTTGGTGGAGGGTAACAGTCCTAGAAACTTAATGGCTGTAAAATGTTTTGGTGCAAGTGGGAGATAACAAGAATATAAAATAATCAGATCAACAACTTGCAATTATAGTGCTTTACATTTATGTAGTAAACATCCAAATGAGCTTCACATCCCCCATCATCAAACTAGAACTTAATATTGGGTTATATAAGGAGATATTGGGACAAAACTTTTCAAAAAGTTGTTTTAGAGGAAGAGTGATGGATAAGTGGAGAGTTTCTTGCTTCATGAAAAAACAAGTTGCTACATTCTCAAACCTCTTGATTTCAAGCTCAAATTACTTTCTTGTAGACTGCGTTAGCTGCAATTGTGATGGTGAACCTGAAAGGAATATTTAAGCAGTTCCAGGATATACCTTTTCTCTGGCGAATCAGCAAAATTGAACTCGTAAGTATTGCAAATGTGTAGAATCTGTCGAAACTGTACTATATTAGTAGCTTTTAAAACAACGTATGTTATTTTGGGGATTTTGTTATAAGATGCCGAAAAACAGGCTTTGGCCCTTCTCCTGTTCTGCAGAAGATGATCAATATTGCAGAGAGAAAAGACAATCGTGTAAAAGATTTACTAGGATGCTGCCGGGACTTGATGGTTTGAGCTATAAGGAGACACTAGATAGACTGGGAATTTCTTCTCTGGAGCGTAGAAGAATGATCGGTGATCTTATAGAATGTAAAATAATGAGGGACATAGATCAGCTAGATAGTCAATATCTTTTCCCAAAGTTAGGAGAGTTTAAAACTAGAGAGCGTAGGTTTAAGGAGAGAGATACAAAAGTGTCCAGAGGGGCAATTTTTTTATATAAAGGCAATGAGTGTCTGGAACAAGCTGCCAGAGGTAGTAGTAAAGGTGGATACAATTGACTTTTAAAAAGCAATTAGACAATTACATGAATAAGATGGGTACAGAGGGATATTGGCCAAATGCAGGCAATTGGGATTAGCTTAGGGGTTTTTAAAAAAGGGCGGCATGGACAAGTTGGGCCGAAGGGCCTGTTTCCATGCTGTAAGCCTGTATGACTCTAAATTAAGAAGCAGTGATTAAATTGCCTGGTTCAGTGGTGATCAGCACCAATGAAATTTCATCGTAATTCATTTCATCTTTTGCAAATAGTTTTCTAAATGTATTTAGCCTGTGAATAGATGCAAACTAAATGTCCATAAACTCCCAAACTCAAATGGTGTAGAGGCAGTACTCTAATGCCAGAATTTTTATGGTATCTTATAGCAACATCTGCCAATCTTGCTTGTTTTGTCATCAGTTTAGTGTTGTGCCCTGAAGTTCATTTTTTGACAAGTTCACTGACTTTGTTCTACCTAGTTACTTGTGGCGAAGGACAATTGCAAATTATATACAGTCATCTGTAAATCCTATTTCTTTGAAGTTGATTGATGCTCAATTTGTAGGAAAGAAAGGGTGAGAATATATTGTCTAATTAATTTTCTTGGGATCAGGTTACTTATTGAAATATATAAATGATATCACCTATGGACCCATATTGCAATCCAACCAAAGTCATCTTGATATTATCTTGAAAAATAACTGCAGTACATTTTTAGTATTTACTTGGAATGTACTGTAGCTTTTTTTAATCAGAGAAAAGACGCAGCATCATTGCAGTTAAATGCTTGTAGGATTCTGCAAGATCATGAAACAGTTGTGGTCAACTATAATGCACTGAAGTCTGAGGCTTTTTCCATTTGAATATCCATTCTGTGCTGTGCACTATGTGCTTGAAAGATGCTGATTCAAGCATAATAACAAAATTAAATGTTCTGCTTTAATTTAGCTTAAAAAAAGATTTTTCTTATTTGTAAAAAGGGCAATGATTTCAGAGACCCTGTGTATTCTGCCTTGATTCCAAGCTACTGCAATGCTGCTTTGTTTCAACTGTTTTCCTTCCTCAGTCCTTCACAATGATCTTCACTTTTGCCTGTAGTTTCATTGTCGATTTTAGTTGAATTAATTTAGATGTTTAAAAATTGCACACAGCAAATGGTATAATGGATGTTGCGAAATTGGATAGAGTAATTGTAGATTGTTTGTAAAATGCTAGGGAGAAAGCATTGCATGTAAGGACAACACTGGCTGGATGAAATAAATCAAATCTGTACAATGCTCTGATACAAACAAGAAAGTTGCTTGTCAGTTAACAAGTGCATAGTTACCTTGGCATCTAAATTAAAATTCTTATGCTTTAATTACTTTTATATCAACCAGTGACTGAAGAATCAGTTATCAGGTGCAGGAGTTGAAAAATTCTGGAACTGCTCACTTTCTTTCAATCATCTTGATTGATGTATGACTGGGAACAGCAGTAATTTTTTGTTATTGATAAAGGATTTGCTGTGCTATAGTGTATTGAAATGGCATAAGAGAAGAATGATGGATTAAATCCAAGATGCTATTAATAGCTGAAGTTCAGGGGGATGGTTTACTATCCTGAAGCAATTCACTTTGGCAGTTGCTATCTGCGCTCGCTGAAACTATGTAATATGTTGCCAAAGACCCTTGACTTCTGTGAACTTCCAAGACCAAGTTCAGCGCAAACCTAAGAAGATTTATGACAGGTTGTTATCAAATCAGCGCAGAATTAATGCATTGAGAACATAGGATTGCAAGAAATTGGAAGAGGAGTAGGCCATTCAGCCCATTGAATCTGTTCTGCCATTCATCATTCATGGATGATCTGATTTTGGGCTCCATATCAATCAAAAAATGTAATCAATTGGTTGATGTGCAGTGGAGCATTATGTTTTGAATCAAAGTGCATGTAAATAAAATTGTGGCATGACATTTTGGTGTTTCTTTACAAGTGTTTTCACTGTATAATGCTAGAGTACTAGGGTAGAACCCTTTCAAAACATTTTCTACAAAGAGTAAACGTTATAGATCTTGTGTACAGGTAAGTATGTTTTGTATAACTTAATTTACATTTTTTTTAAAAAAAGCCTAAACATACTATCATTCCAGATTAGATAACTCTTGTAGGTGATTTTTAAAATGTAATTCTGGTATGTTAGTTTTATTGTTTCCAATTTAATAAAGTAAGCATATGCTGACTATTGTGCTCAAGTGTTGACTGCAAACAGGTGTCTGAAAACAGCCACTTTTCCCTCCTTGTGAGAAAATGCCTAACTATGATGTACAACTTCTTCAGTGTGTTTGGCTTTCAGGTCACATTGTGTGCCTAAACCCATGTGCTTTCATCTTTCACCCCAGTGCAGTACATTGATACAACAACATATCTTGCTCTCAGTTACTCCATTTTTTTTAGCATACAAATTATTGCATTATTTAATACTTTTTTTTCTGATTCAGGTAATGTGGATTGTAGCATTTATAGCCACTTTTCTTTTGGGATTGGACTATGGACTCCTGGTCTCGGTGGCATTTGCCATTATTACAGTTGTTTACCGAACACAAAGGTTAGATACAACAATTTTACCTTGGCCTGATGAGTTTTTCACTTTTGACATTTGTAATTTAGTACTGCATTCTTTTGAAGTTTCATTTTAGTGGCACGCATGATCAGTTACTTAGAATCTAGTCTTGATTACTCATTGAACTATATAAGCAGAAGATGTATTGCTATAATTATGCCCTCATATTTTCTCCACTGTTGACTGGATTATCCATTAAGAAGTATGTTGTGAACATAAAATGTTGGATAGGAAAAGATCAGGTGGTCCATTAAAAGCCTGTCATGTATTGTGATTCCTTATTCATCACATCAAATGATTCCCAATCTGGTGCCATGTAGTCACCTGACAAAACCTGTTACTAATTAGTTAGAGGGAACAGGTCCAGGAGCATTCCTCCCTTGTATCGGTGGGCTATCACTGAGTTCAGGATGCCACGTAGAAATCTACCTTTAGTTTGAAATGATATCCACTCCAGCCAGGATCTGCTTCAGTTTTCTTGAAGGTTTGCAGTGAATTGGCCCTCGCCTCACAAACCAACCTGTTCGACAGGTGCACTATTTTATGGGAAACTTAACTGCCTAATACCTAACTTGTTTGTTTAACTTGACCCCTGATCTCCCCCCAAACGATCCCAAATTCCAGTTTTGTACGTAATTCTGAAGTGTTAAATTGGACTCAACAGTTTTTGTTTCACTCTCTTCATGTATACTGCCAGACCTGCTGAGTTTTTTTCCAGCACATTGTTTTTATTTCAGATCTTCTCCAGCATTTGCTATATTTTGCTTTTATTTCAGTTTGTTCATTATTTTATGTAGCTCAATCAAATTGTAATTGGACCTAATGTTCTGTGAAGCATATGTACCCAGCTCCTTAATCCTCTCTGGGCAGCCATAGTGTTTCACCTTTGAATCATGTTTGTGGATAAGGCCTAATCAGGCCTGGTGTAAGGCTTCATAGCGAGGGGGATTGAATATAAAAGTAGGGAGGTCTTGCTGCAGCTGTATAGGGCATTGGTGAGGCCACAGCTGGAGTACTGTGTGCAGTTTTGGGCGCCGCACCTGCGCAAGGATATTTTGGCCCTGGAGGGAGTGCAGAGGAGGTTTACTAGGCTGATACCGGAGTTGAGGGGATTGAGCTATGAGGAGAGGCTGAATAAACTAGGCTTGTACTCGTTAGAGTTTAGAAGAATGAGGGGAGATCTCATTGAGACGTATAAGATGATGAATGGGATGGATAGGATAGAGGTGGAGAGACTCTTCCCGCTCAAAAAAGACAGTAGGACTAGGGGGCACAGCCTCAAGGTAAAGGGGAGGCGGTTTAGAACGGAGTTGAGGAGGAACTTCTTCACTCAAAGGGTGGTGAATCTCTGGAATTCTCTGCCCGTTGAAGTGGTGGAGGCTGCCTCGCTAAATATTTTTAAGACGCGGGTTGATGGGTTCTTGATAAGAGAGGGGATTAAGGGTTATGGGGAGAGGGCAGGAAAGTGGAACTGAGCCACGACAGATCAGCCATGATCTTATTGAATGGCGGGGCAGGCTCGAAGGGCTAGATGGCCTACTCCTGCTCCTATTTCTTATGTTCTTATGTTCAAAGTAGTGCGTTTTGTTTTGTAAAAGGATAATCTTATGAATCCAGCTGTTTTGACTGAACATTCTCTGCAGTAATTATGAACCATTTTACGTGCTGCAATAGGAAAAACTTTCACCATAAATCTGTTCTTTTAATAGTTTAAATATGCTTCGCACTGGTCCTGTCTGTGTGCATAACACTTCACTTACCGTTTAAATAAATCTCTGCTACTACACATCAGGATCTGCTTGCAGTTTGGTCTCCTCCATTAACCTGACAGATCTTTATCTACAAATTTACAGATCATTTCTCCAACATCTTCATCTAAATCACTATTATAAAAAACAAAGGCCCTAACACCAGCCGTTGCGCACCCCACTCCCGCATGGGTCATTCACAAGATCATCCATTTCTTAAACTAGGGGGGTACTCTAGTTGTCAATGCCTTAGCAATTATTTTAAGGTTTCTGAACATCAATTATATTGTTAAACTTTGGTAATGTCAATTAAATTGTTAAGGAAATAGGTGAAGGATATTTGAACATTAATAGGGGATAGCTGGGACACTGGGTGAAAGTAAGGAATGTTGACACTGGACAAAGTCAATAAACACTAAGCGAGGAAAGATTCTGTATGTTAGTTCCTGTTCACAGCGTAAGTTGAGAACTGTTGTAATGTTCAAAAGCTCTGAATTGAAAAGGTTAGGTGGTCCATTAAAAGCCTGTCATGTATTGTTGTGATACCTTATTTTAAAAGAATACATTCAACAAAGTAAATGATTATCATTTTCAAGACAACTTTTTTAATCATGAGAAAATTGAACTTTAGACAACAATAATCGGCTTGGGCTGTTAACACTTCCCTCTTCTTGGATACAGTCCAGCTCCCCTTCAAATCATAGTAGAATTATAGAATCCCTACAGTGCCAAAGGAAACCATTTGGCCTCAAGTATATATCTATCTTCCAACAAAATATCTTGCCCAGGCCCTACCCACGCATAGAGACTTATAAAATTCTAACAGGACTAGACGGGATAGGTGCAGGAAGAATGTTCCCAATGGTTGGGGGTTGCCCAGAACCAAGGGTCACAGTCTGAGGCTACAAAGTAGACCACTAAGAACTCATGAGGAGATATTTCTTCACCCAAAGAGTAGTGAGCCTGTGAAATTCATTACCAGAAGAAGTAGCTGATGCCAAAACTTTGAATGTATTCAAGAGGTGGCTAGATGTAGCATTTGGGGCAAACGGGATCAGAGGTTCTGGGAAAAAATCTGGATTAGGCTATTGAGTTGGACGATCAGCCGTGATCGTGATGAGTGGTGGAGTAGGCTCGAAGGGTCAAATAGCCTCCTCCTGCTATCTTCTATGTTTCTATTTACCTTGCTAATTCCCATAACCTACACATCTTGGCACTCTAAGGGCAATTTAGCATGGCCAATCAATCTAACTTGCACATCTTTGGATTGTGGGAAGAAACTGCGGCACCTGGACGAAATACATACAAAATGGGGAGAACATGCAAATTCTATACAAGTCACCCAAGGCTGGAATTACACCCAGGTCCCTGGTGCTGTGAGGTAACAGTGCTTGTCACTGCTGCCCATTTCACCCCTTACTCAAGGATGCGGTGGCATAGTAACACTGTCACTGGACTGGTAATCCAGAGACCCAGGGTAATGTTCTGGGGACCCAGGTCCAAATTTCACCACAACAGATGGTGAAGTTTGAAACCAAAAAAAATGTAATTAAAATCGAATGATCATGAAATCATTGCTGATTGTCGTAAAAACTCACCTGGTTAACTACCTCCTTTTAGAGAAGGATATCTGCCACCCTTACCTGGTCTGGCATACATGTGACTCCAGACCCAATGTGGTTGACTCTGAAATAGCCTAGCAATTAGGGATGGGCAAGAAGTGTTGATCGAGCCAGTGATGCTCACGTTCCTTGAACAAATAATAAAACACCCCTAAGCCCCTCTGCCTCTGTAAGTGACCTCTCCATCTCTAACCTCCATTTCCTCTCCTAGGTCTTTGGATGTATTGCTTCCATAGTTCAACCATCAAATCATATTTCCACCAAAAATCCTTTCGTCAAAGTTACAATTACGTCTGCTGTGACAATGGGAAAACTGTTCCTCCTTGACCTCTGCTTTTGATACGTTGATCACGTCACCCTCACTGCCTGTCCTCCGTTTGTCCAATTGGGATTATCCTTGCTTAATTTCATTCTTGCTATCCAGCTGTAACCAGCAAATTGCATACATTGTCCTCTTTTCCCACTTCCTGCTGCGTTACCACTTCTGTCCTCCAAAGGTCCACTCTTAGCCTCCTTTTTTGATCTACATATTGCCCCTCCCACAAATGATGCAAACATATCAGATTCTGCACATGTGTTGGCAACAGCAAAGCTCTATCCCAGCACCACCCTCCTGGTGCATTCAGTACTTCTCATTTGATTTGCACCCACGATGGGATGCTGATGGGATGAGCAGACATTACTTCAAATTTGATAAGATTAGTAAAATTCATTGCCTTTGACCCCTGTCCTAAACTGTTCCCTAGCAACCAATTCCATATCCTTTTCCCCGGCCACCTGTCTGAGATTGAGCTGAACAGTTTGCAATCTTGGTGTTCTCTTTGTCTGAGTTGGACTCCTGACCCTTTCCATCACCACAATCATAAGCTTCCACCTCCAGCATCACCCATCTGAGACTATCTACTGCTGACACACTCAACTATAGCTTTGTTCCCCTAGATGCTACTATTCAAATAACCTGATGGCTAGTTTCCCACCTTGCAAACTACTTAAATTTGAGCTCCTCCAAAACCTGTAATTCAACTTGTTCTGTCCAACTTGACCTCCTCTCCCCATGCTCAGTGACCTACATTGGCTCCTTACTTGGCAATGTTGCAGCTTTAAAATCTTCATCATTGTCTTCAAGCTCCTCCCACAGCCTTGCCCCATGCTATTTTGTAACCTCTGCCAACTTTACAACCCTTCAAAATAAAATCATAGAAATTTACAACCTTAAAGGAGGATACTCTCTGTTGTTTCTTCTATAAACCTCTCCATCCCTGTTCCTTTAAGATGCTCCTTAAAATCTACCTCTGACTAATTTTTTTGGTCACATGATTGAATGTCTCCTTATGTTACTCTTGTGAAGCACTTTGAGATTTTTTAAAACTATGTTAAACACAGTATATAAATTCAAATTATTGTAACAATAGATTTTGTTCTTTGCACATCTCTTGTTTGCAGGCTTTAGAAATTTAATTTTTGAACTTTTTTAAATTTATAAATGATGATCCTGACCAAACCAGATAACGTAACAATAAATCCAAATTCTTTTTGCAGTCCTAAATACACAATTCTTGGTCAGATACCTAATACAGATATCTACTTGGACGTAGAGGCTTACGAGGAGGTGAGAATCTGGTGTCTCAATGGTACTTTGCTTTTGGATGAGTTGTAAAGTAGATTTGAGTTACAAATTTGCTTAGCCAGCAGCTGTTTCATGGCCACTAATGTGTCGGAAAATGTTTATATTCTAGGTACAGGAGATCACTGGAATAAAGATATTCCAATCAAATGCCTCTCTTTACTTTGCAAATATTGATATGTATGTGAGTGCTTTGCATACAAAGGTGAGCTATGAGAGGTTTGCAGTCAAGTCTTTCTGAAAATCATCTGAGTAACATACAATATTTTGTAAGTAATATCTTTTTAAAAACGCTTCAACTATTTCTTCTGTACACTTTCAGACTGAAATCAATCCAGTTGCAGTATTATCAGCAAAGAGAAAGCTTGAAAGAAAAAAGAAAGCAGCTCAGTTGGCAGAAGGAAGGGAAAAGAAAACTATCCTGAAATTGGTAAATGCAAGTATGACAGTATGTCCTTCTTCTGTTTCAAGTATTCAGCTTTGGTAGGACACTCTTTGCATTGCTAAACTGTAATTTTGAGTGGAAGTTTACACAATATCTTGGGGCCTTGTGTAAATTATGTGCTCCAACAAGTCCATCTAGTGTGCTTCTCTATTAGTTGGGCAATAATGCCCAACAATTACATGTATGATCATGGAGATCATGCTAATGTATATACTCATGATTATAATATCATTGTAGTTACATGTATGATGAAGACAGTCAAACTGGAAGAGAATTGTATGAGCAAGCTAGAAATTTAGTTAAGTCAAATATAAGTTTGTGTTTGAATGAAAGCCCCAGTAACCATGAGATTAGCAGATGTCTACAATGCCAGCTTCTTTCATTATCCTATTACAGCATGTGCCTCTTTCTGAAATTAATCTAATAATGGCTCCAATAAACATTTCAGGAAATCAATTTCTAATTGATTAAAATCAGCAAAATGTTACAGATGCTGGAATCTGAAACAAACTGAATGCTAGAAAAACTCAGCAGGTCTGGCAGCATGTATAAGGAGAGACAACATACATTTTTGTCTCAATGCTTTCCCCCACCCCACATCTGATCAATTATCTCTTGGAAGAGATTTGTTACAATCTCTTCCAGCTATAGTGTAATACCTAACAGATTTTATCCTTCTGTCAGGTCTGCTAAAGAGTCAAATAGACTCTGTTAATTCTATTTTCTCCCCTTTGTTGAGTTTATCCAGCATTCTGTTTGTTCCAATTATTACCTTGCTCAGGAAAGAAATGCTTTAGGGACATGAATCCTCTTGAACTTGTGTCCTGGTGTAAACACAGTAATTTAAATGTAAAGTTTTGCATTTACATTCATCTTCCTTATAAACTCCTGTGCCTATCTTGCTAAGGATCCACTTGTCAAAACATCTTTCAGACTGAAGACCCCTGGACCATCAAGTTGTGTCTCCTAGCTCTTTTCTTTAACCCAAGGGATTGAACCATTGCTCTTCTTCATACTGGCTGTGTTTTTGGATGTCCACCTTATTCCAGTATTCTTGTTATTTGCAGTTCTTTTCTTAATGGATATTCAGCCAACTTTAAAAAAAATACTTTTGTTGAGCCTTTTTCTGCATTGTAAGCATTTCCACCCAATGTAGGCTTATACAGTACTGTCAATGGACCCTTTTCTATATTAGGTTACTTTCAAGATCTTTCCTTGCTTGCTCTACAGATAAAAGGTGCAAAAGGGACTGCAAAGCATGAAGTTGTGTCTGAAGAAGTTCCAAACGAAGAGATTCAGAATGGTGTTTCGAGCATTCCAGAGACGACGGAATCTGAAGAAAACTATAATGAAGAACTAACAGTCTTTATCAAGTCAGCAGCTGACACACATTCTTTAATTCTGGATTTCAGCCCAGTCAATTTTGTAGACTCTGTTGGAGCAAAAGTGCTTAAACTGGTAAGCTTTTTTTTATTAGGACTTGTACTAATGCTCACTGACTTTGAATTTTTAAATTTATACTGAATCTGATATTCCCCAGCGCTGGATGTCACAACATACCCAACCCCAACCGTCAATATTAAGACCAGAGGGCTGTTAAGTGTTTCAGCAAGTTGGTCTTTCTATTGCCTTTATCAGTATCTGGTGTTTACCTAACTTTTACCCACCAAACACTTGGGCCGTTGGAGCATTCTCTGTTTTGCCTTACATGCTTGCCTTTCCCTGCAGTTCTGTTGTACTTAGCACATCCTCCGATGCAAAGTCAGCAACATGAAATATTAATTCTGTTTCTCTTTCCACTTTTTTTATTTCTCATGCCCTCTGGATTTCCAACATCTTTTTTGTTTCCCTATTTTCTTATACTGTCTTGTTTTCCACGAGCAACACTTCTACCATTTTAATTATCTCTCCTCCAACACCTCCACTTAATCTCAGAACTCTTTCTCCTTGCAAGCTGTTCATCTATAACATCTTTGGCTTCTGGGTCCGACAAAAAAGCCACTGACCTGAAAAGTTAATTCTTGCCATTGCTTTTCACAGTTGCTGCCTGATCTATGTCTTCTGTTTTTATTTCAAATTTCCACTATTTTGCTGTCTGTTTGTTTGTTGAGGCATAAATGTTACTTGGGACTTGAGAATTTCCTGCCTTTCAATAGCATAATGGGATCTATTTTTCCAACAGAACAGGCGAACAAGAGCTTGGTTTAATCTGAAAGGTAGCATCTCATTGCAGCATTCTGCAATGCAGTATCAGCCAAGTCAATATTCAAATACAAGTTTTAGCAAGATATTCTTGCAGAAAAAATAAGAATAGCTTGAAAATGAGTTATGAGGAGGGAAGACTGAGGTTATTAAATTGATCAGAAGAAAAAGTAATGTTAAAATGAACAAACAAATTCCAGTGCAAATATCCTAATGCTCAATCTGAGAAATAAATTGGGGGAATTGGAAGTAATTTTGTCATAGCAACCTATTGCTTTAACGGAGACTTGACTGAAACTGGGCAGGAATAGAAAATTAATTAAATTACAACTTGAAATAAAAACAAAATATTGTGGATGCTGGAAATGCAAAACAAAAAGTGCTGGAAAAACTGATGGTATGCCAACACCTGTGGAAAGAGGAACAGAATTAATATTTCGTGCCTGATATGATTCATCTGAAGGCGTTAACTCTGTTTCTTTCATCACAGATTCTGTCAAACTTGTTGAGTTTTTCTGGCACTTTCTGATTACATTTCAAGTTGCAATTTGTCTAGATGAATGCAGTTACAACAATTTTCAAGAAACTTCTCTCCAGAAGACAGGTTTAATCTGCCCATATCACAAATTTCAGTATGCAACCACTGGCTGCAATGTATATGACCCACAGGATACACTGCAACTTGCTGATTAGTTTACCAATATCTCCTTCACTCGTGACTTCTCATTCTCCTCATTACCAGTGGTAATGTTATGGGAACGTCATCTCCCAAGTGCCTTACTAAATTGCAAATTTATCCTGACTGAGGCTAATTTAATAATTTCTTAATGATTACCAGGCGAATATGTTGAAACTCCCTATCTAGAGCAATTGAAAGCTCAATCACCAAAATTACTGCAATGATTCAAAATGAAAGTCAGTGTCACTTTGTTGGCAATGAGATGTAGGAAACCAGTACAGACTTGCCAGTGTAGTGCACATTCCAAGAACAGAAGAATTTGTTGAGCTAAAGGTGGACACGTTGTTAGGTACATGCAATGGGATGCAAGGGCAGAAAAAGTTGCAGCTAAATAATGAAGAAATTATATTTCTAGGATCTGTTGCGCATGGACATTGGAAAGTGTGGCCAATGTAATGCCCATTCTCAAAAAGAGAGACAGGGTTCAATGGATTAAGGGAAGTTTTGGAATCTAATTGAATTGCTAAATATATAGTAATGAAATTGTTGAATGTCTAGGTGAAGAAAAAGCAATCTTCAGCAGTTAATGTGGAATTTGAATAAATATGCAGAAGACTGAAATTTTTGAGGAGGTAGATGAGCTTTACATGATGCCATGTTGGAAACTTGAGGAAGAGAATTGAGTTGAGAGCATTCTGTTAACCAAATTGAAGTGGATATGCCTGTCCCATGTGCTACTCAAATGAATTTGTATGCAGTGTTAAGATGGAATACTGGGCTTTGTGAGCTAAAATATAAAATGGAATTGGAATGAAGAATCTATGTGTAACTGCAGTTTTGGCTCCCATTGAAGATAGGATGTCAAAGTGAGAGGGACAGTGCAGATGCACTAAAATGCTGCCTAGTATGAAAATGTGAAATGTGTTCAAAATTTTGAAGGATTTTTTTAGAGTACAGCAGATGAGAGACTGGGAAGCCGTAGCGTAGTGGTATTATTGCTAAGCAGTAATCAAGAGACCCAGGGTGATGCTCTGGGGATCAGGTTCGAATCCCACCATGACAGATGGTGAAATTTGAATTCATAAAAATCTGGTGATGACTGTGGAACCATTGTCAATTGTCATAAGAATCCATCTGGCTCACTAATGTCCTTTAGGGAAGGAAATCTGCTGTCCTTACCTAGTCTGGCCTACATGTGACTCCAGTTGCACAGCAATGTGGCTGCCTCTTAAAATGCCATTGTGGATGAGCAATAAATGCCCATGTCCCATAAACAAATTTTTAAAAAATTGATGGATGAATTTTTATATGGGGTTTGAAGGCTATGATTGTGCTGTTGGAGTTGATGAGCACTTCACCATATATTGTTTGACAGAAAGCGGGTATAGGAATGTGGGAATTGTTATGTAGGTTTGGAGGACAAATACCAACACAAATTGAGCAAAAGTGCCTGGTTTTGTGCTGTAATTTGTAGAGGCATTGAGTTCTTTGTCCATGTCAAGCAGTGAAGCTAAAAGCTCACAATCTTCTGACTAAAAGCTAAGATTGCTACCACTGAGCAATGCTTAACATACTATGTAGTGGATGTATTTGAGAAGCCAGTGGAGAAAGCTATAACCAATTTTATGGTTCATCATGTTTTAGTTTGCTGTTATGCTTCCCAATTCCTTTACTTTTCATGAACCTGAAAGATGCTACCCATCTGTTGTTGTAAGTCCAGAAATTTTTTTTGCAGTGTCTCAATCAGGTGGCCCATTTATTATGAGGAAAACTTAGTAGAGGTGGCTGCTTTACCAAAGCAAGCATCACAGCTGAATTGATTTTACACAACAGGCGTTTACTGGGCAGTTAGCAGAATCTTGCTCATTTTTAACTTGAGAGTGTTCCTCCTATCGTTGACCTGATTTAATTGAGTTAACTGCACAGACCAAGACTTAGATTTCAGATCTCTTGGTCTGTCAGAAATACCCCCACAAACCTTAACAAGCCACTGGAAGAGTTTAAATTTGAAGCTTTTTCAAATCCTGTTTGAAGATTCCTGATCCTAAAATTCATGCCTGTTTCATTTTTTTTTATTACTTTCTCAGGTAATGAAGAAATATGGAGAAATAGGAATCAATATTTTTATAGCTGGGGCCAATGGTAAGTGAAATCCTCTTTGTAAGATGTTGTTGGAATGTCACCTCTTTGTGTAATACATTTTGCTCTGGACATTTGGTTTATGTAGCCATCAATCACACCAGATTGTTACTTTAGCCACAGCAATGTGCATGATCCCACCCTACTACATATGTATGCATACATTTCCTACATCTTATGGGTATTTTTACTTTGGAATCATTCCCATTGAGAATTGATTTGAAACTGATCATTTCACTTTAGGTTTAAATATCTAGAAGAGGAAGGATTCCATCAATCTGGGTTAACTTTAAAAAAAAGTTTGATCCTGAGGAGATGTAATGTTTCAGAAAATAGTTATGAACAGCACTGGGGCCAATAATAGATGATGGCTTTGTTGCAACCACTTTCAGAAAGTATGAAGGCTTAACAAATATTACCATTTTCCCCTTATGTTGAAAAATTCAAGCTAATTTCAAAAACATTTTATCAATGCAGTAAACATTTTATTACTCAATGCAGTATTGTTTATCTGTTGAGATTCTGGTTTGTCAGTTTAGCATCCAAATACCTGCATTTTATAAGATACATATTATCAATAAACATTCATTTTTTTTTCTCCATTCCCCTCCGAAAATGTACTTTTCATTTCCAAGTTAATGGAGCAGCAAAATAGATTTATAGGATTAGGTTGTGAATTGGCTAATAGTTCTGTTCAACATTTATCTGTATTTATAAGAACAATGACTAATGTAATTGAAAACTCTTTCCCAGAGAATTACAGCACCTGTTATTCAAGATTGTTACCCATCTCAAACGATTTCACATTCTATCTAAAAATTGTTTTTTCTATGTTTAGGACTTGCTAGAATCTCTACAATGTAAAACTTTATTAAAAATGTCAATGTATTTTGTTTCACTGGCAGAGTCCGTTGTGGCAAATCTGAATAGATTGGATTTTTTTGAGAAATCATTTACAAGAGATTTTCTGTTTCATTCTGTACACGATGCTGTTCTTCACTGTCAGAATTTAGCATCTTTTGGTGAAGGCTCTTCCACAGAAAGGCCGTCCTCTTGAACTGACTGTCTTGTTGAAATAAAATTATTACGTTGAATCTTGAAGTAGATCTTCTGAAAATGAGAAGAATTACCAGGAAAATATCACAGCGTTTTCAAGAATGATAGCTGTTTCAAGTACATTAAGTCAGAGGGAATTAACCCAGCAGAGACTTTGGGCCAGGTTAATGGATTTTAACATCAGTGTTTGCAATGTGACAAACTTCTGTGGCGCCTGGTAATTTTGAGTAATAAATTTTTTTCTGAACTGTTTTCTTAAGTTACTTTCACACATTTCGGTGTACATGAATTCTGCATCTAATGTATGTGAAGTTTGTCTCACTGGAATTATTATTGCTTCTCTCTATTGTTGCTTTGTTTTTCCCATCAGTGCCTGAACTGTTGCAAGGTCTCTACCTTTGTTTGAGAAATGACTATAGAATCTGAGCTGAACAGATAAATTAACCCTACTGTCTCATCCCTATCCATTTTGCTGTAGGGTGCTGAGAGTCAAGTAGAACCACCATTCTAACACTTGCACGTATGTTACCAACAGACAGCTTTTACTTCCTGAAACATAGGTTGAACTTTTAAACTTTATATTCTTCTTCTGTACATTTTAGATACTTGATTAATGAATTTTGGTGCCACGACTGTGCCTTATTGATATCTTGGGTGAGAATTCAGTTGGAAGTGGCATTTCCAGAGTTAGAACCCATAAATATCACTACCTTGCTGTTAAAACAAATAGACACATCTTTGTTTCTTCAGTTTAATTCTCCCCCCCCAATCGATGTCACATATCACCAGAATCCACCTATACTTTGCCATGCCATGCACAGAATAGATTTGTATTCCCACTTTCTCTCCTGTATTCACATGCAACCATTATCATTCTGTGAAAGAATTAATGTTAAGTAGGAAAATTGTAATCTGCACAGCAATTCCCAAATATAATTATTGTTTTTGTAAAATGTTATAATATCCCATGGAATTGTGATAATGATAAAAATGTGGACTATTTACCCAAATTATATACTTTTTTCTTTTTCAAATTGTATTTTAAGCTGCCCTGTCATTTTCTGAGATGACAAGCAGACAACTTGTTCTTATACTCCTACCTATCTTGTTTCTCATTTAGGTGATGAAGAAAAGCACTTCCTAATTCCTCTCTTAGCTTGAAGCAATGAAATTAAATCCACTTTTGAGGATTAGAAGATTGACTAACTTTTCCCCTCTTGCCTAGTTAAGGGACACTGAAACCAGTTGTAGTGCTATCCCAGCAAAGATCACAACGTGCATACCATGCAGAAACTGCAGGATCTTTCTGATCAATGTCACTGTAACTCAGATATCAGGAAATTGCTATACAGAGCCTGCTTGGGTGCAGTAATACATTTGCTTTCATTGAAACAGTGTAAACAGATTTGATGTTGCTCTGAAATTTATTGGTCTTTTTTAAACTGTGAAACCTCAGAATCTTTTAATTGTGAAATTATTTTTCATCTCAGGGTTACGGTTTTTCTTTATTTTTGTAGATCACATTAATTTTTAGCACATTATTGGTATAATAGTTATTTCAAATGCAAATACAACTGGGATGTTTAGTTTGCACATTTTCAGCAGTGATGGTTAGATGATCCAAAAAAAAGCCTCTTAGTTGCTGGAGCTAAAACATCTTTAGCAAACTGTTTCACTACTTTTTTTCTGTTGCTTCTGCTTGATTGCCACTTATTGCACTTACTGGGTAAAACCTTTTCTTCTTGCATGCAATGTATTATCAATCATTACCAGAATAGTCTGAGAGTTGGTGAGGCTTTTATTTGAGGATGAAAAATTGAACTGGATGAACTACCTTCATAATATTTTGGAACTATTTTTGAAAATAAGTTGATTCTTCCAGAGTTGTATGTATTTAAGTAAATATGTGTAGATGTCTCAAATTGAGAACTGTTAAAAACAGTATTTAATTATAACCATTGTAAGATTTGTGATTCTAGTTCAGTTGAGCAAGGATCCAGTGAGAGAGCAATAAGTTAAAAATAATGATTTGATATTGAAATAGTTTTCACCCAAAAGCAGTAGTAACTTCTCAGGCAACCTTTCCAACAAGTGCGACTTGATTGCCTTGGAGACGGAATCCTCTGTATTGTCTTGATCCAATAATGCTTATTGTTTTAAAAAAAAATTAAATTTGTGTTTTTATACCTTTTTCCAAATTGATTACTTGGCAGTAATGAACAAATAACTGGTGTTTTTCCTGAGTTCCAGCAAACCACAGTTTTGTTCTTTAACTTTGTTTATCTATCATTGTTAGTCAGTTTCCTTCAAAAGGAATCTTTCTGTGGAACAGTAATAAACTCCTTGATACTTTTCTATTCAAATATCCTAGAGGGTAAGCAAAAACTATCATGCATCTGATTTTGAGCAGGTTTAATATTAATCTTTGCCCTGGTGCAATCAATGCATTCCTCGGTCAGCTTTCTAACATTTGTTAATCTGTGTAATTTTGTCTCAAATTTGGCCAGATTAAGTTATCCTTTATTCACAATTCTTGCTTTTAACTAAATTCTCATCTACAAAGTCTAATCTTAATCTGTCCTACAAGCAAAAATTAAAATCCACACAAGTCGAAATCCCTTCAGCGATTTGAGAGTTGGTGATTTCCTTTATTGACTCTCCATTTTAACAATCCTGGACCTGCATATTTGCTCTGACATCTGGACACAGTACAATATCCAAAACATTTTGACCATATAAGATTATAACAAACTCTAACTGTATGTATATTGGTTATTGTACCATACAAATTCCTCATGAATGTATAATACAATTGCAAATTACATGTTTTGTTATGCAATTTAATGCTTTTTGATTGATTAGTATTTTTGTACTAAGTATAAAAGGTTAGTATTACAAGCTGTGTTTCTGTGTAACTTTATTTCTGTTTTTATTTTATGAAAGTTAAGTTTATTTCTTATACTTTCTAATTCTGACTAGTTAAGGATTGCCAAAGGTAGCAACTCCTCAGATTCTCCACACACACATATTGGTTAACCTCTAATTTGCATGTTTAATTAAGAGATCCCTATTCCTCCAAGCTGCTGAGAGGGTTTTAATGTATAGTTTTGTAGTACCTCTTAATCCACCTTTTGAATAAGTGTTTAGGAAATTACCAAATTGAGTGGATAATGACAGCATTACTTAATCCAGCCTAAAACAAATAATAAATGCATTTCAGGAGCAGCTGAAGGAGAAGGGAACCACATTTTCCTGCTTTTAAAAAGAAAAGGATGGGATGAGACTGAAGCATAAGCCGAGTGGCCTGTTTCTGCACTGTATTTCTATGGAATTCTATGGTGTGCTTTCTAAAGCAGGGAATGCCATTTGTAATGGAGACTGAGTTTTCTGAAACCTTACCAGGCAGAGATTTTTAACTTGCCTTCAGATTCTCGCCTTGTACAGACAGTTGATTTTTTTTTCAGGGTCATATCTGATCTTTGGAAACTTTTCTAAAATCTTGGCTGAATAGTCCTTTCAGATTTACCAGGTAAATGGGCACCTAACACCAGCTCCAGAACATTTTGTCCTCTACTTCGGTTCAGCAATTTTTAGAAACTAATGACACAAAGTTCAATACAACAAAGCAAGTAGTAAAACAATTACCAAAACTTGAAGAGAGCGTCTCATTGTGCAGAAACAATAAAAGGGGATTATTTTTAAAAATATTTTATATATTTAAATCTTGATTATATTCGACTTATGAACCCTGCGTGTGATGGAAATTAAGTTCTGTACAATGGATGTCAATGTCACTTTGTTACTGCCTGACAAGTTGTGTGGGAATAGCTTCAATACCAGATGTTGACTGATTAATCAGATGTAATTGTTCTGATGGAAGATCAAGTTCTCTTTAGCCTAAAATTTAAAAAAACAAAATATTCTTGAAACCAGTAAAGAAATAATGCCCATAATGTACATTCACATTTGAAAAATTGTTATTAATGTTTTTGGGTTCTTAAACATTTTTATTTCTTTTCATTTCTCCAAGCCCTCTGCCAATGCAGCCAAACATTGTTTTTGAAATAAATTGAAGTGCTTAATACAGTTACCCTAGGGTGCAGGTGGGTGGGGCACTGGCTCATGTATGCAATCCCAAACAACATTTTTTTTGCGCTATCACTTGCAAAACATGCACCCAACAGAATCTCAATTGTTACAGAACTAGCGTATTTGCTCCCTTGTATATGCGCCAGCTCTCAACTGTAGTAACTTACCTGCTTTCTCCCCATTGCCCTAGACATTACTTAATTCTTTAGTAGAATCAGAAATAAAATGTTTTTCTGGCTGCTGGTGGGGTGGGGCGAAAGCGGGGAGAGAGTCAACTTAGATGAATTATCAAAAACATTTAATAAGGTTAAGATTAGATAAATCATCATGTTTTTCTGACAAAACAAAGGGGCAGGCAAGGAGATGGGAGACTACACTGGAGTGAGACAGATTGAGTGAGCAGATTGTCTCATGAGGAATAGTAAGACTCATTGCGCTTGTTTCTACTAGAGTTTAGAAAAGTTGTGACTTGATTGAAGTATATAAGATCTTGAATAGTCTTAACAAGGTCGGCGTGGGAAGGATGTTTCCTCTTGTTGGTAAGTCCAGAACTAGGGAACGTTTTTAAAATTTAAGGATCACCTTTTTAGGAGCGATTAGAAGAATTTTTTTTTGAGGGTTGTACAACTTCAGAATTCTCTGCCTCAGGCTCAGTCAGTATTTTTAAGGCAGAGATAGATTCTTGTTCAGCAAGGGAATCAAAGTTATCTGGGGTAGATGGGAATGTACAACTTGAAACGTAGATCAGACACGGTCTTATCAAAGAGTGGAGTATGCTTGATGGTCTGAATGGTGTGTGTGTCACTCCAGACCTATACCAATGTGGTTAACTCTTAAAATGCTCTCTGAAATGACCCAGTAAGCCACTTAGTTGTATCACAATTGTGAAAAAAAAGTTCTGAAGTGATTTTTTTTTTAGTGTCACAAGTAGACTGGAATGAAGATACTGTGAAAATCCATAGTTGCCACACTCTGTCATCTGTTTGGGTTCAGCAAGGGAGAATGAACCTAATCAGTATTTCTTTCAAATTGTGGGTGCATATCCACACAAACAGTGACCTAAGCTGGGAATTGAACCTGGGTCCCTGGTGCTGTGAGGCAGTAGTGCTAACTACTGTGCCACCGACTGCCCTTCAAGAAAGCAGCTTACCACCACCTTTTAGAAGGCACTTAGGGATGTGCAATAAATGCTCAGGCAGTGATGCCCACATCCCACAAATGAATATTTTTTTAAAATGTGAAGAGCACACATTACCTCCACAATGTTTTAACTATAATTGCCCAGCTCCTCCTTGACATCTTTCCTTGCGTGGGTGATACTTTGTAATTATAATGTTTGAAAAAAAATCTCAAGCTTCCATCTCACTGAGGAAGCCTTGGGCTAACTTGCATTGAAAAACTTGTTCTGATAAATTGCAGCAGTGACAAATTACCACACTGGCTGAGGCAAAAGGAGCTTGACTTGTTTCTTCAGCTCACTAGCCAGATAGTGAACAGCTAAGCCATCAATCAAATCAACCACAGGTTCAGTAAGTAGAAATCATAGAAACCCTTCGGTACAGAAAGAGGCCCTTTGAGTCAGCACTGACCACAATCCCACCCAGGCCCTACCCCCAATCCGTACATATTTTACCCACTAATCCTCTCTAACCTATGCCCAATCAACCTAACCCGCACATCTTTGGACTGAGGGAGGAAACTGAAGCACCTGGGGAAACCCACACAGAAATGAGGAGAATGTGCAAACTCCACACAGACGGTGACCCAGGCCAGGAATCGAACCTAGGTCCCTGCAGCTGTGAAGCAGCAGTGCTGACCACTGTGCTACCGTGCCTCCCACAGTAGTCTCACAGCACCAGGTTAAAGTCCAAATCAAGTTTATTTGGTAGCATACGCTTTTGGCGCACTGCCCCTTCATTAGGTGAGTGCAGGATTTGCTTCACAAATAGGATGTATATAGACACAAACTCAATTACAAGGTAATGTTTGGAATGCAAGTCTTAACAGGTGCAGATAATGTGAATGGAGAGAGGGTTAAGTACAGCTTGTTTTTTTTTATTCCAATTCAATCAAATCAAGTCCAATTCAGAGTCTCAACAAGTTCAGACATTCCCAATCCAAGCTGACGACAGGGCTCTCACCTCCTGTCTTGGGCTTGATCGACATGATCCAAGCTGATTGGAGTAGGTGTTGCTCCTCCTCCAAGGCTTGATCTCATTTGCATCTTAGCCAAAAGGCCAAGATGCTGCTTTTAAAAATTGCTTCAAATGAAGCTGAAATGTAACCTAATGACTTCAACCAAGCACAGCATGTTCATACTAAATGTTGATCTTAGCTAAAAGCCTGAGAAGTGATAAACAAGTGTGAATTGTCGCCAGCCCAGGACAGTTAATGAGATTTTGCAAGCCCAGGATTTACAGATAGTGTGACGTGATGGAGGAGGAGAAAGTGGGTTCCCGGACACGCGTCCTTTGTTTGAATAGAGGGGAGTATGGTAGGATGAGAGAAGAATTGGCGAATGTGGACTGGGGGAGCGTGTTGGAAGGTAGGTCTGCTGAGGAGCAGTGGAGGATCTTTAAGGAGATCTTTCTTGGTGCTCAGCAGAAATTTATTCCGATGGTCAAAAAGGACAGTAGGAGGAGAGGTAATAAGCCGTGGATAACAAAGGAGGTGAAGGAAAGTGTTAAATTAAAAGCGGAGGAATTTAGAGTAGCTAAGAGCAGTGGGCGAGAAGAGGATTGGGAAAGGTTTAAATGTCAACAAAGATTGACAAAGAAGTTGATAAAGGAGGGTAGGAGAAGCTATGAAGCTGGGCTAGCGCTTAATATAAAAAAGGATAGCAAGAGTTTTTATAAATATATAAAAAGGAAGAGGCTGGCTAGGGTGAACGTTGGTCCTTTAGAGGATGAGAAAGGGGAGCTAGTGGTAGGGGATGGGGATATGGCTAAGGTATTGAATAACTTTTTTGTTTCTGTCTTCACGGAGGAGGACGTGAATAATTTGCCGGGTGTTAGCGATGGAAAGGTGGTAGGACTGGAGGGTCTTAATGACATTACTGTTACTAGAGAGGTGGTGCTCGACAGACTGGAGGGGCTGATTGTGGACAAGTCCCCAGGACCGGATGGAATGCATCCGAGGGTTCTGAAAGAAATGGCGGAGGTTATAGTGGATGCCTTGGTGGTTATTTTCCAGACGTCGCTGGATTCCGGGGAAGTGCCGGAAGATTGGAAAACGGCTAATGTTACGCCGTTGTTTAAGAAGGGTGCCAGGCAAAAGGCGGGGAATTATAGGCCGGTTAGTTTAACGTCTGTGGTAGGTAAAATGTTGGAATCCGTCATTAAGGAGGAAATTGCGAGGCATCTTGAAGGGAATTGCTTGATAGGGCAGACGCAACACGGTTTCATTAAAGGGAAGTCGTGTCTGACAAATTTACTGGAGTTCTATGAGGATGTGTCTAGGGCAGTGGATAGAGGAGAGCCGGTGGATGTGGTCTTTCTGGATTTTCAGAAGGCGTTTGACAAGGTACCTCACAAGAGGTTATTGCAGAAGGTCAGGGGACATGGAGTTGGGGGTAGGGTGTTAGCGTGGATAGAGGATTGGTTGTCAAATAGGAGGCAGAGAGTGGGGGTCAATGGGTGCTATTCGGATTGGCGGTTGGTGACTAGTGGGGTGCCCCAGGGGTCGGTGCTGGGGCCTCAGCTATTTACCATTTATATAGATGATCTGGAGGAGGGAACCGAGTGCAGGGTGTCGAAATTTGCTGATGACACCAAGATTGGGGGAAAGGCAAATTGTGCGGAGGGTGTGGAGAGTCTGCAGAAGGATCTAGATAGGCTGGGCGAATGGGCCAGGAAATGGCAAATGGAATTTAATGTTGGCAAGTGTGAGGTGGTCCACTTTGGTAGGAAGAATGGTAGGAAGGACTATTACTTACGTGGCGAAAAACTGCAGCAGGCGACGGTGCAGAGGGACCTCGGGGTCCTTGTGCATGAGTCGCAAAAACCCAGCTTGCAGGTGCAGCAGGTGGTCAGGAAGGCGAATGGGATGCTGGCTTTCATAGCGAGGGGGATTGAATATAAAAGTAGGGAGGTCTTGCTGCAGCTGTATAGGGCATTGGTGAGGCCGCAGCTGGAGTACTGTGTGCAGTTTTGGGCGCCGCACCTGCGCAAGGATATTTTGGCCCTGGAGGGAGTGCAGAGGAGGTTTACTAGGCTGATACCGGAGTTGAGGGGATTGAGCTATGAGGAGAGGCTGAATAAACTAGGCTTGTACTCGTTAGAGTTTAGAAGAATGAGGGGAGATCTCATTGAGACGTATAAGATGATGAATGGGATGGATAGGATAGAGGTGGAGAGACTCTTCCCGCTCAAAAAAGACAGTAGGACTAGGGGGCACAGCCTCAAGATAAAGGGGAGGCGGTTTAGAACGGAGTTGAGGAGGAACTTCTTCACTCAAAGGGTGGTGAATCTCTGGAATTCTCTGCCCGTTGAAGTGGTGGAGGCTGCCTCGCTAAATATTTTTAAGAAGCAGGTTGATGGGTTCTTGATAAGAGAGGGGATTAAGGGTTATGGGGAGAGGGCGGGAAAGTGGAACTGAGCCACGACAGATCAGCCATGATCTTATTGAATGGCGGGGCAGGCTCGAAGGGCTAGATGGCCTACTCCTGCTCCTATTTCTTATGTTCTTATGTTCTTATGAATCTAAGATCCTGGTTGAGGCCGTCCTCGTGTGTGGAATGTGGCTATCAGTTTCTGCTGAGTGATTCTGCGTTGTGTGTTTTGAAGGCCGCCTTGGAGAATGCTTACCCGAAGATCAGAAGCTGAATGCCTGTAACCGCTGAAGTGTTCCCCAACAGGAAGGGAACACTCTTGCCCAGTGATTGTTAAGTGGTGTCCATTTATCTGAACATCTGCATGTTCTTGCCAATATACTATGCCTTGGGACATCCCTTCCTGCAGCGTATTCCAGACCACACAGCTTCCAATCCTCCAGTAAGTGAACGTTTGCTGTGCTGTTTTAAGCAACCTGTATCAGCTTGAATATTGACTGTGCCTATCTGAATTCTAATCTACATTCCCATAATCTATAGAGTAGCGTGGGAATTGTTAAACAAAGAAAAGTGTTACTGAATGATGTGTGATGCAAATGTGAACAGTTGGCAGTGAGCCAAGACTTCCCTCCACTCAACAACAGTAGAGATCCTGATCTTTGGCATAGAGCAGTTGCACATGAAGAAAGAAATGATTAATGTTGCATGTATGATTCTCTGCATGTCAGCTTTTGGAAGAATGGATACTACAATTAAGCAACTTCAGTAGAGCTAGTTACGGGAGGGGCTATTTATTGTCTTTGTAGTTTTCCTTTCTCCTAATGCTGATGTTGAAACATCAAATTAACTGGGACAGGATGCTAAGAAAGCAGTTATTAATTTTTCTTTCTTTACAAGTGACAATAGGATTTCAAGCAGTCTAACAATCACTTCTTGGCCTTTTGGTTAAGATGAAATGTAGTATCAACATGCTGTGCTTGGTTGCATTTTAGCTTTATTTGAAGCAATTTTTAAAAGCGGTGTCTCGGCCTTTTGGCTAAGATGCAAATGAGATCAAGCCTTGGAAGAGGAGCTATGCCTACTCCAATCAGCTTGGATCACATAGATCAAGCTGAAGACAGGAGGTGAGAGCCCTGTCTTGTCAGATTGGATCGGGAATGTTCTGAATTGAACTTGATGTGATTGAATTGGAATAAAAACAGAAAAAGCAAAGTAAATTAATTGCAACTTGTTCACGTCCCAACAACTGCAAAAGTCAATTTGCATAGAAGTTCCACACAAAACAAACAAGATTGCCTGGCTTCTGTATAAAACAGTCAAAGTGATTTCAGAAATCCTAAAATAGTTTTCTAAGTGATCTTTTCAATTCTTAATTTCACTTCATAGCAACGTCTAGGTAAGAACAGTTAGATTGTCTGTGCTGCTTGTTTGGCAACACCAGCTGAGACAACAAAAGAAAATTCAAATTCACCCTTCCTATGGTAATTGTGGCTGGCTTCTTCACTGTACACTATTGTTCACTGTCACTGCCCTCAAGCTTCTGTTTGTAAATCCCTCCTTTGTTATCAAGGCCTAGATATTTCTGCATAGACTATATGGGCTTCAACAATACACCTTGACCTCTGCAGATCCAGACTTTTCTCCTCCCAGCCTATGGCTGTCCAGCTCCAGAAGGGAAACGTTGCCTGTGCTTGGGAGAGAAGCTTAGGAGTTGGCTCAACTGCTTAAGTTTCACAAGGGAGCCCCCAACTGGCAAGTTAAACCTGAATTTCAATTGCAGTTATTGAAACCCATAGATAATGTCATCTGAAATTTGGAGTTTATGAACTGTTCACTCTATGTTTCATAAAAATGGTTTGGCTGGGTACTGGCTGCTTTCTATTCATTGTGTAAAGATGACAATCTGTTTGTAGGGTATGACAGCCTGACCTTAGACTTGAACTGCAGCATGAAATAAATTAACTTACAACACTGGGGCTGCTTAGCTGATGAGATTGCAGTAAACTTTAAAAACTTTTTCCTTCAAACTCTTGACTACCCTTAAGCAATTTTACAGCATATCTATTAAATAACAATGCTACAAAGATTGACTTTAATTGTCTTTGGACATTTTATAAGGTTAAATGTGCTATATAAACACAAGTTGCTATTCTACTTGAAGAATTTAAAATGCAAACACATTAAGTCTCAGCCATCACACTGTTGACCCCAGTTGTGGTTTTGATGGCATCTGTTTCTGAGCTCTCACTCGAACCAGTTTCAGTCATGTCGTCAGGAAGCAATTGCAGGATCTGATGGAGTTCTTGTAAATTCAAAATATTGGAGCACAAGCCAAAGAGTCTTGCAACTTACTGAGTCAATGAGTGAATGCAAATTAAGAGTGCAGGAGGAGGCCATTTGGCCCATTGCACCAATAACAATCCCACCCAGGTTCTATCCCTGTGATATCTGTTTCCCACCCCCCACCCACCCACCCACCCATTATTTATCCTGCTTGTCTCCCTGACTCAAAGGGGCAATTTAGCATAGGCAGTCCACCTAACTCACACATCTTTGGTGTGTGGAAGGAAATTGGAGCACCTGGAGGAAACCCATGCAGATACGAGGAAACACGTGCAACTCCACTCAGACAGCTACCTGAGTCCGAAACTGAGCCCAGGTCTCTTGGTTTTGTTTGCAACATTTTACTCTGGTTTGTTTGGAAACAAAGACCGTGTGGGAAGTTTATCTGTAAAGCCTAAAACCACATTGTGTCTCTGGGAGCATTTCCTCAGCCACAGGAAGCAGGCTATTGAGGAGAATGAATGTAAGGATTTTCCCATATGTACAAAAGGTGTACAAAATTATGAGAGATAGAAAGAAACTTTTCCTCTTAGTAGAGGGATCAATAACCAGGGCATATAGAGTTAGAGGGGAGTTGAGGAAAAGCTTTTTCACCTAGAGAGTGGTGGGAATCTGGAACTCATTGCTTGAAAGGGTGGGAGAGTCAGGAGGACCCTCATAACATTTAAGTGTTTAGGTGAGCACTTAATACCATAGCATACAAGGCTATGGACCAAGTGCTGGAAAATGGGTTTAGAATATATAGGTGTTTGACAGTCAGCATAGACATGATGGGCCAAAGGGCCTTTCTGAGCTGTAAATCTCTTACTCCCTGTAATTGATAAAGAGGGAAATACCTCAGTAGTTTTCGCAGTATGATTTATCTCTCCTTTCTGAAGATATGGTTGCAACTGTTGTCTTCCGGAAGTTGGGGGCTGGTGTGGGGCTGGGGGGAGGGAGGTAGTTCTTTTCCTCCCAAATCTGTTGGATGTTGCAGTCTTGTGAGCAAAGATCTGCCAGCTTTTAAGATCTCAGCTGACAACAGGTTATAAATAAAGCACAGCTAACCCTTCAAATCTATAATCAATACATATCATTCAAATGATGCTTGAAGTTACCATAAAATGAATTATTCAAAACCATTCCTTTCAAAATACTTGTGAACATTAATATGGCTCATTATACAATAACCTGCAATCTTCTTTCCCTAATCAAATCTTTTCCATAGCATCATTCAGACATAAGTCTTAACACAAAGTAAACACCACCTTTATATAGCTAATTTTTTTTACACGTTGTATAAATTCTGACAGAGAAGTTGCAAGATGGTCAAACTGTGAGTCTTTTGCACAAGTGTACCTAATTAGAACATATCAAATTTGTCAGATGTTGTAACACAATGGAATCCTTTGTATACTGATGTTTTTAAACCATGTTTTTGTATAAAATCTGCATGTTCTTGTTTATGGAAGCAAAGGGTATACAGAATAACATTTTTAAATGCACTATTTACTGGTACAAGTTGCTAGCTTTAAGTTAAAGATGTAGGCTCCTGAGTTATATATTGTTTTAAAGTACATGTTTTAAAACACTATGTTGTGAATGTTCACACATATTTCCTCAAAACATTTAATAAAATTTTACTATGGCTACTTTGCAAGTTCTGCCCAATGACAAGACCAGTGGTAGCCTCCTACAAACAGTATAACTCAAATGTAGTTAAAGAGTAGCTTTGGAGTTAGTTTTTTTTAATTGTAAATGTTGGTTGGTATTCCCAGAAATGGAGACAGAGAATGGGCAGCATGGTGGTGCAGTTAGCACTGCTGTCTGAGTACCAGGGACTTGGGTTTGATTCCCAGCTTGAGTCACTGTGGAGTTTCTCCACACATTCTCCCTGTGTCTGTGTGGGTTTCTTCTGGGTTCTCTGGTTTCCTGCCACAGTCCAAAGATGTGGTTAGGTGGATTGGCTATGCTAAAGTGCCAGTTAGTATCAGGGGGACTAGCTAGGGTAGAAAATGGGGTTACAGGGGCTCAGTGTGTTTGTGATCAGTGCAGACTCAATTGGCCAAATGGCTTCCTTCTGCTGTGTAGGGATTCTTTAAAAAAAATAAAAATTTGACGAAGGTGAGGGAAAAGTCAAAGTTTGACGTGAAAGAGAGAAAAAAGGGTGGCAATTGGAAACAAACTTTTCCAGTTCAGGACGACAGCAAGAAACAGCACCGATAAAATCAATTACCAAAAACAGTGAGCAGGAAGTCAGAGGGAAAGGAACAAAGAACACTCCATGCACTTCACAAAAAGGCAGGCATGACTTGGACCCAAACAGGTAGCCATAGCAACATTTTATTTGGAGGCAGAGTGTAAGAACAAGTTCAGCCAGCTTATTCCCCTCAACTTTCTCTTTCCTAGGATTGGCTGCTTTTTCTACCTGCTGGAGTTGTGCGCTCTGATAAACAAGGACTTAATATATTTATCTTATAAAAGATATTTGCCCTGCAAATTGATTTTGTCCATTTTTGAGCTCATTTAAGATCTTTCTCCATTGATTTCTTCCACTTTCCCACAGCAACTGATGTTGACTTCTACTCCCTTCATTAACCTATTTGTCATCCTTACCAATTACTTCCCCATTCCAAACCATTTTACTGTATTTTTCCTCCCATAACAGTGTGTTGAAATTCCCTTCAATCTAATTTCTGCCCTTTTCATAGCACTGAAATGACTCTCAAAAGTCATGCGCAAGATCCTGACTATGATGCTTTGATATCCAGATATCATTAAACATAGTAACAGCCATGACTTTTTGGAAAACCTTTGGTGAGTCATCAACCTTGACAAGACATTTGAGAGGCCTGGCCTGATTTGAGGCACCAGGAGTGAAGGTAAAGGGGACAGTAGCCAGTGGGGATGAAAGGAGGTTCTATAACCACCCCCACCTACCTGACAGCAACCTGCACTGCTGAAACTACTGGCTTCCCACATGGTGCACCCCACCACAATTAACAGGCACAAAGATAGGTTGCCATCTGATAATTCCCTTTTTCCCTGTAAAATTTCAGACAAATTGGGGGCAGGCAATAGGCTGCCTACTGGATTTTACAAGCCACTCTTCACTCCACCCCAGCAACCTCCCTCATCTACTGACAGTGGAGCATAAAATCCTGCATCTTTTACAATCAACGTGTGTAGCAGTTACCAGACTAGTGCATTAAATTCAAAACTTTTATTGGAATTAAGCAACTCATTTGTGAAAACATCTTCAAACTTGTTACAACTTGTCAATAGCACAATAGGGTTACAGAAGGTAAATAGCAGTCACACACTAATTGTAAGTCATGTATCTCGGAGTAGCACTGAACTTGGCGTATGACTTGATAACTTTATTCACAGCTTCCAAGAAATCTTTCTCAGTAGCAATTTTTCGACGTGCTCTAATAGCAAACATTCCGGCTTCAGTGCAAACACTGCGGATCTCAGCTCCTGCAAAGAAGTGGAAAATATCAGGAAGCTTAACAACATTACTTCATTGCACATTACTCAATCATAGTCACTATATAATGGTTAACCAGGGCTGGCCAAAGTAATTTTGTGCAGGACCTGTACAGCCAGGGAGAGATTTTCACCATGTCCAAAATCCCAGCATCATTCTGGTCAGTTGGTAACTCCCTGCTTTTGAATCAGGGGTTTCTGGATCCTAGGGGTAAAAGGACACTATCATCTAGCAACCTCAAGATTTGTTACAATCAATGGGTATTGAAAACGTCTATAGAAGTAGCATCCAAGGTCAAATTCCATCATCTAATACCAACCAACTCAAGAATAGCTTCTTCCCTGCTGTCATCAGACTTGCCTTTCAGCAGGATAAATAGATGGGGTTACAGGAACAGAGCCTCGATTGGATTGTGGTCAGTGCAGACTCAATGGGCCAAATGGCCTCCTTCTGCACTGTAGGGATTCTATGATTTTTAAATGGATCCACCTCACATTAAGTTGATCTTTCCCTACACCCTAGCTATGACTGTAACAGTACATTCTGCACTTTCTGCTTCTTTATGAATGGTATGCTTTGCCTGTATAGTGTGCAAGAGACAATGCTTTTCATTGTATACCAAAATGTGACAATAATAAATCAAAATCAAATCACCTGTAGCATTCAGACTTAAGTAACGTGGCACTGAAAATTAGTGTTTTTCAAATTGCATTATAAGATATTTTGCTCAACTCACCTGTACTATTAGGACACAGTCGAGCAAGCAATTCAAACCTTATGTCCCTCTCCACACTCATGGAACGTGCATGAATTTTGAAAATGTGAGTTCGGCCCTGAAATGAAAAACAAAAATATTAAAAACTAGGGAGTCGTGGGCTCTGTCACAGAAATAACAGTTGCAGAACTCCAAATGCCCAGCCTTTCAAATTAAATGGTTTTAATTAGAGCAGAAACATTTATAGGGCAAAGCTGTCTGGAATTCAGTTGGGAACTAACACACAAGTGTAGCAATATTACAACTAGTTTTATACATGTATATAATATGTTTTCACTAATTTACATCTCATACAAAGACAGCTTTTTGTACAAGGATATAAAGAATGAAACAAATTTCGTGAAACTTCATTCAATAATGAGCAAACTCGTAAATGGGAATAATGCAATCACTGATAAAAATGGAAAAATTGCTTAAATTTTCCTGCTGTATTTGCGCCATGTTTCCTTACTTCAAGATCTGGTAAACTGAATTCAATTTTGCGGTCTAAACGTCCCGGTCTCATCAGAGCTGGATCTAAGGTATCAGGCCTGTTTGTGGCCATCAGTACTTTAATGTTGCCCCGCGGGTCAAAACCATCGAGCTGGTTAATGAGCTCTAGCATTGTTCGCTGAACTTCATTGTCACCTCCAGCACCATCATCAAAACGGGCACCTTGGAGGAAAGAAAATGAATCATCACATGTGGCAATCGGTTTGAAATACAGAAAATAGACTACTTAGCTTTTTAAGAATTTTTAGCTTTTTTTTTTAAAATGTTGGTGCATCACTTTATCATAGATCATAGATACTCTACAGTGCAGAAAGAGGCCATTTGGCTCATTGAGTCAGCACCAACCAGCATCCCACCAGGCCCTATCCTCATATCCCTACATAGTTACCCCCTTATTCCTATAACCTACACATTTCAGGACACTAAGGGGCAATTTTAGCAAGGCCAATCAACCTAACCCGCACATCTTTGGACTGAGGGAGGAAACCGGAGCACCCAGGGGAAACCCACGCAGACATGAGGAGAATGTGCAAACTCCACAGACAGTGACCCAAGCCGGGAATTGAACACAGGCCCCTGGGGCTCTGAAGCAGCACTGCTAACCACTGTGCTACTGTGACACCCGTAATATAATTACAATCACGGTACGGTTATAATTGCAGTGGTGCTCTGCACCTTACTATGTTCAATCATAAGAGACTTTTTAGATATTGATGAGTGGATTTCATAATGGGGTTGGAAATTCTGAAATTTGGGTTTTCTCATATGGAGTTTTGACTCCATAGGGTATACCTGTTTTCTTTTAATTAATTACCACTGGAAGTCAGTCTGATTGAAAGGGAACACTCTGGAGGATGTCACTGGAGCAAGTAGGGAGTCCACAGCTGTGAGTGGGGGTTTGATGGCAGGAAAGTAGGTCACTCGATGGGCTGGGAGGAAGCACTCCTGCTCGTCTTGACCCACATGCAGTGTTGAAAGAACAGACCTTTTCTCTATTCTTGCCTCCCTTGAGCCACCAGGTTTCTTGAAGGACTGGGAGACGCAGCGGGCCAGGATTAAGCCTATTAGACAGTTTGTATTTGCACAGCCAACCCATTCTGAGAGTAGGATTTTGTTCCTTCTGTTTCACTGGCATTAAACACGAACTGGGTGAGGTGAAGGTAGGTTGGGGTCAGGTCTGAAATTTTAAAATTGTTCCATCTCACCACTCTGACCCACCTATTTTTGGGGTTTAAATGATCCCTATAGTTCAGTATATTCACTTAGCTTTTAAAACCTAATCTCTTCACACAATGTGCAATATATAATTAGGTACACTATTATAGAAACTTATCAAAACATTCTGAATACTGACAAATTATTGAAAACCTCTAAAAATTAGATCATTCCATAAAACTGAACTACTGATCTTAATCTAATTTACAAAATATTCTTCAAGATGGGTTCTTTCAAATCACAACAATAAATTGAAAAAACTAGTTGAAATCATTCGATAAATTGGCTGCTTGCGACTTCAGGAAGGAAACTTATTAATTGGCCTAATGTACAGTTGTGCTGACGTTGCCAAAGTTTGCTCAAGTAAATGATGAGTTTCCAGATTACTGTCTAATGACACAATACAACTGTTTGCTTGGTCTATTTACTTATTTAATCTCCTCACAACAAATCAACTATATCCATAGGTTTTCAAATTGTCATTTAAGTCTTAAAACGCTCCCTTCTTTAAAGAAAAGATGGACAAGTACCTCCAATTGCATCAATCTCATCAAAGAATATTAAACAAGCCTTCTTTGTTCTGGCCATTTCGAAAAGTTCACGAACCATCCGAGCACCCTAAATGCAATAAAAAATTATTGTTAAGTTTACCTAGAACAATTCTAGTTCTGTAATCACATGGTAGAGGTCATGATTCAGCAAATTATTAACTAGAATGAGCCACTTGTAATCGGAAATTAGCAATTTAAATTTTCAGAGTAATTGTTAGAATAAAGCTGAAATGGGTGATCAAAATTTAAATATTTGCTTTGATGTTTTGTGTATAGGACAGATCCTCGAGAGACAAAAGCTCTATCCAAGCACTGCACTGCAGTGTCAGTATAGATTACATATACACCTACTCCAAGAGGACTCGGTTCTCAAGAGAAGTATAATAAGTTAGTCTTTTACCTCTCCAACATACTTCTGCACCAGTTCAGATCCAATTACTCTTATGAAGCAGGCATCTGTTCTGTTTGCTACAGCTCGTGCACAGAGAGTTTTGCCTGTTCCTGGTGGCCCGAATAGCAGCACTCCCTTTGGTGGTTCAATACCAAGGTTCACAAAACGCTCTGGCTGAAAGTCAAATGGACATTATTATAATTCTTTCTCGGCTGGTGTAGTTTTTCACTTCGCAGAATTGTTAGACAAAGCTGTAGTAGCCCTGATATTAAAATAACAAAAGCGATCCAAAAGAAAAAGTGCACATTGTCCCAGTTAATTGTTTATTTACATCCTTTTTCCACAACGCTGTTGTTTGCCTATAAATTGCTTAGGATTTACTGTGTTGTTTCACATCAGATATGTACTTACGTGCAGCAAAGGAGTTTCCACAACCTCCCTCAATTTCTCGATCTGTTCTTTGCAGCCACCAACATCACTGTAGGTCACATCTGGCTTTTCTTCCACCTGAAAATGCACTGGAGAATTAATTACTTGAACTGATTCACATTTACCCAGTAAATACAATTTTTACAACATGTCATTAGCATTGTGGACAGGAGTAAAGGGTGGTCAAATTATTACAATCCTGCAGATTTAAACACTTGGTTAATTAAGGAGTTTGAAAAAAAAATGGCAACTAGTGAACAATAAAAATTCCAGGAATGGTGAAGGCTAGTTTACAAAATTAAAGTGATCATTCTTCCAGAAGACACATCTCTATTTGTTTAATGGAACCAGCAAGCTGAAATAAGATGTCTGTCTGGCACTAATAATATCAAACCCCTAGCTATAACTGTTCCTTAAATATTTGAAGCTTGATTCCAAATACAATGACAAAGTCAAGAGTGCATCGTCATATACCGACTGTAGATTTGAAGGGATTAATAACTCACTCAATTCTGAGCTAGAAAGATTACACAGGACATTAGGTAAGTTTTTAAAAACATAACTTATCTGAAAGCTCCATTTCTGAATTATTTATGTGTAAAAAGAAACACTAGTCCTGACAATAATAACTGATTATGGTGTTTTGAAACTGACAATATCTAGTTAACATTCTCTCACAAAATTTTATTAGAGGAGTTCTGGAGTATTATAGATTTATCCAAGGTAACCATTAAAATTATGCTGAATGCAATCAAATTCTCTGGTCGCTTTTTCTCAATGAGCCAAAATTCCCATCTAAACATTAAAAAGACCAAAACAACCGTCTTTGGCCTGACTATACAAAATTTGCTCACTAGATTCTATCCCCCTTCCTGGTCCATTGTCCCTGATTGAACCAGATCATCTGTATCCTCATCAAGGAGCCACATTCTTGGACAACTGTAGTCTAGACAGTGTAGGTGTATCCACAGATGCTTTCAGGTAGGCAATTTGAAGATTTTGAACCAATGATGGAAGAATAGTGATATGTTTCCAAGTAATGATGGTGTGGCCTTCTCATGCACCTGCTGCTCTTATTCTTCAAGGTGGGAGAGATTACAGTTTGGAAGGTGCTGACTTGCACCAAGTTCTGTTCACTTATCACTCATGTACACTACTGACTTTCCAGTGTTTTGTCGTTGCTCATATACCTTTCAATTTTTTAATCTTTGTGTTAAAATTCATAATTCCCCATGGCATCATCCCTCTCTAACCTCCTCCAGCCCCACTGCATAATGAACTCTATGTTCTATCATCTCTGGCCTCTACTGACCCCCTCCATTTTCTTCATATCAGTGACAACTTTGCCATCAGCTGTTTTAGACGAAGTTCTAGAATTCGCTTCCTAAACCAGTGCACCTCTGTCCTCTGGTCCATAAAGCCTACCTCCCATATTCTTCTTTGAATCAGGATTACATTCTTGCAACACAGCTTGGAATGTTTGATCATATTAAAGACACAAGATAACGGCAAGTTATTGCTGTTGGACTTACTTGCATCATGGTAACAGTGGGGTCAATCTTGGGAGGCAGTGGAATATGAATTTGGTATTTGTTTCGATCCACACTGTAAAATTTTAAGAAGTATGTTCAAAGGTGTCACAGTTTGTATAAAATGAACATTAATGCAATTGTGAGTCTAAAACTAAATAAACTAAAATGTATAAAATACAAGAAGTGCACAGCAGCTAGCATACACAGAACAAAACATTTTGTTCATACCCAACTCTCATTCCTTCTTCAATGTCAGTGGGGGCCACCTGGTCACTCAAATCAACCACAAATTTTGCAAACTGTTTCACATTAATGATGTACTTGGGATCTTCTGAATCTGCATTAATGATCTTTGTACATCTAGGAAAAGAAAAAAATGCATTTTTATTAATCTTTTAATTAAGCTTCAGCAGTGACAATATATCATAGACTTGGATTTCTATCTGTAGCAATGTTAGATTCCTCTTAAACAGCCTCATAACACATCTTCCAAAGCATGACAGTCAAAACAAGTGACAACTTCTCCATTCACATTCTGCTTGGAAGTCAGGATCACCCAAAATTAATGGCACCAAAATTGAGGTCAATGTCCCACTGTGCACTAGACTGATACACTGCCAAAGAAAAGAAAAAATATAATACTCCTTATTAAATTTCTTCAATTTCACATATACATCATTTGAGTGAATGATCGGTTATTTTATGCTGTTCGTGATGTGACAAACTCACGACAATCTGAAGTACTGCAATCTATAGGTGTAAAAAAAAGACAGGACTTTTATGATTCATTAATTGGTATTTTTGAATTTGCTCAAATACTGAGATTTTAGTTTCCTGTGAAATAATTAATATGCAAGGGGTGCCCTGAAGGCTGGTGATAGGGAGACTGTCCATATCAACAACAGTAAAAATGTGAATTATCAAGGAGTAAAACAGTTCTCATTCATCTTATTGCTGTTCGAGTATTTGATCATTGGCAATCAAGAAAGAATTCACTTTCTTATCTTTAAATTCAAGAGGAGCTTGTTAATCTAGTTAATTGCTCCCTTATGTACACTTTCTAAGATTTAAATGGTTTAACTGGAATTTATCGAGACTCAGAACGTAGTCATTATTATGTGAACAATATCACAAACACAGACATTTACACAACATTTTAGTTCCGTTATGGCACAATGAGGAAAACAGAGGATGACAGTCTCTAAAAGTTCATGTGCATCAGTGTCAGTACAGCGAGGACAAATATTTCTGTTGCTTACACACCTCTGCTCTTTAAGAGTTATATGCTTTAGTAATAGGCCAAATGATTTTGAATTAGTATCAAGGATTCCTTGATTCTCTGTTGCTTCCAGCAACTGTTAGACTTCGGTTTATCTTGAGCCGCATCTGCTACCACAAGAACAAGGCAATTTGTCTTTTGATCAAAACATGCCAAACACATGCATTGTTCTAACCTGCATCCTTCTTTTCTCAATTGTTTATCAACTCTTCTTAAAATTGCAACTGTTTCTGCCTCGCCTACTCCCCATCACAAAGCATTCCATCCTCTGTCAATGCTGTAAACAAAATAAAAACTCCCAACCTTGCTTTTCACCTTCAATCACAATTTTAACAATGCCTCAATGACTTCCCAAGCAGAGGCAATACTTTTTTCCAAGTTTGCCCAAACAATATCCTTCCTAATTTGATATTGTACATCTGTTCACAAGGAATAAGAAATAGTTAAGGATTAAGGTTTGAATTCCAGATGGCAAGAAAGAAGAAGTCTCAACAACGTTTGGGAAGTTCAGAACTTTATTCTTCAGTTTGAGGTTGAGTATTTTAAAATTCATACCTTGCAACCTGCAAAGGTTGCTCACTTTGCAGAGTCTGTTTGTCTGCTGCCAGATCCCATAGCGCTGGAGGAGCCAGACCAGTGTCAGACTCTTTGATACCTACACAGAAGAGTTGAGTATTTTAAAATGTATTAATATATTACTTTGAACAAAGTAAAATTGGAATAAATGCCACATGTAAAAAAACACTCCTTTTTAAAAGGTAAAATAAGATAAAAAGTATCTCAGATTGTGATTTAAAAAAAATCCAACTATTATCTTCGAAGCAATTTCAATCCTTTTTTAAAAAATAATTCTTTCATGGGATGTGAGTGTCTACAGGCAAGACAAGCATTTGTTATGCATCCGTAATTGCCCTTGCGAAGGTGTTTGTGAGCAGTCTTCTCGAACTACCACAATCCACTGGTGTTCTTTTGAATGTCAATTATTTGTAAAAAAGATCCAAGTTTGGTGGCAAAGTGAACAGTGAAAAACGTTATCTAGGATTGCAATGAGATCTTAATCAATAGGGCCAGTGGGCTAATGAAAGGCAGATGGAGTTTGATTTAGATAAAAGTGAGGTGATGCATTTTGGTTGATCGAACCAGGGCAGGACTTACTCAGTTAATGGTAGGGCAATTGGGAAGAGTTATAGAACAAAGAGATCTAGGGGTACAGGTTCATAGCTCCTTAAAAGTGGAGTCACAGGTGGACAGAGTGGTGAAGGTGGCATTCAGCATGCTTGGTTTCATTGGTCAGAACACTGAATACAGGAATTGAGATGTCTTGTTGAAGTTGTACAAGACATTGATTAGGCCACACTTGGAATACTGTATATAGTTCTGACCACCCTAAAATAGAAAGGATATTACTCAACTAGAAAGAGTGCAGAAAAGATTTACCAGGATGCTACCGGGACTTGATGGTTTGAGTTAAAGGAGAGGCTGGATATACAGGGACTTTTTTCTCTGGAGCATAGGAGACTTAGGGATGATGTTATAGAGGTCTATAGTATAATGAGGGGCATAGATCAGCTAGATAGTCAATATCTTTTCCCAAAGGTAGGGGAGTCTAAAACTAGAGGGTATAGATTTAAAGTGAGAGGGGAGAGATACAAAAGGGTCCAGAGGGGCAATTTTTTCACAGAGGGAGGTCAGTGTCTGGAACAAGCTGCCAGAAGTAGTAGTAGAAGTGGATACAATTTTGTCTTTTTAGAAGTGTTTAGACAGTTTCATGGGCAAGATGGGTTTGGAGGAATATGGGCCAAATGCGGGCAATTGGGACTAGTTTAAGGGATTTTAAAAAGGGGTGGCATGGAAAAGATGGGCCAAAGGTCCTGTTTCCTGTTGTAAATCTCTACGATTCTAATACTATATATACACACCTTAGGTAGGAAGTAACAGAACTTACAAGGATGTCTACTTAGACATGTTTCAGATGGTGTCTCAAGAAAATTTTCAAACAGCATAATGCAAATGTTGGCATTCACAATATTTAAAACAATATTCTTTCTGAGCAGCTAGGAGTTTTGATATAACCAAAGTCACAAGATGAACAACTAACTTATTGAAATCTGGGATTAGTTTCAAGAAAGGATATCCCAACAGGGCTGGCATTTCAAATAACTAGACAACTTTTAATTTTATTCTCCAATCAATCTAGACAGAATACTGTAAAACATTACAAAATGGAAAGTTCTTTATGTAGAAGATAGCAAAATAATCAAGTGAGCAAGAAGTCAAACAAATCTGCCTAAAGCAAAGCTAACAGCAATCCCACTATTAATGGATCAAAGCTACCATATCCTGTAATAAATGATGCGAGGACCTCTGACCTGAAGTGTAATGCAAGGAAATTTGTAATTTCTTTAAAATGTTTGTGGAATTTGTGATTGTTCTTACTGTTTGAAAGGATTTTTAAGAGTTTACATCAATTATAAAGAGATCTGATAATCTGGTGACCCTTGACTGGGAAGCAACACCAACAGTAAGTCAAGAAAAATGCTGTCAGTCACAAAGGAGAGCTACAAGTAGAGCAGCAGGGGGTGAAGGTGATCAGTATATAAACATACACACAAATAGAAAGAGGAAAATTGAGAGTTCTTGAGGAAAAAAAAAATCACTCTAGAAAAGGTCAGTTTTCCTGTTTGACAGAAGAGGTGACAGAACCATACGGAGGAGGTACTTTGTGAGATGGTTAAAAAGATTTAAAATCTGGAAGGCTGTGTGATTAGTTCAGACAGGCTAAAAAATGGTGCATTTTCCCATGTGGTCAAATCATGAAGCAATGGTTATTGATTGGTTAGCTGAAAAGGAATTCTGGAAAGTTGCACCATTTCAACTGTTGAGTTGCGAGGGAGTGAAGGTGCATACAAATATGTCTTGCTAATGATAATTGTATCCATGGAGCTCAGAGACGAAAACTGTTGATAAACTCCTAATCTATCCTCTAAGAGTAAAGAGCAGCATTCTGGAACTGTGTAGTAATGCAGTGGCACAGTTGCGCAGGGAGTAATGAGAGTTGCAGTTGGCTAAGAAGCATCTTTGTTGAATCGATTATTTAAAATGAGATTTGACTTGATTAAAATACCGTCTGTTTGTTAATTCATTTATAATTTATGGTGGCTGATCTGTGTTAAAAAAGTAGAATCTTGTTTTAATTTCTTCATTTGACAGAAATTCAGTAAATTTGCTAATTTTGGATTATGCTTCCATGCAGGGATTGTAATGATGGTGGTGGACTGTTATACAATTAAGAGGAAGTTTCTTGAACGTTCCCATCCTCAATTAACACAGGACCCAGCACCTGAATGCAGAAGATAAGGCTGAAGCATTTGCAACCATCTTCAGATGGAAGTGTAGATAGGTGATCTATTGGTTTTCTCCTGGAAGCCCCAACCATCACTAATGCAACATGTAAGCCCATTGGATTCATTTAATGACATATCAGGAAATGGCTGTGCACATTGGATATAGCAAAAGTATACAGCTTGGGTTTTCTCAGGCAGCTGCATGGGGTAGGCAGACATCATTGTCTGCAGACTCTGCAAATTAGCTGTTCTCCTACTGATGCCAGCTGATTGGAGGGCACAAAGGGGCATGATTCAAATGTGATTGTGCCCCGTAGCCTAGATACTTCAGCTATAGTAACCCATCAACACCATCATTCTATGCAAACAAAAGCATAAGTACAAAGGGAGCTTAATAAAGAAGCTCTTTATACATGACTTTCGTTTGTGACTCAAACAAAACAAATAGGTTTTCAAACGTAGACATAAATATTATAGCATATTTGAAATAAAGAAGCAGAGAGAAGGAAGAGAAAACAGACTAATTAAATGTATTTTGGCAATGGGGTTAAGAGCAGTTTATGTTATCACTTGAGACATTTAGAGCCCTGTAAATTATAATACTAAACCTAGTCCTTTGTACATACCAGCTGATCCAAGTTGGAATTGTACATCAACAAATAGCTCATTTAATTCTACTGAAATGTTGTGATTTCTCTGTCAGATCAGTCCAAAGCCATGCACTTGAAAACTAATGTAATTCTGCATCTAAAGATAGCTTTTAAAATAAATTATTTGAATCAAACACAATATACATCGACAACATGAATTAAAACATTGCCAACCGCAAACTTTACGTTGAACAAATTTTCTCTCTATCTGAATGTTTAAATCCAATGGTGGATATAAGTACCTCATCAGCTATTTACAGAATCTCAAAATTGTTACAGCACAGAAGACTAGTTGATCCATCATGTCTGCACCAGCTCTCTGAAAGAACAATTCCCTTATTGCCATTCTCCTGCCTTCTCCCTCTATCTGGGAACATTCTTCCTTATCAGATAACAGTTCTATGCTCTTCTGAATGAACCTAGCTTCACCACATTCTCAGGTAGTGCATTCCAGCCAGTAACTATTTGCTAAATGAAAAAGCTTTCTCTTATTGCTTTTGCCAATGACCTTAAATCTGTGCCCTCATCATTGATCTTTTCACGAGTGGGAACAGTTGCCCCTATCTACTCCAGCTAGATCCCTCATAATTTTGAGTACCTCTTATCAAGTCTCCTCTCAGCCACTTTTCTCCCAGGAAAACAATCCTAACTTCCCCAATCTATTTCCATAACTGAAATTTCTCATTTCAGGAAACATTCTTTTCCTCTCTGCAATGCCTTGATATCTTTCCTAATGTGCAGCACCCAGAATCCCAGATCTAATCATGCAAGTTGCTTTGTGAGATTTTATTTAAAACATACCGGTCAACTCATTAATTTTCTTGAGAAGCTGCTGGATATCATCCTCTACTTGCTTGATTTGTCTGGAATATGTACTCTGACCCTACAAAACATGAAAAATGGACGCAAGATGGTCATGGTTCTTTAACAAAATCAGGCACTGAACTACCATTAACCAGATATTAATAAAACCACTCATTTTGGTCAATTAAATCTGATGCTTTGGTATGCAATGCCTTAGTTTTATTTAGAAAATTAAACAATAAATTAACTTTTCTAATGATTTTTGGAGTCTACATTATGGAAGAAAGACAAATCATCCTCAGTAAAACGTCCTTTTGCTTTGTAAGTTTTTCTTTGTTCATTCAATCATTATCACACATAAACCAATTTCTCCAGTTTTACTGTGTAAATACACAAGTCTGAATAACTCAATGTGTTAATGCACAGTTATGTGCTACAATTGAGAATATGCAGTCTAGCTGGAATATACATTATCACCTGTACAAATCATCAAGATCACATTATTGTTAAATATTTTAAGTCAAAAAACAATCCAGGTCATCTTGTTTACCTCACTTATTCCATACAATCTCAATGGAAACAGCTCTAAGAAATGAGAAACCAATGCTAACTGTTTTTCTTACTTTTTCACATGGCTGGAGAAACAGTTACAGTTTGATGTTGAGTTTATAATCCATTCAATGGCTTCTGCTGACTCAGTGTGAATGTCTGTGATGCCACTAGGAATGGATTTCTCAGGGCAGAAGTTCAGCATATGGGCAACAGTCTGACCTGGATGGATACAGTAACTTGTATCCATCCATTGAGCTGTTCATCATGCAACACCTGTGCAGCAATTGGCCCCATATTTCCTCAAGTTGTTGAGGGCTGTCCAGATTTTCTGTGGAAGATTGAAACCTGGTACTTCATCCAGGTTGCATTGCTGATGTTTGCAGTCAACCATGTGTGCCATCAAGAGATGGACCAGTTGCGTACTAGTAAAGACTACAGTACTTTAGACAAGTGAATGGATTGGTTTTGTTTATGAGATGCTGTGACGATGGGTGGGCTCAGTTAGCTGTCAGCTGGTGGTGCTTTTTGTGAAGGATGCTTTCCCTATGGACAATAGGAGAACACAGGAAGTTACCTGAGCAGTGTCCCAGAATTAGTCATCATGACATCCTGGAGGTGGATATCTACCACATTTGTGCTGCACCTCCTGGGCTAGATTGAGGAACAGCAAATTGCTGAGCAAGTAAAACAGTACCGTGTGTTAACCCAAGGCGCAGCTACTAGTTTCAGTATGAAATTCACTCACGTCTTGATCTTGGCTCAAGTGTTCTGGAGATCTTGCCAGTAGATCAATGTAGGGAGACAGACAGCAACCTTTACGAGACCTTCCAGTTAAAGTATGCTTTTCAACTTGAAAACCCACTGACAAAAGGCAACCATACCTGATCACCAGGATACTGGCCCAAGCAAGTAAAAACCCATCCCAGTTGGTGAGCTCATTTCTTTCCTAATGGAGGTTGATTTTCAAAGGGATGAGCAGAAAAGCAGGATTCTCAAAGAAGGGAGAAAAAAAAACTTATTCACTGCAACCACTTCACTCCACTTTGGCCAATCATTTAAATGTGACTTTTGTTTTGTTTGAGAATTTATTGCTGTGCCCATTCCTCCTAAGTCATTCACTCCTTGCTATCTACGTTCCAGCTCCAAATCCAACGTGATCTGCCTGAACATCACCCAAATTGCCAAGTTTCAGTGCAAGTTATTTATTTTTGTGGTATCACAGTCAAACCAAATCATATCCCCACTCAATGTTCTATATATAATAGAGTATCTGAAGGGGCTTCTGGATAGCAATCACAGTGGGGAGATCCCAGTTGGTAATCATTCCCTTATTTAACACAGGCAATATATCAGCTGCATGAATTCAATCACAATTTGGTTTGGATCACAGGACAAAATGTGAGACTTTATTATTTTTCTTTATGGTTCACCAGCTAACTGTAAATCTTCTGATTCATCAGGATGGGCGGCGCAGTGGTTAGCACTGCTGCCTCACAGCTCCAGAGACATAGGTTTGATTGCTGGCTTGCGTCACTGTCTGTGTGGAGTTTGCACGTTCTCCCCTTGTCTGCGTGGGTTTCCTCGCACAGTCCAAAGTCCAAAGGGTTAGGTGTATTGGTCATGCTAAATTGCCCCTTAGTGTCCCCAGATGTGTAGGTTAGAGGGATTATTGAGGTAAATAACGTAGGGTAACAGGGATGGGGCCTGGGTGGGATTGTTGTCGGTGCAGACTTGATGGGCTGAATGGCTTTCTTCTGCACTGTAGGGATTCTATGAAAGCTAGTAGCAAGCAGGACTCATTTTAATCAAAAGAACTAAATCATAAACACAATGCACACAGCAACAAATCACACATCCACATCAAAATGATTTTTAAAAATTACACTAATGTATAAATGGCAATTGAATAGATCAGGATACTTACATAGGTCTTCAGGAGGGCAATATCCCCTTCATCTAATGCTGCAAATCAAAGGTAAGTATTATCAGAAACTATTGTAACCAGAAATAACTAGAATAACTCAGATAAAAAGTAATGTATTTGATGATTGCACTGAAATCTATAATCAGAAATAAAACTCCAGCAAAGTATGTCATCAGTTTAAAATAAAAGCTTACATATTTAGGAAGTTGTTACTCAAGCTTAGTGAGGGCTTTGGGAGAGTCGGAGATATAGATTTAGTCCAAGGTTGGTGCAGCATGGGTGGAGAGGAGATTTAGCTCGGTGGGCAAAGAAAAAAGAGAAGCAGCAGCAGCTGAACAGATGATCTCAACTTTAATGAGAAATGACACATCTACCTCTGTTCTTATACATCAAAAGGAAATTAGCCATATTCACAAGGAATATTAGGCTACTTGCTCTGTCAGGGAGTGACAACTGGTTAAGTATCTTGATGGCATCACCCTGTATCAAGCATGGGGCAAGGAGGAGGCTTTCCTGGACTACACAGCTGGTATGGGGATTGAACCCACACTATTGACGTCATTCTGCGTCACACTCTAGCTATCTAACCTAACCAGTCTTCACTTACTCCAAAGTTTTAGCATGCATCAGTTGACAGAACATTCAGGTTTGGTCAGCACACTGAGAGCAACTAGGACCTGACACTGTATTTTATAAAATATATACAAATACGTTCAGATATTTCTAAAATGTTAAAACTGAACAAAGATCTTTGAAATGGCAGAACCTATGTCTGTCTTTGTCCTCTGAACCAAAGAAGCCACTTGGAAGTTTTGAGATGGTGAAAGTCATCTGGCCTCAAAATGTTAGCTCTGTTCTCTCTCCACAGATGCTGTCAGATCAGCTGCGATTTTCCAGCATTTTTGGATATTGGATTGCTGAACTGAAAAATTCAGTCTGAGGTTTAATATCTGAATAGCCAGCAGCACTGGATAAACTCTGACCCAGGTTAGACAACTGGCCTCATCTATCCTGTTTTGACTGCAAGTTCTATATCATCGCTTACAAGACTGATTCATCTCTATGTGCCTCTCATCTTCTGAAGTCCACACCAGCGAAAAGCGAATTCTTCAACATCGGTTTTCAGTTACTGATCCCCATGAAGGAATATTGGATATTGATTCTGAACTCTGGAACTCACATGATTTTCTCTGTGATCTTTGTACCGTGAAACCTTCTTCTCTCTACCCCTCTCTTTGTCTGAATGTGCAGGCAACGTTCTGATCCTCTTTAAGATTGAGTGTGTGCAAATAAGCTAACCCTTTGAGTTCATCTATCTTGAGTCTGCTGTGGGGTTATTCATAGAAAATTGGATCACACCAAAACCAAGGGGTTGGGAAAATACACCATCTCTTACAAAGAGGGAATCAAATCAAAACACCTCCTTATTTACGAACGGGTGGTGAGAGGAAAATTAGTTCTCCTCCTATTTGTAACACATCGGGATCAGAAACAAAAGCAAGTTTGATTACAACTGGAAATGATGAATTATGAGCCAAGATTAGAAAGAAAAAACATTGGCATTTATGGAACACCACAATTTGACTAAGTAGTTTGCATGTGCATTTGCTTCATGAACTAAATGCTTTAGATTGCCTTGTATGAAATAATGATATAATAATTGGCCTCTGTTTCCCAATTCCCTGACAATTCAAAAGGTAAACACAGTAAGAAGTCTCACAACACCAGGTTTTAAGTTCAACCAGTTTATTTGACAGTAATCCCACAAGCTTTTGGAAACAGTGTTCCTTCATCAGGTGTGTGGAAGGTTCTGATCAGAGAAAGGCACACAAAGACACACACAGTTTACAGAATATTGATTAAAATGCAAGTCTTTGCAGCTAACCTGCTATTCAAGTCTTAAAGATGCAAACAATGTGAGTGGAGATAGCATTAGCATAGGTTAAACAGATGAAAAGGTAAACATTGAGATCTGGTCTGTGCCTTCTACCGTTGAAGAGTTAAATGTACATAACAGTGGATGTAAGTGTCACTGAAGTTATTTATATAATTTATCCAAAACACAGTGATCCTGGAAGACTCAATCTGGCTACTTCCACCCATCCAATAAGAACTTTAATAGGTGGGAGGGTTTCACCATCAAAGATGGCCACCTTCTTTGCTTTTCACATCAGGACTTTCAAGGACTCATTCCTCAATAAAACAACAATCCTCCCAACTATTAGACTCAGCCAAAGTAATGCCAGAAATACGGAACTTATTGATGACAACCCACTTAAAACTGAGACATATGGAGGAAGTTGAAAACTAAAGTCCCAATCAAACAGAATGAAAGCCTGACATCATATGCATGTTTCTCATGCACAGGGATCAAGTTGAAATCAGTGGAAATTTGGGGAAGCAAGATCTGTCCTCCCCACTGTACTGTTAGAAAATGTAGCCTCAATTTTGCTGCTCTTGCAAGGTTAGGGCTCAGAGGCATGAGCATTGCCCTGGAATGGTAGAAAAAAATTCAGACCAACATTTGCTGCAAATCTCAGGAGCAGCAGTTTCTAACTGTAGGGCAAATGTTAGTATGGAACTGCTAATATAGAATACAAAAGTTACAGTTAAAAGGGAACCAGAATTTTGTTCTGGCTAATTCTAAACATTTCTGAGACTCAGTAATATAAGTATCTTACTCCTGAAATGCAAAGCACCATACAAGTGCAATAAAAATGCAAGTTCTTTCTTCGAGATCATCAAAAGTTTTTTTCCCAATGAAGTGTACCTTATGTTGTTCACTTCCTATCTCAGGCATTCCGCAAAACTAACAAGGAGTGGGAATGATAGTTTTAAATATTTTAAAAATAAAAAAAAATCAAAATGCAGTATTTTTGCATACATTACAAAATATCAATAGGCAATAATCTATTCAAAAAGCCCTCCCTCCTAACAGACATACAAAACAGTTTTATCAGTATTGCTGTTTCTCCCAGTTCTGATTCTGGCAACTCCATCATCCTTCCCATTACTGTATGTGCTCCCCTACCCTGCCTCCACCCATGCACCCGGCCCACCTGAAGCCACCAATTCATAGAGCTCAGTGGCTTCCCCTTCACCCCACAATATTTCAATTTTAATTTATAACAGTACACACCCATGTTCATACACTGGTAAAAACCATAAATCCATTCACAGATCTCAAATGCAGCAGAATCTTCACATTTTCTCCCAAGCTTCCATACATTAACTACACCTATTAATACTCGTCTATCAGAAGGTCACTTAGGAACAAAATATGCTAAATGTCCCTAACTTGTAGGCAACGGGGCAAAGGAGCGAGTGGCAGCAAGCGTTCTTGCTAATTCTGTTATCACATGGCTTCAAACAGTAGATATTGAATGGCAATTCTGGCTGATTACCTTTTTGCTGTTTGACTGGGGATCAAACCTGATCTCTGGTCTGTATAAGGTAAACACAGTAAGAAGTCTCACAACACCAGGTTAAAGTCCAACAGGTTTATTTGATAGCAAAAGTCACTAGCTTTCGGAGCATTGCTCCTTCATCAGGTAAGTTAAGTTTTGTACGAGGTAAAATACTGTATAAAGTAAAACTGTATAAGGTAAGCAGTTACCCGCTAAACTGATACATCTTTGTTGTGTTCCAACTTTGTCAATGCAAATTAACTCTCAAAAGTCTATATTTTATTGTACTCGAAATCCAAACTCATTTTGAAATGATCTCCTGAGGGAATCCAAAAGTCTAAAAAACGAACATGTTCAGAACCACTAAATCTATTAATTACAAGTACATATCTGCAACTAAGCTGTGTAAAGGTGGTAACACAGTGTTTGAGATTTATTAGATTTTGGAACCATTTCTTTAAAGTTGGGGTTAATGAAGGGAATCACATACACAGTTATGCAGCTTGGGCAGTTTGATTATTAGAGATCCTAGGAAGACTTAGATTGTTTTATTGAGAAGAAAGTGCAAGGTATTTACATTTGGAAACAATGGTTTCAGTCCTTGAGTTTACATGAGTAGACCACGTTTTCCAAAGTCCCAGAAAGATGCTGCAAACAGCTGTGTTGTAAAATGTCTATTTATTTCTAAGCTGAAAGGGATTTGGGATCCACGGTAGTTAATTAGCATTTCTACTTAGATGCAAGGTTAATATGTTTCACATTGTCACGGGGAAGAGAAAGACACTTTTTGGGATCAGTTTATAGGCTTCCCTACAAAATCAATGGATTTCAAAAAAATGAAATCAAACAGAACAGAGTTGTGTGTGGTGAACAGAGAGAAGCGGTTGTTTGACTTTGTGAGCTAACCGCAGCTGCATTGACGTGGGATGAAAACGGTCTCTAGTCGAAAAGACACATTGTGCAACTTTCTACGGATTCCAGGACATTTGTTCTGGCAAGAATATGGGTAAGAAGAATCATTGAACAGGTTTAACAGCTGGTGGTGAATTTAAGAAGCTCTGAAAACCAATTAGAATTAAAATCCCTTTAGTGCAGGAGGCCATTCGGCCCATTGAGCCTGCACAGCCACAATCCCAAACAGACCCTATCCCCATAACCCTACATATTTACCCTGCTGGTCCCCCTGACACTAAGGGGCAATTTAGCATGGCCAATCCATCTCATCTGAACATATTTGGAGTGGGTGAGGAAACCGGAGCACCCGGAGACACACAGACACAAGGAGAACAAGCAATCTCCACACAGACAGACAGTAACCCAAGGCCGGAATTGAACCTGGGTCTCTGGCGCTGTGAGGTAGCAGTGCTAACCACTGTGCCACCCATAACCAAAGAACACCTGGAGATGGTCAAAGTTACTATTCACTTAAACAAAGATACAGAAACTTACAGCAGCCGAAAACAACCAGACTTTTTGCTGTAAGGAGTGTCATTTTGTGGAATATGATAAGTGTAAAATGGGAATGTTCTTCTGTGCTGTATCAAAATAGGTTGTCCAGAAAAAGAAACACTTTCAATTATCTGTTATTGTAAAATATTTAAAAAATGAACTCTTGACGTGTCATTCTTCCAGCCATTATCTGGATGTTCAAACTTCTTTTCAAAAATTTTCGGTCCCCCCGGAGATTTTAACAATAGGAATTTGTGACCATTAGGACATTTTACATTATGTATGAACAGTAGTGAAGCTACCACTTAAATAAAAGGACAGAATGAACGAGTTTGCATTTATACTCCACGGTTCACGACCCCAAGAGATGACAAGGATATCACAGGAAACTGGGATATTTTGGGATTGTAGTCACTGGTGTAAAACGGGAAAATGCGGCTGCAAATTTGGACACAGCAAGATCCCACAAACAGAAATGGATTAGAAGATCAGGTTTTGGATGAGGGGTAAACGATGCCCGAAGATTTATCCTCGTATCTTTCGAATGAAATCAGTAAGATTAGGCCAAAGCCGCCTCACACACAGGGCCTTTGGTGCTCAGACTCACCCAGCTCCACCCCCACGACTTCGGGGTCATCACCGGTTTAAATTGTCACTCACCTCGGATCGGTTTATCTTCCTCCTTGGTTTCTTCCTTAGCTTTGCGCTGATCGGTTCCCAGGTAATCCGGCATAGTAACAACAGCCGCCACTCGAGAGCCGCGGCGTTACACAGCACTTCACAAGGCCCAGCCCCCAGAATGCACCTCAGCGGAAACCACATGACAAAATCCGGTCCATGACAATTTGGTCCTGGCGTCGCCATCTTTCTGACTGGCAAAGCACATACAGGAACATCATAGTTCCAATCAGAGGACAGACAGGGGCGACACTAGTCAGCAAAGCATTTTATTGCGTTGCAAGTGGAACATTTAGTTTTTAAAAAAGCTGTTGTTTCTTCCAAGCGGATAGTCAATTTGTATAATATGAATAAGAGTCTTACCCTTTCAATCTTAGCCCACTCTATCTCATTTTGGCCTCTGACTGCCCTGGTTTCTCTGCAGACCCACAAATCCATGCTTGTTTCTCCTCCCCTCCCCTCCCCTTGCATGCAGTCTTATCATGTCACCATCTAAACATATCAACCTCCATATCATGCAGCCCATCCAGCTCAACCACTTTCTGCTTGGCTTGGGAACTATGCATTCGCTAAATAAATAAACAACTTTTCTCGACAGCTCCATAACCTCTGCATTATCAGTTTGCTTTGTCCAAGTCGAGCCCATTTTGGATGAACCGCAAATTCATCCAGTTAAACACTGGGAACATCAAAGCTATCTTCTTTGATCATGCCACAAATGCCTGATTCTTGGCTCCAATTATGTTCTACCATCTGGTCAAAATCCTATGGCCACAGAAATGCTGTTGAACCAATATTCTCTGACAAAGATGGCCTACTTTCATACCTCTGGTCCATCAGTTCATCTGCCACTGAAACCCTCATTCATTACCTAGTTACCTGATCTAGGCTCGATTATTCCAATAATCTCTTGGCTGGCCTCCCACTTTCAGCTAACTGCTACCCACATTGGAACCTACTTCCGCCCTTAGATAACTCTATTCCTCGAATATATTGAGGAGAAAATCTCAGCAGGTAAGCTCAATCGCCTTTGCCCAGTACTTGCCAAGTGTGTTTTTAACCATTAAAAACTTTGGGATTCCCTCCCTAACCACATCTCTCTCTCTTTCTTTGGCCATTCAATAATTCCTTCTTTAGTTGGGTGCCTATTTGTATCCGTGAAGCATCTGAACGTGGTTATTCTGCATATATATATGCAAGTTAGTACTATGGCTGCATTTATAAGAATTACTGCAATTCAGTCAATCCTTGTAGCCTGATGTGGAGATGCCAGCGTTGGACTGGGGTAAATAAAGAAGTCTCACAACACCAGGTTAAAGTCCGACAGGTTTATTTGGTAGGAAATACCACTAGCTTTTGGGGCTCTGCCCTTCGTCAGGTGAATGGAAAGTTCTGATCACAAGCAGGGGATGTAAAGACACAACACTCAGTTTACAGAATACTGATTAGAATGCGAGTCTTTGCAGCTAATCAAGTCTTAAAGCTGCAAATAATGAGTGGAGATAGCATTAAGCATAGGTTAAAGAGATGTTACTGTCTCCAGACAGGATAGTGAGATTTTGCAAGCCCCCCAAGTCACGGGAGTTACAAATAGTGTGACATGAACCCAAGATCCTTGTCGCATCCAGGAGTCGGGTTGTTCTGTGGAATGTTTCTTTGAAGATCTGCGCAGTCGGCCGGACTGGTTTAGTGTGTTGTACACGGAGGACCCGGAAGTGTTAGTGTGAGGGCAGCCGGCCGGTTGTTGCGTCCATGCGGAGCCGGTGGCGGCTGTCTGCTTCAGAGCGGAGTTGGAGCTGGGGGAAGAAGGAGGCTGGCAGCCTGTTTCATGGTCCCGTGGACGGAGCTTGTGTGACCGGTGAGCGAGTGGCTTAATGATGCTGTGCGAGGCTCCGGAGGGCCTTTCCACCGCCGTCTTTAAAAGCCTGCCAGGTAAGAGTTTGTGGCGAGGGGCGGGCGCGAATGCAAGCAGGGGGGGAGAGGTGCCTCTGTCCACCCTGGGCCCCGGGACCAAAAGATCAAAGTAAAGCAAGAGTCAGACTGGCAGTGTACTCTCCTGTCCTTGAACACAGCTGAAACTGGCCTGATTCACAGAGACTTTGTCCATATTCGACCAAGTGATTGAATGACCAAGTTGTAAAGCGGTTTCTCCACTTTCAGAAGGCATTTCCAAGACTGTATTGGAGTTCGCGACATTTAGAGTATTTGTTGATCTTGATGAGGATGGAAGTGAAAACTCCAAAGACGCCGGTGGTGACCTGTAATATACTGTGCCCATTGAATTTCACAGTAACTTAATTGCAGTGCCAATGTAAGCCTTACTTGTGACTAATAATCTTTAAATTTTGAAGGCGCTTCATGCTTTTGTTAAATTTTCCAGTAGCAAAGGATAGTTAAATGAAGCAAAATATTGATGTTTTCGAATTATTTCAGGAGAAACTAAACCTGTGTTTCAAATGTTAAGAACTTGAGGAACAAATTTAATAGATGTAAGTTATTAAGTTGAGCATATCCACTTTACTAAATCCATTTTGTGACATTTCAGTTATGCTAGAATTTTCCATTTGTGTGACTATCATTATTCCAATCGATGTGGAATACTGGAACTCAGTTTTAAATTGAGAAAATCACAAAGTTCCAAGGCCCCTAGTGGAGGAAATCATCATAGTTGAAAAGTGTAAGAAGGAGGAGGAAATAGATTAGGCGATGCCATGCTTGAATATAAAACCTAGAGATTATGGGAGGAAAGAAAGAGAAAAGTTCTGGAGTCTTTGGAAAAGAATGATTTAATGTGGGAGGCTGTACAATCAGTCTAGGTTTCAATGCTGAGGAGGCAGAGAAGCATGTGAGGTAGCATATTTGGTACTTCAGTGGATGAGACCATGTTCAGAGCATTGCTGACCACAGTAGTGTTGATAAAGTAGAAAATGGTTGCAACGATATGTTGAACACTATAGATGGGAGAAGGATTACCAGATGGCCAGTATTTCTTTGCATTCTTTCCAAAAGTGCAATGGGAGAACTGGAAGAGTTAATATATGGGACAACTATTGAATTCTTGGACTGACATGAGTTTTATGCTAATTTGACGTGACAGGAAAGTGTTCTTTTGTGGCAGTACTGATTTGATATGGAGGGAAATGGTGCTTTCGTGACCAAAACCTATCAGTACTCAGTTTCTCTGAAAAAGCTTTAGAAAGGGAACCAATGTAAGTGTCCCCTTTGTGGTCAGAAAAGTTCGACCAATAATTGTAATGGATAAAAAAAGACTTGTGGGTGGAGCTACTAACTGAATTGGAAAGACCAAAGCCAATGTTTTGTTGTAAAGTTTGCTGAGACTTCACCTCAACTCTGCTGCTTATTCAGGTTCAAACAGACTTTGTGAAACCTTGGAATCCTGCAGAGCTGAATTTCAAAACCAACATCCTTAACCCTACCACCACTGCTTGCTACGACACTTACAATATTATTCAATTCATCTTCAAGCTCGGTCTCTGTCCTTAAAAGCATCTATACTTTGGTAACCTCCAAACTTGATTTTGGTAGTGTCGGTATCTATTAATCTGCGCTCTTTGTAAATGCTAATTTGGCAAAAGCAGATGAAAAATGTAGGTGGTGAAATGGGAAAAGGTGTGATCAGGGTGGTGGAGGAAGCAAGTACAGGGTGGTGGAGGAAGCAAGTACAGGGTGGTGGAGGAAGCAAGTACAGGGTGGTGGAGGAAGCAAGTACAGGGTGGTGGAGGAAGCAAGTACAGGGTGGTGGAGGAAGCAAGTACAGGGTGGTGGAGGAAGCAAGTACAGGGTGGTGGAGGAAGCAAGTACAGGGTGGTGGAGGAAGCAAGTACAGGGTGGTGGAGGAAGCAAGTACAGGGTGGTGGAGGAAGCAAGTACAGGGTGGTGGAGGAAGCAAGTACAGGGTGGTGGAGGAAGCAAGTACAGGGTGGTGGAGGAAGCAAGTACAGGGTGGTGGAGGAAGCAAGTACAGGGTGGTGGAGGAAGCAAGTACAGGGTGGTGGAGGAAGCAAGTACAGGGTGGTGGAGGAAGCAAGTACAGGGTGGTGGAGGAAGCAAGTACAGGGTGGTGGAGGAAGCAAGTACAGGGTGGTGGAGGAAGCAAGTACAGGGTGGTGGAGGAAGCAAGTACAGGGTGGTGGAGGAAGCAAGTACAGGGTGGTGGAGGAAGCAAGTACAGGGTGGTGGAGGAAGCAAGTACAGGGTGGTGGAGGAAGCAAGTACAGGGTGGTGGAGGAAGCAAGTACAGGGTGGTGGAGGAAGCAAGTACAGGGTGGTGGAGGAAGCAAGTACAGGGTGGTGGAGGAAGCAAGTACAGGGTGGTGGAGGAAGCAAGTACAGGGTGGTGGAGGAAGCAAGTACAGGGTGGTGGAGGAAGCAAGTACAGGGTGGTGGAGGAAGCAAGTACAGGGTGGTGGAGGAAGCAAGTACAGGGTGGTGGAGGAAGCAAGTACAGGGTGGTGGAGGAAGCAAGTACAGGGTGGTGGAGGAAGCAAGTACAGGGTGGTGGAGGAAGCAAGTACAGGGTGGTGGAGGAAGCAAGTACAGGGTGGTGGAGGAAGCAAGTACAGGGTGGTGGAGGAAGCAAGTACAGGGTGGTGGAGGAAGCAAGTACAGGGTGGTGGAGGAAGCAAGTACAGGGTGGTGGAGGAAGCAAGTACAGGGTGGTGGAGGAAGCAAGTACAGGGTGGTGGAGGAAGCAAGTACAGGGTGGTGGAGGAAGCAAGTACAGGGTGGTGGAGGAAGCAAGTACAGGGTGGTGGAGGAAGCAAGTACAGGGTGGTGGAGGAAGCAAGTACAGGGTGGTGGAGGAAGCAAGTACAGGGTGGTGGAGGAAGCAAGTACAGGGTGGTGGAGGAAGCAAGTACAGGGTGGTGGAGGAAGCAAGTACAGGGTGGTGGAGGAAGCAAGTACAGGGTGGTGGAGGAAGCAAGTACAGGGTGGTGGAGGAAGCAAGTACAGGGTGGTGGAGGAAGCAAGTACAGGGTGGTGGAGGAAGCAAGTACAGGGTGGTGGAGGAAGCAAGTACAGGGTGGTGGAGGAGACAGATGTGAAGGTTTGCAGTAGAGCAGAAGAGGAGTTGATGGGGATAGAAGCCGAGGCTTAAAATTAATTCAGATTAACTAAATTTACCTAATTATCTTGTGATCTTTGCAACTTATTTCTTTGAATAATGTTATAGATAGGTTAATTGAGAATGTTCACAATGAAAAAATGTGAAGATTTGCAGTGTTTTTTTTTGCATTAAAAACTGAGCAATATATGCTGCACATTTGACTTTAACAATAACAATCTGACGAGACAATAATTATTACTGATCCTATGAATTACCATTGAGAGTATAAAAGACTGGAGGATCAGTGAACAGGGACTGAGCTAATTAAAATGCAGTGACCTAATTAACCACACTTCTTTGGTTCCCTTGCTGAGCTGTGTAGTAAATAGCGTACCTAATAGAAATATATTAAAAATAGTCTGCACAAGGTGAAAGACACACTGCATCTATTTAAGAGGTTCATAAAATACTTTTCCAATAAGGCTACCATTGGAATATGGCAATTGCTTCCTACAATGGCATATTCCTCCCAAGAGTTTTAATAACTTTTACTAAAAATGTCAGTTATATCTTGTAGGTTATATTTTAATTACTGGTAATATTTGAATTATTCTCCTTCAGTAAACTTCATTCCTGGATTTCTTTCTAAAGTATACAAAATTTCAAGCTCTTCGATTCATAGTACTTGGATTTAATATTTATCACCAATGTGAAAGAGCTTTATATAGTGGTCCACTCGCATGGACGTGGAATGGCCTGCATTTTGTGGTCAGCGGCAATGTGTTGATGCTCGTTGCTGACCTCAAAAAGCTGTATGCTAAAATCAGGCAATCTTTGTGGTGTGGCTTTCCTCTTTCACAATGTTAGCTTGAATCTGGCACCAAGTTAAGGAAATCTCAATCATCAGGGTAAACACCACTCATGGGGAAGTATTCTCATAGACAGCAAACAAGGAAGTTTTTTAAAAAAAACAGATTATCTTTCAGTTTTTAAGTATCATTTTAGAGAGTAAAATAAAGATTGCAACATGAATGAGATTAAGGTAGAAACCAAAATATTAAAGTTTAAAAACCATGATTTTAATGTGTTGAATTTTTTTTATCATGATGGAGAGATTTGACATTCACAGATAAGTTTTCACATCCATTGAGCTGTTCATCAATAACTATGAACTTAATATATCATTAAAAACACAGTTACAACCTGTTCAACAAGATGTAATTTTTTAAAGGGTTTTTACAATGAGATTAATGGTGAAAATGGGCAGGTTCTCATTAGTTCAGTAATTTCCAAATGATTACAGGCAATGGTTTCATCAGTGCACTGTTTGGAGAAGCATGGAAATACTGGCAGCAGCTTCTGGATTTCCATGTTTAAAAGTGTGTGTGTGTAAACTCCAGAAATTGCTGTCAATTCCCAAAGAGCAATATGATGAACACAGACAGTTTTGCTGCCATTGCCGCCCCAAAATTTGAACCAAGTTTGTCTTTTTCTGTTGCGGAAATCTAGCTGCTCCTGTAGCTTTCAGCAGGTTGTTAAACAACGCTGAGCCTACCATATCTGTGAAGTACAAAGATTCAACATCAAGCCACTGAGCTGCAAAAAAGTGAATAATAACTTACATTTGTATAGCAGTAGTTCATGATATATAGTGTTTCATAGCCAATTACTTTAGAAGCATATGTATTGTTGTAATGTCAGGAAACACAGCAAGATCTTACAAACAGCAATGAGAATGTCCAATCTAATTGCTTCAGTGGCATTGGTTAAGAACATAAGTATAAGAACATAAGAAATAGGAGCAGGAGTAGGCCATCTAGCCCTTTGAGCCTGCCCCGCCACTCAACAAGATCATGGCTGATCTGAAGTGGATCAGTTCCATTTCCCCGCTTTCTCCCCATAACCCTTAATTCCCCTGTCTGTCAGAAACCTATCTACCCGTGACTTAAATATATTTAGCGAGGTAGTTTCCACCACTTCAATGGGCAGAGAATTCCAAAGATTCACCACACTTTGAGTGAAGAAGTTCCTCCTCAACTCTGATCTAAACTGCATTCCCCCCCCCCCCCCACCCCCATCTTGAGGCTGTGTCCGCTAGTCCTGCTATCCTTTCTAAGCAGGAAGAATCTCTCTACCTCAACCCTATCCATCCCCTTCATTATCTTATACGTTTCTATAAGATCCCCCCTCAGCCTTCTAAACTCCAACGAGTACAGACCCAGTCTATTTAGTCTGTCTTCATAGGCCAACCCCCTCATCTCCAGTATCAGCCTAGTGAACCACCTCTGCACTCCCTCCAAGGCCAATATATCCTTCTGCAAGTGCAGCGACCAAAACTGCACACAGTACTCCAGCTGCGGCCTCACCAGTGCCCTGTACAGTTGCAGCAAGACCTCCCTACTTTTATATTCTATCCCCCTCGCTATAAAGGCCAACATTCCATTTGCCGCCTTGATCACCTGCTGCACCTGCAGACTGGGTTTTTGTGACTCGTGCACAAGGACCCCCAGGTCCCTCTGCACCATATCATGTTGCATCTTTTCGCCTTTTAAATAATAATCCCTCCTACTATTATTTCTGCCAAAGTGGATAACCTCACACTTGCTAACATTATACTCCATCTGCCAGGTCCTTGCCCACTCACTCAACCTATCCAGATCTCTCTGCAGACTTTCCACACCCTCCACGCAATTTGCTTTTCCACTCATCTTCATGTCATCAGCAAATTTTGTCACCCTGCACTCAGCCCCTTCCTCCTGATCATCTATATAAATGGTAAACAGTTGAGGCCCCACCGATCCCTGTGGCACTCCACTAGTCACCAACTGCCAACCAGATTAGCACTCATTGATACCAACTCTTTGCTTCCTATTAGACAGCAGTCATCTATCCATGCTAGCACCTTATCCCCAACTCCATGTACCCTAACCTTCTGTAGCAACCTTTTGGAAATCTAAAAACACTACATCCCCTGGTTCCCCTCTGTCTACCGCACTAGTCACACCTTCATAGAAATCCAATAAATTCGTCAAACATGACTTCCCCTTAACGAATCCGTGCTGCATCTGCTCGATCAAACCATTCTTTTCTAGGTGCCTCGCTATTTCTTCTTTGACGGATTCTAGCATTTTACCAACTACAGACGTTAAACTAACCGGCCTATAATTCCCTGCCTTTTGTCTGCTACCTTTTTTAAACAGCGGCGTAACATTAGCTGTTTTCCAATCTTCTGGCACTTCCCCAGAGTCCAGCGAATTTTGATAAATAATTACTAAGGCATCCACTCACCTCTGCCATTTCTTTCAGAACCGTGGGATGCATTCCATCTGGTCCTGGGGACTTGTCCACCTTCAATCCCATTAGTCTATCAAGCACTACCTCTCTAGTGATAGTAATCACATTTAGGCCCTCATCTATCTTTAATATCCGGCGAACTATTTGTGTCCTTTTCCGTGAAGACCGAGGCAAAAATCTTGTTTAAAGCCTCAGCCATTTCCTCATCGCCCACTGCTAGATCCCCCCTCTCATCCTCCAAGGGTCCAACATTCACTCTAGCCAGCCTCTTTACATACTTGTAAAAACTTTTACTGTTGTTTTTTATATTTAATTATATTATATTTATATATTTATTTTATTTATTTATGTTTATATTTATATTAAGCGATAACTTCTGGTAAGAACACCAGAAAAGCTTTCTTGTTCTTTGAATAACACAATGGGATCTTTTTACACTGGTCTGAAAGGGCGGACATTGGTATGATTAACCTCTGACAGTGCAGTACTCCGTACGTAGTACATTGAAGTGTCAGCTGAGATTATGTACTCAAATGCCTCTTGAACTCTCAATCTTCTAACGGTGACAGATGTCCTACCACCTAGCCAAGGTTGACTTCAGAAAATCTCTCAAACAGGAACTGCAAACTTAATTCTGTGGATAAAAAACAATAAATGAGTATCTCACCATTGAATAAACCATAGTTCATAGGAGCACCATCTTATTCTAACAGGAACAAAATATGTCAAACTAAGTCAATCCATTTATTGCTCAAGTGCTGAGAACCTGTGATTGAAGGTACCCGTTTTTCAATATTGTAGTTACTACCACTGAATGTTATGGGACAAGTGTTGTTGGGTTTATTACTGGTTAACTTCATTGACAATCTATCTCAGAAAATCACATGGTTATTAAGCAAAATTTAAACATTCTTGCGTTTGGGATGATGGAACTGAAAAATTGGTCAACGTGCTCTCGAGTGATTTCTGATGGAATGTTAAAAATGATTCCATTCCCCAAGCAGACTTCAATGTAGTGTACTGATGTGTTTTGTTTTTGAAATTGAAGGAAGCCTAATGACTTTTGTTGTGGACTACAAAGACTTATTCTAAAAATGCATCTTCAGTGAGCTAGGTTTCAGAATTCTGTAAAAAAAAAACTTTGAACAACAGCAGAGAATCCAGCCCAGCCCTTGCAAGGAGAAATGAAGCGGCATAATACTGTAGAGCAGCCTTAACTTCTGTACCAGTTACAGGAATGGCTGAGATGTTACAATAGTGTACTCTGATTTGGGTATGAATTCCCAGTTTTAATTATGAAAATATCTGGTGAAGGGATGTTATGGTAATGTACTTTTTCTTGGGGTAGACATTGTCTTGGATTTTGCATTCAGCTGTGAAAGAATGGCACTTGCTGTTCACTAGACTGATAGCTGCCCACACACTCTTCACGGGCTTTTGAGTGGCAACTTGTTGTCATAAGGCGTCTGATCCAGTTTGGCGCCCTTTACAGGGGACCTGTGACGTCTGTGAGCAGGGCAACCAACAACATCAGATTGAAGAATCCTCACTGAGACATGCATAGTCTAAACCAGTAAGTATAAATTGGAATATTTAATTCATTGCAACATCACACAGAAAGTAAAATAGAGTAAATGAAAGATGGGATTGAGAGATATCAGGACAAAAAGAAAACGTTAAAAATAATATATTTTTAAAAGCTCTCCAATAATTGCAATTTGAAAGAATGAGTAACACACTTGTAAAAGTTAATTTTCATTGCTAGAGAGGTCACCTGAAAGTATTTTAAGACTTATTATAAAATCAAAAATTCACTTGTTCCTGAATGCACCAGCCCTAATCTTTCCTTTTTTAATGGTTAACTCATGGGTAAGTATGGTATCTGCATACTCTTGCATGGCTTTTGATGCCAAGTCTAAGAGAGGGGTTATTGGTAAAGCTTTTGGAAGAATGGGGTATATTGGACAACATGGGCAACATCTTCTAGTCTCAAGATTGTCAGAGACTGGATGTATGACTGAAGATGCATGTCAAGACCCAATGGATGTCCAGATGCGCAGACATACATGGGAATTGCCCAGGAAGTTTATACCTCTGATGGACTTTTTCCCGAGACTCTGAGCAAACGTCTGCAACTCTGAGCCAGAATCAGAGATTATGGACACTTCCATGGTGCTTAGCTGGGTTGTTACCAAGAAATATTAGACAGATAAAAGCCTAGTCTAACACCTGGGTAACTACATAACCAACTCACCAATCATCCAACCATCCTTCCCCACCCCCCCCCCCCCCCCCCCACCCCCACCAATAACCCTGACTACTCCCAATAACCCTAACTAAACCCTGACTACCTCCAATAACCCTGACTAAACCCTAAAAAGTTAAATTTTTATTTGAGATTGGTAGAATAAGAATAGCTACATGCAGAAAGGCCTTTCAAGCAATTTATTTTCTTTATTTGCAGCTTCTGTGCTTTGTCCGGTGGAACCAGTGGGAAGGTGGTTTGAAGCACTTGTAAAGCGCCGGGCAAGAAATGTGTCAGCCTCCTTTCATGAGCTGGAAGATGAAAAAGAATCATCTTCTGAGTCAGAAGATGAAGAATTACAATTGGAGGAATATCCATTGCTGAAAACACTTGACCCAAAGGATTGGAAGGTTTGTATTTATTTATTAAACATTGTTCTAATGACAGTATTTAAAATCACTTCTGCACACGCGTGCGCATGCATGAAGCTCCCCCCAACATACAAAATCATTGTTGAGTTATGTAACTTTAAATGTAGGAGTGTTGAGCGTTTTGCTTTTCTATTCCTTTCACATTTGTTTTGAATTTCTTTACCAATTTTGATTATTTTACCTTATGGATTCAGCTAGTGTAATCCTTTGCAAATAAGAGTTTTATTAACTTCCATTACTTTACAATCTCAGGCTGTACTCCTACCTCTTCCCTGAAAATACTGTTCTTTACTGCCTCAGCTTTTTACAGTTTGACCATAACTGGGCACTATAATAAGAAATTAATAATAAATCTGGAAACAGTCAACAGGTCAGGAGGCAACTGGAGAAATAAACTACTTCTAAAGACTGCGGCACAAACTGACCGCGATGTTACCAGGGGCTTTGAGGGTTAAGTTATAAGGAGGAATTACATAAACTAGGCTTGTATTCCCTGGAATATGGATGGTTAAAAGATAGTATGATTGAAGTTTTTAAGAGTTTTGAAAGGAGCTGCTGGCGGTCAATAGAAATACTTTATCCATTATTGAGGGTGTCTAGGAAAGAGGGACATAACCTTAAAATTAGAGCAAGAGCATTCATGAAAGAAGTTGTGAACCAGTTCTTAAAGCAAAGGATAGTACAAGTGTGGTACTCTTCCACAAAGAGCTGGAGGTGCAAAAAGCTTAATGATTTAAAATGTGAGATCAATAGATTTTTCCTAGCCAAAGGTATTGAGGGAAATGGAGACGGATGGAGTCTGAACCTAGATCAGCCATGATCTTACTGAATTATAGGACAGACTGAAAGACCTCAATGGCCCAATCCTGCTCCTATCAGCTTTTATAACCAGTAGCCTGGGTAAGGATAATACATTGGCTGTTTGATCAATTATTATATCTATGTAATTTCCTAAACTGCCTTATTAACATGCCATTTACTTTTAATTATTTTTGCCATGAATGAATATCTCAATCTCGATATAGTGTATTGCATGATATTCCCAGTCTCGTCCTTCCCTATATCTCTACTTTGTAGTTATGAGTTTTCTGGATCAATTCTTTTACTTGCCCAAAATTGAGACTCCTGTTTTCAGAGGAATCATTCCATGATGCATAGCATGCACCTGTGTGGAGCACACTGGCAAGAAACAGAAGTCTCTAGCAAAGAAAATGCACAGTTTATTTAAAACTTTCAAGCTGGGTTTTTATAAATACATTACTGGAGCGACGTGTTAACGTCTAAAAAGCCTTATCCTGTGACTCCAGAGGCTACTGTAAGACCAGCCTGGGCACCACAAGCTTCTTCAACATCATTACAAGAGTACAGCAAGGCTGCATGCTCTCTCCATTTCTTTTTCTCTTGGTTATTGATTTCACCATGAGGAAGGTGATGGTGGATGCTGACTTTGGCATCCTGTGGCAACATCACTGGTTGATGTCCTTGGGATTTCACAATGACTTTGTCTTGTTGGCCAAAGAATTGCGTGTGCCCAAGATGTGATCATCTGCCTTGAGATTAGTGGCACCAAGGTTGGTCAATGCGTCAGCTTTGAGAAAACTAAGACAATGATGACTGAATGGCAACAAGGCCCTCACAGTATCATTTGGACAACAGAACGTCAAGAGGGTTGACAAATTCCCCTACCAAGGACGCAATACCTTCAGGCAGGATAGTATAGAGATTGTCCACACAAGAATTAGCAAAGCAGCATCTGTCTTCCATTGGTTGCACACGGTCTGGTGTCCAACGCCATCAACATGGTCATGAAGCTGTGACTTTCCATGTCCATAGAAGTGCCGACTACAATCTATGCCTGCGAGACATAGCAGAAAACACAAAGGTGTCATGTAAGCTGAATTTCTTTACCAACGCTGCCTATGTAAGATTCTGGGCATCACATGAAGATACAATATTATCAATGAAGAAGTGCTACAGAAAACTGGTCAGAGGTACCTGTTGGATATCGTGACAGAGAAATGACTGAGGCTGGCAGGACACTTTGCCTCCCAGGCATACACTCAGGTAGAGAGTGGATCTTGGGACCCATTTGAGACAATGCTTAATGACCTATTCCAGGTAGCTGTTGTTCCACAGGAAAGCTTTGATGTGCCCTACTTTGGTGCACAAATGGCCTTGGACTCTATTTGTAAGATTGCTAATAAGGCCAATCTTCTGGCCTGTGCAGCTGTAGGAATCTAACGTGTATTGACCCAGGAAATTAGGCTTGTGGTACGTAGTATAGATTAGATTTCTCAGCTAGCATGTCCGAGAAAGAGGGCTCATTTGACTGTTCCATTTCGAAGGTGAATTTGAGCTACAGAAAGGAAAACATTAAAGTGTATAAGAAAATTCGTGTGTGCCGCTACAGGTTTAAATATAGAGACATATTATCTGCATATCACGTTCACCGCCTCCATGTATTTATGGGCTGCCAAGACATGGGTGATGTCCCAATACACCTTATCTATGACTAGTTCTGCACAAAATGAATTGGACATATGTTTAGGTTGCTCCAACCAGTTCTGAGTGAATTCTTCACAGCCTAATTGCTGAATGTGCTGTGTCACTATATCATGGCAGCTAGAGGTACTACCACTTTTTGAATCTATTCATCAAACTCATGAAGCTAGCAACTTACACAGTTGAATTCAGCTTTAATGATGATGTATGCCCAAAGAGATGGCATTGCCAGGGGATCCCTGTGGAGCCAGCTCTCACTAACACTTTTGTTAGTTTCCATGAGAAACACATTTTCATTGGAATGACCCATAACCACCTATCCCTTGCATAATTCTGAACACGTAGCTAATATGTTTGCTATATTTGGATCTGCAGCTCCATGTAAGAATTTCCTGGTACACCTATAATGCTACAATCTGCACTCAAATTCACCTTTTGATATGGAGAGATTAAATGAGCTCCCTTTCCTCAATGGGCTAGTTGAGAAATCTATTAAAGATTTCTCAAAAATCTACCACAAGCCTACTTTTACTGGTCGATATACACATTGGGATTCCTACAGCTCCAAGTGCTAAAAGATTGGCCTTATTGACAATCACCTAAATAGGACCCGAGCCATTTACTCACCATGCACGAGTGATGCTGAAATAGGGTGCACCAAAGTTATCCTGTGGGATAATGGTTCCCCTGAACAGATCATTGCTCACTGTATATTGTGCATACTCACAAATGCGCTTAAGACTTTCAGACCTGAAAGGGGCATAAATCTACCTTGCCTTGCCCTTCAGGGTAACTTATCTTAAAAATCTGCAAGTAGTATTTTCCACTAACTGGATGCTGCTATCAAACCAAGATGATGTTCTGACTGTCACACAAGTGAGTAATATAGTGTATGAATTACAATACCAGGTATGTGGGTGTACGTCCCAATACCTGGAGGATCATATCAAACATCACGTCCCTTTGGCTGTTTGCAGTAGGCAGCTTACTGACCATGGTGCGGTGTTGGCACAGTAGTTAGCATTGCTGCCTCACAGCGCCAGAGACCTGGGTTCAGTTCCAGCGTTAGATGACTGTCTGTCTGTGTGGAGCTTGCACATTCTCCCTGTGTCCATGTGGGTTTCCTCTGGGTGCTCTGTTTTCCTTCCACAGTCCAAAGATATGCAGGTTAGGTGGATTGGCCATGCTAAATTGTCCAAAATATATAGGTTAGGGGGATTTGCAGGGTTAATACATGGGGTTACAGGGATAGAGCCTGGGTGGGATGCTCTCGGAGACTCAGTGCAGACTTGATAGGCCGAATGGCCTCCTGCACTGAAGGAGTTCTATACTTAACCAACCCCTGCTTGCAAAACTTAGAACATAATGTCAGATGTTAGGTGTGATTTCACACTTGGGCAACCCTTGCTGAGCAAGCTGAGTGTGGTAAGAATTACACATGTCCAGGCATTGCATGATTTTTGAATTAAATGGGAAGGGGTCAATGGTTCCCTGATGCATTCTCCAAGGCAATGCCTTGATCAATTGATACTTGTAATCAGTATCCTTTTCACATATAGTATAAATTTTTGCTCCTTTTGAAATTTGGCATTCTTGCATCTGTCCTGATGAATGCAAGATGAAAAGCTTCAATAGGTTGCTTTTTTTTCCAGCAATACTAAGGTTCTGTACTATGAAGCAATTACAATATGCTTTCCCATGCTTAACTGAATCTGATCCCTTCCACTGTTCGGAATAGGCTAATAATAGCACATGATTTTAAGCGTCATTAGTTCTGTAAGGTCTAATAGAATCCAAGGTCAACCAGGATCACTAAGATGAATTGAAAGTGAGGAAAGTTAATTTTCTTCAAATTAAGCTTTTAACAAATAACACTTTGTAAAGGTAGTAAATGTATTGCAATTTGGCTTTTGTTTCCTCTGTTAAGGCAATAGAAGTTGTGCTGTCAAGCACTGAAAATGCAGAATATCCTGGAGGAATACTTTCAGTATAGCACCAAAGGTAGTTAGAAGCTTAAGTTTGCTTGTAAGTCATCAGGTAAACAGGAAGCTATTAAATACTGGTAACTCAGCCTGATCTTAGTGGAATGGTTTATAGAACATAAGAACATAAGAAATAGGAGCAGGAGTAGGCCGTCCGGCCCTTCGAGCCTGCCCCGCCATTCAATAAGATCATGGCTGATCTGTCGTGGCTCAGTTCCACATTCCCGCCCTCTCCCCATAACCCTTAATCCCCTCTCTTATCAAAAACCCATCAACCCGCGTCTTAAAAATATTTAGCGAGGTAGCCTCCACCACTTCAACGGGCAGAGAATTCCAGAGATTCACCACCCTTTGAGTGAAGAAGTTCTTCCTCAACTCCGTTCTAAACCGCCCCCCCTTTATCTTGAGGCTGTGCCCCCTGGTCCTACTGTCCTTTCTGAGCGGGAAGAGTCTCTCCACCTCTATCCTATCCATCCCATTCATCATCTTATACGTCTCAATGAGATCTCTCCTCATTCTTCTAAACTCTAACGAGTACAAGCCCAGTTTATTCAGCCTCTCCTCATAGCTCAACCCCCTCAACTCCGGCATCAGCCTAGTAAACCTCCTCTGCACTCCCTCCAAGGCCAAAATATCCTTGCGTAAGTACGGCGCCCAAAACTGCACACAGTACTCCAGCTGTGGCCTCACCAGTGCCCTATACAGCCGCAGCAAGACCTCCCTACTTTTATATTCAATCCCCCTTGCTATGAAGGCCAGCATCCCATTTGCCTTCCTGACCACCTGCTGCACCTGCAAGCTGGGTTTTTGCGACTCATGCACAAGGACCCCGAGGTCCCTCTGCACCGTCGCCTGCTGCAGTTTTTCTCCACGCAAGTAATAATCCTTCCTACCATTATTCCTACCAAAGTGGACCACCTTGCACTTGCCAGCATTAAATTCCATTTGCCAGTTCCTGGCCCATTCGCCCAGCCTATCTAGATCCTTCTGCAGACTCTCCACACCCTCCGCGCAATTTGCCGTTCCACCAATCTTGGTGTCATCAGCAAATTTCGACACCATACACTCGGTTCCCTCCTCCAGATCATCTATATAAATGGTAAATAGCTGAGGCCCCAGCACCGACCCCTGAGGCACTCCACTAGTCACCAACCACCAATCCGAATAGCACCCATTGACCCCCACTCTATGCCTCCTATTTGACAACCAGTCCTCTATCCACGCTAACACCCTACCCCCAACTCCATGTCCCCTGACCTTCTGCAATAACCTCTTGTGAGGTACCTTGTCAAACGCCTTCTGAAAATCAAGAAAGACCACATCCACCGGCTCTCCTCTATCCACCGCCCTAGACACATCCTCATAGAACTCCAGTAAATTTGTCAGACACGACTTCCCTTTAACGAAACCGTGCTGCATCTGCTCTATCAAGCAATTCCCCTCAAGATGCCTCGCTATTTCCTCCTTGATGACGGATTCTAACATTTTACCTACAACAGACGTTAAACTAACCGGCCTATAATTTCCCGCATTTTGCCTGGCACCCTTCTTAAACAACGGTGTAACATTAGCCGCTTTCCAATCTTCCGGCACTTCCCCGGAATCCAGCAACGTCTGGAAAATAACCACCAAGGCATCCACTATCACCTCCGCCATTTCTTTCAGAACCCTCGGATGCATTCCATCTGGTCCTGGGGACTTGTCCACAATCAGCCCCTCCAGTCTGTCGAGCACCGCCTCTCTAGTAACAGTAATGTCATTGAGACCCTCCAGTCCTACCACCTTTCCATCGCTAACACCCGGCAAATTATTCATGTCCTCCTCCGTGAAGACCAAAACAAAAAAGTTATTCAAGACCTCAGCCATTTCCCCATCCCCTACCACTAAGTCCCCCTTCTCATCCTCTAAGGGTCCAACGTTCACCCTAGCCAGCCTCTTCCTTTTTATAATACTTATAAAAACTCTTGCTATCCTTTTTTATATTAAGCACTAGCCCAGCTTCATAGTTTATCCTACCCTTCTTTATCAATTTCTTTGTCAATCTTTGTTGACATTTAAACCTCTCCCAATCCTCTTCTCGCCCACTACTCTTAGCTACTCTAAATGCCTCCGCTTTTAACACTTTCCTTCACCTCCTTCGTTATCCATGGCTTATTACCTCTCCTCCTATGGTCCTTTTTGACCATCGGAATAAATTTCTGCTAACCACCAAGAAAGATCTCCTTAAAAATCCTCCACTGCTCCTCAGCAGACCCACCTTCCAATGCGCTCCCCCAGTCCACATTCGCCAATTCCTCTCTCATCCTACCGTACTCCCCTCTGTTCGAACAAAGGACACGCATCCGGGAACCCACTTTGTCCTCCTCCATCTGCAGTTCATCTGAGATGTATGTATCATTTCATTGTTAATTTGACAGTTGATTTTTGTACCTTTCATAGAATCAAGATCATTATGCAGTTCTGGGGCTTGCACATTTGCGATACAAAGCAACACAGAGACAAATCAAAGCTGCACGTAAGTATTTTTCTGATACAATTTGAAGGATTCATTCACTTTTGAGTCTGTTTTTCGTACACTTTTATTATTCTTGCACCTTTCTTAATATTATTTGTTCAAGGGATTTAAACTTGTCTTTATTCAGCCTTAATCTTTATACAGAGTTGGAATGTGATTGTAGAAGTGTTTTGTTGACCCTTTGATGTTGTGGGTAGATGAAAACAGATATACGTTAATTTTGATTTAACAGCATTGTTTGGAAGTGACAACCTAATTAATGCATTTTTATATTTTTGATATTAACCCAGAAATTGCTGAGACATTGATCAGTGCCTGCTATTAGACTTTCCCATGCTTGTTTAATATTGCCTATATGTTGTGCAGCAAATAACTGGGCCTGTGATATAAAAATGGTGTGGTCATCTGGGATTTATATGAGAAAAAAACCATCTCTTTAACCACTTAACTAATCAGACTGAAAATTTGTGAAATTCATAGTGCACGGTCTGAACAGAGATATGCAAATTGGGAAGAGTGAAGAAAATTATATTGAGAGAAAAGAGAACTCCGATTAATCAAAATCAAAAGGAATGAGATTCCACACTTGTAACGGTTTTCAGCGTCAGAGAGGTTGTTTGGAAGTTAATAATTAAAGGATGCTCGGACTGAAATGGACAAGCCCTAACTTTCTGCTGAGTATAATTAATATCTACCATGCAAATAGAGGAATTTCATGCTGTTCAATGCAATTGAATGATGACATAGACATCAAGTTGCTGTTTTTGTTCAGCTTTTGGCAAGGTGGTGCTTCGCAGATGGCAATCTTTGATATTTCCTGTTAAATTGAGTATTTGTCTGAAGTTGCTATGATATTGCATGCAAGTAACAGCAAGCACTTATAGCTACCTTGACAGTAATTTCTGGGCCACTGTGTTGTGTGCTTGGCCAAATTTTCTGAAGACAATTTCAAACCTTGCTTTGAAAATTTTTAGATGTAAATAAAATAATTTGTGGTTATTTGTTTTATAATATTGTACAGTGGCCCTTTGAATTCAAAGAAATTAAGCAGTTTTATTGTGTATTGATTGACCATCTGGGGTGAATGCAGTACAACATAAGTGATTTAGCAGCAATAATTTCACCACCAAGAACTATTATTGTTCGTGGGATAGAGAAACATAAACGTTTTAATTTTGTATTTGGTGGCTTCACTAGCAGTATAGCTTAAATGAATTTTAACTTGGATCAGACTTGTCAGCATTGGAGATATAGTCATAAACTCTGGAACTTTCCAGCATTGATCCTTTAAAGCTAGGACCTCAGTTATGTCACCAGCAATCATGGGCAGTTTTCAAAATTTTGTACTCGGGATCCCCATTTAAAAATTAGCAAACTTTCATAGGCCTTTGTATCCAAACTGTCAAAACAGTGTCAGCACCAAAAGGAAAACTGGTGCATTATCATTATTGCTACTTTTTAAAAATTATTCTAATCTTAGACAGCAGGAATAGGATGCTTGTAACTTTCAGTTGGACAAGAGTCTTACCATCCTCTTACAAACTCTAAGAATTTTGTAAATCTATATTAGACAATCCAATCAACCAGACTTTCAAAACATGACCACCAATTGCAAGTTAAGTACTATTTCAAATAAAACCAAATATTAGTTTCTACACACGCTTGCAAATCTGTTATGTCCTTGCTTTACCACTATTTTAAAACTCTAAAAATGTACTTGCAATTCCTTCTGGAGTTCACTTTTATATAGGAGCTATTTTTGAGTGATGCTCATAATGGCTTTTGGAGTTGAGATCTGCTACCATGCTGCTAGCTTAGGAAGTTAAGAAATGAATAGTGGCTCATAACTTCTGTACCCTCCTGAAGTCCATGGGTAAGGATTGTCTTGGAAGTTCAAACCTCTGGATATTTGTCCTGCAATCAGAACCATTTGAAAGTACAATTTAAATCTCAAACTTCATTTGGTTCCCATGGTCTTACAGTAATAGTTTCTCAAGTTAGAATGAAAACCACTTCTTAATCCTGTATAACTATAGTGCTGACTCCACCCCCAACCACTTGATACCCCTGATTGACACCCAGCCCCCACTGAGCAACTGACTGACTCGCCCTTCACTAAATGCAGTCTTCAGCAATGTTCAAATATTTGAAACAGTTTTGCTCAGAAATGATTAAACGGAAGGGAAGTAAATCAATTTTAAGCTACACGTATTTTCTTTCAGATAAAACAATGGTATTGAAACATCATCCTGATAAAAGGAAAGCAACAGGAGAGCAGATAGGTGAAGGGGACAATGATTATTTTACATGTATTACAAAAGGTAAGATTATATGTGTGGATCAGAAGTAAACAATTTGTGCAAATGTCCTTAATGTTATTGTTAAAAAGTTATCTGATGGTCAGATTTTTAAACCCTTACTTTAATGTAGAAAACTGAAATTTGTGAAAAATTTTGAATTATAATTTGACTGTAAAAGTGATGGGGGAGGGAATTAATTGTGGCTAATTTTATCTGTTGGTTGATCTTTACATGAGTTGAGATGTTCACTATTTCACTTGTTAATGGCATTTTCCTAATATTTCAGCCAACGAAATACTGTCTGATCCCTTGAAACGCCGAGCATTTGATAGTGTAGATCCTACGTTTGACAATGCAATACCTTCTAAAAGTGAGGCAAAAGAGAACTTCATTGAGGTGTTTTCTTCAGCTTTTGAACGGAATGCCAGGTGAGGGACAAATCTCCAATTACTTTACTGTGGAATATTTGAACGTATTGAAATCTCGGGAGTGACTTATTTTTCTATGAATAGATCCTTAACAAGAGGAGAACAAATTGAATTAAACCATAATAGCGCAAGCTAAATTGTGCACATCTGAAAATATAACTTTCACAAATCAAAAATCTGACCATTAAAATGTAAATGAAATCTTAGTGTAAGATAGATAGCTCACTCCATTTAGGCCATAACTGTAAGCTTCATTATAAGATGCATGAAGTATTATTGTTAAGAAGTTGAATTCTTGTTACATTGTATTAGATTGTGAGAGCTGTAGGAAGTTGCAGATTGTGTTCAGTGACATGTCTGGCCCGAGTAATCCCTTATCACAATTTCTGAAACATTTATTTATCCAATTGTCTCAAAGATTTATATTCAAAATTTTATTTGCCTTGTGATAGATACAACTGGATAGAAGTCACGTAGCGGACAATAATGTATTTCCACTTGGTAAAGCTGATAACTTTCGATTTGCATTTAGGCATTTTAAAGACTAGTTTTAATGCGAGCAATATGAATGCATTTGATAAATTTATGTTGGTTGACTCCTTTGAGACCTTGGAAGCATCTAGGAATTAAGCAAATTTACCTAAAATAGTGTGGAAAAATTATGATTTTATGATTGGCACATGAAATTACATTACATTAGAAATGTATTTGAAAGGCAATTGTTCTGGAATGCCAGTGAGAACATTGTTGGTCTTTGCACCTGTTCCACATTCACAACTTTTGTTTCTTTAGTTGCTACTGGTTGGATAAGATATTGTTTTGAATCCTACATTGCAGAACTAGCCATAAAAATTCAAAATTGGATGTAAACTTTATAACTGAATAAACAATCTATCCAGAAGGACCCTGTTTATGAACTGGCAATCTGATCTTATAGAAATGACAACTCTCTAATTTGATCACATCAGTAGATTCACTCAAACATAAACAAAATAACATGTTTCCAAAATATAACTAGGACTATAATGTTTGCTGATTAGGGTGACTGGAAGGAAAGTGTATTAATTTATTCTTTCTTACTACTGCTGAGAAAAGGCACATGTTGTCCTGGCTTTTCATCTTGCACTCAAGATAATTCACAAGAATACCGAATGTAAAGGGAACAACAATTTATACTGCATGAAAAGAGAGTGCTAACTGCTTGGCAAGTGAACTATGATTGGTAAACGCATTGCCGTGGAGAATGCACCAGTCAACTGATGACTGACAATTAACCTCCAAGCTTTGTTTAAATTCAAACCAGACAGGTTGACTCTGATTAAGGCATTGCCCTGGGAAATGAATCAGATAATGCCTGTTTTTTTTTTGTTGAATTGAAAAAGATATAATATGTGTACATGTTCTTTCTGTCTGCAAAGGACAGGATCCCGTGTATTAATATATGTAGCTTCTAACATGCATAAGTAAGCCATACTTGATAGTCATTGGTTAATTGGTCCATTCTCCATGACAGTGTCTCTAATAGAGTCCACTTATCTGTCAATCAGCATTTTTGTCTCATGCAGTATAAGTTGCTGTTCCCTTTATATTTGGTATTTTTATGAATTGTCTTGATGAGTGCAAGACACAAAGTTTTGACAATGTGCCTCCAGCAATATTCAAGTTCTATACTACCGTACTATTGTCATTCTCAGATCTATTCTTTCGGTGTGGGGTAATTTGCTCTTCACCTCTCACTTAATAAAATTAAAAACCAAGGTCTTTCTTTGGACCTATATTGATATTAAACTCACTGATATTGTTAATTTGTTTGTCCCTTTTATTTTTGAATGAAGTGTGTAAGTTGATATAATACATTGTTCAACCAGCATCTTGGTTTCAAGATTAATTTTTAATGAACGCGAGTTTTGTAAATCTGACATCTCCTGTACTTTATTTTTCAGTTTGGATCTGGCTTCTAGTTATTCAGATACAAGTTGTTTTTTGTTTTTATTCGAATTCAGAGTCTCAACAAGTTGCAACATTCTCAATCCAAGCTGACAAGACAGGGCTCTCACCTCCTCTATTGGGCCTGATCTATATGATCCAAGCTGATTGGAGTAGGTGTAGCTCCTCCTTCTAAGGCTTGATCTCATTTGTATCTTAGCCAAAAGGCCGAGATGCCGCGTTTAAAAACTGCTTCAAATGAAGCTGAAATGCAACCTAATGACTTCAACCAAGCACAGCATGTCAATACTACACTTGATCTTAGCCAAAAGGCTAATGTGGTTTAACACTGCTTCTTTGTAATATTGATATTTATTTTATGTTCATTTGTCATTTATAAGATTTGCCTTGTATTTTGCTGACACTTGATTAAGACAAATATAAATATTATTCTCAGATGGTCCAAAAAGAAACATGTTCCAAAACTGGGCAATTTGAATTCTTCCATTGAAGAAGTAGATTCTTTTTATTCATTCTGGTAAGTTTTATTTTACTTTGTAGCGTCTTGTATTTTGGACAGTTAGTGTTTTACTGTTGCAGCCTCAACTTTGCACTTGTATCTTTAAGGCAGAAAATATCCCAAGTTATTTTACAGCATTTTAGCAAAAGAAATGAGGAAGTTTTAACTCGGTGGAAGAGAGTTAATTAGGTGCAGGTTCTGGGAAGTGAGCTTGCTGCACTATCAAGAAAAGCTTCCCTTGTTTAAAGTTTATTTATTATTGTCACAACTAAGTAGATAAAAGGCATGCTGCATTTTAAGCTTGGTTATCGCTCTAGATCAGGTGGATAATTAGAACATGGGACGCTACAGCACAAACAGGCCCTTCGGCCCACAAGTTGTGCCGATCATATCCATACCTACCAGGCCTATCTATAACTTTCAATCCCATTAAATCCCATGTACTCGTCCCCAGCAAGTTCACCTCTACCACCACCGAAGGCAGCCGATTCCACTCGCTCACCACCCTCTGAGTGAAAAACTTACCCTGACATCTCCTCTGTACCTGCTCCCCAGCACCTTAAACCTGTGTCCTCTCGTAGCGACCATTTCAGCCCTGGGAAATAGCCTCCGAGAATCCACCCTATGTATACCTCTCAACATTTTATAAACCTCTGTCAGGTCGCCTCTCGATCTTTGTCTCTCCAGGGAGAAGAGACCTAGCTCTCTCAACCTATCCTCATAAGGCATGCCTCCCAATCCAGGCAACATCCTTGTATATCTCCTCTGCACCCTCTCAATGGTTTCCACATCCTTTTTGTACTGAGGCGACCAGAACTGCACACAGTACTCCAAGTGGGGTCTGACTAGGCTGCGACTGAGTGTGTGTCTCTCTCTCTCTCCCTCCCTCCCCCCTCCCTCACCACGCCACCCCCCCCCCCCCCCCCCCCCACTGGGAGTGATCCCTCCAGTGGTGTTTACAGCTGCTCCCCACTAACAGGGAACAGACACTTGACCCCATAGAACAGAACAGAGACCATTGAAACCCCCAGGGGAGTTGGGGGTAAGAGGGGTGCAAACTGGCATTGCCCACTGGGCAGGCGGGACTGGCCTGGGGAGGTCCAGGAGGTCAATCGGATGAAGCGGGGGACGCTGATCAGAAGACCAGCAATCAGGGAATGTTGTGGGGCTAGCCAGCAATCAGAAAATCCAACAATTGGGAGGGGTGGAGGGCGCACTACATATGTGGCGATCTCCACTCACAGATCAGTGCATGTGCAGTGGCCTGCTCAGCACTATGATGCAGGCCTCGGGTGGCAATAGGCTCTGTCACTACTTTCCAAAGTGAATCCTTCTGAGGCACTCTGCAGTGCTGACTATCGGAGATTCACTCTGGTAAGTACACTAACAAAAAAGGTGGGAATTACTCCCATTTCCCACACATAACTTAGATTATTTTGGGAAAACCCAGCCTAAGTAATGTTACTTCAGTTTACTTCACTCACTGCCAGGGGAGGTAGTGGAAGCAGATATGATAATGAGTTTTAAAAGAGGCATCTGGCCAAATGCACGAATAGGATGGGAATAGAGGGATATGGTCCCTGGAAGGGTAGGGGGTTTTAGTTCAGTTGGCAGTGTAGTCAGTGCAGGCTTGGGGGGCCGAAGGGCCTGTTCCTGTGCAGTAATTTTCTATGTTCTTTATTTTAAGTATTGAAAATTACTAAATGATACCCCATACTTTTTTGCTATTAATTAATAAAACATACACCTGGCATTAAAAGTACTGGACTGCGAAAAAGATCAGCTAATAAATTGTCAGGTCACATCCTATTTCAGTGCCAATATGTTAAACATTAGTATCTTAATTTTGGTATCAGGTTAGCTCAGTGATAGCACACTCACTTCTAAATCAGAAGATTATGGATTAAAGCCCCACTCCAGAAACTTGAGCACGTAATGTAGCCTAACACTTCCGAATAATATCACTAAAAACATGTTACCTATCCATTTAGCTTTGTGCTGTTTGTGGGGCACATTATTGGCTGCTTTGTGTTCCTAAATTAGAATAGTGAAGTTCTGAGGAAATCTGTGGTGTTCTGAGATCATCAAAGGCATTATATACATGGAGGTTCTTGATATCTTTCACTGTGTTGCATGTTTCATAAGATCACAGAATAATACAGCACAGAAGGATGCCAATTTTTCCTTTTGTATCTGCGCCAGCTCTTTTGAAAAGCAATGTAATTAGTACAACTGGTTCTTCCCCCATATCCCTGTAATTTGTTCCTCCCAGTATTTAGCAAATTTATTTTCTAAAGCTGCTATTGAAACTTTACACCATGCCACTAGGCAGTATATTCCAAATCCTGACCACTCATTGCATTTTTAAAAGAAAGTTTTCCTTATGTTACCTCTGATTAATTTGTCAATCTTATCACCTAAAACCTGGGACTCCTGGTTATTTCCTCTTCAGCCATTGGAAACAGTTCCTCTTCATTTATCTGAACCCTTCAGTGATATATGGTCTAAGGGGAAAAACTCCACTCAATTGTAATGAATCACTCCAGAATCATTCTCTTTCTGTGTTTTCAACAAAGTCTTCATGTTCTCTCTAGAACATGGACTAAATTCTTGATGCTTCTGAGTGATGTTTTGTAAACTGTGGCAGTCACTTGAGCAATGTGCTCACCTGGTCGTCATAAGCTGATCACACAATCACATCATTGATTTGTAGCATGACATCACGCTATTAAACAATAATCACTGGATGGCATTTTAAAGTTGCGACACAATTTGGAAGCAGATCAAATCAAAAACAACCGCGAGGAGTAAGTTTGATTCCTGATCCTTTTATAACTTGGAGTTGGTACATTTCAATGGAATGTGAAAAGCTTGAAAATGCACACAGTTTTACTGTTCCACTGACCAGTGGAATAATATTATGAAGAGGCTCAATGCATATTTAGCTTTTAGGTGTGGCACTGAAACGATCAGAGATTTATAGCAGCCTATGATGAATGATAAGGATTTGTTTAAATTTTGAATACTGCAAATCCAGTTCCCCCAAAATAGATTTTGATAATTTAAAGGGAAATAGATTGCCAAACACACTGTAATGTTTTCCTTCCTCTATGCACGTTTTCTTCACTGTAGCTATTCTTCTCATAGTGCAAGTATAGTTGAATGTTTCTGCATGTTCTGAAGCTATTATGTTTCTGTAGAGATAAAGAGCTTATGAATTTCTTTCTTTCCCCTATGAAAAAAATTATATTTTCTCCAGGTGGTGCATCAAGTGTAATTGATATTGTTGGCAGCACATTTACCTCCTTATCAGTAGGTTGTGATTTATACTCCATATATAATCTGGTTAACTCTTTATAATACTGAGCGAGTGTTGTAACGTTGAAGGTACTTGATATTTGACTCAGGCCCCTATCTGTTTGATTAGCATAAAATAAATGGTTCTGACCAATGCCCTTTCTGGGACTTTGCTGTGTGCAAATTGGCTTCTGCATTTTACAATAAACAATTGACTACACTTCGCAAAGCAATCCATTAGCTGTGAAGTGCTTTCGGTCATGCGAAAGATGTACAAAGCTGCTGTGTAGATGCAATTTTGTTCTCCAGATTGCAGATATGTTAGCTGAATTTCAGAGTACAAAAACAAAATGCTACAGATGATGGAAATCTAAAAGGAGACAAAATTTTGGAAATATCCAACGGACTTGGCAGCATCTGTAAGGAGAGACACAGAGTTAATGTTTCAAGTGGTTAACTTTCCTTCAGAATGTAATGAAACATCAGGACCTGAAACATTACAGATGCTGCCTTCCCTGCTGATTATTTCCACCATTCTCTGATTTTATTTCAGATATTCAGAGTGTTGTCAGTGCTGCCTGAATGAACTCTCCAGACCGCATAGCTTGGTAATTGCTATGGTACTGGGTTGAGTTTCTTTTTGTACAAAATACTCTTGTCGTTTTGCAATACCTTGTTATGTACTTCTTGATTTGAGTTTCTTCTTAACTGTTAACGCTCAAGATCTTTTCTGTTCAGGTATAACTTTGACTCTTGGCGGGAATTTTCTTACTTGGACGAGGAAGAAAAAGAAAAAGCAGAATGGTATGTGATCTTTACCCCTTCACGGCTTTGTTCGATGCTTTTTGAAATCCTTTGGCCTAAACATTATAGAAACATTGCTTGCGAATCCCTATCTGAGCAAATCTATTTGTTCACCAAAAATCCAGGTTAGACAATTGAAGCTTTGCTTCTGTCAATTCATACAAATGAAACAGTCACAGTTTTAAAAAGGACGAGCTAGAATAGTGTGCCTCGGCTTGCTCACGTTGAAAGAGGCAAGGTTTGGGATAAACTTGGCTGGACAAACTTCCACACCTTTCGGACCTCCTTGCCTTGCCCCCAGCCCCAGCAAACAAAAAGCAAAGCAATGGCTCATGCTGGGACATTTTTTTTGTTGTTTTGTGTCACTGCATATTCTTCCCCAATAGCCAATCTCTGTGTGTGACCTTAGTAGGATGGTTAACTATAGGCTCATTTGAATCAGCAGCCACATATTCCCATTTCTAGTAGAAATTTCTGAGGCCAGCTTGGAAGCAGTAATCCTTGCTGTCTGGTTTCTTCTCTGTCAGTCTCTGGGGAGGCTGAGACCAAGTTTGGAGCCTCTACCAAAGTTTCAGCTTTGTTCAACTAATTTTGCATGGTCTAGGCTTTGTAACATGAATCTTCTCATCTGTACATGACATGTATCAGATACACCCACTGAGTGAGTTTACCCAGTTTTTATACTTTCATATTTTAGCTTCAACTTTTACCATGATGCAATTGTAGGTGACACATTCTTATCAACATAGATTTTTTTTGCTGCAAACATAAACAGGAATCATTCTGATATATGTCGTTGTATGTTAGAACACCACAATGCCATCCCAAGCCTGATTTATACTTGGAGAAAGGGATGAGATTAGGCTTTCAACATGTAATATTTTAACTAGCACCCGCAGCTAATTGATAGCAATTATTAAAGGATGTGATTTGTTTTTAATGTGGAAGGTGATTTTCCTTTTTGCTTTTGCAAAAGTTAACCATTAAGCATAGTTTGCTTTTCCCAGCTGTTCACAATTTGAATTTTCAAAGTTTGAAGCAGTTTGACTTGCCATGTGTTTCTCGCTGTTTGTAATTTAATTAATTCTACTTTTGTTCCACTTATTTTTTGGTCCAACTTTGCAAACCTGATGACTCTATAGTTGCAGTTTTGAGAGTTAAATGTGTAGATGCATTTACAGATTGAACTGTTTCAGCACAAACAACATAATTTGGAACCCTGAATTAAAGAACAGCAATAATAGATCAATGCTTTACGATATTTCTGTTTGCAGCCGAGATGAGAGAAAGTGGATTGAGAAGCAGAACAGAGCAGCTCGAGCACAAAGAAAGAAAGAAGAAATGAATAGGATAAGAACACTAGTTGGTAAATTGAAATGATATTCTGAAAACGTCTTTACTCGTTCTTGTTAATTGGAAGTTGCTTTGAATTACCTGTTAATTATTTTCAAGTGTAAAATGTGCTATTTGTTTAATTGCTTCATTTGAATTACTGGTTAATTTAAAGTTAGAAGTAACTTGAGTTAATCAGGATAGAATGTACAATTTTATAAGACAAGATTCTGCAGACTTAGATTTCCCCTCTACTATCTGCTTTTTGCCATCTTGATCTCAGTTGCACCACCATGGAAATGTATTAAATGATAGGCAAGGCAAAATGACTTGATTAGTATATGGTTGTTGGTAGTACGGTGCTGAAAAAAAGGGTGGATATTTAAGTGTTTAGTTCCATTGATAGTTCGCTCAGATAATTAAGCAGTATGTGCACATGCAGCAAGACCTGGGCAACAATTGTTTGTGCTGATAAGTGATCAGTAACATCTGTGTCACTAAACTGTTAGACAATGATCATCTCCAACAAGAGAGGCATTTTCATTGTCAAAAATCAATCAATATCCTGAGGGTCGCTATTGACCAGAAACTTGAAACCAGCTGCATCGTTAAGCATTGCTACATCAGCCGGCCGGAGGCTGGGTATTTTGTGGTGAATGATTCAGCTCCTGATTCCCCAGAGCCTTTCCACTATCCACAAGACACAAGTCAGGGATATGATGAAAAATTTTCACATACCTGGAATTGTTCAGCTCCAACAACAATCTTAACAATATTCATGCCAAAGTCAGCAATAGCCCCAAAGACTGGGATAAATTCCAAATCCAGCAAAGGAGGACTAAAAAGATAATAAAGAAAATAAACTACAAGGGCAAACTAGCAAGGAATATAAAAATTGTCAATAAGAACTTCTTTAAATATATAAAAAGGAAGAGAGAGGCAAAGTGAATATAGGCTCCCGAGAAAATGAAAATCTGGGGCAATCATTATTGCGAGCAAGGAGAACGCAGAGGAGTTAAACAGCAGCAGATACTTCAAACATCCCATTCATACTAAAGAATACAGGAGAGGAATTAAGTACCATCACCATCACTAAAGAAATAGTATTAGATAAACTAATGGGGCTAAAGGCAGGTAAGTCCCCTGGTCCTGATGGCTTGCATCTTAGGATCCTAAAAGTAGCAGTTACAGAGATAGCAGATCCATTGATTGTAATTTTCCAAAAATCCTTGGATTCTGGAAAAGTGCCAGAGGATTGAAAACTGCCAATGTGACAACCCTATTCAAAAAGGGAGGGAGGCGAGAAGTAGTATCTATAGGCCAATTAGCTTTTTTTTTGTTGGAAAAATGCTGGAATCAATTATTAAGGAAGTTGCAGCAGCACATTTGGAAAATCTTAATCTAATCGAGCAGAGTCAGCATGGCTTCTTGAGTTTTTCGAGGAAGTCTCAACCAGAATGAATAGAGGGGAACCAGTAGATGTGTTGTGTTTGAAAAGGCAGCTCACAAAAGGTGAGGCCATTGGATAGGAACCCTTAGTATTGGTGATAATGTATTGACACAGATAAACATAAGAACATAAGAACATAAGAAATAGGAACAGGAGTAGGCCATCTAGCCCTTCGAGCCTGCCCCGCCATTCAATAAGATCATGGCTGATCTGTCGTGGCTCAGTTCCACTTTCCCGCCCTCTCCCCATAACCCTTAATCCCTTCTCTTATCAAAAACCCATCAACCCGCTTCTTAAAAATATTTAGCGAGGCAGCCTCCACCACTTCAACGGGCAGAGAATTCCAGAGATTCACCACCCTTTGAGTGAAGAAGTTCCTCCTCAACTCCGTTCTAAACCGCCTCCCCTTTATCTTGAGGCTGTGCCCCCTAGTCCTACTGTCTTTTTTGAGCGGGAAGAGTCTCTCCACCTCTATCCTATCCATCCCATTCATCATCTTATACGTCTCAATGAGATCTCCCCTCATTCTTCTAAACTCTAACGAGTACAAGCCTAGTTTATTCAGCCTCTCCTCATAGCTCAATCCCCTCAACTCCGGTATCAGCCTAGTAAACCTCCTCTGCACTCCCTCCAGGGCCAAAATATCCTTGCGCAGGTGCGGCGCCCAAAACTGCACACAGTACTCCAGCTGCGGCCTCACCAATGCCCTATACAGCTGCAGCAAGACCTCCCTACTTTTATATTCAATCCCCCTCGCTATGAAGAATTGCTGATGGGCAGGAAACAGCAAGTGGGGATAAGGGGTTCTTTTTCAGGTTGGCGATCTGTAACTAGTAGGGTTCCATAGGGATTGGTGCTGCAACTGTTTACAATATATATTCATGACTTGGAGGAAGAAAGCAAATGTACTGTAGTCAAACTTGCAGATGATGCAAAAATGGGTGGAAAGGCAAGTTGCAAGAGGAATACAAACAGTCTACAGAGAGATATTGATAGGTTAAATATGTAGACAATGTTAGCAAATGGAGTGTAATGTGGGAAAATGCGAAGTTATTCATTTGGAAGAGCGAACAAAAGAACAGTGTTATTTAAATGGAGAAAACTGTGGAAAGCTGCATCACAAAGGGACTTGGGGTACTTGTGCATGAAATGCAGAAACCTAGCACCTAGATGCAGCAGGTCATTCTGAATGTTAGTGGAATGTTGGTCCTTATTTCAAAGGGTTGGAGTATAAAAGTAGGGAAGTCTTGTAACTACAAGATCCTGGTTACACCACATGTGGAGTACTGTGGGCAGTTTTGGTCCTCTTATGGAAAGATATAATTTCATTGGAGACAGTTCAGAGAAGGTTCATTCGAATGATCCCCAGTTTGGAGGGATTGTCTTATGAGGAAAAGTTAAACAGATTGGGACTCTTCTCATTAGAATTGAGAAAATTGAAGGAGGTGAATTATATTGAAACATATTGGATTCTTAAAGGACTTGACAGGGTAAATGTTGAGAGGATGTTTCTCCACATGGGAGAGTCTAGGGCCAGAGGGCATAGTCTCAGAATAAAGGGGCACCAATTTAAAACTGAGATAAGAAGGAATTTCTTCTTTGAGGGTAGAGTTTTTCAATCCTTGCATTAAAAACTGTGTGAGGGCAGAGCCCGTGTGTATACTTAAGGCTGAGATAGACAGATTTTTCATCAGTTATGGAGTAAGGTGTTACAGGAAAGGGGCAGGCAAGTGGACATGAGGAGTATCGGATCAGCCATGGTCCTATTGAATGGTGGAGCTGGCCAAATGCCTACTCCTGTTCCTATTTCTTATGGTCTTAAAAAAGCCCACTTGAGTGGCATTCCATTAACCATGTTACATATTCACACACTTCACCACCAGTGCTCAGTGGCAGCAGTGTATGCCAATATGCACTGCAGCAATTCACTAAAGATTTGCCCTAATCTCCTAAACTTATCACTTCTATAACCCAAAAGGATAAGAGCAGCAGCACATGGGAACACTGCTACCTGCAAGTTTCCCTCTACATCTCAGACAATGTAATTTAGAAATGTATCGCCATGCCTTCCTTGTTGCTGGATCAAAACCTTGGACCTCCCTATCTAACAGCATAATAGTTATACCTACACAACACACACTGCAGCAAGAAGACCACTCACCACCACTCTGGGGAGTAACCAGGAGTGAGTAATAAATGCTGGTCTTGCCAGTAATGTCAACATTCCATGTATAAGTAGAAATTTAAAAAACAATTAAGGTGGATAAGTAGTGAAATAAGCTGGGTTGCACTAGTTTGAAGCAAAAGGAGTTGGAAAATCAATACCTATATTTCTGCAAATTAATTTGAAAGTGGCTTAATAAATCATTTCTTTTAAATGTCTGGTTATTTGTACCACGTCACACATCCAGACTTCACAAGGGCACATGGAATGAGAATGTGTTAAGAACTAATTTATGGACAAAATGCTTGTATGTATTGTAGATATTTTAGGTTTGCAAGTGGCAACAGTTAAATAACTGGGATATTATTTGAATTGCACCAGTCTTGGGGACCTGTTCTTCAGGGCTCAAATCCATGAGTGAACATAAATAAAGTGGAAAGATAGTTTTGTAATCTCTGATGGGTCAGTTATTTGTTTGTTCCTTATAACAAATATACTAGAAAGATATGCAGTATATTAAGATAAACTGTTTCTGAAGAGAATTTCTCTAAGAAGTTAGGGAATGGCATGCTTTAGGGACAAACAGCAAATGTACTGAGTGTCTGCTTCACTTGAAGTAATGTTGCCTGAATCTGAAATTTGTAGGTTCAAACTCAACACCCTAGCACATAGAATTATCATAGAATCCCTACAGTGCAGAAAAAGGCCATTCAGCTCATCAAGTCTGCACTGACCACAATCCCATCCAGGTCCTATTCCCATAACCATGTATTTGCCCTGTTAATCCCCCAACATTAAGGGTCAATTTAGCATGTTAGCATGGCCAATCAACCCAACCTGCACATCTTTGGATATCTAGGAACTGATACTTCACAGAAGTATAGCCTGCTGTTTTATTGGAGGCTCCTTCCTTTTACGGGTGACAATAAATGGCTCAAAATGGATGTAAGATAAACCATGGTATTATTTGATGAAGCATAGGAGAGTTCTAGTGTCATGGTTGTCAGTATTCCTGACTGAACTAGTGCCACTTTGCTGATCAGGGGCCTTAGCTGTCTCCTTTTTATGGTTGCTAAAACATTCATAAATGTGAAACATTTCAAGACTTGATAATGTGCTATACAGAAGTACCTTCTAACATTACACATCAATTTCAGTATAATCATTATTCCTATTTGATAGCCATTTAATACTGTCTGTGCACTTGATGTTTTATGTAACAAATCTTTTATTTCAGATGATTAAAAGGAAATGAACAGTCATGTAACACCTTCACCCATTTTAGAACCATAGATTGGTACAGCACAGGGAAGGGTCACTGAACTCACTGGCTGGAATCTTACCACTGTTCGCGACAGTGTGATTTTTTTTTTCCATCCCAGCACAGTAATTGGAGATTTGACTGACTGCCAAATTCTCTGACCTCAGTGCAGCAGGAGAATGGCATGCACAGGCAGTAAGATCACGTCTGTTGAGTTTGTGTCTTCATGTGACTCAGCCTGAATCTAATGCTGTGCATAACCCTTTCCTATAATATTATTGTTCAAATAACTAATTCCCTTTCAAAATAATTTATAGTATCTGTTTCTTGACATTTGAGTTTAATTGTGGTGCCTGTTGATCTGTAAGTCTGTCACATGTGGAAGTGTATTGTCATTATATACTAGTGATATTCTGCAGCATTAAGTGCCATAGAGTGGTGAAATACAACATTTTATGTGGTGATTTGCTTGATAGATACTGCTTACAGCTGTGACCCTAGAATAAAAAAGTTTAAAGAAGAAGAAAAGGCAAGGAAAGAAGCAGAAAAGAAGGCAAAAGCTGAAGCAAAAAGGAAAGAACAAGAGGAAAAAGAGAAAGTAAGGATTAAAAGCTGGTAGTGTCTATCTGGTTTAATTTTGAATGTGTTACAACTCGATTTTTGCTGCAATAATTTAAAAACCGTCCTGAGAAGATCACACCATAAGAGTTGTCTGCTGCAGGAAGGCATTTCATCTCTGGTTTTCGCTGCCCTATCTTTACCCTTGTGGGAACACATCTTGAATGTACCTGAGCATTCTCCTCTTTAAAGGCATTCTGTTCCAAATGGCCAGTCAATCTCTGCTTCCAATTTATCCATTCTTATTTCACTGAGGCCCTCCTCCAATTAAGTATTTTACTTTTATTGCTGCTTGTCCTTTTCCATAGCTTATGTGATATTATAATATGACACAAAAATTAGTGGGAAAGCGAATTGCGTGGAGGATGCGGAAAGTCTGCAGAGAGATTTGGATAGGCTGAATGAGTGGGCGAGGATCTGGCGGATGGAGTATAACATTGGCAAGAACATTGCTACTGTGCAGAGGGACCTGGGGGTCCTTGTGCATGAATCGCAAAAACTCAGTCTGCAGGTGATGAAGAAGGCAAATGGAACGTTGGCCTTTATTGCGAGGGGATGGAATATAAAAGCAGGGAGGTCTTGCTGCAGTTGTACAAGGTACTGGTGAGGCCACAACTAGAGTACTGTGTGCAATTTTGGTCCCCTTATTTGCGAAAGGATATATTGGCCTTTGGAGGGAGTGCAGAGACGGTTCACCAGGTTGATACCAGAGAAGAGCTTATGAGGAGAGATTGAGTAGATTGGATCTGTACTCGTTGAAGTTTAGAAGGCTGAGGGGTGATCTTAGAGACATATAATGTAATGAAGGGGCTAGATAGGGTAGAGGCAGAGAGATTCTTTCCACTTAGAAAGGAAACAAGAACTAGAGGACACAGCCTCAAAATAAGGGGGAGTCAGTTTAGAACAGAGTTGTGGAGGAACTTCTTTGAGGGTAGTGAATCTCTGGAATTCTCTGCCCATTGAAGCGGTGGAGGCTACCTCGTTGAATATGTTTAAGTCACAGGTATATAGATTTCTGATCAATAAGGGAATTAAGGGTTATGGGGAGCAGGTGGGTAACTGGAATTGAACCACTTTTAGATCAGTCATGATCTTATTGAATGGCAGGACAGGCTTGAGGGGCTAGATGGCCTACTCCTGTTCCTATTTCTTATGTTCTTATCCACTGTTCCTAAATGCTCCCTTGCTGACATGTGACCAACCTCAATTCTCAGAACAATTCTAGCAGTGTCTCCTTCTTTGGTAGACTGATGCATACTAATCAAGAAGACTGCTGAACGCAGAAATTCTTACCCCCCTCCACCAAATCCTTTAATTATCCTAATATAGACCATATGAGATAGTAATAGTATAACATCTTCCATTATCATTAGTCTAATCTTTTTGTTGAAAAGACATCAAATTGCATTAAAAAATGTCTTGAAAAATATAACGCTTTGCAATCAAAAGACAGCCCCTGGGTTTGTCTTGGAATCTTTATATTTCAATTATCAAACTGGCTAAGAAATGTATTGGAAGGTGAGGGATCCATTTTAACAAACATAGCAACTTGCCAAGACTTCTTCAACAGCCTCTTGCAAACCTGCAACTTCCCAAGATCAAGGATGGCAAATACATAGGGACACAGCCATCTGCAGATTCCCCTTCAAATCTCTCAGCATCCTGACTTAAAATTAAATTGCCAATCCTTCAGCAGCACTGGATTAGAAGTCTAAAACTCTCTCCTTAAAACACTGCAGATGTGCCATGGACTGCTGCAGTTCAAGAAGTTAGCTCACCACCACCAACTGAGGATGGGAAATAAATTGTGATCCAAATTAAGATGACACCTTTCTGTTATACCATGCTTTCAATCTGACCATGAATTCATTGTCAGTAGCTATACTGGAGTATTTGTAGACTTCTAGGACTCAGGACAGGTGACTCATAAAACCAAATCAGTTCCATTCTTGGTAAAACATATTCTTGGGAGTTTGCACATTATTATTGAGACTGCCAAACCAAACAGGAAAAGTCTTCCACTGCCAACAATTTTGCTGCAACTCCCAGTGACATCCCAAGAACATTGAGCGCCTTATCTAGATGGACATTTCAGTGCAGTACTAGGGTAGTGTTGCATTTTTGGAAGTGACTTATTTCAGATAAGCTGGTAAACCAAGATATTTGCCTTGTTGGGTGAGTATAAAACATCCTAAAGCACCATCTGAAGTAGTGGAGTTAACCAAGATATCCAGACCAATACGTATCTTTCAACCAACATCTCTTAAAACAGATTTTAAGATTTGTCCATTATCCCATTGCTGTTTGTGGGATCCATCATAGAAGCATGGATAAAGGATATAGAGAAGCCACACTAATATTGCTTCAAATGACTGGGCTTGGAAGTATAACGCAACTATGTAAAGGAACAGAATAGAGTCAGAAACTGATTTTAGCTACTGTACCAGATTAAATAAGAAATACAGGCCAACATTCTATCCAGTACTCTTGTGATTTTATAATTTTGTAAGTATTTAGGATAAAAATATTTAGACACTAATATTGAAATATTTCAAAATACATGATCCATTTCCCTGTGTTTTGTTATTTGATTTGGGCTTTTAAGTTGAACTGATACCAGATTTAGGAATTCGTAATGCACTGGTAAATTTTACTTGCATAAATCACTATATCTCAGCATTATATACTATTTTAGAAAGACATTTAAATTACCTCTGTTCTCTTTTTATAAAAAAAAGCAAAAGCAGGCTGAGTTAGAAGTTGCCCGTTTGGCCAAACAGAAGGAAGAAGAAGAAGCCAGACAGCAGGCCTTGCAAACAAAGAAGGAAAAGGAAATACAGAAGAAAGCAATTAAGAAAGAAAGACAAAAGCTGCGTACAGTCTGTAAGGTGCAGTGCACTCTTATTTTAGTTTGTGTTCCTGGTCATTTCTGTGGACTTCAATGTGAACATGAAGATGATTTTCAGAAAATGTAATTCAATATCATGAGGGGCTCAGTGTATGATTTCCTGATGTATATTTGTGGAAACCAAATCTGTGTAGGGAGCAGGCAATCCGATAAATGTTACCTTATATTTCCACAGCACAAAGACCATGCTGACTTTAAAAGAATCTGAAATAGCTTTTTTTATGTGACACTTTATAATACAATGTCTCTCAACCAACATTTGAGATTAATATGTACTTGTTAAATATCCTTTGAAGTGCAAGCAACAATGAAGCATGCTGTTTACACTGAGATAGCATTCACTTTCATCCCTTCAACTCCTATCTTCCAACCCCAGAGGAAAGCAATTGCTTTTCTTTGATGTAGAAGAGCCAAATGAAATATATTTAACCTGACTGGGCTTTCTTACTGTCTCTGCTGTCTGCCATCAGAGTAGCACATGAACGAATGGTTTCCAAGTCTTTTAGTTTTCTGTCCCCACTAACAATTAATCCCCTTTCTATTTCTTAATGGATAGTTTACTGATTTAACCATTAATCCACTTCTTCAATTTTCTCCAGATACGTTATGTCTAATCCCTGGGTGTATATTACTGCACTTTAGAATTATTCTAACAGCCTTTACAGAAATTGAAACAGCTGAGTTTCTACTTTCCAGGTCATTTCCACATCTCTTCTCTTGTAAATTTTTATCGCTCCCCAGGCTTCCATTCTTTCACATTCTACTTCTCACCAGATGTTCCTATGTTGGTATCAGTTACATAATGGCTGAATCAGCAACTATGTTGTTTGTGATGTGATATGCCTACATGCTATCATTAAACTTAATATATCATCTACAATTACAGCTGGCAAATTGCAAAACAAGATATTTCAAACCTCATTAATGCATTGTGAAACAGTATTACCAGGTGTTTAATAGTCCAGAGTAGCACGAAGAATTTTGATTGGATAAGTATTTCGTCTGGATAGCCACCTCATGAATATCTGTACGATTAACTTTGTCCCAGGATATCTATGTCAAAGTCTTTTCCATGTTTTACACATTTTAGTTCAGGAGGCTCTTCTCCCCAGCTTATCAATTCTTCACCACCCTCTCCAAATTAAACTAATGAGACATCTCTTGATTTACTTTTCTCTTCATTCATTTTCCACTTGACTCCTGACTGCCAGAGTTATCTGATATTGTTATTGGTTTCCTTTTCTCTAGCAATATTCTACTGTCCTTCAAAACCAACGTGGCATCACCACGCTCTTCAAAATGACCCATTTTTGACTCCCCTGCTTTTTTTTAAATACAAACCCCTTTCTAATCTTAGCCTGAGTTATTGAGCGTGTTGCTTTCCAGCTGCATGCTCATCTCTCCCTCCCAATCAACGCCCGCCCCCCCCGCCAACTTATCAAAGTACTGAAACAGCCTGAATCAAAAACATTGAAAAACTTTCTTTGTGTTTCAATATTAGCACTGAAGTTGGCACTGAAGAAGTCTCTGTGCCATTTCAGATGTTCCCATCATGTGGGATCTGGATAGCGAGCTCACCAAGGTAGAGCTCAAAAAGGCCATTGACCATCTTGCCAGGAAAGCCCCAGGAAATGATGCCATTCACCTGGAAAACCAGCACTGCAGGCAGCATCTCCATGAATTTTTACACCTGCTGGAAGGAAACATTGTGCCTCAAGACATGGGATTTAACAATCATCTTGTACAAAAACAAAGGAGATCACAGTAACTTCAAGAATATTGAGATATCACCTTGTTAAATGATGTGGAGAAGGTCTTTGTTCAGATTGCTCTGACCAGATTGCAGACTCTGGCAGCACGCATCTACCTTAAAATTCTCTGTGGCTTCAGAATTGACAATTGATTTTTCTCACTTTGGCAGTTACTGAAGTGCCACAAACAGCGCAGAACATTCAGCATTGTCTTCATAGACTTTGTTGGCAGAGACAGACACTCTAAGCTGCTGTGGGAAGTAGGCTGCCTACCTGGACATCATTTCTTATTTCCATAAGAACATGCAGCATTTCATTAGTTACAGTGGAGCACCAAGATCAGCAGCAGAGTAAAGCAGGGTGGTGTCCTTGCACCAAGTCTCTTTGGCATAGTTTTCACCATACTTTCAGTATCACAAATGCATGCCAGTGCTGACAGCAAGCCGTGCAACTTGACAAGATTGAGCATAGAGACCAAAATGTGTAATGTCCTGATCTCTGAGTTCCACTGTGCTCTTGAGCTAAACCATTGCGTTTAACATTTTGGTGAGTTATAGTCATGAGCTGAGCTTTAAATTCCACATCATTGATTTGTCACTAGGAGTATGTATATCCATATCTGTAGCATTGTTCATCTCCACACCTACCTCAGTCTCTTGCCACTGAAATCCTCAATATGTGCCTTTGTCACATGAAGACTTAACTACTGCAACACTTTTTTTTCCTATTCCCTCATACTGCAACTTGTCCAAAACTTGTCCTGCCTAAACTCACCCATCTCCCTGTCTTCAGTGTCCTGTGCATAATCAATTCAAAATCTTCATCTCTATCTGTATGACCTCCCATGCCCTTGCCCCACTTTGTGGTTTCAGGCAAAATATTAACAATCTCACAGACTAGATAGATTTAGAATGGCATGTTTCTGTCCAGTATAATCTCCAGAATCTTCTCCAGCTCTATACTACCTTCTGAATGCTCTAACTTCTCCACTCCCCCACCTTCCCTTCACCTGATTAGATAATGGTTTCTCTTTTCCTTTCCTTCTGCAGCTCTCTTAAAAACCATCTCAAAATCTATCTCTTTATAACTTAGCTTTCAATCATACCTTCTGGTCTCTTCCTTCATTGTTCAGTATGTTTTATAAATATTTGTGAATTGCCTAGGACAATTTTCCAGTTCTATCTTGTCCTTTTACAGGGGAATTATTGGCAGCAACAAAGGTTTTGTCCAAACGTATTCAACCCCTCCCAGTACCTTTCTCATCACATCACCATTTCTCACACTCTTCTCCAGAAATGCATTTACTTTTCTTGAGGTTATTTATACTGCCAGTTTCAATACCTCTACTAACTTTTGTGTCCCTTTATGTAAATTGTGACGTACCTTCCTTATTTTATTTGTGTTTAAGCCCGTCACCATAATGAAAGATTTGAATCTATCTATTTAATGTTTTTAGAGTTTTTTTTCTATAGAAGTCAACCTCTGCTTCTTTCAAACCTTTTAATTAATTTAATTTAAAATCTAGAATTGTCTTTGTCTTATCTTTTTCTGTATCATTTCAAAAGCAATGAGCACCTTGCCATAATTAGGTGAGCAGACCAGAACTGCATATTGGACTCCATATGGAGCACTATAATGGATACTGGATAACAGGTTGCTTTTTAGTAGATCACCATATTTGTTCATCAAATGCCCAGCGTTGTACTTTTCGAATCTGTTACTGGGTTACACCTAGAATTTGGGAAATCTGGACCATAAAGTCATCACTGGCTCAGCATATGTCTACCCTTTTCACCTTTACTATAAAACACAGCAGATATTTTTATCCACCTATAAATTTAAAAAAAGCCATCCATAAAAATAACATCCATAGCCTTCAGACTGTTCACAACTAAAGTAAGGCTTTTAAAACAAGAATGTCCTCTTTATAATTTTCAAGAGAGTAGTCTTTGGGGCTTTAAATCAGTTTAAGAAGTTTTTTATATTGTTTCTTCATACTTAGGTCAAGTTCCTACCTTGGGTGTCAGCAATCCTTACCTACCCAGAGGTCATTCTTTTATCAGAAGCTCAGAAATGTGAGCTGGTTGTTAAGGGGCAGAATTGTTAAATCTCACCCTATCCACATCTTTATCTTTTCAATGAAAGGATAGGGATCAGAAGTGGCAACCAGCTCATATCCTTCCCTGCTCTCATCTGCCCCCTTTAATGATGTAGTGCTCAAAATCAGTCGTAGCATCCTCCATCCACTGCCTTGGCTTTCAGCTCATGATGGATTGCAATTTGAGCCATTGATTTGTTCTTATGGCTGTGTTGTTCCAGAAAGTGTATCTAGTTTCTTTATGCAGTTATCCATGTTCTGTATGTACTGCTGCCATCACTACAAGTGGTTCTGAGAATTTAACATCAACATAACTGACATCTGTTGTTATAATCAGTGCTGACTTATTGGAAAAGTGAAACTTCTTCTTATTTTCAAAGAATTGGAACTACTTCACTGATGATCAAACTGAAAATGTGAAAATGATGGAGGAAGTGGAGAAACTCTGTGATCGACTTGAACTAATGAGGTAATAATCTTTTTTAAAATTCCTTATCTGTATAATTCAATGTAAATAATTTGCTCAATTTATTTTTAAAATTTGACTTTATACTTCTTGTCTTTCAAGTATCCTTGCAAGATATGTAATTCAGCATTTCCCTAGATTCTTCCTTGAGGGGAACACAAAATGCAAATAAATTGTTACAAATACTGAAAATCTGAAATTATAGCACACAATAGTGTTTTAATACTTTTCCCATGTCATAAATTCCATCCACCTTCCTGGCCATTGTTTCAGATTGAACCAGAGTGTCCACAGCTTCAGCATCCTAAGTGACCCTGAGCTGAGCACCTCACTCTGTATCTTGTGTGTCACAAAGACTTCCACATCTGGCATTCTTCCCCTCCTTCCTTCTCTTAAGCCCATCTGCTGCTGAAACTGCATTTCCTTCTCTCCTCTCATTATAGGAATTCCATCACCCCTTTCTTTTAACATTATCCTTGAAACCCTGACCAAGCTTTTGGTCACTCCTCCTAATCGCTGCTGCTTTAACTTAATTTTGAGCGTGCCTCAAACACTCGGGAGTGATTTTTTTATTTTATAATCAAATTGGTTTTTGGTGCAGAAAGAGCAGCAATTTATTTTACATTAAATTGTAAAATACCTGCATAAGCTTTAAGGTTGTCACCTCTCTACTGAACAGGTATTAATTTTACTGTTTTTGTTCCTGTGCCTTTTCCACCCAAAAGTGACATTAAGGTTTTACAGTTGATCCCTGAAAACCTGACCATGGCATTTTATTTAGTAGATTCCAATGTATTTTCATGTCTTATTTCTTTTCAGCCTCCAAGCCTTAAATGAAGTGCTTGCATCAAGTACAAAGGATGAAGGCCAAGCTGAGATAGAGAAACAGGTATGATCCATAATTAAAACAAAATATACTAGATACACCCAGCGGATCAGGCAGCATCTTGGAGAGAGGAGCAGTGATAACATTTCAGTTTGATGGCCTTTTACTTGTGGTCCATAACATTTGCAGGTGCAACAGTTGTAGCCTATTCAGCCAAGTGATCTGTACTTCAACTCCATGGCAGTTCCAAATCTGTACTTTCACAGTTGGATTGTGTTCGAAAGGGGAAATGCTGTTGGTGGGAGCAGTTCAGTGTGATAAATTAAGGACATTGGTGTAATGTATTTGGATTTGATTAAAAACTCTTTTTTAAACTGCAGCCCCAAAGAAGCATTAATGCATGAAATACTACTGTTGACACTGACCCAAATGTGTGTGGTTGCTGTAAGCAAAGTTTACCCTTGGTCTGTTCATATATCTTGGTAGTTGTTTTTCATTTATATACCTTACTTAGCTGAGTTTGTTTGCTTTGTGTTTGATCATTAAAAAAATATACTTGCCACAAAAGAAAATACCAGGCAATAATTTGGTGATTGGGACCAGGTTACTTTCTTTTACAAGTATTTGTAGTGCCTTTTGTGTTGACATGCCAATGTGCCTTTTTTATAAATGGCAACTAAAAACAAAACTTGAAGAATGCATGCTTGTCCTTCGTTCCTCCTTCTGTACTTGATCTGGTTCAATAACTAATTCCAACAAGTCAAGAGTGATAGCATTCCTAGCAGATCCAGGTGAGGAAAAGTTGATATCGAACAATCCTACTGAATAGGAATTTGAGGAAAATTTAATATTGAATGAGCAACAATCTAATTTAAACTTATTCTAAAGATCAAAGAGGTGAATGCACAGTTGGCAAAAGAGAAGGAGGAAGCTGAGGCACGAATGCGCCAGGCTGCGAAAAGCTCTGATCATGCCACAGGATATGGTGGAGGCAGCAAAACCTGGCTGGAAGAAGACTTACAGCTGTTGATAAAAGGTGTAAATATCTTTCCTGCTGGAACTAATACAAGGTAATGCGTGGCAAAAAAAATTGAACAAATAACTGAATTATTCTGACGTGTTGGCTGCAACTGAAAATCCAGCACAAGTATTTGGAGAAATGGAAATGCTTTTGGAAGCATTTCTTCCTATCTGTAAAGTTTAAATGCAAAATATCTCCCACTCTGCCTTTATTTCACTTGTATTTAGCAACTAACTTTCCATCTCCAAATTTTGGAACTGAATTAGGTTGATTCCTTGATGTTCTTTATTTTCTACCTCTGCCACACATCTTGGTCGCTCTGCTGAATAGGGTTGTTTGGAAACCTTCTGTAATTGAGGGAATTTTTTCCTCCGTATTTTACATGCCCTGAAGGTTGAATTATTGTTCCAAGGGTGCTTCATTTTTTCCTGTACCTTGTTGACGTGACTATTTTTATGTGGGGAGCTGTGGGAGATGCCATCATAGCCAATCACTGATATGGCCATAGTCAGCCTACAGACTTATCAACATTTGAAAATGAAAAATTAATTATTAATGATTTCAATCAACACATTAGAAATGTATGTTTGAATAGCTAGTTGCACAGATACATCCATCAATCATTTTTAAAGCCTAATGAATATCTGTGATCATACAGAACTGTTCTTTTTCAGGTGGGAAGTAATTGCTAATTTTATTAATTCACACTCAACAAGTGGAATCAAAAGGACGGCCAAGGATGTAATCAACAAAGCCAAGAATTTACAAAAACTTGGTAAGTACAGAATTTCCTTTCAGTCTTCAGCATAACCTGATCCACCATTTGACGAAAGTTTTGAAAGTGACGGTTTAAAAAAAAGGAAAAGCTTTCAATGGCTGTTTAGAAGATGAAACATGAGTTGGAGGGAGAGAGAATTATCAAATAAATGCTGATTTATGTAGTTGAATTTGTCATCTTTTGGATATTTGGTGTTGCTTTGAGTTGTAGAGCTGGGGAGTTGTACTACAAAAAGTTCAATTGCTTTGTTCATTCCTGAGCTTTCTGAAGTCTAAACATGAGCACTATTCATTTCTTTCAATAAGGAGAGACCCAGAGAAAGGAATATCAAAGTTTTTGATTAAACTGAGTTCATCTGTCAACACAATATTCTCATTTGGACCATGTTCTATCCATCAAGTCTGGGTAACTTTTTAATTATTCCTGTTTGTCTTTCAGATCCTCTACAAAAAGATGAAATTAATAAAAAAGCATTTGAAAAATTCAGTAAAGATCACAATACAGCAGTTGCAGCACTGGATAAGGCAACTCCTTCAGAGAGGTTTGAGGGTAAGAAATGGGACCAGTGCATAGTTATTTTCTCATTATCATTTTTTAAAGATGTGCAGATATGCAGATTTCTCAACTTTAGACTTTCTGCTTGAAACCCAAAGTTTAGATTTAGTTTTTTTGGGGGGATGGGAAAGCAAAACAGACTGAAAATACAAAGAATGAATTAGTAAACGCAGCTCTCCATAACTTGGTTTGCTTCATGAACATGTTAAGTTTATTCTACCATTCACCCTGGCCTTCTATAGCAAAATATTCAAATTGTAAACATAACAAAATTCAATATGTCCAGATGTATGACTACTTAAGCAGGAAACTGGCATTAAAATAAATCAGTAACCTTTAGGAGAGAAAAGGATGGAAAAAATACATTGGTGTTATTATTTTTCAGTGTTATTACTGAAATAAAGCAATGTATTTTTTTACAATTCTGACCTTGATGTGAACAAATCAAAGGCAGGCGTTATAGGATTTTTCAAAAGAGACATGAAGCTGCATGCTTTTGACTAGAAGAACCAAAGTCCCCCACTAGTGTAAAAACTTAGTGAAGAGATTATGCTTTTTTTTTCTCCATAGCACCTGGTGGTGACATTAACCCATGGACAGCAGAAGAGCAGAAACTTCTAGAACAAGCGTTGAAGACCTATCCAGTAAATACGCCTGAACGATGGGAAAAGATAGCAGCAACTGTTCCAGGAAGGACAAAGAAAGATTGCATGAAGAGATACAAGGTAAGAAAAGTCTGAGCCAGTTCTAGCTCCTTTATAAATGACCTAAATAAAGCAGATTCGCAACCCTAAGGATGACCATGTCAAACCTGGTTCACTGATGTCCTTTGGAGAAGAAAATCTGCCAATTTTACCTAGTCTAGCCTACATGTGACTGATTGAACTGGGTGGTTTGCTAGACAATTAGGACTAAAAATTTAACGGATGGGAGTATTGCTGGCTAGGGCAGCATTTATTGTCCATCCTTTAAAGATGAGTTAACATAAAAGTGTAATAAAATTTAGACTTGCAAGGTCCTTTCAGCTGTTTTAAATTGTGTACATGTCTGATTTCTGCATTTTGAACTCTTTGTTCCTACTTAACAGGAACTTGTTGAAATGGTCAAAGCAAAGAAAGCCGCACAAGACCAAGTTAATACTGCTAGATCGAAGAAATGAGATGTTGCCACTCCCTTTTATCATTGTGCATGTGATTATTTGATAATAAAACAACAAAACCAAGTATAAATGTCTCTTATTCATAGAGTAGAAACATACATATTTATAACAGCTGCTATTTACACCAACCAATACATTGCACTGCATATTGTGTTATAATCTGGGAGCTGTTCAATGGGACCTGGAATAAAAAATAAACAGCATTACAAACATTGAAACCATCTGTAGGAAAAAAATACATTGGTTATGATATCCACTTACCAACAGCAGCAATTGCAGGGCACTTATTGTAGATATACTTGGTGCATACATCCCTTACTGTATTGGCATCAACAGCCTAGTTTAAAAATGCAAAATACTATTTACTTTGTGTAAACTATAGTTGCATTAAATTTAAAACACCAATGCCTGCATACTAAGGGTAAGGGAAGATGGACAGAGAAACACATTCACTTACCTCAATCCTCGCTTCAAGCTCTGGGATTGGAATTCTTCTATTGTAACACAACATTTGTCTTCCAATATCTTCACAAATTGGTGTTGATCCTGCAAATGTTGAAATTCCAAATGAATATTTTAAACATGGTTATTAAATTCTACAAATAGATAAATAACCTTATTTTTACCATCAAGCTGCAGCAACATGTTTGTTTTTAAGAGGTTTTTGGCTCTAGCAACTTCACTGTCAGTAACGCTGGTACACAATCTCATCCTGAAATAGAAAAACTTCATTAGTGGCATATAAAGTCTCTGTCACTCTATTGACCACATTATTGGTTTCAACATGTGTAAAAATATTCTGTGGCAATGAGGTAATGATTAAAGGGTTTTTGGAATGTTGTTCCCAGTTAACTTGTACTTGCCATTTGTAGTGTGTGAATGTCTGTCACACAAGGATCATAAAAAGTGATTTGAGATTGAATAGTGCAGATGCGTTAACACTTATCTCATCTAGTACTTCTGTAATGATAAAGCCTCAGTACAATTGCAGCGCTAATAACTGATTCTTCAAGAATTTAGAATGAATACACTTGATAGAATGCCTGCTATTTAACAAACATTGATCACCATTCTGTGCATTACAGGGATATTTGTTTAAAGCTGAAAATTAGACAAAAATCAATGATACCAAAGAAAGCCATTTGGCCTTTCAAATCTGTGCATTTCTAAAGAGCAATCTAATTAGTCTCACTCCTCTGTTCTTTCCATACATTCCTGTGATTGTTCCTCCAGCCTTTCAGGTGGTACATTCCAAATCCTAATCACCTACTGAAGCAGTCCCTTAAAGTCAAGGGTGACTTGTTTCCACACAAACTGAGTTCCCGTGTGCCTGATGAGTCTGATGTGTGACCTAGTCTCTGTCACAGGTAGGGCAGACAGGGGTTGGAGGAGCAGGTGGGTAGGGTGCATGGCTCCAGCTTGCTCTAAGTGATATGTGTTCAGCTCCTTCCCAGTGCTTGCTGAGGCTGAGATAAGCATCACAGCAAGGAAGATTGAGAAGAGTGTCAGTGCAACAAGATTCACTTGACCCCAATTCAAAAGTGAATTGGGTCTACGATGGATCTATTGGTCAGGACCATGACTATGGAGCAGGTGGAGGCTTGTGATAAACTTTTGGGGGCCTCCTGAAATGGAGGACGTTGTATAATTCCTTTCAATTGAGTGTTGAAAGCCTTTGGGTCAAAGGGAGGCTGATTCGGTTCCACGTATTTCTCTTGTACTTGCTGCATAGTGAAGATTTTGTTTGTTGTGTCCCTAAGGGATATGGACGAAATGCAGGCAATTGAGATTAGCTGAGGGGTTTTAAAAAAAAAGGGCGGCATGAACAAGTTAGGCTGAAAGGCCTGTTTCCATGCTGTAAACCACTATGCCTCTAAGTGGGCAAAATCCTCATTAGGACACTAGGAGCTTGTAAGCCACAGGGAGGTGATCAAGGAGGACACTTGCAATGATCTTCTCCTTGTGGCTGATGGCAGGGAATTTCTTTTGTAGTTTTACGGCAGTCAGACCTGTCGACTTTCTTGAAGGTGGTCACAATTATGCCATCAGATCTCCTGGCATGTTCTCCTGGATAAATGAGGTCTTGTATTTGTGCCAATGGTGCTTCAACTGAGCTAAAGAATAAGGCATCAGGCACAAATGGAATCCCTGCTGAAGCATTACAACATGAAAGAAAAGCACTTCTGGCATGAATACAACTCCTAACCGCTCTTTGGGCGAAAGGTTTTTTTAAACAATTTCCAATGTTTGAAGGGTCGAGAACTAAAGGCAATGTCTCTAATCTAGAGGTTTTTTTTAAAAAACGCTTATCAAATTTCTTAACTTTCTCTATTCAAAATAGAATAATCCCAGCTTTTCCAGTCCTCCCTTATAACAATGTCAGCTTCCATATCTGCTAAGCCTTTAGTTTTAGAAACTGTTAACTACAATTAAGTTTTGTATAAATGCTATGTGGAGGAATATCAAATTTTAAAGCACTGATGATATATTGAACAATAGAAATGTGCATGATAGTCCCCAACCTTTAAAGTATTCTGTATTTAAGGCAGCTTTAGTTCCACAAAATAAACATACTGCAGTTTTCTATGAAAAGAGTAGCTAGTTAGAGATTACATGAAGATAGTCATGACAGTTAGCAAATAAGACTTGTGATGTATTATGGACACTCACTCACCACTCTCTCTGAACAAAATGCAGCATGCTGTCAATGGTGTTAGACTCACAGACCATATAAAGCCCCCAAAGACCAGTATCGGTATAGCAGGTGTTGAATGATTGGAAACTATGGCAGAGGTTACCCTGGCAAGCGATTTGTGCCATCTGACTGGATAGGTTCTGTGTTTGTTTAAAAAAAAGAGTAAATTGTTTATTCAGAAAGCCAACATAATTATAAAACAATTTAAAAAACTGAACGATGGCTAGAGTAGAACAGTTTCACAGTTTGGAAAGAGGCAAGATGTTCAAAACTACTTAAATACTAGATGTATGGTCCATGGTGGTATGATCTAATGCTGAGGATCTTGGGTTGCCTAGACATATGCAACAGCCCATGTGTGATAAACAACTGTGAAATAGGTAGACAGAAAAAAACAGCAAACAGGTTTGCAAGCTGATTCTGTAGCAGAAATCAGAAAATTACGCAAAAATATTGTTTTAAATTGCCAGTGATTGGTGAGAATCTACCAGAGTCTATTTGGTGCTCCCTGTATAGCTAACAGCTCCCTTCCTGGAAGTAAGTAAATGAGAGAAGGCTTTAAAGTGGTCTGGCAAAGTAATAAGAGGTTTATTTTTAGGCGCTGTTGGAATTTATCACTGTAGGATTCTCAGTTTAGCTTTATCACCACCAAAGGTACTGTTTCACAAGTATAGAATGGTGGTATAAATTATTAAAAGCTATATAAAAAAAATCAGGATTTTTTCCAATACTTACTGCACCACCACCAAAAGAACGGTCCCAGTTACCAATCAGGGTGTTTGCCACCATCAAAGGAATGGTGTCTGCATGTGACCAGCCAACAGCTTCAACAGCAATTGCAATATGAGCCAATGGCATCTTATCATCTCTTACACGAATCTGTTACAAACAAAATCATTAACACTTCAATACAAGTCTGCTGCAATTACTAAAATACCAGGAAAAATGTCAAGAAAATTTGAATAAGCCCAAAAATACAATGTCTGTACTAAAGTCTAAGTGTTTTGGAGTTGTGCATTTTAACACTTTACAATCTTAGACATTACTATGTACATTTTGTATAAATATTAACATCCCAGAATTGAATTAATTTGAAATTCACAACTTTCAAAGAACAAGGAGTTCCTGGAGTCAGTCACTCAATTCAGTTGAATGGAAGATTTTTCTTCCCTACTGGAATTCTTAATGTAATGAGATTCATATAATACAATAAACTTAATACAAAGTAGTTACCAATAATTGTTACACAATTAGAGATTGCCTTCCTAAGTCTCTCTTTTCTCCTTCCTACTAGTTGACATTAAGCGTACAAGCTAACACAAAGTTGTACAATAAAGTAAAACTTTGTCCTTCTTGTGATTGATTAAGGAACTAATTTCCGTTCTTTGTTTTCCTAATTCGATCACAAAAATGAATACATTTGTTTTGCTGCACAGGATGAAGGAGTGACAAATAACAATTGGAAAGATGAAGAGACATGTTAACACCAGCTGGTACTCCATGTTGCATCACGCTCTCAATCCTACAAGGGCACTGCAGATCTCTGCAAACTCAAGGAATTGTGCAAAGTCACACACAAAGTGAAGTAACAAAAACTGGTCTTGTATCAACCACTTGTGACCAAACTGTACTGAGGGAATTCGAACCAAATCTCCCACCCATATTCTCAGTCTTGCAACAGAATGCAAAATTTGAAGTGTTGGGCCTTTGTTCACATACCTCGCTTCCTGTGAATTTACAGGGAGGCAAGTGTGGTGTAGAATTACTGTCATCGGTCGTTAATAGATTACCAAAATGATGTTTTGCCAAGTCAACTAATTCTTCATGGCTCACTCCTGCAAGAAGAAATTCAAACTTTAAAGAATTGAAAAAGAATGTCCTGGCAGACATACAGAAATATATTCAATTTTTCCAGACATACAGTACTTGCAATGTAAAGCTGATCACCAGGCCAGAAGCAATTTAAACAAAACATATACAACTTAAAGTCCTATTCATCAAGGCATTTATTTCTTCCCTTCCTTTTGAAGGTACTGACTCCTTATTCGGCTGGGTTTGTGTGTGTACTGATCACCTTTCAGTACTTTGCCAAACTGGCCATTACTCATGTGTCTGCTCTGACTGTCACAGGCTAATGAACTGCAGAGAGCAGTACAGTTATCCTCAACTGACATTCACATATGTGCATTTCTAGCAGGGAACAAATAATGTTTGGAGCAGGAACAAAGGCTGATGTTTCCTCTCAAACCTGTAACACTAACTGCTCTACAGAGCACAAATCAAGGATTGAATCTGGGATCTTCTTTATCTGTGAGACAGATTTACACATACAATAAACTCAGCTACTTGGGGTATATAACTGGAGTTAAATACAAAAAGAAAGCAGTTACACAGTGCATTATATACTTGAATGGAATTTTCAGTGTACAGATCAGTCACAAGCAGCAAAGGAAAATGCAAACAGACTTAGTTAAATCTTGATCAAAAAAGCAAATGGCATATTAAGCTTCATATTAATCTCCTTAGCTTATGCTCAAGAATGGCATTTCCCAATAAACTTTTTTTTACATTTAATAGCACACCCTCCCTTAATAAACGTTCATAACAATAACAAAGGAAATTAAATCGACCAACTATACCAAAACTGTTTGTTTTGGTATACAAACTATTCTTTGTTGCCTGACAGCACTGTGATGCAGCAACACAGTGGTTAGTACCATTGCTTCAGCATTAGGGGAGCTGGGTTCAATTCCCAGTTTGGGTGACTGTGTGGAATTTGCACATTCTCCCCGTGTTTGTGTGAGTTTCCTCTGGGTCTTCCGGTTTCCTCCCACAGTCCAAAGATGTGCAGATTAGGTTGACTTGCCATGATAAATTGACTAGTGTCAGGGAGATTAACAGGGTAAATGAGGGTTATGGAAATAGGGCCTGCATGGGATTGTGGTTGGTATAGACGCAATGGACCGAATGGCCTCCTTCTGTATGTAGGGATTCTATGAGCCAGGTTCGATTCCTAGCTTCAGTTACTGTCTGTGTTGAGTTTGCATGTTCTCCCTGTGTCTGCGTGGATTTCCTCCCCCAGTCCAAAAGATGCTGGTTGGGTGCATTGGCCAAATTCTCCCTTAGTGTGTACCCGAACAGGCTTCGGAATGTAGTGACTGGGGGATTTTCACAGCAACTTCATTGCAGTGTTAATGTAAACTTACTTGCAACGTTAATAAATAAACTTTAAACAATAGAATGAAGATCAATGCTTATTAGAAAATAAGTCTGAAAATACTCTAACCTCCGGCAGCAGCTAATACCATCCTTGGTCCTTTGTAGTGCGTTGTGATATACTCCACTAAGTCATTCCGAGTTATAGATCTGTTACAACAATTATTCTAGTGAGTTTTATTCAGAAAAAAGTTTCAAGATGACTATTAAAAAGGACACAAGTACATACAAATACATACTTAATGTTCTCCGTAGGACCCAAAATGGTACGCCCTAAAGCTGTAGCCTGATAGGCTGTTGCATGCAGATAGTCAAATACTACTTCCTGAAGATTGGTTTCAACTTCTTGCATTTCCCTTAGAATAACTCCTCGCTCACGTTCAATCTCAGCCGCTCCCAAGGTGCTGTTCTGGATAATGTCTGCGAGGATTTCTACAGCTGTGTGCAAAGCATCAAAAACGTACACTTATTTTTTAAATCTGATTTTTTATGACCAAGTTCTTGTCAAGGAAACCTGTAACATTATTACGTGGCACACTTTGTTCCAACAGCAAATTGGGCGGCACGGTAGCAGTGGTTAGCACTGCTGCTTCACAGCTCCAGGGTCCAATTCCCAGCTTGGGTCACTGTCTGTGCGGAGTTTGCACGTTCTCCTCGTGTCTGCGTGGGTTTCCTCCGGGTACTCCGGTTTCCTCCCACAGTCCAAAGATGTGCAGGTTAGGTTAATTGGCCATGCTGAGAAATTGCCCCTTAGTGTCCAGGGATGTGTAGGTTAGAGGGATTAGTAGGTGGGATATGAGGGTAGGGCCTGAGTGGGATTGTGTTCGGTGCAGACTCGATGGGCCAAAGGGCCTCTTTCTGCACTGTAGTGTTCTATGAATTATTATAGTTTCAGGAAAATATAATGCAATATTCACAATGAATTCAGATTAAAGAGCACATTATTCTGTGTGTGGGATGCAGGTGGATGCATCTCTTCCAGTTTACAGGCCACAAAAGAAATTTAATTTACTGAACTATGGGTCTTTTTAAAGTAAGAAAACTTTATGTTCTATATAGCATTCAGGTTCAAAAGCTAATTAGACATTAACTGAATCACCTCTGGGCAGATCTTTAGAAAATGCTTTAGCATAATACACCGTTTGTTCTCTTGATGTGTATGCATTTAAATGGGCTCCCATGTTCTCAATTTCAAGTTCCAAATCTAGCTGAGAGCGTTTCTTTGTGCCCTGTGGGGGGAGGAGGAAGAATAGGTTTACTGGCAATGTATTGAATTGCGAAGAAAGAACAGCCATTATACTAGGTCTGATCCCAAACTAAGCTTCAAACTCAATAGCTAGTCCACCCTCCAAAGCTGACAATCCAATTACCCTTCTCTACAACCTGTCTCTGCTGAAAACTGCAAACGTCTCCACTTCACAAAAACTCCAACTATCCCACGTGAAGTCTCACCACCCATTACCCCTGAACTATCTATCTAAGGCTACCGGGGGGACTTTAAACTAGAAAGGATGGGGGGAGGGAATTGCGATGGGGAAACTGGGACGGAGGAGGTTAGCTCCCAGGTAGGGGAGGACCGCAGGCAGTATGGGAGGGAGGTTAGACAGGGGGTGGAGAAGGGAAATGCCCAGACTGAGGGGCTGAAGTGTATATATTTTAATGCAAGGAGTGTAGTGAATAAGGTAGATGAGCTTAGGGCGTGGATTGCTGCTTGGGATTGTGATGTGGTGGCCATTACGGAGACTTGGATGTCTCAGGGACAGGACTGGGTACTTCAGGTTCCAGGTTTCAGATGCTTCAGGAAGGACAGGGAGGATGGCAGAAGAGGTGGTGGAGTGGCACTGTTGATCAGGGACAGTGTCATGGCTGCAGAGAAAGAGGATGCTGTGGAGGGACTATCTACAGAGTCTCTGTGGGTGGAAGTTACGAACAGCAAAGGGTCGAAAACTTTGCTGGGTGCATTCTATAGGCCGCCCAATAGTGACAGGGAAGTTGAAGTGCAGATAGGGAAACAGATTCTGGAGAGATGTATTAATAACAGAGTTGTCGTGATGGGAGACTTCAATTTCCCAAACATCGACTGGAATATCCCTAGGGTAAGGGGTTTGGATGGGGAGGAGTTTGTTAGGTGTGTTCAGGAAGGGTTCCTGACACAGTATGTGGATAAGCCTATGAGGGGAGAGGCTGTACTTGACCTGGTACTGGCGAATGAACCAGGGCAGGTGATGGATCTCTCGGTAGGAGAGCATCTTGGGAATGGTGACCATAATTCTATCTCCTTCACAATTGCATTGGAATGAGACAGGATCAGGCAGGCTAGGAAGGTGTTTGTCTGGAGTAAGGGGAGATATGAAGAAGTCAGGAAGTTACTTGGACAAATAAACTGGAAGGAGGCGTTCTTAGGGAAAAGTACCGAAGGAAGGTGGCGGATATTCAAGGAATGTTTGTCTGGAGCTATGCATGACAACGTTCCGATGAGACAAGGGGGTTTTGGTAGGTCGCGGGAACCGTGGTGCACGAAGGCTGTGTTGAACCTAGTCAGGAGGAAAGGGAAGGTGTACAAAAGGTTCAGGGAACTAGGAGAGGTTAAGGATCTTGAGGAGTATAAGGACTGTAGTAAGGGGCTTAAAAGGGAAATTAGGAGAGCCAGAAGGGGTCATGAGAAGACCTTGGCGGGTAAGATTAAGGAGAATCCCAAGGCCTTCTATAAATATGTGAAAGGTAAAAGGATGAGAAGAGAAGGGATAGGACCTATAAAAGGTGAAGGGGGAAAGGTCTGTGTGGAACCAGAAGAAATGGCAGAGGTGCTTAATGAGTACTTTGCCTCAGTATTCACGGTGGAAGCTGATCTGGGAGATTTTGCTACGGATTTGCAGCAGATGGAAAAGATTGAGTTTGTGGATATTAAGGTGGAGGATGTGTTAGAACTTTTGAATTCTATCAAGATAGATAAGTCGCCGGGACCAGATGGGATATACCCCAGGATACTGTGGGAGGCGAGGGAAGTGATTGCAGAGCCCCTGGCGATGATCTTTGCGTCGTCAATGGAGACGGGAGAGGTTCCGGAAGATTGGAGGATTGCGGATGTTGTCCCTATTTTCAAGAAAGGGAACAGAGATAGCCCGGGAAATTACCGACCGGTGAGTCTGACCTCAGTGGTTGGTAAGCTGATGGAGAGGCTTCTGAGGGACAAGATTTACGAGCATTTGGAGAGGTTTGACATGATCAGGAATAGTCAGCATGGATTTGTCAAGGGCAGGTCGTGCCTTACAAGCCTAGTTGAGTTCTTCGATAATGTGACTGAACACATTGACGAAGGAAGTGCCGTGGACGTAGTGTACATGGACTTCAGCAAGGCGTTTGATAAGGTCCCCCATGCAAGACTTCTTGAGAAGGTGAGAAGGCATGGGATCCAAGGGCCTTTGGCCTTGTGGATCCAGAACTGGCTTGCCTGCAGAAGGCAGAGAGTGGTTGTGGATGGGTCTTTTTCTGAATGGAGGTCAGTCACCAGTGGAGTGCCCCAGGGATCTGTTCTAGGACCCTTGCTGTTTGTCATTTTCATAAATGACCTGGATGAGGAAGTGGAGGGATGGGTAAGTAAGTTCGCTGATGACACGAAGGTCGGTGGTGTTGTGGATGGTCTGGAAGGATGTCAAAAGTTGCAGCAGGACATAAATAGGATGCAGGACTGGGCGGAGAAGTGGCAGATGGACTTCAATGCGGATAAATGCGTAGTCGTCCATTTTGGCAGAACCAACGGGATGAACGAGTACACTATCAAGGGCAGGAGTCTTAGTAGTGTTGAACAGCAGAAGGATCTTGGGGTCTGGGTCCACAGGACTCTTAAATCGGCCTCGCAGGTGGAAGAGGTGGTCAAGAAGGCGTATGGTGTACTGGCCTTCATTAATCGAGGGATTGAGTTTAGGAGTCGGGAGGTAATGCTGCAACTTTATAAGACCCTTGTCAGGCCTCATTTGGAGTACTGTGCGCAGTTCTGGTCGCCTCACTATAGGAAAGACGTAGAAGCTATTGAAAGGGTACAGAGGAGATTTACAAGGATGTTGCCTGGACTGGGAGGCATGCCTTATGAAGTTAGGTTGAGGGAGCTGGGTCTCTTTTCCCTGGAGAGACGAAGGTTGAGAGGTGACCTGATAGAGGTTTATAAAATGTTGAGAGGAATGGATAGGGTGGATTCTCAGAGGCTATTTCCCCGGGTTGAAATGGTCGCTACGAGAGGACACAGATTTAAGGTGCGGGGAGGAAAGTACAGAAGTGATGTTAGGGGTAAGTTTTTCACTCAGAGGGTGGTGAGTGAGTGGAATCGGCTGCCATCAGTGGTGGTGGAGGCGAACTCGCTGGGGTCTTTTAAAAGACTTCTGGATGAGTATATGGGGTTTTATGGGATTGGGGGTTATAGATAGGTGTTGATGTGATCGGCACAACTCGTGGGCCGAAGGGCCTGTTTGTGCTGTAGTGTTCTATGTTCTATCTGAATTACCAAGGGATAACAGCAGAGGCCCTATGACAGTAGGGATGGAACCAATACACCATCACTAAAGACCACGTCCTCACAGATCCCACAGCCCGGCCCCCTGGTATCAACCTGCCACACCAACATTGGGCATTCCTCAACTGCTTTTTAACTGGCCAAGGCAGCAAATCAGCACAAGTAGGGTCTTGCAAGGAACCCAGACTGCAGTTGCTCTGCACCCTAATCAATGACTCACATCACTGGGGACTGCCCTCTGACAGTATTCAGCAGAAGGGTCAGAGAGCTCCATAGTGGAAGCTATTGCCTGGCTTGGTGATTATTGCACACATTAGCAAACTCTGAACTTGGTGAATACTATTGCTCCTGCCCCACTGAGCACATATGTTTATACACTCTCACTCCACTCTCCTTCTGCAACCCTCCAGTCCCAAATTCCTGCTTGCAATCTCAGTTTTTCCAATTCTAGTTGTTTATGTCCCTTCTTTCTGCTCCCTCCCATTTTCACTCATGAAAATATTGATGTCTTATTTCCATTGCTTTAATTCCCAAATCACTTCAGTTTGCTTCAACATCAAAAAGCTACTCAAACCCCACCCTTTCCCCAACTCCAGCTCAGGTCTGATCGTCACTTAATAAAGCTTCACCAACATTTTACTACATGAAAAAGTACTATATAAATGAAAGTTACTACTTTTAAAAGAATTTACGAAACAGGCTGAAAACCCCGATGGCAGGTGTTGCCTTACTTTGAAAGCCATGTGCTCCAAGAAATGAGCGGTTCCATTGTTCTTCTTGTTCTCGTAGCGGCTGCCTGCATCAATCCACAGGCCAACCTACAGAAAACAACAAGCACTACTCAGGAGGAAGCATACATCTTTTAAGGAAAACCAAATAATACCCTCACAAGAATACCTATGGGTAATCTAGGCTCCCCTAACCGGTCATTACTTCGTCTGTATTCCAATTACAGATACAGTTGAGCTGTAAGGTTGGTGCGTGGATCACTCGATCGGACATATAGTGGCATATTTTGAAAAAATATTGAGAATTGCGGCCTCAACACAAAAAACTCCATGATATAAGAAAATTATACAAGAGCACAGACATTTGAAAGGCAGACTATAGATGGTAAAAGCCATAAATGGCAAATGGGACTCTGCTGCACTATCGGCTTATTGGAAAGTTGCCAGCTATGAGATAATTTAGGCTAGAGATTCTTTAAAAAAAAGCATGGGACTGAATTCACTAAAGCAGAATAAGTTGTGGAGAGATGCGGTAAAAGTGTTTAAAATTATGAACGAGAGTAAAATATTTCCACTGGCATTAAAATCATAATCAGTATTTAAAACATTAAATACCGGCAAGATCATTTTTTCATACAGATTTATTAATGAATACTTTAACATCTGTTGAAGCTGTCAGTTATGATAGCCAAGAGAGAATTCTGTAACTATTGAACGATGCAGGGAAAAGGAACTAGTGCAGATAACTTCAATAGGAAAACTGTCTCCTATGTAACTGAATAGATTTTTGGCTCAGCAAATTAAGAGATATAGTTTTAGTACAGAGAGCAGTTGAAGTAAATCCTCCAAGATCTTGTTGGCTGGCGAAGCAGACCTGTAGAGGCAAATGGCTTATTCCTTCCCTATTTTGTGTTCTCGATCTGTCTATAGCTTTGGCACAGTTGACCAAACCATCCTCATCATTTGCCTTTCTTCTGTCATCTAACTGGGTGTGACTGCATTCGCCTGGTTATATTCTCATCTATCTAATCATACTCAGAAATTTACTTGCAATGGTTTTGCCTTCTGCTTCCACACAGTGCAATCATGGCTAGTCTCCCACTTTCCAACTTATATAATCTTATTTCATCCCAAACTTAGCTCGCTCTCTATATCCTAACTGCACTAAACCCAGTTCACCCATCACTTCTCTGTTTGCTGCCACACACCAGCTCTCAGCCAAGCAATGCCTCAATTTTAAAATGCTCATCCTTGTTTCTAAATCCCTCCATTGTTTACCCCTTGCCATTTCTATAAATTTGCCCAGTCCTATAAGCTTCCATAGTTGCACTCATCCAGTTATAGAATCATTTTAGTGCAGGAACCATTCAGTCCATCGAGCCTGCACTGACAACAATCCCACCCAGACTCTATCCCTGTAATCCCACATATTTACCCTGCCAGACCCCCTGACACTAAGGGGCACTTTATCATGGCCATCAACCTAACCCGCACATTTTTGGACAATGGGAGAACATCGGAGCACCTGGAGGAAACAAGAGCAGACATGGGGAGAATGTGCAAACTCCACACAGTCACCCGAGGTTGGAACTGAACCCGGGTCCCTGGCACTGACAGGCAGCAGTGCTGACCACTGTGTCACTCACTCTAGTCATGGGCACAAATGTATCACAGTTCTAGCCTTTTGTGCGTCCTAGATTTCAATTGCTTCATGATCGGCAGCCAAACCTTCAGCTACGGAGGCCATAAGCTTTGGATTCCCTTATTAAACCCCTCCACCCACCTTTAGAACACGTCTTAAAACCTACCTCTTTAATCAAACTTTTGGTAATCCGCCTATTATTCAAAAAATTGTACATATCCAAAGATTGAGTTACATCCAGCAGCGTGGGAACAAGTCAATTGTAGCTATTTTTTCAAAAGAAAAGGAAACCGAAGATGAAACACTTAAGTTATAGTTCTGTAAATCTTGAATAGGAAAGTCACTTGAAACAATGAAGTTTAAGGGATCATACTGAAGGATAGAAGTTAATTAGAAATAGCAAGTGTAGTTTTGAAAAGAGACATTGGTGCTTAATGTGTTTAGTCAATATAAGAACATAAGAAATAGAAGCAGGAGTACGCCATCTAGCCCTTCAAGCCTGCCCCGCCATTCAATAAGATCATGGCTGATCTGAAGTGGATCAGTTCCACTTTCCCGCTTTCTCCCCATAACCCTTAATTCCCTTGCCTACCAAAAACCCATCCACCCGTGTCTTAAATATATTTAGCGAGGTAGCCTCTACCACATCAACGGGCAGAGAATTCCATAGATTCACCACCCTTTGAGTGAAGAAGTTACTCCTCAACTCCGTTCTAAACTGACCCCCCTTATCTTGAGGCTGTGCCCTCTAGTCCTGCTGTCCTTTCTGAGCAGGAAGAATCTCTCTACCTCTACCCTATCCATCCCTTTCATTATCTTATACGTCTCTATAAGATCCCCCTTCATCCTCCTAAATTCCAACGAGTACAAACCCAGTCTATTTAGTCTCTCCTCATAGTTCAACCCCCTCATCTCCGGTATCAGCCTAGTGAACCTCCTCTGCACTCCCTCCAAGGCCAGAATATCCTTGCGCAAGTGCGGCGACCAAAACTGCACACAGTACTCCAGCTGCGGCCTCACCAGTGCCCTGTACAGTCGCAGCAAGACCTCCCTGCTTTTATATTCAATCCCCCTCGCTATAAAGGCCAGCATCCCATTTGCCTTCCTGATCACCTGCTGCACCTGCAGGCTGGGTTTTTGCGACTCATGCACAAGGAGCCCCAGGTCCCTCTGCACTATAGCATGCTGCAGCTTTTTGCCCTTTAAATAGTAGTCCCTCCTACTATTATTCTTGCCAAAGTGGATAACCTCACACTTGCTAACATTGTACTCCATCTGCCAGGTCCTCACCCACTCGCTTAGCCTATCTAGACCCCTCTGCAGACTTTCCACACCCTCCGCACAATTTGCTTTTCCACTTATCTTTGTGTCATCAGCAAATTTCGACATCCTATACTCGAGATTAAATATCTATTCGATTGAGGCAGTGAAATAAGAATGCTTGGAATTAAAATCAAAGAACAACAGCATGGGAAACAGGCCCTTCGGCCCAACGAGCCTGCACTGCCATTTTAATATTGTGAGTGCCCTCTTCTACCTAAACCTTTGTCTATGACTATTGGACTCCACAATAAAGGAACCATAACCAGATTGAATCAGAATATTGGGCTGCATAGGTATTTGATTAGGCGATAAAGGAGCAATAATTGGCATGTTCTTAGATTGGCAGCGATATTCCCTAAGGATCAATACTGGGGTCTCAATTTTTCATGATATTCATAAATGACTTGGACGAAGGAACAGTGAGTCGTATATCTAAATCAAAAGCAAAACACTGCAGAGGTTGAAGATGTGAAATAAAACAAAGTGTTGGGAAAACTCAGCAGCATCTGTGAAAGAGAAACAGAGTTAACATTTTAAGTTCAAGGTGACTCTTTTGAAACTGATGCTCAGTTTGAGTTCTGCCTTGGCCACCTGGCGTCAGACTTTCTTTGTCCAAACACAGCTATAACAACTAAATTCCAGAAGTGAAGTGAGAGTGACTAATTTTGACAAAATGTGGCATTAAGGAGCCTTTGCAAAATTGAAGTCAACTGGAAACAAGGGGAAGATTTTCCACTGGTTGAAGTCATACACAGTACATAGAAAGATGAGTGAGATTACTGGATACACACAATACTGTACTTCAGAAGTGATCTTACCAAGGCCTGATATAACCTTAAAATGAAATTTCTTATTTACAAAGGACTCTCTAGCTTTACAGCATTAAGATTAATCAAGTAGTCTATTTCTCCCTTCTTTATTATCAGCTGCTCTCCAAAGAAACTCCAACATGGTGGGGTGCCATCATCAACTTCAGAATTGATGGCTATCAGCAACAGTTGTAGGGCAGCATGGTGGCACAGAGCCTCACAGCGCCAAGGACGCAGATTTGATTCTCAGCTTGGGTCACTGTCTGTGCAGAGCCTGCATGTTCTACCACAGAACATAGATAAGCTGCAGAGCTGGGCTGAGAGGTGGCAAATGGAGTTTAATGCGGAAAAGTGTGAGGTGATTCACTTTGGTAAGAGTAACAGGAGTACAGAATATAGGGCTAATGGAAGGACTTGTCGACGAGCAGAGAGATCTCGGTGTACATGTGCCACCCAGGTTTTAAGGTTGTTAAGAAGGCATACGGTGTGTCAGCTTTTATCAGTAGAGGGATTGAATTTTAGAGCCATGAAGTCATGTTGCAACTTTACAAAACTTTGGTGCGGCCGCACTTGGAGTATTGCGTACAGTTCTGGTCACCACATTACAAGAAAGATGTGGCGGCATTGGAAAGGGTGCAGAGGTGGTTTACCAGGACGTTGCCTGGTATGGTGAGAAGGTCTTATGAGGAAAGGCTGAGGGACTTGAGGTTATTTTTGTTAGAGAGAAGAAGGTTTAGAGGTGACCTAATTGAGGCATACAAGATGGTTCGATAGGGTGAACAGTGAGAGCCTTTTTCCTCGGATGGTGATGGCTAACACGAGGGGACACAGCTTCAAATTAAGGGGTGGCAATTGTAGGATGGATGTCAGAGGTAGGTTCTTTACTCAGAGGGTAGTAAGGGCGTGAAGTGCCCTGCCTGCAGCAGTTGTTGACTCGCCAACTTTAAGGGCATTCAAATGGTCAGTGGATAGGCATATGGATAACATTGGAATAGTTTAGGTTAGAGGATCAATAGATTGGTTCCACTGGTCGGCGTAACATCAAGGGCCGAAGGGCCTGTACTGCACTGTAATGTTCTTATGTTCTATGTTCTACCCATGTCTGCATGGGTTTCCTCTGGGTGCTTCAGTTTCCTCCCACAGTCCAAAAGACACATTAGTTAGATGCGTAGGCCATGCTAAATTCTCCCTCAGTGTACCCAAACAGGTGCCGGAGTGTGGCGACCAGGGTATTTTCAGAGTAACTTCATGGCAGTGTTAATGCAAGCCTATTTGTGACATAAATAAATAAATACTGTCAATCTGAAATTTTCTTTCACAAATCTTTCCTTGGAAACAGGGAAGAAAAGCAACATCCCAAAGACAAAACAACTCAGAGCATGCAGGCTCAATTATAAAGCAACTCTAATGAACCCATATCAGTTCCAACATACGGCAACCCAGCAACAGCAAAGTTATTTGCTTCGTTGATGAATCATATCCTCTAGGGTGCAGCAATGCCAATTAATAGTTCATTTAAGCGTGTGAGCCACATCACAGGAAATGAAGTAATATATCATTATTACATTAGCTAATGTAGAGGAAGAATGAGCACTCAGGAAAATAAACCAAAGGCAGGATGCAACAAAATTCTTAGTTTCACCAGGAGAGAGACTCAAGGAGATATATACAGTTTAAAAGACAAAGTTAAAGAATAAAAGCAAGTAGAGTCAAAATGGCAGAGTTCATCATAGGTAAAACTGGGCTACATTGATCCCAAACCTGAAATATCAGGTTCAACACATAACGATTGAACCATTTCAAAACTGTTGTTGCGGATGTTTGCAGAATTCTGGACATCATAAGGAGCTGACAATTGAAGATGCAATCTGTAAGAATTTAGAAGCTCGGTTAGATCTAGAATATCTTGAAGGCAGCAGCACACCTTTTTCACCCCTAGTGGGCTCTTTGAATCTCAACCACAGGACAGGGATTTGTCAGCATGAGCCAGGACAAAGATCTCCAAGCAACCAGAAGTTGAGGCAACACAACACACAAACAGAAAAGCAAGTAAAAATGGCAATTTTCTTGTATTTTCTTTCCCTCAACATTTTTATAAATATTTTACTTATTGTGTTGATTATTTTAGCTATCCAAAGAAAGTTCCTGCTGACAGTGTTATGCTCACAGTGAAATTTATTTTTGATCATAGTGATGATGACGTTTGTCCATTGTTGTCAATGGTGACAGCCTTAAGATTTACTTCTTTTTGGTATAGTTTGTTGATTTTTACATGATTAGAAAGTCTGATTTTTGTGAGGAATCTTTTCTCATACACAGAATATTAGATGTTAGACTGGGAGTGATCTCTGTTGATATCTTTTGGGGCTCTCTTCTTTTTGAGCTGGATCTGATTTGCTTCCAGCTTTGCCCTGCCACCATGTTTTTTTTGGGTACCAATTTGCATGTCATAAGCATTTTATATCAGATAGTATGCCAGGGGTGCAGCCTGGATCGTTAAGGGAGAAGGAGGAAGGAACCTACCCTTGGTATCAATCTGATTGGAGATTCGTACTACTATGGTTGGCAAGTGCAGCAAGGTTTCAGGAGGAGGAAGATGAAGAGTTTGGACGAACATAACAAACATTTATACACTGCCTTCAAAGCAAGGAATGGCCAAGAAGCTTCACAACCAGATTCAAGTGAGACAGATGCCAGTTGGGAAAGAAAGGATTAGAAGAAGTGACAAAATAGGTTTTTAAAAAGTAGTAAAGGTAACATGCTTGAAGAGGGAGTTCCAAAGCAGCAAATCAGGTGGCTGAATGTTTTGCCCCTAGTGGTGGGATGAAGACTAGCGACAAAGCAGCAGAGCATTCAGCATAGGGGACAGAACCAAAGGAGATTGCAAAGAAGGAGAAAGGACATTTACAGAGAAGAATTTTAAACCTAATGCTTTACGATTCTTGGGACATAGGAAAAGGATAGCCCATTTAGCCCCTGGGCCTTGTTCTCTGCCAATCAATGAAATCACAGTTGATCTGCAATCTAACTTCTTATGTATGTCTTTACCTCATATCCCATAACACCTTTGGTAAACAAAAATCTATCTCAATTTTAAAATTAACGTATGACCTAACATCAATTGCAGTTGAGTTGGAGAGTTCCAAACTTATCACCTTTAATTGAAGCAACATTTCCTTAATTTTATTCATAAAAGCTGTGGCTCTAATTTTTTTTAAACTATGCCCCCTTGATTCTACAACTAACAGGTAGGTTTAGCACTACCTACCTTGTCTGTAGCTCTTAATATCTTGAAAGCTTTGATCAATCATCCTTTAAGCTTCTAATTTTCAGGGAATATACCTCTAATGTGTTTAATCTCTCCATTTGAATCAAGATAACATTCTAGTAAATTTACACAGCACTCCCTCCAAAGGAATGCTGTGTAGATTTATTGGAATATTATGGTGCTAAGGTGTGACACCCAGCGCTGCTCAAATAACTCCAGGTCTGGTCTAACTAGAGCTTTATATAGCTGAAGCATGACTTCCACTTGTTGTATTTAGTTCTCTAAACAGAAAGACAAGGACTTGATTAGCTTTTTTGATTTTCTGTACTTGTTCATGACATTTTAATGATCTGTGTTCCTGGATCCCCAAGTCTCTACCCACCTTCAGGCTTTTCACCATTTAGGAAGTACCCCGTTCTATCCTTTTAGGTCCAATACATTTGGCTACACTGAAATCTATTTACCACAGTTTTGCCCATTCACTGAATTTTCCAATATTTTGGAAATGTTGTGCATTTTTCTATCCTGCTTACAATATTGCCTGTCATCAGAACATTTGGATATCATATTCTGTCCCATCATTTAAGTTAATAAATGGTGAATAACTGAAACTTCTTCTAATCCTTTCTTTCCCAACTGGCACATCCCCTTGTGGAACACCACTAATAACATTCTGCCAATTAGAGTACTTACTCATTGACCTCATCTATCTCCTACTCAGCCAATTTCCTAACCAAGGCAATAATTTGCATTCAAATTCACAAGCTTCAGCTTCAGCTTAATGGTAAAGAAGAAATGTAGGAGAAGGGATAACCAGCTATGGTTATCGAAGGAAATAAAGGAGAGTATTAAATTAAAAGCTGATGCATTTAGAGTGGCTAAAAGTAGTGGGTGAGTAGAAGATTGGGAGAGGTTTAAAAATCAATAAAGAATGACTAAGAAGTTGATAAAGAAAGGAAGGATAGACTATGAAGCTAAACTAGCACTAAATATAAAAAAGGACAGTAAGAGTTTTTACAAATATATAAAGAGGAGGAGGCTGGCTAGGGTGAATGTTGGACCCTTAGAGGATGAGAGGGGGGATTTAGTGGTGGGAGATGAAGAAATGGAGGAGGCCTTAAATAAGTTTTTTGCCTCGGTCTTCACGGAGGAGGATGCGAATAGTTTGCTGGATATTAAAGATAGAAGGATGGTAGGAGTTGAGGGCCTGAATGCGATTACTACAACTAGAGAGGTAGTGCTTGATAGACTAATGGGACTGATGGTGGTCAAGTCCCCAGGACTGGATGGAATGCATCCCAGCATTCTGAAGGAAATGGCAGAGGTGATAGTAGATGCCTTAGTGATTATTTATCAAACTTCACTGGATTCTGGGGAAGTGCCGGAAGATTGGAAAATGGCTAATGTTACGCCGCTGTTTAAAAAAGGTAGCAGGCAAAAGGCAGGGGATTATAGGCCGGTTAATTTAACGTCTATAGTTGGAAAAATGCTTGAATCCGTCATCAAAGAAGAAATAGCGAGGCACCTAGAAAAGAAGGGTTTGATAGAGCAGACGCAGCACGGATTCGTTAAGGGGAAGTCGTGTTTGACGAATTTATTGGATTTCTATGAGGATATGACTAGTGCGGTAGACACAGGGGAACCGGTGGATGTGGTGTTTCTCGATTTTCAAAAGGCGTTTGATAAGGTGTCACACAAAAGGTTGCTTCAGAAGGTTAGGGGGCATGGAGTTGGGGGTAAGGTGTTAGCATGGATAGAGGATTGGTTGTCTAATAGGAGGCAGAGAGTTGGTATCAATGGGTGCTATTCTGACTGGCGGTTGGTGACTAGTGGAGTGCCGCAGGGTTCGGTGCTGGGGCCTCGGCTATTTACCATTTATATAGATGATCTGGAGGAGGGGGCTGAGTGTAGGGTGATGAAATTTGCTGATGACACAAAGATGAGTGGAAAAGCAAATTGTGCGGAGGGTGTGGAAAGTCTGCAGAGGGATCTGGATAGGCTAAGCGAGTGGGCGAGGACCTGGCAGATGGAGTATAATGTTAGCAAGTATGAGGTTATCCACTTTGGCAGAAATAATAGTAGGAGGAATATATACTTAAAAGAGTGAAAAGCTGCAGCATGCTACGGTGCAGAGGGACCTGGGAGTCCTTGTGCATGAGTCGCAAAAACCCAGCCTGCAGGTGCAGCAGGTGGTCAAGAAGGCGAATAGAATGCTGGCCTTTATAGCGAGGGGGATTGAATATAAAAGCAGGGAGGTCTTGCTGCGACTATACAGGGCACTGGTGAGGCCGCAGCTGGAGTACTGTGAGCAGTTTTGGTTGCCGCACTTGCGCAAGGATATTTTGGCCTTGGAGGGAGTGCAGAGGAGGTTCACTAGGCTGATACCAGAGATGAGGGGGTTGGGCTATGAAGAGAGACTAAATAGACTGGGTCTGTACTTGTTGGAGTTTAGAAGGATGAAGGGGGATCTTATAGAGACGTATAAAATAATGAAAGGGATGGATAGGGTAGAGGTAGAGAGATTCTTCCTGCTCAGGGAAGGGGGAGGGGGGGGAACTTCTTCACTCAAAGGGTGGTGAATCTCTGGAATTCTCTGCCCATTGAAGTGGTGGAGGCTACCTCGCTAAATATATTTAAGTCTTGGGTAAATGGGTTTTTGACAGACAAGGAAATTAAGGGTTATGGGGAGAAAGCGGGAAAGTGGAGCTGATCCACTTCAGATCAGCCATGATCTTACTGAATGGCAGGGCAGGCTCGAAGGGCTAGATGGCCTACTCCTGCTCCTATTTCTTATGATCTTATGTTTAGCTAACAAGCTCATCAAATGCCTTCTGAAGGTCATATAGGTATCATCCAAAAGCATTTCCCTTCCAACACGTTTGCAACAACAGCCTGGCCATCACTGGGTTTGCAGGCGATACAGGAATTAACAAGTGCAAAGGATTAGAGTTGAAATTATACAATGCACCAACAGGAGGAGATCACTTGGCCCATCGAATCCATACCGACCCCATCTGACAGAGCATCCGACTCAAGTCCAGCACCGCCCCATCTCAACAGACACACCCTGTCAATCTCCTAACCATCCTGGGACATGGCCAGTCCACCTAACGTGATCATCTTTGGCCGTGGGAGGAAACTGGAGCACCTGGAAGAAACCCACACAGACATGGGGAGAATGTGCAAACTCCAGTCACCTAAGGCTGGAATAGAATTTGGATTTCTGGTGCTGTGAGACAGCAATGCTGACCACTGTGCCACCGTGTCGCTCAAACAGAGAACAAAGATGTAGGTCAGTTAATAGTAGTCTATAAACTGAAACCCTTGAATGTAAATATTTTATATTTATTAAACATGCTTAATGTTGTGTGCTTATAGCAAAATTATAGGTGGTCCATGAGTTCTAAGGTACACCAATCAAATGGTCATTGGGAGAAGGCTCAGACATCCTGAATATAAATAATTCAATAAAGTACCAACAGATGTATACAACTTGGCAATTCAATCCCTGGTTTCTAAAATGCACAACAAGAAAAAGATTAAGCAAGTGACAAATACAAAGTGCTTCAATTTAGCTCAGTACTTACTGTACATGTTGGAAGACTAGAGTCTTCAGATGTCACTCGTAGTCCATTTTCCAGAACAGTGACTTCTGTTTCGGGAATATTCAGAACGTGTGTAGCTGCTGCTCGAGTTGCCTGGAATCGCTTCCAGTTGTGTAGGATGGGCTAAAATAATAAGTCAAAAATATCTTTTAATAAAGGGGCAAAATAATTGCAGAAAAACAGTTACAAAGAAGATTTGTAATCGACAGTGTTCCTAATGACTAATTACAGAGAACTAAATTTCCACACAGCATCATCCATAAACAGCAATGAATTAAACAATCAGACAATAGGTCAAGATGCTGGCAAAACACCACCATTCATCTTCATGAAGTGCCACTGGATATTTTACATTCATCTGAGGAAGACGGTTAATATTTCATCCAAAAAAACACAACAGTGTTCTCTCACTACATACAACTGAGTGTCAGCCTAGATTTTGTACTTCAATTATCCAAATGTAGATTGGAACAGTGGCAGTGAAAGGGGGCAAAAATTCCAAGATCATGTTCAGGAAATTTTTCTACAGCAATATGTGTCCAAACAAGAAAGGATGTACTGACGAACCTGGCTCTTGGAAATGAGGTGGGCCAAGAAGATCATGTGTAGGTGGAGAAAAAAATTCAGGGACAACGATCATTGTATCCCAAAAGTTTTGGATGATAGAAAAGAATAATAGGCAATACAGAGTAAAAATAATTAATTTGAGAAGAGCTGATGACAATGGGACAAAAATGGAGCTGGGTTAGGTAGATTGGAACAAAAGGCTAGTGGGAAAAACTGCAGCTGAACAATGGGCTGTCTTCAAAACAAAAATGGTCCTGGCACAATCAAGGTGTATTCCCTAAAGAGGGAAAGGTACGATAAACAAATCCTGAGCTCCCTGGAAGAAAATGACAGCTTATAATAGGTGTCTAGAAAACACAATTGAGAATCAACAGGAATACAGAAGATTCACAGGGGAGGTGAAAAAGCACATTTGAGAAGCAGAGGGACTATGAGAAAAGACTGGCAGCCAACATTAAAGAGAATTCCAAAGTTTTCTAAAAGGGTGGGAAAAGGAGGCATAGGGCCGATTAAGGATGTAAAAGGGAATATACACAGAGGCTGGGAGCATAGGCAAAATATTAAATACTTTACATCCATCTTTATTAAGGAAGTAAATGCTACCCAGGACATGATGAGAGATAAGGGAACTGTAGCCCTAGAAAGGTTCAAAATTGATAAGGAGGAAGTGTTGGTATTTAAATTTATAAGGCAATGGGACCAGATGAGATGCATCCAAGGATTTTGAAGGAAGTGAAATCGGAAAAAAAAACAGGGGTGCTGGCCGTAATCTTCCAGTCTTCTTGAGATTCAGAGAAGATGCCAGAGGAATGGGGAATGGTTCAAAAAAAAAGGATAGCCCCAGCAAATATAGGCCAGTCAGTTTAACATCAGAGCTGTACAAGCTCCAAATAACAATTACTTGGGATAGAATTAGTAATCACATGGAAAAACGTGGGTTGATTAGGAATAGCCAGTGTAGAAAGCTTGTTGACTTAAATTGCTGGAATTTTTGAAAAGATAAAAAAAATTTGATGAGGGTAATGTAGTTGATGTGATGTGCATGGACTCTCAGAAGGCATTTGATGCAATGCAACACGATAGGCCACTGAGAAAAGTTATACCCTCATGGAATAAATGAGACAGTAGTAACATGGATACAAAAGTGGCTGAATAATAGCAAGATTTGAAGATTTTTAGGTAATAATATCCAGAGTACGACAGGAACGAACAGAGAGCAGGATTTTACAGCTCGCTTGCCCCAAAACCGTAAAATCCCACCAAAGTCAACGGACCTTCCCATGCTCCACCTCTTGCCCCCTCTGACGCCTGTGGTGGGCAGGCCGGTAAAATTCTGGCCAGAACGTACAAACATAAAAAGAGCAGCAAATACAGTCAAAGAGGAAATGATTGTAAAAAAGCAACATTAATGGCTCTTTACTTAAATGTCAGATTTGGCACAAAATAAGTATATTTGCAGCACAAATTTATGTTAACGAGTATGGTCTTATAGCCATTACAGAGATGTGGTTACAAGGAGATTTAAACTGGGAACTAAATATTCAGTGGTAGGTCACTTTTCATAAGTATGATCACAAGAAATGACCTTGGATCAGAAGGTGGAGAATCCATATGGGTGGAGGCAAGAAATAACAAGTGAAACACAGGCTCCTTAGAGAATGAAACTAGGGAAGTAATAATGCAGAATATCAGGAAGCGGCAGAGGAGTTAAATAAATATTTTACTTCAGTCTTCTTATTGGAAGACACTAATAACATCCCAAAAAATACTTAATGGAATCAAAGAGGAAAAGAGGGGAAGAACTATCAATAGAGAAATGAGGCTAACGGTCAGTAAGTCTTCTGGACCTGATGGGTTCCATCCTAGGATATCAACGGACTAGCTACAAAGATAATGGTAGCAATCTTCCAAGAATCCGTAAATTCTGGAAAGTTCCAGCAGATTGGAAAACTGCTAATGTATCATCCTTATTCAAAGAGGGAGGGAAACAAAAAAACAAGTAACCATAAGCCAATTATCTTAACACTTGCTCCGGGAGAATATTATAGAGTTCATCATAAAGGATGTAACAGCAGAGCATTTAGAAATATGTATTATAATCAGAGTCAGCATGAAAGCTTCATAAAGGGGAAATCATGTCTGACAAATTTATTAGAATTCTTTGAGCAGGATAGATAAATGGGAACCAGGTGTAATGTACTTGGATTTCCAAAAAGTGTTTGATAAGGTAATGTACAAAAGGCTACGAAATAAAATAAGCGCCCATGATGTCAGGATAATATATTAGCATTGGTAAAGGATTAGCTAACTACTAGAGAACAAGAAATTTGGGATAAGAAGGGCGTTTTCAGGATGGCAAACTGTAACTGGTGGACTACCACAGGGATCAGTGCTGGGGCCACAATTATTTACAATATATATTAATGACTTAAATGAAGAAAGTGAATGTACTATTGTCAAGTTTGCGGATGACATAAAAATAGTGGGAAGGCAAGTCTTGTCACCCTCGAGTCTACAGAAAGATATAGACAAATTATGCGAGTGGGCCAAAACTTGGCTGGTGGACTATAATGTAGGAAAATGTGAAGTTATGCACTTTGGTAGGGAGAATAAAGGAGCTGAATACTATTTAAATTGAGAAAGATGTAACACAGGAATTTGGAGGCTCACAAAAAGTAGCATGCAAGTTCAGCAGGCAAATGGAATGTTGGCCTTTATTTCAAAGGGGATGGAGTATAAAAATAGGGAAGTCTTGCTAAAACTATACAAGGCACTTGAGTGTTGTTGGAACTGCAATCATCTAGGCAAGTGGAGAATATTCCATTACACTTTTAAATTGTGCCTTTGAGATGGTGGGCAAGGTTTGGGGAGTCAAGAGGTGAGATACTAGCCACTGGATTCCTAGTCACTGACCTGCTCTGGTAACCACAGTATGTATATGGCTAGTCCAGTTCAGTGTTTGGTCAATGGTAACCCCCAGGATGTTGATGAACTAGATTCGGGGAGGATGTTTTCCCTGGTTCGGAAATCTAGAACTAGGGGGACACAATCTCAGGACCATTTAGAACTGAGATGAGGAAATACTTTTCACTCAAAAGGGTAGTGAACCTGTGGAATCTGCTACCACAGAAGATAGTGGAGGCAAAGACACTGAATGTATTAAAAAAGTGATAAATAATTTTTAGATTTTAATGGCATCACTGAGACAGAGGAGCAGCCATGCTCGCATTAAATGGCAGAGCAAGCTCAAACGGAATGCTTACACAGGCTCCTTTCTATATTTCTAAGGAAGATATACTGGAATTAGAAGCAGTCCAGAGAAGGTTCACTAGGTTGATCCCAGGTATGGAGGGATTTTCTTATGAGAGGTTAAGTAGGCTGGGCTTGTACTCATTGACGTTTAGAAGAACGAGAGCCAGCCTTATTGCAACACATAGGATTCTCAGGGAGCTTTAGAGTAGATGCTGAGAAGTTATTTCCCCTTGTGGGAGAGTCTAGGACCAGAAGGCATAATCTCAGAGTAAGGGGGCACCCATTTAAAGACAGAGACGAGGAAGAATTTCTTCTCTCAGAGAGTAATAAATTTGTGGAATTCTTTACAGCAGATGTCTATAAAGGCTAGGTCATTGAGTAAGTTCATGGCTAACATAGATTTTTAATCAGTAAAAGAATCAAGGGTTTTGGAAATAAGGCAAGAAAGGGGATTTGAGGATTGTCAGATCAGTAGTGGTCTCATTGAATGGTGGCACAGACCCTATGGGCCAAATGGCCTACTTCTACTCCTAGGTCTTAGTGTAAGAATCTATGCATGCAATGGTTTGGAAAAGCTATCCCATTGTTGCTCGATATGTGATGAGTTTAATTTATTACTAGGTGGTTATCAGGATGGATTCCTTGATTCTCTTACTGATTAGCAATCTATCTCATCTTTGAACATTTTTAAGGGGCCAGGCCTATGCAGCTCGTGATGCTTTATTAGAATGTGCTTTTGTTTTGGAAACTGTGAATGTACTCACAGCTTATAAACAAAAATGTTCTGGATGCTTCACGATAAGGCAGAAAACAGAAGTTGAGGATTATCATATCAGATCAGTCCTGATCTCCCTGAATAGCAGAACAGACTTGATGAGCTGAACAATATAATTCTGCTTCTACGCCTTGGGGTATTAGTGATATTCCCCAGGAGTCGGTATTAGGACCCCTGCTTTTCCTGAGATACATTAACGATCTAGATGTAGATATGCAGGGGACAATTTCAAAGTCTGCGATGACACAAATCTTGAAAGTACTGTAAATTATAAAGAGGACAGTGTAAAACTCCAGAAGAATATAGCTATGTTGATGGAGTGGGCAAATAGATGGCAGATGAAGTTCAATGCTGAGAAGGTGATGCATTTTGGGTAGAAGGAACATGGAGAGACAATGTAAACTAAGGGGAGAAATTAAGAGAATTCAGGAGTAAAGTACCCGAACATATATGTGCATAGATCATCAAAGGTGGCAGGACAGGTGACGACAGCAGTTAAAGCGTACTGTATTCTGGGCTTCATTAATAGGGTCATGAAGTACAAAAGCAAGGAGGTTATGCTGAACTTACACAAGACACTAGTTACACCTCATCTTGAATACATTGTATAGTTCAGGGCATCACAGTATAGGAAGGATTGAACACACTGTAGAGAGTACAGAAGAGATTTACAAGAATGGTTTGAGTGATGAGAAACTTCAGTTATGCGGATAGATTGGGGAGGTTGGGACTATTCTCCTTGGGGAGAAGACTAAGAGGAGATAGATATGTTCAAAATCATGAGGTGACTGTACAGAGTAGATAGGGAGAAACTGTTCCTGCTCATAAAAGGATCAAGGATTCCATGAATTGCACAAAGTCAGGATGCTTGTTTGGAGAGCTGGTGATGTTGCAACGGGCCAAATGGTCTCCTTTTACATTGTAGGAATTCTGTCACTGGAGTCAATGAGAGATGAAGCTTGAAGGCATAATCGCGTGACTATGGTTATCTCACTCCTACATCTCAATACTATTTATAACAGAGACATAAAATAACATATTCAGAAGTAGAACTTCAATTTGATTTCAATTCAGTAATTATTACTTCACCATGAAGACCACAACAAGATCGTTGACAAACATTCCCAGTCGCTTCTTTAATACCATCACTAAACCACAGCCTGGCCTTGACTCAGTCACATTAACCACGCTCATTCCCCGGCCCCAAACGCTCGTTTAAAGAAAAGTTTCCCATTTTCAACAATTGGGTCGGCCGGCTCTGATCTACAAGTTGTGCGGTTTGATCCCCGAGCTTACCTGCCGCTTACCAGCAGTCCAAACCCTCCGGAGGAGTCTCCGGCCAGCAACACGGCTGAATCCCTGCAAAACAGCCGCCATCTTTCCGCCGCTACCGAGCATGCACACGCCCCTGGTCTTACGTCACCAGTAGGCAGCCACGCACAGGGCATTCCAATCGAGCCACGGACTCTCCTGATGGATGGGCAGCCCTGCTTGGGAACTCCGAGTACAAGCTCAAGAGTGGATACACATTCCCTCCCGTTGATACCTGGCTGTTGTTTTGGGCACATTTACAAAGTCACAAAAGATTAATTCTACACGTTACATTTCAGGCGTGAATATTTATCGTGAAATATTTAATTTAAAAAATGGACGCTAGTTTTGAAATAGCATTTGTGTGAGTTTTTATCACGCGTGACGATGTGAACATTGTGTCTGACACAATTACAAATTGTGCATTTTGAGTTTAAATGTTTTGTAAATATCTTTCACCCGTTCAATAAATACATTTGGCTAAGATCAAGCGTAGGCTCCAGGGATCGGGTGTAAATAACTTCTTGTCAGCTTAGATCGAGTATGTCCCTTTTGTGGGACCATTAATTAGATTCAATTTGAATTATTTGGAGTAATCAAGTAAATGGATTAGGGACATTTAATCCTGACAAATGCGAGGTGATGCATTTTGGAAGGAATAATGCAGAGAGGAGCTATGTGATAAAAGGTAGACCGATTAGGAGTATAGACATACAGAGGGACCTGGGAGTGCAGGTTCACAAATCCATGAAGGTTGCGACACAAGTGGAGAAGGTTGTTAGGAAGGCTTATGGAATGCTAGCCTTCATAGGAAGGGGTATAGAGTATAAAAGCTGCCGTCTAATGCTTCAGTTGTATAGAACATTGGTTAGACCGCATTTGGAGTACTGCGTCCAGTTCTGGTCACCTTACGACTGGAAGGACGTGGAGGCTCTGGAGATGGTTCAGAGGAGGTTTACCAGGATGTTGCCTGGCATGGAGGGGCTGGGGTATGAGGAAAGGTTGGAGAAACTGGGACTTTTCTCCTTGGAAAGACGGAGGTTGAGGGGGGACATGATAGAGGTATATAAGATACTGAAGGGAATAGATAGAGTCAATAGTGAGAGACTGCTCCCTAGACTGGGTACAAATACGAGAGGTCATGATTTAAGGGTGAGGGGGGAGAGGTATAATTTGGATGTGAGAGGAAGGTTCTTTACGCAGAGAGTTGTGGGGGTATGGAACGCGCTACCGAGGAGGGTGGTGGAGGCAGGAACGTTGGACTCGTTTAAGGTTCAATTAGACAGACACATGAGTGAAACGAGGATGGAGGGTTATAGTAGGGGCTATTAAATAAGGTCAGAACCTCGGGAGACACCGGAAATGCAGACTTGTAAGTTAACGTTTTTGTCTTTTTATTCCGCAGGTGGAGGTCCACCTCGTTGTCAAACGAGGGGCATGCACACGGTGGGTCGTGCGTGGGCTGCTCTTGGAGGTTCCGGGAGTGGCCTAGTACTTCGTGTCGGTGTGTGTGCTTGATCGTGGACCGGTAGACGGGCGCCGCAACAGCTCGGTGACTAGCACTGCTGGCTGTGCAGATACATGGATTTGGGCCTGTGTCTGTGGGAGTTCGCGCATTCTCCCTGTGGTTGCATGGGTTTCCTCCGATTGTGGAAATACAGTTTCCACAAGATTGTAACTTATCTGTATCTATACAACTGTAAGAAGTCTGACAACACCAGGTTTAAGACCAACCGATTTATTTAATTGTAAACTCACTATCTGATAGTGTTGTCAGACCTCTTACTGTGTTTACCCCAGTCCAACGCCTGCATCTTCACATCCTATACAACCGTGCCAATATATATTCTCAGTCATAACTTAGGGCATGAATAATTTGTATTCTGATAGCATTTTACTTCAAATATCAGTGTTTGGATCAAAGGTTTGGCAACGTCCTAGCAATGAACGACCTTATCGCTGATGAGGCTTAAGGTGTTAAAAATCTTGGTTTATATTGGTGTTAACCTGGTGTTTTGAGAATTCTTATTCATTTATATTGTTAAGTGTCAGGAGTGCATAATTTATTCATTTTTTATTCTTCCTTGAGATGTGAGCGTCGCCGAAGTCGGCATTTTATTGTTATAAAAATTAAATTTACAGCACGAAATGTACACGCAAACACATGGCGTCAGATTTAACTTTTTAGAATAAATATTTCCCAATGCATTTATGGAATCAGCCCATTAACAATGAAGCAAGTCTTAAAATATCTGTCCATTTAAAAAAAATCATAATGTGGACGGCGGGGGGGGGGGGGGGATGGAATCGCAGAGCTACACAGAACAGCTCAGCCGAGTTGGTGATTGTTGGGAATGGTAACCTTTGGTTAAACTGGACAATGGAAGCAGACGTTTCGAGCTGCTACCTAGTTTATTCCAGGAGAGACTGGGTGTAAGTACACGTGGCTTGTGGTTTCCGGATGCTTGCAGGTTATGTAGGGTTTGATCTTGGCAAATTTGCGGATTGTCGTTATTTGACCGCGTCTTGTCTTTCTAACACGCTTCTTTAAAAGAAAAGGATCTGGATAACGTGTCGAGGCTTGTGCTGTGAGAGGCGATGGTCGGAGAGGGCTGGAATTACGTGCCTAGTGATGTGTCGGCCTCTCTCGGCTGTCTGTGTCACAGCAGCGGCTAAAGTAGGGACTTTCATCCACAGATACTCGCTGAAGTGCGGTCAGAGTGAACCAGGAGGCGGATTGGCGGAGGGAAAATCCCGCTGCTACCCCAGGTGATTCTCTAAATTCCTCACCATTTAACTGGGCGGATTCATATTTGGTGGCAATGTCAATTTTCATCCCATATGCTGTTTTTTTAATCGTGATTCAGAAATGATCTCATTCCTCCCCCAATGTTGCAGCAGCGGCCTCAGAAAATCCCCGCATAGATCCTGGTCAACAACATTAACAGAGAAACTTAACTCGATTTAAAAAGTATTGCAACATAAGTATTGTATTACTTGTTATGCTGATGTTCTTTGATGGACTCTCCCCTATCTTTTAGACGCTTTTTCAGTATTGTTTTAAACTTGCAACCCATTTAAATATTTTTATCCTGGCCAACTGAATCCACGCTAGATTTTGGTGCTAATTCCTGTGACAGTTTTGACACCGTGCGCAACCTTTTGGGAGGAGTTTCAACAAAGGAAATTGCGGTCATTCAGGTTTGAGTTGCACCCAGACTGAAAGTACTACTGTTTGAGAAAGTTTGTTTTAAACCGGACTTTCAACAAAAAACTGGTCGAATAATTTCCTTTCCACTTTTTTTAAGTGGAGGGGCTGCCTCCAGTCGCTATTGTATAAGTTAACTAAAAATAGAGGTGTAAAGACAGAAAGGGCGGGGATAGTTCAGTAAACCCCGAGACCTGGGGGACGGAGGACTAACCACATTACCTAACACTCTCTGAGAGGGGAGCTTTCAGTCGTTCTAAGTGTGAAATGATATTTTAATGTTCACCTTTTATTTGCATTCGGTACTAACCCTTTTTACATCGAACGCAACCGACTAATAATACCTTTGAGAATAAGGTAAAGGACTGGGACGTTTCCCCCTTATTCTTCTTTGTCTCTTCCCCTCCGGTTTTCGATAGCGTTTTCGCAATTTCCGATCCAATGTCAAACTTTGCTCAAGTGTGACCCTTTGCATGTGGAAATTCAACAAGTGGTCGGAGGGGCGGGTGGGGGGGGGCAACTTTATTCGACTTGTTTCGCGCGAGTGTGTGCAGTTTTTATTATGTCAAAGCGGGGCTGCAGAATCTCGCAGCTCAGTTTCATAACTGTTGTCTTAAAGCTGCTGGCAAGAGTGGAAGTGAACCATAGCGAGGAATTTGGGGGTGGTTTATAGTTGGCGCTGTGGCTTATTTGAATGGAGATTGTGGGGATGCAGAGAGTATCTCCCTTTGTGCCTCTGACAAGAGCATTTCTCAGCATTTCCAGCGGTGAGTGGCTGCTTTGCAGGGATCACGTGTTGGAGCTGGCCTGAGGCTGACATCAGAGTCCCGAGTTGTTCCTCTTGTCACACCATCGCCGGGCGGGAGCAACAAGGGGGCAAAGCCACAGTAAGTGGATAAAGTGGGAGACCGAGACGGTGCCACCCCCTCCACTGGATCAGTTCCAACTCCCAACACACCGTGTTTCATTCAGCCAGGTCCACAATGTTTTCCCTTTCTTTTCTGCGCTCTGCCTTCGCTTCTCTGCTGCTTTTGGAGCTAACCGTTCTGTTTTGTCTAGATGCAACGACGTAAGATGAGAAACTATTCCTCGCCTTTGCGGTGAACTTTGTGTTTTTATTATTGTTCGGCGGCTTTAATCTTGGACCGTGACAATTAACCAGGGTGTTTTTCAATACAGAGCGTAACATCACATGAATATTTATTTATTGTACCAATTGGAAAGTTTGTGTGTTTTACACCTTCACCTTGTTAATGTTATCAATGTTATGTAAAGCATGAAGAGAGCAGCAGAATGCCGGTTTAGATATGTCCATGAAAATCAGTTTAATCGTGGTGCTGAGGCTAATCTCAGTATTACATCCATGCCACAGGCAGATGAAATAGCGTTTTTACTGTAAGGAAAACACAATCTTACTAAAATTGGCCAGCTCGGATCAGACCACTGTGAATTGTTCATCTTCTAAGCAGTTGTAAGCCGGAGTTGCCGAGCAGCCTTACCGCAGTGCCATTTCCACTGCTGGTTTTGATGGTTGATTTGTGTTGCTGGAATGCGATGCGCAATCGCTGGACCGAGTTTTTACCACCGATTTGCCTCAATTGCATTGAGATGCTGGGGCCCCTGCGCAAAGGCCACTGAGTTGTTTTGTAATATTAGGAGAACGTCGGTAGGACTGATCGTTTTAATTTCTGTTGGGGGTGGGGGGGGGCAGAGAAGTGAATTTATACGGAGCACCCCCCCACCGGTCACCTGGTTATTTGTGAAATGTAGTCTTCGCTCTGGCTCTGTGGCTATGTTTATGATGCTGCAGGTTGCGAGCTTTAAGCTGTTGTTAAATGGCTTCCTGCGGGGGGGGGGGGATTTCTCATAATTTGGCATTAGTGCACCAATTAAATTCAGGTCTGACTCGTAACTCTGGAGTTCTGCTGCTAATTGACATCAGTCCACATCTGCAACTATACATGGACCTGAAGGTGGCAATTAATGTTAAATCATTATTTGGTTCAAATAATTAGAGAAATGTGATGCTGGGATTTTGCCCTTTATGGATCTATGAATAAACGTTTATAGGAGTTTGAGGAGACTTGAACTGCCTTCTGAGTAATTATGATGTGTCCACTTTTTAGATTGCACTACAGAGCTGAAGGAAACATGGATGTGAAGTTTGAAGAACAGGTTTCCAGCAGTCATTATCCAAAGGAAGCTGTGAAGAAACGACCAGGAAATGTGAGCCGGGACCTAAGAGGGAGTTCATCGTCCCGATCCTCCAGGAAAAGCTTCAGATTGGATTACCGTCTAGAAGAAGATGTGACAAAATCCAAAAGAGGAAAAGATGGCAGATTTGTCAATCCATGGCCGACCTGGAGTGACCTTGCTTTCACCAATGTGCTGAAGTTTGCTGTGATGGAGAAGGACCACACAAACATCCCACGTTCAAAAGCGGTGAGTCGTTTGACCAAATATAGATCATAGGTATTTAAACTGTTCATTATTCGTGTATGATTTATTAATAATTTGAACTGTATCCTCAGTGAATGATCTTATGGCAAAGGTAGGTGCGGCATTATGAAGCAGCATTTTGATTATTTTCATAATACATGATAATGCCTGCTGCTGAAATATTTTTATTTTGAGGAATTACTTCCAATCCTCTTGCATGAAAATGATGGTGATCTGGTGGCACTCATTGATGGAGTTCTATCACTTAATGCCACAGAGTAGAAAGTGGGACTGATTGGATCCATTTGCTTTGCATAGTTCCTAGTCTGGGCACTAGACAGAGGAGAAAGCGCAGTTCAAAGATTAGGTGATGCCAAGCTGAGTTTTATTTTAAAACAGATCATTGGAAGAAAGAAAGATCAAGATGTATGGGAGGATTGGCTGTAAAAGAATGAGTTATATTCAGCAACTGAGTTGTGATTTCAATGGCGTAAGGATATAGGAACAAGAAAGCAGGTGTATGTTAATATATTGGAGCTCAGGAGGAAAAAAGAAAGTCAAAGAGGTACAAATAACAAAGAAAAAAGGCAAGAATGATGGTCATGGGAGACAGGCTAGAGACTGGAGTGGGAGAGGAGGATTACCAAATACTTCAGCTATAAAAACTAATCAGATCTGTTACTTTGTGCAGTTTTCTTGCTCAAAGTGAATAACAATGAGTCTGCAAATGTTCTTTTAAAAATGTTTACTTGTAACATTTTCCAGTTCAAACCTACAATGTGTAAATTCATACCTTTTGGATTGGTGATTTACTTAAAATTAAACTACCCTTTAAGATAATGCTACATACAGTGAGTTATGTTGATTTGCAAGTCAGTGTTAAGTTGCAGTTTAATTTTGGTTACATTGGTTTAAATAGGGAATAAGATGAGCATAGTTATGTGTCTTTATGTTCATACATTGACACGTGAAGCATTACATACCACCTATACCAACAAAATGTGAGTCTTTAATTTGGGTCTTTTGGAACCTTTTGAGCCAAAAGGTTCACAAGTGAAGTGATATTTCTCACTGGGTGTGACTAACTGGAAGATGTTATTTGTTAAAAGTGCATGCCTTTTAATTTTTTTTCCAAAAGAAACTTGAGTGAAGGGCCTAGGGTCATAATATAGGATACCACATAGGAGAATTGTTGAAGACGTACTAAAACTGGGGATGAGGTGCTGGTTAGATTTTAAGCAATTGTACATTATCAGGAAGATATAAGGTTAATAATAGTAAGGGATTCCAGAGGATGAGAGAGTAGAAAACAGATTGATTATTTTGTATTTTGACACAACAAGGAGTGGGGTGGAAGACAAATGTGTACAGCAATTGGGATGTGAGAATTTCATTTGATGTCAGAGAAAACAGAAGATAAGAATGCCACACACACACACACACACACACACACACACACACACACACACACACACACACACACACACACACACACACACACACTGCTTTACTGACATAAACACTATCATAAAAATAATGCCAGCCTTAATAATAATTAAACCCCTGTTAGCTGATGGACACTTCCAAGGCCAGTACCAACTATACCCAATTGAAAAATTTATCTTCCTGTGTATTATGTAGTATTTTCCAGTGTAAACCAGTTGTAAACACTAAAATAGGTTAAAACAGCAACCCCATGCATTCATTTGTTAATGCTTTATATCTACTTGGCTATGTCTTCAGCTGTCTGGGTTCTAAACTCTAGAATTCTCTCCCCAAACTTAATCTCTTCACCTTGTTTTTCCTTTGACGCTGCTTAAAATCTACCCCTTTACCTAAACATTTGTTCACCAGCCTTAACGTCTCCCCCGTTGGCTTGATGTCATTTATTTCCAAACTCTCTTTTAACTCCTTGACATTTTATATTATGTAAAAGGTGCTGGCCATGCACCCAGGTTTCATTCCTGGCTTGGGTCATTGTCTGTGAGGAGTCTGCACTTTCTCACCATGTCTGCGTGGGTTTCCTCCAGGTGCTCCGGTTTCCTTCCACAATCCAAAAGACATGCTGGTTAGGTGGATTAGGCATGCTAAATTCTCCCCTGGTGTATTCAAACAGGCGCTAGAGTGTGGCAACTGTGGGATTTTCGCAGTAACTTCATTGTTGTGTTAATGTAAGCCTATTTGTGACACTAATAAACTTTATTGACGCAAGTTGCTGTTGCTAGCATTTCCATTTTTGCTGAATGTCAGTAGAATGAATAAATATCAAAGAAAATTAAACTTAGCCAAAGGTGAAAAAGAATTACTTTATATTTTTTGGAGAAGTAAATAGATGTTTTACAATTGTTTATTTAGAGCATATTGTTACACAAAGCAATTATAGTATAAGATATGCATCGAAGGCCATTCATCATGTCATTATTTGGTAAGCCGTGCTGACTTCCATAATAGAACTAGCCAGTCCCCTAGCTAAAGTAATCCACTACAGCTGTTAAAATGGCATCTGCTTGACAATGAATGGACTTGGATGATATTTTACAATCTTCAGATATGAGGACAAATCTAGTCAAGGCAATTACCATCCTATTTGCAGCCTCACAATCATCACAAGAGTAGAATAAGACATCAACAGTGTAAGCAAGCAAAATGTACTCGTTAACAAGTTTCTCTGATGGTCAGTTTAAGTCCTTCCAGAAACCTGGCTCTGAAACTCTTCATAACTAACCTGATTCAAGCACAGATGCAAATATAGAATGCCAGAAATGAGGTAAGGCATGAGGAGCCCTAGAAAAAATGAAGTGAATGGGGGTAATGTAGCAAACACTGCAGTAGTTGGAGTTACTCCTGACACAAAAGATGATTTTATTTCTGGGTATCCAGCCACCTCAGTCACTGCATCTCATTACAGAAGTTCCTCTGCGAGGTGCCCTTCGCCCAACCTTCTTTGGCAACTTCATCAATGACGTTTTTTTCCATCTTGATGTCAGAAATGGGAGGCAAATTACCGATGATAGAAAAGTGTTCAGTTTATTTACAGGTCCTCTGATAATGAAGCAATCTATGCCAGTCCATAGCAAAACCTGAACAATATCTAGGCTTGGGCTTATAGCATTCATACCATATGGTTGCCAGATAATAAGATCTCCATCAAAAAAATACTAATCCAGCTCCCCTGACCTTCAGCATCGCTGAGTCCCCTATTATCGACAACTTGGGGATTATCATTGACCTGAAATTTTAACATTACTGGCCATATCAATAATGTGGCTACAAGAACGGGACGGAGGCTGGATTTTTTGCATTGAGTGGCTCATTTCCAAACACTTTGTCTCCTGCCAACACAAGATGGCCACCAATACCCATCTGCATATTCACTCTTATCTGCACATGTGCTAAAACTAATTATGTAATTGGTCAGAGAGACAGTGCTGGTAAAGCCTGTCCTTAATAAAAAAAAACTTCTGTAGAGGGATGTATTAAAATAATCTGATTAAAATAATCAGATAAACTCTGTTTATCCTGTCTGATTACATAAGCAGAGAGTTTTTAAAAAAAATGTGAATAATGCAGGCTCTGTATAGAACAGCCGTGATGAGCCTCTTGCATTGAACCGAGTTGGATATCAAGAAGAAAGCAGTACATCCGCCTAGTTTGTTTCTCAACTGTGTCAAGTTTTGATTTGGAAACTTATTTCTGTTAAACTTCCTGCATTTTTTAAAAAATTTTGAAATGATAGTATAAATTCTTGGTTTTGGTACTGATCTCTGCTCAGAGGTTAAGGAGTAAATGTTATAACTGCACATGCACTGCATTGGCAGCAAGCGCAGCTATTCCCAAAATGCTCTGTGAAGTTCAAGTCAGAATGGTGATACAAATATGTACCACTCGCTTGAATATGTGCAGCTACAACATCACTGAAGAAGTTCAACACCGCAGGAATGCTGATCGAGGCCAATACTCCACCCTGCCATTAAACTTCATATACAACCTCTCCACTACTGGCACACTCTGGCTGTAGTAAATGCAATATGCAGGATGCACTGCAACAAGTTTAATTAAACAGCACTTCTAGCCCCATAATCTGTTCCACCAAGAAGGACTAAGACACCAAGATCACTATGTCCTTCAAACCAGTCTGATCTGGACATAAACCATCATTCCTTTAATGTAGCCTTGGCAGTATTCTGGAATTCACTTGTCTCCTGAAGCTGTTAAATCCTTAATTTTTCTCCAAGTGCTAGTTATTTTCTCCTAATTCATTATTCATGTGTGGTCTTTCACCTGTAAGTTTTGGCAGGTTATTTAAAAGGGAAATAGAAAAATTGTATTTCTAATGTATCAGAAGTATTCTTAAAGTCTACCTGAGCGGTGACCACCCTAACAGTCCAGTTTGTGATTTTTGATGCCTGAATTAAAGGGTCTAGTTGTCGTCTGTGAAGACCATCTAAAGTCACCTTCAGAGCTGGTTATTATGGATGGCTTTTGTTGCACTGTATATCTGTTCTTTTTAAAAAAAGATTTAGTTGACTGAGTTAAATCTATATAAAGAGACTATAGAGCAGAGTTACTTATTCAATATTTTTTCTCTCTGCCTGTAGGAGCTTGACGAAGGTTTGCCCATAATAGAACCGTACTTTGTCAAAAATCCAGAGCTGGTTGGGAATATGGGGAATGGAATTCGAGTGACCTGGTTGGGACATGCATCACTGTTGGTGGAAATGGAAGGACTAACATTTCTGACCGATCCCATCTTTAGCCAGAGAGCTTCACCTGTGCAATTCTTTGGACCAAAACGTTTCCGAAACCCACCTTGCACAGTGGCACAGTTACCTAAAATAGATGCAGTAGTTATCAGTCACACCCACTATGATCATTTGGATTACAATACAGTGCTAAGTCTTAATGAGCGATTTGGGAGTGACTTGAGGTGGTTTGTACCACTGGGCCTCTTAGACTGGATGCAGAAGTGTGGCTGTGAAAACATAATCGAGCTGGACTGGTGGGAAGAAAACTGTGTCCCTGGACATGATGAGGTCACATTTGTGTTTACACCTGTGCAACACTGGAGCAAACGGACTGTCACAGATGACAACAAGGTGCTGTGGGGAAGTTGGTGTGTTCTGGGACCCTGGAACAGATTTTTCTTTGCTGGAGATACGGGTTACTGTGTGGCCTTTGAACAAATAGGGAAGCGATATGGACCATTTGATCTTGCTGCTATTCCTATTGGCGCCTACGAGCCAAGGTATGTCGAACTTGCATCATTTCCCTTTTCAGTTATTGAAAAAAATGATGTGTATTTAATGGTCACTTGCATTGAATGGATTGGCTTGCTGGAGAATATTTCTTTGTTTTTTTTGTCAGAATTAATTACTTCCAGTTTAGTTAGTTTGATCCAATCCAATAATTAAATTGATGATTTTACTCCACCAGTATTAATAATTTGCCACTTAAATCTATGCTGGTGTCAAAGAATATTGAACAAACATGATTCATTACTGAATTTGCCATTTTTCAAAGGAAGAATCTCTTTTTTTCTTTCCATGGCAAGGTGACAGTGCAAAGCCAATGACTTCTGCATGGACATTTACCAAAAAGAAAACATTTCTAACATTATGGGTTGAGTAGTCCTGAGCTGCTTTTGATTTTTATTTTACTGGAGGACTAGCGTGAGACATTCCTCATTGGCATGGTCACACTCTAATAGACCAAGTATACAGAAAATTCTACCATTCCTTGAGACACACATTTTATTTTGTGTGGATGATGATGGGTGTTGCCACCCCTTACAATAAGATATTTTTAGTAAACTATGATTTTAGTTGGTAAGTGAAATGCCTAGTGTGAAATTGACACATACAACTGAGAAAGTCCCTTAGTTTTATTCCCATTCTGAGCTGAATTTGCTGATTTTGGGTAGCAGAAAATAGCTAAAATTGTCCTAAGTGTCCCTTGGATTTGGGTGAGGTGGAGAATCAACTTTTGATTGCTATGAACAGACCTCTGCATACGTGGACACTAGGTAAAGACAGGAGTTAGCACTGCTGCGATATTCCATCTCCTGCTGATATTTGGAGAGTTGGAATCAATGGGTGCTATTCTGGTTGGCAGTTGGTGACTAGTGGAGTGCCGCAGGGATTGGTGCTGGGGCCTCAACTGTTACTATTTATATAGATGATCTGGAGGAGGGGGCTGAGTGTAGGGTAACGAAATTTGCTGATGACACAAAGATGAATGGAAAAGCAAATTGCGTGGAGGGAGCGGAAAGTCTGCAGAGAGATCTGGATAGGCTGAGTGAGTGGGCGTGGACCTGACAGATGGAGGTTATCCACTTTGGTAGAAATAATAGTAGGAGGGATTATTATTTAAAAGGTGAAAAGCTGCAGCATGCTATGGCGCAGAGGGACCTGGGGGTCCTTGTGCATGAATTGCAAAAACCCAGTCCGCAGGTGCAGCAGGTGATCAAGAAGGCAAATGGAATGTTGGCCTTTATAGCGAGGGGGATAGAGTATAAAAGTAGGGAAGTCTTGCTGCAACTGTGCAGGGTACTGGTGAGGCCGCAGCTGGAGTACTGTGTGCAGTTTTGGTCGCCGCATTTGCGGAAGGATATATTGGCCTTGGAGGGAGTGCAGAGAAGGTTCACCAGGCTGATATCGGAGATGAGGGGGTTAGCTTATGAGAAGAGATTGAATAGACTGGGTCTGTACTCGTTGGAGTTTAGAAGGCTGAGGGGGGGATCTTATAGAGACATATAAGATAATGAAGGGGATAGATAGGATGGGGTAGAGAGATTCTTCCCACTTAGAAAGGATAGCAGAACTAGAGGGCACAGCCTCAAAATAAGGGGGGGGGGGCGGCAGTTTAGAACGGAGTTGAGGAGGAACTTATTCACTCAAAGGGTGACTGAGTCTCTGGAATTCTCTGCCCATTGAAGTGGTGGAGGCTACCTTGCTGAATATATTTGAGTCACGGGTAAATAGGTTTCTGATAGACAAGGGAATTAAGGGTTATGGGGAAAAAGCGGGAAAGTGGAACTGATCCACTTCAGATTAGCCATGATCTTGTTGAATGGCGGGGCAGGCTCGAAGGGCTAGATGGCCTACTCCTATTTCTTATGTTCTTATTTGGGGCTAGGTTTCCAACCCCCAGAGCTAAAAATAGCTCTGCCACATGTCACTGGCTACCTCTGTGGCAAACTACATCCATTGGCTGTGCCCCCACACCCTACCTACCTGTTTGGGAAGACTGCCTGCTTCAATAGCAGCCTGTCTGCATGCGGCCCCAGAATGCCACAGCACCCTGTGGTGCTGCTGAGTTGCCGGCCCCAATTGGTTGGTAGCTCCTTGGGTGGGCGCCAATCCTCTGAAGTGACAATGCTAACAGCAAGTAAGAACTGGCAAATGGCCACGAGATGCTGAGTGTCCGACAAATGGCCGAGGCTGGGTTACTCCCACCACACCAATAAAATTCCAGCCAAGGTATCAGCAATGAAATCGTGAATGCATATCAGCACTTTCAGCAAAAGAGAAAGGACAACGTTGTGAGGAAGAGGAGAAGCTGGAATACTAACCATGGGATTTTCATGATGTGCAGATGCCGATTGGACTGGGATGGGCGCGGTAAGAATTCTCTCAACACCAGGTTAAAGTCCAACAGGTTCATTTTCATTCGGTGCCTTTATCCGTTTGCTATCTTGCCATTACACTTAATCGTTCCATTTAAATAGCAACAACCATCATCGCACCTGTGTGAAAAGCAAATTGTTACAAAAAATTGTTAGATTTAACTTTTTTTTAACTTTGGCGGCAATATGAGGTAGAATGGGAATCAGCCCTCATGACATTCTCCTCACTGTTGCCAATCATTGATGTGTTATGGGGGAAAGGTTGATTGAAGGTAACTCACTACCCCTCTGGGGAGACGAAGCAGAAAATGTTCACCTTGAGCTAGTGTTACGTTCCACATAAAGTGACATTGGTAAAGGGCTGGCTGTTGGTTGCTTTCTTTGGGAATAGATGCTGCACAGAGACCAAATTGAGAGACAGAAGGAAAGAAACTGACACCAATAAAACTTGATTTCCTGTTAATTTATTTAATTTTGCTTTATTTTTAAGAGAGTCAATTTTAGCATCAAGGGAACTAAAGAGAGAAGCTGTACAGTATGAGAATGGAATGGATATCCGTACTGTCACTGTGACTACTCCAGCAATCATCTATTTTCCTCATAGCTCTTTGTAATACACACAATTGCATTCAGGCACAATTACATTGGTACCTAGTGTGATGAAAACAGTATTTAAACCCTGAACAAATTAAAAAACCCACAAAGCAAGTGTGATTTTGAATTAACTTCCACTAGCCTCTGCAGGAAGGGAGTTTCTTTATTACAGTGTCAGATAAGTGGCAAAAAACAGAAAACTATCTTGGTTCATCCTACATGTTCTGTAAAAGGCAGAGGCTGGGATTCTCCTCCAAATGACAGTTCTGACATCACTGGTTCACTCACCTGTTTAGGAGCCATTGAGGGTGCAGGGCAGATGTTGGACTGAATTCCTGTTGCCAAGTCAGTGTGTGTTCCTGCTGCTAATGCAACAGTACCACTATTGCTTCACCAGAAGAACTGAGAGCATTTTTTAAAGGTGCAGAAGCACCTCTGAATTTTGGAATTTGGTCTTTTGGTGGAAGGTGGAACTGGGACAGGGTAATCTTGATGTGGATATGCCAGCGTTGGACTGGGGTAAACACAGTATAAAGTCTGACAACACTGATTCACCTGACAAAGAGGGTAACCTCAAAAGCTAGTGAATTTACTATCAAATAAATCAGTTGGACTTAAACCTGGTGTTGTCAGACTTTTACAGGGTAATCTGCCAGACTCGGGGCCCCATCTGCCCACTGCATGCCAATTCCTTTAGACCTTCATCTTTATGGCGAATAGCACACTACTGTCTCGTAGTGGGTGTGTGTTTCCTATATGCCATAATGAAGGAAAAGGAGGTAATTTAGCAGGCCAAAATGGGTGCATAGTTCAATTTCTGGGTCAGCTCTTTTTTCCATAGTCCAGGCCACTTCTGTAGTCTGGCCCTCTGGCAAGTCTACTCGCACCCTTCTGGAAACCAGTACACCTCATTCCACTGGATATAGCAGTCTCCAACTTTATACTAGAGGGATTGGATAACACCAGTATATGAAGTCCCATCACCTCACCCGTTATATCACTGACCTTTTAGGGTATATCACTGTCTGATTCCATGCAAATAAAGAAGAATGTCCTTTGGTTCTGTGACAGCATACTTTGGAATCCCTCCTGCTGCTCCCCCCACCCCCATTTCTCCTTAGTGCTTGTAATCATATTCACAGCAGCTGCATGGGTTTATTTTTCTTTCTGCATGCTTTGGTATATTTTTATTTTTATATACCTTGCAGATTACTTTCATGCTAACTGAGAGGAATTTCAGTTGATAGTATGCAGTCATGGAAATATATCTGAAGTTTTGTTCAGTCCGCAGTGGAGTCTTTTGATACTAAAAAGATTATCATCAGCTGGATCTTACACTAAAGAGCAAGCTGTGAATTCTGACCAGTACTTGCAGTGTACTAACTAATCCCTTTCTTTTATTGTCTAGCATTTCTAATCGCTCTCATTTTATAGTCTAGTCATTCTGACTTGTAAACGGTCTGGTAAATTCAAATAAATGTATTAGTAGTGGCCTCACTATAATACCATGCTTTATCACAGAAATTCCAGCACAAAAGGAGGCTCATCATGTTTTTGCCATTGCCAGCTTCACCTAGGAGCTTCAAATCCCGTTTATCTTTTTATTCCTATGTGCTTTAATAATTTTCTTTCAAAATGTAAGGGACTCCATTTCATCAACAGCTGTGGCGCTCAGTTGGTGGAACTCACTTTCGAATCAGACATTTGTGGGTTCAATCCCGATCCAGATAGTTGAGCACGAATTCTAGGTTTAATAGTGCAATGTCAAGTGAGTGCTGCACTCTGAGGTGCTGTCTTTCGTTTGGGACATTAAACTGAGACTCTGGAGACGCCATCCATTGAATTCAAAGTTAGAATGACATCCTGTCTGGCTGATCCAGTGGTTCAGATAGGCCTCGCAAATACCCTAATCTTTTTTGGAAACAAAGCATTGTCTCCCCCAGTGTCTTTGTCACTGTTCTTTCCTCAACACAATCCACCAAAAAACCTGGTTATTAATTATTTGTCTTTTTATGGGCTGTTGCTGCATTTGTGTACATAAAGACAAACGTCTTCAAATAATTAATTTTGTAAAATGTTATGGAATATTTTGCTGTGATAATATACTATAGAAATGCATATTTTGTTATTTGCCATGGACGTAATTTTACATGTTTGCTTATGGTAGCAGGGGTAAGTGCAGATCTCTATTAATCGTCATAGGGTGACGAAATTTGCTGATGACACAAAGATGAGTGGAAAAGCAAATTGCGCGGAGGGTGTGGAAAGTATGCAGAGGGATCTGGATAGGTTGAGTGGGTGGGCGAGGACCTGGCAGATGGAGTATAATGTTAGCAAGTGTGAGGTTATCCACTTTGGCAGAAATAATAGTAGGAGGGATTACTATTTAAAGGGTGAAAAGCTGCAGCATGCTACGGTGCAAAGGGACCTGGGGGTCCTTGTGCACGAGTCGCAGAAACCCAATCTGCAGGTGCAGCAGGTGATCAAGAAGGTGAATGGTGTGCCGGCCTTTATAGCAAGGGGGATAGAATGCTGCAACTGTATAGAGTACTGGTGAGGCCGCAGCTGAAGTACTGTGTGCAGTTTTGGTCGCCGCACTTGCGCAAGGATATTTTGGCCTTAGAGGGAGTGCAGAGGAGGTTCACTAGGCTGATACTCGAGATGAGGGGGTTGGACTATGAAGAGAGACTAAATAGACTGGGTCTGTACTCGTTGAAGTTTAGAAGAATGAGGGGGGATCTTATAGAGACGTATAAGATAGTGAAGGGGATGGATAGGGTAGAAGTAGAGAGATTCTTCCTGCTGAGAAAGGATAGCAGGACTAGAGGGCACAGCCTCAAGATAAGGGGGGGGGGTGTAGTTTAGATTGGAGTTGAGGAGGAACTTCTTCACTCAAAGGGTGGTGAATCTCTGGAATTCTCTGCTCGTTGAAGTGGTGGAGGCTACCTCACTAAATATATTTAAGTCACGGGTAGATAGGTTTTTGACAGACAAGGGAATTAAGGGTTATGGGGAGAGAGCGGGAGAGTGGAACTGATCCACTTCAGATCAGCCATGATCTTACTGAATGGCGGGGCCGGCTCGAAGGGCTACATGACCTACTCCTGCTCCTATTTCTTATGTTCTTAATTGACTTCATGGGACCATTTGGTAGCAAATATGTGATTGGCTCAAAGAAGAGTGATTCTTTAAGAACTTGAGGAAGTATGGAGCAAGACAAGTGCATTTGGGCTTCTATTAGGGCAACAGTGAACCTGAAATCCCCATGTTGCTTATTTATTTAATAGAATTCTGGGAATATCAAATGCAAGCCAAGCAAATTAATGCTGCAAGCTTATCGTCAGCTGTCCCTTGATTTGAGGGTGACATCTACTCAGTTACATAGGAGTGCAGTGATGGCAATGCTCTGGATGCTAGGATTCTGGTGACTTGCAGAGGCCTATATTGCCAAACAATCGCTGCTGTAGTTTGTAGAAGGCTCAGCAGGCGCAGCTGAAACGATATTGGGTCTCCTGATAAACAGTGGTCTTTTAAGAGATGTGGCTGCCAAGGTATTGGGAAGCACTCAACATATTCGTGCTGTAGTGTTCTATGGACTATTCCAGAGCCTCCTTCAACAAATAGGTGAAATATTTGACAGACCTGGTGTGGGATGATTCAGTATAGCAACATCCATGGAAAGGCTGAGTTTCTTGTATGCAGAATTGAAGAGATTGAGAGTGGCTTGCAAATCTGGTGCAGAGAGGGCAATTGCACTATAGCCATCGCAAACTGGAGATCATACATCGCGTTTGACTAATTTGCCTGAATTCTTTAAAAATGTAGCAAGCAAAGTGGATAATGAATGTTGTATATATGGACTTCCAGAAGGCATTTGATAAGGTGCTATACAAAAGATACGATTACAAGTGGTTGGGGGTAATTTATTAGCTTGGATAGAGGATTAGCTAACCAACAGAAAGCAGAGAGTTGAGATAAATGGGTGGCCTTCTGTTGGCAAGATGTAATTAGTGGGGTATCACAGGGCTCAATCCTTGGGCCCTAACTATTCACTATCTATCTATCTGAATGACTCGGATAGAAGGTATTATAGCCAAATTTACAAATACTAAAATAAGTAGGATAGTAAGCTGCAATAAAGGAATAAAAAATATACAGTTGGATATGGATAGGTCAATGGGCTAGCCTTTGGCAGATGGATTTAAAGTGGATAAGCATGAGGTTATCCATTTTGGTCAGAGGAAAAGGACAACTTACTACCAAAATGGGGAGAAATTTCAGAGTGCTTCGGTGCAGAGAGTTTGGGGTGTACTTGTGCATGAATTGCAGAAAATTAATATGCAGATACAATGGGCTATAAAGAAGGCAAATGGAATTTTGGCATTTATTGCTAAAGGAATAGAATATAAAAGTAGGGAAGTGTTACTGCAACTGTACACGACATTCATGATACTTCACCTGGAGTATTGTATACAGTTTTGGTCCCCGTACTTGAGGTGGGATGTACTTGCATTGAAGATAGTTCAGAGGAGGGTCATTAGATTGATTCCAGAGATTAAGGGTTTGTCTGATGAAGAGCAATTGAACAGTCTAGGCTCTAAAGAGCTTACAGGAATGAAAGAAAATCTAATTGAAGTATATAAAATGATAAAAGTTGACAGAGTAGATGTGGAGAGATTTGTTTCTTGTGGGGCAATTTATAATAGAGGTTATGGCTTTAGGATAAGGGGCAGCAGATTTAAAACAAATGAGGAGAAGTTACTTCTCTTACATGGTTATGAATCTGGAATTCACTACCCCAGAATGTGCTGGATGCAGGGACATTGAGTAAATTTAAGGGGGAGATAGATTTTTAATTAGCACTGGATTGAAGGATTATGAAGAATGGGCAGGAAAGCGGAGTTGAGGTCAGAAAGCAATCAGCCATGATCATACTAAATGGTAGAGCAGGTTCAAGGGGTTGAATTGCCTCCTCCTGCTCCTAGTTCTTGTATCCTGATGTGTATATATATGTTGGTCAATTTAGTTTTGGTACATAGACAACTGAGATAACAAGTTGAATTAGTGGGTGAGATTTTCCGGCCGTGCTTGCCCCGAAACCAGAAAATCCCGCCTGAAATCAACGGACTGTTGCATGGTCTGTCCCCGTCGCTACAATTCTTGCAGTGAGCCAGTGTGAAGATAACAATTAAAGTACGTACACGCAGTAGCCAGTCTGTTTTTGTGTCTCTCGGTCTCTTCCTCTGTTTCTCTATCATGCTGTCTAATAAAATCTGATCAAATTTGCAACTAATAGGAAAAGGGGGTGTAATACATCCATTTTGTTTAACACAACAATGTGCAGCTTCTGTTTCTATTCACTTTGAGGTTCCTGAGTTACCGATCTATGTTTTTGTGTCTTCTCCAGGTGGTTTATGAAATATAATCACGTGAACCCAGAGGAGGCTGTGAGAATCCATATAGATGTTCAAGCAAAAAAGTCCGTAGGAATACACTGGGGAACATTTGCTTTAGCCAATGAGGTAAGTACTTTGCCTATCAAAGTACCATTTGCAGACACTAAGTTTTGAACTCATGACGCAAAGTTTATTTTGGTATTTGATAGTTGTAGTAATTTCCATACAATTTAGATTGGAAGCAAGACTTTAAATGGCAGTTGCAATTTTACTATTTTATCCAGTACCATTCCACATCTGTGAATCTTGGACAGTTTGTGTTGACTAATTGTTCAACCATTGTCATGATCTCTGCAGACATTATTAATATTTAAAGAGAAATTTGAATACCCCATGATTAATTGAAAGAACTATCACAAGCTTTCACATTTTTAAACAAAAGAAATGAAACAAAGCAGGCACTGTTAACACTAATGTTTATCAAGTATAAATCCAGATCCTCATTTTACTTCCTAATTCCACCTGAGAGTTCCCTTATACTTTACAAGATCTTGAGGATTAATTTGCATCTCCTTCTGAAATTAAACCAAGTGTGCCACAGTTCTCTGAAATTCACTTTTATTTATCCTGTATTCCAGCTATTCTCTGAGGTATGAGATTTCCTGGGCTTCCTTCCATTAACTGTTGGCTAAGTGACCCTCCAACTTTCCTCAAATGGTCGACTGTGATCTTCTCAATTCAAGCATTCGAGTGTTCGTGCTCAATGATTTAAAAAAACCGGGAACATTCCTGGGTCCCTAATGGCCTCAATGCTCCTTGCCCTGACTTTGGATACACAGTTTGCTTTCTCCCAGTCTACTCCCACAGCTGCTGGTGGCTCTGCCTTCTAGTTCTAAACAAACTGACTGCTGGCCTTCTGTTTCAGTGAGTAAACACACAAGGATACATTAAAACAAAGAAACCTTCCTAACTCCCACAGCCCAGCTCCCCGTGATAACATGGTATAATTTCAGTTGCTCCAACCAAATACATAAATTAATTACATTTTACTTTTAAACCGCCCATTGATTCTGTGACCCACATTAATAACTTACATCACCAGTAGAGTTACTAGTCTTCTTTCCAGACTTGTGCTTCCACTCAGAAACACCTTTGTTTATAAAAGTGCTTTAAGCCTCTTTAACATGGGAACTACATGAATAATTTAAATCCCTTATTGAAGTAACTATAGACCTCTTGTTCCTACCAAGAACTCAAAGAACGAAGAAAAGTACAGCACAGGAACAGGTCCTTTGGCCCTCCAAGCCCATACAGATCGTGATGCCCTAACTAAGCCAAAAATAAACCTTCTGCCCTTATTCAGTTTGTAACCCTCTATTTCCTACCTTTTCATGTACCCATCCAGATGCCTCTTAAATGTTGCAAATGTGCCTGCTTCCACTGCCACCTGTGGCAGTGCATTCCAGGCACCCACTATTCTCTGTGAAACACTACCCCTACACACTCACCTTGAACCTGTGCCCCTTGTAATTGACCCTGCCGATCCCTCCTGTCTATGTCCCTCGTAATTTTGTAGACCTCTATCAGGTTTGGTTTGATTTGATTTTATTATTGTCACATGAATTAACATAGCGTGAAAAGTATTGTTTCTTGCATGCTATACCATTCATAGAGAAGGAAACGAGAGTGTGCAGAATATAGTGTTATAGTCATAGCTAGGGTGTAGAGAAAGATCAACTTAATGCAAGATAAGTCCATTCAAAACTCTTGACAGCAGCAGGGAAGAAGGTCTCCCTCAGCCTCCATCTTTTCAGTGAAAATAATCCTAGTTTATTCAATCTCTCCTCATAGTCAACATCCTCAAGACCAGGCAACATCTGGTGAACCTTTGCACTCTAAAACTTCCACACCCTTCTAGTAGTGTGGTGACCAGAACTGCATGCAATACTCCAAATGCAACCTAACCAAGGTTTTATTTGGATGCAAACTCCAAGATGACTGATCCATTGCTTCAGTTTTCTCACTTTCATCTCTGACCTGATTAGCTAAACACAGATTACCTTTTGAAAGTATTACCCTGGATCTGGTTACTAGTTTCTCAATCCATTCATCTGCATTTAACATTTAATTTCTAAAACATGCAACTTATGAAATGAGATATTTGCTACATGTGCCACACATCATGGCTTAAGTGTGTAGCTCCTTAATCACTGACCAGAGTGTGTCTCCTAAATTGATTAGGGACCTTATTTCCACAAAGCTGGACTGGAAAGTGATGAGTTCTTGAGTGGCTCATTATGTTCACTGTTAGCTGAGCCAAACAGAGCAGAAGTTCCCCAGTCTGCTGAGTTAGCTGATTTCAGCTAGAATAGCAGCAGGAACCATTGAAGTTGACTTCAACAACCAAGGATAAGGGGAGGAAAGAAAACTTGACTATGGATTATAATTGCTATCCAGCATCTCCTGTTGGAGCTGCGTGTGTGTGGAAATGGGGTGGGGTATCCTTGCACCCTGCTGAATTTGGGACTGGCTTTTCATAGTGCAGCATGGCAGAAGTGGGATGAAACATCTACCCCATTCTTTCACACCCCACCCCCCCCACACACAATTCATTTTCCAAGGTCAGAGGGTCACTAGTAACATGAGATTGGCCCCAGTAGGCTCTACTGAGACAGAGCTTGTCTATCCAAGGTCACAAAATTCCAACATTCATGCTGTGGGACTAGAAAAGGTATTAAGGAATTTAAAGAGGGCAGTGCAGCCCTGGAAAAAAAGCAAAGAACCAAGGCCTAAAAAGATTAGGGTTGCAAATTCATTTGGAAGAAGAGGAGCCCCCTAGTTGCCTTTTCTTCCATTCAAAGAATTTGAAGCCTAACTGCTGCAGTCACTGGGTCAATCACCCCCTTCTTCCAGAAGGTTCTGAGGAAACTTCTACAATAAGTGAGGAGGAAAGCAGGAAAATCTGCTGGAACCCTAGACACCCACTTTCTGCCAGCAAATGTTATTGCCTTTCACACTGCTATTCCACCAGTTTCAGGTTAGAGCCAACACTACTTATAAGGCTAAATTACTGAATGAAGACTAAATATTTAGAATAGAATGGAAAAATAGAAGACTACATAATGATCAGGAATGGGAATTCATATTGCTTTCTGTCCCCCTTGCCCAGCTTGAGAATTTTGAGGCTGATTATCAGGTTAATGGCCTGATTGAGACTAACTAATTTAGCACAAGACTGAGAATTTAATCTGGGATCTTGGTGTGTGTAAAATTAGTCCCTCACCATGTTTTTCCACATCACCCACAGGGAAATGCACAGCTTTTGGAAATCTTAACATGTGACAAGGTACAAATTAAAGGCATATGATCTCAAAATGTAATAATATCAATGTCAGTATGTATATTGCTTCTAACTAAATAACTTGGGAGCTAGGAAAGGATCAGCGTTTGACTATATAAGACTGTTGCGTTGTTGAAAATAGAATATGATGTTTACAGGATACTGTAGATCTATAAATTGGCAGGGTTCAACATTCCAATAAACATCCACTGTGGGGCACTGTGCATGCAAAACTTGATCTATAAAATTAAAATTGCTGAGATGCATGAGGAATTTAATTCTGTCATTTTTTTGGTTAGTATCTCCTACTTCCTGAGAATTTATTAATGCAACCTCCTCACCTTGAGAGTAATTAATTGCCTAACTGGGTCCATAATTAAATCATTCAAAGAGAAAAGGGCATTCTTCCTCAAACTAGCTCTTTGCCTAGAGAATATAGCAGCTTAATATTCATGCTTTGTAATTATCTATCTCAGGGGTGTATCTCTTGTAATTATCTATTATTGCACCCAAGTCTGGGCAGATTTTCTGTTGTATTAAACATGATTATTTGCATCATGCACATTCCAAGTTGCTATATTCACTGTCCTTGTGGTGAATTACATTCATATTTTTAATAGACCTTATTTTCTCCCCACTTGGAGGATATCTCCAAATTTTCTCCTCCTCCACAATGGCTGAAAGATTAGGCAACTCCCAAAATCTATAAGAGTATAATTTGTTTCTCCAAATTACATGTAGAAATATTCCCTTTTAAAGGAAATTAATTTTCCTGTCATTTTTCCCTTATTTTCCTGAAGGTATTAACAAGGATGTTGCTCCTGAAGGTATTGACGGTGGAAGACCTTCTGAATCATTGACTATGATACAGTTCCTGTAGGCTGAAGTGAGGCAGGCAACCAATTTAAATAATTAAAGCCCCTATTAGAGCAATTTACTGACAGTAGCAACATGCATATTAAAATATACAAGTGACAGGGAACAGGGAGTAGTAGTGAATGGTTGTTTATCCGACTGGCAGAAGGTTTATAGAGAGCTTCCCCTCTGGTCAGTGTTAGGACACCTGCTGACTCTTATATTTGTTAATGATAGACTTTAGTGTGGAGGGCACAATTTCAAAATTTTGGAAGTAACACAAAACGTAAAGCATTGTGAACTTTGAGAAGTATTGTGTTAAACTTCAAAAGAACATAGGTTAGTGGAATGGGTGGACAAGTGGCAGATGACATTTCATGCAGGGAAGTGTAATGTTGTTTATTTTGTAGGAAGAATGGGGAAGGGCGACATAAAATAAAGTGTAGAATTTTAAAGGTGGTGCAGCAGCAGACGGGCAAGAAGATTTATTTGCACAGCCATTGAAGGTGGCAGATTGAGACGCCAGCTAATGAAGCATAAGAGATATTGGGCTTTGTGAAAAGGAGCACAGAGTGTAAAAGCAATGAAATTACAATAAACCTGTATAAAATGCTGGTTCGGTTTCAGCTGTAGCATTGCATTCAATTCTGCAAACTGTAATATAGGAAGGACACAAAGGCATTAGAAAGGGTGTAGAAAACATGCACAAGAATAGTTCCAGTGATGAAGAACTTCAGTTACGTGCAGGTGCTCTTCTTAGAGAAAAGGTGGTTAAGAGGAGAGTTGGTCAAGATATTCAAATATTGATGGGTCTAGACATGCAAAGGGGAGAAACTATTCCTGTTAGTGAAAGAATTGAGAACCAGATGACACCTAGTTAAGGTGATTGGCAGAAGAAGTATCAACAACATGAAGAAAAACATCTTTACACAGCAAGCCATTAGGATCTGGACTGTGCTACCTGAACGTGAGGTGGAGGCATATTCAGTTGTGGCTTTTAACAGAGACTTGGATCATTATCTGAAGAGGAACAATTAATAGGGCTACTGGGAAAAGGCATTTGGTGAATTGTTCTTTCAGAGGGCCAGCAGAGACATGATGGGTTGAATGATCATCTTTGCTGTGACCAGTCTATGATTTAGAGGGCCCATTGGTATTTTATTGGTAGTGAAGCGGTCCCTCCCGCCTGCCACATGCAGAGGTTGCTAGCTTCCCTTGGCCATCTAATATTTTAAAATTATACTGACCCCTCCAAGGATGGCTTCATTTTCTTCCAATGAATAGGCCAGCAGCTTCTACATCCCATGAGGACATTGAGCTCAGAGGTGGCCAATTAGGAGGCCACATCCAGGAATATTGCTGTGCCAGTCAGGTTGCAGACATTTGTGGGCGTGGGACTCTTGATAAAGGTACTGACAGCAACACTCCCTCAGCAGAGCCAAAAAAACGAATGTTGCCTCTTCAGAATCATCTGCAAACACTACAGATCTATTTTAGATGTGAAGATTAAAAAGTCTTGTGCCACTCTGCTAGCAATGCACCTACAGACCTCTGCAGTGACTTGAATGAAAACAGCAAAACCCCTATCATTAGGTCTTGTACAGCAGCTTGAGTCTGACCATTCTTCTTTTTCCTCTAAGGTTTAACACAATCATAATGAATAACAACAGTACAGAAAATAGCTTATGTTACAGCAATAATTTAATGAACTTCCATTTAGAGGTGTAGGAGAGGGGAAAGGAAAAGAGAGAAATAGGAAGAAGAAAAGGGAAAGAAAAAGTCATTGGTTATTCTGATTGATATTTCATTGATGAACTCCATTTGCTTTCAATTTGGCTGTACTACCCGACTCTAACTCTGCCTATCCTGGGCAGGTAGCAACATTGACACAAACAATTCCACTGTGCAGAATCATTTTTATTGAACGTCACTAGGAGGAATCTACCAGGTTCTGTGGTCTTTGATCGCAGCAGAACAGCAATTGAGTTCAACAGGTTACCTCAATTCACTGACGAGTTGGATAAATTAAACTTAAACATATATTCTATTGCCAGCATTTCCAGTGACTCATTCTGGCAAATATATAAGCTGAAGATTTCCACTAAAACACTGCTAGTACGGTGTTACTAGCCCAGAAGTGCTACTAGTCCAGAATTTCAAAATGTTGGTTGTACTACTCCTGGACACTTAGCCCCTGTGTCACTCTCTGACTGTAGAATGCTAGCATGGGTGTGCCACATTGCACAGAAGCATGCAGGGTGGTCAAACAATGTTTAAACTGATTTGGCGTTCAACTGCCATTTTGTTCCTCTCAGTCCCTGTTAACTTTTGATTTTCTCAATTGCGTGCGTTCAGCTGCACAAGAGATCTCAACCCCGCCTCCCAGACCTCCCCACCCCTTACTAGTGCTACTTAATGGGATCACCAGATCCTACTTTGCAGGTCACCTTTTGAGCAGCTCTTGGCTTTCAGGGCCTGGTTATGTACTACACTATCTTGGCATAGGCGACTGCAGCCTATATTAGCTGGCTGAGAGGCAACAGCAGGGACACTGACAGAATGGCAGTAGGTTAATGATGTAATTCAGAGAGAGAACAGCAGACTGTACGCAATAGATACACTGCCATTCTCTTGAGGTGATCATTCTGCAATTTCAGTAGTCTAGTGGAGCACAGCTTTCTGCACTGCTGTGAGAGCTTGCATGCCCTTTTCAGCATTGAGATGTGCAGTCTCAGTTGGCATGGCACCAAACTGCACTTGCATAGCAATGAGTCTCCCATCAGCTCAGATAGAATGGCCTTCCTCACAGCTGGACCTGTGATGTGGAGAATCGTTTTCTCCATCAGCTTTAGCACCTGTATAAATGTGTGCCTGACCCCAATTGCTTCTCTGTTGCTTCCTGCAGTTATGTGCGACCTTGTCTGGAAAGCGGAAGGGTTGGATATCAGTATGTTGTACTGTGTTTGGGTAATGTGCCTGCTAAAGAGTTGAAGTATGTGAAAGAGGTAAATGTGATGCTGACAGTATTGCTAAATGTGTGAGAGCGAGGTGGAGAATCTGAATGTTAGGTATGAGTTTTGATTATTGTTGGGTGCGCAATAGTGCTGTGGTGCATTGAGCGATATAAGGGGTTGGTGGTGTGGTCCGGAGGAAAAATCATTTGAAAACGTATTCGCTAACCATGACCACCTGTGTTTATATCAACAAATAAATGATAGTGAGAGAATGTCAGTATTAGATTATCACTTAGTGAACGTTTGTGGGAAATGGGTAATTATCTATAGCGCATTACTGGCAATGTTAAAAGGGTGCAATTTATTGATTATTTTTGAAGGTATTCCATTAAGAGGCTGATTATTAGGCTGTTTATAATGACAGATGATGCGTGTTTCTGATATAATCAGTAATGTGCAATTGGGATGCTCATTTTATTTATAAAATTGCATAAATTTTCAGCTCATATCGTCGCTAAAATCTTGGCGATATTTTCCAGGTCTGTGAAACCAATTATATTGCTGCGTACACAATTTTTTTTGTCTTTGATTGACTAATACTGTTGGAAAAGTCAATAAAAAATGAAATCTTAAAGATTTAGTATATTCCCAAATCTCAGATCTACATTGAAAGGGAGGCAATAAATATGGCAGTTTCCAGGTTTCATTCTGCCCCCTCACCATTTTCTGGAGGTGGGTGGGCGGGGGAAGCAGGGTACACACTTGTATATGACGGGTAACCTATTAAACTAATTAAGGGCAAATTGAAGGAGATCAATTGGAATTTTCTGATCTGCCTTCAGGTTCTTGGCAGTGGCAGAGAAGTTTTAGTTGCCTAGAGACAGATCATGAGAGCAGTATTCAAGCAGGCAAGATGGGCCTCTAAGCTTGTCTGAACACAGCAGATTATCCTGTAGAGTAGTTCCTTCCTGCAGTGGCCACGTTAAATTTAATCTTTGAGAAAGTTGGAGAAGGTGCATCTCCACTTTGGGCACCTCCTCCCTCGATTTAAACGCAGCCAACATCTGCATCAAGAGCCCATCCAACTTCTTTAATAGGAAGTGAGCCCACCCTCTGGCCATTAACTGGCTGTTTTGGAAAAATCATATTGAATGTTCAGAGGCAACCCTGTCAGGCACAACCCTTGCAGACATGAGCAAATTTGGGGCCAAATATGTTTTAAAATGAGGAGATAGAGGTTGAAAAGATGGTTTAAGTTTAACTACTTTATGTTTAGGGTTGTGTATATATGGAGCAGCCTTCTAAAAGAAGCAAGGGGATTGATTCTGCATGCAAAGAAAATACTGTACAAGTATCTGGGGGGGAAAAAAGGGGTGTACAAGAGCTATTGTGGGATATTTTTTGTTTTGGGGGCTGTTCTTTCCTAGCATGAATTTCAAGTTTTAGGAGGTTCTTTCCTAAGACGAGCATATTCAATATTTTGCTTCATAGCATGATTAAAGGCACAAAATAATCTTTAAAGTCATACTGGCAGTCATCTATTTTTGTACAGTACCTTCAATTTACTGTCCTTTTTATAATTTTCTAAACCCCAAAGCTTTCCTAGTAACCGCGTATTGACAAGAGGAAAATAACTGGGGCTGTTCACCAGATTGGTTAGGAAGAAGAGTCATGTTGGATGCTTAAGCGTTAACCATTTCTCTCTCCACAGATGCTACTAGATCTGCTGAGTTTCTCCAGCATTTTCTGTTTATGTTGCAGTACGTTCCTTGTTGTGAATGTCTATAGATGTTGGCTGATGACCAGACCAATCCCTCTGCCTTGCCTTGCCTTCCCTTTAACTCCTTGCCCTACTGGAATAAATAGCCTGTCAGCCCCTGTCTGGGCTTACAGTTGATGAGGAGCCATTGGGAAGGTATTTTAAAGTTGCTGCTACCCAAGCACATGTGGAGGAGATTATTAACAGCACAACACTCAAAAAAAAATGAAAACACAAGGTCATTAATTCCAGTGGAGATTATTCATATTTAATTCTAATTTTAGATACCTTTATAATATATTTTCCACTCATGACACTTGCCACAATTCAAATTCATACTTCCTTCATTTAGAAACAAAATTCCTACCACAATGAGCTCCATTTTAAAAAAAACCTTCCAATTATTTTTCTTGGAAATACCAGAAGAAACACACAAAAAGTAGAAGTTATTTCTTTGGAATTCTGAACTTTTGGCTATGTTGTGGAGATCACTGTTAGAGCAGTTTTGCTGCACACATTTAATGTTGCTGCAAAGGAGAAACAATTAGCACCAATACTACACTTGGACTGGACTTTCCCAGCCAACTGGGGTCAACCTGGGAGATGGGTGGGGGCTGGTACCATGGCGATGGAAGGTGTTTGCGGGGATTATCATCATGCTATTGTGCATACTGCCAGTGGCACGAACCTTAGTGATGTGACCACCAACTGGGCACCAATTGAACAGCTAATGGTCAAATCAAGAGCCACTTCCCAAACCTGCTGGCATTTTTCCCACATTTGTAGAGCCAGCTGCCACATGGGGAGACTACTAGGTAAACCCTGGCAGCCTCCCAATTGGTTTCTAAGGGGAGTGGTCTTTTTTATGGTTACTTCATGGTCATGGAGAACCCACCTGGCAGCTATCCCTGCAGCAAAAGTTCTGCCAATGTACCACAACTCTCCTCCTCTGTCTGTTCACTGGGGATGTTTACTTTGTCCTATAGCTGCAGCCTCAGCATTGGTCACCACTAGCAGCAGAAATTGCAAGTGAACTCCCCTCCTGAATTAGCAGCCCTAGTAGCAACCTGTTCATTGGCCGCTGCCAGCAACATGCCACCCCAGGATCCTGCCGCCTGAGAAGCAAGATCGATTCCTGCTCTTGGCCCCGGTGGCAGGACATGACAGTCAGCAAGATGAAACAGCAGTTGGAATGTAAGTTGAATGTCTCAAAGGCCTCAATTGACCTCTGATCAGAAGCAGAACTCTTTTTCTAGGGAATTTCATGCAACATAGTTCCTATATCACACTGGGGCCTAATTACGTTACCATTGCATTATTGGTGGGAAGCAACATTAAAGTATAATCCACCCTTTGATAATCACGTTAGTGGTTGAGACCAGGCTGGCAAATATTCTCGCAGTATGGATACTTGCTTTACACCACTTTTGTAGACTGTACCTTTAACAGCCTGCAAGTTGGTCTATGTCATAAGAGAATAGTTAACATACATATCTGTAGTATAATGTTACCTCATTACTATGCTTGCTTAAATGAGTTTATGACTTTGCAAAATAGGAATTAAAGTTTTTGCAAAACTGCCTGTTTGCAAACGTTTTGCTTTCTTTTTAAGCCTGTGGGTAATCGGAGGAATATATTTATTTTAATTAGCAGGTGGTCTGATGGACTTTGACTCTGCCACACCCAAAGGAGTCAAAAATTGGCCATGAAACCTCTATACTTAAAAGGTCAGTCCCCTAGCATTAAAACACTGGAGGGAACTGAGTATGTATTTTAAAAATAGCTCCTGTGAATTCTGCCTTTGTAAAGTTCAACTTTATTATGGTTTGCAAGGTCAAATATTTTGGGAGATTAGGTTTGTTGTGGCATGGCAGTGAAACTATTTTTTGCAAGAAGAGTCAAGGAATGTATGCAGCAAAACATAGCTGAGGATTCAGTAATTCCACAGTACTCAGCCACAGTTAGCTTTGACTTTTGAAACTGATTGCCATGTTGCACGGCATTACTGAGTTATTACTTGTTTAACCTAAGCCTACCTTTCAAATAATAACTGTTTTATTTCGCACTTGATGCAAAGGAGAAAATTCCCTAAATATTTCAGGTTATTTTGCAATAATGTTGATAATTTTCGGCAGGTATTCCAATGGCTCCACAAATCTCCACAATCTGAATATTCTTCTTTTGACCACTTGTACATTCAGCAAGTTCACAAGTGTATTTAATCTTTTGTCCCTCCTCTGACCACATGTCAAAATGCTGCTCCAATCTGCTTGTTTAGTTGGCTAACTTGTCAGTGTCACCGAAGACAATGAGCTGTTTTGTAAACCCCTATTCTCAATCTCCTGGTCTCTGTCAACCCACTTGAATTCCTCAACCACCTTCCTTGATTTTGCCTTGCTGTCAGTTACAGGCTGCAGTAGCTCTTCTGTATGAGTAACTGCCCACACACTGCCAATTAGCTTTGCCTAAATACAATCTCTATTCTGGCACTAGGATAGTTTTTACATTAATCTTTTGCGTTTTCGTTCCTTAGCTTTAGGAAATTGTTCCCTCACTATAAAATCAGTCCAAGTACTCTGCCATTCTGCCAGTTTCACTATGCACAGTCACTGGGAAATGCAATTGATTGAGTTTGATCATGAAAACTCCCCCCATACACAACCCCCAAAACTCCACCCCTCCTCTGCTGATAGAGCTGAGATGACCAATTTGACCTACATTCTACTCTGCTAACATCAAAATTACACAGATTCATTTTCCATCCCTGGAAGCCAGTGCTTAATGAACTATTTATTCATAAACTCACCCAAAACTAATGTTTTGACCATTGCCTTTTGACTTTTGGGAAACGTTTGAGGAAAAGAAACAAATGGAAAGTGGCTTATGAGAGGTATAGGATGACATTTTTCATGATCTAAAGGATCTAATTAATGTTAGATCTGTCCTGCTGTTGGTCGATAGGCAGTCAGAATTAAAAGCTTGCATTTATATCACAACTTTCACCACCTTGGATACCTTTAAAGTGGTGTATGGTCAGTGAGGTACTTCTGAAATGTAGTTATTATGGGAATGTAGGAAAACACTATTTTCACAGTAACTTCAGTGCAGTGTTAATGTAAATCTGTGACACTAATAAACTTAAAACAAAATTGTAGAAAATTTACTGATTTTTAGACAGTGCTGATTGTTGGAACACTGATATTAGAAAATGGGAATTATAACAATCGCCCTTCACCATCAACATGCACAAAGTTCATGGTGACCTGAGATGTCTTTTAATTCAACCCTCCAAGCAGTGGTCAAAGGGGCATTGGTTAAAAAATATCAGAAATCAAGTTAATAGGCATCCTTCTTAAATCAGAAGAAACATTAGGCTAGGAAGATTTAAGGATTTGGAAGAATTACTTTGAGAAACAATCAAATGACTTTCCCCGGAGTGGCATAGTGGTTAGCACTGCTGCCTCACAGCGCCAAGGACCTGGGTTCAATTCCTGGTTGTCTATGCAGACTCTGCACATTCTCCCTGTGTCTGCGTGGGTTTCATCCAGGTGCTTTGGTTTCCTCCCACAGTCCGAAAAATATGCTGGTTAGGTGTATTGACAATGCTAAATTCTCCCTCAGTGTACCCAAATGGGTGCCAGTGTGTGGTGACTAGGGGATTTTCCAGTAACTTCATTGTGGTGTTTAATGTAAGCCTACATGTGATACTAAGTAAACTAAACTAATCACTAGACATTATAGCATGATTTTCTTTCCATTGTAATTGGGGTTAGGGGATCAATGGTGAAATTATCAATTTTAGCAAACTGACTTTTAGCAAAAGCAATAAAATAATTCTTGTCAGTGGAATTTGTGTGTGGAATGTGATTACTTCAAAGTATGTGCTAAATCGCCTGAGCTCTTGTCTCGTACATGAGCAAGAACCACTGTTGTCTCTGAGACAAAGTTGCTGTAAAGTGTATTGCTGTGGAGATACTTTTGTAGTTTTAATTTGAATCCTGTACCAGGCAATTGCCATTCATTGCAGAAAAGCCAGAATTAGGAGGAATTTATCTAAATTAAGTGTAACAGAGAATTAGCCACATATTACTGACCAAAGGATTATTTTTCGGAAACAATCCTAAAGCTTAAATCTGGGAACAAAATAAGTGAAATTGTATTGCTCACAAAGAGCACAAAACTTCAGGCTTCTTACAAAGCAGTCATTGTTCCAAGGTGGAGCAGACAGTATAGCTATACACAGTTTGAGCTAGTCATGATGTGCCCTAATTACCATGAAACTGAGACAATTTAACAAATTATAGGTAGTTTGAAAAAAAAACTTTTTTTGTAGAGAAGTGCATTTTTAGAATTAGTATTTCCTTATCTGCTGCAGAATATAATGATCAATTAGAAACGCTGGAAACAGGAATTAATTAAGTAACTGTTGTGGGAAAATTATTTAACTGTATTTGTACATTGAATACAATGCAAGATGTAAAGTAAAATATGATTCTTATTTGTCAATGTATCGACAATAGATTCCCTAATTTCTTCTGATTCCTATTCATTTTCCTGTTCATTCATATTTGAACCTTTTTCTTAATTAAAAAATAGTTTGAGTTCCATTTTTTTTTCCACAGCACCATACTCTCTCAGCCCTTCGAATAAACCACTCCCTACGTTGTCTGGACTGACCTGAAAATCTTTTGGTAAAAGGTGTCCAGGATTGCGCATGGCACACACTCCTTCTATGGTAGATGTCTGGTACTCACAAGTGTTCAATCGGGCTGCTCTGTAAGGGTCCGAGGGTGTGTGCAAGAAGTTTTTAAAACACCTATTAATATATTTAAATAAAATCATAGCGTTATTGCAGGACCCACGATATTCAGGCTATAGTACCGAAGCCTTGTGCTCCAGAACTTGCAGCACCTCTGGCCAAGCTGTTCTAGTAAGAAGTCTCACAACACCAGGTTAAAATCCAACAAGCTTATTTGATGGTAAATCCACAAGCTTTCAGAAACGCTGTTCCTTCGTCAGGTGTGTGGAAGGTTCTGATCAGAGAAGGGCATGTAAAGGCGCACACAGTTTACAGAATACTAATTAGAATGCGAGTCCCCACAGCTAATCTGCTATTCAAGTCTTAAAGGTGCAGACAATGTGAGTGGAGATAGCATTAAGCATAGATAACCTGGCGAAGGAACAGTGTTTCCAAAAGCTTGTGGGTTTACTATCAAATAAACTTGTTGGACTTTAACCTGGTGTTGTGAGACTTCTTACTGTGCTTATCCCAGTCCAACACTGGCATCACCACATTAAGCTGTTCTAGTACAGCTACAACAGTGCATGCATCTACCTGTGGAAAATTGCCCAGGTATATGCAGTACATAAAAGCAGGACCAATCCAATCCAGTCAATTACTGCCCCAACAGTCTTCTCTCAATCATTAGTAAAGCATAGGAAGGGATCATCAACACTTTCAAGTGACATTTGCTGAACGATAACCTGCTCATTGATGCTCTGTTTGGGTTCCACCAGGGCCACTCTGCTCCTAACCTATTTGTTTATACATGGATATAAGAGCTGAAATGCAGAGGTGAGAGTGACTATCCTTGATACTGAAGCTGCATTTGACCGTGTGTTGCATCAAGGGATCCTACTTGGCACAAAGGAAGAAGGTTGTAGTTTTTGGAACTCAGTCATCTCAGCTCAAGGATGTTGCTGCAGAAGTTCCTCAAGGTAGTGTTCTGGGCCCAACCATCTTCAGCTGCTTCGTTAATGACTTTTCTTCCATCATAAAGTAGTGGGGATGTTTGCTGATGACTGCATAATGTTCAGCACCTTATGTGTCAACTCAGATACTGAAGCAGCCCATGTCCAAATGCAGCAAGACCTGGACAATATCCAGGCTTGGGCTGACAAGTGGCAAGTACCATTTGCGCCATACAAATGTCAGGCAATGACCATCTCCAACAGGAGAGAATCTAACCATTACCCCTTCTTATTCAACAGCATTACCATTGCTGAATTCCCCTATTTAGCAACATTTTGGGGGTTACCTTTGACCAGAAACTTAATGGACTAACCATATAAATACTGTGACTACAAAATTGCAGGTTAAAGGCTAGGAATCCCACGGTGAGTAACTTAACTTCTGACTTCTCAAAGCCTGTCCACTATGTACAAAGCACAAGTCAGAAGTATGATGGAATACAATCCTGGATGAGTTCAATTCCAACAACATTAAGGAAGCTTGACACCATCCAGCACAAAGCAGCCGCTTGATTGGCATCCCAGCCACAAACATTCATTCCCACCGCCACCCATGCACAATAACAGCAATGTGTCCAATGTACAAGATGCACTGTGGGAACTTTCCAGGGCTCCTCAGTGTGCCTACTTCACATGGACTGCAGTGATTCAAGAAGGCAACTCACTACTTTGACAAAGAGTCATCTGGACTCAAAACGTCAGCTCTTTTCTCTCCTTACAGATGCTGCCAGACCTGTTGAGACTTTTCAGCATTTTCTCTTTTGGTTTCAGATTCCCACATCCGCAGTAATTTGCTTTCATCACTGCCACCTTCTACAGGGCAATGAGGGATGGGCAATAAATGCTGGCCAAGCTAGTGAAGCCCACATCCCTTGAATGAATAAAAGAAAATACACTTCAGAAATACTACATTGGCTGTAAAGCATTTGAAACATCCAATGGCCATGTAATTCCAATTCTCTTCCCACACCTACTGGTGCATTCAGACAGACATTCATCTGTTTCTTTGACTAGTAATTCCTGGAACAAATCGCTAGTCTATCACCAGGGGCTTAAAGCTCGATAGGAGGCCACTCCACATCAAGCATGGCTAACCAGGAGTGTCGCCTTCAGACACCAGCCATTGGTGTGTTGGAAGGATTTTGCAGGTTTATTCTCGATCTGTTTGAGCATGTTATGAATGCACCTGGGTGAAACTAGAACTTGGAGCTTCTGGCTCAGAGGCAGGAACTCTACCCACAACAGGGCCATGTTAAGCACTATATGAATGCAAGTCTTTTCTCACTGGCAACAAAGACTCATGAGCAACACTATTTAAAAAGCTGATTTGCTACGTACAATTTTTTAGTAGTAACTATGTCCTCTAAGGCTGCCAATTAAAGCTTGGGCATATTCTGGCCTAATTTCTGACTTGCAGAAATGATTTCAGACATTCAGTAACTGAATAAAATGAAAATTCATATGCAGCAGGATAACTAACTTAGAACAGGCACTCTGTGGAATACAAAGTGTGGTGATATCCCATGTTAGAACCCTGCACACTGCGCCATGGAGTGAAGTTCTCCCCTGCATTTCCCCCTCCTCCCCCACAGACACGTCCTGATTTCCTTACCTCAGCTTTGTCAACATAGAGAACCTCTAAGTTGAGAGTCAGTACTTTCCCAAACATGAGGAAAAGAGGCAAGTAAATCATCTCTGAGCCCCTCTAATCCATCTCCTAGACTGCTTTTCCCATTTATGAGGCTGCAGTAGCATCTGGCCCAATGAGAGAAGATTTGCCAAATTTGACTGTTTCTTCTTTGGTAGTTGCGGTTACAGGAGGAACTCTTGCTTCAATGCTTTGTGATAGCGGAATTTATTATATTGAGATTTGAGGACAGATTTTCACGGAGTCTGACTGATTTTGAGGCTTGAAAAATGGCAGGCAAAACTCCAATTCGCAAGTCCTGCACCGGTGGCACAGTGGTTAGCTGCTGCTTCACGGCACCAGGGACCCAAGTTCCATTCCTGGCTTGGGTCACTGTCTGTGTGGAATTTGCACATTCTCCCGTCTCTGTGTGCATTTCCTCCGGGTGTTCCAGTTTCCTCCCGCAGTCCGATGATGTGTGGGTTAGGTTGATTGGCTTTGCTAAATTGCCCCTTAGTGTCAGGGGATCAGCTAGGATAAACGCATGGGGTTATGGGGATTGGGTCCTCGTAGGATTGTAGTTGGTGCAGACTCAATGGGCCAAATGGTCTCCTTCTGCTCTGCAGGATTCTATGATTCTATTTCTGGCAGAGCCCATTTTTGATGGTAGGGGACATGCATAGATGGGAAATTTGAATTGAGCAGGGTTATTTGAAATTAATGCTCAAGCACATCTCATTTTCCAAGGGCTTAAGCACATGGGGAGGGGTCCGCCAACCCTGTTTGCTGCTGGCAGGAATCCTAGTGTCCCACTGAATCGGACCAGCAAACCTAATGCCATTCACCTGCCTTTATGGACAGGAACCTGAAAATTATGCAAATCCACTGGTTTGCATTTCATTAGCAGGCTAGAAGCCAGATTCAGTGGCCTCCCATTATGCACCTTCCTCCCCATCAGAAACCGCACCAACTGGGCTTTGGTGGTGGTTTTGACATTCGTGGACTGGCATGAGGGATAGGGGGAGGAATCAAAAAGGTAAATGCAGTGCCCATGTGCCCTTCTGCTGCCAGGCTGCAGAGAGAGGGTTGCCTTGGGGGAACTGGAGATTGGGAGGGGGGATTTTGGGCAGGGGGAAACGGGTTCTGAAAGGCAGACATTGACAGCTGGAGTGCATTGATTGACAAGCCATCTGGCATGAATTTGGGGGGGGGGGAACCATCTGTCACATGGTGTACAGAATGTGAATACTGCTCACAGGACAGACGTGTTGCTGAAGGCGTTCAGCTTTCACTCATCAGGACAAATGTAAAATTGCCGAATTTCAAATGATCACAATTTATCCTACAGTAGATATAAGTGCTGATTTGTTGACAAGTCAACTCTGGCCCTGGCAATGACATAGAGAAAGCAATAGGGAACCGAAGGCTGCTCAAGTTCCTACAGATTTCATTGCTGATGTTTCCCAAGGAATGTTATCACAGTTAAGTATATTATGAATGCTTGGTTGAGTTTCAAAAGCTTCAAAACCACTGATCTCAGCAAAGGGCAGAGTTCATATTTTGATCAACAGTTTTAAGGGATTATTAAAGAATTCACTAGTGAATAGCAGTTTGTTTTTGCTATAGTATGATCACTAGAGGATTTAAATTTATTGAATGGGTTTCATGAATTAGTTTTTTTCAATATCAAGTGTGTATGAAAGAGAGCTCTTTTAGATTGTTAAAAGTGTAATCTCTTAAAACTGTTGGTCAAAAGTTTATTTTTTTATTATCTCCATATAGGTCCTCCATCTGCCCATAGTGCATACTGGATGAGTGGCAATGGAGGTGACATGGGGTTCTCAGCTGAGGTAACCTAAAATGAGGGGAAATAGAAGTGACATGGAGTTATAGAACCATGGGGATAGGAGGGGCATGGATGAGGTTTGAAGGTGTGAGGAGCTTGGAGGATGGGTTGGGGCCAAGGGTATAAGAGCCAGAGGGTTTAAACTGCCTTTTCTGTGACTAAGTCAAAGGCCTGAACTAAGCCAGGCCTTGTAACCGGTCCATCTCAGCACTCTTCTGTCTTTGTGGCCATCTCTGAACTGTCTCTGGAGACAACAGGTCCAATTCTCATCCTGCCCTGCCCTCAAACTTCCCACATAAATGGTGAAAATTCAGTCCTTCATTATATTTCAGAAACAGGAATGATGCCACCTGGTCAATAATGTATGAGTTTCTGCATTAAAACTGCAACTTAGTACAAGCTCACACAGTAGTTTATGTTCTATGTGAGTTATAGTAAGTAAAAACCCGATTGAAAGAACTGGTTTCTGGGATATAGTCGATAATTAGCATTTACTCAAAATTGCACACGAACGTTTGGAGAAATAATAAAACCAGTACATCCAACTTATTTTGGTATGACTGGATTTCCTAACAATTTTAATGTTCAGTAGAAAATGAAAACACAGATTGTTATGCTTCTTAGTGAATGAAGATGTCAGTTTTGTCAGTGTCAGGTGCTGCAAGGTCTGATGTAACACAGCTGGATATAAGAGTAAAGCTGCTGTTACTCTGCACCAACAGGAACATTCCTCTGTCTGTGGTGTGTAACACAATAATTAACCCATTCTTAATAAATCCTTAAAGGGTCAAATAAATTGGACACTTCTTCCAAATTTCCAATTAAATCATCCTTACAGCCTTTCTGAAGCGTATGTTCAATTCTGTAGGCTGCTTTGGCTTGTTTGTGAAAGTTCATTTCAGATGGCCCTCTTACGTTCAGCAAAGAGAATTTTTCAGCTCTTCAATGTGGACTGAATTTATACCTAAGTTCTGAAGGTCAAAGCATAGCATTTTAACTCTATCTGAACAAGCAAAAATTAAGCAAATGAATTTTGTTGCTGAAAACGCTTTAGTGTTCTTTTGTTATTTGAACTTGCTATGACATTGGTACCTGCTTTGTGAGCAGTTCTGCAGTCAGCACTAAATTTTACTCCCCGCACCCAGTACTCTCACCAGTAGAAAGGAGGAAGTGTGTAAACCCAGAGCCTCTTTCACTTGATGTCCCAATGTTGGTGACATTTTTTTAAAAGTCAGAAACTTATAGTATGGGATACTTGCTTAGTGAATTTATTTAATGACCAGATCATCCTTTCAGACCTAGGGAGGCAACACTGGGCCTCAGTGCCTATTAGCAAGAGAAAGGCATGCCCACTATGGTTTTATTCCTGATCACTCTTCAGTGACCTCTGGTGGAAATGTGTGGCTACATGTGTTAATGTCAAAATAGGATCAGACTCTGTTGTGGTGCCTCTCTCATCCAAATATCACCTCTATCAATCCACACAGTCAAGGCTCTATGAGTACCAATGATTCAAGAGAGATATAGGAAGGCAATCATTCATTATGGAAACATTAACCAAGGAGTTGTGGCTTCAGAAGAAGAATGGAAAAAATTGGTAGAGAAAATTGTTAGAACATAAGATTCACTGCATTTCCAAACATTCAGCAAAAATATGATAAAAGCAAATTATTGTGGATACTGGAATCTGAAACAAGAAGACAGAATTCTGGAAAATCTCAGCAGGTTTGGCAGCGTCTGTAAGGAGAGAAAAGAGCTGACTTTTCGAGTGGTTTTATGTAACAAAATGGTTAAATGTTTCTTTACCACATTGTATTTTGGTTAGAACATGAACATCTAGTTTTTATAATCTGAATGTAAATGATGAACTGTAGAATGAGAGGTTGATTATTTGCCTGTAAGGATCATATTTAATTTTGACAATCTGAGTGACATCCTAATTTGTACCTGATTGGGAGAAAAACATCAGAGTGGTCACTCAGTGAGAGTACTTTATTCTTATGAATGAAAACAGACAGGTATTTTGGCTTTGTGATCTCCAAAAGACTGCTCATCCTATGTATATTGTAAACCCACCTTGGGATAACATTGGAAATGATAATTATAATATTGAGCAGTACAAGCTGTGTGGGATATTGAGCCAGATTTTCTGTCAAAATAACAGTGAGTTCAATACAGACATAGTTATGTACAAGTCATCTAACAACTTGTGGCAAGGAAGGGAATTGTGAATTGCCACAAGTAACTGGATGATTTCTGCCACTCCCCTGTTAACATGAAAATGACACCTCACTCAATCTCGACATGGGCAAAAATTTAACTCACTCAAAACCAGTTTATTTGCACAGAGTTAAAATTGGGCCCATGCATGAGTTTTCATGAAGTTGCTGTATTTGCATATTTCTTGTTAGTGTGGGTTGCTTCCTAATGGTATCGTTAACGTTTTTGAGATTTATGTTCCTGCAAAGCTGCCTAATCTCCCCAGATGTGGAGATGCTGGCATTGGACTGGGATAAACACAGTAAGAAGTCTCACAACACTACATTAAAGTCCAACAGATTTATTTGGTAGCAAAAGCCACTAGCTTTTGGAGTGCTGCCCCTTTGTTAGGTGAGTGGGAGTTCTATTCACAATAGACTTTAACCTGGTGTTTTGACACTTCTGACGGTGTCTAATCTCTCCACCCTAGAGAGAATACAATTTCAAACTGTGGAGTTTCATTCCTTCTGATAGATAAAGTATTGTCAGTTTTTTCAATTTCTTTCTTTCTCTTATTAGTTTTCATTCATCTCAATTTCCTTTTTTAATCTAATTCTCTTTCTCTACCTGATTTGATTCATAATTCCTTTTTTGTTATCCTTTCTTTCTCAACCTTTAAATGAGTCAAGGAGATAGATTGTTGCCCCATTGTACACCAAGATCCCAAATTCTTCACTGTGCTATTAGTTCATACTTGCAGGGCAATCTTGGGCTTTTTTGGGTTAAATGGGAAGGGGGAAAATAGTTATTTAACAGAGCACACTATATTCCAACAAAGTCTGGCCTATTTTTTATAACAGTGTGCAATTGTGTGCTGGAGGAGACATTTTTGAGAACTTCACAACACACCATGTGCTATAATACAAGCTCCGTAAGGAATTTGCATTTCAACAAATGAGCATACACAAAAACTGTGCATTTTTAAAAATACAATGTGTATACTGTGGAGTTTGGCCCAAGCCATAATTTACAGTTATTACCACTTCATAAATAGTAATTTCAAGAAATCTCTGGATCATACCTTAAAATATCTTATGGAGACCTATATTTTGCTTCTTATGGAGTATGTTGTAATTAGATAATCATAAATTTAAAGTGCATAAAGTCAGAAGTGATTATTTTGGCTTGAAGCAAAGAATGCCCAATAGTTGTTTTCAAGAAAACATTCTGGCCTGAATTTACTTCGGAGTATCCAGAAGCGTGTGAAGTTGCTCGAGGAGATGTTGGGCATGTGACACAGCAACATCGCACCCATGCACAGTACAGTCGGTGGGCACGTACGGGAGTCTGAAGTGCATCTGCCATTCAGCCCTTTGAGTTTGCACCACCATTCAATATGATCATGGCTGATTGTACACTTTCAATATCCCACTCCCACTTTCTCTCCATACCCCTTGATCCCTTTAGCCACAAGGGCCATATCCAGCTCCCTATTGAACATATCTAATGAACTTGACCCAACAGCTTTCTGTACTAGAGAAGTGGGACTCTTATAACCATGCGTTGAAAACCAGTTTAAGAATATGGGATTGTTTCATACTCTCTAATTCGTTCCCATTAACCAATCCTCTATTCATGTTAATGTGCTACCTTCAACTCCATGCACCTTTTTCTTGTGTGGCACCTTATTTGAATGCTTTTTGGAAATATAATAATATTACTGGTTCCTCCTTATTAACCCTACTAGTTACATCCTCAAAAAACACTCAATAAATTTGTTACATTTAATTTCCCTTTCCTAAAACCGTGCTTGTTCATATTATGATGTTCTAAGTGCAGGTTAAGACTTTCTTAACAATTATCATTTTCGCAAAGACTGATATGAGGCTGACTGGCTTGTAGTTCCCTGTTTTCGCTCTCCCTTATTTCTTAATTAATGGTATTATTACCTTTTCTAACTTGAATTTCAGTTGTATCTTGCAACCTCTCTAGTGAGACGTTAACCAGAGTAAATGTAAGTGTTTATGAGCAATCACTTCAGCTGAAAAAAGTGGGTGGAATTGTTTGTTTTGTTGAAGTGTGTCATGTTACTGAAAAGATTGGGAACCACTGGACTAAGGTTGTTTTTCAATTAGAGTGAGTAAAATAGGCGGGTTGGGGATTATGGGGGGCATCTCCATGGAACTCCTTTCACCTATGTCCTGGATATTTACTAGCATTTCTTTCCAATTGTCCTGGAACTAGGTTGCCCATTGAGATGTTTAAGATCCAGGATGTGTGTAGAGAGGTCATCCAGAAAACTTTTATGTTTTTACAATAGATTAACAAGCTCTAAAAATGTGACAGCAATTTGTACAGATTCTGAATTCAGTTACTGATGCTGCATTTTGTGTCATTATATTCCAATAAACTGACTTGCACAGGTAGTCACCCGTTATGCAAAATCTTTGTCAACCAACTATATATTATTTGCACCTCATAGAATCATGAAATCCAAATGGAGTCCATTCAGCCCTTCAAGCCCTCAACTGACAATAATCCCACCCTATCCTCCTAACCTCATATATTTACCTGCTAATCTCACTGAAACTAGGATCAATTTAGCATGACCAATCAACCTAACATGCGCATCTTTGGACTATGGGAGGAAATCCACGCAGACCAGAATTGAACCCGGGTCCCTGACAGAGGCAGCAGTGCTCACCAGTGTGCCGCTGAATTGATGGGGGGAAACCGAGGGAGTGACATAACTTCATCCTTCATGCCATTCTGCAAAGATCATACCCGCAGAATGCTGCACATAATTAGTTCCTTTATAAAATGAGTTTTCAGGGTTACTTGAAGGTCAACTGTATCCAAGTTAATTTTAAGGGTACTATAAAATAATTCCATGGAAAATTAGACGGTCATATCTGTGCCATTTTCCCGTTTTTATATTATTTATGATCTCTGTAGTGATATTTTTAAAAAGTGAAATGTATATTTAATAATTGAAATGATTAAGATTTTGCATTTTAAGATCTAATGCTATGAGCAGATTAAAAGCACAGTTGGCTAAACATTATTTTTGCAGGCAACTTTACATTAAACTACAAAACTGTTTTTGGAACTGTTCCCTTTTAACACAACTGAAAATTCCACTTTACAGATATACTTTAGATTGAATAGTCATTTAATTTGCCTGGACATAGTCCAAAGTGATTCTTAGCTTGCAAGTATCTCCCTCCAATTCCTTTCCATTGTCGGTCATACTTAGCATTTTCCTGGAGATTTTCCCTCCAGCACAAGTAAAGCAAATATTCCAGCCTCACCAATTTGATCTTTTCAATCTGAGTGTGAGCTCTCCTCCCACCTGCCATGTTCCTGCATGGTGAGCCATAGAAATATACAGCCTTTAGTTCTCTTTCTCTCTTTGCAGACAAACTTTGTGAACTTTTTGGGATATCTTAGATTTTGAGAGTGCAAGCATTTCTATCTCCTTGACAACATGAATCACAAGGGCCTTGTATCCAGGTAGAACCCCAAATTTACCCCATCTTGGAAGTGTGATGATGATAATAGGCAGTCCCTGTAGATAGTTTTTTTTTAATGCTTCTGTAAAATGTTTAAAATTTCAGCTTTATTCTACAGGCAGTCGGAGTGTTTGGAAAACATTTACCTCCAGGGTTGTAAAAACAATTTTAAATTACTAATTTCAGGTAGGAATTTGTTACTTTGAGTTAATGCACTTTTGTTTACATAAAAGATTCCATGATAAGTTGATTGGTAGGGTCATGTGATAATGTGGTTACTGTGCAGAGCTGGGTCTATAGCAGGGAGAAAGAAGCTTATGCAGTTGCTTTTGGAGGTCTGTAAAGTCAGAGACATGTGCAGGCTCTTGCTGAGAACTCAACTCATTCCACAAAATCTCTCTTAAAGCTTCAAGACTGTTAACACAATTTGTGTAACAGTATGCCTGGATTGGCATTTCTATATTTATATTAAAAGTGATGCTGATTTACGCATGAATGGAGCTTATTTGAAACTGGAACAGTCATAAGCTAGAAAATAAGATTGCTTCCTTTCATTTTTAAATATTGTTCAATTTGATGGTTAAGTAGCTTAATTTGTTAGAATTATATTTAAAGTGTTATTAAATAAAGTTTGTTTTACTATAAAAGATCCATACTTTGTCAGTGGAATCACTCCTGGAGAGAAATATCCTATCCTCATATGTTTACATCATAAAGGAAGATTGTTGGTGTCTGGTCTGGCTTCCTAATGTAACTTGGGGTTCTGGGTACCCTAACAGAAGGAAGTGGGCAGTTTAAAACAATAGTGCATAACTTGACATTTGCATCACCTTCCTGGGACTGTAGAGACTAACAGTCTAATCACTGTAGACATAGTTGCTACTGCCATTGACTCAAGTATGAACACCTCTTTTCCAGCAAAACAAAACCCTGGGCCTTCCTTTAATCTTTAACAGCACATCACCCAGGTTTATTTTCGTAAGGTAAACTTAAGAAAAAATCCAGTGACCACCCCCCCCCCCCCCCCCAACTTCATTTTATCTTAAAGACACAATCCTGTAGCAATCTTTTAAATCTCACATTAAGTTGTCATGAGTTGTTTTTTTGGCAATTTGTTCTTTTTTTTTCTCCAATAACTCAATTAGTATAATCAGTGGATAATCTCAAAAATATGAACTTTTTGAAAAAGACGAATGCTCACCAGAGGTGTTATGTGCCCAATGCCAATTTGTTTTTACTTTCCAGTAAGTAAAAAATGATTTATATTTCTTATCTAGGTTTTTAATTTTGAATTTGCAAAGAACAGCTTAAAGGGTTAACAAAATTTGAAAGCAACTTTTCAAATTCTGTGTCAGAACAGCAAATGTATTTATTGTTAAAATTGTGATACACTTTATATACTTAAAAACAGAATTTTTGGTTGTGATGGAATGTTTGTGCCACACAATAATCAGGGATTACAACCTCGTACTTTGAATTCATCAACACAAAATCTGGATCCATAGTAACCCATTTTTGGTGCGCCTCAATTACCCTCCAAATCATTGTTATTGGCTATTGCTATAATTATACAAGTGTTGGTACTTTCTGTAGTTCATTAAAGTCTACAGGGGATGGTGTGGCAGGTGCTGTGGTTAAATTTGCAATATCCTCATCACACTTGGGAGCGTTTATTCTCTTTAGTTGGGTGGATAATAGGCGATTGGTACCTGGGTCATTGTTCTCTTCTTTGTATATATAATGGTTTTTCCTGGCTATTAGCCCACCTCCTGGGTGTGGTCCCTATCCAATAGCGCCCCTTGACATGATATTTCTGCTTCCCAACAGTTTAAAATTCACTTCGGTCTGTACAATTCCTATAGTCCCATTCAGGGGACTTATGTCGGTTTGTATCCTCGGCATCATTGCCCTCCTTCATAATTATCAACCATTGTGCTTGATCTCCACATCCTTTCACAGAGCTACCAGCTCGTTGGTGCTGAGGCACCTAGCAATTAATTGGTCCATACACTCAATCTTCAATACCCTGTCTGGTTCTGTTATATTACTAACATTACTAATTACATTATATTACTAATGTATCAATCCTGTTATATTCAGGTACGTGTCAATTATTCGATGTTGTTCAGTCGATCAGTCTGATGAGATCCTATTTGGCGAAGTGACAGATGTGGGGGCCCCCCAGGTAGCAGGTTAGCCAGCAGTACCCTGTGGGTATAAACAAAACTCCTTCCAGATGTCAATTAGTATTACGTTAATCCACCATTCCTATCTCTTCTCTCCGTGCATCCTCTTGGTTCCTTTGTCCCTTGACCTGTCGCCCATTTACAAATCCAAATTATTCCTACTATTAGTGCAGTGGATGCAAAGGCCATAATAATCCCTGTTCTACAGGTTCGTTCATCCACTGGGGCAGTCTGCACATGTTTGCAATTACCAGACTGCTCATTGGGATATGGTTTCAACTGTGTCCAACGTTGCCACGGCATTGGGCTGGGCTTCTCGTTGATCAGAGCATATGTTTGTCCTGCAACAATCACTAAGTAGGATCTCTTCCATTGAACCCCTAACCCTTTTTTTACTTGTCATAAGTTTCACCTTCACCATATCCTCTGGTGTGGGTAATTTAGGGGTATCCTCTCCTGTCATTTTGGTTCAATCCCTATGTTGCTGTTGAGTGTTTACCTGGTTTTTGAGTGCAGAGGGTCTGCCAAAGCACTCTATGTATTGCTGGCAGAATTTTGCTGCACCCTTTCCCATGCCATTCCACTAACAAAATTCTTTTAGCAATTTAACCATACCATCTCTCCCTTTGTGAGCTAATCCATGGTATATTTTCAGCATGGATTGTTGTAGCATCTGGGGCTATTGTTTCTCCCTCCCTTCCTTCCATATTCTGTTATGGCCTTTCTGTCCTCTGTCATTCTTCCACCTTTCCTTCTCTTCTAACATTGCATCTGTCTCACGTTGTTGTCTGAACTATCTGGCTTGCATGGCTGCTACTCCTGGAGTTCATATCTATACCCAACTTATTCTATTCTTTTGCGGTCTGATCAGCCCAACTATTGCCCCTGTGTGCCTGACTCTCAATCTTTCGATGGGCCTGTACCTAAATCATGGCTGCTTCCGAGGGGCTTTGGGCGGCTTGAATTGAGTCTTTGATTAAGTTCTCATATTGCATGTATTCTCCATTCAACGACTCCAGGCTGTCATGTAGTCGTGTACTACACCAAAAGCATGCCTACTGTCAGTATAGCCAATAACTCGCTTCCTTTACCTTACTCCAAGACTTTGGTCAGGGCTAACAATTCAGCTACCTGAGTCGTTATTCCGAGGGATTTATTCTCCTGCAATCACTGTACCTGCATCATCCACCACATGCAGTGCAGGGCTCCCCCTTGACATACTTCCTTGCTCCATCCATATGTACGTTAACCACCCCTTCTCCCACAAATGATTCCTCTACCAAACCCCCACTTGTTTCTTCATTCACTTCCGCTACATGTTCATGCTCTGTTCCTTGTATTGTCAGTCCTCCTATGGGATTTTTCCTTGTATCTCTACTGATTTTCACTTGTCTATCCCCTGGCAAATGTTCATTTCCCACTTCAAGCATCTGCTATCGGAAACTCCCTTCAATCTTCCAGCTTCCAAGAGTTGGACAATAGTATGGGGACTATGGAGGATTGTTTTCCCCATCAAGGTGAGGGGCTCGGAAGCACTTATTTCCCACAAGGCACGTGCTAGGGCCCTCACATCGATGCACACCTTTGGCAATCACTTGGGTAGAAAAGTATCCTACTGGTCTTAGTTTAGCCCCATGTTGTTGGGCCATTACATGCTGCTTGAATCTCATCATTCTCTGACAAAAGATGTGGAATGGTTCAGTGAGTTCTACCAGCCCGAAGGCAGGGGCTTTTACCATAGCTTGTTTTAAATCGGAAAAAGCTTGCAATTGCGGGCAACATTTGCCATGCTGACCTAGCCAGTTTCCCCTTTACCAGAAGCCTTGCATCATCTAAAGTCAGGTCATGAACTTCCCCTAATTCATCCATGACTTCCCAAAAAGTCGAATTCTGGTGGTTTCAGAGCAATGGGCCAAGCTTATCCATGAAAAACTGTTTTTTCAGTTACTACTGATTGGTAATAGTGGTGGCTGCTCCTGCCCCAGCTGCACGGGTTTTTATTGTGGTTTGAATTGGCACCATAGGAGCAGACGGGGCCTTTGTATTATTAGGGAGGGGGGGTTATCATTATGCCGAGCAGCTTCCTTTGGTAAGCTTCCTCAGTCCATCTCTCTACTCTGCCATCTCTGATGCTATTCCCCTTTTTCTCCCACCCTAGGAACTGAGGGTTAGAGTGATCCTGCCACCATCCTCTCATGGGTGTATGTGTTATTTCTGAATGTGCTGCTTTAATAGCGGCTATTTGCTTACAATGCGCCTCCTTCTGGAAATGGTTTTTTATCATGGCACTAGTATGAAGGTGCATTTCTGCCAATGTCCCAGTCACCAACCTTTTTGCTCGGCTTTGGAAGATTCTGTATCATACCCTCTTTCTATCATTTTCTTAATTTTTTATGCTCAATTCCTACTGTTTGTATCAAACTGCCCTTGGGTTCTCACTGGAGATTCTCTGCTTTTTGACCGGCCATTTTCATTCTGTCACATGGCTCTAGTCCCCTAATGCCTTTTCTTTCACGTGGCGATTCCATGCTCTGCTAATCAATCAGGGTGATACGAAAGTCCATTTTTGCTCCTCCCCTCACTAAGCACAATGTACTCAATACTACATCTGTCCGCAGCTTCCTATTTTTAAAAATTTTGTTTGGATCACTCAACTTATGATTTTGGGGCCTAATACATGATTCCTCTATCTCCTAGGTGGTAAATAATACAGTACTCACCCACATAAAAGACGCATCATGCCACTAGAATCCAGTAAATGACCCTGCTCACAGCGCCAATCTGTAGGAGTATTTTTTTCCAGAAATTATGTATTATACTTTCACGTGGAGGATTTCACCTCTTAATTATGGCTCAGCTAACACAAACATTTGTGGAGACAGTACTCTGGTTAAAAGACGTTCTTTATTTTCCAAGTTTGGTCATTGTATGAGGGAGAGTGATTTGGAGCAGTTCCAAATCAACTCTGAAATTACATTACTCTTAGTTCTGTAATTATACAATTTTCAAAAGCTGTTTGTCCACCCCAATCATTATAAGTAAGATTATATATCTTGGCCAATGACAACTACTTCTGGACAGCATGGGACTGCGTGATCAGCTCGTGGTCCTTAAGGGTCTTACTCAATCTCCTGATGTTTTCCAAACTTCCTTATCCAATGTCCTTGGTTCAATGTGTATCCCATTCATAAGGGCTGTCTGGAGACTATTGAGGAGAATTGATTTTTGTTTTGTTTGCTCAGGAGCAGTATTGTTTTAAAGAATGTGACTTTTTACTTAACTATGCCGCATCATGCCTTGCAAGTATTGTTGTTAACAAAGGTATATGCTTTAATACAAAATATGTTTTCAAAAATACATACAAATTCTATTAAGTGGTTATATGTACCTCTTTACAAGCGGTATATTTCAGGTGCTTTATAACTCTTTCTGTATCCTATCTACTCCGATCTTATCTAGCCTGATCTGCTGATCTTTGGTCCCAAGCCATTCTGAATCCCCTTACACTAGGCCAGAATTTATTGCCCTTGAGAAAGTGGTAATGAGGTGCCTTCTTGAACTGCTGCAGTCCTTGAGGTGTAGGTACACCCACAGTGCTGATTGTCATTGGGTCAAAATCCTGGAACTTCCAGTGAAGGAACAGCGATATACTTCCAAATCTGGATGGTGAACGACTTGAAGGAAAAACTACAGCTGGTGTTCCAAGGTATCAGCTGCTCTTGTCCTTCTAGATGATAGTGGTTGAGAGTTTGAAAGATGCTAAGGAACCTTGGTGAGTTCTTGCAGTGTAGCTTGTAAATGGTACACACTGCTGCCACTGTTTGTCAGTAGTGGAGGAAGTGAATATTTGTGGAAGTGATAGCAATTAATGGTGTTGAGCAATGATGGTGTTGAGTTTTTGTGTTGTTCGAGCTGAACCCATGCAGGCAAATGGAGAGTACTTCATTAAAATCCTGACTTGTACCTTGTGGACAGGCGCAGGTGAGGTAGGAGGTAAGTCACTCACTGCAGAATTCCTGGCCTTTGTCCAGTTCTGGCCACAGTATTTATGTCGCTGGTCCAGTTCAGTTTCTGATCAGTGGTAACCCCCAGACGTTTGGCCATCTGTGGTAGCCAAAACTGCAACCTCAGACTTGGCGTGGTTCACATTGCCATGGTCACTTTCATAGCCAGTGGCAATGACATTTTGTGTGTTAGGCTCCTTCTAAGCTGGAGATGGAGATATTTGCAATATCCAATACAGCTGTGCAAGGGATGTCACATTCAAAGAGACTACATTTCATTGCCAGTGAGCAGGAAGCAGAGTGATAAATTATTGGCTTCCCCAAGGTACAGACTGTGTCTACTTTTTATGGGTACTGTACTGTGCCTCAAAACCAGTTGGTGTGTGCCTCAAAACCAGTTGGTGTGTGATCATAGGCTGTAGATCTTGCAGGTCAAGAGATCCTGGGAGCAGTCACTGTTTTTGTTCATCTGGATTTGTGCCACCACACAAACCAAAGGGTAGCTAGAGACATGGTCTACGAATCCTGTGTGCAAAATGTGCACAGTACAAATTCAAGGAAAGTTGAGTGCTGAAATGATAGAGAACATTCCTCTGCTAGAATGTTTCTGCAGGTTAGACCACCCTGGAGGAGACCTCTGATGTCAAGATTTATGTTAATTTGTATACTGAATAACCTTACCATCATGAAAGCACAGCCTTATATATTCCCTTAGTGCCTGTGTGCACCTTTCCCTTTCCTAGTCTGTAGTATTACTCCTGTGACTGGAGGGTGGCTGGTTGGATGCTGCTGACTTTAATTGTAAGGGACTGCAGATAGCCTTGCAGGACAACCTTGAGCAGCTCTGGGTCTAGAAAGCCTGACTTCAGACTGTAAATTGACATGGGTGGTAGTACCATGGGCTGGCAATTTACCAAACAGCAAGAGCATTAGCAGAGTTGCAATGATGGAAAAATGAATACAGTCATCCTGAGAGACAACAAAGGTTAGTGCTCCATGGAAGTACTGCCACTGCCCTGGCGTGGTGCCTCAACAATCTTCTTCATTACTGTATTACAGTGACACCCAGCAAGCTCATTTGTTCAATAGCATCTGCATAAAGGAGGCAGCCTGAGCTAGCATGGCAGCAGTGATAAGTGGAAAGCACATCAATGACATGGTGCTATCTGTTTGACTAATATGGCTATCATAGTTGAATATCTGGCAGCATGAACAAGTTGTGAGATGTGAATATAAGGCCTGCAGCAATGCAAGTGCAACGATAAATATTATGTGTAAGTCCTGATTAACAGAAATTGTTAAGTGACTGAAGGGATGTGGTGCATTGTGCATCATCAATGGCCAGCAGTGCAGTTGTTGGGATATGGCATTCGAAGATGAATTAATTGATCTTAACCACTTGTGTGAGTCACTGATTTTTTTTTTGCAATGCTGCACATTCCTGGCTTTAATCACTGCAGCTATCTCGTTCCGCTGTTTTCTGAGCAGTTGTCCGGAGGGTCTTCTGTGAATATAGCATTTCTCCATTGCACCTCCTCACTAAGGCCTTCTGTGCATCATTTAAAAACTTTGGAGCATATTTTCTCCCGTGTTGTCATTGTTCAGGCTTTTCCCACATTGTAATGACTTGTACAAGGACTTCCGCTACCTGCTTCAGCAATGATGCACCTCCCTTTGAAGAGGTACAGATTGGCTTTATTTGTCGCAGACTACCTCTAACTGAGGCAAGCCTCATACTATTTTAGATTCCTGCTGAGGTGTGAGGCCACTCAAAAGCATAGTTGGTGCTAGCTCCATTCTATAATCATGGGAACAAATAGGCAGCCAGAAGGTGCCTTGCCACCTGCATCACATTGAACTGGTACAAGGTATTTGCACATCACAAGTTCCTGTCCATTCTTAGGGACTGTTCAACTTTAGCTCCTGTATCTCCAAAAAGTTCTTGTAATTTTTTTTTGTTTCACAAACAATTGAAATGATTCAGTTCTGAAGTATGACATTAGACCAAATGCTGATGCACCTGATTGATGTTCCAATGCATTTTACCACGAAGTGGTAAGACAGGATCGACTAAATTAATTTCCCATATGACCAATATTGGCATCAAAGTACGTTAAGTGATTTGAAAGTGATTTATAAAGAAAAATTTGCAATCCAATTACTCCAGGCTGCTTTTATACTTAGTCATTTGTCTCAAGGATGCCTTCTCGATCTCAAGTGGGAATGGAATGGATTGTGAGTAGAGAATATAAAATAGTAAAAAAAAAGTATATCTTTAAGAGGTGGTAGTTTATCATACAGAAATGCTGAATTGTTTATTGGTATCAATGTCCTTATTATTGTCTCCCTTCTTGTTTTTCAAAACTATGGTCTGAACTAATGAAAGATTTTTAAAATTCCAGTACTACTTGGAACCTCGAAGAAAACTTGAGGAAGCACGTGAAAGATATGGATTGAAACCAGAGGATTTCTTTGTTTTAAAGCATGGAGAATCAAAGAATTTGAGTGAGGAAGAAGGTTTTCAGTGAAAATACAAACTGTTTAAGGGCAAGGTGTTTCACACACAGCAAGCGGACGTGGTTTGTCTTTCTGATAACCTTTGTTTTTAATTTCGGACTGAATTTTATTGAAGTGCCATTAGTTTACGAATTGTCACAATTCTTTAATCTCACTGCACATATTCTACAAACAAGCATCATGTATGCTTGCCTTAAAAGTGAATTTTCTTTCCCATAAAATTTTTCAGTTAAAAATCTATATAGTGTTTATTTTATCAAACTACCAAAAGATGTTATCTTATTGCTGATCGCTTTGGATAAATGTGGGTTTTGCAGTGTGTGAGCTGCCTAAAGTGAACCCGTGATTGTCTTCCATTGTAGATGCATTCAACCTGCCACCTGCACGTTTGCCAAAAATGTTTTAAGTTTGCACACTTTTAAATAAATGGATATTTTGAGCATGTGAAATGCATAAGCTTTACTGTAACTAGATACTATACATGCAGTGATTTCAGTGCAGCTTGAATTATGACCTTGAAATGGAAAGTTGGCCTTAAGCCAAGTGCCTCTTTAATAAGCAGAAATTTTACTGACACTATAGATGCATTGGTGGTCAGGTAGATGTACGAAGATGCGGATTATCAGTGAATTTATTTGAATAAATAAATAAATAAATAATCTGTGGCCATGAGCAATATGATTGGTCGTCATTGCAAAAATAAGAGTATGCTACATTGAATGGGGAAGATGCAAGACTGAAGGGAAAGAGTAATAGTAGGGCTACCCAGTAAATTCAAAGGTGCTTTGCTGGAACCCTGGCTCAGTCTGATATGCTAATTAACCTCAATTTGTATTCTTGGCTGTTTTATAAATACTTTGTCTCCTCTCTGGCAGGAGATGTTTTAAATGTTTTTAATCAATTTTCTCAGAGGGATAGATGTTGTTTTCACTGCAGGGAGTACATCTGTCCTGGGTTTGAATGGCTAATGTTACATATTTTGTAGCTACTATTCTAATACTCCTTTCCAACTGATTAACACTTAAGGACTGTGTGGTTGTAGTGTTTGCACCATTAGAAATGAGTCAGAGCTGAGGTGAAATATTTTTAGTACTCAAAAATGTGATAAAATGTAAAAATTGAGAAAAAAACTCCAGCTGATCTCTCAATGACATTGTTCATGAACAAAAATTAAAGTTTCTATTTTCCCTTTTTTGTGTTTTTGTCTCCATTCTTCTTCTTTAAAAGAGTAAGTTTTTTTTCCTTTACATAAATACAAAAGGCTACTTTTCTGTAACCACTAACTTCAGTGTAAGAACAATGGTTACCCTGGCAAATTAAACAACCACACTACTAAATGACTAGTGCATTAACTGGACATTCTTGCAGCTTGTGGTATGTGGAAGCTTGATATACTCAGACTGACTGCATTTCAAAAAATCCCTGAATGGAGATGAAGCATTTTAGGACATTCAGATAATGTGATAAGGCACAAAAGGAGGAGAAATTACAATGGGTTAACAAAGTAAGAGCAATGATGACTCTTAAATTGTTTATTTGTTTATTAAGGTAATGGTTTCTGTAAAACATCATACTGTTTTAATCAAAAAATATGTTGAAAATAATGTGAATTTTCACATATACTAAAATTACTACTTTAATTGTTTACAATGTTCTGGGTCACTGATAGATAGACATGATAATTCATTGTGCAGAAATATGTCCACTTCCTTGACTCTAGTTATCCTCCCAAACACCAATATGTTTAAAAGCTATTTTCTAGCTGATGGTTTCTGATGGGAATTCCTTTATGACATACAAAATGTGGTGGTTCTACTTGAGTCACTGTGCTTCTTTTCAGTAATAACACATTATTCTGATGGAAAAATTCCATAGAAGTGACTATTTTATGATACATTTTGTTTGGATAAATAAACACAAGGTAACTCTTAACTATTTTAAATGTCTCGAACATAAGAGGCAAATGGATTTCTTGTCTGAAGGTTGGATATTAAACTTCAATCTATATCCACTGCTGCTATAGATCTAAAAAGATCTGGCTCATACTGAAAAATCTTTACCTTGCATACTATATATTTAATCTCAAATGTACAAAAAAGCAAGAATGAGAGTACAGGCTTAAGGTTGATTTTTAAACTTATTTCAGCAAGTGCCCTTTCTTTATACATAAAGAATGTTAAAATGGGAAAAAGTAAAGTTTTTAAGTAATGGAAACAGGTTTTACGTTGTGTTGTCAATTTGTACATAGATTTTCTCTATTCTCATAGGGACCCATTATCTTTTATTTTAATGTCACAAATATAGTAACAGTGCAATGAAATTACTGTGAAAATCTCTTAGTGGCCACACTCTGGCACCTGTTTGAATACATTGAGGGAGAATTTAGTATGGTCAATGCACCTAACTAGCACAGCTTTTGAACTGTGGGAGGAAACCAGGGCACCCGGATGAAATCCACGCAGACACAAGGAGAACGTGCAGACCCCTCATACGTGACCCAAGCCAGGAATTGAATCCACATCCTTGGCGCCATGAGGCAGCAGTACTAACCACTGTGCCATCCTAAATCTGAATGTCATCTTCAGTTTGTGACGTACGGGTTCACTAGTTCCGTTTGCCGCCTCTACCCATTCTCGGCATGCCCAGCTAAAATTTAATTCTGGGAACTACACGGGAGATTGTTCCTCATTTAATTGTCTTTGCAACTTGTTCAATCATCATCATTAACATCCCAAAATCAAGAAAAGAACGATAAGTGGAGCAAATTAAATGTTTAGACAAAACAAAGACATCATAATCTATATTACATTAGTTTACAATGATTCATAACAATACTTCAGTAATTATGAAGTCACTACACGTAAAAATATTGTAACTATTAGACCCACAAACTTTTAAATGTTTTTCTGTGATTAGTTTTTTGTGATTAAGACCTTATTACTTTTATACAAATAAAGTAACAGCAAAACAACATTAGCCTAAGAATAACTTTGATGGGAATTGCAAATGACCCCCTTCAGCTTATGCAAAAGCAAATATTGACATTGAATAAAACTTGGTTTGCTAAATTACTGTAGTATTTCAGTATTTACATTCAAATTTATGCTTTTAACTTGTATAGTCATTAAAACAAAACTGATTAAGTAAATAATACAAAGAAAACATATCTAAAATCATTTGATAAGAATTCTAGCAACATGTTGTTTCACTTCATTATCTTGGTACAACATGAGCATTGCAAGTTTATGAGAAAATGATGTTGGATTCCCAAATAGTACTGTATAAAGAGATTGCATTTCATACTGAATAGAGCCCTCTAACAGATTCAAATTTTCCTTCAGATTTGCCACGAATATCAGCAGTCGTAGAAGTACATCTTTGTTTACGTAGCTGTCAAACAATAAAAGGAACGACAATGGTGCCTAGAACAAAGTATAAATGAATTCACAACATAGTTTATAACTTACATTTTAAAATAAGGGTCCAATTGATCCTCAAGTATTCTGATCGTGGTGAAAACTGGATATTACATCTACAGCCGTATATTTCCTTGCTTTAAAAACTGGGAATGGCTCATCTGTAAATGTCCCGAACACAAGTCATTTCTGAAGCTAGTCTTTGCCAAGACCACTTGTAATCAGTGAATCTGTTCCAGCATTTAATAGCCACAATAACTGGCCATCTTGGTCAGAAAAACCACTACAAGTGTGGCATAATTTCTGGGGGCTAAAATTAGGATATATTGTTGATTCAGTTTAAAGGAAGCTGCACTCTATTCAATTAAGGCAATAAATAGTGTTAATTTTGCATAATGAACAGAAGAAAACATTTTAACTGAACTTCTTTTAAATTGGGATATTATCCCAACAATAAAGTCACCATATGAATTCCTATGTTATTAGTGACAATATGGGAGAAGATTCTGTGGGTGAAATCCATTGCAAATATACAAAAAGATTCCTGAAATTCTTGCTGTTAGGGAGGAAATTCCAGGATTTTGACCCAGCAGCAGTGAAGGAATGGTGGTATATTTTCAAGTCAGGTAACTGCTGATGTTGTCTTTCTAAATGGTAGTGGTCATGAGTTTAGAATGAGTTCCTAAAATGCATCTTGTAGATGGTAAACACAACTTTCACTGTTTGTCAGTCATGAAGGGTTGAATGTTTGTAGATGGGTAGAAATCAAGCAGACTGCTTTGTCCTGGATGGTGTTCAGCTTATTGAGTGTTGTTGGAGCTGCACTCATCCAAGTGGAGAATATTCCAGCACACTCCTGACTTGTGCCTTTAGACGGTGGATAAGTTTTGGACAGTCCTGAGTTACTTGCCACAGGATTTCTAGCCTTTGACCTGTTCTGGTAGCCACAGTATTTATATGGCTAATCCAGTTCAGTTTATAGTTAGTGGTAACCCTCAGGATGTTGACAATGGGGGATTCAACAATGGTAATACTATTGAATGTCAAAAGGTGATGGTTAGATCCTCTCTTGTTGCAGATGGTCAGATCCTCTCTTGTTGCAGATGGTCATTGCCTGGTACTTGTGTTGCACAAATATTATTTGCCACTAGTCAGCCCAAACTTGGGTATTGTCTAGGTCTTGCTGAATTTGGATATGGACTGCTTCAATATTTGAGAACTTACAAATGGTGCTGAACATTTCAGCAGGGGGTGGATCTGGATAAGATACTTTTTTGGAGAGCGAGTGCAAGCTTAATGGGCCAAATGTCCACATCCTGCACTATAGGGATTCTATGGTAATATTGTCAGGGCCCATAGTCCTGGCGTATTAGTATCTTGGAGAGGGGGTTTAAGTTCAGGCAGAGAGAGGGGAACTGGAGGAATGAGGTGGACCTGGGGCTCAGTATTCCCTGCAGAACAAGGAGCCAGTGGTTTCTCCTCATCAACTGCCAGTTCTTACACAATAGATAGTAAGTAGCACAAAACTACAAGCAAATATAATCAATCACAGCACAAAACTACAAGCAAATATAATCAATCACAGCACAAAACTACAAGCAAATATAATCAATCACAGGGGATCCAATCTTTTTAGGCAAATGCAATGACATTTGCAGACATCATATCATCAAATCTCCAGGAATGTCTCCACAGTGACAACCCTACACAGAGGTATACAGCCTTTGTGCAAACTCCTAGACATGCATCTGGTTTAAACAGCGTGTATGTGAAAATAGATTTTGATGCCCTGCATATTGTAACCTCCAAGATCTTTCCGCCACACTAAAGACAGATATCCATCACGTAAACAAATTTTCTGACACTTGGGCTGACAGCTGCTGGAAGACATTATCAATAGACCATAAGAACACTCATATGTCTAGGATTCAGTGCCTTGATGGCAATAACTGCTTGGTTCTCTGCAACCCAAAGTCCTGAATGCCAAAAGATTGATAGGCTATGTTGTGTGAGGAGGTTGATGGTAATCGCTCACATTTTATATGCAAGCTGCAAGTAACTTGTCACATGCTTGCTAGTTGACCAGTTTTAACTGGTTAATATCTGTTAGTAAACATGTGTTTGGTAAACACACTTGTTTCTATGCCTAGGTTTTCACACATTTGGGCCTGAGCTCACTGTAATTTGGTAAGTGAAGAGAAGGTACAAAGCACTGAATAAACAAACGTATCTGTGTGGCTTTCTCAGAAAACTGGGTTTACACATGTACTAACCATTTGGTTAATCAAAAAGGAACAGTGGTACTAAATCCTACACTCATGCAATAACTTTTTCAGTTACTCTGAAGAATAAGAACTAAGAACAGGAGTAGGCGAATTAGCCTCTCAAGCCTGCTCCACATTTAATACGATTATGGCTAATCTCATCTTGGCCTCAACTCCACTTTCCTGCCCATCTACTATAGCCCTTCAAACTCTTACTAATTAAAAATCTATCCATCTCTTCCTTAAATCTATTCAATGTCCCAGAATCCACCACCACCTGGTAGTGACTTCCATAGACTTATGACCCTGTGAGAGAAGTAATTTCTCCTCATTTCTGCTTTAAATTTGCTACACATTATCCTAAAACTATGACCTCTTGTTCTAGATTGCCCTACAAGAGGAAACATCCTCTCCACATCTACTTTGACAATTCCCCCTTGTCATCTTGAATTACATCTCCTTTCATTCTTCTAAACTCCAAGAAGTACAGGCCCAAACTGCCCAATCTCTCTTCGTAAGACAAATCCCTCTTCTCTGGAATCAATCTTGTGAACCCTCCTCTGAACCGCTTCCAATGCAACTATATCCCTCAAGTAAGGACACTAAACCTATACACTATATTCTAAGTATGGTCTCAGTAAAGCATTGTACAGTAGCAGCAGCAACACTTCACTATATTATACTCCTTCAGCAATAAATGCCAAAATTTCGTTTGCCTTCCTTATTACTTGGTGTACTTGCAAAGTACTGCATACTTTGGTCCAGATCCCTCTGCACCAAAGCACTCAGAAGTTTCTCTCTATTTAGATAATAATTTGCCTTTATATTTTTTCTACTAAAATGGATAACCTCACACTTATCCATGTTAAACTCCTTCAGCCAAATTTTGTCCCATTTACTTAAGCTATCCATATCCATTTGTTAATTTATTTTGTTACCACAATTTACAATCCCACCTATTTTAGTGTCATCTGCAAATTTGGCTATGCTGTCTATTATTCCTGCATCCAAGTCATTTGTAATAGATGTAAATAGTTGGGCCCGAGGACTGAACCATGTGACACCCCATTACTTACATCTTGCCTATCTGAAAAAGATTATCCGACTTTGCTTTCTATTGGTTAGTCAATCCTCTATCCAAGCTAATAAATTACCCCTAATCTTATGTGAATTAACTTTGTGTATTAACATTTCATGTGGCAACTTATTAAATACCTTCTGGAAATCCAGATATGTAACATCTACAGAATCCCCATTATCCATCATGCTTATTACATCTTCAAAGAATTCAAGTAAATTAATCAAACATGATTTACCTTTCATGAAACCATGGATTGCATTTTGACTTTCTAAATGTCCTGGTATTACTTCTTTCATAATGGATTCTGGCAATTTCCCAAAGGTAAATGTTAAACAATTGGACTATGGTTTCTTACATTTTGCCTTCCTCCTTTTTTGAATAAGGAGGTTATAATGGCATTGTTCCTATCCATAGGAACCATTCTCACATCCAAGGAAATGTGGAATATGTAACCAGTGGATCTACAATCTCCAAAGCCACTTCCTTTAAGATCCTAGGATGAGGCCATTAGTCCTACGGAACTTGTTTGCTTTCAATCTCAATAGTTTGCTCAGTACTTTTCCCTAATGATAATGATAGTTCTAAGTTCCCCTTTTTCTATAACCTCTGCATTTTCTATTACTACCAGGATGGTACTCAATACCTCTGCCTTTAAAACAGAGGTAAAAATATTGATTTAGTGTCTTAGCCATTTCTGTGTTCCCCACTATTAACTCCCCAAGGGACCAACATTTACTTTAGCTACTCTCTTCACTTCTACTACATTTTGGTATCAATGTCAATTATCTAGGATACCAAATCAATATTGGAACTAGAAGGTAAACTCAAAATCTAAACTGGTAGTAAAGCTGTTTAAAACTGCATGTACTGGACATCTGTTCAAACTTTCTGGAAATCATGATCTTCGCCCCACCAAACATAAAATAATGTAAATGGATAAAACAAGTGAAGATCATTCTGAACAAAGTGTTACATTAGGACTGACAGTACCTATGAACCATTAGACATGGAATAAAAAGATTTCTTTTCTATCAATCTGTATCTGGTTTAAATCAAGTTTCAAGCAAAACAGCTCCAATTAATAACTTTATCATCTTACCTGAGCACAGAGTAGATCGTGAGTTAAGCCTGGGTTTGCAGACAAATTTACCAGGATTTTTAATACCTGAACCTGTTTATAAACAAATTTTTAAAAAAAATCATTAAAAGTGCCGCTTATAAAAACTGAACCTAGATCACCTGCCATTACCTTTTGAGGCTTCAGTGTATGTAGTTCATTAGGCACCAGTCACCCTCTAATCATTAATTTTTTTTACATGCGTTTTCACAAGTGTGAACAGGCTATAGAATCATGGAATCAAACAATGCAGAAGAGGCCCTTTGGCCCATTGAGTCCGCATTGACATATTAGAAACACCTGAACTCCCATCTAACCCTATCTGCCAGCATTTGGCCTGTGCCAAGTGCTCATCCAAGTACTTCTTAAAAGATGTGAGACAACCTGCCTCTACCATCCTCCCAGGCAGCAAGTCAGACTGTCACCACTTCTGGATAAAAACGTTTCTGTTCTAAATGGTCTCCCCTGTGATCTGTAAGTGATGGAACATCACAACCAAGATGTGTATTTCGTCCTCATATGACTTCAAAATTTCAGCAGGGGCAATTGGAAAGCTATCAAAATTGGAACCCTGATCAATTTATCTTTCCCTAACCCATGGGCACAATGATCAATCCCTGCTTCCTATTACTGCACCAGCTGTATACCAAACCTGTGATGTTTCTGATCTGTATGATTTAACTACTTAAGAATAATTTACTGATCATCAAAGAGACTTTGCTTCCAATGAAACCAAAATATATTCATCTAAATTTACATAATTATGCTATTTCTCATCAAGCACTTGTTTTGCCTAGGTTGCATAAACCTTTAATAGAACAGTGCACATGCAATTCTAGACACATACTGAAGTTCTACTTTCTGTGCTATGATCTGATTTTATATAATTGTTTATGCTTAAAGGCCAATGTTTAATAACAATCTAAAAACACAGAAGTCTATTGAGAGAACTCCATCAAAAAGTACAGCATCTCATAGAAATTTGCTTGCAGAAATACAATACTTTAAATTTAAAATTATGCATTATCATCAACAAGATGAAAGGATGTTAGTACCCAGTAATATTTTACTAACCACTGGGTTAGTACCCAGTAATTGACACCCAAGGTCAACATAAAGTACTCCGTGGTTAGGTCCTCTCTACGCAATTCCCACAATGTGCCTTAGGCAGGAAACATCATTCCTATTGCTCCAAAGATACTTTGATTCCCATTTCCCACATCAGCCAATTTGTTGTCCTCGATACCAAATTAGGATAGTTGTGTGTATACTCTTAAGCTCACTAGAAACTAGACTGAGACTGAGTTACCATTGACCAGACACTGAACTGGACTCGCCATATAAACAACATGGCTACAAGAGCAGGTCAGATGTTGAGAATTATGTGGCAAGTAATTAACTTCCTGACTCCCCAAAGCCTATCCATCAAGTATAAGGCATAAGACAGGGGTCCAATGGAATACTTTTCAATTGCCTATATACAATATTGATTGAAAATAGGAAGCAGAGAGTAATGGTCAATGAATGTCTTTTGGGCTGGAGGAATGTTTGTATTGATATCCTCCAGGGGTCAGTATTGGGACCCTTGCTCTTCTTGATATATATGAAAATCTCGATCTTTGTTTGTAAGGGAACTGTCAACGTTTGTGTAACTTGAAAGTACTGTAAACTGAGAAAGTGATGGTATAGAACTTGAGAAGGATATTGACAAGTTGGTGGAGTGGGCAGATAGTTGGCAAATGAAGTTTAATGTGGAGAAGTGTGAGGTGATGCATTTTGGTAGCAAGAACATGGTCAGACAATACAAAATAAGGAGTAAAATTCTTAAAGGAGTGCATGAACAGAGGGACCTAAATGTATATGTGCACAGATTATTGAAGGTGGCAGTGCAAGTGGAAAGAGCAGTTAATAAAGCATAGTACAGATGACCTTTATTAATAGGGGCATAGTGTACATGAACATGAAGGTTATGCTGCACTTATTAAAGACACTAGTTTGACCTTAGCTGGAATACTGGGGACAGTTTTGGGTGCCACACTATAAGAAAGATGTGAATGAAGTGGAGAGAGTGCAGAAGATGTTTACAAAAATGGTTCCAGCATTAAGAAACTTCAGTTATGAGAATAGTTTGGAGAGGTCGGGACTGTTCTCCTTGGAGAAAAGGAGGCCAAGAGGAGATTTGATAGAGATGTTCAATATCACGAGGGGACAGGACAGAATAGATAGGAAGAGACTGTTCCAGCTCGTAAAAGAAAGAAGAATGAGGGGGTACAGATTTAAAGTGATTTGCAAAAGAAGCAAATGTGATGTGAGAAAAAAACTTTTTCATATGAATGGTTCAGGTCTAGAATGCACTGCCTAGAAGTGTGATGGGGGCAGGTTCAATTCAGGAGGCCATTACAAGAGCATTTCAACAGAAACAATGCACAGGCATGTGGGGAAAAGATGGGAAGGCACTAAAAGCCACAATGCTTGTTTGGAGAGCCTGTGCAGACATGATGGGCCAAATGGCCTGTTCTGTTCCATAACAATTCTGTGATTGAATGTTATTGGAGCTGCACTCAAAGACCTTGATATCATCCAGGACAAAGCAGCTTGACTGGCATCCCATTCACCACCTCATTCTCTCCACACTGGCAACAGTTTGTGCTGTGTAGAAGGCTCCTTTGACAGCCCTGTCCAACCTGTGACCTCTAACACCTAGAAGGACAAGAGCAACAGATGAATGGGAACAAAATCATATGTAAGTTCCTCTCGAAGTTACACAACATCCTTGCCATTCCTTGATGTCGCTGGATCAAAATCCTGGAGCTCCCTTCCTAACAGCACTGTGGCTATTCCTACACAACATGGAGTTTAGTGGTTTGAGAACCACAAAAGTTAAAGTACAGGAAGAAGCCAGTCAGCCCAATATGTCTACACCAGCCACAAAAGTGAAAAAGGAAAATAACTGCTCCTTTTAATCCCACTTTCCACCACCTGGTTCAAGTCTTGCAGGTTACATCCCTTCAGATGCAGATCCAGGTAGAGTATAAATTCAGTGAATTCCAGGTGCTCAACCTCTGGATGAAAAGATTTTGCCCCCATGTTCTCCCTAATCTTTCTACCAAGCACCCTAAATCTATGTCCCTGGTAACTGAGCCCTCAACTTGGGGAACCGAGTCTTTCCTTTCTACCCTGTCTAGGCCCTTCATAATTTTGTGCATCACAATTATGTCATCCTTTAGCCTTCTTTGCCCTAGGAATACAACCCTAGCCTATCCAATCTTTCCTCATTACTGCAATTTTCAAGCCCTGATAACATTCTTGTAAGTTTCCTCTGCACTTTCTCCAGAGCAATTATGTCCTCCTTGTATTGTGATAACCAGAACTACACATACTCAAGCTGTGGCCTAACCAGCATTTTGTACAGTTTCATCATTACATCCCTGCTTTCATATTCAATGTCTTGCCCAATAAAGGAAAGCATGCCATATGCTTTCCTGACCACCTTGTCCACTTGTTCTTCTACATTCAAGAACCTGTGTACACATACTCCAAAGTCTCTCAATAACTTTCCATTTATTGAGTAATCCTTTGCTATGTCTGCCCTCCCCAAATACATTGCCTCACACTTTAATGAATTGAATTCTATTTGCCACTTCTCTGTCCACTCAACCAAACCATTGATATCATTCCAGAGTCAAGAGCTATCCTCTTCACTGCCAACTACATGGCACATTTTTATGTCATCTGCAAATTTCCCAATCATACCACCCAGTTTAAGTCTAACTCATTAATACATACAACAAGCAGCAAGGGCCTCAACACTGAGCCCTGTGCAACACTACTGGAAACTGTTTTCCATTCCCAAAAACATCCATCGACCATTACAATTTGTTTCCTGTCATTGAGCCAATTTTGGATTCAACCTGCCATTTCCCTTATATTCCATGAGATCTCATTTTTCTGACCAGTCTGTCATGTAGGACCTTGTCAAATGTCTTATTGAAACCCATGTGGACAATATCCAGTATGCTTCCCTCATCAATCCTCCTTGTTACTTCTCAAAAAAATCTATTCAGTTAGTAAGACATGATCTTCCCCTAACAAAGCCATACTGACTATCCCTTACCAATCTGTGCCTTTCTAAGTGATAGTTTATCCTGTCTCTCAGAATTGTTTCTAATAACTTGCCTACCACTGAAGTCAGACTGATTGGCCTACAGTTTTCAGCTTGTCTTTCACACCTTTCTTAAATAATGATATAAGGCATTTTCTCAAGGACAATTTAGGGACAGGCAATAAATGCTGGTCTAACATCATCATCTACATTCTGTGAAAGAATAAGCAAAAAAAAAAATCCTGACAGACAGAAGAAGATGGGATACTTTTATCTTATCAGCCTGGGCTTAATTTGAACTCAAGTGCCTGGGTGAAAGGACATTGTTCAATTTACTGCACCAATCTAATTTTCCTGGATGCCAGTTCTAATTGGCATTCTGATGACGTGGGCTTTATTCCCCATGTACATTTCATTCCACTGAATCTATCATTATAATGGCAGCAAGAATTCAGCTTGTCAAATATTTTTGGCTCATCATAACTCAGTGGGTACAAGAATGCAACATTAAAAAAATCCCTAATTAAGCATTACATGATTCCTCATTGATAGAAGCCACAGGGTGGTTTGTATTGAAATGGCTAAGTTCAAACAGGCAAGGTAGATGTCTTGGAATGATCTCCTGAAGAAAAAAAATTGAGGAATATTGCTCAGGTACAATAAAAGTATCTTTATTCTGCATTTGACCATGCTATTCTTGTGTGCCGAGAGTGGAAGAATGCTACAATCTGTCTTTCACCTTATTAAAACTCATATGCCACTCTGAAGTGAACAGATTATAGTTAATAAACAATGTTGTACCCTTGGACACATCATTTTTATTTTATGAAAGCCAAAATTTCAGCAGTCAGCAACTCATACCTTTACGCTTTCAGCTCCTTCTACTAGTAGCTTAAGAAAGTAAGGAATGGAGTTGGTCATCGCGTGATGATAATTGTTGGTAACAGATATGTTAGTCAGCACTCGAAGGCCAGCTACTTGCAACTCAGAGTTTAATGTGGTGGCTTCTACGATCTCCAATATTTGAGGGATCCAAATCTATAACAAATATAGTGTTTTTTAGAATGAGTATCAACATCCTTTGAGTGGACACCACATAGTTACATTTAAATACCTAATTTCTCAAAATAAAGTAAACATACAGTACAAAACAATTTATTTAAGAATTAAATACGCATCCTTACCAGAAAGAGATCACAGGTTGGCTTGTTTGGAAATTGATAAGTTTATACAGATGCAGTGGGAGAAAGGTATCTTTAATATTGTCCACTGTACTCTTGAAAAACTACAAGTCCAACACAGTAAAATATGGAAACAAGAAATTGTACTATTATAATTCATTAATTATGATAGATCTGAAATATAGTTGTCACACAGTCATTCTTCCAGACTCTGAACAAACAATCCTTCCCATTTGGGAGTACTTATGTTAGCTGAGAAGGATTTGACCCAGTAGCGTTATAGAGCTAATGTTAAGCAGGAATGTCCCTATCTTCCTATGAGTTTCAAGTATCATAGGAAAACAGTCACACAGAGCTCCTTACTAAGTAGGTAAACGCGTTCCATGATGTGATACTAAAAGGCACAAAAGCAAGGCAGGTCCCTAATGGAAGAGGAGGACTGAAAACAACAATAAAAAAACTGTTTTTGAGTTTTAGGGAGTGCCTGGGTTCTGACAGACTTGCATTTAAATAAAAGCTTTTCTTTGAAAACATGAATTTTCTGGTAATTTGGTCATTCTTAAAACAGGATTTCCCTCCTGTAGTGTTCTGAATTTTAGGTAGCTGTTCAATTGTAAAGAACAGACAGCAAAACTTCTGTCTGTCTTAGGCAAGTATTTGCCTAAAAACTATCTTGGAGCTAACAAGCCCTGAGAAATTGTGCTACAGGCTGGGACATATAAAATTATTTTAACTTGATAAGAGTGGCATCAGTTGCCAAACCTAAAGTTCTCACATTAACAATGACAGCAATGCTGAACTTAGCCGATCCAACAACTTCTGGGGTGCCAGCAGTAAATAGCTCTTTGTTAGAAACAATTTCTTTTCTCTTTTGAGATTTGAAAAGTTGGCCAACCATAGGGTGTGGCCAAGATTCTGATTCCAAATACTGCTGAAACTAAACACACTTAAAAATTCTGCAAAATAAATGGCCTTAAAATTTGTCTTTAAACCACAGAATGAGCTCTGGGAAAACAGTTAAGTATTTTGTGAAGTCCATTCAGGCACCTTTAGAACAAAAGCAGCTGGCTTCAATTATGATTGGAGCTGATAACCCTTGGTTGTCAAGGTTACAGACCCAGCCATAATGCACAAGTTACTCTGTCTGATTAAGGTAAACAGTACCTGGGAGTGACCTAAAAGAAAGGCCTTATTATCTGGCAGATCATTGCCTCTGTTCCATCTTGTTCTATAGGATATTTTGAGGATTTTTTTTTGCTGGTTTTCTTCTTTATCCCTTCATGTTGCAATCAGATGGTTGCTACATAGCCTTTTACTTGTTTGCTTACTATACTTATTACCACTCTCTTTGTCTTCTGCATCATTAAATCTTTTGTTGACTGATCTATCCTTCCCTCCAACTAGTATAGACCTACCTTATTGTTCTTCATGTCCCTCCCCCTTTACTGGCTTAAAATACTCTTATACTTCAATCCTTCTTCAGTTCTGAAGAAAGGTCATCATCCTGAAACATTGGGATCTTCCATTCCTGCCAAGTCAATAGATGGTTTGAATGGTTCACCGTATTTTAAGGCCCTATTGCCACTACAGTGGTAAAATTCTGCCCATTAACTCTATTTCTCTCCACAAATGCTGCCTGACCTGTTGTGGATTTTTGTCACTTTTGTTTTTATCTCAGACTTCCAGCATCCGCAGTATTTTTCTCTTGCAATATTATCTGCTGGTATCTAGTCTATGGCAAATTTAAATGAATGCAACAGCTAATAAGCAAATCTGGTGTTTGTTGAATAACTATAATTCGCTCACTACAAGTGCGTGACATGGCTGCTTAAGGTAACTGACACTTAGAATGTTGCCTTAATAAAACAATTAAATGTGTCATCTTGATTGGTCACTTTGATAAAGGAAGTGTGATGTGTAAGAGGGAAGAAAGAAGTACATTAAAAAGAGCTGCCTTGATGCTGTAAATCATCAGGGAGTCCAATTAAACCAAGGATATGTACCTTTCACTGAAGCTATAGGAAGACTGTTAAATAAAATTGATAAATTCTGCTGCGCTTGCTGAGTGGAGTGTTTGTTTCATTTATAATTTCACTTTCAATCTGCTGACTGATTAACCTTTGGCTTTCCTTTTACACCGGCAGCCATCAATCTACTTAACTGCACGCTCAAATTTCTTACCCATACACAGAGCAGAACTTTTACCTTACTTCAGTCAATCCACTGATCTTCCATAAATTTCACTTATTTGGAACTCTGCTAACTTGCAGTGTGAGCTAATACTTCAAATCCAATTCACCCATCAGCCAGTATTCACTGATCTAAGTGCCTCCAGGCCTGGCAATACTTCAACTTTTAAATTCTAATTCCCATTTCAAGTGCCCCAATGTCCTCGTCCCTCCCTACCTCTGTAACCACCTTCAGCCCCTACAGCTGATCCAGATCGCTGAACTCTTCCAATTCTTGTGCATGCTCGATTTTAATTGCTTTATCACTGTAGATGTCAAAGTCCTAAGCACTGGGGTTCCCTCCCCAAGTCTTTCTCCTCCTTCAAGATGTTCCTTAAAGTCTACACATATTATGTAGCCTAAACGGCTTCATAGCCAGGCTTGTGTCCTATGAGTTTTCTGTGTTCATTTGTGTGCACTATTTGGCTGCCACTCGAGACCAGAGTGCATCACTTTTAACTCCAGTTTATCTTCTCTCTTTACCTCACTTGGACCCCTGTTCTCCTTTATTTCTTCTTTTACTTTCCTTCAAATATTCTGTCCTCCCAAAATCCCTACCCTGACCCTTCAATGCTTCTTGATCTTCCTTCTCTCTTGCCACCATCTGGGCTTTATAGTGGAGAACTCTAATATTCTATATGGTGGTAGAAAGCGTCATGTCTGCAATTGACTGCACAATACTAATCTATCCATTGTAGCCAGGAACACAGGCAGACACTTTTCACAGGATAAAAAAGAAAGTTACCCATAACAGTTTATCTGCATTTACTGGCAGTTGGTGAAACAGCAAAATTGAGAAACGTGAGAGCAGATTTCCGGCCCTTGTTGTCCTTTAAGAAAAATATACACAGGAACATTCTTACTTCATACTGGTAATCTAGATTTATATGTAGTATTAAACTACTGTTGAAGACTTGTCCTTTGAATTTGTTTCAACCACTTAATTTGGCTACTTGTGGTTCCAAATTCATTCATGAGTAGGATTAAGGCTCACAAGCCAAACAGTATATATTTAAAAACACTGATCCTCTGGCGGTTCATGCTAGTGGGTTCTCTAATCCCGCTAGTGACGCATCCCCTGCTATGGGTTTCCTGGTAGGACGGGGTGGCTTCAATGGGAATTCCCACTGACAGTGGCAGGATCAGAAGATCCCACCAACACCGAACCGCGCACTGCCTCCTGTGACCAAGAAATATGCTGAGGGGACACTAGCGAATCTTGCCCTGAGTTTTGTTTTAATAAATCAAGGGATGTGGGCTTCACTGGCTAGGCCACTATTTATGCCCATTCCTCACTGCCCTTGAAGAGATGGCGATGAGCTGCTTTTTGAACTGCTGCAACCTATAGGTACACCCACTGTTAGGGAGGGAGTCCCATGCTTTTGACCCAGCGACGGTGAAGGAAGTTCAATACATTGCCAAGTCAGGGTGGTGAGTGACCTAGTGGGAAGTTTCCAGTGTTGATGTCCCCATTATCTGCTGCCCTTCTCCTTCTAGATAGTAATGCTCATGGGTTTGGAAGATCCATAGAATCCCTACAGTGCAGAAGGAGGCCACTTGACCCTTCAAGTCTACACCAACCATCCCACCCATGCCCTTTTCCTGTAACTCCACATATTTACCCTGCCAATTCCCTAAAACTAGGGTCAATTTAACATACCCAATCAACCTAACCCACACATCTTTGGACTGTGGGAGGAAACTGGAGCACCTGGAGGAAACCCATGCAGACACGGGGATGATATGCAAATTCCACACAGTCATCCAAGGCCGGAATTAAACCCGGGTCCCTTGTGCTCAGGCAGCAATGCTAACCACCATGCCACTGATGATGCTGTCCAAAGAGCCTTGGTATGTTTCTATAGTGCATTTGTAGATGGCACACACCGTTACTACTGCACACTGGTGGTGAAAGGAGTGAATATTTCTGGACGGTGTGCTGATCAAGCAGGATGCTGTTGTGCGTTTCCCCTGGGTGCTCCGATCCATTTGGTCAAATGTGGCCTTAATATCAAGGACAGACCTCAAGTTCAGCTCTTTTGTCCATGTCTGACCCAAGGCTGTAATTAGGTCAAGGTCTGAGAGGCCCCTGATGGAATCCAAACTGAACAGGTTATTGCTAAGCAAGTGCCACTTGATAGCACAGTGGATGACCCCTTCCATCACTTTATTAATGACCAAGAGTAAACTGATGGGGCAGTAATTGGTCAGGTTTGATTTGTCCTGCTTTTTAGGGTGCAGGATAGAAAATGCAACTGAAGATGGTTGGGGCCTACAGCACTTCCCTGAGGAATTCCCACAGTGATGTCTTGCAACTTTGATGATTTACCTCCAACACTTAAAACCATCTTCCTTTGTGCTAGTCTGAATCTGATCAGCGGAGGGTATTCCCCTAATTCCCATTGACTCCAGTTTTTGATGCCATACTCAATCAAATGCTACCTTGATGTTAAGGGCAGTCACTCTCACCTCATATCTGGCGTTCAGCTCTTTTGTCCATATTTGACCAAAGGTGTAATGATCAGAAGCTGAGTGGCCCTGGCGGAACCCAAATTAAGCAGGTTATTGCTAAGCAAGTGCCACTTGACAACACTGTTGATAACCCCTTCTATTACTTTTCTAACAATTGACAGTAGACTGATAGTGCGATAATGGCCCAGTTGGATACGTCATCTGTACAGGACATCTGGGCAATTTCTCACATTGCTGGGTAGAGGCCAGTTTGTAGCTGTAATGGAACATCTTGACTAGGGACCTACAAGTTCTGGAGCATATCTTCAGGACTATTGCCAGAATATTGCCAGAACCCATAGTCTTTGCAGTATTCAGTGCCTTCAGCAGTTTCTTGATCTCATGTGGAGTGGATCAAATTGGCTGAAAGCTGACATCTGTGATGTTGGGGACCTCCAAAGGAGGCCAAGTTGGATCATCCATTTGGCACACCTGACTGAAGATTGTAAGAAATGTTTCAGTCTTATCTTTTGTAATGATGTGCTGGGCTCCTCCATCATTGAGGATGGGAATATTTGTGGAGCCGCCTCCTCCAGCGAGTTATTTAATTGTCAACCACTATTCATGACTGGATGTGGCTGGACTATAGAGCTTAGATCTGATCTGCTGGTCATGGTATCACTTAGCTCCACCTATCACTTGATGCTTATGCCAACTGGCAAACAAGAAGTTATAGAGTCATAGAGGTTTACAGCATGGAAACAGGCCCTTCGGCCCAACTTGTCCAAGCATCCCCTTTTTTTTAAAAATCCCCTAAACTAATCCCAATTGCCTGCATTTGTCCCATATCCCTCTATACCCATCATACCCATGTAATTATCTAAATGCTTTTTAAAAGATAAAATTGTACCAGTCTTGTACCTGTGTGAAAAAATTGCCCCTTTGGACACTTTTGATTCTCTCCCCTCTCACCTTAAACGTATGCCTTCTAATTTTAGACTCCCCTACCTTTGGGAAAAGATATTGACTATCTACCTTGTCTATGCCCCTCTACAAGGTCACCCCTCAGCCTCCTATGCCGCAGAGAAAAAAGTCCCAGTCTATTCAATCTCTCCTTATAACTCAATCCAACAAGTCTCGGTAGCATCTTGGTAAATATTTTCTGCACTCTTTCTAGTTTAATAATATCCTTTCTATAACAGGGTGACCAGAATTGCACACAGTATTCCAAGTGTGGCCTTACCAATGTCTTGTACAACTTTAACAAGACGTTCCAACTCCTGTATTCAATGTTCTGACCAATGAAACCAAGCATGCCGAATGCCTTCTTCACCACTCTGTCCATCTGTGACTCCACTTTCAAAGAGCTACGACCATGTATCCCTAGATCTTTTTGTTCTATAACTCTCCGCAACGTCCTACCATTAACTCTTTAATATAAGTCCTGCCCTGGTTCAATCTACCAAAATGCATCATCTCGCATTTGTCTAAATTAAACACCATCTGCCAATCATCAGCCCACTGGCCCAATTGATCATGATCCCACTGCAATTGTGTTATGTTGCACCTTCACAGGGTTGACACCTCATTTTATTTAGGTATGCCTGATGCTGTTCTTGGGCCTCTACAATATACAGTTTCTAAATATTTTAGAGTTTGTACTGGTTTAACTCTCTAGGTAGCATTTTTGACTGCAGTCACAATGTTAGGTGTTCAAGCTCTATTAGGTCTTGATCACATTACCTCAGCTGTCAATGTAATACATCCCAGGGAACAATGAGTTTCAGAGGTTCTTTCTTTCAGATGCTATGCTAAACCTAATCTGCCTACTCCGATGGATGTTAAGGATTTCAAGGCACGATTTGAAGAGAAGAAGCGACTTCTTTCAGTGTTCTAGTCACATTTCTCCCTCAACCAGCATCATCTAAAACTGATTATGTGATAAATCACACTTGTTTGCCGAGTAGAATCTTGTACACAAATTGGGCATTTACATTGACCCAAGTTAAAAAATTATGCAAAAAAATGATTGCACCTCACGGTCATAATCATTTTGGAACATAAATAGAAGGTGAAAGGTGCAACTGTGCACAGTTGGGTACAAAAATGAGGAAGCAATCCTACTGTTGAGTTAGCACACTGCAAGACGGTTTTCTAACTTAAGCACAATAATGTTTCATTACCTTCAGCTCTACTTGGTTAGCAACATTCATGGAGAGATTATTCAGGACATTCATTGCCTTAACTTTGACTGATGTGACTTCATCAGATAAGCAATTTGCAACAACACTGAGACCGCCAAGGCTGCGAATCAGATCCTGAAAATATAAAGGCCAGGGTCAATATAAAGAATTCTTACATTCTAATATTAGGAAAATACAGCAACTTTATACAGTAACTCATGAGACCAGCCTCCCAACATTTTGTACTTTGTTGTTAGTTACTTTTCAGCTCCCTGGCCTGCCACAACACATCCCCACCCCTCGCCCACATGGCCATCTTGCTTCCATTAACACATTCTGCTATCTTACTTTTTGCTACTATTAGTACTCTTCATCCCTTAGTGGCACCATTAACACTCCCTTTTGTCTTAGATTCTTGACAAATTTGTCAATCTTTCCTTTGCCCTAACCTATCCCTGTTCCTCTATTCTGTCCCATCTCTTCCACTCCCTTTCAAACTATATAATTCTTTACATTTCACTTTTCTTTAGTCTTGTAGAAAGGTCATTTCAACTTGAAACATTAACTCTGTTTCTCTCTCCAGAGATGCTTCCAGACCTGCTGAGTTTATCCAGCATTTTCTGATTTCATTGCTCTTTTCTTTTACCATCTTCATGTCAGAACTGATCCTTAAAATTTGTTAAACTTTTTAAAATGGATGACAAATGTAACTGGGTGTACCTGATTAGTAGTGAACGCAGCACTGTTACCTAGAGTTACCAGAGTTAGTTCTCGAGTAGAAGAATCAGAGGTCTCCTGAAGTAGGCTCAGAATCACTTGTAGATGTTGCTGTTCCAAGCTATCTGCAGATTTTTCAAGTACACATTCTGACAGGAGAGGAGGAAACAGTACATAAATCCTTTTAAAACAAAAAGCCTTCAATCACTTTGTTATTCTTTTTCTGCCAAGAAGAGTTCTCAATTTTTGGATAGGAATGCAAAAAAAAATAAAGGCCAGAATTTTACCAAGCTGCTATCCACACGAGTCAGAGCAGGCTAGGGGTGGAATATAGAAGTCTGTTGATTTTACAGTTTCGGGACAAAAATCCCACCCAAAGACTTCGGTCGAAAACCGATGAGGGTCAAGAAAGCAATCTAAGCCAAAGGCTAAATTCAAGTACAATAGCAATGCACATTTTCAGAAAGAATTGACTTAATTGACCCCGAGTTAACTTTCTGTGTTTGGTTGATAAACTCCAAGCTGATTTACACAACTGGGCAGGAACAAGGCAGAAGATGGTAATAACTGTTCCCACAAAGAGTTCAGCCACATTGAAGCTTTTACAAAAGGCCAGAATATGAGTAAAAACAAAAGCACAGAATTTGCATGTGCTATTCTAATGGTCTATCCACAGTTTCAGCAGAGAGATTTCCAGAGATATATGAAAATGACCAATCCATAATTTTCTGGAAATTATATCACTATTATCCTTCATTGAAAACAGCTGGGAAGTAATCATCTTAGCTTTGCCCTTATTAAAATCAAAGGCAGTGACACATTTGCTGCAGTTAAATTTCTCTTCATGGCATTGCCACTTAGATTAAAAGTTTTGGAGCTGCAGATCTGGCAGTAGCATGATTTATGATCTTGCATTTGAAGAAGCAGGTTTTATTGACAGTTTTTGTGGATTTTGTGAAACTTTGCTCAGCCACCCAAAGCTCTTGATTAGTGACACACATTCCCTTTTAATGAGCAATCCAGTTCTTTTGTCTAATACAATGCTGATGACTTGGGAAGCAGCCTGATCCTTTGTGAGGTTGATTCATGGAGTCATGTGACATGAATAAAAGAAAAATCTTGACCTTGGACAGTCACTTTAGTGCTAATAAGAACATAAGAAATAGGAGCAGGAGTAGGCCATCTGGCCCTTCGAGCCTGCCCCGCCATTCAATAAGGTCATGGCTGATCTGTCGTGGCTCAGTTCCACATTCCCGCCCTCTCCCCATAACCCTTAATCCCCTCTCTTATCAAAAACCCATCAACCCACTTCTTAAAAATATTTAGCGAGGTAGCCTCCACCACTTCAACGGGCAGAGAATTCCAGAGATTCACCACCCTTTGAGTGAAGAAGTTCCTCCTCAACTCTGTTCTAAACCGCCCCCCCTTTATCTTGAGGCTGTGCCCCCTAGTCCTACTGTCCTTTCTGAGCGGGAAGAGTCTCTCCACCTCTATCCAATCCATCCCATTCATCATCTTATACGTCTCAATGAGATCTCCCCTCATTCTTCTAAACTCTAACGAGTACAAGCCTAGTTTATTCAGCCTCTCCTCATAGCTCAACCCCCTCAACTCCGGCATCAGCCTAGTAAACCTCCTCTGCATTCCCTCCAAGGCCAAAATATCCTTGCGTAAGTACGGCACCCAAAACTGCACACAGTACTCCAGCTGCAGCCTCACCAATGCCCTATATAGCCGCAGCAAGACCTCCCTACTTTTATATTCAATCCCCCTCGCTATGAAGGCCAGCATCCCATTAGCCTTCCTGACCACCTGCTGCACCTGCATGGCCACTTAAAGTTCTGCATTGAAAGAGACCATAGACATTTATAACACAATCCAAAGAGCAGATGAAAATACCTGCAATTAAAAATCTGCTCAAATAAATAATTGTTTTCATTACAAATTTAAAATTCTGATCATTAATTAAGGTTTCAAAGATGGCTATCCAGTTTCAAAAAAGTAACACATGAGGATATATATCTCAAGGAATGTAAGTATTAAATACAAGGGCAAAAATGGAATATTCCCTCTTTAAAAGGTTATTTACAAGTAAATTTAGGTCGCATTTTTAAATATACCACTCTAGCTGCAAACCTAAGTCTGAAACTGAATTAAAAATAATTTTTAGTTTTTTAAGATATTTTTGATTGGTGATAAATTAGCATTCCTGTATGATTTGTCTGTGTAGCATGCAAGAAACCATACTTTTCACTGTATACTAAGACACGTGACAATAATAAATCAAATCAATCAAATCATTGATAAGACAACTGATTCTCCCTTTTCTCAACTCTTCCTTTGCCAACATTGTGGGTGCAGCTGAAAGAGTTCAGAACTTCTGATAGTTGATGAGCCAGCGACCAATTGATAGTATCCGCCTAAAATCATAGACTGCCAATTACTTGACATCTACTGTATTCACACAAAACCCAGTTGAATTTGTAACCATCGTGATAAACAAATTGGCTTACTTAATTTACTTAGTCTAATTTTGTACTGTGTTTTATTACACTGGTGTGGAGTTGAAAGATAAATTGCACTATTAGCAGTAGGATCAATACATTTGACCATGGGTTATGGCACTTGTGCTTTGCAGCTACTCGCTTTGTGGCATTTGGATTACTTTTCAAAAAGCTTTTGACATAAATCCATTACTGGAGAATCTGGGCCAGGGAGAAAGTGGGTACAATCTTGCCTACTGTTTGTAACCAGTTATTGTAGCGACTGAATACTGTAGCATTATCTTATGCTGTCATTAAGGCCACATGATTCTATCTTCACTAACTGTAGAAAGAGAACTTGTAAAGAGTTAAGAGTTTACCTTTAAACCAGGTTATTTAAAAAATGTGGAAGTATTTAAAGTACTGTATCCAATCAACTTATTAACAGCTGTTGATGATGGAAAGATTTGGTGAAATTAGTTCAGTTTAATTTTCTTTTCCTCATCAGTTTTCTCCATATGATGACCCATTACTGAAGTATATGTCTGGGCTTTCACTGAGTTGGGATGACTCAGAAGCCCTTTAAAAATGACAGGATGGTTCTGTTTCCAGGATTCACAACTCAATTCCTAGGATGCCTGATATTCTGGAACGGCTTTAAAGCCTGAAACCTGTCACAAGCACATATCTGACACTCCCAACCTGGCTGTCTCCATTGCAGAGACAGACATGCCCTAGTCCTTTGCAGATTTTATGGAGTCAGGCTAAGTTTTTAAACAGTTGTGGTTCATGGCCCTTCATAGGAGTTATGATACAAATCTGCACAAGAGGAGCTTTTAAAAGGTAAATTCAAAAGGTCTCTGCACACTTCTAATGCCAATCTATGCCTTTCCACCAATGCCCCAATGCCCAGCTCTGCCTAAAACCAATGAACACTGTAGTGACAGAAGGATATGCAAAAGATAACTCGTTCATAATGTTCTCTTATAAACACATAAGAAGTAGGAGCAGGAGTAGGCCATCTAGCCCTTCGAGCCTGCCCCGCCATTCAATAAGATCATGGCTGATCTGAAGTGGCTCAGTTTCACTTTCCCGCTTTTTCCCCATAACCCTTAATTCCCTTGTCTGCCAAAAACCTATCTACCCGTGTCTTAAATATATTTAGTGAGGTAGCCTCCACCACTTCAACAGGCGGAGAATTCCAGAGATTCACCGCCCTTTGAGTGAAGAAGTTCTTCCTCAACTCCGTTCTAAACTGCATCCCCCCCCCCCTTATCTTGAGGCTGTGCCCTCTAGTCCTGCTGTCCTTTCTGAGCAGGAAGAATCTCTCTACCTCTACCCTATCCATCCCTTTCATTATCTTATACGTCTCTATAAGATCCCCCTCATCCTTCTAAACTCCAACGAGTACAGACCCAGTCTATTTAGTCTCTCTTCGTAGTCCAACCCCCTCATCTCCGGTATCAGCCTAGCGAAACTCCTCTGCACTCCCTCCAAGGCCAAAATATCCTTGCGTAAGTGCGGCGACCAAAACTGCACACAGTACTCCAGCTGTGGCCTCACCAGTGCCCTGTACAGTTGCAGCAAGACCTCCCTGCTTTTATATTCTATCTCCCTCGCTATGAAGGCCAGCATCCCATTCACCTTCTTGATCACCTGCTGCACCTGCAGACTGGGTTTTTGCGACTCATGCACAAGGACCCTCAGGTCCCTCTGCACTGTAGCATGCTGCAGCTTTTCGCCCTTTAAATAGTAATCCCTCCTACTATTATTCCTGCCAAAGTGGATAACCTCACACTTGCTAACGGTTGTTGAAAAGAAAGTTTTTTTGCAAGTGAATGAAAGTGTCAATCATCCAGATCCTTTAAAGTATCAATAACAAAAAACACAAACCCTTGAAATCATTTAAATTGTGTAAACAGTGTAGGGTACCAGAGCAGAAACCCCAAAATATATTATGAAGGCAGACTAGACTCCAACAATCTTTTATTTTGTTATTAATATGAGGATAGGATGTTTCACTCCAAGTGTGATTCTACTGATGAACCAGGGAGATTTAATCAAACAATTTTTATTTAGCTACATAATTTAACTATAAAGATGAATTAGCTTAGCTTTTAACAATTAAATAATACTTAAACATAAGATACAATTTTTAATTGCTAACCTATTACAATGAATTCCAATCAAGCAAAGTTTCCCTTATAGTCTTAAACCCTCTTCATAATTAGTTTGCAAAATACAGGCATACTAGCTTATGATTTAGGTTAACAGTCCTGGAGCTTTCAGGAAGCCTCTAAAGGGAGGCAAGGAGAGAGACACTTGTTTCTTTCATATGGCAAGTCCAGGCAGCAACTGCTTGTATTTTAATGTGAAAATAAAACTAATCTTTCCTGCAAGCTTAGCTCCTCCCAAAAATCACATGACTCTGTTACCGAGTCCAGGAGAACCTAAATAAACAAAAGCTCCATTAACTCTACAAAGTAACATATTCCTAACTAAAATCAGTTATTACTCTGCATTCTCAGCACTTGAGCTGCATGGTTTCCCAAATTGATTCTTGGCATTCTCAGCACTTGAGCTGCATGGTTTCCCAGACAAATTGATTCTTGTAACAAAGAACTGCCTCTTAGAAGCAGTCTCACCTTACACATCAAATATATCAAATAGCACAGTATGGTCACAACAGACGTTATGAAATTAACAGCAGATCAGAGAGCCTGATCTGTCAAACAATGTTTTCTCTGCAGCACAGGTGTTTCAGCAAGAGGACTGGATGTCTAGGCTCTACTCCTCTTGTTGAAACAGCTAATCCCCAGAGAAAAATCATTGTTTGAATGACAGGTTAGGCTCTCTGATCTCTGTTGTCAATTTCACAATGTCTGTTTAATAAGTGCTTCATGGGTTTGTGGCTTTTGTTATTGATATTTTAAAGGATCCGAATGATTGACATTTTTGTTAGCTTGTAGCTAAACAACCTTTTCCCCAATACGGGAGAAACTTGTAATTTTCTTTTTACAAAGCTTTTTTTTTAAAACAACCTACCATCACTAAGAGGTTCAGTGACACACTATACCCTGTCTAGAGTCAAAGAGCATGGAAGAGCCATAGCTTAGCATGGGGCCATCAGGGTCCATAGGAAGGGTGGGTGAAAGGGCAGAGCTTGGCATGGGGCCATGAGGTCACATGAATGTGGTATGGGGAGTGTTTGCAGAGTGAGCAGGTGTGAGGGTTGAGTGCTGTAGGGCTGTTGTGTTTTTATTTTAACTAGGACGAAGACCCAAAGCACCTAGATGGGCCTCTTAAATAGCCCTCTTCTACAACCAACAGATCCCATGGCTGCCTTCCCAGCAATGAAGATCCTAGCTTTGTGGGCACTTGCTTTCAAAGTGGGCAGGCCAAAACTTCATTCCTGCTACCCACCTCAAAGATGAAAATCCAGGTCATAATTTCAAAAGTGGGAGGACACCACCATGTAGTGAAGCCATTGCCATTATTAGTCCATCAGCTTTAGCAGTGAGCTCAACAGGCTACTAAACTTTGCACAGCAATACAAATAAATCCACAAATATCTAACTAACACATTTAGCAGGAGTCACTGGATGTCAGTCAAGACCTCAAGTCTGGGTAATATTTCCTCTCCTCCTCCCTCATAGTCTAAATTTAAAACCAGTTTCATTCTCCCCAAAAAGTGAAGCTGCGTTCATTGTTGATGGCAGAAATGTACGGAGAGATCATTTCACAAATTGACATCAGCCACTCCATCACAACAAGAGTTAGCTGACATGGTGGGAAATGACAAATGAAGAATTACACTGCTCTGCACATTCATTCAAATTTAGAACTGCAAAGCAAAAATGGATTTATGCTTCATGTGTAAATTCACTTGCAACTCCCAAATTAGTTAAATGGATATTCAAAATCAATTTTAAATTAGACTGAACTGTCAGCCAAGCATTAATACACTAATTTATTCAAGGTATGCTTTTTTCAGCATTGTAACTTATTTATTATTATATTAAACTTTTATGCTAATCTGAAAAATTATGCTGGGTGTTCAATTTGTACACCTAATGTATTTTGTGGGCTATGTCTTCTATTCATCAAATATAATGAAAATAACAAAAACTCACAGCGTAAGCATTGGGATTGCAGAAATCACCTGCATATACTTAAGAATAAATTTCATAGCAGAAAGTAAGTTAGCATAAGATTTTTAAAATCCATTCTGTTTTCCCCAAATTCTGCCAAAACTGGTCAAGACCAAAAGCATAAAACTTCTTAGTATTCTTGTGTAATTTCCATAGCCATCCTTCTATACTTGTGACCTTTGAGCATTATCCCACCTTCCCTCTCTCAAGCACTTTAGTGTTTGAAAGTGGCTAACCACAGCATTCACATCATCGAATCTACAGTGCAGAAAGAGACCATTTGACCCATTCAGCCTGCATCGGCAACAATCCCACCCAGGTCCTATCCCCCTAACCCCATATATTTACCCTCCGAATCCCTCTGACACTAAGAGGCAATTTAACATGGCCAATTAACTTAATTGTCACATCTTTGGGCTGTGGGAGGAAACCCACACAGACACCGGGAGAATCTGAAAACTCGACACAGACAGTCACCTGAGACCAGAATTGAACCCAGGTCCCTGGCCCTGTGAGGCAGCAGTGCTAACTACCGTGCTGCCTGCTGTCCATTTTTCTCTTTCACAGACCAACAATGACTGATTTGAGGACTTACCCCCATCGATCAAAAGCAGATAGCACACCTACAGCAATACCCCATTTGTCTTATATCTGCACCATATATTTGCCAATCCCAACGCAATATTAAAATCTGTCCATGGTTTTGTCCCATTCCATTTTCTGCAATCTATCCCCAATCTATATCTCTCTTCCTCAAACTTCACCACTACCACCGCCACTAGCTTTGTGGCTATTCTATCATTAGTGGCAAAGTTTTGTTCCTCCTCTCTTGAACGTTTGACTTAAATCCAACAGCCTCAATTTTTTTTAAAGAAACCTCTCAAAGCACATTTTTCCTTATTGTGAAGGGACTAAGACCACATAGATGTATAGATATGCTTATTACTACTTCTAAAGCTTTTAAAATTGAACAAACACCTTTTAAATGGCTGAAACTGTATGTCTCTGACCCCTGTACAAAGGAAGCCATGATGCAGTTAAGTTTTAGGGAAACTCATACTTGTTACCTCTGAGAAACTACAATATGACCACCTGTGGATTGTGCAGCCCAACTTCAAAAAGAGTTGCATGAAGGACATTTGTATTTGATAACCCAGGCTAGTCAGTGGAGACAGAACATCTATTAAGATAACAGCCTTTCAAACATTCCTTTTAACCCATAATGGATAAGACATTACCTGCCTGGACACAAAACCAATTTCCAAACACTGAACAAACATCCTTTGTTGAAGACATCTTGGAGAGGTAAAGTCACATAACCTTGGTCACTGGCTTTAACAGCTGACTGACAGGCCACAGTGAAGAAGCTCTAACCCGGACTTGACACCTGGCCCTATTTACCCTCGGTTGCTAGAAGTTCCATTGCCTACAAGACTAATTCATCTTTGCATGCCTATGTGAAATCAACACAACCTGAGAAATAAATTATGCAGCATCAGCTTTCTGCCCACAGACCTCTTGAATGAACACTGCACTGGACTTTGATTCTGGAACCCACATGAACCAATATTTATGTTCTTTGTTTCACTGGGATGCTACCTAGGACTTGATGGTTTGAGTTATGAGAGGCTGGATAGCCTGGGACTTTTTTCTCTGGAGCATAGAAGACTGAAGGGTGATAGTCAATATCTTTTCCCAAAGGTAGGGGAGACTAAAACTAGAGGTCATAGGTTTAAGGTGAGAGGGAGAGACACAAAAGTGTCCAGAGGCGCAATTTTTTCACACAGAGGATGGTGAGTGTCTGGAACAAGCTGCCAGTAGCAGTAGAGGCAGTTACAATTTTGTCTTTTAAAAAACATTTAGACAGTTACATGGTAGGAAGATGTGAATAATTTGCTGGGTGTTAGCGATGGAAAGATGGTAGGACAGGAGGGTCTCAATGACATTATTGTTACTAGAGAGGCGGTGCTCGACAGACTGGAGGGACTGATTGTGGACAAGTCCCCAGGACCGGATGGAATGCATCCAAGGGTTCTGAAAGAAATGGCGGAGGTGATAGTGGGTGCCTTGGTGGTTATTTTCCAAACATCGCTGGATTCTGGGGAAGTGCCGGAAGATTGGAAAACGGCTAATGTTACGCCGTTGTTTAAGAAGGGTGCCAGGCAAAAGGCAGGGAATTATAGGCCAGTTAGTTTAACGTCTGTTGTAGGTAAAATGTTAGAATCCGTCATCAAGGAGGAAATAGCAAGGCATCTTGAGGGGAATTGCTTGATAGAGCAGACGCAGCACGGTTTCATTAAGGGGAAGTCGTGTCTGACAAATTTATTGGAGTTCTATGAGGATGTGTCTAGGGCGGTGGATAGAGGAGAGCCGGTGGATGTGGTCTTTCTTGATTTTCAGAAGGCGTTTGACAAGGTACCTCACAAGAGGTTATTGCAGAAGGTAAGGGGGCATGGAGTTGGGGGTAGGGTCAAATAGGAGGCAGAGAGTGGGGGTCAACGGGTGCTATTCGGATTGGCGGTTGGTGACTAGTGGAGTGCCCCAGGGGTCGGTGCTGGGGCCTCAGCTATTTACCATTTATATAGATGATCTGGAGGAGGGAACCAAGTGTATGGTGTTGAAATTTGCTGATGACACCAAGATTGGTGGAACGGCAAATTGCGCGGAGGGTGTGGAGAGTCTGCAGAAGGATCTAGATAGGCTGGGCGAATGGGCCAGGAACTGGCAAATGGAATTTAATGTTGGCAAATGCGAGGTGGTCCACTTTGGTAGGAATAATGGTAGGAAGGACTATTACTTACGTGGCGAAAAACTGCAGCAGGCGACGGTGCAGAGGGACCTCGGGGTCCTTGTGCATGAGTCGCAAAAACCCAGCCTGCAGGTGCAGCAGGTGGTCAGGAATGGGATGCTGGCCTTCATAGCGAGGGGGATTGAATATAAAAGTAGGGAGGTCTTGCTGCAGCTGTATAGGGCACTGGTGAGGCCGCAGCGGGAGTACTGTGTGCAGTTTTGGTCGCCGCACTTACGCAAGGATATTTTGGCCTTGGAGGGAGTGCAGAGGAGGTTTACTAGGCTGATGCCGGAGTTGAGGGGGTTGAGCTATGAGGAGAGGCTGAATAAACTAGGCTTGTACTCGTTAGAGTTTAGAAGAATGAGGGGAGATCTCATTGAGTCATATAAGATGATGAATGGGATGGATAGGATAGAGGTGGAGAGACTCTTCCTGCTCAGAAAGGACAGTAGGACTAGGGGGCACAGCCTCAAGATAAAGGGGGAGCGGTTTAGAACGGAATTGAGGAGGAACTTCTTCACTCAAAGGGTGGTGAATCTCTGGAATTCTCTGCCCGTTGAAGTGGTGGAGGCTGCCTCGCTAAATATTTTTAAGACGCGGGTTGATGGGTTTTTGATAAGCGAGGGGATTAAGGGTTATGGGGAGAGGGCGGAAAAGTGGAACTGAGCCATGACAGATCAGCCATGATCTCATTGAATGGCGGGGCAGGCTTGAAGGGCTAGATGGCCTACTCCTGCTCCTATTTCTTATGTTCTTATGTAAGATGGGTACAGAGGGTTATGGGCCAAATGCAAGCAATTGAGATTAGTTTAGGGGTTTTAAAAAAGGGTGGCATGGAAAAGTTGTGCTGAAAGGCCCGTTTCCATGCTGTAAACCTCTTATGACTTTTGTTGTCTCTGTACTGTAAATCTTTGTTTTCCCTTGCCCCCTCTTTACTGAGCGTGGAGGCAATGTTGTGACCCTCTCGTATTTTGAATGTGCGCAAATAAACCCTTTGCGTTCATCCTAAGTTTGCTGTGGGGTTATTACTAGAACATTGAATCACTCAAAAAGTGAGGGGTTGGGAAAATATGCCACCACTTACAAAGTGGGAAACAAATCAAACCACCTGTTTACAGATGGGTGATGAGGAAAAAATGAGTGCTGTTTAAATGAACCCTCTCCTGTCCGTAACGTTAATTTAACGCAAGGGCTCACTGTTTTTACTTTAACTTCACTATACCGTGACTTTTTTCCCACATTTATGTTATCTAGTGTGTGTTATTTATACCTTGCTAGCGTGTACAAGTAGGTTGGTGCCTTAATTCTGGCATCCAGAAAGCTCTCCACTGCCTTCATCTAACTGTAAAAACAATTCAGATTATATTACTTCCTCCAATAATAGTTTCAAACCGATTGATTTCCCCTCGAGGGAGATTTTCTCATCAGATCAGGATTGAAAAATTCAGATGGGAGTGTGGATGAACGATCTGCCATCTCCCCGCCCTCTTGCTTACAAGATGTGGCTGCATTTATGCCGTACTTTGTTCAGGGAGGTTAATGGAATGGAGTTTTGTGTAAGGGCGACAGGAGTTTAGTGTGATGAATGCCTCTTTTTCCTTCCACGCTTCGCCTTCATTTACCCTGCTGAGAATGGGCAATTCCTCGGTTATCAGCCACCAGCCTCAAGCCAGACACTCTTCGGACTAACTTCCGTTTCTGTGACTGGCAGTGGCCGCCACCTCGGCCCACCTGCTCCTCCTGGTGTCGATTTAACGTCGTCAGTTTATAGAGGGCGTAGAATCCGATAGCTCCCGCGAACAGCCCCGCGGCCAGCCGAAAGGCCCATCTCCCCTCATCCACAGGGCCCATCTGCACACCCTACAGAAGATTCGTCCACAAACCCACGCCCGGCACCCAAACTGCCGCCAAACGCAATGGTTCGTACATGCAGCAGCATTTGGTCCTTATAGCTGCATTTACACACTCAAACGTAAAACCTGAGGCCACCCGGCACCAGCCTGTGTGTGTGTGTGTGGAGATCAGACAGAACATCCCAGAAGGCCGACTGAAAATGTGTCCGGAGTTTAATGCACGGCCTCACACAACAACTTAGTAATAAGAGAGCCAAAGCTCCATGAAAATATTGACATTTGACATCGCATTAACGAGTCAGGCCCCACACATTTAAGAGGTTGCTACTCAGCTGAGATCCTAGCCTTTGGCTGCTGATAGTCACCTTAAGAAGTCTCACAACACCAGGTTAAAGTCCAACCAGGTTATTTGATAGTAAACCCACAGGTTTTCGGAAATGCTGTTTCTTCAGCAGGTGTGTGGAAAGTTCTTTCATAAGTCTCTTTCATCATCTCTTTCCACACACCCGATGAAGGAACAGCATTTCTGAAAGCTTGTGGGTTTACTATCAAATAAACTGGTTCGACTTTAACCTGGTGTTGTGAGATGTCTTGCTGTGTTTACCCCAGTCCAACGCCGGCATCTCCACATCCTGATAGTCACCGCCAGTGCCCTGGTCCTGGGTAAAGGCAAAATACTGCAGATGCTGGAATCTGAAAGAGTCATTCAAAACATTGGCTTTATTCTCTTTCCACAGATGTTGTCAGACCTCCTGAGATTTTTCAGCATTTTCTGTTTTTGTTGTTGACCCCAGTTCTGGAGTTTGTTTCTGGATCCTTCTATAGAGCCAAAGAGTTTTGCAGCACATCAAGATGCTCTTTGGCCGGACTGATGTGCAAGGACACCAAGGTCTCGCTGAGTATCCACCTCTCAGTTTACACCTATATGAGTAATAATCTGTCTTTCGAGTTTGCTACTAAGTGGATGACCTCACATTTTTCCACATTGTGGGCACATGCATAGCAGATGCAGTACAAACTCAGCCTGTCCAAATCATGCTGAGGCATCTCTGCATCCTCCTCATAGCGCACCCTCCCACCCAACTTTGTATCATCTGAAAATTAGGAGATAATACATTTACTTTCCCCATCTTAATCATTAATATATGTTAACGGTTAGAGTCCTAGCACAGATCCCCACTAGTCACTGCCTGCCAATCAGAAAAAGAACTATTTATGTCACAGAAAGAATCATAGAAAATCTACAGTACAGAAAGAGGCCATTCAGCCCATCAAGTCTGCACCGACCACAAGTCCATCCAGGCCCCACCCCCACATATTTACTCACTAACCCCTCTAACCTACGCAACTCAGGACACTAAGGGCAATTTTAGCATGGCCAAACAACCTAATCTGCACATCTTTGGACTGTGGGAGGAAACTGGAGCACCTTGGAGGTAACCCATGCAGACATGAGGAGAATGTGCAAACTCCACACAGACAGTGACCCAAGCCAGGAATTGAACCCAGATCCCTGGAGCTGTGAAGCAGCACTGCTAACCACTGTGCTACTGTGCTGCTCAAACTCTGTTAACTCTCTACTTACTATCTGACAATCAGCGTTCTATCCATCACAAGGCCTTACCTGTAACCCATGCACTTTACGTAGTAGTCTGTTATGTGAGACCTTGTCCAAAGCCTTCTGAGAGTCTAAATAATCTACTTGTTCTCCTTGGTCAACTCTACTAGTTACGTCCTCAAAGAATTCTAATAGATTTGTCAAGCATGATTTACCTGTTGTAAATTCCTGCTGACTTTGTCTGATTGTACCACTGCTTTCCAAATGCTGAGTTATGAAATGCTTGATAGTGGATTCAAACAACTTCTCCAGTATCAATGTTAGGCTCACTGGTCTATAATTTCTTGTTTTCTCTCTACGTCTCTTTTTGCATATTACATTAGCTACCGTCCAATCTGTAGGAACCAGTCCAGAGTCCAAAGGAATTTTGAAAAATAACCACCAATGGATCTACTATTTCCAGGGCCACTTCCTTATGTACTCTGGGATGAAGATCATCAGGCTCTGAAGCTTTATCCATCTTCAATCCCATTAATTTCCCCCAAACCATTTCTCTACTAATGCTGATTTCCTTCATCTCCTCACTAAAACTTGTTTCTCTCAGAGCTCTGGTACATTATTCATGTTTTCCTTTGAGAAGACTGAAACAAAGTACAAATTTAATTCCTTGGCCTTTTCTTTATTTCCCCATTGTGAATTCTCCTGTTTCTGACTGTGAGGGATCTACATTTGTTTTTGTCAATCTTCTCTTTACATACTGAAATAAACCTTTACAGTCAGTTTTTACGTTCCCCGCCAGCTTACGTTTACTCTATTTTAATTGCATTGTTCCTGGTTGCAGGCATGCCTGCAAGGTACACTCAGGTACTGGCCTTGGCCTTTTTGCAAAATAGCCATGTGTTTTAACTGTCCCTATATTTTTGCCTCAGTTATGGTCTTCTGAAGTATTTGTAATTGCCCATCACCTGCATCTACGACCTTGCTCCTTAACAGTATGAAGGCTGAGCCTGCCCTTCCATGACTGCCTGATGATGTGACTAGGGCTCTACTGCTGTATGGCATTCTGTGATATTTTACTGATCCCATTGTTCTCAGTTGAGGAATGGACATTGCACAAGGGCTTTCCTTCTTTAGATCCAAATTAGGTTATGCCAATAATTATTTTTGGACTTATTAATGTTCAGGTTAGAAACTCCAAAGTGTTTTACGAAGCCCACCTGAATCATAAGTTTTGCATTTTGAATTTGACTAGGGTAAGCATGAGATTTTTAACTTCAGGTATGATTCAAGTGATCCGCTAGGAGCTCTTATCAAACAAAGTTTATTTAAGAATATAGTTAACATGTATAGTAAGAAAATTAGCAAGAACTTTTATCAATTACAAACAATCGTGATAATGTATAACCAATAATGAATATACATAAGCTGTTCCAATCAAAACCAACCTCCATAGACAAAAGGCCCTTCTCACGGGTTTAACACAGTACAGACTAATGCTCATGTGATACTGAGATTGAGGCTGTTAGTAGAATTCTGCAGTCAAATGCTCTTGAGACTCAGAACAGTTTGATCACAAGACAACTTCCCAAAACCCCAGAGAGACACTGGTCCAGAAGAATGAGAGGAGATCTCATTGAGACGTATAAGATGATGAATGGGATGGATAGGATAGAGGTGGAAAGACTCTTCCCGCTCAAAAAAGACAATAGGACTAGGGGGCACAGCCTCAAGATAAAAGGGGGGCGGAGTTGAGGAGGAACTTCTTCACTCAAAGGGTGGTGAATCTCTGGAATTCTCTGCCCGTTGAAGTGGTGGAGGCTGCCTCGCTAAATATTTTTAAGACGCGGGTTGATGGGTTTTTGATAGGAGAGGGGATTAAGGGTTATGGGGAGAGGGCGGGAAAGTGGAACTGAGCAGCGACAGATCAGCCATGATCTTATTGAATGGCGGGGCAGGCTCGAAGGGCTGGATGGCCTACTCCTGCTCCTATTTCTTATGTTCTTATGTTCTTATGCCTAACAACAGCAGGTTTTCACCCTTCAGGAAAACAAGATCTTGTCTTCAGCTAACCAACAGAATTTTCAAAACAACAAGGAGTGAGGGAAAACATTTCTTTTTAGATTGCGGTCCCTTCTAAAACTAAAAACTCAAACCTGCAGCTCCAAACTGAAACCGAAAATGAAATCCCTGTCACCTGACCTGCCCACAGTTTTTTTTCCCCCCAACCCCACAATGACATCACTTAAGGGTGTGAGCATGAAATTTTTAAAAACTCTTAAAGGTATACTAACATCATAGACTGTCACATTGTTAATTCCACAGACCAGTCCATCTCGCAACATGTTGTTCAAGGATGGCCCAAATTCACAGTACTCTTCAAATTGTCATATCCTGATTCAGAAATTCAATGACAGATTCCCCAGGGGTTCATCCTGCCATGTTAAAGTGGTATTGCTGGAATATTATGGAGGGTTTTATGTCACAATAGCCATTAACTAAGTTCGCCAATTCGTTAAAGGTTTTTGAGTAAGGGGCATCCAAGTAGGTCAGGCTTTTAATTGCTCTGAAGGTTGGGACCTCACATGCTTCCAACAGAATCACTTCTGCTTCTTGTCACTGTCAATATGGGTGGCTTGAAAGAAGTAACACATGCACTCTATCAATTGGGCCTAGTCTTCTCTGCTTATATCATCGGGTTCAAGTTTACCAAAGGAGGAACTTTTCTTACTGGAGGATTACTTGTCTCAAAAGTAAAGATCGTTTTAAATCTGTTCAAAGACTCTGTTTCCACCAGCTTTTCAGGAAGAGTTCCAAAGACTCACAACCGTTTGAGAGAAGTAAATTTCCTCATTTTTGTCCTAAATGGGTGACTCCTAATTTTTAAACAGTGACCACCAGTTCCAGATTCTCCCACAAGAGGAAACATCCTTTCCACGTTCATGTTGTCAAGACCCTTCAGGATCTTAGATGTTTCAATCAAGTCGCCTTTTCCTCTTTTAAACTCCAGTGGATACAAGCCTAGTTTGACCAACTTTTCCATAAGACAACCTGCCCATTCCTGGTATTAATCTGATTAACCTTCTCTGAACTGCTTCCAATGTACTTACATCCTTACTTTAATAAGGTGATTGTACGTAACAGTCCACATGGGGAGTCACTAGTGCCCTGTACAAGTGAAGTAACATCACCACTTTTGTATTCAATTTCCCTTGCAATAAATGATAACATTCTATTAACTTTCCTAATTACTTGCTGTATCTGCATTCTGATGTTTTGTGATTCATGCATTAGAACACCGAGCTTTGCAATCTCTCACCATTTAGATAAGATGCTTTTTTATTCTCCTTATCAAAATTGACAATTTAACTTTTTCTCCACATTACCCTTTGCCAGACTTCTGCTTATTCACTTTAACCTATTTTTTTTTTGCAGCCTGAAAATGCCAAAGTTCTGTCACCACCAACAACAGAACATAAAGATGGTCCTTGGGACTCAGAGCTCATTAGCTCAGCTGTGATGAATGGACCAATTTGAAATGTAACTTTTATCTCAATGCAGAATTACAGAATCCCTACAGTGCTGAAGGAGGCCATTTGGCCCATCAAGCCAGCACCACCAACAATCCCACCTTGGCCCCATCCCAGTAACTCCATGTATTTACCCTGCTAGGCCCCCTAACACCAAGAGTCGATTTAGCATGGTCAATCAACTTATCCCGCGCATCTTTGGAATATATGGAGCTGCTTTATGCAACTCTTTTGATTTTATTTTTGGGGAGTAGCTGGTCTTGGTTTAATCATGACATTCTTTAATTTATTTGAATAGAATCATGGCAGCCAGTTTAGATATGCTGCAATGGTGATTTAAATTGGTTAGTGAATTAAATGAACATCCAAAGGGTTGGTCCGACTAGGTTTGTATCCATTGGAATTTAGAAGATTAAGAGGTGATTTGATCGAAACATCTAAGATCCTGAAGGGTCTTGACAACGTGAACGTGGAAAGGATGTTTCTTCTTCTGGGAGAATCTGGAACTAGTGGTCACTGTTTGAAAATTAGGAGTCGTCCATTTAGGACAGGGATGAGAAGAATTTACCTCTCAAATGGCTGGGAGTCTTTGGGACTCTTCCTCAAAAACCGGTTTAAGGGTTGTGAATCAGTGAAATTCCCTGCCCAGTGAGGCAGTTGAGGCCAACTCATTGAATGTTTTTAAGGCCAAGATAGATAATTTTTTGAACAATAAAGGAACTAAGGGTTATGGTTGAGCGGGTGGGTAAGTGGAGCTGAGTCCATGAAAAGATCAGCCATGGTCTTATTGAATGGCGGGCAGGCTCAAGGAGCCAAATGGCCTAAAAGTTCTCATGTTCTTTTGTTCAAAGGCATGGTCAGTGAATTCTTTAGATCCAAAGGGTAGACAGATTTTTGACTAACAAAGAGAATCTTTGTAGATAGACAGGATAGTAGGGGCTACAATTGGATCTGCCATAATCTTATTAAATGGATAGCTAGATACCGTTAATAATTGGTATGTTCCTATTTGTGCATTTGCATGTCTGAACTAAGTCTCCTCTAACTGATCAAATAAACTGTCCTTCAACTGCCACATTTTTTGGTGTGTTTTTTTTAATATTCATTTGTGGGACATGGGCCTCGTTAGCTGGCTGGCATTTATTGCCCATCTCTAATTGCCTGAGGGTAGTTGAGAGTCAACCACATTGCTGTGGCTCTGGAGTCACATGTAGCTAAGGATGGCACATTTCCTTTCTAAAGAACATTCATGAAGCAGATGGGTTTTTCCGACAATGGTAGTTCCAGATTTTTTTAATCGAATTCAAATTCCACCATCAGCGGTAGTAAGATTGGAACCCCTGAACATGAGCTGAGTTTCTGGATTAGTAGTCCGGCGATACTACCACTAGGCCATCATTTCCCTGTATATACTTACATATAACATGATGTGTATCTGATGAAAATGAATTGTGCACTGTTTTTAAACCAAAGCCTCAATAAAAAGTGAAACAAGGTCGCTGTTCAGACGGGAAATTTCTTGGCCCCAAATTGTGGCGATGGCAGTTGGTTTTCGCTGCTCAAAGCTTGTTACCATAGCGACAGTAAACAGGCGCGTGCTCACCTCCAGCGCCTCGGCCTCAGTGGGGAAGCTCCAGTCGCAAATATGGTGGTCTTCTTACAGTTCGCAGATCCTGAGTTGAAACACTACATCAAATCGCACTCACTTCCGCAGATTCATGAGGTAATTCGTTCCTTTTTTTTCTCTACAAGAAATTCGCTTGTTTCTCTTGCGTTCAGACGGATAGAAAACATGCTGGAACCTCAATGAAGCCAAAGCAAACGGAATGAAATCACTGCAGAAAGTTTGTCCAAACCGTTAAACAAACGTTCAAATTATGTTGCCTCCATTTTCCCGTCCGCAGTTCTTGTTTCTGCCATTCTGGCAAGTTTAATTAAAATTGTTATTAGTTTCAAACTTGCGCACTTAAAATAAAGGACTTGCATTTATATTGTGCCGTCCACGACCGCAGAACCACCTTTACCTGAAGAAGTGCTCGGTTGCAATCACTGGTGACCAAGGACTTACAAGCAAATAATGGTTTATCAGGTACAGTGAGCAGCTCTTATATGCTTTCACTCTGCCCACATTCTAGGGAGAACTCTGGGGCTTCTAACATGTGACCCTTTAATGTCAACGCATGACCAATCAGTCTATATCTTCCCTGTTTAACAGAAACAACTGATGGTACTGAGATTTAACACTGTGCACTAAAACTGTGTGCATAGTGGGCATCGTCCAAGGTCACCATGTAGCTATTTGGATGCAGAGCATGGCGGTGTATATTGCCAACTGGTCATGACCACATGTGGTCTGAACGTTTGACTAGATATGTTCAGGGGCTGAGTCTATTGCCATTACAAGCTTTTCCCTCTTAATTGGCATTCCATGAAGATATCACTCACATTGTTTTGATATTGGGCTGCGTGAGAGCCTTACCAGTAGGAGTTGTGCTCCTGGTGTGTCTGGAGAACAGTTGCTGAGCTGATGAGGATAGAGACACTGCCTTGGCAAGTTTTGCAGCCTAAGGAGTGCAGCAGAGTAATTTGTAAGATTTCAAGCACATTTTTCTACTAGGTGTTTCGCTGAGCATGCCACTCATCCCGCCAGGTCATTGGACTGTGGGTATAGGGGACTGATTGTAAAAAGCTGGAAGTCCCATGTGTGTACTAAGTGTGATGATAGTAGTGCAATTGATATAAATATACATATATTTAAGAGGAATATTTAAAATTCAGCTTTATGTTACTGATGATTGGTATGTTGGAGGGAATACAGGAGCAAGTCAATCTTTGACGGTGAGAGATGAGGAGATATATAGTTGGGAAGGAGTATTGCCAGAAAAGTGGACTTAGTGGTGGAGGGAATGATATTCCGTCAAGTAAGGTAAGGTTGGAGAGTCCGGTGAAAAGTGGTGAAGTGGTGATAGGAGTAATAGAGAAATTACGTTCTTCAGGGGTACAGGTAATCCTGGGTAACCATATAGCTGGATCACAGGTGGAAGTGATACCTACTGTCGTTGAAAGGCCAGTGGAAAGTCAAACAACTGAGCTGATGCAGGAAGATTACAGCTCAGCCGCCAACATCATTATTCCTATAAAACCCATCTCCAAACTCTGTGGCCTGGGATTTGGCTCCTCCCTCTGCTACTTTAACCTGAACTTCTAACCCACAGACCACAATCAGTAAGGATAGACAACAGTACCTCCTCCACAATCGGTGCCCCATAAGGCCATGTCCTCAACCCCTTACCATACTCCTTATACACCTATGATTATGTGCCGAAATTCACCTCCAACTTGATTTTCAAGTTTGCTGATGACACCATCGTAGTGGATCAGATCTCAAACAATGACAAGATGGGGTACAGGAAAGAGAGCATCTGGTGAACTGGTGCAACAGCAGTAATCTCTCCCTCAATGTCAACAAAACAAAGGAGATGGTCATCGACTTCAGGAAGCATAGTGGAGGACATGCCCCTGTCTACAGCAATGAGGGTGAAATAGAAATAGTCGAAAACTTCAAGTTTTTTAGGCATCCAAATCACCAATAACCTGTCCTGGTCCCCCATGCTGATACTATAGTTAAGAAAGCCCACCAATGCTTCTACTTTGTCACAAGACATTCCAGGCTGTTAGCTGAGTTCTGCAGTCAAATGCTGTTAAGACTCAGAACAGTCTGAAGACAAGACAGCTTCCCAAAACCCCAGAGAGACCCTGGTCCAGCCCCCTACAACAGCAGGTTTTCACCCTTCAGGAAAACAAAATCTTGTCTTCAGCTCATCAACAGAATTTTCAAAACAACAAGAAGAAAGGGAAAACACTTCTTTTTACCTTGCTGTTTCTTCTAAAACTAAAAACTCAAACCTGCAGCTCCAAACTGAAAATGGAATCACTGTCATCTGAACTGCCCACAATTTTTTTTCTCCTCCCAACAATGACATCACCTAAGGCTGAGATAATGAATTTTTTAAAACTCTTAAAGGTACACTAACATCACAGTGGTCAAAAGTACGTTAGCAGTCAAAACCCTAACATTATTGGAGGCAGTAGATATGGGGATATATCTGTCTGAAACATTAACAGAATTTTAATTTTTTTTTAGTGCGGAAGCATTAGTGGAGTACAGAAAGTGCAGGATGAAGCTTAAGAAATCAATTAGGAGAGCAAATAGGGGATATAAGAAAGCTCTGGCTGGTAAAAGTCGGGAAAATCCTAAGATATTCCAAAAGTATATCAATGGGAAGAGGATAACCAGTGAAAGAGTAGGGTCCATTAGGGACCAAGTGGTAAATCTATGGCTGGAGGCAAGGACATTGGTAGAGTGTTAAATGAAAATTTCACTTCTGTCTTTACCCATGTGAATGAAGAGACAGTTATGGAACTCGGGGAGAGAGACTGTGAGGCTCTAGAGAAAATTATCATGCGAGTGACAAAATATTGGAGGTATTAACAGGCTTAAAAGTGGACATATCTTCAGGTCTGGATGAATTGTGTCCCAGGCTACTGTAACAGTAAGAAGTCTCCAACACCAGGTTAAAGTCCAACAGGTTTATTTGATAGCACAAGCTTTCAGAATGCTGCTCCTTCATTAGGTAAGTGGGAGTTGGGTTCACAAACAGGACACATGTAGACACAAACTCAATTACAAGGTAATGGTTGGAATGCAATTCTTAACAGGTAATCAAGCCAGGACAGTTAGATTTTGCAAGCCCAGGAAAGTCGTGGGGGTTACAGATAATGTGACATGTTGTGAGACTTCTTACTGTGCCTATCCCAGTCCAACGCCAGCATCTCCATATCCAGGCTGTTGTGGGAAGCAAGGGAGGAAATTGCAGAGGCTCTGACCCAAACTTTTAATTCCTCCCTGGCCACAGGGAGGTACCAGAGGACTGAAAAGAACAGCTAATGGTTCCACTATTTAAGAAAGGTGGTAGACACAAGCCAAGAAACTTCAGACCAATGAGTCTCATGTCTGTGGTTGGGAAACTACTGGAGAAGATTCTGAAGGAGAGAATCTGTCTCCATTTGGAGAGGCAAGGTTTGATCAGGGATTGTCAGCATGATTTTGTCAGAGAGAGGTCATGCCTAACAAATTTGATTGAAGTTTTGAGCATGTAGTAAAGTGTGTGGATGAGGGTAGTGCAGTTGATGTAGTTTACATGGATTTCAGCAAGCTTTGACAGAGTCCTACATGGGAGACTTAGTAAGAAGGCTAATGCATATGGGATACAGAGTGATCTGTTAAAGTGGATTCGTAATTGGTTTCGTGGTAGGACGCAGAGAGTGGTGACAGGTGGCTACTTTAGCAACTGGAGGCCAGTGACCAGTAGCGTATCACAGCTGGGACCATATTGTTCATCATTTATACAAATGACATAGATGACTTTGTGGGAGGGATTGGATCAATAAGTTTGCTGATGGCACAAAGATTGGCCGCGTGGTTAACAGTGAGATTGAGTGTCTTGGTTACAGGAAGATAATCCAAGGAAGATATGTGTCAGGAAGATATAGATGAGATGGTCAAATGAGCGGATAAGTGGCAGATGGAATTTACCCCTGAGGTGATGGAAGGAGCACTTTGGAAGGAGTAATTTGACAAAGTATACTAGATATGACACTGGGAAGTTCCAAAGCGCAAAGGGACCTTGGCATGTTAGTCCATAGATCTCTGAAGGCAGAAAGGCAGTTTAATAGTGTGGTGAAAAAGGCATATGGCACATTCATCTTTATCAATCGGGATATTGATTACAAAAGCAGAGGTATCATGATGGAGTTGTACAGAACTTTGGTGAGGACACAGCTGGAGTACTGTGTGCAGGTCCGGTTGCCACATTACAGAAAGGACATGAACGCAGTGGAGGGGGTGCAGAGGTGATTCACCACGATGTTGCCTGTTATAAAGAGAGGTTGTTTTCTCTGGAGCAGAGAAGAATGAGGGGCAATCTGATTGAGATGTTCAAGATCATGCAGGGCATGGACAGGGTGGATAGGGAGCAGCTATTCCCCTTAGTTGAAGAGTCAGTTACAAGGGAACACAAGTTAAAAGTGAGGGATTAGGAGATTTAGGGAGGACTTGAGGTAAGATTGTTTTATTCAGAGAGTGGTGATGGTCTGGAATGCACTGCCTGGGAGGGTGGTGGAGGCGGGATGCTTCGCATCCTTTAAAAAGTACCTGGATGAGCACTTGCCAAACCATAGCATTCAAGGCTATAGGCCAGATGCTGGCAACTGGGATTAGGTGGGCAGGTCAGGGTCTTTCATGCATCAGTGCAGACTCGATGGGCCAAAGGGCCACTTCTGCACTGTAGGATTCTGTGATTCTACAACATGTTGAAAGAAAGTACCAATTGAGTGTTTATGTTGATAATTGGTCTTGTGGGATAATGTTCACTTTACAAAAAATGTAACAGAAAAGCGACTGAGAATTGATTTGGCCAGCTTTAAATAAATGCTGGAAAACAAGGAGGTTTCAAAGCTAAACTGGGTTGATGCAAATCTCCAATCATCTGATTGTTTTATTATTGGAGGTGCAGGTACCTATAAATTACATGGCGAAAAGCTGCAGCATGCTACGGTGCAGAGAGACCTGGGGGTCCTTGTGCATGAGTCGCAAAAACCCAGCCTGCAGGTGCAGCAGGTGGTCAGGAAGGCGAATGGGATGCTGGCCTTCATAGCGAGGGGGATTGAATATAAAAGCAGGGAGGTCTTGCTGCAACTGTACAGGGCACTGGTGAGGCCACAGCTGGAGTACTGCGTGCAGTTTTGGTCGCCGCACTTGCGCAAGGATATTTTGGCCTTGGAGGGAGTGCAGAGGAGTTTCACTAGGCTGATACCGGAGTTGAGGGGGTTGAGCTATGGGGAGAGGCTGAATAAACTAGGCTTGTACTCGTTAGAGTTTAGAAGGATGAGGGGAGATCTCATTGAGACGTTCAAGATGATGAATGGGATGGATAGGGTAGAGGTGGAGAGGTTCTTCCTGCTCAGAAAGGACAGTAGGACTAGAGGGCACAGCCTCAAGATAAGGGGGGGGGCAGTTTAGAACGGAGTTGAGGAGGAACTTCTTTACTCAGAGGGTGGTGAATCTCTGGAATTCTCTGCCTGTTGAAGTGGTGGAGGCTGCTTCGCTAAATATATTTAAGACGTGGGTAGATAGGTTTTTGATAGGCAAGGGGATTAAGGGTTATGGGGAGAAGGCGGGAAAGTGGAACTGAGCCACTTCAGATCAGCCATGATCTTATTGAATGGCGGGGCAGGCTCGAAGGGCTAGATGGCCTACTCCTGCTCCTATTTCTTATGTTCTTATGTTCTTAAATTGTTGAGATACTGGAGGATGATTACATAAAGTTAATTTGAAGAAAGAGAAAGGGGAATCTGTTACAATGTAACCAATGGCAACATGCATTGTTAATCAAGGATTGTTTAACGGCTGCTGAAAGGCATTTCGAGGGGGATCTGCCTACTGAGGTAATATGGGCTGAAGTTAGAAATAGGAAAGGAGCGGTCACGTTGTTAGGAGTTTTCTATAGGCCCCCAAATAGTAATAGAGATGTGGAGGAGGACATGGCAAAGCAGATTATGGATAGGTATGGAGGTCACAGCGTAGTTATCATGGGTGACTTTAACTTTCCAAATATTGATTGGAACCTTTATAGGTCGAATAGATCAGATGGGGCACTTTTTGTACAGTGCGTGCAGGAGGGTTTCTTTTCACAATATGTGGATAAGCCTACAAGAGGTGGGGCTACATTGGACTTAGTACTGGGTAATGAACTGGGCCAAGTGCTAGATTTGTTTGTGGGAGAGCACTTCGGAGATAGTGACAACAATTTGGTGTCCTTCATTATTGCAATGGAGAGGGATAGGGTCACATGGCAGGGAAAGTTTTTTAATTGGGGCAGGGGTAATTATGATGCAATTAGGCAAGAATTAGGGAGCATAATATGGGAACAGAAACTGTCAGGTAAGGAACAAATACTGTGTGTCCTTGATAGGTATGTCCCTGTCAGGCAGGGAGGAAATGGCCAACTAAGGGAACCATGGTTCACAAAGGAGGTTGAATGTCTTGTCAAGAGGAAAAGGGAAATGTACGTAAGGAAGAAAAAACAAGGTTCATTTGGGTCGCTTGAGGGTTACGAGGTAGCTAGGAATGAGTTAAAAAAAGAGCTTAGGAGAGCGAGGAGGGAGCATGAGAAGTCCTTGGTGGGTTGGATAAAGGAAAACCCCAAGGCTTTTTACTCTTACATGAGAAATAAAAGAATGACCAATGTGAGGTTAGGGTCAGTCAAGGATAGTAGTGGGAACTTGTGCATGGAGTCAGAAGAGATAGGTGAGGCATTGAATGAATACTTTTCTTCAGTGTTCACTAAGGAGAGGGACCATGTTTTTGAGGATGAGAGTGTGATACAGACTGATAGGATGGAGGAGGTAGATGTTTGAAAAACCTGAGGGTTGATAAGTCCCCTGGGCCAGATGGGATACATTCTAGGATACTTTGGGAGGCAAGGGATGAGATTGCGGAGCCTTTAGCTTTGATCTTTGGGTCTTCACTGTCCACGGGGATTGTGTCAGAGAGTAGAGAGTGGCAAATGTTGTTCCTCTTTTCAAGAAAGGAAATAGGAATGATCCTGGTAATTATAGGCCAATTAGTCTTAGTTCGGTGGTCGGTAAAGTAATGGAAAGGGTCCTGAGGGTTGGGATTTATGACCATTTGGAAAGATGCAGCTTAATCCGGGATAGTCAGCACGGATTCGTGAGGGGTAGGTCTTGCCTCACAAATTTGAATTCTTTGAGGAGGTAATCAAGTGTGTAGACGAAGGTAGAGCAGTTGATATTATATACGTGGATTTTAGTAAGGCATTTGATAAGGTTCCCCATGGTAGGCTCATGAAGAAAATCAGGAGGTGTGGGATAGAAGGAAATTTGGCTGTTTGGATAAGTAACTGGCTATCTCACAGAAGTCAGTGGGTGGTGGTGGAGGGAAAATTTTCAGACTGGAGGCCACTTACCAGTGGTATACCACAGGGATCAGTGCTGGGTCCTCTGCTATTTGGAATTTTTATCATTGACAATGGCAGGATTCTGAGGAATGTGGAGGAACAGAGAGATCTTGGGGTTCATATCCACAGATCTCTGAAGGTTAGCACTCAAGTGGATAGAGCCGTGAAGAAGGCTTATACTGTGTTAGCGTTTGTTAACAGAAGGTTTGAGTAAGAGTCGTGGGGTTATGCTGCAACTATTATACAGGACCTTGGTGAGACCACATTTGGAATATTGTGTGCAGTTCTGGTCACCTCACTATAAGGAGGATGTGGAAGCATTGGAGAAAGTGCAGAGGAGATTTACCAGGATGCAGCCTGGTTTGGAGGATATGTCTTATGAAGAAAGGTTGAGGGAGCTGGGGCTTTTCTCTTTAGAGCGGAAGAGGATGAGAGGTGACTCAATAGAAATTTATAAGATCATGAGGGGGATCGATAGAGTGGACATTCAGAGACTATTTCCTCAGGTGGATGTATCTGTTACTGGTGGGAGATAGAGGAGGGATGTCTGAGGTAGATTCTTTACTCAGAGAGTGGTTGGGGTGTGGAATGGACTGCCTGCTGTGATAGTAGAATCGGACATTTTAGGAAATTTCAAGCGGTTATTGGATAGGCACATGGAACACACCAGAATGATTGGAAGTGGGATAGCTTGATCTTGGGTTTGGACTTAGCTTGGCACAACATCAAGGGCCAAAGGGCCAGTTCTGTGCTGTACTGTTCTATGTTCTATGCTGTGATGGTCAGCTGACCCAGTAGAAATAGGAAGCAGATAGGGATTGGTGGGGGCATTTTTGGCCGAGGGTATGGGCCAAGTGGTTGTGTAACAAAGGATCTTTATTAAATTGTTATTTTGAAAAGTTTTTTTTGTTCATTCTTGCTTGCTATTGCAGGATTCTTACTGCTGGATGAATATGTATGCTTGTACCTTTTTAGATTTTTCCAATAATCTCTCACCATAGTGGATGTATCACTCTTTTCCAAAACTTGGCCCAGTTGTCTGCCATGTTTTTGTCAAGCAGGCCTATGCAGCCAAGTCCTTGTGCCATACTGCCAACTCTTGATATCATGTAAAAATGTTGGGTTCCAATCACTGGCAACCAAGGACAATAGTTTATTAAATACTCTGAGCATCTCTTGCATGCTTCCGTCCTACAGGTGATCCTGGGAGAAACCAGGATCCTGGGAGAAGTCCCGTGCTTCCAACTTTCAGTAGCCACATCATCATGTGACCACTTGGTCTACGTAAAGTACTTTTGAAATGTAGCCACTGTTGTACTAGTAAGAAAAGAGCAGACTGTTGGTAAATTGCAAGATCCCACAAATAGCATTGTTATAATAACTGGCTAACCATTTTTTCTTGGTGATGTTGGTTGAGGGATAAATATTGGCCAGAGAAGCAGAAGCAATTCCAGCTCTTCTTCAAATGGGATGTTTCACATTCACCTGAGAGGACAAATGGGGCTTTCATTTAATGTATCATCTGAAAGACAGCCTTTGACAATGCTGTACACGGAGTAATACACTTGCATGAGTATAGTCTAGATTTGGTGCTCACCTCTTTGGGGTTGGATTTCAACCTTCAATTTTTAAATTAAAATAATCTCTTTTGGATTAAAGTGTTTACTTCGCAGCAATTCTAAAGCAGTAATTAAATAAACATGTAATAGTTTGGTAGAACAGAATTTGGGTATTACTGAAAACGATGCATGTCAAAGCTTTTCATCTTGCACTCAGCCAATGTAAAAGGAACAACAATTATGCTTCATGAGATTGGAATTGGTTGGCAAGTGGACTCTGATTGATAGAGGCATTGCCATGGAGAATGCACCAATCAGCTGATGACTCACAATTAACTGCCAATCTTTGTTTCAATTTAAACCAAGCAAGATGTCTCAGAGCGGTCCAGGTATTTGCCCTGGGGAATGAACCAGGCAGTGGCTGTCGCTTACTTTGTTTAGCTGAAACAGTGCACCTGTTTCAACTATACAAAAATCAGCAGCAGCCATTCTCTAGTCATGCCCCGGAATAATGCCTTGACCAATCTCAGGCAATTTGCCTGGTTTGAATTTAATGAAACTTGGCAGTTAACTGATCGTTATCAGTTGCTTCATGCATTCTCCATGGCAATACTTCTACCAATCAGAGTCATTTCTAATTAACAGTGGTGGTCAGAATATTTCAGTCACGTATCTTGATCTCCCACTAGAGACCCATCTTTTTGCAGTTATCCGATATAACTGCTAGTTGATTGCAATTACTTTATGAAAGAATTTCAAGTGCTTCTTGGATCAGAGGATTGCATTTGAAAAAATGTAATCCCAAGCATGTTTTATGTGGAAGCTTGATTTACTACCAACACATGGTGACAATTTTCAAAAATGCGAGCATTGTGTGTTGACTTATTGTGATGAAAATAATACACAGTATGGACTTTTGGCTAACAAAAAAGGTTTGCCAAATTCAAACTTGAGATAGCTCAGTCACAGTTTGCAAAACTTCACTAATGAAGGTGCAGCCCTGGCCTGCTTACTTTCTTTCAGAAGTGATATATTTCCAGCGTTCCTTTGTTTTTTAATTAAAATGCATTTATTTAAATTAGAAAAAGGAATATTTTCAAAATCATGCTGCAAATCGAGCTTGGCGATGCCAAATATTGTGCAGTGACCTTGTCAAGTCACTAAATGCTTAGATTTGTGCACAGTTCTTTGTGTGGATATAAATAATTTGAGATTCTCTGAACAGAAAACATTCCCTACTGCAAGACCAAACAAAGCCCACCTAAATTACAGAAAAGCTGCATGACTCATCTTAATTTGTTATTTATTTAATATTTTTGTCTTTTAATAGGCATTGCTTATAGGATTATTTATTCAGTGTCCTGATGATCCATTATTATTTTTGGAAGAGAAAATTAAAGAACTACAAAACCAAATGAAATATCAACGTTTGCTTCCGTGAGTATTGTAAGGTCCTAACTATGTTAGAGGTTGTGGGTTTTAACAAAAAGAAAAGAATGTGGCTTGCACATGTAGATTCAAACTAACAACAAAAGATTTATTCCAGGAGGTCTTGTACAGAGTACAAACTGAAAGTTTAGCAACATCCTAATGACATCATTATCAAGTCAAGCCTTAAGGCATTATTACAACCCTTTTAAATATATGACATCCCTCCCTCTTTACATCTGTGATCATGACAACAAGTTACTACAATCTTATACATAGGACCATTAATACTCTAGTACTATGGATCATTAATCATTATACACAATCAATAAGAAAGTCGATCAGAAGGATGTCTATTCCTCTTTGGTTGTATATGACATTCTGAAAATTGGCTGTCTTGACCCTAGAAGTATGATCTGCAATTTCAGTAGACACCTCTTGGAACTAATTCTCCAGCATTCTCACATGGTACAGTAGCAAAGACACAGTCATCAGGTAACTCAAATTCAACTAAGTCTTTGCAGTAGTATTCACAACACTGGGAACTAAAGAAATTGATATTTCTGGAGATGATTCTGAGAAATGATTTCAGGATGATAACAATTGATCAGTATGGCATCACCAAACTAGTTTATCCTATTAATTTGAACCGTGCAAGAAATTGGACCAGTTTTTGCTAAAACTGTCTGGTACCCATTTCTTACTCATGGCATAATTTTGTGCTAACACTGGATCTTGTTTTTGAAATGAGTGTTGTTTTGCCCTCACTTCTCATCCAGCAACTTGAATTGTTGTTGACGATCTACTATTTCTGCTGTTTCTGAAGCTAATAACAAATCAAACATAGTTCTCAACTTTCTCTATAAGTAATGCAGGTGAACTTTGGGTAGTCTCATGAGTAGCATTTTTGTAAGCTGCCAAAAAGCTATTCATACGATGTGATAATGAACCTTGTTCTCTTGAAGCTTTGAAAAAATGGTTTAAGGTGTTGTAATCCAGGTCAGAAGCTCCAAGATGTTTTATGAAGACAGCATAGGCCATAAGTTTTGCACTTTGAATTTTGGATAAGTATAAGGTATTTCACTCCAGGTATGATTCAGATGAGCCACTAGGGAGCTTTTATCAAACAAAGTTTATTTAAGAATACCTTGAACACATAGAAAGAAAATTAGCAATAACTTTTATGAGTTACAAACAAGAAAAAACCCATGATATTGTATAAACCTTAATAGGGGCACAGCCTGCCCTTGCCCCCAACCACCCGGGGGCCTCAATAGCTTCCGATCCCACAGGTGAGACCATCACTTTTTGCCCCTGTTGTTGGGGACTATACGTGATTCTCACCAGTGAGGACCTCCACCAGCAAGGCTGTTTAGACAAGTGAGCTTTTATTCACTGGAGCCTGTAATTAGAATATCATCTGATATCTTTAAAATCTGATCCACCAATGTCTGTCTGGATTAGGGTTGGTGTAGATGTTATTCCAAAAGGCAATCTTTTATAAGTAACAATGGTAAGCAACGTTTGCGATTCAGTGGCTACATGAATCTGTAAATATGCCTGTTAAATATCAATCTTGCTGAATTTCTATCCACCTGATAATCCAGCAACCAAATCTTCAATTAAAGGAAATGGATAGTGATCAGTGCACAGCAGCGGCTTTATGCATGTTTTAAAATCATCACAGTTACAAAGTTAGCAGTCTGGTTTCTTGACAGCTACAAAGGGGGGGTAGTCCAGTCACTCATTGTAACCAACTCAAATACACCAATGTTAACAAGTCATATTCTTCTTCGATCTTGGGGTGAATTGCATATGGCACCGTTCTTGCTTTGAGACTTTTTCGTAGATTATTAGACTTTATCTTGAGTTCCACTTGAACTCCTTCCATTGAGCCAAATGTTTATTCAAAAACAACCTTGTATTTATCCAGGTAGCTCTCTTTGGCATCATCCAAATTGATCTTCTCCAACTATGATCTCCCAAATAGAACTGGAAAATTACCAGAAACCACATGGAGAGGCAACCTCATTGTTTTCCCACTCAATTTATATTGACCATGATATAAGCTTTTGAATATACAATCTTTATCCTGTTATATTGTTAAAATCACATCAACTGATTTTAAAGGAAGATGCTTCAACTTTTATTGGTGTGTAGTTTCAGGAATTAAAGACATAGTAGCACCAGTGTCAACCTCTATTCTAATAGATTGCTTAATTTTGGAATCACTCAGAATCTGTGTGATTCACCCTGTATGGATAAGATATTCAGTTAGAGCTCTTCATCATATTTCTGGATATTCTCTTCTTCACAGTCATAATTCTTCCATGTTGCAAATTATTTTTGTAGAATTCAACTTGTTCTTCTTGAGGTATCCAGATTCTTCTTCTGAATATTCTTTTCAAGGGAAGCTGGTCTAGCCCAACAAGCTTTTGCAATGTGACTCATTTGCCAAATTCTTGCATTGGCTATCCTTGTTCCAGCGTTCACTCGCGAAGAGACTTCTTTTGGCACATCTGTGAATGCTGCTGATTTTACTCCTAATGGGCAGTTCCTAATTTGTGGATCTTCATTCCTGCACCAAATTGTGAAGCCTCTTTAGCAGCCAGTTTTGCAATTTCTACTGCTGTCTTTAAAGTCAGAGCATGTTCAGTAAGAAATCTTTGGATGGCCTCATTTTGGAGATCACAAATTGGACGATCTCAAAGAGTATATTATAATGACTCACCATACTCACAATGTTGTGCCAGCTTTTTTAATGTTGTCACAAACTGAGCAATGTGTTCACCTTCCACTTGATTCCTCCAGAGAATAATGCTGTTCAAGGATCTTTGTCAAGTCATCATAAGTTTTGGTTCCTGGCTTTGCTGTATGAACCAAATTCTGGAGCAAATTGAAGGTTTTACTTTCTATTGTACTAGAAAAGCTGGTACAAGCAACTTGTTTGCAATTTTATTCACTTGTACAAAGCATTGAAAATGCTCTACATGGGAAATTCCACGATTCATTTTCTTCATGAAAAGCCCTATAGATCCTGAGATTCGTGCCATTTCTCTTGCAGGCATTAGCAACTCAAGACTACCCAGTATTTTTTTTTACTGTCTTCCAGCACTCCCTTTATATCCCATGGAGACTGTTGACTTAATTTTTTTTCTCAAATGAACCCAGCCCTACAGTATTGCATCTCTTTTTTTCAAATATGCCTGATATTGCCTGGAATCTCATTGTTCTTTGATTGGGAAAAGAAAAGCTCCTCTTTTAAAACCACACAGAGAGCTTTTTTCTTACTTGATCTTCCTTCACTGCCACTTAAATATTTAATCATGTTGACTTTTCCCCAGCCTTCTAACATTTGAAATGTGAGGAGCCACATGATTATTTTCTTCTTTCTTGGATCTTTTCTTGATGTTTTTGTGAAACAAAATCCTGACTCATCGCCAGTTTTCTTCCTGTAGTCCTAATTATGTTAGAGGCTGTGTGTTAAACAGAAAGAAAAATAATGGTTTGCGCACGTAGATTCGAACTAATAGGAACAGATTTATTCCAGGAGATCTTGCCTGTATAGAGTACAAACTGAAAGTAAAACAGCAATCTGGCAACAGCCTAATGACATCACCATCAAATCATATGATCTGGTTTTAAGCATTAATGCAACCCTTTCAAATATAAAGTCAGACCTTAAGACATTTTTATTATCTATGCTATTAATAGGGGGCAGTTTGGTCCTGGTATGTAACTAAATTCCATTGGATGCACTCAATTAGTAGCTGACTATTCTAAGAAGCCTTTGACATTCTTGCATTTACCAAAATAATTAGAAATTTTATTTGACAGATACTTTTCTGCATACTGAAAAAAAAATCAGGCCCTTAAAGAATTATCAATGACCTGAATTTTGCAAAGAGTTGGCAGCGAGAATATACCCCCCTGCCAAGACAAAAGCATCTCTGATGCTGTATTATGCTCCAATGAGCGTCAAGTGGCATAAGGTGAGACTTCCACTCCTCACCAGACAAAGTCCTGCCTTGGAGCACTACCAGCTTATCTGATTAGTTGGCAGCCCTTCAGTACTTCCAGGCACCATGCCGCAGCGGAAGGGATTGGGATATTGAGCAGAGGCTGGATGGAGTAGGGAGGTCTGGAAGTCACTGTACCTTAAGAGGAGAGTGTCCCCCAGTCAGGACGGGGCTTCTGATGGAGACACTCCCCCTCTCCTGCCCCTTACTGTCTCAGATGCAACTATCTTTACTTACGCATTTCTACCTCTGAGCTGTCATCTATCCACTAACCTAAAAATTGAGCCACATGTGGCTCTTATGTGACCATTAAGTGGCCATTTAAGGGCCTTAACTGGGGCAAGGATTGGCTTCCCATTTGAGGCTCTGCCTGCCCGAGCATAAAATTGCTACTTGGTTGACGTGAGAGGGAACCCTGAGGGATTCACAACCATTCAATTTCAACCCCTCCAAATTTGTCCCTCAGTTTGGAAAATCCGCTAGTGAGGGAAGTGTAAATTCCTGACCAATGCACTTTGTTTTGGTTTTTTTAGCTTGTGAATGAATGTGACATTGTCGCAAAATTGAGAGATAATGGTGCTCATTAGCTTTATTGGATATTTATATTCATTTCATAAAATACTTATGTTTTGTTACAGGACAAAGGAAAGACACCTGGAGTTGAACTGGTGGGTGCTTTAAATCATCATTACAATATCTAATTGCAAATTGAGGACAGTTAACTTTCAACAATGCTCCAATTTATAATTTAACTATGAATGAGGTGTAAAATTTACACTATGTTTTACAAAATTTATTTGCAAGATGTTGAAAACAGTATTTTCAGAATTATAGGAAGTATAAAATAGTTTAGATTTTGCCATATCTCGAAGTGTTTATTCCATACATTACAAATCTATTCATTAAAAAGGTGTCATAACTTCAAATTTATAATGCCTCAGACTAATGACGTTATCTGGAACAAAATACTACGGATGTTGCACATCTGAAATTAAAAAACAAAAAGTGCTGTTCAAGCTGAGCAGCTGAGGCAGCATTTGTGGAGCCTAATGTCTTTTAGGGAAGGAAATCTGCCATCCTTATCTGGTCTGGCCTACACGTTACTCCATACCCACAGCAATGTGGTTGATTCTTAAATGCCCACTGAAGTGCGACTCAGTTCAAGGACAATTAGCAATGGGTAATATAATCACGTCCCACAAATGGATAAAAATAATCTAGTTCTTAATAACTTAGTATCTCCGAATAACATACTTCCCGTCCACCTCCTTTCTGCTAGTTGGCTCTCCCAATCGGCAACCTTCCTGCTCACTGGCTCCCATCTATTCACCAACCTTCATGCTTGCTGACTGACTCATTTATACCTTCTTTCACTGACCTTCCTACTTGTCAATCTTCCCTCTTATGACCCTCTAATAAATTTGTTAAAGAGAATTCCCCTTTTATAATACCATATTGACTTTGTCTGATCAAACTATGATTTTCTAAGTGCATTGTTAAGACTTCCTTAATAACAGGTTCCAGCTTTCTCCCGATGACTGATGACAGGCTTACTAATCTGTGGTGCCCTGTTTTCCTTTCCTGCCTCTCACAAATCGTAGAATCTACATTTTCTAATCATGCTAGAAAGTACGGAAGTTTTCAAAATCATAACCAGTGGATCCACAATCTCTTCAGAGTGAGGTTCAACTAATTTTACCTCAGAGAAGGCACCTCATTGGAACCAAAGATGTGTGGTTAGGTTGATTGGCCATGCTAAATTTGCCCCTTAGTGTCCCGAGATGAGGGATTAGTGGGTAAAATATGTAGGGATATGGGGATAGGGCCTGGGTGGGATTGTGGTCGGTGCAGACTCGATGGACCGAAGGGTCTCTTTCTGCACTGTAGGGTTCTATGATTCTATGATTCTAACTTTCTGGTGCTTTGTATTGGTGTTTCAATGATATGCACCATTGTGTTACTTTGATACTGCCCATTTCACCACAGTAAAGTTATACTAGTTAATTATGTAGTTGTGGAACATAAAGCAGGCAATATCTCAGATTGTCTTAACTTCATTAGTTGGAGAATACATTAGTTGGAGGTGATGAAATCTTTAAAAGAGTAAAAATTTGGATAAAAATAATGTTTAATTCCTTAACATTAGTTTTACACCCTGGTCTGCATCTTACAACTTGCATTCTTTTTGTTCAGATTGTTATTCTGTAAATTGGACTTTTAATATTTTATTCCTTTATTATTTAGGGATATGTTTATCACTGACGAATTCAAGCAACGTATGGCCAAAACGATAGGCAGTTATCTAAGTTATCTCTTTGATCTGGAGTCGGGTGAGGTGGTAAGCAGCTGATCACTTTTCTATTCCCTAGACCTGTTCATAGAAAAATAGGGTGAGTGTCAAATGACTATTTACGATTCAGTAGTAATTAAAATTTTTAATTTATGAATATTGAAACTACAAGTCAGTTGTATACATTACTTATCAGTAAAATGATGAGAAATATTTCACACTTGCCAGTTATAATATTTTTTGTGCACGATTAAGTGACTATAAACCACTATGCATGTGTGACATTCCTTATCTTTGTCCACCTCTTTGTGCTGTTAATCCTTTGTTGCCCTAGATTCATATTCTTATTTTTTGTCTCTGCTCATTAAGATGACATCATTAGACTTTTATACAGCCTTCTTAACCAGTCTGAACTGTAAAAGCCATAATGTATCTTAATTTAAAGTACACAGTTGTGTAATTTTTAAGATTTGTAATATTCAGGTTTTAATAAACTCTAATTCTAACCCCTGTGCCAAATGACAGCAAAATCTGGGGATGCAGGGGAATTAGAAGTAAAAATCACAATCATGTGCAACTCACCTACTTCCCATCAATTTCATATCCTGAACCATTTTAAAAAAGTTATAAGCAGCTTCTATCCTATTGGCTCAGGTAGTGACAGTCACATTAAAGTGCAAAAGTCATGATTTGAGACAAAATCACAGGTCACAGGACTCAAGTGCGGTACTAATTACACCCAGGGAAGTTGGCATAAAAGATAAATAAGACATTATTGAAAGATTTTCATGTAAACCAGGAGAAACAAGGAATCTCATCTGGACTCCAAAAGTAACTCTTGGACCTTCTCTGTTCCAGGTTTCCTTCCAGTGTAACCATCCCTTGTACTAGATTTTTGATTTTTATAGCAAAATCATTGTGCAAATATGGGTTTCTTTCTCATTCAGTATCTGAGACTATAGAAACCTTAGTAAAGTTATAGCGCAGAATGAAATCATTCATTTGGAGGGATTAGCGGAATAAATATCTGGGGTTACGGGGATTGGGCCTGGGTGGGATTGTTGTCAGTGCAGACACCTTGGGCCCAATGGCCGCCTTCTGCACTGTAGGGTTTCTAACATTCAGCCCATTGTGTCTGCGCCAGCTGAAAAAAAGGTAGCTGCCCATTCTAATCCCATCTTCTGGCACCTGGTGTGTCGCCTGATCTGTTGCTGTCTATCAGTCCATCAGCAGGTGACCGTTCCTGTGAGTCCCTGCTGGTGGCCATTGTTCTCTCTGCTCGCCAATCAAATGCCATTTCTATTATGCATTATGTTAATAAAGTATTTGTTAAAATGGCTTGGGTCTCGTGCAGCAATTTAACATAAGCCTGCCACTAGCCCTGCAAGCCTCACACTTACCTTGCATTCCTAGTTAAAATTAGAGCTCCGCATTTTCATAAAGTAGAATGTTTCTGTGCCAAACTAAAAAAAAATTTACCTTTGCAATTTATTTTTGCAGCTTGCTCCAGAATTGTATGAGAGAGCATATTTCTTTCATTCATACAGTTTATTGAGGAAGTGCTTTTGGTGAGTATTTTTGAAGGAACTATTTAATAGAAATGAAGAAAATCATCAGACTTGATTTCTGGTTCTTATAACTGAAAACAAAGTCACTAGAAAATATTAATCTCTTCCTTTATTGAGCAGAATCCTTTAGTGATACTGCCAGATTCATGAATATCCTTGCACAAGATTTTGATTTTGATAATGTTGATATGATTCTATTTTTAGTACATTATAAAGACTGACGTATCTCCTTTATTATAGTTCCATATGGTTAAATTTGTGATGAGGACAACAAAACAAATCACTCAGCTTTATTAATTTTACTTGTTAGAATTTAGCAGTCTTCAATTTCATCTATCTAACCAGCATTGTTGTTGCCATCCATGTTTAGAAGAAAGTGTGGTATCGATGAATATTCTATTGGCAACTGCGCGTGCAGATAAAATATTCATTATTAATTGGTGTAAAGAAGAAGAACCTGCATTTATTTAGCACTAATCCAAATTGCTTCTCTAGACTGAGGAGGAACAAAGGGGGGAGATTTTGTGCCCCCATTTTTGAGCAGTGCAATTGGGGGTGGGAGCAGGAAATCCTGCAAGAGTCCCAAAACGTGATTTGCTCCAGCAGGATTTCCCATTCCAATTGGCCCTGCCCGACACCAATAATGTAAAGAAAATTCCACCATTAAATGTTGGGATCCCGACTTGACTATATTTACATATAATTATCAGGCCTTTACGCCCGATAGTCCATTCCCATAAGATTTGGCATTCAAATCGGTGTGAGAAAATGACATGAATCATACACCTATGACTGTGATCAAATTCCCCTCCAACTTGATTTTTAAGTTTGCTGACAACACCACCGTGGAGACAGAGTACAGGAATGAGATAGAGAATCTGATGAACTAGTGTGGCAACAGTAATCTCTCCTTCAATGTCAACAAAATGAAGGAGATTGTCATTGACTTCAGGAAGCATGGAGGAGAACATTCTCCCATCTATATCAAAGGGGACGATGTGGGAAGGGTTGAGAGCTTCATGCTTTTAGGTGTCCTGATCACCAACAACCTGTCCTGGTCCCCCCATGCCGACGCGAGAGTTAAGAAAGCCCACCAACGCCTCTACTTTCTCAGAAGACTAAGGAAATTTGACATGTTAGTTACAACTCTCTCAAAAGAAAACATTCTTTCTGGGGATATCACAGCTTAGTATGGCTCCTGCTCTGCCCATGACTGCAAGAAACTGCAAAAGGTCATGAATATAGCCCAATCCATCACACAAACCAACTTCCCATCCATTCACTCTGTCTACACTTCCCACTGCCTCAGCAAAGCAGCCAGCATAATTAAGGACTCCACACACCCCAGACATTCTCTCTTCCATCTTCTTCCGTTGGGAAAAAGGTACAAAAGTCTGAGGTCATGTACGAACCGTGACCTCAAGAACAGTTTCTTCCCTGCTGCTGTCAAGACTTTTGAATGGACCTACCTTGCATTAAGTTGATCTTTCTCTACACCCTAGCTATGACTGTAACATTACATTCTGCACTCTCTCATTTCCTTCTCTTTGAACGCTCTGACTGTATGCTAATACATGTGGGAATAATACATCAAATCAAAGATATCATACAATATAATAAAGGCAACATACTGCGGAAGCTGGAATCTGAAACAAAAACAGAAAATGCTAGAAAATCTCAGCATCTGTGGAGCATCATTGACAAAGGGTTCCCCAGACTTGAAACGTTGGCTCTATTCCCTTTCCACAGATGCTGTCAGACCTGCTAAGATTTTCCAGTATTTTTTGTTTTTGTCTCCCACAGCCTGTACCTGGTGAGTCAGAGGAGTTCAGGTGAGCGTTTGGCTCAAGGGGGAGAGGGATGGTGTTCCATGGGACTGGAGTGGGACGGGTAAGTTTACCTTTTTAACTTCTTGTGTTGGGACATCTTTTAAAAATGGACCCTGATTTTTTACAACTGAAATTGCTGACGGGGTGAGCTTAATGAGAGCCTGCCCCAGCAATGTGACCTGATGAGCTACGTTCTTTCATTTTTTTTTCAGCTATGTGCCAAACAGTTTGGCAGGGAAAGCCATCTTTGTAGCTGGCAGTTTCTTTGTCATTTTCCCACCTAAGGTGCCACTTTATCTTTTTTTTGAGAAAATTCTGCCCTCAGACAAAGAAAGAAAGATTGGGGGAGGACAATAAAGGCATGAGTCAAAGAAGTTTACGGAAGATCTGAAATGAGCCAAGAGAGTTGAAGGAATTTGTGGATAGAATTCCAAAGAGTAGGACTTCGGCAACTGAACTAATGGTGAGGAGAAGGGAGAGGGAGATCACAAAAGTTTGAATCAAAGGTGTGGAGATTTCCAGAGGGAGGATTTGCAATCTGGAAAAACAGGGAAGGCTAAGGCAGTAGAGGAGTTTAAATGACAGGATGAACATTTTAAATTTTAGATGTCAGCCACAGTTTAACAGTAGCATTCGCACCTCTGAATCAGAAGGTTGTGCAATTCTGTTACCCGAACCATGGCAAGGCACAAGGTTTCACACATATGTGCTTCAGTAATGACATCTTTACTGAAATTTTCCACTTGCTACAACCATAACTGCAATCTCAGAACACGGCAAAAGCTTCAGTGCCAGTGGCTGTGAAAATGGCCATGGCTGGCTTTAAACTCTTATTTGTCTGGCTCCTTGTGACATTTCACTGTTTTTTATCCACTGTTATCTAAGGGGGATCACTCAGGTCCTCAACATTTCATTCTCTTCTGCCAGAGAGAAGTAGTGGAATGAATGTGCAGCTTTCCCTGTCTTGTACTTTTCAAATCCTGGATCCTCCTGTTCTAATGTCTCCAGGTTAAAGGGATCACAATGCTGCTGCCTTATAGTTCCAATATTGTGATATTGAAGTGCCTGATTGGTTCAAGTAGGTGCCTACTATCTCCTGCCCTTAAGAAAACTCACAGTGCTGCAGCTCCTCAGATCCCTGAAGTACACTCCAGGTAAGATGGGAGTGACAGGGCCAGGCTGGCAGTGCAAGGGTGCCTGGTGAGCACTGCCAGCGTGCCAGGCTGGTACTGTCCAAGGAGCAATCCTTTGCACCTGACCTCCTGTGGGGTGGGGGTGGGCTGCCTCAGGTCATATCAGAGAGGCTATCCTCTCTGGTCTGCGTTGAGGAGGATCATACGCGATCTCACCATTGAGCACCTTCATCAGAGAGGTCACAGAGGCATGGAAGCCTGGACAATTGCATCCAGGGCTCACTTGTAATATTTAAATTGTACCTTGAATAGTTAGTGACAGACAATATGGTTTTGCATGGGGATGATCATGTCCCACTGAGTTTTTTGAAGAGGTGACAAAATAATTGATGAGGATAGGCTATGGATATGGTTTATGTGGACTTTAGTAAGGTGTTTGACAAGATCCCATATGGCAGACTGGTACAAAAACTAAAATCAGATGGGATTCAGGGTGTACAGGCTAGATGGATACAGAACTGGCTTGGTCATAGAAGATAGAAAGTGGAAGGGTGATTTTCAGAACGGAAATCTGTAGCTAGTAGTGTTCCACAGGGATCAGTGCAGGGTCCTCTGTTGTTTGTGGTATATATAAATGATCTGGAGGAAAATATGCGTGGTCTGATTATTAAGTTTGTGGATGACACAAAGATTGGTGGAGTTGCTGACAGTGTCAGAGATTGTCAGAGGATACAACAGGATATATAGATAGATTGGAGACTTGGGCACAGAAATGGCAGATAGAGTTTAACTTGGACAAATAAAAAGTGATGCGCTTTGGAGGATCAAATTTAGGTGTGAATTATACTGTAAATGACAGAACCCTTAGGAACGTTATCATGCAAAGGAATCTGGACGTCAAGGTCCACTGTTCCCTAAAAGTGGCAATATAGGTATCTAAGGTAATTAAGAAGGCTTGCCTTCATTGGCTGGGGCATTGAGTACAAGATTTGGCAAATCATGTTGCAGCTGTCCAAAACCTTGGTTAGGCCACATTTGGAGTATTGCATACAGTCTGATCACCACACTACAGAAAGACGAGGAAGCTTTGGCGAGAGTTGCCTGGTCTTGAGGATGTTGGCTATGAGAAGAGGTTGAATAGACTGGGATTGTTTTCACTGGAAAGATGGAGGCTGAGGGGAAACATAATAGAGGTTTACAAAATTATGAGAGGCTTTTTCCCAGGTTGGAAATGTCAATTACAAGGGGGCACAGATTTAAGGTGAGAGGGGGAAAGTTTAAGGGAGATGTGGCATGGTGGCACAATGGTTAGCACTGCTGCTTCACAACGCCAGGATTCTGGGTTCAATTCTGGCCTTGGATAACTGTCTGTGTGGAGTTTTCTCCAGGTGCTCAGATTTCCTCCCACTGTTCAAAGGTATGTGAGTCAGCTGGATTGTTCATGCTGAATTGATCCTTCGTGTCAGGGGGATTAGCAGGGTAAATACATGGGCTTACAAGGATAGGGCCTTGATGGGATTATTGTCAGTGCAAGCTTGATGGACCAAATGGCCTCCTTCTGCACTGCTGGGATTCTATGCTTCTATGTTTTGGGAAAGTTTTTCACGGTGTGTGAGTGCTTGGAATGCGCTGTAGAGGAAGTGATGAAAGCAGGCATATTAGCAACATTTAAGGGGCATCTGGATGGGTACATGAATAGGAGGAGAATAGTAGCCTATATTCTGAATAAGAGCAGAAGGTTTTTTTTGTTTATTTAAGGCATCATGATTGACACAAGGTTGGAGGACTGAAGGGCCTGTTTCTGTGTTGTACTTTTCTTTGTCCTTTAATCAAACGCGTAACAACAATGCCTACTAATTCTATAATCATTCTATAATATTTTTGAAAGTTTGCATTCCTTACACCAGGTGTTGCAGTGCCACTTAATTATTCACAACATGTTGACATGTGTCAGTGATGATTTAGTGATAGCACTCTCACCTCTGAGTTCAAAGACTGTGGTTTCAAGTTCCATGTCAAAGACTTAAAGAAGGAATTTTAGGCCCCAGTTTGGTAGTGTGGAGACGGAAGGGCGCAGCAATTAGCACTGGTATATTAGTTGGCAGGCTGCATCCATCTGGCCTCCAGCATATGAAGTAGTTAGGGCAACCCACATAAAGTGGGTAGCCAATTAATGATAATTAGATGCTGAAGTAGTCCATCCCCAAATGCAAAAAAGATCTAAACATCCAGCTTGGGCTAATAAGTGGTAAGTAACATTCACACCATACAAGTGCCAAGTAATAAACACCTCCAACAAGAGAGGATTCAACCATTTATTTCCCTTTGATGTTCAATGGCTTAACATCATTGAATCCCCACTATCAATGTCCTGGGGTTGCCATTGACCAGAAACTGAACTGGACCAACCATATAAAAAACTGTGGCTACAAGAGCAGGCATGATGTGGAGATGCCGGCATTGGCCTGGGGTAAGCACAGTAAGAAGTAACACAGTAAGAAACCAGGTGTTGTCAGACTTCTTGCTACAAGAGCAGGTCAGTGGCAGTGGATTCTGTGGCAACTAACTCACCTCTTTACACTCCACAGCCTATCCATCACCAATCAGGTACAACTCAGGCAACTGATGGCGCATTCTGCATTTGCTTGTATAATTGTAGCTCCAATAACATTCAGATAGCACAAAACCATCCAGGGCAAAGCAGCCTGCTTGACTGATACCCCATCCACAAACATTCAGTTCCTCCAGCATTGACACATAGTAGCAGCAATGTTACCAGCCACGTGATGCACTGCAGTGATTTATCAAAGCTCTTTTGACTAAAAATTCCAAACATGTGACTTCTATCATATGGGTGGACAATTGCAGCAGGTACATGGGAACACTAATACCTGCAAGTTCCCCTCTGAGCCGCACACCATCCTGACTTGGAAGTTTATGACCGTTCTTTCAGTGTCACCGGGCCAAAATCTTGGACTTCTTTTCCTAACAGCTCTGTGGATATACCTACACTTTGTGGATCAGTGGTGGTTCAAGAATTAAGCTCATTGCCACCCCACCCCTGAGCAACAGCAACTAGGAATGGGCAGTAAATAAAGGCCTAGTCAATGCCCGGATCCCATGAAAGTTTTTTTAAGTCCTGCCAAGATCGACTGGCAAAAGCTGACTGGAAGTTTGCACGTTTGGCTTGCATGTTTCCCAATGCAAGTTTAAGTCAGTCACCTGGTAGCAGACCAAGGGAGCAAGTGCACAAGGCAGGTTTTAAAGTCCTCTTTACCTACTTGGCCTCATTTCAAGGTACGCTCTTTCTTACTTACTTGCCATGGAGTCCATCTGCTGCATGCAAGCAGGTGAATGTCAGATTTAGTTGGACAGCAAACTTACGGTCTGACCGTTAATTGACCAATTCAATAAAGTCACAGGTGAGTGGTATTCCCACATAGTGCAGGCTTCTGAATCCCATTTGAACATGTCCTGAAGCCTACTGGAAAATCCTGTCCAAAAATTTGGTGAATGATTGGGAAAACTCATTGATGTTTTTCCTCAACGACATTTCTAATCTGAAAATATTACCAAACCTACAGTAAACATATGTGTACTAAAGGAAGAAAAGGAATATTTTTGCATTAGATACTTTTTCATTTTTCTTTGTTTTCTGGTGATGTCAACTACAGTATATCACACTGAGTTTTAATTAATGTTTTCAGTGTTTACAGCTTAATAGGATGGCAAAACCAATGAGAATTTTTGGTGGGGTTTAGCTGAAACTAGTTAAGGAACAGAGATTACAACATGCTATGTCCAGGGTTACTGTACCGTGTTTTACAAGTTTGCTCTTCTTTGTTACTAGATAAGCAAGCAATAATTTTTCTTTATTTTTCTGCCTTTTTTTTCAGTGGATGGCAGTTGTATATCAGAAGCATAAAAAGGCGGCGGATGAAAATGCTCCAATATGCAATAAAGGCTGAACATTTTTATAGAACTAACAAATTAAAAAGGGCATTTGATGCATGGATGACATGGGTGCTGTTCCAAAAGAGGCGACAAGCTTGTGAGTTGAAATCGGTTTTATATAATAAAGAACTGGAATTAATATTTCTCTGCACATATGTGCTAAAAGTTTTCTTTAAAGACTATTTTATGGTCAGTTACTTACTTATTTACTTAGAGTAAATTTTTAAATAAAAATTATGATCGATCTTAAATGAGAAGTACATTTGATGGAAGTAAGGCATTGATTCCTTGGTGGTGTGAAATCAGGAAAAACCTAGGGAGCAATTCTCCCAAAAAAGCTCTAAGTGCTGAATTCACGGGAAAAATGGTGTAACTCACAATTGCTTTTTTTTCAGTGGGAGTTCAGACTCAAATCTCCTCACTCTGTGCAATGCAGAGGTTACAATAGTGATTATCATTAAAAGCTCGGGGGGTATTTACATCAGAGTTTGACAGTTCCGGAACTCTGCACATGCGCAGTGGCCCCGAACCATCAGCCTGCAATTTGCTGGCCAACTCGATCGCTGACCAGCCCAGAACCCCCACAATGCTGCCCCTCCCCCCACCTAACCCCCTCCTCCCTTGCCCCCCCTCCATCCCCCACCCTGCCCCACCATGGCACAATCGCGGCACCCACAACCTTTCCTGAGCCAGTCCTGACCCTCTCCTCCTGCCTCAGACCACCCCTATCTCCAGCCGCCTTCTTCCACCTCCTCCACCCCGACAGATCCTTTCCCCCGGAGGCAGACGCCCTCCCACCCCAGCAGACTCTACTTCCTGGGCAGATACCCCCTCCCCTGGGAGGCAACCCCACCCTGGCAGTTGCACCCCCCCTCCCCCTCCTACAGGAGGCAGACCACCGGCACACCCCACCCAGACCACCCCGATCGCTGACCTCCCTCCAGCCCTGACCGATCCTATCCGCAGAGTGGCACCCCCACCCCTATCAATTGCCCTCAACTGGCCCTGCCCCCAGGCCTCCAGTGCAAATCGGCACATGCATGAATCCCCTGGCTCGATCCACCAAAAAATTAGCAGGTCAGAATGGGAGAATCCTATATTCTATATCCTAATCCCCCTATATTTTTCCTCTTTTAATTTTATCCTTCCCTGTCAATTCAGAGGTCTTTTGCCTACCTCCTACATGGGTGCTAAGACCTCAGACTTTTTATTTTGATTTCAAAATTATACATTATTCATAAAATATCTGAAATAACGTTACACATATTTCAAAATGGCCATCACGTCGTGATGCAATCCTGACGTCCTTCAGTACACGCAAAGAAACGTTACAAACATTTCAAAATGGTCATTGCAAATGCTGCAAAGGTGCTTAAGTTGTCAGCTACAGCAAGTTGCATCTGAGGTGCTTCCATACAATTGTGACACATGTAATATTCACTGTATACATTCTATGAGATATACAGCCCGAGGGTTTCTGTTCCAATTCCACTATCCTCAGTTCTGAGTGGCTGAAAGGTCTTAGACAGCGACCTTTCCCGTTGTGCCTCCGCAGCAACTACCCCAAGCTTTAGTGTGTCCCTCAGGACGTAGTCCAGGGCTTTGGAATATGCCAGTGTGCAACACTCAGTTGGAGAGAACTCCTTGCACTGGAAGATCAACAAGTTTCAGGTAGACCAAAGAACCTCCTTCACTGAGTTGATGATCCTCCAGCAACAGCTGATGTTTGTCTCAGAGTGCATCTCTGGGAACAGCCCATAGAGCACAGAGACCTGAGTCATAGAGCTGCTCAGGATGAACCTCGACTAGAACCACCTCATCTCTCTCCAGACCTTCTTTGCACAGGCAAAGTCCTCCACTGTTCCTCAGTTGTCCCACCATAAAGTTTTTGCTCCCAGTTTATCTTAGCTAACATCTTTCTCATCCCTTTGTAGTCTCCTTTGTTTAAGCAGAAGACACTGGTATTGGATTTTACCTTCTCACACTCCATCTGTATTTTAGCTTTCCTGAGGGGCTCAGCAAAGGGTTCTATGCAGTCCATGAACAGGACAGGCGAGAGAGGGCAGTCCTACCTGACTCCAGATTTAATTTGAAAGCTTTCTGATTCTCATCCTTTGGTTGAAACTGTGCTAATTATGTTTGTGCAGGGCAGATGGATTCACTTGCGGATTCTGTCCCCAAACCTCCTTTTGGAGAGCACATCCATCTTATAGGTGTGCAATATTCTGTCAAAAGCCTTCTCCTGGTTCAGGCTGATGAGGGATGTTTGCACACCTCTGTCCAGCACATATTGTATCCTTGAATAGTGTAAGGCTACATGTTAAAATGGGGATAAAGATTGCTTTCACTAACGTGCATAGTGTTAAATCCACTACATGATGTTTTGCCAGGTGGATTACCTTTCCAAGGTTAAAGCAATCTGCTGTTCTGTTGTGCTGGAGTATGAGACATTGCATCTCAGCTCCTACAGGCAGTGGTCGCATTGGGACCATTAATCTGTCAGGAGGAAATGACTTGCATTCCGCCGGCCTAGGTATTCTGCTATTGAGGGGGTCAGCTTCATCATCTGCAAAGTTAAGGAGGTGGTGGGCAGTTGCCCCCTCATTACTGACACACAAGAATCCTCCACTCCAGTTAATTAACATATATGCCCGGCTCAAAACAGTGAGCAGCTGGACGGCCTTTAGCAACTTCCAATGTTGCTGGCCATTTCCAGGCTGCTCATTCACTGCAACATTGATGCAGCTGGATGATCCAGCAGCGCTGGCAGCAGACCAGATGCCTCATCCAGACTACAGATGGACACAGCAAAAGATGCCAAATTACAAAAGACCTTCAGCAACTCTACAGATGGTGTGCAGCACAGATATAAATGGTCATGATAAAAGCAAGGTACGCTGGATGCTGGAATCTGAAACAAAAACAGAAAACACTAGAAAATCTCAGCAGGTCTGACATCATCTGTGGGGAGAGAATAGAACTAAAGGACAGTTTGTCATTTCACTTTAAAATGTTTAAGCTATTGAACAGTGCGCAAACTGCACATTCATCCTCATCTATCAAAAGTATGGGTGAATTATCTGATAACTTAGACTTGCTGATTTCTGGAGAAACCACATTGCCTAGAATCTAGATGACCCTGTGCAATCTCTACTCACAGTCCCCGATCAATGGGGTTGGGGGTGGGGGGCAGTGGCGGACTGGCCAGTGTCTTTGGGGCCAATGTAAAGACTGCTAGCCTTGAATTCAGAAAACACTGTTGAACATTGAAGCGAATAGGAGGGTGAGAGGTGGCAGTCATGCCAAAGATCTCCTGTGTTTACTTACCCTAACTTTTTTGTGAGTTGGCGAGCAAGCTGTCATTAGGGGAGCAGGGGTGACTCGATGCCCAGGTCAGGGCTGAGGAGGCCTGGGAAGGCCATAGCCAGGCAGCCAGCATTGAAGTAAGGTTGACAAGTTGAGGTGCGAGGCACCTCCAGGGCCAGGCAAACTTGTGAAAAAAGCCACAAGAGTGATAAGTCAACTAGCTGGTTGGGATTCAGGGTAATGTCCAGTTTGGAGGAGGTCAAGAAAAGCCTGTTCCTTCAGAAAATTCACATTCTTTAGAATCAAGAAACATTAATGTCTTCATTAATAGTGGCATCCTTAGAGAGCATTCTGTCAAAATATGAGAATTTTTCTACAACCTTGAGACTGTTGCTGTTAATGATTATATCTGGTCCTTCACTGTGTGTACCTGATGCAGATTGAAACATAGGGGGTGATTTTCCCACCATGCTGCATTAATTTTCTAGTGCAGCATGGTGGGAAGGTCTCACGTCCAGGCATGCGTGTGATTCACGCGTGCATTCCTGCTGCATGCACTCATCTACCAGCGCCAGATTTCTGGCGCCATCGGATCGATGTTGGAAACCGGTGTGAACATCAGATAAGTAATTATGTGATTAGCAGGCCAAGGACTGAATTCTCTGGGCCCGCTAGCCTCTCCCACCCCACCAGAGTATTTCAGTCCAGCGGGGTTGACAGAAAGTCTTCACTTTAGGGGAACTGTTGGAACGACCCTGCTGGAGTGAAAGGGGGGGCAGTTGGGACCCCCAGGGGTTAGGTGTCTGGGGTGCTGATGCCCCCTTGGCTTGTGCCCTCAGCCTGTGCCCCTAGCACTACGCAAGTGGCAAAATGCCAGTGCCCAGGGAGGCAACTTGGCACTGCCAATTTGTCATGAGGCAATCAATTGGGACAGAGGGGTCCACTGCCATTCTGCATGGGGATCGATGGGGAGGGGAATCTCCAACGTGGCATTCCCAGGTATCTGCTGCATTAGTCCTTCTATATGGTAGTGATCGTGGATCTGAAAGGTGCCGCCTAATGAATCTTGGCGAATTCCTGCAGAGTATCATGTAGATTGTAGCTGCCACTGTCAATGGTGGAGGGATGTTTGTGGAAGGGGTAACCATCATGCAGGCTGCTTTGCCCTTGATGGTGTCAAGCTTTTTGAGTGCTGTTGGACCTGCACTCACCCAGGCAAGTGAAGAATATTCCATTACACTTCTGACTTGTGCCTTGTAGATGGTGGAACGGCTGTGTGGAGTCAGGAAGTGAATTACTCATTGCAGATTTCCTAACCTTTGTTCTGTTCTGGTAGCCACAGTATTTATATGGCTAGTCCAATTCAGTTACTGATCAATAGTAACCCTCAGGAATGGTAGTGGGAGATTTAGCAATGGTAATGCCATTGAATGTCAGGGGGCATTGGTTGGATCCTCGCTTTTTGGAGATGGTCATTGCCTGGGACTTCATAGAATCCTATACTGCAGTAGGAGGCCATTCAGCCCATCGAGTCTGCAGTGACCACAGTTCCACCCAGGCTCTACCTCCATAACCCCATGCATTTACCCTAACTAATCTCCACAACACTGAGGGGAAATTTAGCATGGCCAATCTGCTTAACCCACACATCTTTGGACTGTGGGAGGAAACCAGAGCACCCGAAGAAAATCCATGCAGACACAGGGAGAATGTGCAAACTCCACACAGACAGTTACCCAAGCTGGAAATTGAACCTGGGTCCCTGGTGCTGTGAGGCAGCAGTGCTAACCACTGTGCCACCATACTGCCTTTGTGTGATGTGAATATTGCTTGCCACTTGTCAGCTCAAGCCTTGATATTGTCCATGTTTTGCTGCATTGGACATGACCTGCTTCAGTGTCTAAGGAGTTGCGAATGGTGCTGAACATTGTGCAGTCATCTGCAAACATCTTCACTTCTGACCTTATGATGGTAGAAGGTCATAGATAAAGCAACTGAAGATGGGGCTGGGACTCTACACTAGGAACCTCCTGCAGTGATGTCTTGGACCTCCAATCACCAGAACCATCTTCTTTGTGTCAGGTAAGACACCAAGCAGTGAAGGGTTTTCCTCTGATCCCCATTGACTCCAGTTTTGCTAAGGGTCCTTGATGCCATACTTGCTCAAATGCTGCTTTGATGTCAAGGTCTGTCAGCCCTTTTTTCATGTTTGAACCAAGACTGTAATGAGGTCAGGAGGTGAGTGAGCCTGGCAGAACTGAAAGTGGTTGTCCATGAGCAGGTTTTTGCTGCAAAAGTGCTGCTTAATTGTTGTGTTGATGACTCCTTCCATCATTTTGCTGACATTCGAGGGTAGACTGATGGGGCGATAATTGGCTTTTCATGCATACAGGATATACCTGGGCAATTTTCCCATTGCTGGGTAGTTGCCTGTGGAATTCCTGGAATAGCCAGTGCATTCCTGGAATAGTTTGGCTAGGGGCACAGCAAGTTCTGGATCACAAGTCTTCAAGACTATTGCTGAATGTTGTCAGAACTCATAGCCTTTGCAATATCCAGTGCCATCAGCAGTTTCTTGATATCTTCTGAGTTAGAGGTAGAAATGTGACGGATTATGTTCTGTTCCTGAGGATATTCTGGATTCCTCCCACAGTCCAACATGTACAGGTTAGGTGAATTGGTCATACTAAATTGCTCCTTAGTGTCTCAAGGTGTATAGTTTAGGTGGATTAACAAGTTAAATATGTGGGGTTAGGGCCTGGGTGGGATGCTTTGTCAGAGAGTCAGTGCTGACTCAATGGGCTGTATGGCGTCTTATGCACTGTGGGGATTCTATGTTTCTATAAGAGGGGGTATAGCAGCTGCAGGTGAGTAGAAGGTAAGTGATTGGTGGGAACTAAGAGAGATAGCAGCAAAGATGTGCAGGTCACAAGTCAAAGGAAGTATTAATGGCAGGACAAGATGCTAGTGGTTGAATAAAGGTAAGATATTAGAATGCTTTAATGGGAAAATAATTTCAATGCTCAGTGAATGTAAAATTAAAGAACAGGTGCCAAATGGCCTTTTCAGGGGGAGGTTGGGTCTTTTTGCATTGGGATAAAAAATGTTTTGGATATAAATTCTTTTTTAAAAAATGGCAGGATGGAGGAGAAAAGTCTCAGTCTAAAGTTGTTGAAGTCAGTGTTGAGTCCTGAGGGCTATAACGTATCTAATCAGAAGATATAATACTCCTCCTGCAATTTTCATTGGGCTTCACTGGAGCATTGCAGGATGTCAAGGACAGACATTGGACATTAAATCAAGATGCTGAGTTGAAATGGCAGGCGACAGGAAGGTTTGTGTAACGATTGTGGGTTGAGCTAAGATGTCCTGTTTTAGTCTCCCCAATCTAGAGGAAGCTGTATTGGGTGCGGTGCAGCGGATACAGTAGACCAAATTGAAGGAGGAGCAAATGAAATGTTGCTTCAGCATAAGGGAGTGCTTGGGGACTTACGATTAATCATTGAATCCCTACAATGCAGAAGAGATCATTCTGCCCATTGGGTTTGCACCACCTCTCTGACAGAGTATCTTACCCAGGCCTTCTCCCCCACTCCATTCCTGCAACCCCAAACATTTACTTTCCATCTGACCTACACGCCTTGGGACATTAAGGGTCAATTTAGCATAGCCAATCCACCTAACCTGCACATCTTTGGACTGTGGGAGGAAGCTGGAACACCCAAAGGAAACCCACATAAACATGGGAAGAACGTGCAAACTCCTCACAGATAGTCACCCAAGGCTGGAATTGAACCCAGGTCCCTGAGCTGTGAGATAGTAGTGTTAACTACTATGCCACCTGCTGCCTGGAGTGAGCGTGCAAAAGGGTAAAGGGGCTGGTATTGCACCTTCTGCAATTGTAAGGGAAAATGCCATGGGAAAGGATAATGAATTAGGGGTGATGTAGGAGTTGATCAGGATGTCATGGAGGGAGTGGTGACTATGAAATGTTGGCAGTGGAGGTGAGGGGAAGATGTATTTCATTGTGGCATAATGTTGGAGTTGGTAGAAGTGGTGAAGAATGATCCTTTATCTGCAGGGGTTGATGGAGTGGAAAGTGAGGACAAGAGGGACTCTATATCATGCTCTGGGTGGGAGGTGAAGGGCTACCTATGTCTGTTTGCCTCCTATTGTTGTTATGAGGTTTATGGTGCTTTTAGCTCCTGTTTTTTACCATCATTGCTTGGCACTGTTTGTTGGTTAATTTGACAAGTGTTCTGCTATATTGCATTCTGCAAAACAAGCTCTCATCTTTAAATTTAATGTTACATTTTCTTCAATTTCCCACAATGTACATGTGCATAATCAAATAAGAAAGTTAATCACCATTATCTATTGGGTGATGGAAATTATCTTAGTATCTGATTGTGATTGAAGGGAAGACTATTTTTATTGTTGAAAATGACCCCTAAATGCTCTGCCATGTAATGAGCATCTTCAAAGGAGGCAATTATCGGATTGAGATACCTGCGCCCCTAAATTATTGTTTGGAGAGCAGTTACAATTTGCCTGCTCCTAAAATGATACTTAAGTAATTAGTGACTTGTAACTTTCCATAAATGTGATCTTTGCATATATGTGGTATTAAAAATCCTGCAAACATACATCGTTTTGGATCAAATCAGTTAAAGTATTCTATGATGGTGCAATCTTATTGTATGTTAAAATATTGCACAAATAAATATATAACATCACATTCCTATAATTTATTCTTGTTCTAGTGGCAGTGAAACATTTACAGCATGTCAGTGACCAGCTTTTGTGCAAGATCATTTTAAAAGAGTGGAGTACTTTGGCAAGAGATACTAGAAGTACCCGAGAGTACTTTGAGGTAATTAATCCCTAATTATTGCATATATTTATATTATATGCAAATCTGTATCCACAATATCTACAAGTCTTAACTGATTAAAATTATTGTTTACGTTATCTAAACATGGGCATTAATTAACATAAGCAGAGCAATTTGTAAACCACACAGTGAACAACACAACCTAGAAATTTGACTGTGCAATGCTTGTTTGTCAAGTGCTAAATGGACTCCTAATGCTCCAACACAACAGGTAAGGAAATAAATGTTCATTTTGAACTTGAAGTTCCCGTTCCATCACATTATTATAGGCAAGGAAACAGATGTTGAGGGTCCAAGCCTGAGTATGTGAAAAAAGCCTTGGTCTTATTACATATGGTGTTAAGGTCCCAGATGGTGTTCTAGGCCCAAACATCTTCAGCTGCTTCATCATAAGATCAGAAATGGTGATGGTTTGATTGATGACTGATGATTGCACAATATTAATTACTGTGGGAACATGGCCCCTTTAAGTGGCAATCGTTTGCAGGCTGTATGATAGGCTGGACCCCCCCATGGAATGGAAGTACAGGAAACTAGGCCAATTGGAAGTGAGGGCATGTGTCCTAGCGATTAGGAGGAGTTCAGCTATATCCAGGGAGGAAAAGACAGCAGATCTGAGTGATGTTTCTGTCAGAGAGTGTAAATAATTATCTTTGTTTAATAAACCTGTTTTATTATTAAAGCCACATTGAGTCACCTCTTGATGGAGGACAAACTATGGCAATCATTGGGAGATCGTAGTGGGTCATTAGAAAGGGAGAAAGTGTTTGCAGAAACCAAGAAGAATAAGAGTATAAATGTCCTAACTATGCCTCTGATTGGGGAGCTAGAGCTCTTTGACCCAGAGTTAACAGCTGGGGCAATATATTGAAGGGTTAGATAGTGGCACATTGAGCAACAGTGCTAACCACAGCATCAGGGACCCGGTTTGGGTCACTGTCTGTGCAGAGCCTGCACGTTCTCCCCTTGTCTGTGTGGGTTTCCTCCCACAGACCAAAAGAGGTGCTGGTTAGGTGCATTGGTCATTAAATTCTCCCTCAGTGTACCTGAACAGGTGCCAGAATATGGCAACTAGGGGATTTTCACAGTAATTTTATTGCAGTGATAATGTAAGCTGACTTATAACACTAGTAAATAAACTTAAAAGCTTATTTCTTCATGGTACCAAATCATTATGGCACAAAAGCAAAAGGTGATACTGAAATAACCCCTCAGAGGCCAATGTCTCTTGATGAGATTCCCTTTACTTACAAATTTATTTCCATTCCTATGAGTGTTTCAGGATCCAAAGTGCCAGCACACCTGACACTCTTCATTATATACAAAGGTGAGAATCCCTGATTGGACAAGCAATCATTACCTCAATCGGGGACATTTTTTTTGTGTCCAACCAGATAAACAAAATCAACTTAACTTAGGGACAACTCAAAAGGGACAGCTCCCTAAAGGGAGGCGAACCGCCTGAAACCAAAGACAAAGCGGAAAAGAAACTTAAAACATTAAATTAAAATGTGATTAAAGGGCTCAGTAATACACCCCAGTCCCTGTGGTGCCCAGCGGGCACAGAAGTCATCAACTGTGCCCTCAGACACTGCGTGCTCCCTCTCCAGGGACACCCAGCTGCCAATATAGATGAGGTAGAGGGTCGGACAGTCAGGTTGAAAGACCCCCTCAATCGCCTGCTGCCTGGCCCTGTAGATGATACACCTTGCCAGGCCCAGGAGCACGTTCATGAGGTCCTCTTCTTCCTTCTCTGCCCCCTCTACATCAGGTGTCCATAGATCAGGAGCTTAGGACTGATTGCATCATTTCCCCCATCAGGGAGCACATACTCCAAGAGGCCATCTCATGGGCCTCAATGAGGTCATTACCCATTAAATGCAAGGAAACCCGATGTTTCCTGCCCCTCATGGGTTTCAGTGCCGGATTCAGTTCCTCCAACTAGCACAGGCCTTAAGTACAACTAGTTAGATTTGAGTTAGGCATATTAACAGCTTGAGCTGGATGAAGACTGGTCATCATTAATACCCACAAAAGGTTATGTTAGTACACTCGATTATCATTTGGTGCCTCATCAGCCTGTACAATCTTTAAATGCATCATGAAAAGCCTATTACAAGGAATCCTCAAAGTGGTGGTATGCTTGGATGAATCCTAATCACAAGTGTATCCCTCAAGAAGAACGTGGCAAACCTAGAAAAGGTCCTAAAAAGGTTTAAAGAAGTGGACGTCTGCTTAAAACATGTGAAATGCACTTTCAAGCGGATGAGGTTACATACCTGAGTTTCAAGGTAGATGCCAAGGGGTTGCATCCCCTCGAGGACAAGATGAAAGAAGTACTACGGCCTAGGAAAGTGAAAGAGTTGAGGTCTTTCTTAGAGATAGTAATTATTGAGTGATTCCTGCAAAAATGTGTCCATGACTCTGGCCCCATTACACCAGTTTCTGAAGAGGCGTCAGTGATGGAAATGGGGACACGCTCAAAATGAGGCATTTGCTAAAGTAAAGCAAGACATACTTTAATTAACACTACGCATACATTTTGATCCAACCAAATTATTGGTAGTTAACTCTGACACATCGCCACATTGAGTGGGAGCAGTCCTTTCCCACTAGATGTCAGATGGAATAGAAAGGCCTCTGTGTTTGAATCAAGAACCTTATCCAATGCTGAACAGAAATATTTTCAAATTGCTAGAGAGCCATGCAGTTATCTATGCTGTGAAGAAGCTTCACCAATATATATATGGTAGACCCTTCTACTAGACCATTGTACTAGATCACAAGCTACTGTTGGGGTTATTCCGAGCAGGTAAGCCAGTGCTGCTGCAGATTGCTGTTTGTGTTATAGTGCCACCCCAGGGGTAACAACAGCCTTTACTACAGGAGCTGCATGAAGTATACCTTGGACAGAGCAGGATGAAGGAACTGGCCCAAAACAATGCCTGATTGCCTGATGTAGGCAAGGAGATTTTAAAAATGATCAGCCAGTGCAAGAATTATCAGACTCAGCAATCATTACTGCCATCAGCAAATATGCATCTGTGGGAGTGGCCAGGCGGCCATGATTGCATTAGCACATAGATTTTACTGGACTCTTCATGGAGCATGTGTGGTTGATGGAAATTCAAAATGGCTAGATTTCTGGATAATTGAGTCTATCAAGCCACCATCGACAGGTTGCAGCAGATCTTTTCTGTCCATGGCATCCCTGAGGTTCAACTCCTGTCTATGCCTCCCACCATAAGTCCCATTGACATCACTACAGGGCATCGGTTGGCCTTGTTATTGAATTACTGGTCCAGGCAAGAGGGTGATGATGACTCAGTATGCGACTGTGATGCAGCCACACAAGTCTCACTCCTACCTGTTCTATGACCGCACACTGGCGCCTGAATGAGGGTTGAGGATTCAATGCCCTGGGTGTGTGGGGATGGTGCCCAGTTTGGAGGGAGTAGGGGGCATTCCCAGGTCTGGTGGGTGCTGGGGTGCCACACTGGGCCTATAGGACATCCACTGCTGGGACAGCTTGGAATGAGCACTTGGAGTTCCACACCAGTCAGGGCTCTGGCACAGGGATTGGGAAATGGGGATCACATACGCGATGGGCCGAAGGGCCTCTCCCTTGCAGAACAACACTCTGAGCCTCTTTGGGTATGGTAGGGGCATGGTCACCCTTGTGGGAGGCGAATCACAAACAGATTAGTCAGAGCTGTGGGATGCAATGGCATTTATTGGTGAAACTAACAGAACAAAAGCATTAGGTGGTGATATTTAACAGCGCAATAAAGCAGATGTGCTTAATTCTAAACAGTGCTACTTCCCTAACCCTAACTAGTGCAATCCTTCAACTGTGCCTTTTTGGTGATCCTACAGCTTCTTAATCATATGTGAACTACTGTTACGTCAAGATGTTCCCCAGGATGTACATCAGAGGTCAGCAGTGTACAGCGTTCCATTGTGATGTTCTTGGCGGGTAATTTTTTGGAGGGTCAGGACCTGCAGGGCCCCTTCCGACTTATTGATGTCACTGACGTGTCCATGCCACCCTGTTCATCCTGCTGCTCATGAGAGGCACAGTTGTCAGGAAGGTCAGATTTGGAAGGCCTAGTGTTGGCCAGAGTCAACTGGGTGGAAGGCCCCAGCATGGGCTCCAGTGCTCCCTCCTTTGGCGTGCCAGTGTTCCTCTGGGTCATTCCATGGGATGGCAGAGCAATTGGACTTAGCTCCAGAAGTCCGAGCACCCCCTGGCCCTGCCAATCCTGGAGGCCCAAATGTGTTCGCCCATAGTTGTAAGCCCTTGATGATGGTCCTCTGAGTCTGGGCCAAGCTATCCATGCCTGCAGCAAGTGCACACCCTGAAACTGGGCATGCCCTTAAAGACCACAGCCATGACCCACTAGATCTGAAGCGTGCTTCTGAGGCCCTAAGCTATACCCACTGTGATTTGGGAATGGCCCTCTGTGACTCAGAAATTCGTTGGACTTTGCAACCCATGGTGACCATTTCCTGACCCAGGCACTTCAATGTCACCCTTGCAGTATTGGCCTGGCTACCATGCATTGCCAGCAATATTTCCTGCACCTGTGGTCTGTGGTATTGCTCCCACCCTTGCAGCTTCTGCAGTGTTGCTGACAGCTCCTCCTGCGCTCCCCAGCTCTGCTGCTGCATCTCCAGCAGCTTAGGGAGAGCTAATTGCTGTGGCCCGGCGCCTGACTTGAAGGCAACTGATTCCTTGCCTCCAGCAGGCCTCTGTGCACCCGAGGCCTTAAACATTTCTGCCTCCACCCAATGTACATCAACGACCATGCGCACCAGAGAATGATCCAGAAGCCTCACCACTAACTTGTCCCACTGTAGTGATAGTGTCTGCACTGGTGGATTGCATGGTGGAAACCTGTGTTGATTGACTGGTGCTGGCCTCGGAGGTTTCCCTTGAGTTACCGTGGGATGTCTCAATGGGAGCAGCAGAGGGGTGGAATGCTGTTTGTCTAGGTGCCATCTTACTGTTATGACAGCTTGTGTGCCTATCAGTAGTGCTTATATTCAGTCCTCTGTTGTTAACTGAGTACAAATGCAGCCACTTTGGGTAAGTTATGTGCCCAGAGGGTTAATGGTGGTGAGAATTGCATTGAGGCCCTTTTATTGCACTAAGTGCCATAAGATTGTGGCTTATAGCTTGCTGAAAAACCAACGCTATTCACTTTCATTTTTTTGGTCATTAAGCACTTTGAATTTTTTTTGTAAGGTCACATCCAGAGTGTTTGAGGTCGACAGTTAAGTCATGGCTGGAAACTTTGACAGTGGATCAGCCTGGGTATGAGGAAAGATTGTAGGAAGAGGAGAACTAATTTTGTATGTGTAACTGTCAAGATACATCTTGAACGTTGCTGATGTGCTTGCTTCCACCATCTCCACTGGCAGTGAATTCCAAGCACCCACCACCCTCTGTGTGAAAAGCTTTCCCTGCATGTCTTCCCTAAACTTATCAGCTCTCACCTTAAACCTGTGCCCTCTTGTAATAGATTCTTCCACCCTGGGAAAAAGCTTCTGACTATCCACCCTATCTATGCCTCTCATAATTTTGTAGACTTCTATCAGGTCGCCCCTCAGCCTCCGTTTTTCCAGTGAAAACAATCCAAGTTTATCCAACCTCTCCTCATACCTAAAACCCCTCCGACTGGGCAACATCCTGGTAAACCTCTCTGCACCCACTCCAAAGCATCCATGTCCGTCTGGAGGTATGGAAACCAGAACTGCGCGCAAAATTCCAATTGTGGTGTAACTAAAGTTTTATACAGCTGTAACATAACTTGCCAACTTTTATACTCGATGCCCCTGTATGCCTTCTTGACAATTTTATCCACCTATGTTGCCACTTGCAAGGATCTGTGAACCTGTATTCCCAGATCCCTCTACAGAGTAACTCAACTCCTGACTCCCCAAGCCTGTCCACTATCTCCACTATCGCCTGGATGAGTGCAGTGCCGAGAATACTCTATAGGTCATTCATCCAGATCAAAACAGCCCACTTGATTGGCACCCCATTCACCACCATTCATTGAGGATGACTTGCTAATTCAGAGTATGTATTTAAGTATTTACATGCTGATTGCAAAGAACTCAGATGGGCTTTCTGGAGTTTTAACAAGTAAGGAGATGTTTTTAATTATGCCAAAAGCTACCACAAATCAGGTGTTAAAATATCTTTAGAACGCATGTTCCAATTCTATTTGCCTTTTCTTGTTGAATCTTAACTTACCTAAAAACATGTGCATGTGTGTTTTGGGAAGAAAAGGGAACCGAATCAAATAAGTGGAAATGTATCCTCCCATGTGTCCACATAAAAACCTGCACCTTTACAAGTAGGCTTCAGGTGAGAAAACTAACTTATCATTTTCCTTCTCATTCAGTCAAACGTTTATCCTTGTTTTTGCCTGTTATAAGAAGCCAGTGCCTGCCTGTGTACTTGATATAGCGCCATGGCATATTGCAGATCTGATGCCCATCTGTCAGTAATGATCTTGATGGTATTTTTTATTTGAGGGATCACATTTCCATTCTTTTTTTGCCCACTGTGTCTCCCCATGTTGAAGTTCTGGGAGAAAAGTGAAACAATCAGATTAGAAATTTATCTCAAGCAACAGAAATTTGCATCTTTATGAGAGAGGTCTACATGAGCTCACCTTCTCCACAGCACAGTGAACATGGGGTCAGTGAAACATCATGCATTGCTTTTATTTGCACAAGGAGTCAATGTCTGCCTGCACATTTGAGGTGCTAATATGGAGTATTTCAGATAAATGCTTGCCTGTCAACAGTGATCTTGATTTTGACTTAATGCTTTCATTTGTGAAAAAAGCTGCCTGCAGCAAGATGTGCTGCCAAACAGTGCAGTGAAACAATGGGCATGTCTTAACAGGCTTGGTTATGAATCTGAGGGAACATAATGTCTGTAAAATGCCAGAGGGTTATTTTTGCAAAAGCTCTCTTCAGGACACTATCATTCTGCATCTTAATTAGCTCCATCTGGAAAACTTAAGGAGCATCAGTTCCAAATGAGTTTCATCTCATCACAGAACTCTCTGAAATATACAAAGATGTGCATGAATTCATCTCTCAAGCCAACAATCAGTGCAGCATATTTTTCATGGCCCACTGCCTCAGCAAGCCTTGATGAAGACAACTTTCTTCAAGGCCAATTGTTTCTGAAGCAATTCTAACTTCTGAATGAGCACATGGACATGCTCATACAGTCTGTTGGCAAGCTAATTCTTTCCTTTCAGTTTCTCATTCAAGTTTGCAAAAAGCTTAGTGATGCCAGCTAATGAATGTTAAATCATTATGCTATTCATAATCACTCATGAAACTCGTGCATTTTCCTTTGTCAGATATAAAGTTTTTAATCTCTTCATTTACTGTCATGAATCTGGCTGGCATGGCTTCCTTGCTGAACCATCTGGCTGAAATAAATACTGTGAGCCAACCTTTGCAAAAAAGGCTGAGAATTGCTTTAACCACCGAGTAGTAACTGTAAAAGCAACCACTTGCTAGAATTCCTATGTGGCTTATAGTCAGTCCCAAGAGAAATGACAAAATGTTGCACCCTTTTTCAGATAGGCATTTCAAAGGAAAAGTTCAATGCAAACTAAACTGTGCAGATAATGGAAGCTGATTACCATCTCAGCAGGAACAATCTCCTGTGGGTTATATCCCACACATTTGTGTTTTTCCTTTTCTAGGAATGCACAAGAAAAAACAACTGCAACTCTATTTTCTGCCTGCTGTATGGTGTTCCAGTTCCACTGTGCTAGTGTGTGCTGTGAGGGTCACAGCTAGAGAACACCTAAACACCCCTACTCTTGCAGGTGAGAAGTCTTGCTAACTCTCTCTGTCTCTGATTGCTGGAAGCAAATTAGCAAAGCCACAGTCAAAAAGGAAACAGGACATATCTTGCAGCTAAAAAACAAAATCAGAAATATCCTAATTAACGTTCAACTGCCAAAGTCAATGCTACTGGAATCATTCAATTTAATGGCTGTAGTGTTGCTCACCGACAAGTCAAAGACAGATTTGTTAATTTTTTAAATTTGTACCTTTGGATTCATTTCTAACCTCTGTGTATGTATGTTATGTTTGTTTTTTCCTCTCATTTTAGTAACAAATAACCCATTCTTTCTTCAACTCAAGAAAGCCTGGTTAAATTGACTGGTTTTTAAACATAAATACATTCCAACTTGAAAAATATATCTTCAAGAGAAGGCAGGACAGTGGTTAGCACAGCTGCCTCACAACTGCAGGGACACGAGTTCAATTCTGGCCCTCGGTGACTGTGGAGTTTGCACATTCTCTCCGTATCTGTGTGGGTTTCCTCTGGCTGCTTTAGTTTCCTCCCACAACCAAAAGTGTGTGGGTTAGGTTGATTGACCATGCTAAATTGCTCCTTAGTGTCAGGATAAACATGTGGGATATGGGGATAGGGCCTGAATGGGATTGTTGTCAGTGCAGACTCATTTGGGTTGAATAGCCTCCTTCTGCATTGTAGGGGTTCTATGATTCTAAATCTTTTCTTAAAAACTAACCTTGTTGTTACCAACCGAAGAGTTTGAATAAAGGCAGGGAGACAGTTTATTCTTTCTTGTCCAGGAGCATAACAATTTGGGGGTACCCCAGCTGGAGTCATAACACTGAGGACCTCGTCCAGGGATGCGTTAAAATAACTACAACACCTAATTCCTTAGAGTTTGTCAATTTCATGTCAGTGATTTTTAGACTTGAAATCTTGCATGTTGCTAAAATTGGGACGATTTAATCATTTGCCTCTTCCATTTCAAAAGAACATAAGAACTAGGTGTAGGAGTAGGTCATCAGGCCCCTTGAGTCTGCTTTGCCTTCAGTAAGATCATGGCTGACCTGCCAGCAAGCTCACCAACCCTGCATGGGAAGCAGTGGCAGCGCTAGTGAGATCAATGGAATAACCCTCGCAAATGTGGAATATTCCCATCTTGGGAGCCACCTCTCATCTGAGGCTGACATCGATGGGGAGATCCAGCATTGTATCCAATCCATGAGCGCCTTCTTTGGACACCTTAGGACAAGAGTCTTTGACAACCAGGACATTCACGCTGACACCAAGATCCTCGTATACAAAGCAATCATCTACCCAAATCTTCTATACAGCTCAGAAATTTGATCCACATATAGGTGCCATCTCAAGGCCCTGGAAAGATACCATCAACACTCTCTGAATTAGATTATTTGCTTCAGCTGGGAGGCCAGGGGAACCAACACCAGCATCCTTGAAGGAGATAAGAATACCAGCATTGAGTCCATGATCATCCGAAACCAATGCTATTGGGCTGGTCATGTTAGGATGTTTGACTGCTAAAGCAAATCTTCTCTCTGCTCACAGAAGGTACCTGGACAAGAGGAGGACAAAGGAAGTCCTTCAAAGATACCGTGAAGACGTACCTCAAGAAATCTAACACAGACATCAATACGTGGGAGAGCCTTGCTCAGCAGAGACCTACTTGGAGGAACCTCTTGATTGAAGGGACACAGTTCTTCGAGGATACGCAATGGCAATAGGAGGCCCAGGAAAGCAGCCTGAAAAAGGATTACCAGTGACACAGAGTCCAAGGACCAAACCCACCTTCTGGAAACATCTGCCAAATGTGCGGTCAAAGATGTTTCTCTAGGATTAGGCTCATCAGCCAAGCAAGGACCAACATAACCCATGACCAGTAATGCAGAGTTTCTCAAGTGAACAATCATACACATTAGCAGGTGATTGATGAAGAAGAAGAATGGTATAGGCTTCTGAACTGGTAATCTACAAACCTAGGATAATGCTCTGGGGTTCCAGGCTTGAACCCCACCGTAGTGGATGGTAAATCCTTCTGTGCCAGGCATGGGAAAAAATTTGGCTTCCTCCTGTGGCCTAGAGATATAGATCACTGAATTGGTAAACCACAGACCTATACTTCCTTGCCCTCACCCATTGTCTGGACACACCTTAGCATGCCTTGTTGACATCTAGTGACGGAGGTATCTCAGTAAACAAGTCCTTCTTAATATCAGGGACCTGGGTATTGCATGCACAACCGTAGATTGCAGTAATTACCAGACTTCCAAGAAGCATGCCTTTTTGCAGTCTTGTGGAGTCCATGAACTTTGCCTGAATAGGTTGTGTTAGACTGCTTCCCCTTTACAGTTTATTAAAATACCTTTCATTACAGTTTTGTTTGCACTTCAGCCCCACGCTTCTGAGTTACAGGCACCTGGGCGGGCAAGGAGGTGGACCTTCTCATGAACCTGATCCTGGGCCTGACTAAGTTTGTAATCAATAGGTCCAGGCAGCTGGCAACCAAGGTGGTCTTCCACTACTGTCTGTCCCTCTACCATGGCGACATTCATGGATGGGTGTCCAAAGAGAGGGAACACATGGTGTCCACTGGCAACTTTGAGGCCTTCCGTTCCCAGTGGGCACTGCGGATCTAAAGTGCATTATTGATCCTCTTAATAATGTTTTAGTTTGATGTTTGAATTTCATTTGTTTTTGTTTAAGGCAGCATTTCAAATAGTTCTTGCATTCATAGTTTCATCCTTTTATTCTTTTCATAATGTCCATCTCATCTGTTGCTGTACTGTTATATTTGTATGCCCTATTCCTCACTGTCATGGTCTGATTTTCATTTCCCATAAGAAGTCCAAAGGTGTGTAGGTTAAGTGGATTATCTATGGTAAATTCATTGGGTTATGGGGATAGGATGGAGGGGAAGGACTGGGTACAGTGCTCTTTTGAAGAGTCAGTGCAGACTCGATAGGCCAAATGGCTTCTTTCTGCACTGTGGGGATTCTATGGTTCTTTGGTTCCAAGAATATAGTTTTCTTTTGCCTTACTTTTTGATTTACCACATATTTCCAAATTTGATCCCTAGTCCCATTGCTGTCTGTTTATGAGTTCTTTGCTGGTATCTGTGGCTGCAGCAGAAATTTTTGCAGGTTTACATTTAGATTCCACGTGTTGAATTGAGGCCTATGTAAAACTGCAAATGTCAGAGACAATTTCTTTTTAAAAACATAATCTATCCTTTCCAGAAATTGATGATTTTTGCACTGAGGTTCCTTTCAATGGAAATTACTGTCTATTGGATTTTTAAACTGTAGCGAGCTGGAATATTAACTCAGGAGAAGCGAAAAGGGAGATCCTTACTGATTCATTGACAAAGTTATTATCCAATTTGATGAGATAGGGAAACATCATTCATATACTATTATTCTAACTGACTTTTTACCTCTGCTGGAGATATTGTCTTATAAAAATGTAAATGTTAAGTTGATTTGCTTCCGTTTCCCTCAAGACTCCAAACAAGACCATTGCCTTGGCATCATAAAAAGACTTAACCACATAAGTCCTTGTCAGGTATGTCCATTCAGCTGGCAGGAATGAGGTTTGGACTCATGAGTTGGCTACCCACCACCAGCCAGATTCTTAGAGGGATCTACTTCACTTCTTCCCTTCATTCCTGCTTCTGAGTGTAGCATATGGCACATTGGCACAGCATGAACAACTGCTCAAAACCTTGCTGGGATGTCGATATTATGATACCCATGCGTTGGCAACAAACCAGCTGCTGTGTGGACTTCATCATTGAGACAACACAATTAGGCATGGTTGACATCCAGTTGTCTCATGATTATTAGTGTTTCTTTTCAGTTGGACACTTGTGCTGACCTTGAACTCCACCTGCCTGAAAAGACCCTCTTCCCTTTTCAAGGGATCTCACTTGCTGACCAACAGCGTAGTCAGGGTCAGATTTTCACCAAAGATCTTTAGACAGCACCTTCCAAACCCACAATCATTTCCATCTCGAAGGACAAGGGCAACAGATATATGGGAACATCACTATCTGCAAGTTCCCTTCCAAGCCACTTACCACCCTGACTTGGAAATATATTGCCATTCCTTTGCAGTCGCTGGATCAAAATCCTGGAATTTCCTCCCTAATGACATTGTGGGTCAATCCACAGCATGTGGACTGCAGCGTTTCAAGAAGGCAGCTCATCACCACCTTCTCAAGGATAACTGGGGATGGCCAGTAAATGCTGGCCAGGCAATGATGCCCATGTACCATGAATAAATATAAAAATTTGAAAATTAGACCATCTCACCATATAAACTTGGTCCACCGTTTTCCAACTTTGCCCTGTCACCATTCCTTTCCTCTCCCTCACTGTGGATCCTCCCTGTTATCCTCGATCCATCCAGCTCCATATTTGTTGCCTCCCTTTACAGCCAACAACTGTTATCATCTCTGCCCACCCTGATCTCTCCCATTATCCAAGCCATCTGTCTAATCTGCCTTTGTGACCTCTCCTCTAAAATGAAACCTTCACCTACCAGACTATCAAAAAGGACCTGCCAAACTGACATTGTTACCTCACCTGATCAGTATGCTAAGTTCAAAACTCAGGATCCCACCGTCGCAGCACAGACAACTTCTAAATCATTCTCTTTCTCTCCACCTTCCCTGAAACTCTCTCCCCACTTCCTTTTCCATGGACAGTCCCTCCTCCTCCCTTCCGCCAGAAACTCTTTCTCAAGTGCCCCTGAACATCTCTTCCCCCACTTCCTTGAACTCTTCCCCCCCCCCCCCCATCTCCAGACACCCCCATAGAATCCCTACAATGCAGAAGGAGGCCATTTGACCATCAAGTTTGCACCAACCCGCCGAAATATCATCTACTCAAGCAGTACAGCGTGCCGGGAGAATCCTGGCCTTAATTTGGTGGGGGAACTTAAAATTCCAGTAAGATAGCCTTTAAATGGACGTGCATGACATGCTAATGCATTTAGACACTGTCCTTCGGGAATCTCCCACCATCTTTAAAGCCCAAAGAACAAAATTCCAACATTTCATACTGATATCAGTGAACTGACTTTTAGCCTCACACTGGTCAAGAAGATTCTGCCATTTGTTGCATTCAACTGAGAGGTGAGGAGAAAGGATTTTTTTTACCTCTCTCTATTCATAACACTTTAGCAAAGAGTTGACATGGACCTCTTTCGGTGTTCTGCATGTGTCAAATGGAGTTCTAGATACTTGAGAATGAAACAAAGTTTCCAGGAAGACTGAAGTAAAAAGGAACATTGGATCAGGGTACTGTTTGTTGAAATTAAAATCAGAACTGAAAGATGCAGACCTGGTGGAGTTAGCTAGTGAAAGGCCAGTAATATCTGAAGCCTCGGAAAGTTGGTAATATCTTACTACAGCCTGTGAAGTAAAAGGTTTAAGTAATTATGAATCAATTGTTGGCTGAATCCCTGAGAGTTGGTGTGAAAGTTTGAAAGCACCTGGCTGTGAAAAAGGAGTACTGAAAGGGGAGTTGTAAAACCTGGAGGTGGATTCTGAAAACAGCTGAAAGAAAGCGCTGTTTGAATGGAGATTCTAATGTGTGTCTTTTCGAGAATGGAGTTTAGAAACACTCCTGCTGAAGCTGGAGTCCAATGAAGCCAGTTGTCTCGCAAGATAACAATCTACTGGGTGGCTTTGTTGAGATAGCCACAGAAGTTCAATTGGATTACATCTAACTACCACTTGGGGGGCAATTTTGTGCCCATGTTCATAAAGAGCGGGAAATGAAATTCTCGCTGGCGAGAACCTTGTTACAGACAATGTAATGAACTTGCTATTAGTGAGGGGCCTTCCTGCCATGTGATTCTCCCCTCTTGGAATTTCAAGACTATAGATTTGGTAAGGTTCACAATAGCTCCATGAAAATATCTTTGCAGTGTTGTGGGGGGTGGTGGGGGTGTGTGTAGTTTGGCCGGGGTGGCCTTTAAAGATGGTGCCCCGATCTCTGCAGTCAGCCTTGCCGAATCTATCAGGCCCAATTCTGCCAGATTGCCAGCGTTTACCATTCCCCCATGATTTTTCTTTGTCAAGATCTTGTCTGAAAACTCAGCAATGCATCTGGAGAGGTACATGCTGGTTTCTCAGGCAGAGCCTGACACTGACAAACTATGGGAAAATTCAACCCTTGGCTTCAGAGTGGATTGTTGTCTGACCACAGTTAGCCTATTTTTTTCAGTTTATTTATTAGTGTCACTAGTAACTTACATTAACACTGCAATGAAGTTACTGTGGAAACCCCCTACTTGCCATACTCCCGTGCTGTGTTGTTCTGTGTTCTTTGTTCCAGCGCCTGATTGAGTACACTGAGGGAGAATTTAACATGGCCAATGCACCCAAACAGCACTTCTTTCAGACTGTGAGAGGAAACAGGAGCACCCAGAGGAAACCCATGCAGACATGGGGAGAACATGCAAAATCTGCATAGACAGTGACCCAAGTCAGGAATCGAACTGAGTTCCCTGGCACTGTGAGGCAGCAGTGCTAACCACTGTGCCACCATGCCGTCTTTGGGTAATAGGGACTTTGTATTTACCGAGAACATTATTGTATAAGATATATCAGTGGTTCCCATCTTTTTTACGTTATGACACACCTTTATACTATAGAAAATTTTGAGGCACACCTTCTATTTTCATCAACTGAACTGCCTTTTCAATGTCTAAAAACATGTCAAGCCACAATTTAATACAATTTTCATTAATTTAAGAAGTTACAATGAAAGCCTAATCATCATTTGCATGTCAAATAAAATATTACAGCCTGTTTCTCCTTTTCTTAATTTTATTGATTCCTGTTTCTTACCTCTATCTTCTTCTGTTATTGGGAACTTATTTTTTAACTTCTCCCCATCTTCTCTCCTGTTTTATTTTCAACCTCTCCCCACCTCCCTTGCTTCTCCCAACCATTTGTGCCCTTTTTGTGTTTTTGTGCAGGTGCATGTAGCCTTTATCATCAATTGCAGGTGGGATCTCAAATTCCCAAGAAACTTAAGATTTTATGTGTGTGCGTCTGCCAGGGAAGGGCTGCACATGTACAGGTCAGAATGTTTTATGTTGGTAATCTGTGCATGCACCAGCCACACATGTGCAATTCTGAATTTTTACATCAGTTAGGTCCAGGCACAGATGCATGTGGCTGAGCAATGTAAAAAACATGAACCGTGCAAGTGCGGCCCATTCCCAGCTGCTGCATACTTGAAAGGCTCATGGTTCATTGGGACTTGGAGGTGCTGACTTGAAAGCAAAGATTAGATTTAGTTTATTTACATTAATGTTTAATAATTTTTAATCTTATTTTGTGGCATACTTGTGGGGCCTCCACAGCACACCAATATTCTGCAACACACTGGTTGAGAACTTCTGGGATATATTGTGTAATCTGTGTTCCTTTGAAATCTGTATACATTTATGCAGATTAGTTGGAATGAAGGCATATAACGGTCAAACATTTTGCTTTCTTCTGTTGTTAAAAGTCAATTGGCATTCCAATGACTCAATTTATCCACATTTTCCATAAAAAATAAAAATTACAGTCCTTTAAGCCAGAATTCCATTCTGGGATCTTCCCATTCAGCTGGAATATCAATATCAACTGGAATTGTAACAGTTTTGAAAAGGTGTGAAAAACGGGGGTATTCGCTAAATGGAGGATATGCATATTTTGTGCAAATCGGGAGTGTCCACCACCCCTTTCCTCCCTACAAGATATCAATCCCCATCTGTTCCACATTCAGTATAGAGATGGAAAGGTTATTTCTGGGTCATGCATTTAAGACAGAGATGAGGTGAAACTTTTTCTCTCAGAGGATGATGAGTGTTTGGAACTCTCTTCCTCAAATGGAATGGAAGCAAAGGCCAGGATTTTCTGCTCCCATTCAGATTCAGTGATGAGAGTGGGAAATTTTGCAAAAGGCCCAAGGTCTCAACTCCAAACTCCGTGGTCTGGGCCTCAGCCCCTCTCTCTGCAACTGGATCTTGAAGTTCCTAACTCACAGACCACAATTAGTAAGGTTAGGAAGTTTGCTGATGAGACCACTGTAGTGGGTCGGATCTCAAACAATGATGAAACAGAGTTAAGGAATGAGATAGAGAATCTGTGCGGCAACAATAATCTTTCCCTCAATGTCAACAAAACGAAGGAGATTGTCATCGACTTCAGGAAGCCTAAAGGAGAACATGCCTCTACATCAACAGGGATGAAGTGGAAAGTGTTGAGAGCTTCAAGTTTTTAGGTGTCCAGATTACAAAAACCTGTCCTGGTACCCCTACGCCGACACTATAGTTAAGAAACCCCACTAATGCCTTTACTTTCTCAGAAGACTGCCATCACTGTAACACTACATTCTGCACTCTCTCGTTTCCTTCTTTACGAATGGTATGTTTTGCCTGTAATACGCACAAGAAATAATACTTTTCACTGTATGTTAATACATGTGGCAATAATAAATCAAAACAAATCAAACAAACCCCCCCCAATGATGTAATGGGAATCCATATGTTCAATATTGGGTACCCCATTTTCATAAATTTGAATGTAATTACCAGGCCTCTAAGACTGATAATTTCACAACCCCTTCCACCCATAGAACCATAGAACCCTACAGTGTAGAAAGAGGCCCTTCAGCCCATCGAGTCTGCACCGACCACAATCCCACCCAGGCCCTACCCCCATATCGCTACATATTTTACCCACTAATCCCTCTAACCTAAGCACCTCAGGACACTAAGGGGCAATTTTAGCATGGCCAATCAACTTAACCTGCACGTCTGTGGACTGTGGGAGGAAACCAGAGCACCCGGAGGAATCCTATGCAGACACGAGGAGAACGTGCAAACTCCACACAGACAGTGACCCGAGCCAGGAATCGTACCCAGGTCCCTGGAGCTGTGAAGCAGCAGTGCTAACCACTGTGCTACCGTGCCGCCCACTGTTAAATTATGCATCATGTCAGCATAAGCGTATATTAAATTCACTATATAGATCAAATTTGTTGCTGTTCTTGAGATTACGAGAATTGCCTTGCAGGATGATACGCTAGTAAATAATTAAGTGTTTGCTTGACATGGGCATTTCCAGTGCTACTGGTTCTGCCTTGCTGCAGAAGCTATGCTATCGTACAAAGTGCTGAAGTTGCAGGAGCTTGAGATTCCTGCTGAAAGTTATCAGACATCCAATTTATGCTGCAACAAGTGACTGTCAAAATGACTACTTGCACTATCTTGCATTAACGTTAAAGAGATAATGCTTTAATGCATGATTTTTAAAAATTTTGTGTGTTGCCATAATGTCAGATTTCACTGTGTCTTACATATGCTGCTATTTTTCTCTCCTTATAGCGCCTGGAACGAGGGGAATTGGATGATGAGACTGATATACATTTGGCAGGTGTGGAAGATATTATTTTCCTCTTACCTTGGCCAGCTGCACTAAAGGTAGTGTGTTATATTTCTATTTTGTTTACTTTAATTCTGGTATGTTACATTAAAGGATACTTAAATGTATGAGCAGATACTTTATATGTCTGTAAATAAGTACAAACGAGGATATCAGAAATCAAAGTTTAAAAATTCTGACCAATTCTGGAAATAGAAGTAATTTGTGAAGATGAAGGAATTTCAAATGCAAGCTGTTTCAGTTTCCTTCCAGCTGTATTGTGAAATTCCAATGTTATGAGAGAAACTTGTTGTACCCCACAACTCACGTTGCAATCCTTGCAGTGTGTATTGTTAGTACGTATATCAGCACGATGCAGGTAAATAGGCTGCACAAGTATCATAAATGGACCTAACATCAGCATGTTCAAATTGCAATGGGAATCTATGTCTAAGAAGTCAGTTGACAGTGGAGAAAATGGGAAATTGATGAAGAAACAGGTCAACATTAAATAATTATCTTTGGTCAAACTACCTGCATCTCAGCTGAAGAACAAGGCACTCTTTGAAATTCAATTTCTCTCTCAAGCTTTGTCTGCAGTAACACTGTAAATGTTATGGGTGCTGCCCTTTTTACATTATAAACCATCCTAGAATTTTATATGGTGGAGCAGATTGATAAATACAGGCCTCTCCCTCTTGCACTTCTGTGGCACAGTTGCTAAAACCAGAGTATTTATTCAAATTTTAAAGATGCAGTTCTCTTATCACCTGTTAGGCTTTGTGGGTTCAGTGCAATATGGAGTACACAGTGGTTTTCAACAGATTTTATAGTAATTTGTACATGTATGAGCAGTTCATTTAAAATACAGAAATATAACATCAATAAACTTACATATTTTTTGAAAACTTGTGTTTAATGGACCTTTGAATAATTCAACTGATTTATTGCTTTATCTAGTCTGAAAATTCCAGTATGGGTGTTAGTTCTATGGAAGGTATAGATTTTCAAAAGGCATTTAATGATATACCACTAACAGATTTATTTGGAAAATAGAAGCACATGATATTATACGGAATGGTGATAAACTTGGGTAAGTAGTCAGTTAAACTTTTAAGAGGCAGAGAGTAGTGGTTTTCTAGCTACAGAGGAAATGTGCAATGGGATTCCCTGATACCAGTATTAGCTTTCTTGTTGTTTGTAAACGACTTGGGTGCAGGAAGTACAATCCTGAAGTTTGCACATGATACAAAATTGATAATGTGGTACATAAGCCGGGGATTTTCTGTATGTCTGGGATTTTCCACGGGACATTACCATCTCATGTTGAGTAGCTCTTTTATGTATGGGCCAGATGGATGGTGCCCTTGTCATTAAGTCCTGCAGTGGGGGCGGGAACCAGGAGTGTTTACCACTGCAGAGCCCAGTGAAAATTCATGTGATGCTGGGCTGATTAATTATGCAATCAGGGGTTTCTTGATGTAATGCACGACATGCATGGTGAATGATGTGCGCTGCACCATCATATTCAGGTGTAATATGTAAAAGGCACCTGGACATCAACTTCTTTCACGTGAATCCATCATGGAAGGAGGAGATGGCCCACTGATCCCAGGGAGCTCCAGCTCTTAAATTCAGTGACACTTCCCTCAATGTGCTGCTCAATGTTATAGAGGCCAAGAGAGGCATTCCATACCATGAAAATGGAAGGACGAGACTGAACCTTGTGACCAACCCTGCGTGGGAAGAAGTCACCAGGGTGGTCAGTGCTGTTATTTTTCACTGAAGGATTCCCTGCGATACTGGAAGTAGATGAATGATCTCATCTATGCTACCAAGATAAGTATTCCCTCAACTCCTCACACATCTCACTGAATGTGGAGGGTATGGATTTCAATGGCAAGGGTGGACCAAAACATAAAACAGCTGCTCAACATAATAAGGTAATCCTTCTTAGACCCACTGTAGTCCATCAAGTCTGCAGATGAAGAGGCTGCTGTGGGTCCCTGATCCTTCAACACAGACAGCTCAGCCGCTGCCTAGGGGTGGGGAAGTAAGTTAGGTGTTGAGGGCACCAGCAAGTACTGTCAATGATATGTTTCTATGAACATAGGATATCTGCATAGGATCACACACTCTGCCTCAGAACCCTTGTGGAGAACTTGCAGTCCATGAATCATATGGCATACAATCCAGTAGGTTATTTATGAGACTGAAAGCATGAGAAAGATGCATGAAGCCCCATTGCTCTTAACATTATCTTCTCTCTTTGCATAGGAGAAGTTACAGCACAGCAGTAGAGAGAGAGGGAGAGTGAAGACATAAGGGAGCCTGCGCTGAGAAACATTATATATTTTGAGGAGCCGGCAGCTCTGCTGGTAGCTAAAGGGGTGAACCATGCAGATGGAGAAGCTTCACCCATCCAGTAAAGATTCCATGTATAATATAGTCAGATAGAAACCTCTAGATCATGCTTTGCTCCTTGATGACTGCAGCTCATGCAGTCACTTGCTCTCTTTCCTCCCTCATTTAAGGTGCCTGAAGGAAGAGGGTGAGGCCAGGAGAAGATGCTCTGTCCAGAAATTCATCCAGTCCACAGAGAACTGAGGACATTGGGGAGGAGGACAAAAGTGCACTTGGAGAATCATCACAGCAGGCACATGCACCCTCCACCTGCCTAGAGACAGATACCAGATCTAGTTCAGGCAGGGTCTCACATTCTGTTGGATACCTCTGGGACTTTCATTCAGTACTTTCCTTCAGAATCCCTCTTGCTTGTGACCCCTTCAGCTTTGTCCTCTGTGACTGAAGGGAATACCTGCCTTACATCAAAAGAGCCAAAGGAAGCTGGGGCCCTCCCAATGTCTGGTCTCCAGAGGATACCTGCCGAAGTCATCCAAGACTAAAGGGCAAACTTGCCAGAAGACTGCTTCCAACTCTGCTGCAGATACTGGGAGAAAACAGCGAAGAAGTGTAGGGAATAAAAGATTAAGGGAGTTATTGCTTTGTATGATTATTATTGTTGTTAAAATTTTGTAACAGGACTTTCATTCAATACAATCATGGCTGATCTATTCCGGCCTAAACTTCTTTTCTGCACAATTTCCCCATTGCCCTCTATTGCTTGACCTATCAAATATTTATCCACCTCTAATTCAAATACTCCTAATGATGTAGTCTCTACCGCCCTTTGGGGAAGAGAATTCCAGAAATTCACTATCCTTTGCGAGAAGAAATTTCTATGCACCTCAGTTTTAAATGATTGGCCCTTTATGTTGTAGCTGTTGGACAAACCTGTGTGTGTTAATCTCTACTAGCATATAAATGCACAAAGTTTACTTTAGATAGTTAAACACAATTTCTTTTATCAATGCTTAAACCAAATGTTCAGCATCTATTACATTACTTAAGAACATAAACATAAGAAATAGGAGCAGGAGTAGGCCATCCAGCCCTTCGAGCCTGCCCCGCCATTCAATAAGATCATGGCTGATCTGTTGTGGCTCAGTTCCACTTTCCCGCCCTCTCCCCATAACCCTTAATCCCCTTGCCTATAAGAACATAATAAGCTTGATATCCACTTGCGTATGAAACCTGGCAGGATTTTGCCACATGGATATCAGCTGGAAATTGAACCCGGTTCCTGGCGCTGTGAGACAGCAGTGCTAACCACCGTGCCACCCTCTAAAATCAATTCGTAACTTTTCTTTCTCATGTTCCATCTTTATCGCAGGCTGTTGCTGCCTGACTGTGCAATGTTCTGTTTCAAAAAGCCACAATTGTATTCACACTGGAACTTACTGCCGGCGGAGGTGGTGGAAGCAGGCACGTTAGCAACGTTCAAGATGTATTTTGATTGACACATGAATGGGAAGCGAACAGAGCGATAGAAACCACATATCACTGCAGGCTGGGTGGGCCGAAGGGTCTGTTCCAATGCTGTATTGATCTTTGTTCTTTTTCTCTTTGATTAATGATCCCAACATCTTGTCAATAATAAATGTTAAACAGTCTTCTAGTTGTTTACAACTCTGAATTTGCTCTGTATTGCATACTTCTGTTTTATGTTTCCTGCCCTGGCCTGTCACACTGATAGTCAAGTTCTCTCTCATTATCCTGTGGCGCACTCCCTCATATACCCCAGATTTTTTAAACCTTCTATTTTCTGAACTTTCCCCCTCCTAGTTAGGCCTCCTATATGGGTCCTTGATGTAATGTTCATATGATCTGTCCCTACCTGTAGTTTTCTGTTGACATTCAGACAGATCACTCACCTGCACTCCTCCTATCTTTCACTTTGACTTCCCAATTTTTCAAGCAACCCTCACCCCGACTCTTTAGTCTAAAGCCCTCTCTACTCCCCAAGTTATACAGTCCGCAAGAACATTAGTCCTAACATGATTCAGATACAGGCTGTCCTGATGGTATACCCCCCATTTTCCCCAATACTGATACCAATGTCCCACAAACCAATAACCACTCTTCCCACACCAGACTTTGAGCCATGTATTCATTGCTATAATTCTACGTACCCTTTGTCAGTTTGCACATAGCTCAGGTAATAATCCAGAATTATCACCTTGGAGGCACTGTTCTTTAATTCAGTGCCTAACTACTCAAATTGTGTACACTGAACCCCCTTCCTTGTTCTACCAATATTGTTGGTGCTTGCATGGACCATGACCATTGGATCCTCCCCCTCCCACCTTAAGTTCCTCTCCAGCCCAGTCCACATGTTCCAAATCCTGGCACCGGTCACCAAACACAGCCTTTGAGACTCTGGATTCTGGCTACAGAGAACAGTGTCTATTCCCTTGACTGTACTATCCCCACTACATTTGTCTTTTCTCTCCCCACTTGAACGGCTCGTTGAACCATGTGGTCTTCATTGAGTCATTGTCAGCTTGTTCATCTTTCCTACAGTCCCCTCTCTCATCTACACAAGGAGCAAGAATCTCATAAATGTTAGCCAGGGACAAGGACTGAGGTTCCTGCAGTGCTGTCCCTTGGATCTCTCTACCTGTCTCATTCACAGTCATAACCTCCTGTCCCTGACCATGGACTGAATTCAAGGTAGTTAATCTAAGGAGTGTGACTGACTCCTGAAACACAGTAGCTCTCTCCCTCACTGATGTGTTGCAACATCCGAAGCTCAGACTCCAGCTGTTCAATTCTGAGCAGCTATTCCTCAAGCAATCAACACTTACTATAGATATGTTCACTAGGAACCACAATGAGGTCCCCCAGTTCCCACATCATGCAAGTACAACATGTTGCCTGACCCTCCGTCGCTATTTTATTTAATTCTTTTTTAATGTGTATTTTTTTAAATCAGCAGGCTTTCAGTTTTTTAATCTGTAAAATATTTTCCTTCTAATCTTTGATTTGAAAGTAACTTAGAATAGATAATTCAAATTAGTAGTTATTTACCAATCAATGAAATTGCTGCTTTCCTGTAATCTCACTCCTGAAATGCTTTCATACTCAGTGTGTTGCCTCAGCACAGTGTGTCCCTCACAGGTCCGGCTGTCTCTACTCCTAAGAAGGTAAGTGAAGGCCCCGAACCTGGCTCTCTCTTTATCCTTTCCCAGCACGGTGTGTCCATTGCAGGTCTGGCTATCTTTACCCCTGCGCAGTGAGTTCTTACTCCTTCTTTGTCCTCAAAAACTCAAAGGGTGCAAAAGCCCTGGGAGAAGTGAGTGATGTAGAGATGCCAGCGTTGGACTGGGCTAAACACAGTAAGAAGTCTCAAAACACCAGGTTTAAGTTCAACCAGTTTATTTGATAGTAATCCCGCAAGCTTTCGGAAACGGTGTTCCTTCGTCAGGTGTGTGGAAGGTCCTGATCAGAGAAAGGCATATAAAGACACACACAGTTTACAGAATACTGATTAGAATGCAAATCTTTGCAGCTAACCTGCTATTCAAGTCTTAAAGATGCAGACAATGTGGGTGGAGGTGGCATTAGCACAGGTTAAAGAGATGTGTATTATCTCCAGACAGGACAGTAAGTGAGATTTTACAAGCCCAGGCAAGTCATGGGGATTACAGATAGTGTGACATGAACTCCAGATCCCGGTTGAGGGCGGCTACCTAATACGCTCTTAGAAGTGAGTGAGACAGGGAGAGGTTAAAACAAACAAGCAAGAGGGCAGGGAGGAATTAAAAATAATGTTCCCAGTAAGGGAAGAAGACAGAGAAAATAAGATGTGCCTCAATTTTTTTTATCGTATAGGAGGTGTCCCAAGACATATGAAAGGTTGGAAATCACTAGTCTGAAACTACTAAATCTGGAATGCTGTGTGTGGCAAGAAATTCCTTCAGTGATTTAATGATTGCTTCTGATGTTTGACCATGAATAGAGGGACAGGTAATGTTGAGGAAGCCAGGGACTGTAGAAGGACTTGGACAGGTTAGGATGGTGGGCAGAGAAGTGGCAGATAGAATACAATGTGGAAAAGTGTGAGGTTATGCACTTTGGAAGGAGGAATGGAACTTTGGGCCTGATTTTATAATTTTCATTCTAAGTGCTGAATCTGGGCACAATTCAGATCTGACTTGGAAGTCTACTTTCAGGCGTCCCCATATGCACTTAGCCTGAAAAATAAAATCGCGGACCCCATTCACGCTGTGGGTGGGGTTTATCACGCCCAAAACAATCAGAGCTCTGAACTACGCATGCGCAATTAGAAAAAGATTTGAAGAAGTGCACCTGTGTTAGATCATTCCCAAGCTGCAAAAAGCGGGTAAAGTGGCCTGGGAGTGATGGCCCCCACAGACCTCACTGTCCCCCTTATCCACCCCACCCACTACCCAGACCAATTACGACCCGCTGCCCCCTTCCCCCCCATGATTGCCCTCAGAGTGGCAGCGGACCCTGCTGCCCCCCTCCATATCCCCCACCAGAGATCCATCTGCCCTGCAGAACCCCTCCCACCAGAGATACATCTTATCTGGCTCCTTCCTCCCCCCCCTCCCCCCAGAAAATGATCTGGCCTCACTCTCCCCGCCCACCCCCCACCCTGAGAATTATCTGCCCTCACTGCCCTGCCCTCCGCAGAATGATCTGTCCTCACTGCCCCCCTCTCCCCCACAGAGAATGATCTGGCCTCGCTCTCCCCCCTAAGGGGAACATCTGATCCGTCTCCATTTCCCTCTCCACTCCCTCAGCAGAGAATGATCTGACCTGCCTCCCTCCTCCTTTCCCCCAACTAGACAATGATCGGCCCTCCCCACCCACCAGACAACAACCAGCCCTCGCCCCCCCCCCCCCCCCCCCCCCCCCCCCCCCAGACAATGATCGGTCCTCTCCCCACCTCCCGATCAGGCAATGATCACCGCCCCCCCCCCAACCAAACCAGACAACGATTGGTCCTCCCTTCCCCCTCCCCACCAGAGTTACATCTGATCCGCCTCCCCCTCTCCCCCCTAATCAGAGAATGATCCAACCCCCCCCCCAGTCTGAGTCAGAGAGCTGTTGGAAGCTCTGAACCCACCTTTGGCAGCTGGAGCTCCCAATTTAGACTTCTATTCAGCATGTTCATTTTGGTGCGATGCTGGATCGATGAACGCAGTGGTAAAGGGAGAAATGATGATAAAATTGAGTGAACACTTCATTAATTCAATTTAAATGCATGCAGGTAAAGTGGCCGTCTGCGCAGACATGGGCGCAGATCATGTTAATGGCCTCACAGCCGACTTTGGGTGTAATGCAAAATAGGGTCCATTGACTATTTTCTAAATGGAGAAATTTCCCAAATGCGAACTTTCTGGCCTTGGAAAGGGCCCAGAGGAGGTTCACAAAAATGATCCCTGGAATGAAGAGCTTGTCATATGAAGAACGATTGAGGACTCTGGGTCTGTACTCGTTGGAGTTTAGAAGAATGAGAGGGATCTTATTGAAACTTACAAGGTACTGTGAGGTATGGATAGAGTGGATGTGGAGAGGATGTTTCCACTAGTAAGAAAAGCTAAAATCAGAGGGCACAACCTCAGGCTAAAAGGACGATCCTATAAAACAGATGAGAAGGAATTTTTTAAGCTAGGGAGTGGTGAATTTGTAGAGCTCTGCTACAGAAGGCTGTGGAGGCCAGATCATTGAGTATCTTTAAGACAGAAATAGATAGGTTCTTGATTAATAAGGGGATCGGGGTTATGGGGAAAAGACAGGAAAATGGAGTTGAGAAAAATATCAGCCATGATTGAATGGCAGAGCAAACTCGATGGGCCAGGCAGCCTAATTCTGCTCCTATGTCTGATGGTCTTATGAAGACATTTGACCTCAATCCATCCAGAATAGTCGTCAACAAATACGAAGAATGTCTTTTTCTTTGAGTGCAAAAATGCATTCTGAGATGTTCCCACAGCCTGGATGGTATTGTGGATACCATGATTGGTTTTCTTTGCTGCTGGCAATGGATTGCACAGGTCATGTGGAATCCCAGGCCACCAGTTGAAATTTTGCAGTCCAAGTCATCCATGACATTACTCATCCGAAGCTCATTTTGAGCTTTGACAAAGGGTCATCTGAATTCGAAGCATCAGCTCTTTTCTCTCCTTACGGATGCTGCCAGACCTGCTGAGATTTGCCAGCCTTTTCTCTTTTGGATCTATGACTCTGAGGTGTCTTAATTGTTTGAAGTACTATTTCAGGATTAGATGACTTGGAAAGTATTTAGGCCATACATTTTTGGGGTATTCCCTAATTTTACCACAATCTCACCTGATATTTGTGCCTTTTGGATTTCGTTCATTATGGTAGAGGTGGCAGAGGGACTTAATTGGAACATTCTGGGAGAAGTCAGCGCAGCAATATCTACTGAGAAGTGGGAAGCAGAAGAAGCCCTCCAGTGATAAACGGGAAGAAGAACTTCTGGTTGAGGTGGCAAAGGGACTTTGCTAGAGAATTGTGAGAGAAGTCAGTGCAGCAACATCTGAGAAGTGGGAAGCGAAGAACCCCTCCAGTGATAAATGGGAGGAAGAGCATCTGATAGGGGCAGCAGAGAGACTTCACTGGAGCATTCAGGGAGGAGGTGGCACAGCACATATACTGAGAAGTGGGAAGTGGAAGAACCCCTCCAGTGATAAACAGGAGGAAGAGCATGTGGTAGAAGCGGCAGAGCAATTTCACTGTAGCATTCTACAAGAAGTCAGTGCAGAAGCATTAACTGAGAAATGGGAAACTTTGGCCAATGAAAACGATCTGTCTGCAAAGTGTTATGATCCCAGCTGATGCTACTACTGGACAAGTCAGATCCTAGGGTGGAGCCCAGCTTGATGGATCCTAACTTTTGTTTTTTGTTCAAAAATGTGGAGGTTAACGACTAAACAGAGTCGTAAAGATTGTTAATGAGCTTTTAACAAAAGAATAAAACATTTTATTAAACAAAATATGAACAGTATACACTACTCCTGCGCCCACAACATACCTTTAGAAATATCTATAGATCCATAAGAATTACACAAATTACAAATCCATCTCATATGCTAACATTCACAGAAAGTACACAATTCATGTAAACCAATAAGAGAACTGCAGTCAGACATACTACATTCTGAAAGCAAAAGACAAGTGCCATTCAAAACAATTTCTGAATATTTTTCTTCACCTGCAGCCCAGCTCGGTGCTTGTCACACTTTGAGAAGAGATTGGAAATTCTTGTGTGAACAATTGATTTTCTGTGAGACAAATTGGTTCAAAGAACACACGTTGGAATCTTCTCCCAAATTATGCTTTCTTTGAGATGTCTTCACCAGGAATCCAGCTCCGGGAGTTCAGCCTCTCGTTCTGATGATACTCTGCCACGTGCTTTCAAGCTTAGCCTGCTAATTTCTCTGATACTATCCGTACCTATATAACACCACTGCTATTCAGGCCTGTAGTACAGAATCACCAACCTTTGGTGTCTCCACTGATCTCCTGGTTTTTTGCAAGCCCACATTATTCCAGGCCTGCACCAAGAAGCTTTTTCTTTGAACTTGTAGCCTCTGCCTCTATTCCCCAGTATGAGCCCTGTCCTTGTACCTTGCCCCAGCTTTCTTCTTGGGGATTTTTCCTGCTGCTCCCTGGTTTTTGGAATCTTCTTTAATTTGAGACTTGCTTTCTTCCTCTTTGCATGTCCTATGTTTTGCGGCACTTTCCGGAATGCTGTTTCCAACTAAATTAAAACTGATTAGTTAAATGCTTGTTGCTTAGGAGCAGCGTAGCTTTCTTCCTACTTTAAGGATCGTAAAACCTCATTAAAATGCAGCCAACTTTTAAAGAGTCAGAAGTAAAGGACCTCAGATGAACCTTAATACAAACCCACGGATTTATTACCCAGTACCCCCAACCACCAGCAGAAACTGGCAGGATTAGTCTCACAGAGCCACTGAAGCAATATTTACCATGGGTGACATTGTTGGTGGTTTAATTTGATGTGGGAACTGTTGGAAGAAGAGGAACAACAACCTTAATAGGCCTGGTTCTCTTTGCCTTTGGCTCCTTCCAGTCTGCTACATGAGAAATCTCCCTTATCTCTACAAATCAGTATTAAACAGTCACAAATTCCCTATTCCTAGGGCTAGCCGGTACATACTGCCCATTGACCTTAACAGTCAAAACAAGAGATCATGGGGATTTGCAGCAATGGTTAGCTTTCTTTGTGTCCAATGAATCCTTGACTGCACATATATTGCCCCTAGCACACCAGAATATCAATAAACAATAGCTGGAGGTTGGAAAAGCTAGTATTATATTCACAGTTGATCCGGTTTCCTCTCACAGTCCAAAGATGTGCTGGTTAGGTTGATTGGCCATGCTAAATTGACCCTAGTGTCAGGGGATTAGCAGGGTAAATATGTGGAATTGCGATAATAGGGTCTGGATGGGATTGTGGTCAGTGCAGACTCAATGGGCCGAATGGTCTTCTTTGTAGAGATTCTATAAAAGGATCGTATAATTCTTGCAAATGATAAGATTCTGGGAATATAATTTGGTTTAGGAACAGTTTTGTTTCAACGTCAAAATCCTATATTCAAATTGAAGGTATTTAAAAGCTGTTTTGAACTTCAGGATTACTTTATCTAGTACATGTGAAATTTGAGCATGGTAAACACCCCCACTCTAAATAGATTATATTTAGGTAAAGTAGATTTTTTTCAAAATCCTGATTTGGATACAAGTTCTAATTCAGCTATTACTTGGTGGTATGGTAAACATAACTAGAGAGTTTATATAACCTTGCATGCGCATGCTGGAAATCTGAATTAGAAACAGAAAATTCTGGAAAAACTCAGCTGATCTGGCAGCAGAAACAGACATATGTAGAAATGCCGGCGTTGGACTCAGGTAAATGCAGTAAGAAGTCTCACAACACCAGGTTAGAGTCCAACCAGTTTATTTGATAGTAATCTCACAAGCTTTCGGAAATGGTGTTCCTTCGTCAGGTGTGTGGGAGGTCCTGATCAGAGAAGGGCATATAAAGTCACACACAGTTTACAGAATACTGATTAGAATGCAAGTCTTTACAGCTAACCTGCTATTCAAGTCATAAAGATGCAGACATTGTGAGTGGAGATAGCATTAGCATAGGTTGAAGAGATGTGTATTGTCTCCAGATAGGACAGTAAGTAAGATTTTACAAGCCAGGCAAGTCATGGGGGTTACAGGTAGTGCGACATGAACCCAAGATCCCAGTTGAGACTGTCCTCTTGTGCGGAACTTGGCTATCAGTCTCTGCTCACCGACCACACGACAGCGCAGAGTCGCTGAGCAGAGACTGATAGCCAAGTTCTGCATGCATAGGATGGCTTCAACCGGGATCTTGGGTTCATGCTGCACTATCTGTAAACCCCCATGACTTGCTTGGGCTTGTAAAATCTCACTTACTATCCTGTCTGGAGACAATACACATCTCTTTAACCTATGCTAATGCTATCTCCACTCACGTTGTCTGCATCTTTATGACTTGAATAGCAGGTTAGCTGTAAAGACTTGCATTCTAATCAGTATTCTGTAAACTGTGTGTGACTTTATATGCCCTTCTCTGATCAGAACCTTCCACACACCTGACGAAGGAACACCATTTCCGAAAGCTTGTGAGATTACTATCAAATAAACTAGTTGGACTCTAATCTGGTGTTGTGAGACTTCTTACAGCAGAGACAGAAACAGAGTTATAATTTCAAGTCCATACGACTTCTTCAGAGCTAAAGAGAAAGAGGAATGTGAAAGATTATATAGTGTATAAAAGGAGATGGAGTAGATGGAGGAAGGTAGAAGTCAGTGATAGTTGAGAGCTGGGAAGGATAGCAACAAAGATATGTTGGGGACAAGATGGAGGAAGTGTTAATGGCAATGTGAAGGACTATAGAAGGTGCTGACAGTGGCATCAAGGTAAGAAAGTAGAATGTGTCTACAGGATAACAAAGGTTAGTGCTCAATGAAAGGAAAACTTAAGAACAAGTGGCAGATGGCCCAGTATGGGGGGAGGGGCTAGTGGTGTTGTGTGGGGAAAAAAAATTGGATTAAAATAAAAGGTCAAGACAAAGGAAATAGATCATAGTCTAAAGTTACTGAACTCAGTGTTGAATCTCAAGGGCTGTAATATACCTAATTGGAAGATGAAGTGCTGCTCCTCCAAGTTGCTTGGGACCTCACTGGAGCTTGCAACAGGCCAAGGATGGACATGTAGGAATGATGCTGAGTTGAAGTGGCATGCAACAGGGTCATGATTGCAAATTGAGCAAAGGTGTTCTGCAGAGCAGTCACTCATCTGCATTTAGTCTCCCCAGTGAAGAAGACTGCATTTGGAGCAATTAATATTATAGACCAAACTGAAGGAAGTGATAGGGAAATGTTGCTTCCTCTAAAAGGTGTGGTTGAGGCCTTAATAGTGAGGAATGAGAAGTTAAAAGGGCAGGTGTTACACCTTCTGCAATTGCAAAGAAAGGTGACTTGGGAAGGATATGAGGAGTGAGGGGTGATGGAGGAGGGGACCAGGGTGTCACTGAGGGAGCAGTCCCTGCTGAATGCTGATGGATGTGTTTCATGATGGCATCATGCTGACGTTGGCAGAGATGCTGAAGAATGATCGTTTGAATGTGAAGGCTGGTGGGATCAAAAGGGGAGGACGAGGGCACCTTCTCATGGTTCTGGGAGGGAAAGGAAGGGGTGAGGGTACAAGTGTGAGAAATGGGTCTGAACCAGTTTAATACCCTGTCAGCAGCAGAAGAGGGGAAATCTTGAACATGCAAGAAGTGCCATTTTCAAGGTGGCAGCTTTGGAATAGGGGCCAGGAAAATGGGATGGAGCCCTTACAGGAAGCAGTATGGGAGGAGTTATAGCTGTGAGAGTCAATGGAATTATGATAAATACTGGTGACCAGTCTATTATCAGAAATGGAGACAAGAGATCAAGGAGATTTTTAACTTGCTTTGTCAAACAATTTCTTAGGCTTGATATTGATGGACCGGAAAACACATGCTGATGATTGCAAAGTTAATTTAACAGTTAAATGTACTGCAATTGTGATTCAATAACGATTTTCTAAACATTTCCTCATTTTTAGGTTTTCAGCTATCTTGATGTTAGGGATCTGGTGAGATGTGCACAAGTTTGTCAGTTCTGGAAAGTGGTTGCACAGACAAGTTCTCTCTGGAGCAAGGTATGTTTAGTGATTGAGAAGTTGGTATGGTTGCTGTGAAAATAAAAATTATACATGATTAATGTTCTGTTCATCGATGGGATGTGGCCGTCACTGGTTAGGTTAGCATTTATTGCCCATCCCTAATTGCTCTTGAGAAGTTGGTGATGAGTTGCTTTCTTGAACCACTGCAATCTCTGTGGCGCAGATATTTCCACTGTGCTGTTAAGAAAGGAGTTCCAGGATTTTGATCCAGCAACAGTGAAGGAATGGTGATTTATTTCCAAAGCAGGATGGTAAGTGACTTGGATGGAACATCCTGTTCGTAGTGTTCCCATGTCTTTGCCATCTTTGTCCTAGGTCATGAGTTTGGCAGGTGCTGCCTAAGGAGTCTTGGTGAATTCCTGCGGTGCACCTTGTAGGTGTACACTTTGCTGTTACTGTTCATCAGTAATGGAGAGAATGAATGTTTATGGAAGGGAATCATAGAATCTGTACAGTGCAGAGGGAAGTCATTTGGCCCATCAAGTCTGCACTGAAGAGGCTTGCCCCATCCTGACCTATCCCCATAACCCTTTGCATTTATTGTGGCTAATACACTTAACCTACACAACTTTAGACACTAAGGGGCAATTTAACATGGTCAACCCAAGACCAAACAGTCAGAGAAAATCTGCGCAGATATGGGGAGAACATACAAACTCCACACAGTCACCCAAGACCGGAAATGAACCTATGGCCTGGCACTGTGAGGCAGCAGTTCTAACCACTGTGCCACTTAGTCAATCATGCGGGCTGCTTTGTTTTGGATGGCGTTGACGTTCTGAGTGTTGTTGGAGCTGTACACATCCAGGCAAATGAAGAGCATTCCATCACAGTCCTGACTTGTATCTTGTAGATGGTGCACAGGCTAATGGAAAGTCAGGTGGTGATTTGCTCACTGTAGGATTCATAGACTCTAACTTACCTTGTAGCCACAGTATTTATGTGGCTAGTCTAGTTCAGTTTCTGGTCAATGGTAACCACTAGAATGTTCATAGTGGGGGTGGGGGAGTGTGGGGTGGGGAGAGGGTGGTGGAATGTTCAGTGATAGTAATACCATTGAATGTGAAGGGTAATGGTGGAATGTGAAGTTCCTCTCTTGTTGGAGTTGTGTGGCATGAATGTTAAATGGCCCTTGTCAGCCCAAGCATGCATATTGTCCAGGTCTTGCTGCTTTTGGATATAGCGTACTTCAATACCTCAGGAGTCAAATGATGCCGAAGGTTGTGCAACTATTAGTGAACATCTCTTTTGACCTTATGATGGAAGGAAGATCATTGATGAAGCAACTGAGATAATTGGCTCTTGCAGAATGTTTCCCCTGATTCCCATTGACTCCAGTTTTGCTAGGGCTCCTTGGTCTCTTACTTGATCAAATGCTGTCTTGATGTCAAGAGCAGTTACTGTTACTTTACCCTTAGAATTCAACTCTTTTGTCTGTATTTGAATCAAGTCTGTAATGAGATCAGGAATTGAGTGGCCCTCGTGTAGCCCAAAACGAGCACCAGGAAGTAGGCTATTGCTACTTAAGTGCCAACTGATAAAGCTGTTGATGACTCCTTCCATCACATTGATGATGATCAAGAGTAGACTGGTGGGGCAATAATTGATTGGGTTGGATTTGTCCTGTTTTTCGTGTATAGATCATACCTGGGCAGTTTTCCACATTACTGGGAAGATGCCAGTGTTGTAACTGTACTGGAATACCTTGGCTAGCGGCGCAGTGAATTCTGGGGCACAAGTTTTCAGTACTAAATGTGACTGGTAATGCATTTTGGGAGGACTAACAAGGCAAGAAAATACACAATGAACGGTAGGCCACGTGGAAATACAGAAGATCAGGGTGACCTTGGCGTGCATGCCTACAGTGACCTTGGGGTGCAAAATCTCTGCAGGCAGCAGGATAGTTGGATAAGGTAGTTAAGAATACATATAGGATATTATTGAACAGTTAAGTGGTTGCATGATTGATTTAAGAACCACATGATTTGACAGTGACATTATCGATGTGTTCTTCTGGGTGCTTCAGTTTCCTCCCAGTCCAAAGATGTGCAGCTTCAGTGGATTAGCCATACTAAACTGCCTCTTAGTGTTCCAAGATATGTAGGTTAGAGGGATTAGTGGGTAAAATATGTGGGGTTATGGGGATACGGCCTGGGTGGGTTGTTGGACAATCGGTATAGACTTGATGGGCCAATTGGCCTCCTTCAGCACTGAAGGATAAGTCAGTATCTTTGGACCTCAGAGGAGGATCATCTTGTTAGTGTCCAAAAAAGATAGATGATCAATGAAGGGTAGTGAGTTCTTGCACTCTCTGCTGAATATTCCTTTGTTAACTTTTATTCAACCTAAAAAGAGATTGTTTATCACATTTTCTGCTGCCGACTGACTGCTAGGTTTTCATACATGAAATTTACCTGTATTTCAAAAATTAAATTAACTCATGCTTTGATATGAAAGATTCATTCCAGATTGTTATTGTATAAAAACTTGATTATCTTTATGATTACTTACAAATTTACTGTGTCTTCATTCTGAAACTTTTCTTTCCAGGTAAATTTTTTCCCAGTCAGAAAACGAGTCCAGGACACCGACGTAGCAAATATTCTGCGCAACTACCGCACTTTTGTGATCCATTTAAGCCTTCGTGGATGCAACAACATAGGCTGGGGAACATTTAAAAGCATCAGTGAGTTTATTCGCCAGTTTTCAATATTCATGTTTGTTCATATTTGAAGAAGAATTACGTTCTGCGTAAAGGAAGACATGCATTTATCCATGACCTTTGGATACCCCAAAATGCTTCACAGAAAATAAAGCACTTTTTAAAAGAGTAGCTATTATTGTAATGAAGGAAACATCGCTGTCAAGTCACACATGTAAATCCCCACAAAATGGTAATCTAGTAGTTATTAGATAACTTGTTTTAGTGATGTTATTTGTTGGATGAGTATTGACCAGGGAGAACATCAATACTTTTCAAAATGATCCCATGGGATCTTTTGCATACAGTTGTTGTTCGTCCATCGTCATCGGTGAGGACCTCGACACCATTAGTCATTTTGAGGCTGGTTGCGGGGTGTCTGAAGATGACTGATCAGGCCAATTCAGGCACGGAATGTCCTGGCACATACTGGACAGACTTGTGTAGACACTGTAGTTGTTACGCTGGTGGTTCTGGACTTGCACAGCTCACGCTTAAGTTGTGCCTCAGCAATACACCTTGCTTCGTGAGCTTGACAGCCTTTATGGATGGGGCAGCGCCAGGTAGGGCAGTTTTGTGCCAGCGTTTCCCAGGTGGTCGTTTCAATGTCAAGCGACTTCAGGGAGGCTTTGAGTGTGTCTTTGAAACATTTCTTCTGCCCTCCATGCAAGCGTTTTCCAGCAGAGAGTTCCCCAAAAAGGAGCTGCTTGGATATGCGCTCGTCTGAAATACGGATGACATGACCTGCCCACGGGGTCTGCGCTCTCATCAGCAGTGTGTGGACTGATGGTAGACTTGCTCTAGAGAGAACTTCAGTATTTGGTACTTTGTCTTGCCATCGGATGCGTAATATTCTGTGAAGACAAATTATGTGGAAATGATTGAGTTGTCTTGCATGCCTTCGATACACAGTCCATGTTTCACAGGCGTACAGGAGGGTAGTGAGTACCACTGTGCTGTAGACGCTGTTTTATTGCTGGGCTGATTCCTCGATGTTCCCATACAGTGGAGCACAGTCTACCAAAAGCAGAACTTGCCTTTGCTATTCTGCAGTTAACTTCTGCATCAATAGTCACTGCGTGGGAGATGGTGCTGTCAAGATAAATGAACTGGTCCACTGCCTGTAGTTTCTGCCATTTGATTGTGATTATGAGTTCTGTGTACAGTGCATGAAGAGCAGGCTGGTGCATGACTTCGGTCTTTTTAATGTTGATGGTGAGTCCAAAGTTGTCACAAGCCGTGGAAAATTTGTCCATATTGACTTGCATCCCTGGCTCTGACCCAGTATACAGGGTGCAGTCATCGGCGAAGAGGAAATCTCTCAGAACAATCTCTTCCACTTTGGTAATAGCTTGAAGTCTCCTCAGGTTGAAAAGCTTCCCGTCCACTCTGTACTTGAAGCTGATTCCAGCAACACTGTCCTGGAAGGCATTGTTCAGCATGGCAGTAAACATCATGCTGAACAGTGTGGGTGCAAGCACACACCCTGTTTGACGCCATTGGTGACTGGGAATGCCTCAGAGGATTCTCTGCCATCCAGTACTCTGGCCATCATGCCATCATGGAACTGGTGTACCATCTGAATGAATTTGGGGGGGCAGCCGAACTTTGACATGACCCTCCACAGGCCTTGTCGGCTTACAGTATCAAAGGCTTTCGCAAGGTCAACAAAGGTTGTGTAGAGCTCGCAATTCTGCTCCTGACACTTCTCCTGAAGTTGGCGCGCAGCAAAAATCATATCAGTAGTCCCATGACCTTTGTGGAAGCCACACTGTGACTCTGGAAGCAGACCCAGCTCCAGATGAGTGACCAGACGATATAGCAGGACTCTTGCAAGGGTTTTTCCTGTGATGGAGAGCAGCAAGATTTCTCAGTGGTTGTCGCATACTTGCCGATTGCCCTTCCTCTTGTAGAGGTGTGCGAAGGAAGCATCCTTAAGTTCCTGATGAATGAATTCTCGCTTCCAAAAGGACTGGAACAACTTGGTGAGCTTCTCGATAAGTGCAGGACCAGCAGCTTTATAGATCTCTGCGGGTGTGGCATCTGCCCCTGGGGCTTTGCCACTGGATAGCTGGCTGACAGCTTTCTTGACTTCGGCTACTACTGGTGGGTCATCCATGGCGCTGTTGATATCAACCTGGGAATCCTGTCTATGGCCTCATCATTAATAGATGACGGTCGGTTGAGGACGGCTTCAAAGTGTTCAGCCCATCTCTGCAGGATCTAAGCCTTCTCTGTAATGAGAGTTGTACCATCTGTACTCAGGAGGGGGGGAACTCCCGAGAGATTGAGGTCCATGGGGAGTGTTAAGGGCTTCATAGAACCATTTCAAGTCTTTTCTGTCAACATATCTCTGTATTTCATCTGCCGTGGCGCTCAGCCAGGCATCCTGCATTTTACGCAGTTTATTCTGGACTGTCCTGCGAGCACTGGTAAAAGCATTTTTCTTGGTAGCTGAAGATGGGTCGTTCTGACAGGCCTGATGAAGATGGTGCTTTTCAACAAGTAGAGCCTGTATCTCCTCATCATTCCCATTGAACCAATCATGCTGCTTGCGGGTGGAGGGCCCGAGCATCTTCAGCGCAGATGTATGGATAGCATCCCTGAAGCACTCCCAGTTATCCTCAGCGCTGCCTGTGAGGTGTAAGTCAGCAAGCTTGATTTCTAAGTCTTCAGCCAGTGCTTGGCAACATTGATTCTTTTCATAACCTTGCTTCCTTGTGGTTGCCTCTTGGGTCTGATGCGGAGCCTCATTTTGGAGACTGAGTCTGTGATCTGTCCAGCAGTCAGCACCACACATGGCCTTGGTTACTCTGACATTCTGCCTGTCTTTTCTCCTGACAGTGACATAGTCGATAAGATGCCAGTGCTCAGAGTGGGGGTGCTTCCAGGAGGTCTTGTTACGGGTAGGCAGACGGAAGGTTGTGTTGGTGATGAGGAGGTTGTGTGCTGCACAGGTCTTCAGTAAGAGTAGGCCATTACTGTTACACTTGCTCACTCCATGGCTCCCAATGACTCCCTGCCAGATTGTAGAATCACACCCTACTCTTGCATTGAAATTGCTAAGCAAGATCAGTTTGTTGGTACTGCTCACTGCTGATAGTAGGGCGTCTAGTTCTTCGTAGAACGTGTCTTTCATCTCGTCTGGGTTGTTCATCGTGGGGGCATAGGCGCTGATCAGGGTGGCTTGACTTCTGTTCTGTCGCGGAAGCTGTAATGTCATAAGCCGGTCGTTCACAACCTTGGGTAGACTATCAAGCTTCTGAAGAAGGTGACTCCTGACGGCGAATCCAACTCCAGCATCACGACGCTCATTGCTGCTGTGACCACTCCAGAAAAAAGTGTATCCACCTCCAGTTACAGTCAAGTGACTTACGTTGGCAAGACAAGTTTCGCTCAGGGCTGCAATGTCAATGTTGTATCTTGCAAGCTCTCTGGCAACTAAGGCTGTTCTTCTCTCTGGCCCGTCTGCTGTAGGGTTGTTTAAAAGCGTGCGCACATTCAAAGTGCCAGTGGTGAGCAGTGTCACTTTGTGTTTTATTTTGTGTGTTCGACTGCAAGATGGGATCCCCACCAGCCATGGTAAACTGGCCAGGGTGTAGTGAAGCAGGCAATGTTTAGGGCACCTTTACTAGCCCCTTCCTCATTCTATGGAGGTGAACAGTGCGTTCCTGAAGAGAACTGCTCAGCCGCCCAGGTAGACGACGAGTTCCACTGCTGCTTCGGTCAGCGGAAAACGACCATTAGACCTGAGCCGCCTGCGTGCAGGTCCGTGACTACAGCTCCCAGTGTATCCACACCTGCTGCTTCGTCACTCGCCCATCACCACAGGACTTCAAAGATTGAACAGGACACGTGATGATGATGATGGTGTCAAAACTAGCGCTTGATTTGGATTAAAGTGAGGGAGAGTTGCACAGCGTCAGCCTCAATCTCTCTTCCCAATTCCCATCTAGATCCAGTGGCAAGACAATAGTCAAGATGGCTGGAGGTGGGAATATGCACAGTGGATGACCAGGATGTCTTCTGTGTCTTGTCCTGCTCTTCGCGTTCCACGACGCTTGCAGAGACCGCCTTCTTGACCATTGGATCTTCCATTGGTCTCATCCGCTCAATCCGCTGAACTCTGTCTTCACATGCTGGGATAGACATCTCCCTATCTCACTGAGGGTTGAGATCCATCAGCTACCCTCACCTGGTTTAGCCGGCTTGTCGAGGCCATTGCCGGGGGTGTGGCTGCTGTTGCATGCAAACAGCTATGGGGAGCCACAGGTGAGAGCTGAGTGCCAGGTGGGGACAAAGGATGGACAAACTGCCCTTAAAAGACGCGACATGTTCCCCCACCAAAGATATTACCCCTCTCTGACACCCCATACACGCCCATTTTTGCATACAGTGAGTAGGCAGATAGTGCCTTAATATTTAATTTAAAAAACAACTCCAACAGTGCAGCATTTTCTTAGTTTTGCGTTGAAGTGTCAACTTGGACTTTGTGTTCAAGTCTTCAGAAATACTTTTAAGATATTGCTAAAAAAAGAGATACATTACCAGAGCTTTTTATCTTGTGTTCATCAAGACAGAGGACCGTCAACACCCTCTTCTCATGCAGTATAACCTGCGGTTCCTTTTACACTCGGTATTACTTAATCTGCCCTGATGAGTGCAAGATGAAAAGCCTTGACTGCACATCTCTTTTTTCAGCAATACTCAAGTTCTGTACTAAGAAATGACCACTTTCAGATATGCAAGTTTCCCCCCAGTCTGGTTTTTGCGTTATGGATAGGAATTAAATAAATATTTAGCAATAAATCATTGAAATCAGAACAGAAAAACGTTTTGCCAGATAAATGAAAACATTTGATAGGGACAATACTACCTATAGTGTGCTATTTTGTTGAGAACAAGAACTTGGAAAATTAAAATAGGCAACAACACAGAGACAGAATCTTTTGCTTTGTCCCTTTATTATTTTTGTAATGTCTAGCTTTATCTTTGGATTTACTCTTAAATGTGTTCTCTCTGTCCCTGCCTGCCCAGGTCTACTTATCATTTCCCATATTTGTATCTTTGTCTTGTGCCTTGTCCCTACTCTTTATTTACTGCATCATCCCAAATTTGATCCATCGCCCCTCTTTAAAACCCTTTTTATTTCCCTAGTTTTACAACTTGTTAGAATACCAGCCCCAGCACGGTTCAGGTATAAATCACCCCTGTAGCACAGATCCCACTTTTCCCAATAGTGCCCCACAGACTGGAATATACTTTTTCCACACCAGTCATTGAACCACTCAATTATTTCCATCATCTTATTTGCTCTATGCAAATTTTCACATGGCTCTGGTAATAATCCTGTAGTTCTGCTTATTCATTTGGTGCATAGCTCTTCATACTAACAATACAAAACCTCCTTCCTCATCCTGCCTATGTTGTTGTTGCCTACACGGACCACAACAATTGAATCTTTCTCCCAACCCCACTCTAAGTTCTTCTCCAAATCTGATGAGAAGAACTCTCCCCAGTCCTGAACCTAATATCCAGCAAGCAGCACAGATACCTGGACTGCTGCTCTTTGCTACAGAGAATAGTATCAATACCCTTCACAGTACTGTCCCCTACTGCCACTATATTTCTTTTTGCTCTTGCACCTGAAAGGCTTCCTGTACCACAGTGCCATGGTCAGTCAGGTCATCCATCATGTAGCCCCAATTCTCATCTAAACACACTGAAGGAAGCACAAAGCTGTTGGAGAATTGCTGAGGCTGACACTTCTGCACTACTGCCCCACCTTAAGGGGGTGTGTCTGCCTCCTGGTATAGGCATTCAGGTAATTTCTCCCCTCCCTGATGTGTCATAGTGCCCATAGCTCAGTTTCCAGTCCAAAGACTCTGAGCCAAAGCTCATCAATCCATAGTCACTTCATGCAGACATATTTGGCTTGGATTCTTATGAAGATCATTTCATGGTTTCTGTGTTAATAAGATGAAATACTAACTATACTATAGTTTTTTTTTCAATTAGTTTCAGCAATTGGTTAATCTTTGACTCCAATTAGATATGTCTTGGTCACCCGCATGGAGGAAGAGCATCAGCAGGATTCACCAGGGGTCTTCACTTAGGACACTTTAAGGGTGTGCAGCTGCTCACAATCCCCTCTGCCTGTCCCCATACCTATTCCAGCTGTACGGGCCACCGAGGGTAGTCCTGTCCCTGAGCAGGAGATCTTTATCATGGCAGGAACTTCCAGGCCTTGGACCAACAAAAAGGACTTCTGCCAAGGTCATCACAGGTATCAGAATGTAAGTCAGCAAGCTGCCCCCATCTTGGCTATGGATGTCAGGGCTGTATGTATGGTTAGGAAAATTATAAAGAATTGATATCACATCTGTTTGCAGATGTAATATCACTAAATAAATTGCATTTTTGTGAATATATTTAATGGGTTTGTGAATGCTCTGGTCAGTTGAAGGAGTTGTGAATTTGCACTTTGGAACCTTTATGTCAAGGTTTAGCCACCTTTTGACTCAGTGACAGTATCCCACTCTGAGGTTGATATTTATGTGACGTTAACCTCAGATGAATTAGTTTCCATACGCTTGTGTGTTATCAGGGAGATATGTTTAAATATTTATTAGAAGTGCATGATGTAACCATTTCTACTACATCTTCCTCAAGGAACACCACTGAGTGAGAGCAGCATAGTAGCACTGACACACTAGTGGTATTTGGGTCTCCTCAGTGGAAATGCCAGAACACAATATATGCATCTTTGGATGAGATCCACAAGCAGGTCCTCATCTCAGTCACAGCAGTGTTTATGTCGCTAATATTGCCCTTCTTCCTCAGTAGACTCACAGTTCCTAAATAAGACAATGCAGATCAAAGCTGAGATTATGCCTTAGCTATTCATGAAGCCAGAATGCACAAGCGTGAATTCAGGATTTGTTCGCTCAATGATTGGTTGGACATCCCCAGAGATGACAGGAAATGGATTTGAGGACTGGGAGAGATGTGGCTGTAATGACCTCACTTCACTTTATCCTTTCAGGAAGCTGTCAGCAATTAAATTATCATGGGCTTGTCTTCCATATCTCCCTTCCTCCATGGCATAATCATTGTTCATGTTGGCCCTCATCAGCCTCTTGAAATTCCTGGCCCTCTGCATCTTCATCTTTCGATGAGTTCTCATTGTCTTCCAGTTCACCCTCTGGCATAGGCTCACTTTTTTGCATAGCCACGTTGTGAAGGGCACAGTACACCCTATGTGGTGTGTATCTCAGTGAGCCATCATCTGAAGTGCATCTTCAGCAGCCCTATTGTTTGCTCTGTAAGAGGGCATATGAAGCTGTGAGCAGCATTGTAACTCTCCTCAGCATTGTAACTCTCCTCAGCATGACTGAGGGTGACTCACTGGAGTTATTAGCCAGTGTTACAGTGGGTGCTCCTTATCCTAAAGCAGTCATCCCTACAGACATCCTGGCCCCTCAAAAATCTCAAGCACCTGGAAATGATTCAGGATGTCAGAGTCATGACTGCTCCTGGGAAAAGTGCACAGACATGCAGGATGTGCTTTTAATGCTCACGCACCAGTTGTACACTAATGGAATTTTAGCCCTTGTTCATAAACATTAGGGACAGCTGCCAGGGAGCCTGTATAGCTATGTGAGTGCTGTCTATTAGACCCTATACTCTTGGGAAATCAGCTTCCTTCATCCAGAGCAAACCTGACATAATGATGGGCCTTCCTGTAAAGGTTATTGATGACTTTGGACTGAGATACTGCACAGATCCCTTGTTGATTCTTGGAAAGATCTGGAGACAAATAAATTGAGCATATATTTACTGGCAGTAGAAGCCTCCACTGCTGATGTCAGGACTTCCAGAAGAATGTGACTACGTGATGTACTAGATCTTGGGACAAATGCAAGCATGCCTGGCACTGCCTCTCAGTCATTTGTAACAGGAACATTTTGATGATAAAGCCTAGGTCTGGCAAGCCACCTCTCCTGATCTCTCCTCCTCATCCTCTTGTGTGTTCTAGCTCCCTAGACCATGTCCCTCAGGTGGTACCTCCTGTAGGAGCTGTGCTTGATGATGTTTTTCCCTCCTTTGCCATTTCCGTTGCACTAGGACTCTAACAAATACAACATTGAGCCCTGGATCCATTTGTCATTTTCCCTTCTCTCTAAAATGAAACATTAAAAATAAAAATGATTAGGGTCCGTAAGATGAAGCTTTTGAGTTAGGAACCCATGGAAAATGTAGGGATCCAAATCTTTTGTTGCCTTAGCTGCATGGTGCCTGATACAACATTGTCTCTGAAATGCTAGCACACACATTGAGGAGGTCAAGATGGCATTTCTGAAATGTGACATCTGGAGCCCTCTATGGAATGATAAAGTGATTCTGAGGGGTCTTGACAGGTTGGATGTGGAGAGGATGTTTTCTTTTGTGGGAAAATCTAGTACTATGGGTCACAGTTTAAACTAAGGTTTGTGGGAAATTTACCACCGGAGTCAGACTTGGAGGTTCAATAATTTTGGACACGAAGCTTCGGGAGAAAGCACTGGCACTCCGCAGTACTTGGCAGCTACCGTCTCAATTACACAATAGCAGTTGATCATTTTTATACCTTCTATACAATAGGTAGTACGGATATTAGGCGTTTAATGCATCATTATAAATTGAGTAGGCAGATTACGGACATCGGTAGTTAACACATCGTTACAAGCAGACAGGTACAGACATGGGCAGTTAACATAGCATTGTTCATAGGATGGGTACATTTCCTCTATCAGTGACTGGTTTTGCTCTGTTCATTCAGTGGGTGATGTTGTTGAAGTGTGTATTTATGTTCCCACCTGTGGCTGTCCTTATTATCAAACATATTATTCTGGGTCTGCCCTTATCTTAAAGTGCCTCAAGCCCTAACTAGCTTCCTGCAGCATTTCGGTTCCTGCATGTTTTAACTTTAAGTAACTGTCTGTGCTAAAAGCCAGTGCTTGTTTAATGACCCTTCCCAGGTAACCATTTCTTTAATTCCCCACAACAAAGGGATCGTTTATTTTCCCAGAGGGCCGTGAGTCTTTGGAACTCTTTTCCTGAAAAGTGGTGGAAGAACTCTTTGAAAGCTTTTTAAGGCAGAGGTTGATTGATCCATAGTAACCAAGGTTATCGTGGGTAGGCAGGATGCAGATTTGAAGTTGCTATCAGATCAGCCATGATCTTATGATATGGCAGAGCAAGCTCAAGGGCCTGAACTCCTGCTCCTTGTTCATCTGTTTGTAAATGATACGCATTACTCAAATAATTTCATTTGTGCTTGAAATGTCGGTCAGTGGGTTTACATGTTGCACTTGGGGGATATGGGAGATTCGTGATGCTTCCAACATCTCGGATGACTATGTCAGCAGGAAGTGCACTCAATTGCAGCTCCTTACAGAACACATGGACAGGTTGGAGTAGCGGTTGGGTGCACTTAGGAGCATGAAGGAGATGGAAAGTGTCATAAACAAAAGCTTTAGGGATGTGGTCACACTGAAGGTGTGGGCAGATAGATGGGTAACTGCCAGAAGGGGCAGGCAATCAATGCAGGAATCCCCTGTGGTCATCCCTCTCTCTAACAAGTATACCATTTTGGATCCTGCTGGGGGAGATGGGCTATCAGTGGATACAAGCAGCAGCAGCCAAAGCAGTGATACCATGACTGGCTGTATTATTAAGCAGGGAGGGACAAAGAAGACTAGAGCAATAGTTATAGGGGACTGTATAGTTAGGGGTACAAATAGGTATTTCTGTGGACGTGAAAGAGACTCCAGGATGTTATGTTGCCTCTCTGGTGCCAGGGTCCAGGATATCTCTGAATGGACAGAAAGCATTCTGAAGGGAGAGGGTGAACAACCAGAGGTTGTGGCACATATTGGTGCTAAGACATAGGCAGGAAGAGTGATGAGGTCCTGCAGCAGCAGTTTAGGGAATTAGGTAGAAAGTTAAAAAGCAGGACTTCCAGGGTTGTAATCTCAGGATTACTCCCTGTGCCACGTGCTTGTGAGGCTAGGAATAGGCAGATAGTGCAGCTCAACATGTCGCTAAACAGCTGGTGTAGAAGGGAGGGTTTGAGATATCTGGACCATTGAGGTCTCTTCCGGGGCAGATGGGACCTATACAAGAAGGACGGGTTGCATCTAAACTGGAGGGGCACAAATATTCTGGCCGGGAGGTTTACTGGTGTCGCACGGGAGGATTTAAATTAGTTTGGCAGGGGGAGGGGAGGGGGTGAACCCAAAGCAAAGGTGAATTAGCTGAAGGGGAATGAGAGAGTAGGGCCAGTAAGACTCAGAGAACAGCAGGCAGGGTGGGATTGCAAATCAGAGAGGGTCTGATGGACTAAAGTGCATTTGTTTCGATGCGAGAAGTGCAACAGGTAAAGCAGATGAACTTAGAGCTTGGATTAGTTCTAGAAACTATGATAACATAAGAACATAAGAAATAGGAGCAGGAGTAGACCATCTAGCCCGTCATTCAATAAGATCATGACTGATCTGAAGTGAATCAGTTCCACTTCCCCGCTTTCTCCCCATAACCCTTAATTCCCTTGACTATCAGAAATCTATCTACCCGTGACTTAAATATATTCAACGAGCTAGCCTCCACCACTTCAACGGGCAGAGAATTCCAGAGATTCACCACCCTTTGAGTGAAAAAGTTCCTCCTCAACTCCACTCTAAACTGCCCACCCCTTATTTTGAGGCTAGTTCTGCTATATCCTTTCTAAGCGGGAAGCATCTCTCTACCTCTACCCGATCTAGCCCCTTCATTATCTTGTAAGTCTCTATAAGATCCCCCCTCAGCCTTCTAAACTCTAATGAGTACAGACCCAGTCTATTCAATCTCTCTTCATAAGCTAACCCCCTCATCTCCGGCATCAGCCTGGTGAACCTTCTCTGTACTCCGTCCAAGGCCAATATTATCCTTCCACAATGATGTTGTTGCTATTGCAGAGTCTTGGTTAAGGGAAGGTCAGGAATGGCAGCTTAACATTCTAGGATAATGTTGATTCAGGCTTGATAGAGGGGGATGTAAAAGGGGTGGGGGAGTTGCACAACTGGTTAAGGAGAATATCACAGCTGTACTCCAGGAGGACACCTCGGAGGGCTCATACAGCGAGGCAATATGGGTAGAGCTCTGGAATAAGAAAAGTGCAGTCACAGTGTTGGGCGTTTATTATAGGTCACCCAACTGCCAGCGGCAAATTGAGGTACAGATGTGTAGGCAGATTTTGGCAAGGTGTAAAAGTAACAGGCTTGTTGTGGTGGGAGATTTTAACTTCCCCTATATTCACTGGGACTCACTTAGTGCTAGGGGCGTGGATGGGGCACAGTTTGTAAGGAGCATCCAGGAGGGCTTCCTGAAACAGTATGTAGATAGTCCAACTAGGGAAGGGGCCATACTGGACCTGGTATTGGGGAATGAGCCGATTTTCAGTAGGGGAGCAGATTGGGAACAGTGACCACAATTCAGTAAGCTTTAAGGAACTGATGGTTAAAGATAAGTGTAGCCCTCAAGTTAAGATGCTAAACTGGGGGAAGACTAATTACAACAATATTAGGCAGGAACCGAAGAATATAGATTGGGGGCAGATGTTTGAGGGCAAATCAACATCTGGCATGTGAGAGGCTTTCAAGTGAAAGTTGATAGGGATTCAGGACCAGTAGATTCCTGTAAGGATGAAGGATAAGGATGGCAAGTTTTGGAAACCTTGGATAACGAGAGATATTGTGAGCCTAGTCAAAGAGAAAAAGGTAGCATTTGTCAAAGCTAGGAGGCTGGGAATACAGGAAGCAAGTGTGGAATACAAGGAAAGTAGGAAGAAACTTAAGCAAGGAATAAGAAGACCTAAAAGGGGTCATGAAAAAGCATTGGCCAGCACGATTAAGGAAAATCCCAAGGCTTTTTATACATATATGAAGAGCAAGAGGGTAGCCAGGGAAAGGGTTGGCCCACTCAAGGACAAGGGAGGGAATCTATATGTGGAGCCAGAGGAAATGGGCAAGGTATTAAATGACTACTTCGTGTCAGTATTCACCAAAAAGAAGGACTTGGTGGATGATGAGCCTGGGAAAGGATGTGTAGATAGTTTGAGTCATGTTGAGATCAAAAAGGATGAGGTATTGAGGTTCTTGAGAAACATCAAGATATGGGATCTACCCTAGAATACTGAGAGGCAAGAGGGGCAATTGCTGGGGCCTTGAGAGAAATCTTTGTATCCTCAGTGGCTACAGGGGAGATCCCAGAAGATTGGAGAATAGCCAATGTTGTTCCTTTGTTTAAGAAGGGTAGCAAGAATAATCCAGATAATTACAGGCCGGTGAGCTTTACATCGGTGGTAGGGAAATTATTGGAGAGGATTCTTTGAGACAGGATTTATTCCCACTTGGAAATAAGTGGACATATTAGTGAGAGGCAACATGGTTTTTGTGAAGGGGAGGTCGTGTCTCATGAACTTGACTGAGTTTTTTGAGGAAGTGACAAAGATAGTTGATGAGGGTAGGGCTTTGGATGTTGGCTATGGACTTCACTAAGGCCTTTGACAAAGTCCCTCTTGGCAGACTAGTGCAGAAGGTGAAGTTGCATGGGATCAGAGGTGAGCTGGCAAGGTGGATACAAAACTGGCTCGGTCAAAGAAGACAGAGGGTAGCAGTGGAAGGATGTGTTTCTGAATGGAGGGCTGTGACAGTGGTGTTCCTCAGGGATCATAGAATTTTTACAGTGCAGAAGGAGGCCATTTGGCCCATCAAGTCAACACCAACCACAATCCCACTCAGATCCTAAACCCACCTCTAACCTCTGCTCATCCCCTTAACACTAAGGGACAATTTATCATGGCCAATCCACCTAACCTGCACATCCCAGGACACTAAGGGACAATTTAGCATGGCCAATGCACCGAACCTGCGCATCTTTGGACACGAAGGGGCAATTTAGCATGGCCAATCCACCTAACCTACACATCCCAGGACATTAAGGGGCAATTTAGCATGGCCAATCCACCTAACCTACACATCCCAGGACATTAAGGGGCAATTTAGCATGGCCAATCCACCGAACCTGCACATCCCAGGACACTAAGGGACAATTTAGCATGGCCAATCCACTGAACCTGCACATATTTGGACACTAAGGGGCAATTTAGCATGGCCAATCCATCTAACCTACACGTGTTTGGACACTAAGGCACAATTTAGCGCGGCCAATCCACCTAACCTGCACACCTTTGGACATGACGTAGAGATGCTGGTGTTGGACTGGGGTAAACACAGTAAGAAGTCTCACGAGACCAGGCCAAAGTCCAACAGGTCTACTGGGATCTTTGCTGTTTGTAATGTATATAAATGATTTGGACGACACAAAGATTAGTGGATTTGCGGATAGCAATGAGGACCATTAGAGGATACAGCAGGATATAGATCAGTTGGACACTTGGGCGGAGAGATGGTAGACGGAGTTTAATCCGGACAAATGTGAGGTAATGCATTATGGAAGATCTAATACAGAAAGGAAATATACAGTAAATGGCAGAACTCTTAGGAGTATTGATAGACAAAGGGATCTGGATGTACAGGTGTACAGGTACACAGGTCATTGAAAGTGGCAATGCAGGTGGAGAAGGTAGTCAAGAAGGTGTACGGCATGTTTGCCTTCATCGGCTGGGGTATTGAGTTTAAAAATTGGCAAGTCATATTGATGCTTTATAGAACCTTAGTGAGGCCGCACTTGGAATGTAATGTTCAATTCTGGTCACCACACTACCAGAAGGATGTGGAGCTTTGGAGAGGGTACGGAAAAGATTTACCAGGATGTTATCTGGTATGGAGGGCATTAGTTAGCTATGAGGAGAGGTTGGAGAAACTTGGTTTATTCTCACTGGAGCGACGGAGGTTGAGGGGAGACCTGATAGAAGTCTGCAAGATTATGAGAGGCCTGGACAGAATGGATAGTCAGAAGCTTTTTCCCAGGGTGGAAGAGTCAGTTACTAGGGGGCATAGATTTAAGGTGCAAGGGGCAAATTTTAAGAGCGATGTATGAGGCAGATTTTTTACACAGAGAGTATTGGGTGTCTGGAACTCATTGCCGGGGAGGTAGTGGAAGTGGATAAGGTAGTGACTTTTAAGGGGCGTCTTGACAAGTACATCAAGTACATGAATGAGATGGGAATAGAGGGATATGGTCCCTGGAAGCGTAGGGGGTTTTAGTTAAGTCAGGCAGCATGGTCGGTACAGGCCTGGGGGGCCGAAGGGCCTGTTCCTGAGCTGTAATTTTCTTTGTTCTTTGTCCTTTGTTCTAGATCTGCACTCCTTTCTCTGAAGTAGCATTCTAATAACCTTTCAATGATTGAAACCGTTTGGCCAGTTATTAATGGCATTTATGCTGAAGTTGCAATTGACCTTCATTGATGGATGCCATATATGATGCAGATGTGCCCTCTTCATTATTACCTGTATTGACCTTGTCTGCTTTCCTATGTTACACTGTTGCTTTGATGCGACTTTGATGTGAAGCCAGTAAGTTATGTGTATCTCTTTAATAGTGCTAATGAAGGGATTGGCTTTCAGTTGCTTCCTAGGCAAAGAGGTCTTCCTGTTTTGTAGCTAACCTGAATCGATCCACTGCTGCTGCACTGACAAGCGAGTGTGCGTTCCAAGGAGGGATCCCTTAGCCCACCTGGACAGAATTGCTGGTACTTTCATGTACAAAGAACACCATTACTGTGAATCCGCAAAATGGTGTTTCCACACCTCTACTTCAGGACATCATTCAGTGCTCCCTCCCTCTTTGTCCATGGGCCTGAATTTATCTCAAGCTTCACCATGTGAAGATAGACCTTCCTCCAGTTGTTCTCTAGCCTTCCCCAGAAATACTGTATCGCGTTGTTGTTCCAGCAGATATTCCATCCCTCCCCACTGAACCTTTCACCTGCAAAGTACCCATGCCTCATGTGGACCTCTATCCACCCCATCTACAGCCTGCGAGCACAATCATCTACCAAAGTGAATGTGCCATATCAGAGCTTCACATCCATCGTCCCTTTATTTTGTCTTCCCAATCTCCAGCTGCAGATGCTTTCAGTCACTACTATCATTCCTTCTGCAGCCCAGTAAGAGCCTGCCAAACCCAGGGACAGCGACTATAAGACAACCCTGCACGCCAAGCTGTGCTTTTTTCCTGTGGAGCACATAGCCTTTGCCCCTGCTGCAGCTGGGATACACCATGCTCCCAATGATTGCTCTTGCTGTATGTCTGCTGCATATCTGTACTATCTCCTATCTTTGCCTTCCGACTGTGAGATCAGCTAGCTTCTGGACTGCCAATAATCTGTGACTCCTTTCAATTTTGCCACTGGAGTGCCTACACTCTGTGGCTCCCATCGGCAAGCTCCAGGTCAAAGACTTTAACCTTCCCAGAATTGCTATTGCATAAGGACTAAGGACAACAGTACCCCACCCAAACCACAGCCCCCAACTTCTGTGCTGATGTTTACCATCACTAATGAGCCATTCTAACAACTCCCCTCCTATTTCAGAATCTGCATGCATTCCCCTCCAGCAAAAGATGTGACCATTTTCTCAGCATTTCATACATGCTTGTTGGACTCCAGCTTCCCACCTCTTGGTCTTTGTTTTGCCTTCCATTGTTCTTCATCAGCCTCTTTGCCCCTCTACCTTCCATCATGCCCCTTTTCTCTTTATTCCCACTCTGTGCACAGACTTCCTTCCCATTGCACCCCTCCATCTTATCTTCAGCAGCCTACCCTCCTTTTACGTCCAAGTCCAGTCAAAATTTGAGTCCCTAAATGTGGAAGCTGCATGAGACCTATAGCAGAGTTGTGTTCTTGAGGACTACAGGGTCAGGCACCAGGAACAGAAGACCCCGCACTTCCCAAACTGGTTAGTGTTTGAAAATGGAGTCTGCGTGAGTCCAGCGGCACAGTGATGTCTTTGAGGACCATGGCGTCAGGCACAGGGAGCAGAAGACTTCTCCAATCCAAGGAGCAGTACTAGCCAGTGTCTGAAAGTGGAGGTTGCATGAGTCCCACAGCCCTTGCAGACAGCATTGGCAATGAGCAGTAGAGAACCAGCACTATAGCCCCTACAGTGTGGTATCGACTGCAGTAAGAGTGGCTCAGCAGTATCGCAGGTAGTCTACATAGGTTGTACTGACCTTAAAGTCATGAGTGACCTGAGGTCTGACTTGTGCATGTCACTCGTTTTCAAATGGGTTTGAGGCAGACTGAATTTTCCACTGGTGTGACAAAAGACAGGAAGGTATATTGGGATTTCTTCAGCAGCTGTTTTAATGAACATTCATGAAGGGAAATTGGAAACCATTTTTACGCTGGCAATTTTCTGACGTTTTGGTTGCTGCTACTCCCACCTGCAACTCTCCCTAAATGTGCCTCCTGACCTTGTCCTTCTGTGGTCAAAGTCGCAGAATTGCAGGGTACTGCCAAAGGAGCCTTAGTGAGTTGCTGCTGTACATCTTGAATATGATGCAATCTGCTACTACTGTGCATTATTGATGGAGAGAATGAATGTTTAAGGTGAGACGTGGGATATCAGTGAAGCATGCTAGTTTGTCCTGGATGGTGTCAACCTTCCTGAATGTTTAGAGTCTCATTCATCTGGGCAAGTGGAGAGTAATCCAAAATCATGACATGTGCCTTGTACATAGTGGACAGCCTTTTGGAAGTCAAGGGACAAGGTACTTGATTCTCTGCCTTTTTGGTTTAATTTTATCTTGGATAGATCCTTGCTCATCCCATTGAAGTTAGCCCTTTTCTAACTTAGAAGTTCTATTTTACATTGTGCTTAGCTCTACTTCAATCCTAATCTAAATTTTATTATGTGATAATCACTCTTATCCAAACAGAAACTAAGTTAGCCAATCTGTGATTCTCACCAGTAGGGGGAGTGGACAGAGTCTATTCACATCAGGAAGCCAACTCCTGACTGTTAGAGGGTGTTATTGCACATGCGCCTGACCTCCAAGCGCACTATATACAAGAGTATGTTGTGCATTGAGAAATTGGCACTCTTCTACCACCCCCTAAACATTGCCTCTCACGCACCCCTGATTGTCCCACCCCCGATTCTGACCTCCTCTCGCCAATCGTCACCTCCATTCACCCCCCCCAGCTGATTGCTGCCCAGGTCACCCCACTCCCAGTTGACCGCTGCCCTGGTAATCCCTGTTTGCAGAATGCACAGCTCCCCATGTGCTGCCTCTCCTTCATGTCCTACCCCTTAAGGCCCATTCCTTGAGACTGCCTTGTGCCTGGTGGGCACTGCCCAGTGAGAGGTGCTAGCATGCCAGGTTGACACTGCCAAGGTCCCAGGCTGGCAGTACCATGTTGGCATTGCCCAAGGGGAACTGCCCCAAACCACCTGAAGGGCTTCAATGGCCTCTGGTATGACTGGCGAGGTTGTCACATCTGCTCCCATTGCTGGGGACCATCCGTGATCCTCACAGGTGAAGACCTCCACTGGCAACGTTGTTAAGGCAAGTTAGCTCGGTCGATTGCATTTCAGGCTCACTAATAATATTTAAATTGACTAATGAATATCAAAATCAGCTTCGCATCTGGGAAGATGCAAGGCTAATTATGCTGGCAATTCAGTGCCAGTATCATCGTAAGAGATGAGAAACTAGGTGCAAACCGGTTTTTTGTTTCTCTCGTGATCTTACTGGCTTGCCACATTGATCAACTGGCTTGACGAGCGTAAGATCACTCCCTTAGTTCTTTTTAATTCATTTATAGGATGTGGGCATTGCTGGCCAGAATGGCATTTATTGTCCATTCCTAATTGCCCTTGAGAAGATAATGGTGAGCTGCCTTCTTGAACCGCTGCAGTCCCTGTGGTGTAAGTTCACCCATAGTGTTGTTGGAAGGGAATTCCAAGATTTTGACCCAATGACAGCAAAAGAAGAGCAATACATTTCCAAGTCAGAATATGAGTGACTTATAGGGAAACTTCAATGTGGTGGTGTTACCATGAATCTGCTGACCTTGCCCTTCTAGATGGTAGTGGTCATGGGTTTGAAAGGTGCTGGCTAAGAAGCCTTGGTAGGTTATTACAGTGCATCTTGTATATGGTACACAATGCTGCCATTGTTTGTCAGTGGTGGAAGGAGTGAATGTTTGTGGAAGGGATGCCAATTAAACAGTCTGCTTTGTCCTGAATGATGTTGAACTTCTGTGTGTTGTTGGATCAGCGCTTATCCAGGCAAATGCAGAATATTCCATCACCCTCCTGACTTGTGCCACTGTAAAATTGTTGCAACATTGGAATAGTGGGCTGGAACCCAGAAGTTATCCCATTTCTTCAATTTCACGCTGCTTCACTTAAAAAATTGCCAGCTGGTGAGTCCAGGTTCGGGTCTCTACCCTTCATTCTTACTGGATGAAAATCTTGGAACTCACTTACTAAAAGCAATGTGGGTATATCTGCAGCACATACACTGCAGTGTTTGAAGGCAGCTCGCCACCACCTTTACAGGGGCATTTAGGGTAATTAATGCTGGCTTAGCCAGCGGTAATTATATGCTATAAAAGAATAAAACAAATATTCCCACATTATTATTTGTGCTTGGAGTTCAACAATCCTCTTCACCACAAATTGTTGGTTTACTTACATACATTCTAAATGGTCTTTCTATCCCTCATGGTCCTTCATAGTCTGCTCCTGTGTGATATGTAATTACTATGCTTTCTAGTACCATCGAATGCTTTCTCACTCTTTTATGCTTCTTATTCTCTTCTATTTCTATTTGCTGGTGCCTTCTCCACTGCCAATTTAGTTTTAAACCTACCCAACCACACTACTGAGCTCAGGTTCACACCCTGTTTTATATCAAATTTGATCTTACTCTCCATTGAAGTTAGTGAAGGGAGAAATGTCTGATGCAATCCCACCAATTTCCCAATTGAAGAATAGGATTCATTTTACTTCATTACACTTAAAATACGGGACACAATATGGGACATTGAAGTGTCATGGTTTTGCTGGGCAAAGGTAATGTCTTTTTATTATAACAAAATGTTTACAAAACTTTAAAAAAAAGAAGTAAAAATGAATAAAACATTACATTAGATGAAATGAACACTGCAAAGATAAAAATCCAAACAATGCAAAAGTTTATGTCAGGGACCAGATCAGAAACTTCAAGGTACATTATAAAGTTAGCCTCAACCCCAACCTTTTTGGATTTTGGCAGTATGACAAACATAACATGTATGATTCAATTGACCCACTAGGAAGTTTTTATTAAAACAAACTTTATTTCAGAACACAGTTAGAATGTAACTTTTACCAATTAAAATATCTAAACATGACCAAGTATAATTCTTAACAAATATCCATCTCTATAGTTCCAATTTAATGCGCAGTGGACCTCAAAACAAAACAGTATTAAGCCAGATTAAAACAAACATTCTAGCAATTAGGACCAATCATATAGCTGCAATAACCACAGGGACTGCTGTGTACAGGCAAAATGGCACCAATTTTTAGAAATGCCTGCTAAAAATGAATTCTGCACAAGATACATGACACAAATACATTTTTTAAATGCACAGTATCATCACATTTGTCATGAACAAATTAAGTTATCGTTAACACAAGAGAATGGTTATGTACTTGAAAACTCCAAAAGCAATGTGGTGATGAGCAGGAAACAAGGACAATGAATCCATTGCTCTGACTTTTCATTATTAAATCATTTTTGTCAGAGTATTAAAACTACCCCAAAAATGTTTACACAGAAAAATTATTGGAAGTTAAATTTATATGTTTGAGGTGAAGTATGCTGGTGAAACTAAAGAAATTAAATTAATTTGACAGTTGAAGTGGCTGTGCAGAGTAAGTATCTGCACTAAACCTGATATTAATTTGGTGATACTGGCAAGCCTAAAGTGAACAGTTGTGTGAAGAGGGGTAAACTAACCTTGGATGGAAATGTAGTAGATCAATTCCCTAGAAGTGATACTTCACCTATGGTGGGGAAAAAGCTAAAAATCAGGATCATAGTAGAATAAGTCGAATATCAAGAATTGAGAGAAATAGGAGGTAACAACATTGGCATTTACATCGGAACTCCACAGGACTTACACACGTGGTTGTCACTAGCTACAGATACAATTTTTGTGTCCATTCAATCACACCAGAATAATTACAAGTTGCAGGGTGAAGAGTTATACTAAGGTCTATTAGAGAGTGGAACCAGCTACACTTCATTTGAAGGATTATTTTTGAGGCCTTAACTGATTATTATCTGTTACTGAAATGCAAGACATTGCACTCAATTTAGGGCACTAAAAAGATACGATACAATGCACTCTCAGAACAGGAATTATAGCTGCAGAACTCTTTGGTATAACATGCCAATTTGTTAGCTGCCAAATGTTTCTATTTGTTACATACTAGTAATCCAGAGACCGGGGTAATGCTCTGGTTTGGTCAGGTTTGAATCCGCCATGACACAGTGTGAAATTTGCATTCAGCAAAAACCTGGAATTAAAAGTCTAAAGATAATGATGAATTGATTGCCAGAAAAACCCATCTGGTTCACTAGTGTCCTCTAGGGAACCTTACCTGTTCTGACCTACATGTGACTCCAGACCCACAGGAATGTGGTTGATTCTTTAATGCTCCCTACCAAACCACTCAGTTCAAGGGCAATAATGATGCCCACATCCGTCAAATAAATAAAACAAAACTTCAATTTTTGGCCTTTATTTCCTTTATACAATATTTTGGTGACTGTCAAATTTGCACACAGGATTCTACCCCTACCTAACTTATGCAGTATTTATATCAAAATTTCATTATCAATGGAATAATTTAAATCTGAGTTTTTCTATAGCATGTCTGATACTGAGGAAGTATATTTAAAAACTTGTTTCATTTGGGACTGACATGAGGGTAGCGTGAGATAAGCTATGGTCATCAGAAATAAAGCTGGAACATGAAGAATTAAAACATTTGGTTAAGAGATCTGGAATGATTGATGATAATATGGCAATGAAATCAGGAATTTCTATGTGGTTTCTTCACAAAGAAGAATGTCTTGTAAAATCACAATGCACGGCTTAATCATAATTCATCACTCATAGCAGGCAGAGTGTATAAAATGCATCAAAATTGACAAGGCGTTCAAGGTGGTTATTGGTTAGAAAGCCTGATGTAATTCGATGGTATTTTCTTTATTTGATACTGCTATTATTTGTTTCCTAGATTATTACAAAGAATATGATACTTTAAAAGCTTTCATAAAAATGCAGCTAAATTATAAAATAAGGTTATATTTTTCTCGGTTCTAATGTGATGCAGCTGTTTTACCAAAAAAACCAGCTGAAATTCCATGAAAACATTGAAATATGGATACCTGAAGCTTTAATTTTCCACAATACTGTATTATAACCAAAGCAGGTTAGAGACAAGTGATTCTGACATATTTAAATATTTATGTGAAATGTGGTTATATACTCATATGTGTAATTCTATTTCGTATGCAAAAGGTAAGCATGGAATATATATGCTATAAGTAGTTAGGGCATCCTTCTAGTTTCTTCCTCTTCATATGTATCAAAATCTGCTATCATCTTCTCCTTGGGACAATCCTCATAATATTTTTTGACGTACTTCTGCACAGACCAGCCCCTATACTCATCAGGCTTTGTGCACTCAAGGCCTTCGAACTGTACATTGTGATGAACCTGCAACCAGTAAGCCAAGTAATGGATTTGAAAATCACACCTCCATGGATTTCCAGTAAGAATCAGCCTCTCTATAAAATACAGGTGCTCCAAGACGCCATATTCAAAGTTGTGCAAAGCATTTGAAGATAAATCCAGCTCCTTCAGACGCAAAAGACCAGAAAATGCAGCTGAAATTGAAAACAACATAACTTTTTCTTGCAAATTCTTGAATTTTTAAGTTAATAGAAAAGTAAAATAGGATCAAAAATTAATTACAGCGCAGAAGGAAGCCATTTGACACATCAAGTACAAACTGCCTCTCTGCAAGAACAATTCAGCTTGACCTGTTTCCCCCCTCAGTCTTTTCTTGTAAACCTGCATTTATTTTCCTTCACATGCTTAGCCAGTTTGTTTTTGAAAGCTCACAATTGAACTTGTCTCCTAGATAATGCAGTCCAGATCTCAAGCAGAGACTGTGTAGAAACTTCTTTGTCATGTCACCTTTGGTTCATTTGCTCAACATTTGTCAAAGAGAACAGTTGCTCTCTCTCTCTGTTTAATTTAAACCTCTCATCTTTTGAACACCTCCTTCAAAATGCTGCTCAACCTTCTCCTCAAAGAAGATCAACACCAGCTTCTCCAACTATCCTTGTAACTCAAGGCCGTCATCTCAGGAACCATTCTTGTGTGTCTTTTCTGCATCCTCCTTAGATCCTACAGATTTTCTAATGTATGGCGCCCAAACTCCGGTTGAGGCTGACTCAATGTTTTATAAAGGTTCACCATAATTTCCTTGCTTTTGAGCTCAATGTTGTGAAATTCAGGATCCAGTATCCTTTATAATCACTTTCTCTGCCTACCCTGCCTGATTCTTTCTCATGAGGGCTACTTTCTGCTTTTCGGAGGCTCCTTTTTCATCTTCATCAACTCCTTTATTAGATAATGTACTCACATACTGCTTTTTAAAATTCATTTAAGGGATTTGGGATAGGCCTGCATTTCTTGGCCATCACTAATTGTCCTTGAACTGCACGGCTGCCAGTGCCATTTCAGAGCACATTTATAAGTCAAACACATTGCTGTGGGTGTGGACTCACATAGATCAGACCATGTAAGGATGGCAGATTTCCTTCCCTAAGGGAATTGGTGAATCAGATGGATTTTTAATTACAATCTATTAATGGTCATCATTAACTACAAATTTTTATTGAATTCAAATTCCACCATCTGCTGTGGTGGGACCCAAACCTCATCCCAGTCCCCTGGGTCTCTGGATCACTAATCCAGTGACAATACCACTACACCATTGCCTCCCCCATCATTACCTTCTATTTTTGGTATTGAATTTTTTCAGGTTTCTTTCTTTATAAATAGATATGGCAGCACGTATGTCAACACTCTCTAACAGAACTGTGGGTGTACCTACACCTCAGGAACTACAGCATTTCAAGAAAGCAGCTCACCACCACCTTCTTAAGGGCAACTATTAATGGGCAATAAATGCTAGCCTAGCCAGCAACACCCACACCTTGTAAATGAATAAAAAAAAGACTGGGCATATATTATTAAATATTTTTACTTGAAATCTGTTGACACTCTCTTCATGCCTTCATTACTTCTAAACTCAACGATTCCAATACATTCTTGACATGTCTTCCACATTCTACCCTCCTTATTCTTGAGGTCATCAAAACTGTGCTGCCAGGTCTTAACTCACAGCAGGTTCCATCCCCCTATCATCTCTGTGCTCATTTATTTACACGGCCTCCCAATTGGGCAATGTCTTGATCTTAAAATTCTAATCCACGTTTTCAAATCCCACTATGGCCTTACTTACCCCTCCCCATCTCTGCAATTTCCTCCAGTTCAACAACCCTCCAAGGTATCTAATTCTGGCTTACTGCATCCCAATTTATTTGCTCCATCATTGGTGCATGTCTTCAGTCGCCTAGATTCTAAGTTCTGAAATACCCTCCCTTCACCTCATAGTTTCGCTACCTCACTTTCCTCCTTTAAGACACACTTCAAGACCTATCTTTCTTACCAAACCTTTGGCCTTTCAACCTACTATCTCCTAATGTGGCTCAGTGTCATAATCTTTTTTCATAATGCTCCTATGAAACACCCTGAAACATTTAATTATGTTGAAGGTGCTATATAAATATAAATCGTTGCACTGGACTTCATTTACTTAAATCTGAATTCCGATTTGTCATCCATCTATTAACTTTTTTTGGTCCCCATTTTGAAACTCAGTCCATGCAATTTGTGTAGATCAGGAGGCTCAGCCACAAATTTCTGGTGAATGTTCTGGTAAGTTCAGTAAATAAAATAAATAAGAAAAAACTAATCTGCTTCCTTTGTGATGTTTTGCTTCTGTGCAGTTTATTCCCTTTGGAAATGCACAAGTAAAAGAATGAGGATTTATTTGAAAAGCAGCTAGTTTTGGCTCTAACTGTTATCAAGACTGATGATTCCAGTTACATTTGTTGGATGTATGCGTTCTGCTGGGGTGTATAGTTGCTGTAGGCATTGTTGCTTATGGGCTTATTGTTGCAATTGCTCTTACTGTCAATCTCCTCGCTTAGGACTCGAGTCAGGCAGGGGGATAAAATTTCAGAGCTCAGGAAATTCTGTGCTTTGTTCTCCCAGAGGACAAAGTGATAAGTTGGGAGTCGGAGTGAGAACGTGAAAGGTCATGGTGTAGGAGATAACATATTGATAAGGGTAGAAGACTGAACAGTTAACAGGAAACAGAGGATAGATGGATGGATCTTTTTCATATTGGTTTGCCGCAAGGATCATCAATGCTGGGCCCTCAATTTTTACAGTTTTTTAGATGACTTGGATGTAGATAGAGTTGCTAAATTTGCTGATGGCACAAAGATAGGTAGAAAAATAAGTTATGAAGAGGATATAAGGGGGCTACAATGGGAATTCATAGGTTTAGTGGGTGCAAAGATCTGACAAATCAAATATAATGTGGGCAAATGTGAAATTGTTTATTTTAGCAGAAAGAATAAAAGACAAACATATATAAATGATGAGAAATTGCAGTGTTCTGAAATTCAGAGGGATCTGGGTTTCTGTACATGGATTGCAAAGTCTAGGGGGTGATTCTCTCATTCCAACCCGTTAATTTCTTGACAGGTTGGGCCGGGAGATTCGTGCACGTGCTGATTTGCAAGATTTGCGCATTTGTTCCTGATGCACGTGCATCTCTCGGCAACAGAAATCCGGCACATCGGGACCATGCAGGAAACGGGCGGGATCACCCAATAAGTTATTTTAATCTTATTTTAATATGATTTAAATGTAATTATTGGGCCCAGAACTGAATTCTCCAGGCCCGATAGCATTTCCCACCCTGTACATACAGATTCATTCTGGCAGGGTTTAGAGTAGCTCCCCACTTTTGGGGAACCAGCGGGAGACCCTGCTGGAGTGAAGGGGGGCAATCGGGGCACCGCTGTGGGTCATGAGGTGGGGGGGTGCCCCTGGGCATGGACACGCTGGCAGTGCCAGGCTGTACTCCCTGGCACTGCCCAAAGGGCAAAGTGCCCATGCCCAGCAGGCACCATGGCACTGCCCACCAGGCCTGGGGCAGTGCTGAGGGGGCAGTGCCTAGGGGCAGGGCTTAGGGGACAGGGTTTAGGGGTGGGTTTTAGAGGTGGTGCCAACTGGGGGAAGGGCCTAGGGGGCGATTGGTGGGGGTGGGGGGGTTCCCACCACCACTCTGCAGACAGGATGAGTTGGGGCTAGAAGGGGCCAGTGATTGGGGCAGGCTGGAACTGTTAGACTCTGGCGTGTATAGGCCTTGCCCCCTCCGAGCTTTTAATGGTATTCACGATTGACCTCTGCATTGCACAGAGTGTGGGAGATTCGAGTCTGAACTCCCACTGAGAAACAATCATGATTTACACCATTTTTCCCCTGAATTCAGCACTTTGAAATTTTTGGGAGAATCATCCCCTAGTATGCAGGTACAGTAAGTAACTAGGAAAGCTAATAGAATATTAGCTTATTGCAAAGACAGTTTAGTACAAATGTAGGGAGGTTATGCTTCAGTTGTACAGGACACTGGTAAGAACACATCTGGAATACCCTGTACAGTATTTATGGAAGAATGTAAATGCATCTTAAGCAGTTCAGAGATGGCTTATTAGACTAATAGCAGGAATAGATGGGTTGCCTTATGAGAAGAGGTTGGACAAATTTGGTTTTCATTCATTGGGATTTAGAAGAGTAAGAGGTGACTTAACTGAAACCTTTAAGGTTCTTTTAGGGAACTGTCAGGGTGAATATAGAGAGGATATTTCCTCTCATGGGGGAATCTAAAACTAGGGGTCACTGTTTAAAAATAAGGAGCTGCTTTTTTATGGCAAGGATGAAAATCTTTCACAGGGTCATGAGTCTTTGGAACTCTCTTCCTCAAAAGGCAGTAGAAGCAGAAGACAGAGTTAGATAGATTCTTGCTTAACAAGGAGGTGAAAGGTTATCTGGGAAGGCAGGAATGTGGAGTTCAGGTTATGATGTGGATATGCCGGCGTTGGACTGGGGTAAACACAGTAAAAAGTCTGACAACACCAGGTTTAAGTCTCCATTCACCTGACGAAGGGACTAACCCCAAAAGCTAGGAGTGTACTATCAAATAAATCAGTTGGACTTAAACCTGGTGTTGTCAGACTTTTTACTGAGTTCAGGTTACACAGGTTTACCAGAACAAGGTTGTTTTCTGCCAACATAAAACTACTATCTGCGCATGCACACTGTTTGCTCAGATGTCACTCTGCTCCATCAGAAAGTAGTTAATGTATTGATTACATACAGGAAATATGTTCCAGGCAAGCAAGATGGTGGACCATAATACATCTTGTATCAAATGATTGGGACAGATTTAGTTCAGAATCTACAAGTTTGAAAAGGAGAAATGTAACACAAGTGTTAATATCTTATACTGCAGAAATTATAAATTTAATGGGGTAAATTACAGTGTAATTGTAAATACCCTGCTGGGAATTACTGTGAACTGAATATTTAAATATATCAACACCACTGCTTTAAACGTTGTACATCCCTGCTGCCCCATGCCCACTGCTACCCAACTCCCCCTGCCACCTCACCCTTTCCTAGCTCAGAGACTTTTCATTCAGACCTACACTAAAAGAGTTAACATGGCAATGGCACAACAATGCAGAGTCGCTAAGCAGAGACTGATAGCCAAGTTCTGCACACATAAGAATGGCTTCAACTGGAATCTTGGGTTCATGTCACACTATCTGTAACCCCCGCAACTTGCCTGAGCTTGCAAAATCTCACTAACTGTCCTGTCTGGGGACAATACACATCTCTTTAACCTGTGCTTAATGCTCTCTCCACTCACATTGTCTGTACCTTTAAGACTTGATTATCTGTAAGGCCTTGCATTCCAAATATTATTTTGTAAATTGAGTTTGTGTCTTTCATATGCCCTGTTTGTGAACAGAACTCCCACTTACCTGATGAAGGAGCAGCACTCTGAAAGCTAGTGGTTTTTGCTACCAAATAAACCTGCTGGACTTTAACCTGGTGTTGTGAGACTCCTTACTGTATTGGCAGCAAACACAGCCTTTTTGAAATGATACCTCAGCTCCAAGGGTTAAACTACAAGGAGGGATGGTGGTAGAATTTTGGAATTCTCTTCAGCATGCTGAATCAATTGTCAATTTTAAAACTAAGATTGGCAGATTTGGCAAGTATATGGATTCAGATCACAGATCAGCCATGGCAGAAAAGGCTTTAAAGGACCAAATGGCCTATTTCTGCTCCTGTGTTGTTAGCCACATCTAATAGGAAAAAAGTTCTGCACTTTTTTAAGAACAGCCCCGCTTGGTACAAAGTTTACTAGTTGATTAAAATTATTGTGCTGAGAAAAGCAAGAGTTAATATTTCAGGTCTGTCACAACAGTTCTAATGAAAGGTCACAAACCTGGAATGTTAATTCCGTTTCTCTTTCCACAGATGTCGCTAGACCTGTGGAATAATTCCAGCATTTTCAATTTTTATTTCAGATTTGCAGCATCCACAGTAGTTTTGCTTTTGTCAAAACAATTGTTTTCAGTTTCTTTTAAATTAGATTTATGCAGTTTTCATAAACATAGTAGTATATGAATTAGGAATACGATTAGGCAATTTGGCCCCTTGAGCATCTCCATCATTCAATAAGATCATGACTGATCTGATTGTAACCTCAACTCCGTATTCTGTTTACCCCCAATAACCTTTGACTCACTTAACTATCTTAAAAATTTTCAAAACTTGTCAAGAGAATGGTCGTTCTGAATCAGTGTAGGGTATTTGAAAGACCTTGTGCAGAATGAAAATTGTTTCTTGCAAAATACTTGGATATTTATCTGCAAATTCATTTTCTGAATATTATAGGGATTCAGCTGTTTGCAAACTATGTAGTTTGATCTCTAGTTGCTTTAAAGCTAGATTAAAACAATTGCATGTTAAAACACATGGAAATGTTCTTACCAGGGTTTATGTATCCTATTATATTGTTGCTGAGGTTTAATGTTTCTAATTGATTGAATTTCAAGAAGTTTTTGGCTGTCAGCTGGCTGATTTTGTTTCTAGAGAGATCAATTTCCAGAACTTCGGCAGGAATATCGACGGGAACTTTCACCAGGCCTGTGGAAATAACAAAATTATGTTAAGCCTTTTATATCAATAATCAATCTTCTGTGCTGTTGTGCATAGGAACTCAAGACCAATGTTCCTTCTCACTATTTTTTGAATGCAATTTTGTTAAGTATGTGACCTCCTTTAATTGCTTTGTGTAGCTCCATACGTTGTAATTTCAAGGAGTCAACTATCTATATGAGTATCTTGCACAATAGATTTAACATTGGTCAAGATCTAGAGCACTTTCAAGTCAAGCAGTTTTAGAGGATTGGTATTTGGACCAAGGCAAGAGAGGATAAAGCTGGGAGGCGGTAGGAGGGAAAAAGCAATAAGCATGAAATGGAGAAGCAGTGGAGCCCTGTGCGATGATGCCAGCCATCCCTTGCTTGGAGATGATGTTTACTGTGAATATTCTTCATGCATCTTAAGACTTAACAGGCCAATTTTCCACCCATGGATCTTTGGGGACATGGGGCAGGATGTCCAGTGAGATAGTGGGATTGATGCCAAGGATTTTCTTCTTGTTCTTTCTTTTCCTCCTCGGCTCTGCCTCATCATTATGACATTATGACTCAAAGCATGATGCAGTTTGCTAAACAAGTTTCAATTTTGAACATTTGATAGCAAGATTCTCCTAGTCATTAATGTCAATGGCAGATACTCAAGTAGAGTTTCAGAGCATCTCTGAAGCATTTTCTTTTTCCTCCCCAGAAAGTTGGCCATTTGAGAGCTGAGAAAATGGGATCAAGTGCAAATATAGGTGAAAAAAAGCTATGCATTTCACCAGCTGCAAAAGTGGAAGAAAGCTGCAGCAGCAAGGTGGTCTTGGTCATTGTGGTTAGGTACATACCAAAATCTGATCACCAGCCCTGTCAAGACCTTTTGGACAATGACAGTTCCCCAAGGTCCTGTATTACGTACAGGCTCTTATCAGGGTCCATTTGCTTATTATGTGGTAATGGTGATAGCAACAGGGTTGTGAATTTGGGAAGCCTGAGCCAAGAATCTTCACATAGATGACATGTCAGTGAACACCTGTGTTGGGATAGAGGTGCCTTTGAGCAATCCTCTTAAGAATACCTTCTGCTTACATCAAATGGAGAGCTAAAAAAGGTACCATAAAAATAGATGGGCAATTGGACCATGGAAGGAGAGGCAAAAGTTGGGGGATGATAGGAGGAGAATTAAGGAGCACGCAGGATTACGGGAAGCAGAGAAGTAGTGGAGCAATAAATGGGTGACAGGAATACAGACAGAAATATAGGAAAAGGAAACCAGGAGGTGGAAGGATAAAGGTTAAGGGAGGAAACAGGAGGAGTGTGATGGCAGGGAAGAGATAAGAGGAAAGGCTAAGGAAGAAAGGAGGATCAAAGAAGGAAGGAAGAAGGGGCATGCGAAGATGATGAGAAGAAAGACAAAAAAATTGTAGGCAAAAATCTACTCACAAAATAGAACAGAAAATTCAGCCATTTTTGGATGGGACGATGGAGATGTGGTGGGAAGATTGATAGAGGAGAAAGGAAAAAGTCATGGGGAAAGTCAGCTAGCAATTGCTACTGAGGAATATCCCATTTGAGTGCATGCCATTTCAAACTGCATTAAAATTCTTTTAAGGTATGTTATCAGTAACATTATTTTCAACTGTAGGTGGCGCTAGGTACTTACACATAGAAAGAGATCACAACACAAAAAAGCATAGATTGGAAAAATGATTTGCTATGTTTTCCTCACAGAAGCCATAGTCATTTGTCTTAGCATGAGAAAAGTATGTTGTCTGGAGGTAGCTACTTCAACTCTGAATTGGAAGGTGCATATGCTTAAACACTGATCCAGACTCTGGAGTAAATAATTTATGAGGTGGAGATGGCAATGTTGGACTAGGATGGGCACAATAAGAAGTCTCACAACACCAGGTTAAAATCCAACAAGTTTATTTGTAATCACGAGCTTTTGGAGCACTGCTCCTTCATCAAGCGAGTGGAGGTACTTCATAAATACAACATATATAGGCAAAGACCCTATTGCAATTGCAAGATAATTACAGATTGGAATGTGAAGAATGGTTGGAACGTGAGTCGTTACAGGTAATCAAGTCTTTACAGGTACAAACAATGTGTATGGAGAGAGGGATAATCACAGGTTAAAGAGATGTGAATTGTCTCAAGCCAGGACAGTTCGTAGGATTTTGCAAACCCAGGCAGTATGATGGGGGTTACAAGTAGTGTGACATGAACCCAAGATCTCTCATGCATGTGGAATTTGGCCATCACTTTCTGCTTGGCAGTTCTGCATTGTTGTGTGTCTTGAAGGCTGCCTGGAGAATGGAGGCTGAATGCCTTTGACTGCTGAAGTACTCCTGACTGGAAGGGAATACTTCTGCCTGGTGATTGTTGGGCGGTGTCCGTTCATCCATTGTTGTAGTGTCTGCATGGTCTCACCCTTGTACTATGCCTCAGGATATCCTTTCCTGCAGCTTATAAGGTAGACAATGTTGGCTGAGTCACATGAGTATGTATTGTGTACCTGGTGGGTGGTGTTCTCACATGTGATGGTGGTATCCATGTCGATGATGTGGCACGTCTTGCCATGGCAGTGTTGTGTGATGTCATGGTCGCTGTTCTGAAGGCTGAGTAATTTGCTGCGAACAATGGTCTGTTTGAGGTTGGGCGGTTGTTTGAAGGCAAGTAGTGGGGGTGTGGGAATGTCCTTGGCGAGATGTTCATCATCATTGATGACATGTTGAAGGCTTCAAAGAAGATGTCGTAGTTCCTCCGCTCTGGGGAAATACTGGATGATGAAGGGTACTCTGTCAGTCACGTCCCATGTTTGTCGTCTAAGGAGGTCAGTGCAGTTTTTCGCCATGGTGTGTTGGAATTGTCGATGTATGAGTCGAGAGCCATATCCTGTTCTTACGAGGGCGTCTTTCAGCATCTGTAGCTGTCTGTTGTGTTCCTCCTCATCTGAGCAGATCCTGTGTATATGGAGGGCTTGCCCATAGGGGATGGCTTCTTTAATGTGTTTAGGGTGGAAGCTGGGGAAGTGAAACATCATGAAGTTATCCGTGGGCTTGTGGTGCAGTGAAGTGCTGAAGTGTCCGTCCTTGATGGAACTGCATTTGTCCAAGAATGCAACCGATTCTGAAGTGTAGTCCATGGTGAGATGGAACGTTGATATCATCATGTAGTCTTTTCAGCGATTCTTCACGTGAAAGGAAGAAAATATCACCAATGTATTTGGTGTATAGTGTCAGTTGAAGGTCCTGTGCGGTGAAGAGGTCTTGCTCGAACTTGTGCATGAAGATGTGGACGTATTAAGGTGCAAATTTGGTCCCTATGGCTGTTCCGTGTGTCTTACTGAAGAACTGGTTGTTGAAGGTGAAGATGTCGTGGTCCAGGATGAAGCGGATGAGTTGTGGAATTGCATCTGGAGATTGGCAGTCGTCAGTGTTGAATACTAAGACTGTTGCAGCAATGCCATTGTTATTTCACATGCATGAGGTCGGCCTGAACCGGGATCTCCGGTTCATGTCACACTACTTATAGCCCCACCATACTGCCTGGGTTTGCAAAATCCTATGAACTATCCTGGCTTGAAACAATTCACACCTCTTTAACCTGTGATTATTCCTCTCTCCAAGCACACTAGTTGTGCCTGTAAAGCCTTGATTACCGTAAAGACTCACATTTTAACCATTCTTTACATTCCAATCTGTAATTATCTTGCAATTGTGTTTTTGCCTATATATGCTGTGTTTGTGGACTAACCTGCACTCAGCTGATGAAGGAGCAGCGCTCCAAAAGCTTGTGATTCCAAATAAACCTGTTGCACTTTAACCAACCGACCAACATTTATCCCTTAAAAACAGCCATCAACATCAGGTTGTTTGATCATTAATTTAATTGCTATTCACAGGACCTTGTACACAAATCGGCTGTTGCATCTCCCACATTTATACAGTGATGAATTTCTAAATGATTTAATTGGTGTGAAAGACGTGGAATGTCTTGAAGTCATGATATATGCTACATAAATTCAACTTCTTCTGCATAAAAATCATGAGAACTGCTTCTTTTGCAGTTGTCTTTCATAATGATTTCTTCTGTTGATATACGATACTAACAATTTTCTTTATTTAAGGTACCGTCCTAGTTCAGGAAAGAACCTTGAATAAGGCAGGAAAATGAGCATAGTGTTCATGGTGTGTAACTAACCTGCATTCAATGCTTGCTAATTTCAATGATGATGGCATGCAATCCAGCATTGCATGTGCTGCTGAGTGGCTGCTTGTCTCAGCTAGAGGCCCAAGTCTGTGCAAGGCTAGAAACACTTAAAGCCTGCCTGCAATTCCTTAAGACAAGATGCAGTTTCACTGGAGCAGTTGCTGAAAATGGTTAAAGAGTTTATGAGCAGAAAGAGGAGTGGAAGTAGTTTGACAGGGCAGAGAGCATACTGCAACATTCTCTAATGCAACACTAGCGGTCTTGGTGCAGGAAATGGACAGGAGAAGAAAGGTTTTCTCTTAGGGCAAAACGCACTGGGAAAAGACAGCTGTCACAGTGAACGCCAACAGTACCAGATACAGTCTCACAAAAAAATCAATGACCTCATACAGTGGCCAGGGTTAGCAAATTCTTCTCCAGGAACCACCTCCTCTGTTCACATATCCCCCTTATTTGCTTATCAACAGTCGCTATCAAGCATGTCTCATATCTATATTTGGCTGTGTCACTGGCCTCAAACCCAACTGCTAAAAATCCCACATTTTTGCCAGCTATTCAGGTATAACAAATATATCAGCCAAATACATTGCATCACATTCTGACTATAGTCCACAATTGGAGACAGAAAAATCTAACTGCTAAAGGATAGGCACAATTAATCAAAAGGTGGGCATCACTGGAGCGGCTATAACTGAGCCCATGGACAATGCCAGAACTGTGTAGAAATGCCAAATATTCCTACCACCACTGCCTCACATCACATTTCCCCTTTATCCCATAATCCCTTACAAGTTAGTTACCTTGTCCACCTCACTTTTCTCCCATCACAACCTTATTGTTGTGACTTTAGGTAGGATTTTCTACTCCCCTGTGATGGAATCTTTCAGTTCTGCCGATGACTACAGGCTTTTGCCTGCCCTGCACTCTCTGCCACATGGAACTGCAACACTGGGGCGTTGTCAGTGATCGACTAGAAGATCCCACCAGTGGAAAGGCTCAAAAAATTTTGGCCCTTACTTGTTCAGATACCCAAGAACTTCCACCTCGTCAAGCAGGAGTCGGAAGTCCATGGGAAGCCATAAATGAATGAAGAAAAAAAGTACCATTGCTTGATCTCTCACTAGCAGCAAAACAGCTCAGAAACTGGCACTGCATATATTTTACAGGGTAGCACAGAGGTGGGAACTGCACATAGTAAGTCACTGGGCATGTGCAGACTACTACTAGAGTGGGGAGAAAGGATTGTGCAGGCAGTAGCATCCTGAGTACAAGGTCACACTTGAGTTTTGCTACAGAGGACTCAGATGAGGACTTCAGTGGGGTAGGCTACTGAGAAAGGCTGGTTGGCATGCTCATTCAAATGCTTGGTGCATTGGTAGATCTGTCAGGTATATCATATCACTGTCAAGGAGCATGGAGATGTCAGGCTCCATTTTGGCATAAGGCATTGTACAGTGATTGTACGCTATTGATTCCAGCATGAAAATGGTAGCCAACCTCATGATACAATGCCTAATGGTTGACGGATGACTTCTTCTTGTGCTGCAATGGAAGCCAATATCTTGGTTCTGCAATGGAGGCCTAGATTAAAATCAAGAAATCTCAGTTGGCTGACATGCAGGACAGACTACTACCATTATGGCTGTAGATACCCGTGTTCAAAAGAGGATTTCAGGATCTCACAACAGTCCAGCAATCTGTGCATAAGCAGATTACTAGGAATGCTTACATGAGAGAAGTAGCAGGACTCAGTGGAGTTCAAGTCTCTTGTCCTCACTCAAAATGATAGTTTTCATGCTTCCACCATGCCATCCTGCCAGCCAAGCTGCTACTGCCCATGCCCAAGTAGTACAGTCTAAAGGTGGGCTCTTCAGACCCATAGTTGCTCAACAGTAGCCTGCAGTCTATCCCACTGAAGTCAGCAGTTTTCCAGCAGCCAAACTGCAGCCACTGGCATGGCAATATTTCAGAGCACTAGTCAGGCAAAGACACTTGCATGACAGGCACTGAAAGAATGCACAAGGCTGATTTTTGGTGCGGAATATTGGATATAGTTGATTTGGAAATGATGGTTTTGGTGACTTTTATTTTAACCTTAATAACAAGAGGGCATGGTGATGATTCTTAACCGACTGATGTTAAGGTCTTTGTGACTGTTGTACCATGTAGGTGTGTTCAATGGAACATTGGTCGAATGAGGCAATCATGATTAGCTCAATTGTAGAGGAGGTGCCGATTGCCTTCTCCCTTCCTCCTGTTCCTGAACTATTCACTTTATTCCTGGTAAGGGCTGTTCCATGAAAATGGCCAGATTGTGGAATACAGTACAAATCTGGATGCATGCTCTGGTGGGTTCCTCTAGAGCAACAAAACCATTACTTTAGCACCCAGATGGTGTGCTCTACAATGTTTTGTGTGGCACATAGACTGCTGGTATGCATGCTGGCTACGTGTGGTTAAACTGCAGGCAAAGTTATGAGCCAGCTTTGAAGTGAATAGCCCTCATCACTAATAGTCCCAGTCATCCTCTGATTTGATTTGATGATTCAAATAGATTCAAACATTGGACTGACAAAGAATGTAAGCATCTTGACTGTTACTAGGAGAGCATACATTAACCAGCATGATGTGAGTGGCAGACTTTCTGTTATGGTATATCTTAGCATTTAGTTATTGGCTGGAATTTTACTGTCCCGCCTGCCATGGGAATCGGATGGTGGAAAGATCCGTTGATCGTGGGTGGGATTTGATGGTTTTGGGATGAGCAAGGCCATAAAATCTGACACATTTTGTTCACGAAGTCACACCCTCCATAATAGGGAAACCCCCCCCCCCACCATCTTGTCAAAGCCAGTTGCACATACCACTTGCTTCTCTTTGTTTATGTTTATGTCAAGAGTGTGACCTTCCCTCCTGACATAAAAAGTGTCTCATCTCTCTGAAACAACTATGATGGATGAGTCATAGAGGTTTACAGCATGGAAACAGGCCCTTTGGCCCAATCTGTCCATGCTACCCTGTTTTTACCACTAAGCTAGTCCTAATTGCCCCCATTTGGCCCATATCCCTCTATATCCATCTTACCCTTGTAACTGTCTAAATGCTTTTTAAAAGACAGAATTGTACCTGTCTCTACTACTACCTCTGGCAGCTTGTTCCAGACACTCACCGCCCCCTGAGTGAAAAAAAATTGCCCCTCTGGACCCTTTTGTATCTCTCCCATCTCACCTTAAACCTATGCCCTCTAGTTTTAGACTACTCTAAGTCTTTGGGAAAAGATGTTGACTGTCTACCTTATCTATGCCCCTCATTAATTTATAGACCTCTATAAGATCACCCCAAAGTCTACTACACTCCAGGGAAAAAAAGCCCTGTCTATCCAGCTTCTCCTTATAACTCAAACCATCAAGTCTTGTAGCATCCTAGTAAATCTTTTCTGCACTCTTCCTAATTTAATAATATCCTTTCTGTAATAGGGTGACTAGAACTATGCACAGTATTCCAAGTGCGGCCTTACTAATGTCTTGTACAATTTCAACATGACGTCCCAACTCCTGTATTCAATGTTCTGACCAATGAAACCAAGCATGCAAAATGCCTTCTTCACCACCCTGTCTACTTTCAAGGAGCTATGAACCTGTACTCCTAGATCTCTTTGTTCTACAACTTTCCCCAATGCCCTACCATTAACTGAGTAGGTCCTGCCACCAGTCTTGGTGTCATCTGCAAACTTACTAACCATGCCTCCTAAATTCTCATCCAAGTCATTATTATACATTACAAATAACAGTGGACCCAGCACCAATCCCTGAGGCACACCGCTGATCATAGGCCTCCAGTTTGGAAAACAAACCTCTACAACCACCCTCTATCTTCTGTGGTAAGCCAATTTTGTATCCAGTTGGCTACCTCACCCTAGATCTCATGAGATTTAGCCTTATGCAACAACCTAACATATGCTACCTTGTCAAAGGCCTTCCTAAAGTCCATGTAGGCAACATCAACTGCACTGCCCTCATCTACCTTCTTGGATATCCCTTCAAAAAACTCAACCAGATTTGTGAGAAATGATTTTCCACTCACAAAACCACGCTAACTGTCCCTAGTTAGTGCTTGCCTCTCTAAATGCCTGTCGATCCTGTCTCTCAGAATACTTTTTAACAACTTACCCACTACAGACATTAGGCTCACTGGTCTGTAGTTCAATGAGCCTAATAGTTCGATGGCTGAGAATGGGAGATATAACAAAGATTGCCTGCTCCAACTTAGAAAGACTCCAACACAAAGAAATTCAGGGCCATATTCACATTTACAGCTACTGGCTCCTTCATAAAGTACAGACAATGCACTTTAGCTGGGGGAAAGAGAACTGCTCAATGAGGACACTAGATGAATAACATTTCCCACTAAGAACCCTTCTTCCCAACATCCTCCCTTTGTGAACATCTTGTCCATTTTTCTGTCTCTGTTCTATTTCTTGCTGGTACTATAGTTGAAGGAATTACAAACCATAATATTCATTACTGAGAGCAAGTGGCTGTTCAGAATCTTTGAAGTCACAGCCAAGGCCTTCTCCATGTGCAACACCACTCCCTGTCAAATTCATCAACTTTAACCAAGCCTGTAAACTACTTAGCACTTCTGCAAACTCAAACAAAGGCAGTAGAATTTAATCAGAAATTAATCTGCAAGTTGTTAATGACTTCTTTAAATAGAAGTGGTTAGTGTTCCTGCTGCTGCTAAACACAAGTTTAGGTGTGTATGCTTATGAGAGGTTCTATCTGGAATGAGAAGTTCTAAATTAGCTGTTTTGACATCAAATCAACATTAAATGCTCACTGATGTCATAATATGCCCACTTCCTCACATGCTCTTGACATTTTTTCTAACCATTTTTCATAGGCCATGCCTTGTGGAGCAAATACTATCAAAATGACTTCCTTAGCACTAAAATGAAATGTGCTCTACTGTTCTATTTTGTATCTAGATCTTTCCACGAGTAGCAGTCCTCATGCACTGTTAAGATTGCTTCAGATGAAACCTTGCTACTGACTGATATTCTCAAATGTTGATTTTCCAATGACAAACTAATTAATTTCCCCAAACCAACTAACAACCCCATAATCCTATCAAGTATCTTCCTAACTCATTAAGGAGTGTTACCGATTTACATTCTGTCAATCCACTAATCCGATCTCCTTCTTCATCTATGTGCCAAGTAGTATCATGACTATTATTAGACATTCTATTATCAAAAATTCCCTTTAATGAGAATTAAAAACAGCAAGCAGAAAGAAGCAACTGGAGGATTACTGCAATGGCAGAATCTAGGAAACCACAATTTGAATTTGAGAGACCTCAGAGGCTTTTGGAAGTGATTCATAGCTATCTTACACAACATGATCAAAATGACTTTAGAATTAAAAACTGTGACACATGAGTATTGTGAAATTTAGAAAATTTCCTGGACGATCAAATAGCTAAACTTACCTTCCAGATCATGCACTCATTCAGCAATTTGAGAAAACAAATAATTAGAGATAATTTTTTTTGTCAGCATAGGAAAACTATCATACCAAACCACAAAGAAAATGAAAGCCATCTGAATATTTAACATGTAACAATTTTCAAAATACAGTACTTCTTCCAATAATATGGTGACTTACCAAAATTTTGTAGGTATCAAATTTTTGCCTTGTCCTCAAAAATGCAGTTACTTACTCTGTCCATGTAAGACTACATAAATCTGTGTTTGATTTACATTATTGAGTTACACAGAACAAGAATATGCTAAGATAAGTTAACTTTGCAAATTTTGTCAAACTTTGGTTTTAGTGCCTCTATGATAGAATTGAAAACTCAGCCAGAGTTCCTGATCTTGGATGCTTTTCAGTATCTCATAAGAACATAAGAACTATCTCCTGCTGGGATATACTGGTGTCTGGATACCATGCCTTTGTATGATGGTTTCTACATTTTAGTAGATGATTCAGATTTACACATGAAGAACTTGAAAGAGATGTAATGAGATTGCTGAAATATGAGCTCCCTGAAAGAGGCAAATTCATGAGAGAAAGGAAAAAAACTAGCAAAAAACAAGTTCTCGATTGTCAAATTATTTCAATAACTTATCTGCATTGATTTGTATGTAGGGTATTTACAGAAACATTCTATAATTAAACACTTACAAATAAAAATGTAGGACAAAGGTGGATTGTTGGCCAGGGGAAACTTGTCAATGAACAAGAAAGTCTTATCTGCTGCAGCCTGTTATTGAATCCCCTATGAAAGAATAAGCCTTATGCCACACTTATCTGGCAAGGGTCTGAATTAAGCAGTTGAAGATGAATAAGTCCAAATTTAAAACGTCAGTGTTGCTAGCACATATCACAAGTTGCTCCTGATTGGTCTTTCCATCTAGAAGGCAAATATTTTGTCAGCTGGCAAGGAAACTGACTTGGGAAGCAAAGCTAACATGCCCAAAGCTATTAATTGGGGGCTGTGTGTGAAAATATTTGTTCAAATATCTACAATTGGTGACTATCATAACTGGGTTCCTGTGAGGCAAGCCAAAAAACAAAAGCTGGATGGGGGACTTCATTGTCCATCACTAAGAACGGTTTGACAGCGTAACTACTGATCAAGCTGCTTGAATACAGAAGGTCATATGTGCTAGATGGAGCCTTGGGCTGAGGTTACAGTGAAGATTATTTAGCAAATGTTGTCCAATCATGGACCCACATTGAATGTTAGACACCATGTTTTGAGTTTTGCAAGTGTGGGCTGGTTAGATACAGTGTCTATCTTGCCCATTGCAAAAAGCAGAAGGAACATACTGTTTTATATGATGATCTAGTTTTTGGGACGTATGGCCTCCATACCTGGCATCACACTGGTACTGAAATTCATATGCCACATTAATCATTTGTGTAGTAGATGGTACATCTTTTTGGCTTGACATCAGCATTCTGTTAGTGGTGAGTACCACTTGTGTTGATGCTGCATAGTAGCTTCATCAAGCAACTAGCTTCACCTGTTGCTCAAACTTTTGAGATATGTTGCCCTTCTTGGGCAACCTGAGGTAGGGAAGGAGGCACTTTCCAGAGCCAAAAGTGATAGCCTTTCTGTTTATGATTTTGCATGATATACCACACAAGATGATCTGATCAGTGTAACCACCATTGTCAGTGTAGTCAACCAACTCAAGAACAGCTTCTTCATTGCTGCGATCGGACTTTTGAATGGAACTACCTCACGTTAAGTTGATCTTTCTGTACACCCTAGCTATGACTGTCACACTGCATTCTGCACTCGCTCGTTATCTTCTCAATGAACGGTATGCTTTGCCTGTATAGTGTGCAAAGTATTCTGTATATCACTGTATTCTAATATATGTGACAGGAATAAATCAAATCAAATCATTATGCACCCTATTTCAGCATCAAGCTTGCATTGTGAGAAAATGGCTATTTTAAAGATTGCCAATAAGGCCAATCTTATAGCGCATGAAACTGTAAGAACCCCAACATGTATATTGACCAGTGAAGATGGGTTTGTGGTAGACCAAGAACTTCCCTGGCAGATTTCTCTACAAGTACATCAAGGAAAGGGAGCCCATTTGACTGCGCCATTTAAAAGTTGAACATGATGCAATCCGTAAAGATATGTAAGGAAATTATTACACGCAATTACAGATTTAACTATAGCAAATGTCTCATCTAGATATAAACATGGATATTGCCCAGGTCTTGGTGCATTTTGACATGTGCTGCTTTAACATCTGAGGGAGTTATGAATAGTTCATTCATGAGTACATTCACTAAAATCATGAGTGACATCCACAAATCTGATCTTATGATGGAAGGAAGGTCATAGGCCAGCAATTTAACTGTCCCTTTTAGCCACATAAATGCTTCGGCTAAAAGGCAGTCTGAAACTGAGATTTTTGAATGTCTAACTCACCTCCTGACTTCTCAAAGTTTGTCCACCATCTACAAGACCCAATCAGGCATGTGGTGCCACACTCTCTTCTTACCTGATTGAGTTCAGCTCCAAACATCATTCAAGAAACAAAGCAGCCTGCTTGTTCAGCATTCCATCCACCACTCTAAATATTAATTCTTTGCAACACTGGGCACATAGTGGCAGCAGTATGTACCTTTTCCAAAATGACTGCAGCAATTCACAAAGGCTCCTTTAATAACATCTTATAAACCCATGATCTGCACTACCTAGAAGAAGTGCAGCAGACGCCTGGGAGCACCATTTGCAAACCACCCTCCAAGTCACACACCATTCTGACTTGGAACCAAATTGCTTTCCTTCACTGTTCCAGGATCAAAATTATGGATCTCCCTCCTTACCAGCACTGAGTGTATCTACACCACATAGACTTTAACAGTTCAAGAAAGTAGCTGAACACTACCCTTTTCAAGGGCAATTAGGAATACAATAAATGCTGGCCTCGCAGTGAAGCACAAAGCCAAAGAACAAAATTTTAAAAACTCCACTGATATAATGTTGGTATCACTGTTCAATTGAGTACGACATGCAGATGTCATGGTCCAGTGATAGTATGGAGATATTCTGAGCAGTTTAAATATCAAGTAAATGAACTGTCATCACAATTAAGAAGGGGAAAAGATTGTTTTAGTTGATTAGGTCATGCAGGCACCTTCATAATCACAAAGTATACCTGTTAAGGGGTACCAATAGCACAAGAGAACATTTAAGTGCCAAATATGTTTTTTTTCCTGGTATATTGGTTTTCCACTCTTGAAATTGTAGACATAATATTGATAAAATTGTATGCTAATAAAAACCAGCTGTTGGATTATTTTCAAGTCTATTTCCGGAGACTGCATGTATTGCGTAATGTACTGCATGTGTTCCAGTTTTCTTTTCACTGATACTGAGTGCAATTATACCCAAAGTGGGATACTGTATATGTTCAACATTTGAACATGTAACTGTGATACTTTAGTGTAGTGTTAATGTAAGCCTACTTGTGATACTAATAAATAAACTTTAACTTTAAAACTCACATTCAAAAGCTGCACCACAGATGGATTAGCCACAACTGGTTTTTGCATGGTTAGAACCCTATTTCTGAGTGGATGATTGTTAATCAGAGGGTGCTGCTCTATGTGGGCACCAAATATCTGCAAGTAGACTTTTTAATGTAAAGCTTAATTTCATTCATTTTTAGTTGCTGGCAATGAGCCTGATTTCCAGGAGATTGAAATTACAGCAACTAAATTGCTAGCTATATGATGTGTTGGCAATGAATTAGAAAGTAAGTTAATTATTGTAATTTGTGATCCCATCAGCTTTAATCATTGCAACCACTATTTTCCATGTGTTTGGCCCAGCTATGATGCATCTAAGTTTCATTCCCTTCAAGAAAAAGAATATGTTTTACTGATAGAACATCAAACGTAAATATGATTTTGTGATTCATGATATTATAAACAACTGAAGAAAAGGGATACATTAGCTGACTTAGTTCTAAATCATACTCTAGAGTAAACATTAGCAGAAGAGCACAGAATATTTAGTGATTCACAGTAGCAAAATATAATGACTAAAGACAAGGATAGGCAATAAAATTACCTTTACATGTAAAAATAAACTAGAAGCATGCGCAAAGTTATAAAATACTTGTTTTATGGATAACTAGAAGCCACTTGAGTTTAGCTGATATAGTTGAATGATATAATCTAAAACAGGCAGTTGTGTATGTTTTTGTGGCAGAAAGGATGAATTGCTTGGTGCACACATCTGATCATTTGCGTAGTAAGAAAACCCAAAATTTTCAAAAGGAAGGGAAAAGTGAAAGGTCTTACTAGACCCAATTTCAGGGACCATTGTTCGGCCCAAGAAATCAACTTAAGGAATTGAGACAATCTCTTCCATTTTCCAAATATTTAATTGTAAGTTAATTCTGCACTGGATGTCAGATGATTAGCAATGGTGATGGTATCTGGCAAGATAGTGGTGAGGTAGAGGTAGGTAGCATCAATATGCATGTGAAAACTATGCTATGCATTTTGGATGATATCAACAAAGGACATAATGTAGGTAGGATATGGAAGTGGACCAAGGATAGATCTTAGTGGGATACCAGAGGTAATGGTGCAAGAGTTGGAAGAGAAGCAGTTGCAGTTGATACCCTGGTTATGATTAAGTAGCTAAGAATGGAACCTAGTGAGTGCATTCTCAACCAATTAGATAACAGTGGGGAAGTGAAGGAGGATGAAGTAGAAAGGAAGCAACCCATTGGAAGCTGGGAACAACTGTTTTCAGTTTGCAATTAGAACTGTAACTCTGTGGAGAGTACAATGTGTGATAAGTATCAGTGACGTTTTTATTTATGTATTAGGAAGTGTTTCATCAATAACGTTATTAAGTCATGTGAGACAGTAAAAGTGTTAACATTAAATCTTGATGTGTCATCCTGTTATTTACTTGAATTTCTCTTTAAAGGTTATTGGTCTCTACGGGGATCATAACAGACTAATGACGGCAGATTTATAGGAGAGAGGAATCTCACTTAAAATGAGGATGTTAATATCAGCTAATATGATGAACAGGAGAGTAAGTTGGATGGTTGGCAGTTTAGTGGGAATAGGGTTGAGAAAGCTGGAGGTATCATTGACAAAAGAAGGTCAGCAAAGAGGAAATAGGAGAGAAATTAGGAAACAATGCAAACTTCTGGCAGAATCCAAGATCCTGGTACATTGTCTTAAGAGCTTGCATTGTATAGTAAAACCACTATTAAATCATAAATGAAGGCTGACGTTTCAGTGCAATACTGTTTATTATTTGGAAGTCATACTAACCTTGGTTTTGGCAATCTATTCGTGACTTTGGGAAGAGGTATATATTGCATTTTGTGGAATCAGCAATATTCTGGATAGGTTTGGGGTATGTACTGTTTTTCTCATCTTGGCAGAGCAAGTTCACATTGATTATCTTCAGCTTATGACCAGCAAATCTTTCTGGATCTTTACATTTGGCCAGGTTGCCTAGATTTCGTTGGCCAGGGATCTGCAGCTTCCTGATCATTTCATCTAGCTTACAATTACAATTCCAGGGGTTGCCATAGATGCGTAGATATTTTAGTTTAGGAATAGGAATAAAAACTTCCTCTGACAAAAATCGTAACTGATTATGTTGAATCAATAAAGTATTGAGTTCATCCAATCCTTCAAAAGCATCTGGTTCTATAGTTGCTATGGCATTTCGTTGCAAATCAAGGCTCTTCAAATTTTTTAATGTTGAAAACATCGAGTCCTTCAACCTATAGATCTTATTTCCTGCCAATTGTAAATGAACAACATCCTCTGGCAAACGAGGAGGAATTGTAATGAGTCCCTTATCTTGACAATCCAGTATTTTCTCATTCGCATGAAGACTCTCATGACATAGTGTGCTAAAGAATTGAGCAAATCTTTTGACATGAGTGGAATGCCTTTTGAGGCACCTCTTGCCACAGTTCCTCATTCTGTTTCCATGGTTGCCATTCCTTGTTTTCATGAACTCTACTGCTCTACATAGGAGTAGAAACACAATAATTCTAATCACTTGCATCCTGACATCCAGATGGTCCCAGTAACCCAGTGGTGACTTGATAACATACAAGAATTCGATGCAACTTGGAAACTGAGGTAGCCCCAGATGATTTTGGTTTTGGACTGACTGAAGCCAGTTGTTCCTTGCAAAACAGTCTGTAAAGGAGACAAAGTAGGTAAAAACATAAACATCATTGCTGCAAGGTAGAAAAGTACAAGTTAAAGATGTGTCTGAAATACAGATTGCACAACACGCGAAGTGCTAAAGCACTATATTCTGAGAAAAATAGGGGTAAAATTTATTTTGGTTAGTGGTACAAAATGAGCAATAGCAAATCAAAAGCCAATTTTGCCCTGACAGTATCAGCCTGGCACACTGGCAGTGCTCACTGAGCACAAGGGTACAGGGCCTCACGGGGGCAAAGGTAAGAGGGAAGGGAAGGGTGGACTCTGCATTGGGAGATGTGGGCTAGTGGTGGGGTCGGCTATCGGGAGTTGGAGTGGCGACCGGGAGGCCGGTGATGTTCCAGGGAGGCAAGGGGATGGTGATGTCAACCAATCTCCCAGTATACTAGGAGATTGGGCGCATGCATGTTGGTACTCTGAGCACTCTGCTATTGGCCTGTCTAGTGAGCTCAGGTTCCACCCCCTCCACCTCACCCCCCTAACCCCGCTGACACGAATAGCCTGACAACCTTTGTATTGCAAATTAATGAAAACCTGCCACTTTCCTGCCCCTTGGACACTTTACTCTCCGATGTCTTCAGAGAGACAAACAGCAGCAAAAGGCAGAATTTTACGTGCACTGTGTGCAATTGGCAGGCAGAACAGGAAATGACCATGAATCCCGGTCCCTCCTGAGATTAAGTGACAATCACGAGATTACACTTAAGTACGTCACCCACATTGAGCCAGTGGGATCTGTGGGATGTGCTGTTTGTCCTCCCTGTTGTTCCTCATGATCAAGTGCCTGTGCCTCTGCCAGAGGTGGATACTTTTGATCATCAGGCCCCCTCCCACTATGTTCCCTGACATCCTTCTCACAGGAGGTGGTCAATGGCTGAGTAAACAATACGCACCTGTGAGTATGCAGATGAGGCTGATCTGTGCGCAAAAGGTGGCAAAGGGAACCAAACCTCTGGTGCCGCAGGTTAGCAATGTCCAGGGAGCCTAACACAGAAATCACTTACTTAAAACCAGAGAGCACAAACTCAGCTCTCTGAAGCAAGATGGTGACATAGTGGTTAGCACTGCTGCCTCACAGCACCAGGGACCTGGTTTCGATTCCCGGCTTGGATCACTGTCCATGTGGAATCTGCACGTTCTCCCCATGTCTGTGTGGGTTTCCTCCAAGTGTTTCGGTTTTCTCCCACAGTCCAAAAGATGCGCTGATTAGATGCATTGGTTTGCTAAATTCTCCCTCATTTTACCCAAACAGGCCCTGAAATGTGACTAGAAAATTTTCCAATAACTTCTTGCAGTGTTAATGTAAGCCTACTTGTGACACCAATAAATAAAATAAACTAAACTAAAAATCTCACATCAATGTGCACTTGCATAAACCTTCTTCATTGTAAGTTATAGTAACATTTACAACAAAACTGTTTACACTAAACATTTTCTTGAAATCTTCTCTGGACTCAATTGCAGGCTACAATGCCAGCTTTACTGACACCCTGAGGCACCAACCAATGTAGGAGTCACAAAATGAAGCAGGAACACCCACTGCTGTGTTGCCTGACTATTTGAACCTATATCTTCAGGAACTACAGATAAATCCCTGCATCCACTCCTCAGAAAAAGACAAAAAATACCAGGGAACATTTAAAATGATAATTGCCTAGTAATCTGACTGTCCAGTTATTTACTCTGTTCTTGTTTATGAGGAATTAAAAGTCTAATTGGTTCTTTGATGGAAACATTTTTAATAGGTTACCTTATCTAAACACAATGTCAAAGTAACCAATAATATGTTTGTGCTGATTCATTTTAAATAAACCAATTGAATCACTCAAAAATGCATTTTGAAGAACTGAATTGATAATTTGCAGAGTTGAAATTTCAAAGAAAGGGTAAAGTTTTAAACAAAACTTAAAATTCTATATTTCATATGAATATAATTAGGTTTATCCATTGACTTTTCTTTTGCTTTGTTTAGAACAAATCCCCAAAATACACAAATTGATTTTACTTGTTCCACCATTAATGGTAGATCATTGTAGGCTGTGATGCTATTCACTACATAACATAAATACTCCTTTCTTATAAGCTTCCCATATCCTTTGTCTCAGCATGCTCAACACCTAAAGAGATCAACTAATATGTACACTGTTCTCATGCAAAATGAACATTTGTGTATTATACTCTTTATTGTGTATTTCAGGTGATTGTCGAAATCTGCAGGATCTAAATTTAAGTCAGTGTAGAAGTTTAACCGTAAGTGGAAAATTTCTTATTCAAGCTTCTTAAGGTAGTGATCCCTGCTGGAATACAGATGTGCTAGTACTGAGCCAAATGGTTATTTATGGAGGAAATTTTAATTCACCTTCTGCTTATTGAGGATGATGTGAATGAGCAATTGAAATGCAGAAGCTCCACTTCCTGCTCTGTTGCTGTCATTTTGGGTTTCAGTGGGTTTGGTAATGATTGAGACAGTCGCCAAACTCGGCAGTTTCAAAGTTTCAATGCAATTAGGGTTCCGTGACATCAATGGAAAACTGATTGCATTTTAATCCTGGCCATTAGCAAGGACACTGCTGCGACTTTTCCACAGCATTAAAGTGACAGCTGTCAGAAGTTCAAAGTGACCTTGAAGGCACATTTAATAAAAACTTTCTTCTGTAGAGCCACAAGTATAATTTTCCACTCCAACCTACCGTCCAGTTGCTGCTTTTATCCAACTGGGCAACTGGCTGGCAGGACAAAAGTGAGGCCTGGGAGTTTGCCTCAAAATTATCTTCGAGTGCTCAAAGCTGGCTGAGGTGTGTCATCATTTTATCTGACCAAATAGCAGGCACTAGAGTAAAGCACTCAGTGTCCCTGAGTGCTTTACTCAGTCAATATCCGTACTTGTATATATTCCATCAGGGACACCATGTGTCACACAGAAGACAGATACTTGACTGATTTTCCCATTCCTAATCCAAGAGTATGTAGGACAATGGAACCAGTGTCCCAGGTGAGACCAACTAATTCAGGCAGGCAAAGGATTGAAAGGGAGGATGGAATCATCCCACAAATTGGTAATGTCCAATGAGAGGAAAGTGGCATTAGTGACACCAATAGGGCGTTTTTCCACCATACTGTATGGCACTTAGTGCAAACAGTGAACAACCATGCCTTGTAGATGGTGGACAAGCTTTGGGGGTCAGCAGGCTAAATACTTGCCCCGATCTTAGTCTTTGATCTGGTAGCCACAGTAATTAGAACCATAGAAACCCCTCAGCGCAGAAAGAGGCCATTTGGCCCACTGAGTCTGCACTGACCACAACTACACCCAGGCCCTATCCCCACATCCCTATTTACCCGTTAATCCCTTTAACCTACACATCTCAGGACACTAAGGGGCAACTTTAGCATGGCCAATCAACCTAACCCATACATCTTTGGACTTTATTATCTGGCCCAGTTCAGTTTCTGGTTAACGTTGATAGTGGGGAATTCAACAATATTAGTGCCATTGAATGTTAAGAGGCGATGTTTCTCTCTTATCAGAGGTGGTCATTGCCTGGCACTTGGGTGGCACAAATGTTAGTTGCCACTTGTCAACCCAAGTCTGGATATTGTCCAGGTTATGCTGAATTTGAAAATGGACTGCTTCAGTGTCTGAAGAATTGAGAATTGTGCAATTAGCGAATATCCCTAATTCTGACCTTATGATGGAAGGAAGGTCATTGATGAAGCAGCTAAAGATTGTTGGGACTAGTACACTGATCTGTTGAACTGGTACTGAGATACATAGGGCCCAATTTTACCATTGTGTTGTGCTCGTTTTCGGGTGCAGAAACTTGGTAAAGTTGGGCGTGAGGCGAGTAGCATGATCTGCGCCTGCTTCTACGCCAGTTCCCCCTTTACCAGGGCCCGAAAATGGCCATGATCAGGACTACGCCCAAAGCAGGCGCAATGGCCATTTAAATGTATTTGTATGTATTTAAATTGACTTAAAGGGCTGCACGCCCAACTTTAGCGGCACTTCCCCCTTTACCACCTTGTTCGCTTATCCAGAATTGGCAGAAAACAGACGTGCTCCACAAAAGTCCGATTCGGGCGCTCCAGTTATGAGGAGGTAGGTGCCTAGCATCCGACGACTCTCTGCTTAAGATCGGTGAGAGGGGATGAAGGGGGTCCGCTGCCACTCTGCCTGAGGTCAGTGAGGGGGAAGGGAGGGTCTGCTGCCATTTTGTCTGAGATCAGTGAGGGGGAAAGGGGTGTTCTGCGCATGCGCAGTTGGTGGCACCGATCGGATTTGCAGGGTTTCAGGTATGTTAAGTCCTGCCCACGTACTTCTGCAGCGCGATTCGGAATCGCTGATATTTTTGTAGGTAAATGTGTATGGGGGTGCCTGAGAATGGGTCTAAAAGTCGGATCTGAACCACTCCCAGTTTCAAATCCACCCAGCACTTAGAATCAAAATGATGAAATAGGGCCTATAAAATCCCTACAGTGCAGAAGAGGGCAATTTGATCCATCAAGCCTGTACTGACAACAATCCCATACAGGCCCTATCCTCGTAATCCCACGTATTTACCCGGCAAATACCCTTAACACTAAGGGGCAATTTAGCATGGTCAATCCACTTAATCCGCACATCTTTGGACTATGGGAGTAACTAGAATACCCAGAGGAAACCCAACAGACATGAGAACATGCAAACTCCACACAGACAGGGACCCAAGCCAGGAACCGAAACTGGGTCCCTGGCACTGTGAGGCAGCAGTGCTAACCACGGTATCGCCGTGTGTTTTTGCACATGGTTCCTGAGGTTTTTCCATGATGGATATTGAGTGAGTTGGCATGGAGGATGTAAAGACAAGATGGGTTGATGTGAGTTGGCATTAAAGTCATTTGGGGCTTTATGAGGCCGGGGTGTGGGTGACGGCATGGGTTGTGAAGAGAGTGGATGGGAGACTGAGTAGGGGTGAGGGCTAGAGGGCTTAATATCAATCGGAACAACTGAGATGAAGTCCCAAAAAAAACCAAGGTGGTACTTTTAAACAGCCTTTCTTGGCAATCCCTGTGGCTGTATCCATGAGGTGGTGGACTTGACTCTGTCCCACAACCCCATCCTCCCCTGGAATGAAAATCCCGCCTTTTGGAAGCCTTTTTCCTGAGGATGGAGTGGCAAACTTGGAAATTTCCAGACTTAGCTACCTGACTGGAGAGCAAAAATCCAAGCCTCTGTCCAAGATTAGAAAGAGAAGAATTGAACTAAGTAAGTTGCATGAGGAAAGTGTGGTCAACAATGTCAAAGGCTGCAAGTCAGGAAGGATTTAAAGGGAATATCTTCTTTTGTCAGTCGCACAAGATGTTATTGGTGATTTTTCATAAATAAATTTTCATTGTCACAAAGTTCACAAAACTGTCTTTTTAATCTCCTCTCAATCTTCCAAGACAATGAAAATCACAATTCTCTTTTCCCACTGCATTCTCTAATTTTTTAGCATGTTGCAAATATATAAACCTAGGACTAAGAATCATGTTTGAGGTAATTGAGTTTAATTTCTAAATTATTTAAATAGAGACTTTCTGAGAATGCATAATGTTACAGTCATTTGATTATGTTTGTAGGGTCACCCAATTCCTTAGAAAATCCAAGAAGCCATTTAAAATACTGACAAATAATCTGGAAACAGCATTTGTATTTTCTAACAATCCTAATTTTTGTTCTAATTTTTGCAACTAATTTTTACAACTAGAAAATTAATGAGCTGAGCTATCCTGTTAAGAAAGTGGTACAGATGTTCGCCAATTCCCTGTAGACAAATGAAATTTGCAAAGCATTCTCTATTTTTATTCTGGAAATATCCTGAACAAATCTTTACTGCATTTATTCAGAGGTTGCAAATGACATAATATGTATGCATGTTTATTTTTACTCTATTTGGTTGTTTCTATCCACTGTTTAGGACGAATTTGTGTCTATGGTGGTGGAAATGTGTACTTCACTTCTGTACCTGAACCTGTCTTACACTGCTATTAGTGATGGGACACTAAGGTCATTATCAAAGTAAGTCACCATTATTATTTTGTCATACCTATCCCTACCAGAACTTCACAGCCATAGCTAGCTTATCTCAGATATACACCATATCCTCTTCATTTCACGCTAAACCTTTTACGTTTCCTTATTTTCTTCATTGCATCCAATTTAATTATTCCATTTACTTAGTAGAAATGATAACAATGGAGTACTTCATTGATTTGTCAGTAGGTGTATGTGAATGATGTATGAAGAGATTAGTTTTTTTCTTCATGTTGGCAAAAAATTAACAGTCACTCCACATAAAATATTTTAATAATGTAATACATCACGTCAAAATATTTTAAGCACCTTTACATAAGATAATATAAATGCTATATTAATTATAATTTGACCTGTAAAAGGATGCCAAAATACAAATGCAATTGAGTATATCTGAATTTCTGCCTCTAATTTTAAAAGTAGTACTTTAATATTACGAATAGCAGTTCATGTTTGCAATACTGAAGTACGCCAGATTGGGTAGTTAATATGCATACAGAAAATAAGTTAAAATTTACCATATTGATAGCTTTGTCTTGCAAAACAGTTACATCAATGCTGAATAAAAAACTGGATGCCAAAAGCTCAATAGTTCTGGTAGTACAAGCTCTCTGTTTGGATTAACTAAAAACAAATGCAAGTAAATTTAATATTAATAAATGCCATGGAACTTGAATTATTTTCAATATTCTATATTGAAGGCTTTCCTGGCAGGTAGTGGAAAAGAAACATTCTATAAATAACACTGAATGTCATTAGGCATGATAGTTACCAGCGTAGCTCTGTTCCGGATACACAAGCTCTTTGCTTGGGTTAATTAAAAACAAATGTAAGACTACAATAGTGTAGTCATTACAAGACAGAAAATGTGACACTGAAACTGATTTTATGTCACGTTTTGTAGCTTTATAAGTGTAATAAAATGTAAAAATTACATTTTTATTTTTGCCTTTTTCTTCCCATCTAAAACTAAAAAAGCTGATTTGTAAATGTACTGAATAGCTGTTTATTTGAAAAGTTTAAATGAACAACGTCAAAGGACTAAAAACAGAAAATGCTGAAAAAACTCAAAGTCAAAAGACTTGCCATGGAGATTTAAATGCATTTTTCATTCCTCATACATGGCTGTTACATTACTCAAAAGTGTTTGTTTCTGATTTAATGCTGCCAAAAACGATAACTTTAAAATTACAGTAAGTAAACTTTGCATTGTAGATGCCCGTAATAGCTTTCCTATTTTATGCCTTAATTGTGATGTCACTGAAATGCATCTACTTTCTTTCAAGGTTTGGATTGAATCTACAGTTTTTGAGCTTAGCTTACTCAAAGAAATTCACAAATAAAGGTTTGAATTACCTTGCTACCGGAAAGGGCTGCCACAAGCTCGTCTACCTGGACATTTCAGGTTGTACTCAGGTTAGTCTACAGAACGTTTTGCTGTTAGTAGAAGCCGTGTGCTTTACAATCCTAGAGCGGAGCAGCAGACTGAGTAATGGAGGAAGGGGGAGGGGAATGGAACTGGTGTGAGGTTACAGAATCCCAGCTGCCTAAAAAAATGTTTCCTCAGGCTTTTGGCAGAATTCCAGGTAGTTTTTAGGCCAGAATATCTAATTCCCCGGATAAAAACTCCAGTCTGGTTGTTAAAGCTATATATCCAATTTTATTCTACCTTTGTTAGTGATAGTTGTTTGTAGCTTTAGGAGCTGAAAATCTGTGTCACTTCAGCACATTCCCACCATGAAAGCGGTCACGGAGGATCCCAGATTTTTCTGGGGAATGGGATTTATGGACGAGACTTGATCCACCCCAAACTAGGTTTCCGATATCAGGGGTGGGATTCCCCAGCCAGAAATTTCCTCATCCCTAGAAGCTTGGAAGAATAACAACAGCTAGTGTGCCTAGGAAGCGGACAAACAACCACAGAGGTGCAAATTACACACATTTGGACCCAGGGCAAATTGTAACCTGAGCCCCCAAAAACATACTTGTCAAAGTTCAATTTAGTTAGCCACATGCCAGACTCCATCAAATAGGTACCCATTGCAATATTCAAATTAAATAACCTTCTCTTGATGCTTTATTCGCTGAAGGGACCAAGAGTAAAGGTACTAAAACAAAATATATACTGAGATGTTGACGTCATAAGAATTAATATCCAGTTTAAATTATTTTGGCTTGTGAAGAATAGTTGTATTCACCCTTTCCGTGATGTGCACACATTATAGTAAAAGGTTCTGCCCCACCGCTTTGATGGATTGTAGTTGTTACTTGGTTACATTCTGAAAGTTCTGAAATTGTACGGTTTTTTTTTGATGGAATGATATTTGGTTTAAAATCTTAGATCTATCAAGTAACGTTTGCTTTGTTCTCACTTTATGTATCTCAGTAAATGGTGTCCATAATATTTTGCCCTATAATTGCCTAGGCAGGAAAAAATGAATCCGAAAATGTGCTTGGACAAATAATATAGTTCTCCCAAAACCAATCTCCATCTCTTTGCAAAATGCTAATAACATATATTCATACTAAAGGGAAGGGCTGAATGATGTTTTACAATGTGCACTCCACTTTTCTATCTCAAGAAACCAAGGAAGTCAGTTTCCTGGTTTTGTCAATTACAATTCTCACAAAAATTACACAGTAGGGTCTGTCATTTCTGATTAGCAATGTAATGGAATTCTCTCAGGAATTCAAAGTAGCCAATTAGAATTCACTTATCACTGCAAGAATAGTCAGGAAATAAGCTTCTTGACCCCTAAAACATCTGCCAAGAACTCATCTGCTGATTAGAATTTTGTGAACTAGAATAAACAAGTTATGTTTTATAAATCCTACTTGGGCTGATCGCAGACATGATATAACAATGCTATTTTCTTGCCCTGTTTGCTGAATTAAATAGTGTATTAATAAATTGTGAGGTAGAAAGAAAGAATGTGAATTTCACCATATGGAAACTTCAGTGTAGCTATAGATTTACTCTCCTCCTGCCATTTCCTTAATTCTCTCTTTCATAATTTGCATTGCTGGGGTATTTTTGCATAACTTCCAGGATATTACTGTCAGAAACTTTGGATATGTTACAGACACCACCTTTAGACATGTAGCAATAATTGATTGAACCAACAGTTTCAAAAAAGTTAACAGAAGCAACAAAAGCAGATATATTAAGAATTATTAGCTTATGACACCAAATTTGTAACAAGCTGTAAATTATATACAACGGTCACATATTTCCATGAGTGAGTGCTTCTGCATGGTGGTAGCCTTTGAATCAGAGGATGCAGGGTTTGAACCCTTGCCTACACAGTCTCAGTTAGACTCCATCTTTGGAACTGGAAGTTACTGGGTTTTTCATATTTGGCAGTTATACCCTCCCCTATCATGTACTTGTAAAACCCGCCAGTCTTGGGCTATCAGTCCCTTCAGTTGATAAATACATTTTTTAAAATTAGAAATTGTATTGCATTATATGTGTGTGTGCATATATGATTGTCCTTTGATGTTCAGGTGCCTCCCTGAAGACCAACATGTAGGAGGACAAGGCAAGGAGAAAAGTATCCACAGGAGCATCCCAGAGTTATTAGGCTGAATTTTCATGGAGTTGTAGATACTCTGTGGAGGGGTGAAAATGGCATCTGGGCCCTGATTCCTGGATTCCTGACCCCATTCACAGGATTTGTGATTTTCAGGACTGCCATTTAATGGTCAGGCTAGTTTGGGTCATGAGCCTGCACCTTGCACTCTTGATCTGGCCAGCTTCATTGGAGGGTAGGCATGTCCCTTCTGCAATTTTTGTGGAATCCGTCCAACTTTTCAAAGTGTTTGTGCTTCATGGCGCATTAAAGGTGTTGTGACCATACCTTTTCAAGAGAATCTTTTGAAAGGTATGTCCTAAAGATCCTTCACAGGCCTCTCCATGTGAAAGTATACCGTTCCCACTAACCTCCTATTATCCCTCACACTTCCTATGCCAATCTGTGGCACTTCAATGGCCATTTACCCACTATACATTGTAAAGAACTAATGAACTCTATGGTGACAATAGGATGTGTAAAGCCAAAAGTAAATAATAAGGCTTGTCTGAAAGCCTAGATATCTAGTAGGGTACTAAAACACCTGAGGCAAACATTGCTTGATTGACAGCTTTTAATCTCTGAACTCTTGGGTCAATTATATAGTGTTTATTTAGACAAGGTAAAGATATTTTAAGTGCTTGCAGTTTCAATATTTATTGTTTAAAGGGTCTGGATGATTGATACATTTAATGGGCTGTAGTAAAAATGAATTTTAACAAGTGGGTAGTTAAAAATGAATGTCTTTTTTTGCATATCCTATTGTCACTATGTGGTTCATTTGTTTTGTACAGTATAGTGGGTGAATGGCCATTGAATGCCATTGCTTGACATGAAGGGCCATGTGGGGTGAGTGGGGAGCATAAGATAGCATGGATGGAGAATGAAGTTTGTGGAGATGACAATGAGGGCAAGAGTGCCTTATATTTTTCATTATAACTGGGATAAAGTCTCAAAGCCCTGGGATAGGCCTTTAAAGTGTCTTACCTCAGCACCTGACAGCCAATATGACCGCCCCAAACTCTTTCCCAAGTTGCCTGCATTGTGTGGGCTCTTACTTTTGAGGTGGGCAGTCATGGTCAGGACTTGCTACCTTCTTGACTCTTGCTACCTTCTTGACTCTTGCTACCTTCCTCAAGATGCTAGCAGCAACACAAACTGAGGAAAGATTAGAGGTAGCAAACACAGAAATAAGAACATAAGAACATAAGAAATAGGAGCAGGAGTAGGCCATCTAGCCCTTCGAGCCTGCCCCGCCATTCAATAAGATCATGGCTGATCTGTTGTGGCTCAGTTCCACTTTCCCGCCCTCTCCCCATAACCCTTAATCCCCTCTCTTATCAAGAACCCATCAACCCGCTTCTTAAAAATATTTAGCGAGGCAGCCTCCACCACTTCAACGGGCAGAGAATTCCAGAGATTCACCACCCTTTGAGTGAAGAAGTTCCTCCTCAACTCCGTTCTAAACCGCCTCCCCTTTATCTTGAGGCTGTGCCCCCTAGTCCTACTGTCTTTTTTGAGCGGGAAGAGTCTCTCCACCTCTATCCTATCCATCCCATTCATCATCTTATACGTCTCAATGAGATCTCCCCTCAAGACACCAAGATTGGGGGAAAGGCAAATTGTGCGGAGGGTGTGGAGAGTCTGCAGAAGGATCTAGATAGGCTGGGCGAATGGGCCAGGAAATGGCAAATGGAATTTAATGTTGGCAAGTGTGAGGTGGTCCACTTTGGTAGGAAGAATGGTAGGAAGGACTATTACTTACGTGGCGAAAAACTGCAGCAGGCGACGGTGCAGAGGGACCTCGGGGTCCTTGTGCATGAGTCGCAAAAACCCAGCTTGCAGGTGCAGCAGGTGGTCAGGAAGGCGAATGGGATGCTGGCCTTCATAGTGAGGGGGATTGAATATAAAAGTAGGGAGGTCTTGCTGCAGCTGTATAGGGCATTGGTGAGGCCGCAGCTGGAGTACTGTGTGCAGTTTTGGGCGCCGCACCTGCGCAAGGATATTTTGGCCCTGGAGGGAGTGCAGAGGAGGTTTACTAGGCTGATACCGGAGTTGAGGGGATTGAGCTATGAGGAGAGGCTGAATAAACTAGGCTTGTACTCGTTAGAGTTTAGAAGAATGAGGGGAGATCTCATTGAGACGTATAAGATGATGAATGGGATGGATAGGATAGAGGTGGAGAGACTCTTCCAAGTCTTGGTAATGAGCAGGATGTGGATTTTAAAGCTCAGTTTTGTGTTGAACAGGATGCTGAGGTTTTATATGGTACAGCAAGTGAGTGGCCAGGGAGTGGGTGGATAAGTGGCAAAGGAATACAGTTTATGAGGTGAGGCACCGATAACAATGTTTAATTGAAGGAAATTGTAGCTCATCCTTGACTAGGACAGCTTTTTCATTCATTGTGCAAGCCATTATAGCATTAGCTTTGACGAGACAGGTTTCTTCCAGATTGCTGTATCGGACCATCTGTCAAATAAATAAATCTTTATTCATCACTGTATGAATTGGATAACTGATGCAATCCTTGCTGCAATAAACAACTTTATTACTTTTCCAGTGTAGAAATGATCTCTGTAATTCCACTAGCTCTCTATCCCTTCTTTGTTCCCTCTCAAAGATTAGGCTCTTCTAACTCCTGCTTTTAGTGAGTTTTCTCTATGTTATTTTTAACAACATCATATAGAGTTTAAAGCAAAGCATATCGTGCTTACAGTCCAATCATTGTTCCTAGTGTAAGCACAAGGTGAACTTTGGATGGGTGGATGACATGGTGAGTTTGAAACTTAATCATTGTAGCAAAATACTGACTCAGAATAATCTTGGGTGGATTTTACATATAATTGGTTGATATAATACTGTGATTCAGCATTGCAACTTTCTTGACTCAAGGGCATAGAATCATGCAATAACATAGCTCAGAGAACCATTTGACCCATCAATTTAGCATTATTATGCTTCCCTTTCCTCACAGCCAAGGGTTTATTTTTGTTTATAATCTTCTATTCAGGTTCCTTGTGAGCGGAATTCTCTATTTTTCAGACTAAATGATGGGCAGCTCTTTTTTGCTGGCCAGAATGGCAGGAATCATACCAGATTCTGTGCTTGGAAACTCATTAGTGATGCATGGGCACCTCCTGCACCCCTCTGAATCTCTTGGCGGGCCAGCAGTTGATTCACCCACCTGCCATTAGCTGGCAAAATTGAATGTCTTGATGCCATATGTAAACAACAGTACAACGCATGTTTCTCTGGCCCACATATCCTCACCAGAATGTGCAGGATGTCAACAGCCTAGAGGCAAAAGGCTAGCTTTCTTAGAAAGAATGCAGCACCAGCTTTCACTGCCAGGGCCTTTCAGGTCCTTATTCAGGAATCTGGGCCAACCAGCATGTACTCTTCCCCAGGTCAGCAGGGCTGCCACCCATCCATGAAGAGCTATGCAGTAAAGGAGTGATGAAGATTTCATCTACTCCGCCAGGGTAACTCCCCTCTCAGTTCACTTCACTATCAAACTATCTTTGTTGTTCGTCATTTATGTAAACAATTTGGATGAGAATATAGGAGGCATGGCTAATAAGTTTGCAGATGACACCAAAATTGACAGTGTAGTGGACAGTGAAGAAGGTTATCTAAGACTACAATGGGATTTTGATCAACTAGGCCAGTGGGCCGAGGTGTGGCAGATGGAGTTTAATTCAGATAAATGCGAGGTGTTGCATTTTGATAAGACAAATCAGGGCAGCATTTACACAGTTAATGGTAGAGCCATTGAACAGAGAGACCTAGGGGTGCAGGTACATAGATCTTGAAAGTGGTCTCACAGGTAGACCAGGGCAGGGGTGGTGGGGGGTTTGGTGGTGGGATTTGGGACACTTGTCTTCATCATTCAGATCATTGAGAACATGAGTTGGAACGCTATGTTACAGTCTATAAAACAATGTTATGTAGAGGCCTATAAAATAATAAGTGGCATAGATAATGTAGATAACGTCTTTTCCCAAAGTTAAGGGAATCTAAAACTAGAGGGCATAGGCTTAAGGTGAGAGAGGAGAGATACTAAAGGATCCAGTGGGACAATGTTTTCACACAGAGGGTGGTAAGTGTCTGGAACAAGCTGTCAGAGTTGTAGTAGTAGAGGCAGGTATCTTATCTAAATTTTATCTTTTAAAAAGCATTTAGACACTTACATGGGTAAGATGGGCATAGAGGGATGTGGGCCGAACATGGGCAACTGGGACTAGCTTAGTGGTTAAAAAAAAATGGCGTGGACAAGTTGGGCCAAAGGGCCCATTTCCGTGGTGTGAACCTCTATGACCCTAAAACTGTACAAAACGTTGGTAAGGCCACATTTGGAGTACTGCATGCAATTCTGGTCATCCTGCTATAGGAAGGACATTATTAAACTGGAAAGGGTGCAAAAAAAATTGACAAGGATGTTATAAGGAGAGGCTGGATAGGCTGGGATTTTTTTTTCTCTGGAGCATAGGAGAATGAGAACAAAGAACAAAACAGCCCAGGAAACAGGCCCTTCGGCCCAACGAGCCCGCGCTGCCATTTTAACATTATGAGTCCCCCCTCCACCCATGACCCTTGTCTACGCTTATGGCATTCCACATTAAGGGAAGACTAATTTAGGGACAATTTGTTACACCAGTCAGCCTAATAGCACATCTTTGGGGTGTGGGAGGAAACCAGAGAAAACCCACGCAGGCACGGGGAGAATGCACAAACTCCCACAGACGCTGGCCCAAATCCATGTATCTGCACAGCAAACAGTGATAGTCACTGAGCTGTCGTGTTGCCCAGCATCTGGTCCAGTTTAAGCGTACACTAACGACATGAAGTACTAGACTATTCTCAAAACAACCAAGAGCAGCCCTCGTACGACCCATCACGTGTATGCCCCTTGGTGGACAACAAGGCGGACCGAAGAACCTGTGGATTATAAGAGAAAAACATCAGTATCCTCCACATCCTTATACATTCCCAGGGACGTCCCAAGGCTCCTGAACCTTATTTAAAACACTCTCCTATATCCCTCCATCTCCATCCCGCTCATGTGCCTAAGTAACTCTTAAACAACTCCAGTGTGCCTGCCTCCACCACCTTGCTTGGCAGAGCATTCCATACACCCACTACCCTCTGTGTGAAAAACCTCCCTCTAACATCCAAATTATACCTCAGCCCCCTCACCCTAAGCCCGTGGCCCCTCGTAATGTGCGTTTCCAACATAGGAAAAAGCTTACCGCTGTTTACTCTATCTATACCCTTCATAATCTTATATACCTCTATTAGATCTCCCCTCAGTCGCCATCTTTCAAGGGAAAACAGCCCCAATTTGCTCAATCTTTCCTCATAACCCAGTCCTTCCATACCAGGCAGCATCCTGGTAAACCTCCTCTGCACCCTCTCCAGGGTCTCCACGTCCTTCCGGTAGTAAGGCAACCAGAACTGGACGCAGTACTCCAAATGCGGCCTAACCAACATTCTATACAACTGCAACATTAGACTCCAGCTCTTACACTCTATACCCCTTCCTATAAAGGCTGACATACCATAAGCTTTCTTCACAACCTTCTCCACTTGTACTGCCACCTTCAAAGACTTGTGCACTTGCACCCCCAGGTCCTGCTGCGTTTCTATACTCTTTATAGGTCAACCCTTTATCATATAACTCCCCCCTACATTATTTCTGCCAAAATGCATCACCTCACATTTATCAGGATTAAACTCCATTTGCCATTTATCTGCCCAATATACCAGCCTATCTATATCCCATTGTATTGCCTGACACTGCTCCTCACTGCCCGCCAATCCAGCCATCTTAGTGTCATCTGCAAATTTGCTGATCACATCACTTACTCCCTGTTCCAAGTCATTTATGTATATTACAAATAGAAGAGGTCCCAGCACTGAAATGCCTTTGGATTTTCCTTAATCCTGTCTGCCAAAGCCATTTCATGCCCCCTTTTTGCCCTTCTAACTCCCTGTTTGAGCTCCCTCCTACTCTTTCTGTATTCCTCCAATGCTCTCTCCGTTCCCAGTTGCTTAGACCTAACATACGCCTCTCGTTTCTTCCTGACCAAGTCCTCAATATCCCTAGTAATCCACGGCTCTCTGATCCTACCTCTCCCATCCTTCCTCTTGTCTGACACATGTCTTTCCTGCAACCATTTCAGTTTTCCCTTGAAAGACTCCCACATGCTGAACGTGGACTTGCCCTCAAACAGCCTCTCCCAATCTGTATCCCTAAGTTCCTGCCTAATCTGGCTGTAGCTAGCCTTTCCCCAATTTAGCACCCTCCCCTTAGGACAGCACGGTGCAGATGTGGACTTTCAGGAGACGTGTTGTCTCCAGGAACTCCCACATATTACACCTAATGCAGCTGAAGCATCTCCCCATGGACCCTGCCATTTACCTGACCACCCTTAGAGTTATGGACACAAATGGAAAACAGGAAAAAAAAGGAACCAGTAACTCACCTTGCCTAAGCTTGCTCTCGCCTAAGCCCAGGGAGCCAAAGCCCTTACAGCTCTCACTCTGCACCCACCTCACTCCGCTGCCCGCAGTCTACTGCAGCCTTTTTATACTCCTGCGCTCCCTTCCCGACTGCCCCCGCACCTGGCTTCCGCTACAGAAAGAAAAAACAAACAAAAACCCCCGTGAACTGGCAATAGAGAGAAAAAAACTAAATTGAAAATCGACCACTCACCACAGCCACCAGCACTCTGCAAGTACACTGCTCCGGAGAACAATGAGGGGGATCCTCGGGTGAGTACCTGATTTATACTCGCGCGCTCCCTTCCCGACTGCCCCCGCGCCTAGCTTCCGCATGAGGGGTGACCTTATAGAGGTTTATAAAATCGTGAGAAGCATAGATAAGGTGAATAGCCAAGACCTTCTTCTCCAGGGTAGGGGAGTCCATAATTAGAGGGCATAGGTTTAAGGTGAGAGGGAAAAGGTTTAAAAGGTACTTGAGGGGCAACTTTTTCATACAGAGGGTGTTGTGAATATGGAATGATTTGCCAGAGGAGGTGGTAGAGATGGGTACAATTACAACATTTAAAGGACATGTATATGGTTGGGAAAGGTTTAGAGGGTTATGGGCCAAATGTAGGCAAATGGGACTAGTTCCGTTTAGGAAACCTGGTTAGCATGGATGAGTTGGGCCGAAGGGCCTGTTTCTGTGCTTATATCTCTAAGACTCTGTGACTCTCCTTTTGTCTTCCTTTATTTTGCTTTTTGTTCTGTCGGGGTTATTCTTTCCCTTTTTCCATTGCCTATAATTCACGCAGTTTCAATTATTTTGCTCTTTGGTCTGCTGCAATTGTGTCCCTCTCGTTTGCTTTTGGTACTGTCTCTCTCATTCTTTTGACTCTAATTCAAAGTGTTTCATTTGCAATTGAATTTTAACCATTTTCAATGATTCCGACTGGGTTGATGTCAATTTCAAATGCAATTACCTTCACCTTCCTTGCCTCTTCAGGTAATGTCAACTGCAGCTTGTTTACCAATTCCAAGAGCTTTGCTTTAACCACCTTTTGTGAACCACCCCAAGTGACTTCTTCCACACTCAAGAAACTTTCAGCCCTGAAAAAGCTATTATTCCATAACGCACTCCTTTTTTAAACCAATTGAATGCCATACCTGGAAAGAAAACACCAATACTCATCGCTCACTGACAGGACTCCAATAATCCTAAACCAAACAAAAAATATAGATTTTAATCCCATAAAGAGCCTGAAATTTGTTAGGGACCAGATCAGAAACTCCAAGGCATATTATGAAATTAGTCTGGACCCTGACTTTTACTTTTGATTTTGACATTAGGGTAGGCATCAGGTGTTTTGCTCCAGGTATGATGCAATTGACCCACTAGGAAGGTTTTATCAAAACAACCTTTATTTAAGAACACAATTAAAATATAACAAAAAGAATTAACATAACTTTTACTAGTTAATATAAATATGACAAATTATAATTCTTAATAGCTATCAATCTCTATTGTTCCAACTTAGCAGCATCCCCTTTCTTATATAAACACATAAACCTCTAATACATAAACCTCTTCTTCAGAACTAGCACCAAAACCAGATATACGTATGCGGATGTTAGATTTCCAACCTTTTAACACCTCTGCACAGACACTGCCTTCTGACTCTCATACAACAAAATTTCAGAAAGATATGTCCTCAAAGAGCAGAGCATCAGGGAAATAAACCTAGTCCCTAGCAGATCCCAGTCTCCAGATAACAGAAAGAAAAGGCTACCTCTCTCTGCAGCTTTCAAACAGCAACCAAACTTGACTTCTCTGTATAAGTCTAGCTGCACCAAGTCACATGACCATACCTGTCAATCACCCTAATCAAGACCTACTCTGCAGAGCCCAAGGGGAACACTAAAAACAACAACCGGAATAGTCCAGATCAAAACAAACATTCTAGCCATCATGCTGCTGCAGTAACAACACAAGCTACCAGATACAGTCCAAGCAACACAGATTAGAACAGGCTGTTAAAATAGATCCTGCACAAAAAATGTTTCTTAAAGGCACAGTATCTTAAAGGCTGTGTGCTTCAAAGAAAACGATGTACAGGCAATGTGCAGGATTGTCCTACAGTTGATGTCCTTGGATGTGCTAGGTTCGGTATTAGGCTGCAGGGATATGATGAACACAAACTGGGGTAGGAGTTGGTGGGAGGAGGTGGTGGTATGTATAGCTGTCATGGGAGTGGGAAACCTCAGCAAATGGTGGTTCAAATGAGGTGCGTACAGCTCCATATGTGGCATGAGCACTTTGCAGCTGATGGGCTCAGGGGGAGTGTGGCAAAGTCCATCACCAAAACAACAGGGTCCAATATTAGGGAGAGGCTGGAGAATAACAGGTAGTATCTCTACATGCACGTTGTGAGGCTCTAGGTATATGGATAGTGAGGGGGGAGGTACAGTTCCATTTTGTAATACGAGTATAGTACCACCATCCTGACACACAGGTAAAATGGCATTTTCCAAATTCGAAAGTAAGATCAGCTATATCTAGGAGGGGTATGTTAAAATGTGGGAGGCCCACTAAGCTGGGCTCCGGGACTCCTTCTTGGGCTCCATACTCATTTGTGGTGTCACTGCAGTGGACTGGGTCCAGGTCAATTACATAGGACGCAGACCCCATTGCGCAGGAAACAACAGCAAACCAGATTTCTAATTTTGTGCTTTGAAAGGGAAAGGCACAACTCAATTGCCTCATGTCAAAGTATGAAAAGCTAACTAGTGGAAGGTAGCAGTAGAGGCTTGGAGAGCGAAGGCGATAATGAATGGGGCACAGCTGCATCAAATCTGCCATCCCATCAATGAAGGAGAATCATGTGTTAACAATTGATGCAGCTATTCATCAATTCATTCACCACAAGTAACCAAAATATGTGTGGAATGGAACTCTGCTCACCTGTGTGCTAGAGTCCTGGGGCTAAATTTTCTCATTTTTTGATTAAGTGTCATTTTGGGCAAGAAAAACAGCGAGTAGTTAACTGCAACTTGTTCACTGCATTTTTAGACACTTTTGAAAAAAAAATGTATGAGTTTTATGTTGCATTCTAGTGCGGAAGAAGACGAATGACTTGCTCCATGGAACTGGGTCACTTTTCTTATTTGGCAACACTCATCTATTTGCACACCCATCACACATCCAATGGGAACTTCTTCACTTCACCTCATGAGGTCCCAGAACTTGCCCTCCCACATGTCCTGTCATCTGCCCTGCAGCTCCTCTCCTCATTACATCCCAGCTCCCACTCACCAACCACACATCCTTATCATCTGACCTGGCAAATGTCCTGTTCACACTCTCCCCATCTGCTTCCTTGCAAGACAAGCTGTCTCACAATAAAAAAGAGAGAGCATAGATTGGCAAGTAGGTGCATGTCCAAACTCAAATCCTCTCGCCGTTCAAAGAGAGAGTCCATGAGCTTTCTTTCTGAAAGAAGAGCAAGGTGGGTGCAAGAGAAAAAAGTGAGGACCCACTGCACAATCATTCATTTGTCCAGCTGTAACTGAGTTATCTCTCTTCTCTCCTTATGCCCCTGCCCTGCACTGATGTCATCTCCCTTCCCTCACAGGAAAATCAGCTGGGTAGCCTTGTCCATCCACAAGTGTAACCTTGGACCAGCCTGGTGAGCAGCTCTGACAAATTCTCAAACGTTCCCATTGTAGAGGCTCACAGCTGTCACTCGTACCCTTCACCAACGTTAAGACTCACTCTACAATGGAAATTAATAGTGGACAGGCTTCTGAGTTGCTCACTGGTCAGCATCTCACTTCTGATGTTCGCAGGTGGAAATAGGGACATCCCTGAGATCTGGCGCTCAGAGGATTTCTGGAGCCCAGGACTCTGCAGAGCTCCAGTCAGATGATATGCCCTTGGATCTAGTTGTCCCTCAGCTCCTGGAGCTATAAAAGCAAAGTCAGGAACATTAGGTGTCCACTGGAGGAGTCCCATCGCCTTCTGCTTGAGAAAATCAGGCCATCAGTCTGAGGCAACCAAGCCAATATTGCAAGGGAGGCCACAGTGGAGACCTTGGTGCAGGATGTTCACTCCATGGCGGCAGATGTTAACTTTATGGTTCAGGCACTTACAGGCATTCACGAGTGCCAGTACCAGAACTCACTCCAGCTGCCCTTCTATCTCAAGAAGGAACTCAGGTGTTCCTGAGCACCTATAGGCCGCAGGATCAGTTGGTGCATAACCTGGAACCTTCCACTCAGAAGACCCTGGGGATGTCCAGTCCAGCTGACTCCCCTGTTCCTGTGACACACATAGCTGCAGCCTCACTCATCAAGGAAGGTGGCACCACTACGTGCGTGCTGCCCAAAAGCAGGCTGGACCTCCAAAGGAAGGCCATCAAAGTCATCTTAGCCTACAGGGTATGGCAGATAGCAGGTGCCTCCACCTCAGCTATGGATCCTGGGGATATGTCAAGACATGGTAGCAGGACAAAGAAGTTATAGTTGCATAGTGTGGCCAGTGGTGTTATTACCCACTTGCACAAAGCAAGCACTTATATTAGAATGTGAACTTTTCTATAATGTATTAAATCCAAGTTCTTGCACCCTTTTACTGTTTCCCTGCTCTCATTCCATTGCTCCCTAACCTGCTGCATGAACAGTGATGTGCATCAAACATTTAAAGGCTGGGTGCTGACCTCCATCTCACACCTGCAACAATGTCAGTCTACTGGTTGGCATGCCCTGACAGGACACAGTCATGCCACTATCACCTGAGCCACAAGGAGTCCCCCCCACTTCAATGGTCAACTTCATCACTCAACCCAGCTGTTTGGGGAAATTGACCTCAGCATAAGGAACCCAGCAGCTAGACCTGTGTGAGAGCTGTTCCTCTCGCAACAATGACACAGATCCTCAGAGGCAACTCTAAATAAGGAATAGCCTACTTCAGGAGAGGTGAATATCCATGCATCATCACCCTGATATTACTCTGCTCACTGGGAGTTCACAAGCTGCCTTTAGCCAGACAGGAGACAGACATTTGCAGTCATTCTTTGAGGACCCATGCTTTGTCCTCACTGCAAGTCATAATCATCTTCATGCATAATATGAACCACAAGCAACCCCACCCTTCCCATGCCAGGAGCAATATCAGAGTTGGGGGCACCCTGTCACCAACCGATCAGGAAGGGCCATCTCCCATGATAAACTGTCAGTGCCCACCAGTGTCCTGGTCACCCATGAAGTGGGAAGGCTATCAGGGTATCCCAAGACCTTGAAGATTGTCAGGCAATGATGATGGCCTGAATGGGGAGAAGATCATTCATTGCCTGACAATCTTCTTCCTCCTCCAGGGGTCCCCACTCAGCACCCTCCTTAATGTTTTCTTCATCACAGGAGATGTGTCATCCAGCCATCTCTCCCTCAGAAAGATCCATGCCTTGTTGCAGTGCCAGGTTGTGGGAAGAGCAACACACTACAATGATATACTAAGCTGTCAGGGAGTTACACCAGACGGCATTACCTGACCAGTCCAGGCACCAGAACTATATCCTCAAGATGCCGATCATCTACTGAACTAAAGCATGAGTAGCAGCATGAACTTCATTGTAACGGGTCTCTGCTACACTCTGTAGCCTTCGCACAGGTGTCATCAACCATACTGTGGGGAGGCATCTCTTGTCTCCAAGGAGCCAACCTTATAGCCAATGTGCTCCCTCAAATACCTCTGGTATCTGAGAACGGCCAAAGATGTAACTTGTGTACGCTCACCTGGAACTTAGCACACACCTGCAGAATGCACTTGGCATGGTCGCAGACAATCTGGACATTTAGGGAGTTGGAAGCCCGAACAGTTAATGAAGGGGAGGCTTTGATGCTGTGGGGAACAGAGCCCATGTGTGTACAATCAATGTCTCCTTGCACCTGTGGAAAATCAACTGTCTAGGCAAACCCCACAGGCCTCCTGGCTAGCCTGGTCCTAGTCAAAATTCATCTTAGTGATGCACCATCAAAGAGCACATCCATGACCTCCATAATCTACTAATGTGCAAAGATCTGGGAGTTACCACAAAGGTCACTGGTAGAACCCTGATAGGAGCCACAGGCAGAGAAATTTGGAATGGCTCTGGCCTTCAGGGTGACAAGCAGCGGGTGGCCTCCAGGTCCATGTGGCACCAACTCTTGAATAACCTGGCAAAGATGAGTGACCATGTCCCTGAACATTTGGATTCTCCTCCTACACTGGTTCTCTGTCATCCCTAAGAATGTTGGCCACTGTCCAAAAGCTCTGGACCAATGATGTTGCCTCCAAACGACCACTCTCAGTGGCCTCGACTCTGGCAGCTGAGCAGCCCCAGCCACCACTTTCTCCTGAGAGCTCTGCTCTTCTCTCCGGGAAGCTGTATGTTGACACTGCCGACTCAACTGGCTCCATGTATGTATCTGTAGTAACTGAAAGGGATGGAAGGGAATTAGTGACCATCAAGGAGTCCTGTCCAATACCCTGACCGATTGCATATCCAACCCTAGGCCAATTCTACCAATAGTCAGTGACTGCTGTGCTTGCTTTCTTACTGAGCTCTACTCCCTTACAGTCTTGCACACTGGCCAAGACAGCACACAAGTCTCTCCCAAGTCAGGATGACAGATGAGGGTCTAATTTGGAGACCCTCTTCAGCCCTCAGGTCTCACAGAAGCCAAAGCATGAGACCCGTGGGTTAACTAGACTGCCCTGTGCGCAAACCTCTTGAGTTGGTTGGGAGGACGGTTTGCAGGGGGGGCATGAGGTGGAAGGAATGACTTGTGAGGATACCACTGCAATGATACAGGTTGGTGGCCTTGTGAGATCTAAATCCATTGGCTCTTATTTCGGATGCAATACATCTCTCAGCGAATGCTGAAGGCATTCATAGAATGCTGAGCTGATTGTGCAAAGGTTTAATTTATGAATGGCAATCAGTGGCAATAGCATATATCACAACTAAGTAACTGGCATCATTAGCTGGTCTATCAAAGCTAAGTAATGTTGATATATGAGTGTTCGCCACAGTAGATGGTTAAATTTGAAATCTAAAATAAACCTCTGTGACAAGCAAGGTGTAATGTCCTAACTATGTGAGGAGCTGTGGACTTTTAACAAAAAAGAAAAGATGGGATTTGACATAGAAAACCTACAGTGCAGAAAGAAACCATTCAGCCCATCAAGTCTGCACCGACAACAATCCCATCTAAGCTCTATCCCCACTTAGTTACCCTGCTAATCCCTTCAATTTATCACATCCCAGGACATTAAGGGTTAAGTTAGCATGTCCAATCAACCTAACCCACACATGGGAGGAAAACAGAGCACCAGAGAAAACCCATACAAACACAGGGAGAATATGAAAACTCCACACAGACAGTGACCCAAGTTGGGAATCAAACCCAGGTTCCTGAAGGTATAAGACAACAATGCTAACTACTGTGCCATCCTTGCACTCATAGATTCAAACAAATAACAACAGATTTATTCTAGGAGCTCTTGCCTGTACATAGTGCAAACTGAAAATAAAGGCATCTTTAATGATATCAACATCAAGTCTTGTGGCTCTTAAGATAATTGTCCAACACAAAGTTCACCTGATTAGTTAGGGTTTCCCCTGGTAGCCTAGTGGTATAGGACACTGAACTGATGAGCCACAAACCTAGAGCAATGCCCTGGGCTTCCAGGCTCAAATCTCACCACAGCAGATGATTAAATTTGAGTTCTAAAATAAACTTTCTGTGGTGGGTGAAGCTCACATGATTATGGGTTTGTCTTTTGATCTAGTGGTATACATTACTAAGCTGCTAAACCACAAACCTAGAGCAATGCTCTGGGGTTACAGATTTGAATTACACCAAGGTAAAATGGACAAAGTAGAATTCTTAAATAAACCTCAAGCCCATTGCTGTCATGTCTCCATATTAAACTTAACTGGATCAGATCATTGGCAGCCCCACACTCCCAATGTTGTGGCTCCTACAAGCCTTGTATAGTGGACAGGCTTCCTGGCCCAGTATCAGTGCCCTTTGAGTTGGCACAAGCCCTTCAACTGTGGATTTGAGCCTCATGGTGGGTGAAAATTGGTAGTGTTTGTTGCCTTCCCATCAGAAATGTCATCTCCCCATCCTTATGGGACCAAAACATACTCCTCTCTCAGAATTATGCCAATGGTAGCCCCCCCAAAACTGCCTGCACCCCCCAAACTTCCATGCCCCAACCCTCCTCCCCTCTCCCCTCTCCATTCTCCACTCTCCCCAAATTTCAGCAATCCCCAGATAGGCATTCCCTCTCTAGCCTGTAGTACATCCCCTCCCGCCTAATATGATGCTCTGCTTTCACCTCTCCATCCTGCATTGCATGCCCTAATACGATGCCCTGCTCTGGAATTGGCCTCTTCAACCTGCATTATACCCCCAGTTAACTACAAACCCCCCTGATCCTGCGATCCCTCCTTCCTATCTGTTTTCCACCCCGATCCCTGAGCTCTCCTGTGCCCTCTCACCCCATGCACTCCCTGGTGAGTAGTGGCAACCTGTGCACTCACTTCTGGCCTACCCTTCAGAGATGAAGTCGACAGATTCATGTTTTTAAAAATATGTTCTAAACCACACTGACATGGGGGAAGGTTACAGTGGGACTGCTTGCTGATGATATTATAATACGTGCAAATAAGGTTCTCAACCTTCCTTGACATGAACAATATGATACATCACTGGCAGAGACCGAAATGATAGCATCATAACATCTCACTGGCAAGATTCCTATTTTTGCACTCTCATGAGATTTGCGCGCCCTTCCCTGTTTGCACTCATGATGAATGGTCATGATGTGGAGATGCTGGCGTTAGACTGGGGTGGGCACAGTGACTCATCTGACAAAGGAGCAGTGCTCCGATAGTTTGTGTTCCAAATAAAATTGTTGGACTTTAACCTGGTGTTGTGAGACTTCTTACTATTATAAATGGTGTTTAATTTTCTTCCACCACCAATTGTGATGACACTGTGCCTTTAAGAAATATATTTGTATCATATTTCTTGTGAAGGGAATGTTTTCAACTTCAGCTCTGCTTACAGTGCTGATTTGTCTGCTCCAGACAATCCATTTGCTGAGAATGTAGAGGCATATTGACCCTGGATATTGGGGTGTTTGTTTTAATCTGAGCTGATGCAGTTTTGTTTATTTTTTGGTTGTCCCCTGGAGTTTCAGTGTAGAATTTAATTAGGGTGATTGACAAGAATAGCTAGGCTTATAAAGGTGAAAAGCAGGAAGTTTCTGTTTGGATTTGCAAGGAGCAGCAGCTCTTCTCTATATAAAGACTGTTAGAAAATAGGTATCTCTCTCTAGAGGTGTTCTGGAGGTTTGAGGACAAGTAGCCCACATACCAGCACATAAGCCTGTTGTTTGCTAACTGATTTTGAAGAGTTTACATCTTTGAGGAATATTGCTCAAATTGGAGCTATTCGAGAAAGACTAGCAGTTAAGAATTATATCTTCTCCTGTTCAAGTTACAATTCTTTTTGTTATAGTTAAATTATATTGTTAGAGTTTGTTTTGATAAGTGCTTCCTAATGGGTCAATAGAATCATATCTGAAGTGAAACTCCTTATGCTCACACGAATGTCAAAATCAAAAATAATTGGCATCTATGCTAATTTCAGAATATACCTGGAGTTTAAGACTGGTCCTTAACACAATTCAGCAGAGCTTCCAGATCATAGCAACTTGCAAAGTAATTTTATTTTCTCATGTTATCTCCATCTCTTTGCAAATTATTTTAATAGTTTTGTTGGAATTTTTCCTTATACTACACCCTAGAGTAAGAAAATTTTGATTGGGGAATACCTTGTTGGCAAAAATGACAATTATTAATTCACAGTATAAACTAACAAGGTTAATATTTAATATTTCACTGATTGAGGCATGGCATGATAGACTGTCATTCCATTGGATCCCAGGACATCTAGGTTTTTCTCTTGGTTCCTGGAACCTCTGGTGTGTTCTCTTCTTGGCCTCTATATTCTAGTTTCTTGACTCTCAAAATCTTGATGATTCTATCTTATTCAAATTAACTCTAACGTAAAAGATCTACATTAAAAGATCACAGTGTGGCAGGATCTCCTCTTCAGGCAGATGATGATCGTCAGAGGGCTGTCATTTGCTCATGGAGTGTTGCTAGATTCAGGCTCTATAGTCTGAACGACGTGCTGGTTAGGTGCATTGACCTGAACAGGTGCCGGTGAGGCGACTAGGGGAATTTCACAGTAACTTCATTGCAGTATTAATGTAAGCCTTACTTGTGACTAATAAATAAATTTTAAACTGTACGGATTGTGCATTTGCTACCTGTAGATGAACAAGAACCGACACCTGCACATATCAAGCGAACTGGTCATTCACGTTCGCCACTTTCTGCAGGGTTTGATGCCACATGGACTTGAGGGGCATCCACTGCCAGCGGCAATGAAAGTAACTGCTACACTGGGGCCTTTCAGGGCCTGATTGGGATTTTGCAAGCCTTCACACACAAATGCACCCAGGAGGTCGCGGATGCCATTTTTGCCGAGGCATACAATCTTTTTAACTTCAACTGAGATCATGCAAGCCAGAAAGCATGAGCATTGTGATTTTCTGTGGTTTCCAGATTCCCACAGGTGTGGGGTGCTATCAACTGCAGTTATGTGGCTCTATAATCTCTTTGGCAAAAAGCAGTCCAGTATGTCATAACATTTAAGACGTATTTAGACGTGCAGTTGCAGTGCCAAGGCATATAAGGCTATGGGCCAAGAACTAGAAAATGGGATTAAAATAGTTGGGTGGTTTGTCTTTGACTGGTGCAGATGCGATGCGCTGAAGGGCTTTTTCTGTGCTGTAGCCCTCTATGTTTCTATGTCAACCATAAAGACTTAATTCATGCAATGTTAGCTGGTCTGTGACTATAACAAATGGATCATGAAGATTTGTGCAAAATGTCCTGGAAACCCATGACTCATATATTCTCAGCAGTGTCTCAGATCCCTGACATCTTTGAATTATGCAGGGTTGACTCCTTGGGACAAGGGCGATTTACAAAAGACGTGGCTGGTGATGCCCATTTGGTGACCTCAAATTCCTGCTGAGAGAAGATACAATGTTGCTCATACCACAACCTGAACTTTGGTGATGAGTTCCTGGAAGCTGAGGGTGCAGGCAAAGAGGCCATTGCACTGACTGACAAGGCAAGCATGCTCATGAGGTGTTCATTGTGATGATATTCCATAAGGAAGATGATGAGATGCAGTGAGGATAACTCTGGGATCATCTAGCTGAGGACAGCACACTTATGCACTGTGAAGAGTTCATATCACAGAGTCAATGCTGAGATACATCGAGGAAATGGACTTCAACAGCATTTTATCCTGTGGCAGACTTCATCACCAGATCGCTTCAACACCACACCTTCACCTATCAGGAATGCTGATGAGATTGGGGTGATGATGAGAAGAGAGACCATCCTCACGGTACACAGAGATTATCACTGAATCCTGTGAAGCTTGGATAAGAGATTATTGCAGTATGCAGAGGTGCAGACAACACTGATCTGGAAAGTGACTTTGAAGTCAGACAAGCACAATGCTCAGAAGGCTGCATTCTATAGAGGGGGAGGCCCTGGACCACAATACTTGCCTTCATTTTGTGCAGGAACCAAGGCTTCATTATCTGATTGCCATGAACAGTGCTCATCAGAACAAGGAACCGTAGGTGATGAGACATTGTTTGGAGTATAGTTATAATGGTCAACATTGCATATAAATAGCACACCCTGAGCACACATACAAGTGATTAACACCCTTGCCATGGTGCAACTATTTTTTGACCTTTCTAACCCTAGCTCTATGTCATGGTGTATCCCACAACATCTACAGCAGAGGTGGAGGTGTGGTTCTGACCCTGTTGTCTGTGATGACCTTAGCGGACATCCTCGGGAGGGTGGAGAACCTGCTTCTGGGTCCTACTGTGTGACACTGCCAACCACCTGGCCTGTGGAGCTGGAATCGTTGGAGTCATAAGAAGAGGGGATTCTGATATGCTGGACAATCCCAGAGTCACCTGGGTGGATGGTCCTCGGGTATGCACCTGCTGATCCTTCTCCCTATAGGTGTCTGACAGCTCTCTGCCTGTCTCCTTGAGAAGAAGGGCAGCTAGAGTGAGCTTGAGATACCCTGTCTCTCCTCTCGCATTGATCGAAATGGATGCCAACAAATGCTTCAGCAATGGAATGCAACCCCTGCTGCAGGGCAGCACCAATGTCTTGGACCAAAATCTCTACAGTAACAACCATCCTACTATGTTTGACCTCATTGCATTGGCATGCTAGCACCTTCACCTCAGTCTGAAGACAGAAGGACTCCTCCATTATGATTTGCAACTTGAGGACATTTTTCCCAATGTACTGGATCATATCTTTGCAACTCCAGTGACTGAGCCACGACCCTCATCTGACTCAGTAGATTTCTGGCCTTCAGCAATCCTCAAATGCCAAGACATTCAAATGTCTCGGCCTCCGCCTGTTGTAGATCAGACAGTGCAATGTGTTCACCAGATTGTGATCCCAAGGCTACTCTAGAGCTAGATCCTACCAAGGTTTGTGCCTAAACTGGTGGAGGGTATGGATGTGAGAACTGTGATGTGTTTTCAATGTGGTTGGCCAGTACAATGGCCTCTTTGCCCCTTATCTTCCAGGACCTCATCAGTGTCATCCCCTTCTGCTTCCTTATCATCAGAGGAGACATGCAGTTCTTCTATCTCCTCATCATCCAGGCTCTACCTCCTTTGCATCACCTGGTTGTTTAGCATGCAGCATGCCATGATGATGATGTATGACCTACTGGGGAATGTACTGGAGTCCTCCGCCAGATCTGTTGAGGCACTGGAACTTCATTTTCATGATACCTATGGTGAACTCCACCAAAGCCCAGGTTGCAGCATGAGATGTGGTTTCTTCTTCCACGGTATCCTTAGGGCTGGAGTTGAGGACTTGGCTTGCGGCTCTCTTTAGCTGCCCGCAAAAGGAAGGAGAGATAATTAGTGAATGGCAGGTGCCTATTAAACAGGAGAACTCATTCATATCATGATTGTCTGATGGATATTGCAGTGTTGGATCCTTACTTGACTGAGCACCACCAATCTCACCAAATGGTCCACTTTCTCATTGGCCAGCAAATTTGCTGTATTTTCAAAGTCTTTCAGGACCTTGAGGTTGGCCATTCCTCCACCAGTCTGGGACATCTCCCTTTTGTTGTGTGCTGGATTGACCTCAGTTTGAAGATAGATGGAGAAAAAGTAAGCTGGATGCCTACCAGACCAGATGAGAAGGATGCCTGGCATGTGTGGGTGGTGAGTGGTGTCACAGACAGGATGAGTGTGCGATCTGCAGGGCAGGTGAAGGTGTGTGTAACAAAGTGAGCAGTGATGCCACTCAAGCCATACCATACTGAGTGAAATTCCACCATTGCCATCGATAGGTCAAACATTGATTTCAGCTCCTGATATCAGACTTTGCCAATTTCAGGGAAAATTCCACTCCGTAGACAGTTTTAAAGCAGCCACCTCTAGTCCTAATATACTGAATTGTATTACTGATCTAACACTGATACCTTGGACTTCTTACGGCAAATCCCTAGCCTCATGATTTCTTATGGCAATCCCTAGCCTTTAATTAACCCTGGCTTTCTTTCAGCAAACCCTAAACCGATATTTACATCTGAGTTTCTTATAGACTGGCATAACCACTAACTGTTAACTTTTTCCTGGCAAGAGTCTCCTTTTAGCAAGTATGAGACTATCCCCTGGTAGGGACAAAAATGATGTGGAGTTGAGGAGGAACTTCTTCACTCAAAGGGTGGTGAATCTCTGGAATTCTCTGCCCGTTGAAGTGGTGGAGGCTGCCTCGCTAAATATTTTTAAGAAGCGGGTTGATGGGTTCTTGATAAGAGAGGGGATTAAGGGTTATGGGGAGAGGGCGGGAAAGTGGAACTGAGCCACAACAGATCAGCCATGATCTTATTGAATGGCGGGGCAGGCTCGAAGGGCTAGATGGCCTACTCCTGCTCCTATTTCTTATGTTCTTATGTTCTTATGAGATGCTGGCGTTGGACTGGGGTAAACACAGTAAGAAGTCTCACAACACCAGATTGAAGTCCAACAGGTTTATTTGGTAGCGAACGCCACTACTGTTGGATTTTAACCTGGTGTTGTGAGACTTCTAACATGGACAAAAATCCCAGTGCTGCTCCCTTATTTTTATATTTTTCTCAGTCAGCTTTTGCAATATTCAGCCCAAGTCTGAACACTTGTGTAAATATAGCTTAATAAACTACCTGAAATATTTGTAATTCTTGGTCAATGAGAAGTGAGCTCATGTCTTCCCTACAACAACCTAATCTCAATTTATATCCTATATTTACAATTCTTAACCAATGAAAAGGGTTGGGGGTTGCTTATGGCTTCCTTACAATATGCTACCTTTGACTTGTACCCTTTTCTTACAATTCTAACCTTCAGGCCATCTTTTTAGCCAATTTATATCCTGGTTTTGTTTTCTGTTTACTGCTAATGCTGGACTCACTGGATGCTGAATGCAACATGTGTCCTAACTATAGCTCACTTCGGTGTTTATTTTCTCCTTAAAGCAACATTACAGTGTTTTACATTTAAAGAGATTCTAACTTAAAAGTTTCTTAACAACATTGCAACAATACACACAAAATAATACTTTCCAACTCTGAACTTACGTACGGTACAGATTAATAACTTAAACTTTATTTATTACATAAATGAGTCAATGAGGTGATGTCTTACATGTTCTCTAGTTGTGACCTCCTGCCATTGGAAGCAATTTTTTGTTATCAAAACTTTTCAAGATTTTGTATATCTCTTTCAATCAATCCTCTAAATTCTAAGAATACCTTTGGTGTTTCTAAATTCTCCAAGTAACTTAAGTCCTCCATCCCTGGTATCATCTAGTAATTCTCCACATGTTCTCTATGACCTTTAATACATTCCTAAAATGTGGTGCCCATAATTGGCCAAAATTCACTAGCTGGGACTTGAATTTTGTGAGTGCTCAGTATTAATTGCATTTGTAACCTTATGCCTCTACATATATTTATAAAGCCAAGGATTCCACATGCTTTTAAATAGCTTTCTTGTTCTGCCTGTTTCAAAACCTTATGTCTACATCCTATAGAATCATAGAAGTTTACAGCATGGAAACAGGCCCTTCAGGCCAACTTAACCATGCCATCCAGTTTTTACCACTAAGTTAGTCCAAACTGCTCGCATTTGGTCCATATCCCTCTATGCTCATCTTACCCATGTAACTGTATACAGACAATTATGTCTATAGGTCTCTCTACTCCTATTTAATTTATGTAGGGTGGAATTTCCTCAGAAAAATTCTAAGTGTAAAACGGGCTTTTTCTAGCCAGCTAAATGGTGGTAGTTTACAGTAGGCACTGTATGTAATGCAGAAACTTAAATTTTGCTAGTGGTGGTGGGGTGGAGGTAGAGTTTCAGCTCACAGGAAGCTGGCTGCTGAGCACTCCAATGTGCAGGCACCCCCAGCTCCCCTTATACTGTGGACACACTATACCCCATTTTTACAGATGCACCATAGAAAGCATCCTTTCTGGATGTATCACAACTTGATATGGCTCCGGATCTGACCAAAACTGCAAAAAAAAACAAAGGAATGTGAATGTAACCCAATCTATCATGCAAACCAGCCTCCCACCCATTGACTCCATCTACATTTTCTGCTGCTTTGGAAAAGCAGCCAGCATAATCAAGGACCCCATGCACCCCAGACATACTCTCTTCCACTTCCTTCCGTTGGGAAAAAGATACAAAGATCTGAGATTACACACCAACTGACTCAAGAAAAGCTTCTTCCCTGCTGCCATCAAACTTTTCATAGAATCATAAAAATTCTACAGTGCAGAAGGAGGCCATTTAGCCCATCGAGTCTGCACCAACAACAATTCCACCTAGACCCTATTCTATAACCCCATATATTTATCCCGCTCATCCCTCTAACCTACGCATCCCGGGACAGTAAGGACAATTTTGCATGGCCAATCCTCCTAACCTGCATACCTTTGTGCTGTGAGAGGAAACCCACACAGATACAAGGAGAATGTGCAAACTCCACACAGACAGTAACCCAAACCAGGAATCGAACCCAGGTCCCTGGAGCTGTGAGGCAGTAGTAACCACTGTGCCACTGTGCCACCGCCAGTGGTTACTACCATATATTGAGCTGATCTTTTTCTACACCCTAGCTATGACTGTAACACTACATTCTCTCAGAATATAGTCTCCTTCTCCCCTATGTCCTCTATGAACTGTATGTTTTATCTATATGGCGTGCAAGAAAGAATACTTTTCACTGTATCCCAATACAAGTGACAATAATAAATCAAATCAAAGACCTTGCCCCACCCTCCCAATTCAGAATGCAACCTCATCCCAGCCTGACTCTGAGTCCGACCATCCCTCATCCCTCCATCCCCCCGACATGGGTCTGATTCCAACCCCTCCTTGGTCCAGCTCTGACTCTGTGGGCCTGATTTTACCATCAAGTTATGCCCATTTTTGGGCACAAAAAGTTGGCAAAGTTGGGCATGAGGTGAGTAGTGTGATCTGCACCCGCCTCCACACTGGTTCCCCCTTTACCAAGGCCAAAAAATGGCTGCAATCATGACTGCGCCCAAAACTGTACGACAGCCATTTAAATGCATTTTCATGCATTTAAATTGACTTAATGGGCTGCAGGCCCAACCTTACCGGCATTTCCCCCTTTACCACCACGCTTGCCCATCCAGAATTGGCACAAAATGGATATGCTTCACAAAAGTCCGATTTGGGCACACCAGTTAGTGTGGACATAAGTGCCGAGAATCCAACAGCTTTTTGCTTGAGATCAGTGGGGGGGGGGGGGGAGAGGAAGGTGGGTCCAATGGCTCTCTGTTTGAGATCGGTAGGGTGGGGGTGGGGGAAAGAGGAGTCCGCTGCCAGTCTGTCTGTGATCAGTGAGGGAGAAGGGGGTTCCATTGCCACTCTACCTGTGATTAGTGAGGCAGCAGTGGGGGGGTCCACTGCCACACTGTCTCTGATCAGTGAGGGGGAAGGGGGGTGACTGCTGCCACTCTGCCTGAGATCAGAGGGGGAGGGGCCTGTGATTGGTCTGGGTGGCGGAAGGGGTGGGTGGATAAGGGGGTCAGTAATGTTGTGGGGGGGCAGCAATGTCTGTGGGGGCCAGGGGGAGGCATTATTCAACTGGGAGCAATGTGGCAGGGGAGCCGCATTCTATCTTTGTTTTGCGCATGCACAGTTGGAGACACTGAATGGAGCTACAGGTTTTGGGCGCGTTAAGTCCCACCCACAGCAATTCAGAATCGCTGATATTTTTACAGGCAAAGTGCATATGGGCATGCCTGAGAATGGATTTGAAACACTCCCAGTTTCAAGCTCACCCAGCACTTAGAATCAAAATAGTAAAATAGGGCCCAGTGTCTGACACCCACCTCCCAGTCTAGTGTCTGAACCGCCACTCACCTTTGAAACTTTTCTTCTCCCTTTTGATAGTCTCTTTAAACACTTCTTATGGCAGCTATTGCCATAAAAAAGGGGTACGTTTAACCTTGCCGAGCTCCATTTACTGGTGCAGCTGGGGATCTACTTCAATGCCCCTGTTTCACCTGCCTGAGTGAGAAAGGTCAGGTGAGACAGGGGCTTTGGAATTCCAACAAAGCTAAGCCTCTCCAGAGTGTCAATCCACTGGTGATTGCTTCTCTGAAGAGGTTACGGGCCATTATCTTTGATCAAACTACCACTGCTCCTCCTTTTTCCCTTCCCACATCCTTCCTGAGTGTACTGTAGCCAGAAATAATGAGTTCCCATTCCTCTATTTGGATTTCATTATTAGCCACTATATAATAATCCAGGTTACGATTGTAGCTGCTACTCAAAAACCTTATTTAACATATTCCAAGCACTTAAACACTTGCATTCTAAACCCATCTTACCTTCCTTATATTTGCCATATGAATCCTCCTACTTCTGAACTGCATTTTATTTTAATGTTGCTTATCTTTCCAAGTCCTCTGTTCATCTTGCATTTTGTTATGATATTTGTAGAGACGAATAACTTTTAAAAAGATTTTTGAACTTCCAGTTAATAACTGAAAGAATAACACAAGAGAAGTTTTAAAGCACAACTTTTCCCTTTATAATTTTAGCAAAGCCCAAAAATAAAACACATCTCATAAGAATACAGTCACAATCTTTTGAGAAATTTAGATCTCCCATAAGCAGTCCAAAGTGATTCTGAGCTCTGAAGAGTTTATTTCTATTCTTTTCCTTTCTCAGTCTGGTGACACGTAATCTTAGAATTCTCTTGCAGCGAGGTTCTTCCACACTTCCCCCCACAGAAATTTCTTCTTCAGCTTCACTTTAACTCATTAAGCATTTGTTCTTTCTAATCTGAGCACAAGCTTCCACTCACCATCCTTTTGTGATGGTAATGTGACTTTAAGAAATGTATTTTAAGGATCAAAGGTAGCGCTGGTATGAGAGGAAGTACGATTCACAGGTGGCAAAATCCTTCTTGAAATCCGGCTATTTGTTGAGGTCTGGAGAGAGGTTAATGTACAACAAGCAAGCTTTAAACATACCTGGAGTGCAGTTGCAAAGAGAGAACTTCAAAAGTCTAGCTGGAAAGGGTTATTTTTAGATTCCTTCTTGCCGGTTGGAATTTACTGTGTGTGCTAAGTGGGAAAGAGTGAATTAAAGTGGGAAGCAGGAGCCATTGATGTTCTGCTGCAAATTACAAGCTGTTATTTCTACTTTTGATTTACTTTTTTTGCAGCTAGAGCTCAATGAAAGGCATGTTGGGACTTGCAGTTCAGTCAGGAACCATCTTATAGTTTTTTCACTTAGTCAACTGTGAATTGGTTTTAGGGTCGAGGGGGCAGCCCAGGGAAGAACTCCTGAGTCATAAAACTGTCAGGTCAACCTGGGACACTGCTGTTTATTTTTTATCCGACCTAGGCTGAATTAAAGTGAGGGAGAAGAGCTGCAACTTGCAGTATGGTTGTGAACTCTTTGCTGCTTCTTTTTGCCCAGGTAAGGTGAAGTAAAGTGATAAGCAATCCATCTAAGAACTGGTAGATTGAGCAGCGAGACAGCTTGATATGTGTACCAAGAAATAGCATTCCATTCTAGAGGAAATGGGTGAGCCCACAGGTGCTGGCACTAACAAAATGGCAGGAGGCAAACTAAAATCGAAGAATGGGACTACAGGGGCACGTTCTCCTGGGGGGATCCCTGAACAGAGCATGCTGAGCGAAAGGACGGGGGAAGCTATTATGGAGGCCACACAAAGATTGGACAGTAAGTTGGACTGGTTGGCCACTAAATTGCAAGCCAAACTGAGAAAGGAGCTCAGATCATCTGTTAAATCTCTGCAAGGTGTCACCATCACCCATGAGAATCGCTTGAAGGAGCTTGAGGACTGGGAGGCATTTAGTGTAAACACTATCTCTGAGGTGAAGAGCCAAATTATTCATTTGACTTCAGAGGTTAAGTCCCTAAGGGAGAAATTTGATGAAATGGAAGGATGCCAAAGACGAAATAACATCCATCTGATAGACCTTCTGGAGGGAATCGAGGGCCCAAATATAAAAGATTTTGTCGCCTGGCAATTAAAAACTGTGCTGGAACTTGAAGATGAGCCGCTTTTGGATCGCGCACACAGTCTGTGACTGCAATGGGAATGGAGGTGGAGATCATGTTCCATGTGGAGTGCTATGAAGGCGCCGCGATAAGGAGGTGTTGGAGGTACAGACGCCCTGTTTGGGAAGGCGTGTGTGAGGGTAGGAGGGGGGATGCTGTGTTTGTGTTTTGTTCTGTGTGGGTGTTTTTCTGTCTTTGCTTTATCTTTTTCTCTCTGTGGGTGTGGTTTGGTCTCTTTCTCGTGATTGGTTCCCTGTGGCCGATGGGGTGTGAGGCCCTGGGGTGTGGCGTCTGCTGATGTCAGCAGTTGGGGGAGACTCCCCAGTGAGGAGCGATACCACGCTACTGTTAGGAATGTGGTATGCTGGCTAGGAGGTCCTTACACTCTGACTTCAGAGTAATAAAGTTCACTAGTTGGAATGTCACGGGGTTAAATTGTCCGGTTAAGCTCAGTACAATAATTCAACATCTTCGATAACTGGGACCCAAATTCCATTCCTCCAAGAGACCCACCTCAGGCCAGTGGACTATTTTAGGCTCTGCAGAAGATGGGGGAAGTCAATGCTTTCACTCAACTTTTCACACTGAGGCACAGGAGGGCAGCAATCCTCATCCACAAATCCTTACCTTTGGCAGTAGCCAATGTCATTTCTGATTCAAATGGCCAATACGGTAAATTATATGAGATGTCCCCGGTGTTAGTCAATGTGTATGCTTGAAACTGGGACTGTGAAAATTTTTTCCGGTCATTTTTCATGCTATTTCCAGATTTGAATTCACCTCAGTTGATACTAGTTAGAGATTTCAACTTTGGTTGAATCCTGTCCTGGACCACTCCTCCCCCAGGACTGCTGTATCTCCCAAGTCAGCAGAAATTATTAAATCATTTCTGACAGAATATGCAGTGTCAGACCCATGAAGGCTTCTTAACCCCACTAGTAGGGATTTTTTTTTCACCTGTCCACCGAACGTATTCACATATAGATTACTTTTTGGTAGATAATAAGTTGCTTCCGGCAGCGCGCTCACACTCCAACGAGACCACTGTAATTTCGGACCATGCTGCCTTGACAATGGACTTGGTAGTGCGGAGTAGGGTGGACCCCCATATACCTTGGTGATTTAACACTGTTCTCTGATGATGAATTTGTTAGATTTCTGTTAACCCACACTGATGATTTCTTAGAGTTTGATGATGCTCCAGGAGTCTTGGCACCTACCTTATGGGAGACATTGAAAGCTTATTTAAGGTGCCTGATCATATCTAATTCCAGCTTTGCTGGAATTCCAAAGCCCCTGTCTCACCTGACCTTTCTCATTCAGGTAGGGAGGATGTTATTGGAATTGCTGGAGCAATTCGCCCAAGTTGGTGCTGCGTGGGTCCGGCACCAGAGCTATATAAGAACTATTTACTACTACAGACTGAGTTTGAGACCTTATCCTCACGTCAAGTGGAAGAGATGCTGTTCTGATTATATACACTATGAGCATGGGGACAAGGCAAGCAAGCTACCAGCTCATCAGCTGCGCCAATTCTCTGTCAAAAGTCTAATACTACAAATGCAGACTCCTAATAGGGTCTGTACTGATCCACAGCAAATAAATGAACTATTTAGAGACTTGAACTCAACCCTCTATAGCTCGGACACTACCACCAATGAGGCGGACTTTCAGGAGTTCTTTGGGGCACTGAATCTCCCCGTGGTGGATAGGGGAGTGGCCATGGCACTACAAAAACCAATCGATGTTGAAGAAATTGTTAGGGCAGATAGAACTATGTCGAGTGGGAAATGTCCGGGACCAGATGGGTACCGCATCAAATTCTATAAAAATTTAAGGATAGGTTGGCTCCCCTGCTATTGCACATGATCAATGAATCATATGAGAACCATGCTGCCTTGCAGACTTTGAGGCAAGCAACAATTTTGCATATCCTTAAAAAGAATAAAGACCTGCAAATCTGCAGCTCTTATAGATCAATCTCATTGCTGAACGTGGATCTCAATCTGATCTCTAAGATTCTGACCATTCACTTGGAGAACATTCTGCCCTCTATCATCTTGCCTGACCAGACTGTGTTCATTAAAAATAGACATATGTACTTGAATATTCAGCAGCTGTTTAACATTATGTATGCACTGCCACCTCCAAGCTAAAGATGGTAATCCTGCTGGATGTTGATAAAACATTTGATGGGGTGGAATGGGATTATTTATTTTATGCTTTTAGGAAGTTGAGGTTCGGCCCAAAACTTAACTCCTGGATCAAAATACTGTACTCTGTCCCTGTCGCCTCAGTCTAGACAAACAATGTGCATTCAACTTTTTTCCCTTTGTCCTGGGGCACTAGGCAAGGATGCCTCGTCTCTCCTCAGTTATTTGCCATTGCTATTGAACCTCTTGCTGTGGCTTTTCACAACAGCAAATCAGTGGTGGGGATTGGTCGGGAGGGAATCAAGCAGAGAGTATCGCTGTACGCAGTGACCTACTATTGTATGTCAGCAACCCGTCCAACTTGATTCCCAAAGTCTTATCTATACTAGAGAGGTTTGGTTGCATTTCAGGGTACAAGCTTAACTTGAATAAGAGTGAGCTCCTTCCTTTGAAGGCAGTGGCTCGAAGCCTTTCAAGTTTGTCACTAGGCAGTTTACTTACTTGGGAGTGCAAGTGACTTGCAAATTTAGTGGGCTCTTTGGAGCTAACTTTGCTCTACTCATGAGGTGGATGGAACAGGACCTCAAATGTTGGTCCATCCTCCCATTATCGTTAGCAGGTCATATCGATACAGTAAAGATGAACATGCTACCCAAGTTTTAATATCTCTTTCAGTGCATCCTGGTGTTCATCCCCAAATCCTTTTTTCACAGACTTGATCAGATCATTTCAAGCTTTGTCTGGAATAGAAAAAAACCCAAGAACATGGAGGGCAGTCTTGCAAAGCCCTAAACCGAGGGGAGGTATGGGATTGCCCAATTCTTGATTTTATTGTGAGAGTGGTAGTGTGTTGCGTGCAGAAAGGCAACAGGAGGTTCCTTGTTGGCTGCAGTTAAAATCCTCCTCCTGTGCTCCATCTTCCCTAGCTGCCTTGATATGTTCCCCAGTAAATTTTCCCTCCTCTCAGTATACCAGGAGTGCACTTGTCAAGTCAACTCTTAGCATTTGAACGTAATTTAGATGCCACTTTAGGTTTCAGGCCTGGTTGCTAGCTTCCCCAGTATCAGCTAACCAATCTTCTCCTCCGTCTGTTTTGGACGGTGCTTTCAATATATGAGTCAAGCATGAGATCAGAACATTCCAGGACTTGTATGTGGATGGTGTGTTTGCACCATTCCAGCAGGTGGTGGATAAGTTTGCTTTACTTGCAACGCAATTTGTCAGATATTTGCAAATTCGAGACTTTGTGCTAGGCCTGATCCCCAATTTCCGACCTCCCACCTCGTGCCTCCATTGACATTTTCTTAGTGCCTTCTATTACTATGCATGGTTTCATTTCTGTTCTTTATTCTCAAATTCTGTCCCAACAAAATTATCAGTGGTTAATTTTAGCTGGGATGTTAGCTGGAGTGTTTCGGCAGGGTTTAAACTAATGTGGAAGGGGGGTGGGGATGAAACCGATAGCTCAGTAGACACTGGGATTGGGAGCGAGTTGGGTGACAGGGTAAGATTGGACGAGAGGAAAATCGTCCGGGAGAAGGAGGATCCGAGCGGGCCTGGAGGTCTGGGGTGCGTCTGTTTTAACGCGAGGAGCGTAACGGGTAAAACGGATGAACATAAGGCCTTAATGTTTGCAAGGAATTTAGATGCGGTTGCAGTGATGGAGACGTGGTTAAAAGAAGGGCAGGACTGGCAGCTAATTATTCTTGGGTATAAGTGTTTCAGGCATGACAGAGGAGGGTCAAAAAGAGGAGGGGGAGTGGCATTGTTAGTTAGGGAGCACATTACAGCGGTGCAGAGGGAGGATAATTTAGAGGAGTCAGGAAATGAGTCACTGTGGGTGGAGTTCAGGAATAGGAAGGGAGCAATCACTTTGCTAGGGGTATACTATAGGCCACCAAATAGCCCACGGTTAGTGGAAGAAAGGATATGTAGAGAAATTCTGGATAGGTGCAGAAAAAATAGGGTTGTTGTAGTGGAAGACTTTAATCTCCCTGGGGTGGATTGGGAGGTGTCTAGGGCTGGGGGTCTGGACGGGGAGGAATTTGTAAAATGTGTACTGGAAGGGTCTTTGGAGCAGTATGTAGCTAGCCCGACTAGAGAGGGGGCTATACTGGATTTAGTTCTGGGAAATGAGCCTGGTCAGGTGATTGAGATTTCAGTAGGGGAACATGTGGCAAACAGTGACCACAATTTAGTCTACTTCAGGATACTAATGGAAAAAGATGAGTGCTGTCTGAAGGGGAGGGTGCTAAATTGGGGGAAAGGCTAGGTACAGCCGGATTAGGCAGGAACTTATAGATACTGATTGGGAGAGGTTGTTTGAGGGTAAGCCCACGTTTGGCATGTGGGAGTCTTTTAAGGGACAGCTGAAAAGGTTGCAGGAAAGACATGTGCCGGTTAAGAGGAAGGATGTGAAAGGTAGGATCAGAGAGCCATGGATAACTAGGGAGATTGAGGACTTGGTCAGGAGGAAAAGAGAGGCGTATGTTAGGTCTAAGCAACTGGGAACGGAGAGAGCATTGGATGAATACAGAGAGAGTAGGAGAGATCTCAAACGGGGAGTTAGAAGGGCAAAAAGGGGGCATGAAATGATCTTGGCGGACAGGATTAAGGAAAATCCAAAAGCATTTTACTCCTATGTTAGGAATAAAAGGGTGGTTAGAGGAGAAATTGGTCCTCTTAGGGACAGAGGAGGGGAACTATGCCTAGAGTCCGAGGGAATGGGGGAGATCCTGAATGAATACTTTGCGTCAGTATTCACAAAGGAGAGGGACCTGTTGTCAGGTACTGTCTTGGAGGGAGTTGTAGACCCATTAGAGGAAATATCTATTATGAGGGAGGAAGTGTTAGGGTTTTTAGGTAGTATTAAAACTGATAAATCTCCAGGGCTTGATGGCATTTATCCTAGGCTGCTTGGGGAGACAAGGGATGAAATTGCTGGGCCTCTGACGCAAATCTTTGTCTCTTCTTTGGACACAGGTGAGGTCCCAGAGGACTGGAGGATAGCGAATGTGGTACCGTTGTTTAAAAAGGGTAGTAGGGATAACCCGGGTAATTATAGGCTGGTGAGTTTGACATCAGTGGTAGGGAAGTTGTTGGAAAGGATTCTTAGGGATAGGATGTATGAGCATTTAGAGTGTGGCAATTTGATTAGTGATAGGCAGCATGGCTTTGTAAAGGGGAGGTCATGCCTTACGAATCTGGTAGAATTTTTTGAGGAGGTGACAAAAACAGTCGACAAAGGACGAGCCGTGGATGTCTACATGGATTTTAGTATGGCGTTTGACAAAGCCTCTCATGGTAGATTGGTGGAAAAGGTTAAAGCTCATGGGATACAAGGACAGATGTCTACATTGAGAACTGGCTTGGTAACAGGAGAGTAGCAGTGGAAGGGTCCTTGGAGGTCTGTAACTAGTGGTGTGCAGCAGGGCTCAGTACTGGGACCTTTGTTGTTTACAATATACATAAATGACTTGGAAGAGGGAGTAAATGGTGTGATCAGCAAGTTTGCAGATGATACGAAGATGGCTGGACTTGCTGATAGTGAGGAGCAGTGTCAGGCAATACAGCAGGATATAGATAGGCTGGTATATTGGGCAGAGAAATGGCAGATGGAATTTAATCATAGCGAGGGGGATTGAATATAAAAGTAGGGAGGTCTTGCTGCAGCTGTATAGGGCATTGGTGAGGCCGCAGCTGGAGTACTGTGTGCAGTTTTGGGCGCCGCACCTGCACAAGGATATTTTGGCCCTGGAGGGAGTGCAGAGGAGGTTTACTAGGCTGATACCGGAGTTGAGGGGGTTGAGCTATGAGGAGAGGCTGAATAAACTAGGCTTGTACTCGCTAGAGTTTAGAAGAATGAGGGGAGATCTCATTGAGACGTATAAGATGATGAATGGGATGGATAGGATAGAGGTGGAGAGACTCTTCCCGCTCAAAAAAGACAGTAGGACTAGGGGGCACAGCCTCAAGATAAAGGGGAGGCGGTTTAGAACGGAGTTGAGGAGGAACTTCTTCACTCAAAGGGTGGTGAATCTCTGGAATTCTCTGCCCGTTGAAGTGGTGGAGGCTGCCTCGCTAAATATTTTTAAGAAGCGGGTTGATGGGTTTTTGATAAGAGAGGGGATTAAGGGTTATGGGGAGAGGGCGGGAAAGTGGAAATGAGCCACAACAGATCAGCCATGATCTTATTGAATGGCGGGGCAGGCTTGAAGGGCTAGATGGCCTACTCCTGCTCCTATTTCTTATGTTCTTAATCCAGATAAATGCGAGGTGATGCATTTTGGAAGAAATAATGTAGGGGGGAGTTACACGATAAATGGTAGACCTATTAAGAGTATAGAAACGCAGAGGGACTTGGGGGTGCAAGGACTTGTGTACAGTACAGGTGGAGAAGGTGACAAAGAAGGCCTATGGTATGCTTTCCTTTATAGGGAGGGGTATAGAGTATAAAAGCTGGCGTGTAACGTTGCAGTTGTATAGAACGTTGGTTTGCCTGCATTTGGAGTACTGCGTCCAGTTCTGGTCGCCTTACTGCCAGAAGGATGTGGAGACCCTGGAGAGAGTGCAGAGGAGGTTTACCAGGATGTTGCCTGGTATGGAAGGACTGAGCTATGAGGAGAGATTGGGCAAATTGGGGCTGTTCTCCTTAGAAAGGCGGAGAATGATGGGAGATCTAATAGAGGTGTATAAGATGATGAAGGGTATAGATAGATTGAACAGTGGTAAGCTTTTTCCTAGGTTGGATACTATAATTACGATGGGCCACGGGCTTAGGGTGAGGGGGGCGAGGTGTAACTCGGATGTTAGAGGGAGGTTTTTCACACAGAGGGTGGTGGGGGCTTGGAATACACTGCCAAGTAGGATGGTGGAGGCAGGCATGCTATGGTTGTTTAAGGCTTACTTAGATAGGCACATGAGCGGACTAGAGATGGAGGGACACAGGAGACTTTTCTAAATAAAGATCAAGAGCCTTGGGACGTCCCTGGGAATCAATTGATTCCTATGGACCTTCCAACATATTTCATGGCTCACTTGCGTTATTTCTGCGCTTTTGAGGATTCTGTAAATGTCTGTCTAAGTTTTGCATGTTTATTGATGTCTTTTCTTTTACTTCACAGGTGATTCGGTCTGCCTTGTTGACCAACAAGGGGCATACACACGGTGGGTCGTGCGAGGGCTGCTCTTGGATATTGCTTTGAGAGTTGCCTTGTGCTTCACTTCGTTAGTGTACGCTTAAACTGGACCACCTGATGGGCAACATGACAGCTCAGTGACTATCACTGTTTGCTGTGCAGATACATGGATTTGGGCCGGTGTCTGCGGGAGTTTGCACATTCTCCCCATGACTGCGTGGGTTTTCTCCGGGTGCTCCGGTTTCCTTCCACACCCCAAAAACGTGCTCTTAGGCTGATTGTCCCTAAATTAGTCTGCCCTCAATCTCCCGCAATAGGTGTAGACAAAGGTCATCGGTAGAGAAGGGCACTCATAATGTTAAAATGGCGGCACAGGCTCGTTGGGCCTGTGCTGTATTGTTTCCCATGCTGTATTGTTCTTTGTTAAATCTTTATGGGAACGAGATCTGGGAGAGGAGTTCTCGGAGAAGATTGGGACATGTTGCTGCATCAAGTATACTCCCCCTCAATATGTGCCAAGCTGAGTGTGATAAAATGTAAACTCCTTCACAGAGAATATCTAACTAGGGTTAGACTTTCTAGAACGTACCCAGGCACAAACCCCATTTGTGAACAGTGTCAGCAAGCTCCCACCACCCTCTCAGATTGTTCTGCGTTTGCCCATCAGTATATAACTACTGGACATCGATATTTGAGACAATTGCGGCAACGCTAGATAGGGACATAAATGCATCCCTTCCAGGCTGTCCTGTTTGGGGTCGTGCCTTTAAATCTGCTGCTGCCAAAATTCCAAGCGAATTTTGTAGCTTTCACTACACTCCTGGCAAGATGACTAATCCTGTTTATGTGGAAATCAGGTGCACCCCCCCTCACCATGCACTCACAGTGGGTGAAGGAAGTGGTAGATACCATTAAGCTGGAGAAGATGAGGTGCACACTACATGGGTCCACTGCTGGGTTCTATAATACAGGGCAACCATTTATAGAGTATGTTGGGATGCTGCAGAACCCCCCCCTCCCCCGATTGATGGATGCACCCTGAGTATGCCTGCCCACCCTGCTGAGGTGTGGGGACCAACACGACAACTTTTCTCTTTTCCCACTCACCCTCTTTCTCCTCCCTCCTTTGCTGTCTCTTTTTCTTTTCTCTGCTCACTAGTTAATAGCCTGGGCTGCATGGACACTCTGTTGATTCTCCAGTGGCGTTCCTCTGCTTTTTTTATATATTATTACCATCATTACTGGTGCAATTAGATAGGACTTGGGCGGGGTGGGTTCCAGGAGTACCAGGGGCTCGTCCCCCAGCCACGGGGAGTCCTGTGCCCAGTCACATTGGAATGTACACATGAGCATGGTGTGGATCTGTATCTGTGTTTGTTTGCCATGTAAAATAAGAAACTTTTCAATAAACATATCAAAAAAAAATTTTAATCATGTTTCTCTGTGGGATGTTTCTGCTGTCCTTGGCAATTTGTTGAAACTGTGTTGTCTGTAGCTGGTGTCTTTCATTGTTACTGAAGCAGTCTAATTTACATCATATTTATTTTTAATCTGAACTAATGCAACAGTCCTGTGGTTTTGATGTGTCCCCTGTGATTGCTCAATGGAGCTTGATTAGGGTTAGAAAAACAAAAGAACAAAAAAAATTACACAGGAACAGGCCCTTTGACACTCCAAGCCTGCACTAACCATGCTGCCTGTCTGAACTACAACCCCCTATCCGTTTGGGGACCATATCCCTCTATTCCCCATCCTATTCATGTACTTGTCCAGACGCCCCTTAAAATTCACTAAAAGATTGATTGCTAGGTTATGTCATGTGACTGAGGACAGCATTTTTCACAGAGCATTTTAGTTCTGGTTTTATTTTCGGAAGCTGCTTGAAGCTATGAGAGAAACAACTTTTTTCCTGTCTGGAGTCTGAAAATTGGAAGTCACCAGGAATTAAGTTACCTCTCTGAAATTTGGTTGTTTTCAGGAAATATCCTTCTCTGCAAACAGTTGGTCTGGATTTCTGTCCATTGGTATTACAAAGTTGAAAATCCAGCATTACATGAGCATTCTTGTGTTTCTGCTCAGTCTGAGGAAGAGGGTATGTCTGCTGGATGATGTTTAACTTGGAACAACAGAAATAGCTAGCTGTTAGGCATTATGCTGTATCATGTTTAAGTCTTGTAATTGGTAAATGTTGTGCTAATTATTTTGTTTTTATTTTAACTACATTCTTAAATAAACTTTCTTTATTGCTTCTTAGTGGGTCACTTGAATTACACCTACAGTAAAACATCTTTTGCTCACCAATGCCAAAATCAAATGTAAAACTTAAGGTCTAGGTTAACTTCACAAAACACTTAGGAGTCTTTGGCCTGGGTCTTAACACTATGAACCATAGCTACTTTTGGCAGCTGGCTACTCTTTCTCTCCTAGACCCTGAGAGACTAACCCTTTTCCTGAGTTTCCAAGAACACTTTATAAACTCTTCCCCCCTCAGGCAACATGAATCATTTGGGCCTTGTATCCAGGTAGAAATGCTAAATAGTTATCCTTGAGACCTAACACTCTTTTATCTTGGAAGTAAATGCACTGTTTAAAGTAGAACTATTTACAACCCAACATTCATAACACTTTTCTGGGACTTTGGAGACCCAGTAAGAAGTCTCACAACATCAGGTTAAAGTCCAATATGTTTATTTGGTAGCACAAGCCACTAGCTTTCGGAGCGCTGCTCTTCATCAGATGAGTGGGAGTTCTTTTCACACACAGGGCATACAAAGATACAAACTCAATTTATATAATAATGTTTGGAATACAAGTCTTTACAGGTAATCAAGTCTTAAAGGTACAGACAATGTGAGTGGAGAGAGGGTCAAGTGCAGGTTAAAGAGATGTGTATAGTCTCCAGCCAGGACAAGAGATGTGCATTGTCTCCAGCTAGGACAGTTAGTGAGATTTTGCAAGCCCAATCAAGTTGTGGGGATTACAGATAGTGTGATATGAACCCAAGATCTCGGTTGAGCCAGATGAGCCGCATCACCGACACAGATGCCATCATCTCAAGTGAGAATATCGTTAACCAGGTACATACACCTGCAACTCGGCCAACGTTGTCTACGTGATACACTGCAGGAAAGGATGTCTCGAGGCATGGTACATTGGGGGACCATGCAGACGCTACAACAACTGATGAATGAACACCACTCGACAATCACCAGGCAAGAGTGTTCTCTTCCTGTTGGGGAACACTTCAGCGGGCACAGGCATTCAGCCTCTGATGTTTGGGTAAGCGTTCTCCAGGGCGGCCTTCATGACACACGACAACGCAGAGTCACTGGGCAGAGACTGATAGCCAAGTTCCGCACGCATGAGGATTCTTGGGTCACTGGGATCTTGGGTTCATGTCACACTATCTGTAACCCCCACAACTTGACTTGGCTTGCAAAATCCCACTAACTGTCCTGGTTGGAGACAATACACATTTCTTAAACCTGTGCTTAACCCTCTCTCTACTCACATTGTCTGTACCTTTAGGACTTGATTACCTATAAAGACTCGCATTCCAACCATTATTTTGTAAATTGAGTTTGTGTCTTTATATGCCCTGTTTGTGAACAGAACTCACACTCATCTGATGAAGGGGCAGCACTCAGAAAGCTTGTGCTACTAAATAAATCTGTTGGTCTTTAACCTGGTGTTGTGAGACTTCTTACTGTGTTTACCCCAGTCCAACACCAGCATCTTCACACTTTGGAGACTGACAGGCACTGTTAGCATATAAGTTGTTACCATTGTCTCCAAGTGTAAATATCCTGCACCTTTTTTTCAATAAAATAATCTGGACCCTCTTTAATCTCCAATGAGCAAACCACCCAGGCTTGCTGTCTGTAGACATCAGAACACGACCCTCTTCATTTTACCTTAAATCAAAGACATAGTCCCAAAACATAATCTTATAAACCCCGTAAGTACTACAACTTCCTCCCTGGTGTTTCACCTTGATACCCCTTCATCTGCCAAATTCCCTCCCAACATAACAGAGGGCAGTTACAAATCCTCCCAAACTCTCTATATCTACAGATAATGTATGCCCCAAGAAATTCTAATCCTCTGTAAGCTCTGCTGTGACTGAAGATTATATTCAAGCTCAAATCCCTCAAACTGAGTTCAAGAAACTGGAGGCACTATCTGCATGCTTTTATTATTCCATAACACCTGAAGACATGGGTAGTACAGGAATTGCAAGTAGCAGGTCTCAGCTGATTAATCATGTTGTGAAGCTGAGTTTATAAAGACATGATGTGGGTATGCCGGCGTTGGACTGGCGTAAACACAGTAAAAAGTCTGACAACACCAGGTTTTAATCCAACCGATTTATTTGATAATAGACTCACAAGCTTTCGGGTTAGTCCCTTCGTCAGGCATTCACCTGACGAAGGGACTAACCCGAAAGTTTGTGAGTCTATTATCAAATAAATCGGTTGGATTAAAACCTGGTGTTGTCAGACTTTTTACTTTATAAAGACATACAGAATGTCTATAAAAAGTGTAAAATACTAAAGGGGAAACAGCAGGACAGGGTCCCTTTAAAAGCTGATTGTGTCAACGCTTGCAAAAGCTGTTTTTGTTCAAGGCTAAGATGTTTAACAATGCAGAGTACCCAAATGGCAACATTTGTTTCAGACCAAAAGCATCAGGGTTGTATTGATAACAGATTTTGCAGGCAGTTGCATTTTGATAGCATATCAGATTAAAGAAGACACTAAGCTAATAACCTATCAGTTTAACGATGGCACTCAGTGATCAGGACCCTATCAAATTTGAATTTACTATTGTTGTCAACCTCAAGCCAATCCAAGGACAGGAATGTTAATAGGTCATAAGGACTATAAAAAAGGAATGCACCTGCCTTGTGGGGAGTTAAACTGGAAGTTCCACCAGGGGTTGAGTCAGGAGTTCAACCAGAAGCAGGGCCAGACCACCTGAAACAGTTAAAGGCAGTTAGATTAGCTAGAGCAGTTAATTCTTATCTCTGCCAGTTTCAGATAGCTCTTAAAAATAATTCACTAACCAGCAAAAAGTAAAAATTCCAGCAGCACTTGCCAATAGCAGACAACTATAGAAGTCCACTAAGCTTCTGAATCCCATCAATTCCATTTGAGAGTGACTAACCCTTCGTTATTACTGTTTTTGGTAATGAATATTTCTGATATTATCCAAACAGCATTTCATTTGAAACATACCCTAGTTAATATGTTAATCATTGAGTTAATCTTTCTGTTTATTTAAACAAAAATACCTTGTTAATGATTTACTTGAAGTGAGTGTCAGGCCTTTATATTAATGAACCTCTAACCATTAATTAAGAACAAATAACATAGAGTGGCACAGTGGTTAGCACTGCTGCCTCACAGCGCCAGGGACCTGGATTTGATTCCTGGCTTGGGTCACTGTCTGTGTGGAGTTTGCACATTCTCCCCATGTCTGAGTGGTTTCCTCCAGGTGCTCCATTTTCCTCCCTCAGTCCAAAGATGTGCGGGTTAAGTGGATTGACAATGTTAAATTTCCCCGTAGTGTCCGGGGGACTAGTTAGGGTAAATGCATGTAGTTGTGGGGATAAGGCCTGGATGGAATTGTGGTCTGTGCAGACTCAATGGGCTGAATGGCCTTCTTCTGCACTGTAGAGATTCTGTGATGACTCTATAGTGGAACACCTCCCCAAATAATTAAGCAGATTGTGATGCGAGGTAAAGGGGATTAATCCCTGTGTTGTAACAATTATTGATTACCCACTGTTGGCTGTTAGCTCAAATGAGTTACCATCTCCTTCCAACTCTCAAATCAAATTCTTATTGTCTCCCTGTTCAGCAGATTCACCCCACTCAGTGCTTCAACAGATATCCCTGTAATATTTACCTTTTAGAAAAATGCCAACTACAGTTGTCAATTAACTGTAATAATTAACACATTATTATCTATCAGGGACCTATTCAACTATCACTGATTTGCAATTTTAAGTTAAGAAAATGAGATTAAAATTTGTTTGATAATACAGTATCATAGAATAGAAACACAGAATCCCTACAGTGCAGACAGAGGCCATTTGGCCCATCGAGCCTGCACTGATAACAATCCCAACCAGGCCCTATCCCCGTAACCCCACATATTTACCCTGCTAGTCCCCCGACTCTAAGGGACAATTGAGCATGGCCAATCAACCTAGCCCACACAATTTTGGAGTGTGGGAGAAAACCGCAGCATTCGGAGAAAACCCACGCAAACACAGGGAGAACATGCGAACTCCACATAGACAGTGACCCAAGCTGGGTTCCTGACGCTGTGAGGCTGCAGTGCTAACCACTATGCCACTGTGCTGCCCATAAAATTATGTGCTATGTCTTTATGTACTACTGATCCATTATTTATCAACAGTTTGGACTTAATTCCCAACACCACAAAATTCCCATTGCCACTTTGTTTAGAACACCATTCTTTTTAACAGATGAGCTTTTTGCTCACTCCTGCAATTCCTGTAGCAACGCTTCTAATTGCTCATTATCAATGAGACTTTACACCTTCAGCACCAGCTTCCTAGAATACATCATTGACAAATCTGTTCTTTCAATTTCCAGCAGAATAATTGGAGCCAACTCTCTCTTAAGGCAAACAGCAGATGTTTAAGAACTATTGGATTGTACGTTTTTTTGACTTGCAGCCAAACATTTTTCAGATCAGACTCCTCGCTTATGTATTTTAAATAAGAAGTCTCACAACACCAGGTTAAAGTCCAACACGTTTATTTGCTATCATGAGCTTTTGGAGCACTGCTCCTTCATCAGATAAGCTGCATCACTCACCTGATGGAGGACCAGTGCTCCAAAAGCTCATGATACCAAATAAACCTGTTGGACTTTAACCTGGTGTTGTGAGACTTCTTACTGTGCCCACTCCAGTCCAATGCCGGCATCTTCCACATTATATATTTCAATTGCTGGGAGCCTACTTAGTTCATTGAGACCAACCTGTCCTGTTTATGAGTGACTGCATCTGCATATGGTAACTGTAGTCCAGATTTTGCTGGACTTACAAAATAAAAGCTATGAAGTGGAACAGATGATTTAAAGTAAACCTCATAGCACCAGGGATCTGGGTTTCGATTTCCGGCTTGGGTCATTATCAATCAGTTTGGCCAACAGTGTTGCAGTGACCAGAAATGATACTGCAGTGCTCTGGCTGGAACCAAGCTCCCGGGCAGTTCTGAAGGTAAGTCTTGTGGGGTGGGGGGGCGGTAGTCTCTGGGATGAGAGATTGAGGGATGCCCTTAGAAAGTCAGGCGGGCTGGCCTGGGTGGTGAGTCTTGAAACTTCAAAGTGCTGGAGGGGAGGATGCCTCAACTCTGAGGGGGCCTTCATATTGAGGTGCACACCCCCCCATCTTCCTGCCTGAGATGGGGAAAAGTGTCCCACTTTAACTGCTCCCACCAGTGTAAAAATTGAGACTGAGTGGCAAAAAGTCCTTAAGTGGCCACTTAAGGGCCTTAATAGATGAAATGGTGGGTTTCCTGTCTGAGGCCCAGCATGAAATTGCATCTGGATAAGACCAGGCTGCTTTTCAAGGGGAAATCCTGTCCATTTAATTTTATGCTCTGTCTCCGCCTTAGGGGAGCATAAAAGTGTGCCCCATATTTATTTTAGCAACACTCAAAACATTAAAAAAAATTCACAAAGCAGGAATAACTAAACCAAATTTTAACATAGATATGTCTTTGCAACTCTGCCAATGAAATGTACCTCATTTAACTTCTTTTGACACCAACTTATTTCAAGTCTGCGGTGGAGATATTAACAGTTCACTCAGAATTCAATTTGCCTCTCAAAATACCATCAAAATAAAATGGTCAATTTGCTCTTTAAGAACAACAACAGTTAGCCCAATAAAAGCAAAATACAGGGATGCTGGAAATCTGGAATAAAAACAGAAAATGCTGAATAAACACATCAGGTCTAGCTGCATCTGTGGAGAGAGAAACAGAGTTAATAGGTAGAATCCTTTGGTCTCGTCTGTGGGGTGACCTGTTGCAAGCAAGATTGGTGAATTTGACATGCCAACAAAAACTCAATTCACTTGCAGTGGCACCAGAAAATACCATCTGCAAACAAGGATGGAAGATTTTTGCCAATGTTTTGAGTCCATATGACCCAACCAACAGAACAGTTAGCCTACTTGTTCTGGAAATCTCTCGGCAAGATTAGTTTTTGACTCTATAAAGTAATATTTGAATGTAGGCATTCAAAAGCAACTCAATCCTTAGCCAATATAGGCAATTTACAAAAATCTGTGTTTCATAGATTAATGTTTTCTGTCATATCAATTTATTTTTTTCCAGAACTGCCCAAGAGCTTTCTTGCAGTTTGAATTTTTGAGTAACAGTTTCCATGTATATGGAAATCTGGAAATGAATTATAGCATCAAGAAATTTATGGTGCTGTCCTGGGAGAAGGTAGTGAGGAAATGAAATTCCATTTGATAGTCAATCAACTAGTGTCTGGTGTTTGACAAATCCCAGTAAAGAAATTGATATCTCTTACCTATAAAAGAATTCCATTTGTGTGAACTGTAGCTGCTCCATTTAAATCTTTCTGTTTGACTTGTGATATTTGGATTTTTCCTTCTGTTTTTGACTAGTTGAATTGAGCTTTGTGCATTACAGCTAATGCAATTTCTTAGCTGTTCAGGAGATGCTGAAGTGGGTGGTATTTTGCTGTTACTATTTTAATGATTGAACAATTTGTCATCACCTTGACATCTCAGTGAAGCACCAAATTTAAAGGGCATGATCTTATCAGCTCGCAGTGCCAGTTGATCAGCGTGTCGAGCCAGGAAGATAGCATGTGAGGCACCAGCTAGAATCACTACCGCTCTGCAGTAACGGAGACCAAGCACAATGGTAACACTGGGGAGGGGGGAGGATTGGAGGCCGTTGAAGCCCCTGAGTGGTCTGGGCATAGCCAGACAGTGCCATCCAGGCATTGCCCAGCTACTACCCTGGCAGTACCCAGTCGGGCATCATGTGTGCTGGGGTAGTGCCAAGAGGGTAGGGCCTGAGTGAGGGTGGGACTATGAGGGGTAGGGAATTGATTGCATGCACACTGCCCCGTGGTTCCAAAATGTGAACAGAAAGGGGCCCCCCCCTCCCTGAATGTTCAGCTGGTTTGCAACCACAGGATGAATATCATGCATGTGTGTGCATGCCACAAGGAGCTTGCATAATAGCTTCATCCTTTAGAGCTCTGACATCTCTGGACTCTTCAAAGACTAGCCAAGGTCCCTGGGATAGCTCGTGGGGGACAAGGGCCTACATCAGACCCACAAACCTGTATTCAAAATACCCATCAATGGTCGTGACAGATTGTGTATAAGAACTGGTCCTTCTGCGTTTACTGCTGTTAGACTCACTAATGAACTTATCAGCAGCAAACAAAAATGAAAGAAAAACAATCTGTGATTACAGGAAGTAAACATTTAGAAGTTGAGTGGTGAAGTTCAGCTTGAGGCCCTGAGGACTACAGCAGTAGAGGCAGAGGGGCAAATTTTCCCTTTCTGCCCGCCATAGGAATTGTAATGGGTGAGGGGCAGACGATGGGAAGGTCTGTTGATCTCAAGTGGGATTTTCCGGTTTCGGGGTGAACGTGACCGGAAAATCTTACTCAATGAGCCTGAAGGTGGGGGAAGAGAGACTGTAGGAGAGACCATCTGTCAGGGGAGACAGTGGGAACAATCAGAAAGTTGATAGAGTCCTATATGATTCTGTGTATAGGTTGTGACTGGTGGCATATAGTATTCAGCCATCAAGATTCTCGCAGGCAAGTACAATCCTATCCTCTACCATGCACTTTTCAGTAAGGTCCAACTGAACAGTGATCAAGAGGAGAATAATTCCTTCTTTCACGTCATTAAATGTGATTTATTGTAGCACATTTGCATCCAATCCTGCCAAGGTCATCCAATAAAAACTTGAATATGGAATTTTCCTGCTCTATATGTGTTGACAACACAAATTGCAATACTGTAAGCTTTGAGCCTTCAAGTGATTTTTTTTTCTCAACTGTCTTGAGAATATTTACAGAGCATGGAGTGATATCTCATTTTTATAAAATGAGTGGGTGCTCTATTGCACAAAATTGGACAGCATGATAAGAGTCTAGGTAAAGTTTTACTGATGTTGATTTGAAAAAACACCTAGGTGCTGTCTGGATGTTTATCCTTTTTGTTGCATTCAGATTTTAACTCGATAGAATGGCAGTGTATTTTTGCACACCTTTTAAAACTGAATGGGTGCAAGCTAGTGACAATGTTTTTTCAATTCATTTTATGGAATGTGATCATCGCTGGCTACCAGCATTTATTATCTATCTCTAGTTTCCCTTCATAAGATAGTGGTGAATTGCCTTCTTGAGCCACTGCAGTCAATATACCCACAGTGCTCGTCAGGAGGAAGTTCCAGAATCTTGACCCAGAGACAATGAAGGATCAGTGATATATTTCTAATTCTGGATGGTGAGTGACTTGGGAGGGCAGACCTCCAGGTAGTGGTGTCGCCAGGTATCTGCTGCTCTTGTCCTTCTAGATGGTGGTGTTCATGGGTCTGGAAAGTGATGCCTAAGGAACCTTGGTGAATTCCTACAGGGCATCTTGTAGATGGCACACAAGGTTGCTACTGGTTGTTGGGGATGAAGGGATTCAATGTTTGTGGAAGAGGTAGCAATCAAGCAGGCTGCTTTCTCCTGGATGCTGTTGAGCTTCTTGAGTGTTCTGACTTGTGTCTTATGGATGGTGGACAAGCTTTGGGGGGTCAGGAGGTAAATTACTCCCCACAGGATTCCTAGCATTTGACCTGCTTTGCCATCCACAGTATTTATATGGCTAGTCCAGTTCAGTCTCTGGGTCAATGGTAATCCCTAGGATGCTGATAGTAGAAATATGAAGAAGTCACTATTGTTATTAACAGAGAGCTATTTAAACACATTAATATCATGAAATTTATCACCATTTGGGTTCCTGTGACTTTATTTTTTCATGATTAAAACCTAGACATGCTGCCCTAAAAGAGGCAGAGATTTAAGGAAGAAATTTCAGAGTCTGAGGCTGGGGTTTTCTGGTTCTGCCAGTGGCATTGTCGTGAGAAGAACAGGAAAATCCTGATCTGAGTACGTACTCTGGGAAGGACTTGACTTGGTCTTTCTCCAAAAGACCATCCCATTACACTGTGTTGTGTGTGCATAAAATAAATAAGAAGTGATTCAAAAGCATGATGGACAATTGTTTTAAGAGTCTTGGATCACTTCAGAATAACCTGCTTCGTGTAGTGGTTACAATGTCAGATATCTTTCTGTGCCAACTGATTCTAAAGAAGGGAGTTATGTCTATGGGTGATACTGTTAAATTGAAACAATAGAGATAGCTAGCTGTTAAGAATTATACTTTATCATGTTTAAGTAGTTTAATTGGTAAAAATTATGCTAATTCTTTTTATATTCTAAAGGTGCCTGGTGGCACAGTGGTTAGCTGGGACCTGGGTTCAATTTCTGGCGTGAGTCACTATCTATGCAGAGTCTGCACATTCTCCTTGTGTAAGTGTGGGTCTCCTCCCACAGTCCGAAAGATGTGCTGGTTAGATGCATTGGCCACGCTAAATTCTCCCTCAGTGTACCTGAACAGGCTTCGGAATGTGGCAACTAGGGGAATTTCACAGTAACCTCATTGTTAATGTAAGCCTACTTGTGAGAATCCTGACCTTAACCATGTTCTTAAATAAATAATTTTTGATAAAAGCTTCCTAGTGGGTCAATTGAATCATACTTGAAGCAAAACACCTTATGTTCACACTAATGCCAAAATAAACTGCAAAAGTTGGGGTCTAGGCTAATTGTATAACATACCTTAGAGTTTCTGGTCTGGTTGCCAACAGTAGCATCTTCCTCCTTTGTAAGGACAGATACAAGGTACTCGTTTAATATATCTGCTATTTCTCCTGTTTCCATGTGCAAGTCCCTTTTTTATCTGTAGTGGGCCCTCCTTTTTCTTTTACCATTCTTTTATTCTTTATATGCTTATCAAAGACATTTGTGATTCCTTTTATATTAGCTGCCAATCTCTTTTCATGCTCACTTCTTGCTCTTTTGATTAGTTTTCTTCACTTCCCTTCTGGTCCTTCTGTATTCAGCCTGATTCACCATTGTTATTCTACCTGACACCTGTCATAATGCACTTTTTTCTTTTCATTTTCACCCCGATGTCTGTCATTATCCAAGGTGCTCTCGATTGTCCTGCATTCCCCCTTCAAGGGAATATATCTTGACTTTGCAATATCTGTTTTTTGAAGGTAGCCCATTGTTCAATCATCATTTTTGCATCAACATTTAATTTTAACTCATTAGAAGCTTGTTAGTAACAATGTGCATTTTGTTATTTTGATTAACAATTCTAATACCTTTCCTTTCTGTAATTTGCTCATGAGTGAGAAAAATATTGAAACATGGCCCCTCAGGTGAAAAGGTTGACACTCCTGGTTTATTCTATAAAATCATGGTGTTACTCCATCTGCTATAAACAGATCAAATGTGTTCATGATCTAATCAAGGCTACGTTTCTTATGTTTTTTTAGATCTCAGTAAGAGGCTTTAAGTCCTTTGGAGTTGGCTGCAATGAAATCCAGCACCTTGTAATCAATGACATGGCAACTCTTACAAACAGCTGCATCACAGTAAGTGGACTGTTATTAAATCGACCATACATTATTAACAGTAATTTAATTGCTAATTATCTTCACCAAGTTTTTTTCTTTCAATTTGAAGTTTTTATTTGAATGCTTAAGAATAGTTGTTCCAAATTATTTTGCCTGTTGCATTAAGTGAATGAACTTTGAAAATTTGTGTCTCTCCCTTTTTCTTTTGTAAAAAACTGCAGGCACACAGGGCTGGCACCAGTCCCCACCCTAGCATTTTTATGTGTACATGAATGATATCTGCTGCTGGAATTTTTTTGTCGTGGTGCTTTTCTAAGCTATTCTTCACTTTCATTGTTTCCCTTTTTCACACAGCGAACTTGTTCACATGAACTAGGCAAACAAAACACTTTTGCTTCCCAAGTTAGCTATTAATGCTTCTTCTTGGTTAGACTGCCTTATTCATCCTTATTACAGGATTCTGTAGCAGGTTAGATTTTGCAATAATTCTGTGTATGAGGATTAGATGTTAAGCATGTGGGACTATCAAACCTTTTAGTTACCTATGTTGTTGTCCAATGAGAAATATGCAACCAATATCTCTAATTTAGGTCCTCCATTTAGCCCATTGTACAAAATCTTACAGGCCTGAAATATTGAGATGATGCTTGCCCCTGCCATTTACAACCTAATAAGTGTTGATTGGCATAAAGTGGTATTTCTGCCCTCAGTCGGAAGGAAGTCCCACGTGAGGACAGAAGTTTGATTGCCTGGCAGTTTTCTAGTCACAACACTGCAGTAGTTAGAAAGGACATTGCAGGGAGCTGCCTGGAACTAAGTGGCTGGAACTGTAGGATATGCAAGTGCCAGGAGTGCCAGGGTGGGGAGAGTCAGCAAGGCCTAGTGAGATAGGCACTTGGGATCTTGGGAATAGGCCTTGGAAAATGGGAGATCTGCAGATCACCAGACCTTAAGAGAAGCCTCCAGTTAGAAAGAGCCTTCTGATGAAGCCTATCTCATCTGAGCTTGTTTTCTTCCAGCCTTTCCACTCTAAATTGTCATCTGCCCGCTAGCCCAAAAATTGAGGTAGGGCAGGTAAAGGCCTTAACTGGGGCAAGGGGGACTTCGGGTGGGGGAGTGTAAAATTTCTGTCCACAAATTCAGTAAATTGATTGCATTGAATACTCAACTTTTGTCAGAACATCATTACAGAAAACCAGGCTCACTGCATGAATATCAGATTTGTTTGATAGAATTGAGTTGGTGCAATGTTGTTTTTGCTCTGGCTTCTAATTTCAAATTTAATCATACACTTGATGGGGTATGATTAAATTTAAGCTACAGTTGAAAAATTAGCGCAAATTGCTACTGACCATCATGCCCATATTAATTGAACTAATTTGGGCTGGCTGCCTTGCTACAGTAACCCTCAGATAAGTATTGGGAGATTGAAAATAAGGTGGATTTGGGATGGAAGAGCTCTTTGGAGTGCATATAACCACAAGGACTAGTCCTGCTCATTCTAGTTTCGTTTGAAGGGTTTTGTAAGACGAAACTTATAATTTGTTACATGTGTCCACGAGAGCTTTTTGATGCAGTACGTTGACAATCCAACCAGGGAGGGGGCCATACTAGACTTGATATTAGGGAATGAGCCAAGTTATATGATCGATGTTTCACAGGGGAAGCATTTTGGGCTTAGTGACCATAATCCATAAGATTTCGGATAGTTATGGATAAGGACAAGAGTGGCCCTTGGGTGAAGGTGCTTAATTAGGCAAGGAGCAATTGCATCCAAATTAGACAGGAAATGGAGAATGTGGATTGGGAATGGCAATTTGAGAGCAAGTCCACATCTGACATGTGGGAGGCTTTTAAAGGCAAGTTGATTGAAGTGCAGGACAGGCATGTCCCCACAAAAACAAAGGATAGAAATGGCAGGATTCGGGAACCATGGATCACAAGGGAAATTGTAAGCTTAGTCAAAAGGAAAAAGGAAGCATATGATAGGGCTAGACATCTAAAAACTGACGAAGCCCTTGAGGAGGAAAGTGAAAGTAGGAAAGAACTTAAACATGGAATTAGGAGAGCTAAAAGGGGCCTTGAAATGTTTTTAGCAAACAGGCTCAAGGAGAATCCTAATGCTTTTTATACATTTATTTGAAGCAAGAGGGGGGGCAAGAGAAAGAGTAGGCCTACTAAAGAATAACAGAGAGAAATTATGCATGGAGAAACAGGAAGTGGGTAAGATTCTTAATGAGCACTTTGTATCGGTTCACCAAGGAGAAGGACATGATGGGTGTTGAGGTCAGGGATAGGTGTGTGAATGCTCTAGAGAATGTCAATATATCGAAACAGCAAGTGTTGGGTATCCTAAATTGCATTAAGTTAGACAGGTCCTTAGGGCCGAATGGGATCTATCCCAGGTTACTGTGGGAGGCAAAGCAAAAAGTAGCTGGGGCCTTATTGGATATCTTCATATCTTCTTTCACCATAGGTGAAGGTTCTAGAAGACGGGAGAATACCTAATGTTGTTCTCCTGTTTAAGAAAGGAAGCAGGGAAAATCCAAGAAATTGTAGGCCAGCGAGCCTGACTTCAAGTGGTGGGAAAGCTTCTGGAGAAGATACTGAGGGGCAGGATATATACACATTTGGAAGAAAATGGACTAGTTAGTGACAGGCAACACAGTTTTGTACGGGGAAGATCATGTCTTACCAACTTGATTGAGTTTTTTAAATAGGTGACAAAGATAAGTGATGAAGGAAGGATTGTGGATGTAGATTATATGGACTTTAGTAAGGCGTTTGACAAGGTCCCATATGACAGACTTGTACAAAAGTAAAAATCAAATGTGATTCATGGTGGGCTGGCTAGATGGATACAGAACTGGCTTGGTCATAGAAAACAGAAGGGTGGAAGGGTGATTTTCAGAATGGGGATCTGTAGCTAGTTTTGCAGGGGATAAGTGCTGGGATGTCTGCTGTTTGTAGTATATAAAAATGATCTGGAGGAAAATGTGGGTGGTCTGATTAGTAAGTTTATGGATGACGTGATGGATTGCTGATAGTGCCAGGATTCTCAGGAGATTCAGGAAGATACAGAGAGATTGAAGACTTGGGTACAGAAATGGCAGATGGAGTTTAATCTGGACAAATGCAAGGTGATGCATTTTGGAGATCAAAGTTAGACCACTGTAAATGGCAGAACTTTTAGGAATATTAACACACAGATGGATCTGGACATGCAGGTCCACAGTTCCCTATAAGTGAGAACACAAATGGCCAAAGTGATTAAGAAGGCATATGGCGTGCTTGTCTTCATTGGCTGGGGCATTGAGTACAAGAGTTGGGAAATCATGTAGCAGCTATTTAAAACCTTGGTTAGGCCATATTTGGAGTATTGTGTGCAGTCCTGAACACCACACTACCAGAAGGACATGGAAGCTTAGGAGAGAGTACAAATAAGGTTCACCAGGATGTTGCCTGGTCTCAAAGATGTTGACCATGACGAGAGGTTGAATAACTAGGATTGTTTTCACTGGATAGACAGAGGCTGAGGGGAGACATGATAGATGTGTACAAAATTATTTACCAGGGTGGAAGTGTCAATTACAAGGGGCACAGGTTCAAGATGAGAGGGGGACAGTTTAAGAAAGATGTGCGGGGATGTTTTTCACACAGAGAGTGGTGGGTGTCTGGAACATACTGCCAGAGGAGGTGGTGGAAGCAGGCACATTAACAACATTTAAGAAGCATCTGGATGAATAGGGCGTGACTAGACAGATAGGGACAGAGTAAGGGCAGGAGTTTTTTTTAGTTTTTAGGGCATCATGATTGGCACAGGCTGTTCTTGTGCTGTACTTGTCTTTGCTCTTTGTTCATATCTTTAGTAGTGGCTCCAAATCTGTTCTTGGATAAATATAATGCAGACCATGTGCTTGCTATGCTCAAGACAGTCCAACTTCAAGAAAGAAAATTGGGCTGAGATTTTCCAGCATTTTCTCTTTTAGTTTCAGATTCCAGCATAGGCAGTAATTGTTTTTATCCAGTGCTTCACTCACAGCCACACCTCCTCTAGGAATGCCTACTGTGAAGAAGTACTGCTCTTCCCTCTGTCAGGACTTTTGTATGTGTCAGCTTCTCTGCCATTTGGCCATTCATACTCTTTGTTCTTTCTGTGGACAGCTATTAGCAGTCTTTTCCTCTGGTTTCTATCGCTATGACTCACCTTTTATTCCCACCCCCTGAAGTATAAATATCTCCCACTTCCTATGCCTTTTAGCTTTGACAAAGGATCATCTGGACTAAAAACATCAGCTCTTTTCTCTCCTTACAGATGCTGCCAGACCTGCTGAGATTGTCCAGAGTTTTCTCTCTTTGGGTTCAAGAAAGAACCCTTAAACGTGTGCTGAGTTTCTCATGAGCAAATGCAGGGTCCGCGCATTGGAATTTGGTACCTTACAGGTGTCCTTGGGATATGGGACATGAGAACAAAAAATTGCTCCTATATTCCTCCCAGAAAATGGGTTCAGTAATGACAAATTTCTATATTATGTATTTATGAAAAAATATTGTTGCTGTACCTGACCTATTACTAACAGTTAGATATTTACAAATGGTTGTTGAAGGATTTTAAAACATATTTTCACATTTCCGCAATAAGTGGTTCCTTCACTATCAAACTCTTAGCATGCTATCACGCATTCAAGTGGCTACTGTGTTCACGGATCTCACATCCATTAGCGGGGGGAATATGTCAACACTCAACTCTCACAACAAGACTTGCACAATATCACCATCTCATCTGTCTTTTTGTCCAACTCCAAACACTGTCCTTTCTGAGTAGGGCACACTATAGGGAACATATATTTTACAGTTTTTAATCTCTACTCCATTCCCTCTCATCATGGGTGTGATTCTCCGGCCTTCCAGCCATGTGTTTCCTGTTGGCAGGAGGTGGCATGTTGTTTGCTAGCAGCGGGATCCTCTGGTCCCACTGCTACCAATGGGAATTCCCATTGATGTTACCCCGCGCTGGCAAGAAACCTGTGGGCGGGGGTGCTCAGCTGGCAGGACCGGAGTGTCCTGCCAGTGTGAATGGCCAGAGAATTCCAGCCCACACTTCTTTCTTTTATCCACATACAGGCCAAACTTGCTCAGTGCAGACTGTGGAGGGACAGAAATCAAAGGCCTCATTGAGGAGACTATTTCAGAGTTGCTGGTGACCAAGATTGCTCCTGAGGTGATGCAGACCTTGGCCTATTACAACAACCTAGAATGGACCTCAGTTCTATCATGTCACTTAATCCTGAAATTCAAAGTGAGTGCAATGTACTCTGAATTGCTTTGGTTCATCGACTGAAACTGTCCTTTTGTCTTTTGCAAGTACCAATAGACTATGGCCAGCGAGTCAGCCCAGCAACTCTTTGAGCCTCTGAAGCACATCTGAGAAAGAGGTGGCTCAGGAAGAATTGTCACAGAACTCATTTGCACCCTCCATGAGAACAGAGCCACATAACTTGGTGGGGCATGGTTCAAGGTTAAACTCAGGGTCACTTTCTGGAGCGTAACCCCACAGACATTTCCTTGCAGCAGAAGGAGGCAGAGTCAGCTCAGGTCTCCAGCACTAGAAGGGCTGCTGGAGGTAAGCCATCTGCTCAGGCCTAGTCAGATGATGAGCTTCTTGAAGCGGTTGCCAGCTCACTGTTAGAGATGCAAAAGGAGGCAGCGGAACTCGGACAGAGCTTTGATTGTCACTCATTAGAATAGAGCGCATAATGGAGGAATGCCTTTGCGTTCTGTCTAATTTCATGGCTCCAACATATGAGCTTCTCAAGGCCACCATGGGAAGGCTAGCAAGCAGAACAGAGACCTTAGTCCAGCAGGTTCTGGAGTGACAGCTGTAAAGGCTTTGGCTCACTGGGCTTAAGCGAGAGCAGACTTAGGCAAGGTGAATTACTGGTTCCATTTTTCCTGTTCTGTGTCCATAACTCTTAAGGGTGGTCAGGTAAATGGCAGGGTCCATGGGGAGATGCTTCAGCTGCGTTAGGTGTAATATGTGGGAGTTCCTGGAGACAACGTGTCTTCCGAAAGTCCACATCTGCACGAAGTGTTTGGAGTTGCAGCGTCTGAGGGCCTGGGTCAGGCATTTAGAGCTGCGTCTTGAAGATTTATTTTCAGTCAGGGAGAACAAGGCAATAATGAATAGGAACCACAGTCAAGTGGAGATCCCAGAGCCTGGGGGTGGGGAATGGGTGAGTTACTGTTAGGAAGAGGAAAAAGAAGAGGAGTCATGGTACTAAGACCACCCCAGCGGTAGTCCCCCAAAACATCAAGGGTAAGGCGACAACTGGGGTAAAAAGGATAAGAGAGGAGGACCAGAATGCCTCAGAGGGAAGGAAGGGGGCTAGATGTGAGATAGTGGTGGGGGATGGGAGGGTTAAAGGAATTGATAGGTGGCTCTGTGGATAAATGCAGGACTCCAGGATGGTAGTCTGCCTCCCTAGAGCAGGGGTACAGGATGTTTCGGAGTGGGTAGAGGGAATTTTGAAGGGCAAAGGGACCCAGGCTGATGTAATTGTACACATAGGAGAGAAGGACATAGGAAGGAAGAGCAGGGGGGATATATGTAGGCAGTTCAGGGAGTTGGGGGCAAGGCTGAAGAGCAGGGCCTCCAGGGTGGCAATCTCTGGGCTGCTGCCAGTGCCCAGTAATAGCGGGGCAAGGAATAATGAGATCCTACAGCTGAATGCGTGGCTGAAGGATTGATGCAGCACAGAGGGTTTTACTTTTGTAGACCATTGGAAAGTCTTTGTGAGGGAAGGGCACCTGTATAAGTGGGATGGGAAACATTTAAATGGGAAGGGTACAAATATTTTAGCTGGGAGGTTAGCTGGAGTGTTTTGGCAGGGTTTAAACTAATATGGAGGGGCGGTGGGGAGGAGACAGATAGCTCAGTAGGTACTGGGATTGGGAGCGAGTTGGGTGACAGGGTAAGTTTGGATGAGAGGAAAATTCCCCGGGAGAAGGAGGATCCGAGTGGGCTTGTAGGTCTGGAGTGCATCTGTTTTAATGCGAAGAGTGTGACAGGTAAAACGGATGAGCTTAAGGCCTTAATGTTCGCGAGGAATTTAGATGTGGTGGCAGTGATAACGACGTGGTTAAAGGAAGGGCAGCACTGGCAGCTAAATATTCCTGGGTATAAGTGTTTTAGGCACGACAGAGGAGGGGCGAAAAGAGGAGGGGGAGTGGCGTTGTTAGTTAGGGAGCACATCACAGCGGTGCAGAGGGAGGATAATATAGAGGAGTTAGGAATTGAGTCGCTGTGGGTGGAGTTGAGGAATAGGACGGGAGCGATTACTATGTTAGGGGTGTACTACAGACCACCCAACAGCCCGCAGGCAGTGGAAGAAGGTATATGTAGAGACATTTTGGATAGGTGTAGGAAGAATAGGGTTGTTGTAGTGGGAGACTTTAATCTCCCTGGGTGGATTGGAAGGTGTCTAAAGCTGGGGGTTCGGACAGGGAGGAATGCGTAAGATGTGTACTGGAAGGGTCCTTGGAGCAGTATGTAGATAGCCCGACTAGAGAGGGGGTTATACTGGATTTAGTTCTGGGTAATGAGCCGGGTCAGGTGGTTGAGGTTGCAGTAGGTGAACATGTGGCTAACAGTGACCACAACTCTGTCTACTTTAGGATATTAATGGAAAAAGATGAGTGCTGTCCTAAGGGGAGGGTGCTAAATTGGGGGAAGGCTAGCTACAGCCGGATTAGGCAGGAGCTTAGGGATACAAATGGGATAGGCTATTTGAGGGCAAGTCCACGTTTGGCATGTGGGAGTCTTTCAAGGGAAAACTGAAATGGTTGCAGGAAAGACATGTGCCAGTTAAGAGGAAGGATGGGAAAGGTAGGATTAGAGAGCCGTGGATTACTAGGGATATTGAGGACTTGGTCAGGAAGAAACGAAAGGCGTATGTTAGGTCTAAGCAACTGGGAACGGAGAGAGTGTTGGAGGAATACAGAGAGAGTAGGAGGGAGCTCAAACGGGGAGTTAGAAGGGCAAAAAGGGGGCATGAAATGGCTTTGGCAGACAGGATTAAGGTAAATCCAAAGGCATTTTACTCCTATGGCAAGAACAAAAGGGTGGTTAGAGGAAAAATCGGAGCTTTTAGGGACAGAGGAGGGGAACTGTGCTTAGAGTCCGAGGGAATGGGGGAGATCCTGAATGAATACTTTGCGTCGGTATTCACAAAGGAGACGGGCTTGATGTCTGCTACTGTCATGGAGGGAGCTGTAGACCAACTGAAGGAACTATCCATTACAAGGGAGGAAGTGTTAGGGCTTTTAGGTAGCATTAAAACTGATAAATTTCTGGGGCCTGATGGCATTTATCCTTGGCTGCTTAGGGAGGCGAGAGATGAAATTGCTGGGCCTCTGACGCAAATCTTTATCTCTTCCTTGAACACAGGTGAGGTCCCAGAGGACTGGAGGATTGCGAACGTGGTACCGTTGTTTAAAAAGGGTAGTAGGGATAACCCTGGTAACTATAGGCTGGTGAGTTTGACGTCAGTGGTAGGCAAGTTGATGGAGAGAATTCTTAGGGATAGGATGTATGAGCATTTAGAGCATTGCGATCTGATTAGGGATACGCAGCGTGGCTTTGTTAAGGGGAAGTCTTACCTTACGAATCTGGTAGAATTTTTTGAGGAGGTGACAAAAACGGTCGACGAAGGATGAGCTGTTGATGTCGTCTTTATGGATTTCAGTAAGGTATTTGACAAAGTCCCTCATTGTAGGTTGGTTGAAAACGTTAAGGCTCATGGGATACAAGGACAGGTATCTAGATGGATTGAGAACTGGCTTGGGAAAAGGAGACAGAGAGCAGTAGTGGAAGGGTCCTTTTCTAGCTGGAGGTCTGTTTCTAGTGGTGTGTTGCAGGGCTCAGTACGGGGACCTCTTCTATTTGTAATATACATAAATGACTTGGAAGAGGGAGTAAGTGGTGTGATCAGCAAATTCGCAGATGACACTAAGATGGCTGGATTGGCGGGCAGTGAGGAGCAGTGTCAGGCAATACAACGCGATATAGATAGGCTGGTATATTGGGCAGATAAATGGCAAATGGAGTTTAATTTTGGCAGAAATAATGTAGGGGGGAGTTATATGATAAAGGGTAGACCTATAAAGAGTATAGAAACGCAGCAGGACCTGGAGGTGCAAGTGCACAAGTCTTTGAAGGTGGCAGTACAAGTGGAGAAGGTTGTAAAGAAACCTTATGGTATGTTAGCCTTTATAGGAAGGGGTATAGAGTATAAGAGCTGGAGTCTAATGTTACAGTTGTATAGAACGTTGGTTAGGCCGCATTTGGAGTACTGCGTCCAGTTCTGGTCGCCTTAACACCGGAAAGACGTGAAGACCCTGGAGAGAGTGCAGAGGAGGTTTACCAAGATGCTGCCTGGTCTGGAAGGACTGTGTTATGCGGGAAGATTGAGCAAATTGGGGCTGTTTTCCCTTGAAAGACGGCGACTGAGGGGAGATCTAATAGAGGTATATAAGATTATGAAGGGTATAGATAGAGTAAACAGTGGTAAGCTTTTTCCTATGTTGGAAACACACACTACGAGGGGCCACTGGCTTAGGGTGAGGGGGGTGAGGTATAATTTGGATGTTAGACGGAGGTTTTTCACACAGAGGGTAGTGGGTGTATGGAATGCTCTGCCAAGCAAGGTGGTGGAGGCAGGCACACTGGAGTTGTTTAAGAATTACTTAGGCAAGCACATGAGCGGGTTGGAGATGGAGGGATATAGGAGATTGTTTTAACTAAGGTTCAGGAGCCTTGGGACATCCCTGGTAATGTATAAGGATGTGGATGATACTGATGTTTTTTTCTTTTAATTCACAGGCGCTTCAGTCCGCCTTGTTGTCCAACAAGGGGCATACATGCGATGGGTCGTACGAGGGCTGCTCTTGGTTGTTTCAAGAATAGTCTAGTACTTCATGTCGTTAGTGTACGCTTAAACTGGACCAGATGCTGGGCAACACAACAGCTCAGTGACTATCACTGTTTGCTGTGCAGATACGTGGATTTGAGCCAGCGTCTGTGGGAGTTTGCGCATTCTCCCCGTGCTTGCGTGGGTTTTCTCCGGGTGCTCCAGTTTCCTCCCACACCCAAAAGATGTGCTATTAGGCTGATTGGTGTAATAAATTGTCCCTAAATTAGTCTTCCCTCAATGTGGAATGCCATAAACATAGACAAGGGTCATGGGTGGAGGGGGGACTCGTAATGTCAAAATGGCAGCGTGGGCTCGTTGGGCCGAAGGGCCTGTTTCCCAGGCTGTTTTGTTCTTTGTTCTTTGTTTGTTATTTGCGCATAGCCCTCCACTCCATGGCTGCACACTCTGGTGAGTACCATCAGGATGCAGACCTCATGGGACCACCACCTTGACCTGCCTCCAGGTGACCCATCTACTCCAGAAGTCATGCTGGGTTGCTCTGTTACCTACAGGCGGTATGAATGTCATCTGGACATCCTGGGGACATCCACTCAGGACACTCCAAAGGTGTGCAGCTGTTCATAGTTTCCTCTGCCTATGTCTGCATCAATTCCAGTAGTGCAAGCCACCAAGAGTGTTTCTGCTCCTGAGCTGGAGACCCTTTTGAGTCTTGAGCCATCAAAGGACATCTTTCAAGCCATCACAGGTATCAGGGTGTAGCAGACTGCAGGCTGCCTGTGCCTCTGCTGCAGATGTCAAGGCCTTACCAAGACATAGTGGTGCAGTTAGGAAAGTTAAAATGTTCTGATGTCACCTCAGGGTCAAGGATATTCTACATTGTGAACATTACACTCCTTGAAAACCATTCCATGGGTTTGTAGAATCCATAGAATAGAATGTCTACAGTGCAGAAGGAGACCATTCGGCTCATTGAGTCTGCACCAACCACAATCCCACCCAGGCCTTACTACACACATTGGCCCTGCTAATCCCCCTGACACTAGGGTCAATTTAGCATGGTCAATCAACATAACCCTCGTATCTTTGGACTGTGGGAGGAAACCAGAGCACCCAGAGGAAACCCACACAGACAAGGGGAGAACATGCAAACTCCACGCAGACAGTGACCCGAGAAGTTGAACCTGGGCCCCTAGCACTGTGAGGCAGCAGTGCTAACCACAGTGCCACCATGCCACTCTAAAGTGACTGTAATATCCTGAAGAAGGAGCAAGACTCCGAAAGTTTGTGTTGCCAAATAAACCTGTCGGACTTTAACCTGGTGTTGTGAGACTTCTTACTAAGATGAACTTTGCCAGGGCCCCTTTGAATAGAGATCCTTCATTGTTTGTTTAGGTGTGTCATCTCACACATCCTGCCACATTAGTGAAAGAGCTTTGGCTTCTGACCTACAAATGGTCCTATCATTACAGTAGAGGTTATGTCTGGAAAATCCGACTTAAATTTCTGTTTTATTATTCTTTCACAATGGTATTTGTTATCATCATTGAGTTCCTAGATATGCTTTCCTATAGCTTATTCTGATGCCTCTAATAGGCACTACTTGAGGACCAGATTTAGAAAATAATTTGTAGGTTACTAGGCTATGATTGATTCTGAGTTGTAAGAATCCTGAAAATGTTCTGTTAGGAGACAATCAAGTATGGCAAAAACAAAACAGTTCTTTCTTGCTTCAGCTTTTTATGGGTTCTTTTACTTTAGCAGTTAGTCACCGATTCCTGAAAGTTTCATTGTTTTGTAGTAATTTCAAATAATTTCTTTGGCAAATTAAAATGGAAAATAATTCTGCTGCATTTTTACCCCTGAATCAATTAATTTCCTGTCCTCCTGACCAAAATTATAAATTATGAGAGCAAGTGGAGCTAATGCTCTGATTTCTCCCAGTTTACACTCTCTATGCACTCAGGGTATATAAGACTGAAAGTTATGAGTTGCAGCTGTTGCCAGATAGCTGAAACAAGCAGAATTTATTCGTTTAAGAATGCAGCATGATGATTTTTGTACTTAAGAATTACTTCCTGCAGTGGCTTTTTTGGCATTTTGCCTACAGAGACCCAAGCATTATTAGGTAATTTCCCCACAATTCCCAATTGATAGGCTCTCTGGGGGCATGTGCTCTAACATTACCCTTTGTGCCATAATTGTGGAGGAGCAAATGCAGCATAAGGTGGAGCTGTCAAATAGCATTTAGGGATTTTTACCCCACAAGAGATTACCCAATCACTGAATTTACCAACAACAGAGGTTATATGAAGAGCAATTGTATGCCTACATTGCTCTCTTTGTGGCTATAAACGTGAAAATCACATTTTTATTTTACGGACACTTTTTAGGCAGCTGTGGACATGCTATCCAAGAACAGCCAGCGTGGAGTACAAGCAAACATTCATCATATGATTGGAGCTTGTTCAAAGGGATCTCCCACCTTTTGGTATCATTGAATCATCCAGATTTAGTTGCTGATTCTATCAAGATGTAAAATGCATTCAATGGTACAGATCATTTTCTGACTCCAACAGAAATTCCCTCAATCTGCTCAACAGGAAGAAGTTCTGTTTTTTGATTGAAGATTATGTTTGACAACATGCAGAAGATCTTACAAGCAGTATGAAATATGTCGAGCTGATATATGGGTCCAACTGTAGTTTTGGGATTCCTATTTCTTTCATGTTGGGGTCCCAAAACCCATACTTGGCTATTTAATCAGAGTTGGCCTTCCAATTATTGCATCAGGGCTGCCAATCCAATTAAGGATTCTTGATGCTGCTGACCCAGGGGGCTAGAAGCTCTGAAGTCTCCGCAGTCCCACTGGGAGAGTGGGTGCTCCCGATATAGCTGAAAGACCTTAGAGAGATAAGATTTTGATGGCTGAAAGCAGAATGCCAGCCAACTGAAAGGAAACCACTCCAGAAAATAATTGGAGCAATGAGGGCTACGTTTCATGTCTGCAGCCTCCTTTTTTGAACCGTGAAGCCACTAGCTCTGAAAGCCCTCTGGGCGGCCACAGTTAGGCAGATTTTGTAAAGCTGGCTGTCTCCCAACACAATGGGGTCTGCCCCACCAGCAGCAAATGCCAGCTGCACCGCTTAACAGTCCCAATTTGGGCCTTAATTGTATAAATCAGCTATCCATCTTCTTGGAGAGGGAAGTTGATCTGCACTCTATCCCTTCCTTGCCCATCGCTGGGGACTTCTCCACACAGCTCATTATTGTGCCAGGCACCCCATCCTCCCTCTGTTCCATCTATCTGGTGACTGGTTAAAAATTAGCTCATTGTGTCACAATGAATTCATGCTTTGAAATTTGAGCTCCCTGAATCATTTCACAGAAGAAAATCATGTCAGCATCTGTTTTTGGTTGGAAAAGTCCACCAACTGTACACATGCATAATGACCTCACTAAGAGCTGCCAAACAACAGCAGAGGAGAACTACAACAGGACATATGTCTCTGCAAGAGTTGTCATGTATGCCCCATCTTTGAGTATGTGACCAATGCCTTAATCGTCTTTGTCCCTATTTGATCATACCAGCAATCATCGCTCAATTAGGTCAGTCACAAATTAGTAAACTATAATTTATATGATTTTAACTTCCATAAATAACAATTAGCACAGCATAAGTGCACATTCAGTTCTAAACAAAGTCCAAAGTGATCAAAAGCCAGACTATTCTTTCCTAACACTATGCTTCCCCAAGATGTTTAAATGTGTTTTTCCCTCATCTGTACTAGTGCTTTCTGCATCTTTCCCTCATCTGTTCTAGAGCTTTTAAAAGTGCAGCTCGAGGGTAAGTACAAGTAGTCACATTCTACAAAAGAATACTGAGACTGAAGTGGACCTTCTGTCACAGCATGTTTCTTGGCATCAATGTATCACCTTCTTCATTCTGAGGAGGCAACTGGAGGCTTCATATGAACTGTAATGCGTTGAGGGAAAGAATTCTGATCCTTTAACTAATATAAATATTAAAATTTAGAATTTAAAATTTGGAATTTAGAAGAACGAGGGGCGATCTTATAGAAACATATAAAATTATAAAGGGAATAGATAAGATAGAAGGAGGAAGGTTGTTCCCATTGGTGGGTGAAACGAGAATAGGGGGCATACTTCAAAATAAGATTTAGGACTGAGTTGAGGAGGAACTTCTTCACCCTAAGGGCTGTGAATCTGTGGAATTCCCTGACCACTGAAGCAATTGAGGCTACCTCACTGAATACTTTTAAGGCAAAGGTAAATATATATTTGAACAGTAAAGAAATTAAGGGTTATGGTGAGCGGGCACGTAAGTGGAGCTGAGTCCACAAAAAGATCAGACATGATCTTATTAATGTACTCTGAGCAGTAGAAGCACCAGTTAAGAAAGCAAAGTTTGAGGGAAAGAGATAATGCCTAGAAAGATTTAGAAATAAAAAATTCCAAATTTTTTACAGGACCTGTTCAAATCAAGTAATTTTCTTTTTCCCATTTACAAAAACCCAAACAGTGCTGACTAACTTTTATTATGTTTTCTTAAAGGCCATGGTTACTTACTATCACAACCTCACGACAATTTCGTTTCTTGCCTCTCCTCACATATCTGATGCAGCTATTAAAACTCTTGTCCAAGGAAGGAGGATTGTCAAGATTAAAATTGAAGGTCTGAGAAATTTCTTACATCCATTAAAATATCATACTAAATGTTCCTTTAGCTATTAGAAAATGTATATGTTGGAATTTAACTCTGCTGTTTTGCTACCGTAGGTAATCAGCATATTAGTGATGCATCTTTTAAAGTCATCAGCAAATCATGCCCAAACTTGAATCACATCTATGTGTCCGACTGCCTAAGGATTACAGATAATGGCCTGAAATTTTTGTCGATACTGAAAAATATCACTGTGTTAAATCTTTCAGACTGTATAAGGTAAAATAATATTTTATTTATGTCTTATCAATAACTTGTTAAATTTGATCCTTCTATCCATAAAAACTAATTTTTAATCACTGTCGTTGTGCTAAAGAGCAAGAATCATAAGCACCTACTAATATTTCAAAGTTTATGTAGGTTAAAATTTTCAGTGCCAGTGCATTCTTAACTATGAGGTTACTGCTTGCATTTTTCCTTGGACTGTTGACCTTGCATTCCCATTGAAAGTTTAGACAGATGAGGAATCAGGCTTGTTGGTTACAAGACTGTATATCCAGCACAGTTGGAACTTTTGAAAGCTGTTTTCATTTAAAGGGGAATTCCATAATGTACAGATATTTCAAAAGTCATTCAGGAGAGAATTGTAACTCTATATTACTTGAAGGTATTACTCTATATTACTTGAAGGACTATTACTTACGTGGCGAAAAACTGCAGCAGGCGACGGTGCAGAGGGACCTCGGGGTCCTTGTGCATGAGTCGCAAAAACCCAGCTTGCAGGTGCAGCAGGTGGTCAGGAAGGCGAATGGGATGCTGGCCTTCATAGCGAGGGGGATTGAATATAAAAGTAGGGAGGTCTTGCTGCAGCTGTATAGGGCATTGGTGAGGCCGCAGCTGGAGTACTGTGTGCAGTTTTGGGCGCCGCACCTGCGCAAGGATATTTTGGCCCTGGAGGGAGTGCAGAGGAGGTTTACTAGGCTGATACCGGAGTTGAGGGGATTGAGCTATGAGGAGAGGCTGAATAAACTAGGCTTGTACTCGTTAGAGTTTAGAAGAATGAGGGGAGATCTCATTGAGACGTATAAGATGATGAATGGGATGGATAGGATAGAGGTGGAGAGACTCTTCCCGCTCAAAAAAGACAGTAGGACTAGGGGGCACAGCCTCAAGATAAAGGGGAGGCGGTTTAGAACGGAGTTGAGGAGGAACTTCTTCACTCAAAGGGTGGTGAATCTCTGGAATTCTCTGCCCGTTGAAGTGGTGGAGGCTGCCTCACTAAATATTTTTAAGAAGCGGGTTGATGGGTTCTTGATAAGAGAGGGGATTAAGGGTTATGGGGAGAGGGCGGGAAAGTGGAACTGAGCCACAACAGATCAGCCATGATCTTATTGAATGGCGGGGCAGGCTCGAAGGGCTAGATGGCCTACTCCTGCTCCTATTTCTTATGTTCTTATGTTCTTATGTTCTTATGTATCTACCTAGAAATCCTTTTGAAGGAGATGCAGGAAAGAGCAGATGTCCTCAGAGGCTGAAAGAAATCTCCTACTATCACAATAGCTATACATATTGCATGGATGGAGGCAGAATGAATTAACAGACTGCATTAAGGTTCTATGAAAGTTTATGATCATAACAGCATTCATTGCCAACTTGGCAAAACCATCAATATGGCTCTTTTATTAAGCACTCAGATAATGGAACTAAAAGCCAAGAAATCCCCAGGAGTTGATGGCCTACATAAGGTTGACTGCAAAGTTAATGGCTGGATTAGTAAAAGCAAATCCCATCTGCCCTCTCAGGTTGATTTAAAATGATTTAAAACTCATTGCCACTCCACTCCAACTTGTTTTCCCCCCATGCTACCACAGCCAAGTTAGTTTAAAGCCTTTTCAACTATATCAGTTAACCTCTCAGCGAGAATTTTCATCCTTGTCTATTTTGTATGGTACCCCTTCCCCAGCACAACCTGTCCCAATGCCCCGAGAACATGAAACCTTAATTCTACTTTGCCCAGTCACACATTTACCTACACTGTCTTCTTGTTACTATAAGATAGAAGGCAGAGAAATATAGACAGAAGTAAAATTTTCAGGGTCCATATTGAGAAAAACAACAAAAATGATGAAAGTGTTAATAAATTGTATGATGTTGATGTAGATCAATTGTATGATGTCCTTGGTATAATCAGTAATATGTGAGCTGTAGACACAAGCTGCCACATGGGATTATGATGGGATTATAACTGATACATAACACAAACGAAGTCAAAAATGATTAATATTCTTGGTTGTCAAATATTCAAAAATTATAAAAAGAATGTGGCAGTATTGATTACATACAACATTACAATATGGTATATCTGTATTATCGAGGAGAAGATGTTACCCAGGACATAATGATAGATGAAGAAACTGTCCCTAGAAAGGTTCAAAATTGTTGGTACTTAAAGTTGACAAGGCACCGGGACCAATTGAGATGTATCCAAGGATATTGAAGGAAGGGAGAATGGAAATTGCAGAGGCACTTCTGTAATTCTTCCAGTTCAGAAAAAGTTGTAAGGATAGCCTCAGCAATTACAGGGCATCAGGTTAACATCAGTGGTGGGCAAGCTTTGAGAAATATTTATTTGGGATCGAATTAATAGTCATATGGAAAAATGAGGGGTTGATTTAGGAAGAACCAGTATGGATTTCTAAAAGGGAAATCATGTTTAATTAACTTGCTGGCATTTTGAGGAGGTAATAGAAGGATCGATGAGTGTAATGCTGTTGATATGTGGTGTACTTGGACTTTTGGGAGGCATTCCAAAAGTATCACACAGACTTAAGAAAAGTTATGGCTCGTGGAATAATGGGAGAGTAGGAACCATATGCAAAATTGGCTGGATAATAGAAAGCAAAAGCGTAATGGTCAATGGATATTTTTGAGTCTAGAGGAAGATTTTGTAGTGATGGTCCCCAGGGATTAGTATTGTGACTTTTGTTTCCTGATCTGTATTTATGACCTAGGTCATGGTGTGCAGGAGACAGTTCAAAATTTGCAGATGATACAAAACTTGGAAGTATTATAAACTGTGAAGAGCACAATGTAGAACTTCAAAAATAACATGGATAAGTTGGTGGAGATGGCCAATGATGTTCAATGCTGGGGAATGTGGGGTGATGCGTATCTACTACAGTAGATATACATGTACATAAACAATATAAATACTTTTTGTGTTGCAGTCTCACTGACCTAGGTATAAGAAGCTTCATGGATGGATCTTCAGCTTCAAAGCTCAGAGAAATAAATCTGAGCAACTGCATCAATATTACCGATTTATCATTGCTGAAGATCATACAGAGGTATGGAAATGCATTTTTTTGCTTACCAGTATGCCCAGCAACTCAAAATTTTCATTTACTTTTACAGAAAATGTATAACTATGAACATTGAAGATGTATGATTTTCAGTAACTTTCTATATGGAAAACATAGCAACTAGTCAATTCCAGTACTGGTATTCAGTCATTTTATAAAATATTTCCATGAATATTATGGTTTGAAAAATATTACTGTATCCAAGATAATATTATTGGTTTTGATATTCTTGTCATTGTATCTAGTGTATTGATGAGATTGAACTTGTTTCCTTTCATTCTTATCTAACATTTTGTAGCTGGAGAATTATTTGCAGTGGCTTCTCCCCTTATTAACACACCTCTTATGTTCCTCCTTATTCTCTTCTACATGCTGCCCCTCAATGTTATCATCCAAAACTATAGGGTAGAATTTTTATACTCCTGCCAATGGCAAGAATCATGGTGGGTGGGGGCAATATATTTGGCGTAATGGAAAAAGTCCCTTACCTTATATCTATGCCACTTGATAGATGTCTCTACTAAAGGGAAAAGTTCTTTCCTATCTATCTCCTTCATAATTTTGCACACTTTGATCAGGTCTCTCCTTAGCTTTTTCTGCTCTAAGGAAAATAACCCCAGCATTTCCAGCTGAAAGCCCCAACCCAGATGACGTCCTGGTGAATCTCCTCTGCACCGTCTCTAGTGCAATCACATCCTTCCTATAGTGTCGCAACCAGAACTGCACACAGTATTCTACTATGGGCTAATGAACATTTTATGTACCTCTATCAAATTTCCCTGTTCTTATATTCTATGTTTCCATATTTCTATATTCCTATTGGATAAGGGGAAAGGTGGGATCAGTCTTCGGGATTGAGTTGATTGATCAGCCATAATCATAATGAATGGCGGAGCAGCCTTGAAGAGCCAAATTGGCCTCCTCCTGTTTCTATTTTCTATGTTTCCATGTTTCTGTGTCTTAGTTAATAATGGCAAGTATTTCATATGCCTTGTTAACCACCTTTTTTTATCTGTCTTGCTGCCTTCAGAGACCTATGGACATGCACCACAATATCCCTCTGGACACACCATTCATTGTGTAGTCCCTTGCCATGTTAGTCCCCTCCAAAATGCATCGCCTCACACTTTACAGAGTTAAATTCCATTTGCCACCTCTCTGCTCATCTGATCAGCCCCTCTATATCTTCTCGTAATTCAAAGTTTTCCTCCTCACTATTTAGCACACCACCAATTTTCATGTCATTGTGGACTTACTGATCATACCTCCTACTTTCATGTCTAGATCATTAGTGTACACTACAAACAGCAAGGAATCCAACACTGATCCCTGCAGTACACCACTGGACATAGGTTTCAGGTCACAAAAACAACGTTTAACCATCACCCTCTACCTCGTGACACAGCATTGGAAATAATTCTGTCCCTCAGAATTTTTTCCAGTAATTTCTTTATTATTGATATTTATCTCATTGGCCTGCAATTAACTGTTTTTCTTCCCCTACTTCCCTTCTTAAATAATGGTACCATGTTAGTTGTCCTCCTATTCTCTGACACTACTCCTGTGGCCAGAGAGGATTTGAAAATTAACAGAGCCCCCGCAATGTCCTTCTTTGCCTGACAACACATCTCGCCTGGGCCTGGGGATTTATCCATTTTTAAGTCCACTAAAACCACTAATACCTCCTCCCTTCCATTGCTAATCTTTTCAATTATATCATAATCCCCAACTCTGATTTCTGTCTCTATATCATCCTTCTCCCTTGTGAATGCAGATGCACAAACTAATTTAAAACCTCACATACGTCTTTTGGCTCCACAGACACATTGCCAATGACCCCTACTCTTTCCCTGGATACCATCTTGTCCTTAATATATTCATACATTATACATGGAGATGATTGAAAGAAAGTATCACAGATTCTTTCACTTGTCTAGGGATATGGAGGCTCATGTTTAATATATTCCGTGTGAGGAACCAACACTGCAAGTATTTGCAACGTATGGAGAATATCCATAGCTGGTTGTTTTGAATGATAATGCCCCACCAATCTTTGTTGCCTGCTGATTCTTTCAGGGCTCCACTCGGGACTTCTGCAGAATCTCATAATCAGCAACACACAGATACATAAGGGAGATGTCCCTTTCCCCAGAAGGCATACTATTATGTGCAGTGCTGGATGAATGAAGCCAGCCAAACTGCTAGAACTGTTGGTATTAGCCTGTGAGATTCATTAATAGAAAAGGATTTCACTGTTTGAATGCCTAGCTGTTTTGTGATAACAGAAAGCAGGTCATGCATGTTTGTGCTAGGCATCCAGGAGCTCACACAACTCGTGCATCTTGACTCAGCCCCAAGTGCTAAAGATATTTGAGGGAGCTCAGCTTAGCACTTAGAAGGTTATAGAACATAGAACATTACAGCGCAGTACAGGCCCTTCGGCCCTCGATGTTGTGCCGACCAGTGGAACCAATCTAATGACCCTCTAACCTAAAGTATTCCCATGTTAGCCATATGCCTATCCACTGACCATTTGAACGCCCTTCAAGTGAGGGTTGGTTTCCGCTGAAGACATGGCTAGTAACGCTTGTTTATCACTCACCTGAGGCAAGATATAATGCTGCATGTTCAGCCAGAAGGTCCTTAATAGTGCAAGCTATTGACATTACAAACATCCACTCCCTCCACTACTGTAGCTCAGTAACAGCAGTGTGTACTATTTACAAGATACACTGCAGCAATTCACCAAAGATCCTTAGACAGCACTTCCAAACCCATGGCCTCTTTCATCTAGAAGCACAAGAACAGGAGATACATGGGAACACTGCCACCTGCAAGTTCCCCTCCAAGTAACTTACCATCCTGACTTGGAAATATATTGCCATTCCTTCGCAGTCACTGTGTCAAGATCCTGGAATTCTCTCCCTAACGGCATTGTGGATAACCCACAATACATGGACTGCAGTGATTCAAGAAGGCAGCCACCTTCTCAAGGGCAACTAGGGATGGGCAGTAAATGCTGGCCAGCCAGCAATGTTCATGTCTCACAAATAAATTTTTTAAAAAATCAAAATGTTGAGAGATTGCAGAGCTCTGTGGTGCAGAAGGATCAAGGTATCCTAGTGCATGAATTGCAAAAGGCTGGTCTGCAGGTACAGCAAGTAATTAGAAAAGCTAATAGAATTATTGTTTTTTGTGAGGGGAATTGAATACAAAAATAGGGAAGTTATACTTCAGTTATAAATTGGTGAGACCAGATCTGTAATACTAAGTATGTTATCAGTCTCCTTATTTAAGGAAGAATGTAGATGTGTTGGAAGCAGTTCAGAGAAGGTTTACCAGAATGAAGGTTATCTTATGAGGCTTGTAATCACTGGAGATTAGAAAAGTAAAAGGTGACGATTGAAATATGTAAGATTCTGAAGGTTTTGACCAGGTCAAAATCGAGAGGATGTTTCCTCTTGTGGAAGAATCTAGGACTTGAGGACACTGTTTAAAAATAAAGAAACAGTCATTTAAGACAGAGGTGAGGAGCAGTTTTGTCTCTCAGAAGGTCATGAATCTTTAGAACTCTGTCAAAAGGCAGATATCGACACCACAAACTGCTGGCTCTAAGTGGAGAGGATCTCCAAGAAGATCGCACATATTGACGTAGACATCAAATTTCTACAAAGATGCAAGAAAGCAGACAAGATACTGAAAGGACTATAGATCATGAACCCATTCAGGTTGACCTATAACACAAACTACATTGAGAGACTTTGCCGTCGCACCTCTCTCACACCCCTCAACCACCTCATACACCAGCTCTACAGCAAATGCCGCATCCTGGAAACCAAGATGGAATCCATATTCTCAACTTGTGCTCAGGATGCAGACCAGCTGCAAAACTTTGCCAAGCAGATGCACAACGGAACTATGCCATCTACATGCACGCCAACAACAGGAAACTTGAAAACTCGGCATCACCACCAGCAGCAACCAAGCCTCCCCCGGTATCACAGTAGAAAACAGTACCACTGCAGGGAAGTCTATTGTCAACTTGTCAGACTACTAACTTCAACCAGATGAAATTGAAGTTCTCACTGAGGGCTCAATTTCTGCCCCACCACCAAAATAGACCCCATCAGTCTCACAGCAGACACAGAGGAATTCATCAGGCAAATGAGGCTGCGGGAGTTCTTCCACAAACCCCAAGAGGGCAACAGCGAACACAATGAGACAGCCAATGAACCGGAACACCCAACAGAGAAATTCGCAGTGCAGCAACCGAAGAGGAAAGAGTTGAATTGTTCTTCTCCATATGGCCACTGCCCTCGAGTTGACATGTATGTCCAAGATGTCAGGAGGTGCGTCAATACTGGATTCATCAACCGCGCTCACAAGATAGCCCTGAACATCACCCAATCACAACGCAATGCTTTCTGTGCTCTCAACATTGTCATCAAACCAGCAGACAAAAGAGGGGCCATTGTCATACTGAACAGAATGGATTACTGCAAAGAAGCGTACTGACAACTGAACAATGAGGAAACTACAAGCAGTTACCCGCAAAGAACACACCCGTCAACTTAACAGACTGATCAAGACCTTTGACCTGGACCTTCAGAACACCCTTCGTGCTCTCATCCCACATACTCCCCGCGTTGGAGTTCTCTACTGCCTCCCAAAGGTACACAAGGCAAACACACCCAACCAGCCCATCGTATTGGCAAAGGGACCCTATGTGAGAATCTCTCCGGCTATGTCGAGGGCATCCTGAAACCCATTGTATAAAGAACCCCGAGCTTTTGTCGCAACACTACGGACTTCCTATAGAATCTCAGCACACATGGAGCAGTTGAACCAGGGGCACTTCTGGTCACAATGGATGTCTCAGCACTCTACACCTGCATCCTCCATTGCTTCAACTGTCTCAGTACTCAACACCGACAACTGCCAATCTCCAGATGCAATTTTACAACTCATCTGCTTCATCCCGGACCACAATGTCTTCACCTTCAACAACCAGTTCTTCATCCAGACACATGAAACAGCCATGGGGGCCAAATTCGCACTTCAAAATGCCAACATCTTCATCCACAGGTTCGAACAACACCTCTTCACTGCACAGGACCTTCAACCAATGCTATACACTAGATACCTCAATGACATTTTCTTCCTTTGGACTCATGGTGAACAATCAGTGAAACAAGTATATGATGACATCAACAAGTTCCATCCCACCATCAGACTCACCATGGACTACTCTCCAGAATTGGTTGCATTCTTGGATACACACATCTCCGTCAAGGACGGTCACCTCAGCATTTCACTGGACCGCAAGCCAACAGATAATCTCACAATGCTCCACTTCTCCAGCTTCCACCGTAAATACGTTAAAGAAGCCATCCCCAATGGACAAGTCCTCCGTATACACAGGATCTGCTCAGATGAGGAGGATTGCAATAGACACCACCAGACACTGAAAGATGCCCTCACAAGAACAGGATATGGTGCTCGACTCATCAGTCTACAGTTCCAACATACCACAGCGAAAAACTGCACCAACCTCCTCAGAAAACAAACACGGGAGACAGCGGACAGAGTACCGCTCATTGTCCAGTACTTCCTCGGAGCGGAGAAGCTACGACATCTTCTCTGGAGCCTTCAACACGTCATTGATAAAGACGAACCTCGTCAAGGCTATCCCCACACCTCCACTTCTTGCCTTCAAACAACCACACTACCTCAAATAGACCATTGTCCGCAGCAAACTACCCAGCATTCAGGAGAACAGTGACCACGACACAACTCTGCCACAGCAACCTCTGCAAGACGTACCGGATCATCAACACAGATGCCATCATCTCACGTGAGAACACCATTCACCAGGTACACGGTACATACTCTTGCAATTCGGCCAACGTTGTCTACCTGATACGCTGCAGGAAAGGATGTCCTGAGGCATGGTCGATTGGGGAGACCATGCAGACGCTACGGCAGGGGATGAATGAATACCGCTCAACAATCACCAGGCAAGAGTGTTCTCTTCCTGTTGGGGAACACTTCAGCAGCCACGGGCATTTGGCCTCTGATCTTCAGGTAAGCATTCTGCAAGGCGGCCTTCATGACACACAACAGCTCAGAGTCGCTGAGCAGAGATTGATAGCCAAGTTCCGCACACATGAGGATAGCTTCAACCGGGATCTTGGGTTCATGTCACACTATCTGTAACCCCCATGACTTGCCAGGGTTTGCAAAAGCTCACTAATTGTCCTGTCTGGAGACAATACACATCTCTTTAATTTGTGCTTAATGCTTTGTCCACTCACATTATCTGTATTTTTGAGACTTGATTACCTGCAAAGACTCGCATTCCAACCATTATCTTGTAAATTGAGTTTGTGTCTTTATATGCCCTGTTTGTGAATAGAACTCCCACTCACCTGACAAAGGAGCAGCAAGTGCTCCAAAAGCTAGTGGCTTTTGCTACCAAATAACCTGGACTTTAATTTGGTGTTGGACTTTAACCTGGTGTTGTGAGACTTCCTACTGTGTTTACCCCAGTCCAACGCTGGCATCGCCACATCAAAAGGCAGTAGAAGCAGAGTCTTTGAATATTTTTAAGGCAGAGGTAGCTAACTTCTTAATAAATGGAGGACGGTTGGGGGGCAGGGGGGGTTGATAAAGGGTTATTGGGCTAAGCAGGAATGTGGAGGTGAGGTTATAATCCAATCAGCCATGATCTTACTGAAAGATAGAGCAGTCTCAAGCGGCTAAGTGGTCTATTGCTGGTCCTAATTCATGGTTGTACACACGTTTGTATATGTGGAGATGAATGCAGGACAATGCTGCAGACATCTTTGTCTAGTGACCTGGCATCTCACATTTGTTACCTTCTCTATGAAGAACTAATGCCACTAGGACTTGGAGAGCATTCATCCAGTTGCTGCCACATTGAACTTTTTTTGCAGTGGATCTTCCAGGGCTCTACTGGGGACCTTTCCATTATCATCCAGTTGGTGATACACAAAAATATAGGGAGGTAACAGATGCTCTTTAAAGTTTCAAAGTTTTTTAAAGGCTTTATTAGTGTCACAAGTTGGCTCACATTAACACTGAAATGAAGTTACAGTGAAAATGCCCTAGTCACCACACGCTGGTGCCTATTAGGTTACAGTGAGTGGTGCACATCTGGAAACTTCCCTTTCCATATCTGCATACATGGAGGACCAATACAGTGATTCCTTGGCTCTGTATCTTGTTGCACCCAAGCCGGGATGCCTCTGGTGATGTTGTTGGGTGTAGTACCTCTGACAAGAAGTAGGGATGATGAATCCCTGGATACACAGTATCAATCTATCCTGTACTATCAGTTCATCACTGATGGCAAAGAATGTGTGGAGCTCATGGGGAAGTTCTACTGAAGACTTTGGCCATACCTTCATGATGGCATCATGTATTTATTTGCATCCGATGTTCACTTGTGAGGCATCTTTGAGTTCCTAGATTCTGCAAGGGGTCAGCACCTCTATTGTCATGATGTCTTTGTCTTCCTCATGGTCTGCCTCATCTGTAGTGGATAGGAAGGCTTTGGAGAGGGATCAGTTTCAATAGTTGCAGGACAATCATATATGAAGTCATGAAACTTCTGATAGACGAAGACTAAAGCAAGGAGCTTCTTTTCAACTTATGCAAGGCTTATGGACTGTCATTCTGGATGCAGATCACGCCAAGTACATGCTGGGAGGTATCTGCTGATAAAAGTATGGATGCTTCATCTTCATCTAACAGGGTCTGCCAGAACCCACATTTGAAGCCAAGGCTTATGGACTGTCATTCTGGATGCAGATCGCGCCAGTACATGCTGGGAGGTATCTGCTGATAAAAGTATGGAATCTTCATCTTCATCTAATAGGGTCTGCCAGAACCCACATTTTGCATCGAGCATGCTGAACACCTTAGCATTTGCCATGTCTGCCATAATATGTTCCACTGTCTTCATATGGTAATGAGGTCTGAGTAGTGTCATGTTATGTGCACTGGGTCAATGCTTATCCTGACCATGCCATCTTTCTTTACTGTGGCCACCATTGCTGAAACCTATTTTATGGCCTCATCTAGAGGAGTCATGATAGCTTGTGTCGTCATTCAATATAGCTCATTAACTACCTTCTATTTCACGGCCGCTGGACCTCTTCTCGGAGAACAAACTGGCGGTTCCGAATCATCTAATTCCGTATGGTACAAAACTGGTAGCTCATCACAGTTGAAGAAATCTTGGTATGCAATCATTTCTGAAGTTTGGTGTTGTAAATCATGCAGTTCTGGACCAAGTGGAATGAGCCCCAGTGTGTGTCTGTCCTGAGGATCTATACATCAACACATCCAATTTGTTAATCCCCCTTCTCATCTTGTACACCTCAATTAGATACCCTCTCATTCTTCTAAACTCCAGGGATATGGACCTAAACTGCCCAATCTCTCTTTGTAAGACAAAGCCCTCAACTCTGGAATTAATCTAGTGAACCTCCTCTCAACCACCTTCTGTTTGCAGTATGTAAATAGTGTAAACACATTGGTATATACCATTCAAAGTACCAATTTGCTATTAATTTCTGTTGATCTCTTTTTATATTACCACTTGTTCCTTATTGGTTTACTTATAAAATAACAGAATACATTCAGTAAATATTATTTTATAATGTGATAGTGAATATTCTCGAATATTCCTGATATATTCAATAACAAGAAATAATATTTTGCCACAAATTGCCTAACATAAGGACTATGGTAAATCAATTTTCATTCATCCACCATGAATTGGAGAGCAAAATTTTCAGCTGATAATGAACATGCCATATTGCATCCAACCCTGCATCTATTTTGTTGTAACTTTTTCTTTCAGGTGCCCAAGTTTATTACATCTGAGGCTGCGTTACTGTGGACGTTTAACTGACAGTGGGATTGAATGGTTAGGAAATTTGCCTACTCTGCTCACCATTGACTTAACAGGAACCAATATACAAGAACAGGTTAAAAACATTTTTCTACAATAATAGCATTTAGTTAAAAACTCATGTGGCATTATATTTAAAGAGAATTAGGAAATTTGCCTACTCTGATCATCATGGACGTAACAAGAACCAATATACAAGAACAGGTTAAAAACATTTTTCTACAATAAAAGCATTTAGTTAAAAACTCATGTGGCATTATATTTAAAGAGAATACCTTAGAAATTGAAAGAAGTCTTATATATCAATACACTTCCTTCATGGAACTGTGGGGAAAGAACCAGAATTGTGGATCTGATTAGGTAGTTCTTCCAGAGTTTCAGACAAAATAGGCCCCTTTCTGTGCTGTGTGATTTATGGAGCAGTGTCTTGGAGCAGTTTGTCAGACCTGTAGAATTATGCTAATTTCTGCTATTACTTTTTAGACTTGCCATCCTGTTCTCACCAGTGCAACCAGGTTCTTTTCCTCCTCCAAAACCAGATCTAGACCTACTCATAGGCCTGAATTTTTCAGATGGTGGGGTTTCCTGCCAACAACGAGTGCTATACAGACATTTCACACTGAAGGGTCCATTAGCTACAATTGGAATTTCAATGCCTTACTTGGCAGGAAGTCCCACCTTAGAGGGCTGCTGGTCAATCTACAGTCCCTGCAACAACAAGAGCTATTGTAAACTGAAGAGGAACTTTAGGAAGATGCCTGAGTCTTAGTTTTGGAACTGGAGGACAAGGTCATTTTAACATTTTAAGGGGTTATAGGACAGAGAGAATAGGGAAGGTCTTGGGGGGTGGGTGTTGTTGGGGAATTAGGATGTCAGGAAAGGAAGATACAGCATTTACCTTAAGGGTGAGTGTGCAGAGGTTAAAAAAGACTTCTGATGGTGGCACCTCATTCTCTCCCCTTCCCATTTGAGATATAAGCCCATTGTTTCTCGGGCTTCTCCCATGCCAGGATAATCCTCAGACCAGCCTATAAATTGAGTCTTACCACTGTGCCACCGTGCTGCCCTTTCACAATCTCACACTCGACCTAAAGTCCCATTGCTGGGGGAACATGAAATTCAGGCCACAGTTCCAAAAGCCACGTACTGGTCTACTGTTGGAAAAGATCATTTTTTAAGGTAAAATTCCTTATCCAAATTTTCAGCATTTCTAAAATGAAATTTCAAGAACTTTAATTTGATTGTCAACAATGACAATGATTGTGGCTTTTCGGACTGCAGGGGTAGCCTCAGGAATCAAAGTGATGATTAAATTCCAGCCACAGTAGGGAAAAGGTCCATGGTGATATGGCAGGGTGAAGGATCAGTGGTAAGCAGCTTGACCTTTGTTTGTGGTGGAGAGTTTATCAAGAAAATTTCCCAAGTGGTGAAGCAGGGAAATGTATTCTTTTAAATGAATGCTCAGCAGGATATATTTTAAATAATATAACTTTTCTAGAATTCACTGGGGAATCTCATTAAATATATTATTCTGCACAGCGATATGACCTGCTCCTCAATTCAATCCTGCTGCTTCCCACAACTTTCAAATCACATCTTCTCCAATTACTGTGTGCCATTGCCAAATAAATTAACACTTCAGGTAATCCCTGTTTTATTTAGCACCTCATCCAACAAGGGGAATTTGTGCCCTCAGGACTTTTCCCTCACAGCAATTACCTTCTCAAGTGCAGATGGTCAGTTAATCTCAGAAATGGCAGAGACTGAATGACCACTCACCCCCACCTCAGTTTTCCTGCAAGTTTTATCACATTCTCATTGGAGTTTTGGTGGAAGTCCAAAAGAATGGATGATATGGTGGTACAGTGGCTGCATCACAACGCCAGGGATCCGGGTTCAATTCTGGCCTCAGGCGAACGTCTGTGTGGTTTGCACAATCTCCCTGTGTTTGCGTGGATTTCCTCTGGGTGCTCTGGTTTCCTCCCACAGTCCAAAGATGTGCAGTTAGGTTGACTGGCCATGTTAAATTGCCTCTTAGTGTCAGAGGGATTAACAGGATATATGCATGGGGTAATGGGGACAGGGCTAGGGTGGGATTGTTGTCGGTGCAAGCTCGATATGCTGAATGACCTCCTTCTGCACTGTAGTGATTCTAAGGTTCTGTGACTATGATTGGATTTTTAGGACCAAAGTGTTAAAGATTAGTTCAGTAACTCTTGACTTTATTCACTATACAAAATAACCAATGGTTCTTGCAGCTACCAGCTTAAAGCAGAGTGTTCTTACAAAAGGCATGATCAGTAGTTTAATAAGAGCATATAGTTAACTGTAAACTTACAGGCAAATTTGTTGGATGAATAGAGGCTCCCCATGCCGACACCCTAGTTAAGAAAGCCCACCAATGCTATACTTCCTCAGAAGACCAAGGAAATTTGGCATGTTAGCTATGACTCTCACCACTTTTACAGATGCACCATAGAAAGCATTCTTTCTGGTTGTATCACTGCTTGGTACAGCTCCTGCTCTGCCCAAGATCGCAAGGAACTACAAAAGGTCGTGAATGTAGCCCAATCCATCATGCAAACCAGCCTCCCATCTATTGACTCTGTCTATACTTCCCATTGCCTTGGCAAAGCACCATAATCAGCAACATAATTAAGGACCTCAAGCACCGGGACATTCTCTCTTCCACCTTCTTCTTTCGGGAAAAAGATATAAAAGTCTGAGATCACATACCAACTGACTCAAGAACAGCGTCTTCCCTGCTGCCGTCAGACTTTTGAATGGACTTACCTTGCATTAAGTTGACCTTTCTCTGCACTCTGGCTATGACTGTGATCACCAAAATGCATGAGCAGTAAATTAAAATTAAACGACAATATAAAAAAATGAAATACAACAGACTTTTTTAAAGTTGTTGAATTATTTTACTTTGTCATGACATAATATGGTATGTTGGCCTTTATAGTAAGAAGATTTGAGTATCAGAGCAAGGATGTCTTGATGCAATTATACAGTGCTTTAATGAGGCCCCACCTAGAATATTGTGTGCAGTTTTGGTCTCCTTATCTGAAGAAGCCTGTGGAATTTGTTACCACAGAAGTGCCATCTTTGTGCCTCCTGCTCTCAACTGATTGTTGCATGTCCTTCAATCTGTCAATTGAAGGATGGATGCCCACTAACAGTGCCACCTCCATCTCCTGCCAGTGACAAGGTCAGCTAATTGGTTGTCCATCCTTCATACTGACAAGAATTCTCGCATTGTCTGACCCTACCCCTTATGCTGCTGGCTGACGATGGAATCCTTGCCTCAGAGCTAGAGGGCATCAGGGCCCATGCCCAAAATTTCTACACTGCCCTTCTCTCGCTAGAACTATCCAGTGAGGATGCTTGCAGAGTTTTGTCTGAGGGCTTGCTGCAGAGGATGCCAGAAAGCTTGATGCCCCTATCAGCCTGGGGGAACTTCCCAGTGCATTCAACAGCCTCTCCAGGGTCTGGACCCCCAGGGCTGGACAGGCTGACCGTGGAGATCTTCACGGCATTCTGGTGTTAGCGTGAGTGGGCGAAACGACCACTACGGACTCAGGGTGAAGTTCAATAACGGCACAGCTTTATTTTCTTTACATCGACGGAGAAGCACAGTCAGGACATACAATCGGACTGTCCCGAAAGTGCTCTAAAGACTCCCCCACAACGGGCTATAGTTATACCTGAACTTCGTGTTTCAAATGCTAATCCTTTATTTACAGTATTTGACTTCAGCCATCCTGTTTCGATGTTTTCGAGTGTTGGAGCAATTGTTTTAAGTGTGTGTTAATCGTTTTTGTCTGGTAGGTTATCAATGGTCTGGAATCTCTGGGGTTTGAACCATCGGTGTGTTATTGATCTCAAGAGTTTTGAGGGGCCAGGGACACTTTCTTAACTGTGTTAATTTTAGGTGTCTCCATGGGTTGTTTGACTGGTTTAGAAGTGCTGATTTTGATGGGGTGGGGATGTGTTCTTTAATTTAGTTCCTGTCGGTGCCATCCTGTCCAATTTCCCTTATGTGCTAGCCCTCATTTGCATTCTAAAAGCATGCTGTTGCCTACTGATCAGGGTCTGTTACTTTGTGATATTAGTGGAGGGCTCTGAGGATAGCTTTAGTTTGCTTCCATTTTGTGTGCCCAATTTCATAAAATTTGTTGTCCGATAACAGTTCCCCCCTGTCGGTCGGGACCGGGCTTGTTCCGCCTCGCTCAGACCGATTTTCTTAACAAATTTTATGTCCAGTGCTCCCTGCATTTGCACACTGCAGTCATACAGTTTAGGGGAGCCCCGGGTTTGTCAAATTAGGTGTGCGAGGGAGAAGTATTCCCGATTTGTTAATTGTCCCATATTGCCAATCATTCTGATTAGTTCCCTCCTAGTTTTGGTTTTCTTGCGCTGGCGGTATGTATAGCACATCATGACCCCCCAGGAGATTGCCAGTATGAGTTGGATGGCAACCAGTATGTGAGAGATTATCCGGATCCAGGGGTGAATGTCTACACTTAGACCCCAATCCCACACCCTCTGAACCCATGTCTGGCTCTGTAAGGCTGACTCTGTGTCATGCTCTAGGGTTTTGACATGTGATTGTAGCTGGTGGTATAATCGAACAGAGTGTCCCACTTTGAGACGGAGCTCTCTCAGTACTTCTGCTAAGTGTGGGATTGGAGCCTGTTCTGCTCTCGGTAATATTTGAGGTCGTCTCTCAATGGGTCCGTGGCATTAAGTGTCAGGGTCTGTCTACTTCGGATGTTGGTGATGTGGACCTGGCCAATAGTGACCAGTTGGCGACGGGTGAAGCAGAAGTTTGGGCTGGGGATCAGACATGTCAGCCCGTTGTATATGAAGGATGTTCTTGTTGTGGCTACACAATACCTGCCTCGTCCTCCATATCCTGCTCGGGCAAAGTGTGGATCGGTGGGTGTAATTTCTAAGGTACAGCCCTGCGTTTTGTTAAACCCGCATTCCGCTGCCTCTCCTTGTCTCAGTGGGTGAGGGCAGATGGTTATCTCTCCCCTTTGTTTGCATCCCGAGAGGGAGGTACTGAACATCACGACATGCCTTGAGATGGCTGTAACTTTGGTTATATGGTAGTGGAGGAAGGTATTCCCTCTAACAACACGAATGTTTTCAATCTGGAAGGTAGGGAATGGTCCCGAGTCTGGTGTAACTATTGGAATCAATAGGACCATCCCTACTCCCGTACTCTCGCTAACCTCACAGTCGGGGATCACTGGATATACCCGTGTCATTCCTTTCAAGGTTCGGCTATCCAGCACCCCCTTCTGATCTGCGAGCTGTGCTAGCCGGGTGCTGTCAATCCAAATGGGCACCTCCCCCCTGTGTACCTGGTCCAAATTATGCCTTAATTGACCTATCATCCACTGACCATACGCATGGCACAGCTGTCCCTGTTGTACCCGGCCAGTGTTTTCTCTCTATCTGTAAGGCGGTTAATGGTACAGGCGTGTGTTCCTAATATTGTGATTCCATCTAGATGAGTATGGGCACCCCTCTCCCCCAAAACAGCCTGCTCGGCTTGTTGGGCTAGTGACCGTTGCAGGATATCTTTCATCACTCCCTTCAACTGTTCTATCTTATTATTGAGTCCCTGAATGTCAATTGAGTTAACCACGCTGGATCCGGTGTTTATCCCTGTGAGGATGTCATTGACTATGCCCCTTTTGCTTCTGTGTGTGTGTGTGTTCTCTCTGTAGTGTGTTGCTCCCATCACATTGATAGCCCGCTTTATTGTTTCCCTGCCCAGCATTTGGTACATGTCTTGTGTCTGTCCTGAACAGTATCCCGGTACCTGGATCCCTGGGATATCGATCAGAACAGGCACGATTTCGTGTTTCACATTGTCATATACAATTTCTCCCTCGTTCCACAACACCAGTCTTCCCTCCGGCCCCCCGCTCAGCAAAGGGCAGGGTACGATTTCAGGCGTCGTGGTTGTGGGGGCATGCATTGTAGGAAGTGCAAAACATACATATAGTGAGACTACTGGAGCCTCAACTAGTCCATAGTACCTGCAAATATCAGTGTCCGGTTTCAAAATGTCTCTTTGTGGCTGGATCCGTGGGTCCTCGGGAAGGGCGCAGATTGTTCCAAAGGTGCAGCCAGAGTCGCTCAGCGAGTCTGGCCGTTGGATACATGTTTGGGTCTTATCCAATGTGCAGGTGAAGCAGGTCACATCGAGACCTGGGTGGACTTGTAGCCATGCATTGGAATACATTCTGTTGCTCTCAGGGTATGGTGCTGCCGGCACGCACAACGCCTCGGATGTATTGAATATTATTCCGTGGGATTGTTGATAGGTCATGTATCCCTGGATGTGAACCTTGACAAGAAGATCACGGATAGGGCCATCCTCAAAGTGGTTATCATCCTGGAGAGGGGTAGGAAGGGTACACAAAGCCTGGTGGCAGCCAGGTATTAGAATCTTAATATTAACTAATCTCTATAAACTAACCTACTTAGGCATGCCTCTACATCTATATACATATATACACATATTAGAGCCATGGCTGATGTGTGGCTCTCCTCCGTCCGAGAGATGAAGGTTGTTAATTCGATCTCCGCTGTGTGGATAGAGGCGGTTAGTTATGGGTCGATACGTGGCCCGTTTATGTTGATGGACTACTCTTGTCTTTACAGTCAGTCTGTCCTGTCTCCCCTCTCCCCCCCGGGTGGTATGCCTTTAGCTGTGACCAGTGTTTCCAGTGGCCTTTCCCTTTGATGTCAACACAGGCACATGTGTCGCTGGTGAGGATAATTTCATGGGGTCCTACCCATTTCGGTGCAAACCCTGTTTTATCGGGGGCAACTCAGACCAAAACCTTGTCCCCTACCTGGAGAAGTGTGGGAGTATGGCAGATGTCATGTTTCCTATCCTGGTCTTTTATAGCTTGTTGGTCTCTGGCTGCGTGATGTAGCTCTCTGAGTTGGTGGTCTAACTGTTGCACATATCTTTTCATTTTATTGCGGAGGGGTGCCAGTTCTTTTTCAATTACCACTATGTTTTCTGGGAGTCTCATTGCCCTCCCCGTCATTAATTCAAATGGTGTAAGTCCCATAGTGCAACCGGGGGTGGCTCGTAGGTGCATTAAAATACAGGGAAGGACATCTACCCACCCCTGACCTGTCTCAGCAATTGACTTGGCAATTGCGTTTTTAAGTGTGCGGTTCATTTGCTCAACCATCCCAGAACTCTGAGGGTGGTATAGGATATGGAATCACTGTCGGATTCCCAGGGTCTTACAAGCCTGTTTCATTATTTTGCCTGTGAAGTGGGTTCCTTGGTCGGAGTCTAGTTGTAGTGAGACTCCCCACCTCGGGATGATTTCATATGCTAGGATGCGGGCTACGGTGGTGGCTTTGCAATCCCAAGTTGGGAATGCTTCCACCCAGCGGGTGAATTGATCGATTAAGACTAAACAATATTTCTTCCCTCGGCTGGTGGGTAGGGGGCCTATGAAATCAATCTGCAGGTTTTCCCAGGGTCCTTTTGGTCGGGGTTGGTGGGCCAGTTTGACTCTCGGGTCGGCCAGGATTGTGCTGGGCGCATATGATACAGTGCTGGCAATGTTTGGCTACATCCCGTCCCATCCCTGGCCACCTCCAATCAGCTGATAGTTGGGCCAGGGTCCCATCCTGGCCGGAGTGGTCCTGCTCGTGGTGGAGTCGGAGTAGTTCAGTGTGTATAAGTGAGGGGGCGACTACTTGGTGCCCTCTGCGCCACACTCCATCTTTGTCCCTGGACGCCTCTGCCTGTTCCCACTGTGCCACTTTCTGGGCTGGTACTACCCTGCAGCTTATAAATATCTCCTTCCTCCAAGGGTGCTGTTGTGGTGGTGGCTACGTGTGGGAGGGCTTCCCCAGCTGCAGCCTTGGCTGCAGCGTCTGCTAGTTGGTTCCCTTTTTGTTCCGCTGTCTTTACTCTTTGGTGGACTTTTATCTTAATTACGGCTGCTTCTGAGGGCAGTCTGGCTGCAGCTACCAGGTCTCGGATTATATTTTCGTGCTTTATGCGGCCCCTCCCCGCCGTGGTGATAAACCCGCGCCTTTTCCAGGCCATCATGTAATTGTGGACCACCCCAAACGCATTTTGGCTGTCAGTATATACATTTACTCGCTTTCCCCTTCCTGTCTTGAGGGCTTCCGTGAGGGCTGTGAGTTCGGCCATTTGGGCTGAGGTTTCCCCATTCATAGTGTCTTTTGCTACCGGTGTCCCTTTTTGGTCTACTACTGCCCAACCTGTGCAAAATTGTCCCTCTACTTGTCTTCGGGACCCGTCTACATACAGTATGAGGTCGGGGTTATCTAGGGGTTGGTCATTAATCCCTCCCTCCTCTTCAGTGTCTGGGTTAATCAGGCGGTAGTGTGGACTTCCCTCTGATAGGAGTCCCTCAGCGGGGTTCTTCCCAGTGTCCCGCACTATCTGGACGGACTGGTCTCGGGGAATGAGTACCGCTTCCCAATTGGCCCTTCAGGCGTCCGAAACAGTCCGGAGTCGGCCTGCATTCAGGAGCTCAACGATGGTGTGTTTCATGTGTAAAATGATTTGTCCTGACATAGTGATCGGTTCGCATACCCCGACTGCCCAGGCGGCACAATCTAGGGCCGCCACACACTTGTGCAGTCCCTGGGCTACTGGGGATTGTCGGGTGGAATAATATGCCACCGGTCGCATGATACCCCCGCATTCTTGGGTTACCACAGAGCTATAAAATCCCTCCCCTGAGTCATAGAAGAGGTGGAAGGGTTTGGTTATGTTAGGCAGGCATAGGGCTGGAGCTGCTAATAGTTCTGATTTTAGGCGTGTGTATGCTACCTCCTGTTCGGGTCCCCACTCGATTGTTCCTGCTCCTGGCTTTCCCCCTTTGATCAGCCGCTGAATTGGTTCAGTCAGGGATGCGAACTGGTCAATGAAATTCCGGCAGTAGTTAAAGAGTCCCATAACTCTACGCACCCCTTTAACTGTGTTTGGACGGAGCATATTTATAATCGCGGTCTTCCGATCGGAGGGGAGGGCTCTCTTTCCTTGACTTACGTTGTGTCCTAAATACCGGACCTCCTGTTGTGCAATCTGTGCCTTTGCTGGGTTGATTTTAAACCCCGCAGCCTGCAGGGCGCGTAGGATTGTGGACAGGGCTCCTTTATGTCCTGTGAGGTTGGTGGAGGCAATAAGGATGTCATCCACGTATTGGAGGAAGGTACTTCTATATGGGGACAGGTCGCAGTCCTCAAGGGCCTCACTCATAACTCGGTGGAAAATGTTGGGACTGTTGTGGAACCCTTGGGGGAGGCGTGTCCATGTGTACTGTTTCCCTCCACAGGTAAAAGCAAACCTTTCCTGGGAGTCCGTGTGAAGCGGGATGGACCAGAATCCGTTTGCTATGTCTAACACAGAGAAAATACCATGTCCAGGTCGGAGTCCGTTAAAAATAGTGGATGGACTCGCGACTATGGGGTGTTCTTTCGGGGTTATTTTGTTTAGGGCAGTGTAGTTTATGGTCATTCAGTAACTTCCGTCTGGCTTACGGACTGGCTATATCGGGGAGTTGGTGTTAGACACTGTAGGTCTTAAAATACCCTGGGCAACCAGAGCCTGAACGATTTTCTCAGTGGCCTGTAGCGCTTCGGGCTTTATGGGGTATTGTTTGTGAGGGGTGTGGATCGGCCCGTGTATGTGTAGGGGAGGGATTTTTACGAGGCCGCAGTCTTGTTTCCCTGCTGCCCTAACTTGGGGTAATGATTGGCATAGAAGCCCTACTATCCCTTCCTTTCCCCAGTCTCGGGCTGCGTATGTGTGGTCTCCTGCCCGGACTGCAGCCACGTTTTTGTTCGGGACCCAGTATCCCTGAATCCCACTTTTGTGTTCCTTTCTTGCAGTCCACAGCAGGCGCTTGTTAAAGGCATCCACCACCGCCCCTAACTCTCCCAGGAGGTGTATTCCCAAGATTGTTCCCTCCTGATTCGGGCATACCCAGAAGTGTACTGGGAGTAAGATGTCCTCAATTTCTAGTAGGACTGCCTCACTCTGGTAAGCTGTAGTTCTATTTCCCCCTACCCCCACTACTACGATGGACCGGTGGGTTGTAGGAAGTGCCATGTTGGTGAGGGATATTGCGGCCCCCGTATCTATTAATATTTTGCATCGCTGGCCCCCTAATGATGCGACCCCCCAGATGCGGGGGTCGACCCCCGGGGTGGGGGCCGATGCAATTCATGTGGTCTTTTGCGCCGCCAGAGTCTGTATAATATCCAGCAGCTGCTGGTGGCTGAGGTGTGCAGTATCGGAAATGACTTAATTCTCTTTCAGGTCGGGGGCGCTTGCTGGGGTTTGATCGTACCTGGGGGGCTCTCTGTCTCTCCTCGGGAACCTCCTGCTACGGCAAGCTGATTCGTGGTGTCCAGTCCTGCCGCAATTGTGGCATATGTGGGAGGGTTGGGGCGTCTGGACTTGGCAGTCCTTTTTATAATGACCCGGTTCCCCACACCTGTAGCAGCCCTCTCCGTCAGTTCCCAGGGAAGATACCCCTGCCCTAGCGCTTTGGATCTTTCTCTGTTGGTTGTCTACAGTAATAGCCCAGTTCACTAGCTCATCAAAGGTGTTAAAGTTTACCAACCCGGTCTTTAGGATTGCTTGGTGTGCTGGGCTCAGCCCGTCCTCATATAGCTGGAGGAATGTGGGGTTCTGTCTGTCAGCATCGGGCATTCCCGCATGGGCCAGAAAGGCGTCAAATTTCCGTCGCCCGTATTCCTGGACTCCTTCTTCCTTCCCCTGCACTACCCCTATGATTGCGTTCCAGCTCACGGGGACTCGCCCCATGGTTTGGGTAATATCATCTTTAAAATCCGTCAGAGCTTGGTCTTGCTCTCGGCAGCTCTCGTTCAAGTTTGCACACCAGGTCCCGTTCTGGTGCTCTACCTGAAGACGAGCCCAATAACTCTCTGGCATTTTGGCTCTTACGAGCCCTGCTATATCCCGATTATGTAAATTGTGACACATTTGCATCTCCTTAAGTTCTTGCCAGAAGATCACATTACTGTGTCTGGGCTGGAGGGTCGGGAGTTTGTCCAGCAGTTTCATGGTGTCCCCCGGGGTAAGGGATACATATGTCATCTTTATCCGAGCCCGGGCAGATCGCCCTCGCCCGTCTCCCCCTTGCCCCCTGGGGACACACTCAATTTTAATGGGGGCTGCCATTACGCTCTGGGATGGGGGGTCGGTGGTAGATGGAATGCTCCCCCCTGTCGGGCATAGTGGACCCGTTTCATCCACTAAACATTCCCAGTCGGGACACTCCTCACTTGGATGTTCATGTGAGAAGTCGGACAGCGCTGGCAGCACAGGGTTAGCGGTCATCACAGTGGCGTGTTGTCGCTGTGCAGCTTGTTCCTGCTTGCCTTGTACATATTTATGAACTCGTCCTGCAAGGGTGACATGAGCCTTTAATATTAGGATCCAAGCCTTGTCATCCTTGCTCCTTTTCCCTTTCGCCCACCATTCCCATTGGGTTTCGAGAGGGTCATGGGGCTCCCACCCTGCCTTCATCATGCTTTTAATTAGATTCTTGTTTTTCTCTGCTAGATAGAGGGTGAAGGACCCTTCTGGTCCCCATTCAAAGGTGGTACTGTTGCTATCCATGTTCATTTTCTTTACTAGGGTCAGTTGTGTACCAACCCTGGCTCTAATGCTTTCACAGATACTTGTGTGTGTATCTCTGATTGGATTACGGTCTCGTGTTCCCACTGTTAGTACGTTTGTACCTTCAGTGACAACCCGCAGAGCCCGACCTGCGTGTAGCGGGGAGATTGCCGCTCTCAGAGGCAGATGAGCTCTGTACAGCCTCTTCGCAGGGGCCGCAGCGTACGGAGAGACTACCGACTACAGTGACTGGGGCCACTAGCTCCTACCCAAACTCCTATCGCTAAATCGACTCTCAGAGGTCAGCCGTTTCCCTATCTCCCAGGGAGTCACCCGGACCTGGGTGCGGACTGGCGTGTAGTCGGCCGCAGGTCGGAGTCCCCCGATGTGTAGTCGTTTTTTCACGCTACCAGAGGTCTCCTGCTTGTAGTGGTCGAGGCACTCACAGAGACTCCAGACTTAGTAGTGCCCGGACATGTAGCAAATTCCTTGCAGATTTTGCCCCCAGTGGCCCAATCTTTCGCGTCTGCAGAGGTCCTCACCAACTTGCAGCGCCCAGACATGTACCGAACTCCGTGAGTCCGATCCCAGTGGCCCGAAACCTTGGACGTCCTTCTTAACCTTAAATCCCAGGGTGCTGTCCCTGAACCTTAAATCCCAGAGTAATATTCCTACCCTGTAACACCTGTTCTGTCGGGTCCCCTCGTGGGCAGTCAGTCTGTGGTCGGGCTGGCCGGGGGTCAGCAGAATGTAAAAATAACACAATGAATCACAGTTCGCGATCGCAGCCGCCCGCCCAAAAAGAAACTTAAACCCACGTTACCGCTGTGCAGCTACTGAACAGACCCTGTTCACAAGTTCAGATCGCGGCAGCCGTGAAACACCGCTCTGACACTGGGACACTAATATTCCGCGGGTTCGATGAAGTGAGTAAAGATACTCACCCAGTGCCAGGAGACGGCGTTCCAGCGACGGTCATGATCCCGGATGAGCCCCCGATTGTTAGCGCGAGTGGGTGAAACGACCACTATGGACTCAGGGTGAAGTTCAATAACGGCACAGCTTTATTTTCTTTATGTTGACAGAGAAGCACAGTCAGGACATACAATCGGACTGTCCCGAAAGTGCTCTAAAGACTCCCCCACAACGGGCTATAGTTATACCTGAACTTCGCGTTTCAAATGCTAATCCTTTATTTACAGTATTTGACTTCAGCCATCCTGTTTCGATGTTTTTGAGTGTTGGAGCAATTGTTTTAAGTGTGTGTTAATCGTTTTTGTCTGGTATGTTATCAATGGTCTGGAATCTCTGGGGTTTGAACCATCGGTGTGTTATTGATCTCAAGAGTTTTGAGGGGCCAGGGACACTTTCTTAACTGTGTTAATTTTAGGTGTCTCCATGGGTTGTTTGACTGGTTTAGAAGTGCTGATTTTGATGGGGTGGGGATGTGTTCTTTAATTTAGTTCCTGTCGGTGCCATCCTGTCCAATTTCCCTTATGTGCTAGCCCTCATTTGCATTCTAAAAGCATGCTGTTGCCTACTGATCAGGGTCTGTTACTTTGTGATTTTAGTGGAGGGCTCTGAGGATAGCTTTAGTTTGCTTCCATTTTGTGTGCCCAATTTCATAAAATTTGTTGTCCGATAACACTGGGGTGTCCTGGGGAACAACCACTCAGAGATCCAGGGGGAGAGTATCGTGATCACGAGATGTTCCTTTCATGGTGCAGAGTCATTATTGCCCTGCTATCCAAGAAAAGGGATCACCACCTACTGAAAAACTGATGCCCAGTCTCCCTTCTCAGCATAAACTATAAAAGATTTTTGCTAGGGCAAAGTCTTTCCACCTTGGCACCGTGCTGGACTGCATGATCCACCTACCCAGTCCCGGGCCCCTTCACTTGAAGAGAGGGATGTGTCAGGATTGCCTCATGTCTGGCCAGTTATATTCTATTTGCATGGTGCCTTTCCTGCGCCTCTTGCAGCGGAGGTTATTATGTTTGGTTGTGTGTTGGCCAGATGCAAATCAGATTTTTGTCCTCCCAAGCTTTCTTCCCAGCTTGCCATGCTGATTGATCTGCATGGCGAGCTAGTAAGATCACACACGATATGTTTTTATAGTTTAAGCTTATGAAACACACTCCCTTAGAACAGCTTCTCGCCAGCCACAGTTATAGTTTTCCTGTAATGTCACTCCTGGATTTATTTTCAAACTAAGTCCACTGCCCAAGTAGAACTAGTCCTCACAGGTTCAGTTGCCTCCATTCCTAGAAGTTGCTAAATGCAACTCAAATGTTTTTGATTTCTTGCTGTGCACATATTTCAACCATTCTTTTAATTTCAATTTTTTTTTGTCAGGGTTTAGGAAATCTCGGTCACTGCACCAAGATACAAGAGTTCATACTGGCAGAGTGCTCAGGAGTCACTGATATTGGATTACAGGTAAAAATCATTTCTGCTGTCAGAAATATATCACTATTCAGCTTTAATTGATGCCCGACATGAAGATTCATTGCTGTACTTTACTAAAACAATATGCTTCAAATATAACATGCATTCCAAATTTGCCTTATTACCATGTATATGCACACATAGCATGTGACACTTCAGAGTGGCAATGAATCAGCTGACAGCCTTTTATGGTTCACTCAGAAGCAAATTATTTACATAGGTAACACAGAGCAGTAGGCTACATATGTGAGCCGTCTATAAGCCTCTCATCCGAGTACTAAAACAAAAGCAAAATACAGTGAATGCTGGAAATCTAAAATAAAAACAGAATCCTCCCCATGCCAGTCTGTATCTTGTTGTCATGTTTCATATTCAGACAGTGCTGAATCTTTTTCTGCTATTAATACATTCTGTTATTTTGCTTTCAGACAGTGCTGACCTTTATTCTGCAATTAACTGTACCAAAGTTTTCATCTGTAAACTATCATTCCCTCTGTCTTGTGTTCCATGAATGCTTCATCATTTAACCTCTCCTACCCTCTAACATACCCCTGACCTTCTATTTTGATCCACTGACTAGCTCCAGCACTCACTTTTTTGAACAGCATAAAACCCATTAAATTTCTGTCTCTCTCCAGATCAAAAGGAGAGTCATATCAGACTTGAAACGGGTCCATCTTTGCAGTGTACTGCTTGCTGGTGGCGGGATCTTATGGTCCTGTTGTTGTCAACGGGGTTTTCCACTGAATATGCACTCCTTTCTGCCAGGATACCCATAGCGGGGGTGCACTGCTGGTGGGACCATAAGATCCTACCGGCATGAATGGGAGCAAGACTTCAGCAGTTAATTTTGTATCTCTCTCCACAGATGCTGCCTGATGTACTAAGAATGTTTATTATTTAATTTGCAGTGTTTCTTTCCAGGAACAGATGCATTAACATGATTTAACACATTATTTTAATTTGCAGTGTTTCTTTCCAGGAACAGATGCATTAACATGATGCCCACCAAGCTAGTGTACAGAACAATTCCCTCTGGTGGAAGCCTTGTATAAAATGGGATTCTTCATCCTAATGCTTTAAATTTTTAAAAAATTAATTGTTAACGCAGCAATAAAGTTACAGCGTAGTCTTCCAACTTCAGTTGCTGAAAAGCATGGAAATAGTGACAGGATGAGAATGTAATGTTAATCATATAAATGTTAGACTTTAGCTTTTTGATAATTTCTCTCAAAAATTAAGTTTATAAATTCCAAAATTTAATGAAATTAAGGAATGACTCTTATTTATTCCTTTAAATCATGAAAAACTTAAAAGAAATGCTATCAAAATGCTACATTTCTGGTAAGAATGCGTTATTCATTTGCAACACATCCAAAAAGATGTTCTTGACCAGTGGCAAACACTCATTTTCTTTATCCTATCTTCTGGATAAAATTTTAGGGAAAAATTTGCATATTGTCTCCAATGCTTTACATCCTTCCTATAGTATGGTGCCCCAAGTTGAACATAATACCCCAGTAGAGGCCAAACCAATGCTCTTTATATGGTCTGTATAACTATCTTGCATATACTTTTATTTACAAAGCCCAGTATTTCTATGACTTATTAACTGCTTCATCAATCTGCCCTACCACCTTCAACAGTTTGTGCACATATACCTCTAGGTCCCTCTGCTTTTGCACCCCTTTAGAATTGTGTTATTTCATATTGCCTTTTGTTATTTTTCCTACTAAAATGTATCTTTTTGCACTGGCTCTCATGTTAGCTGACACTGGTAACAGTTCTCTCCCCTTCTGCTTACCTCCAGATCTGACATTATTATCCTTCTTCTCAAAAAGCCAACCATTTACCATTGCCGATGCAAACATCTCCGCCTCCCTTTCCACTTCAAAGTCATTGAATGTGTTGTCTCCAAAATTTGAGCCTATTTTTTCCAGAACCTTTCTTTATTCATTCTTGGTTATGAACATTGTAGCAAGGTCAACATTTGTTGCCCATTCCTAACTGCCCTTGATGATGGTAGTGAGCTGTCTTCTTGAACTCTCCAATCATGGTGATGTAGGTGTATCTGCAGTGCTGTTCAGGAGGAAGTTTCAGGATTTTGACCCAGCAATAGTGAAGCATGATGATATACTTTTAGGCCTGGAGAACTTACAGGAGGTAGTGTTCCCATGCTCCTTGTTCTTCTAGGTAGCAGAGTTTTGAAGCTGTTGTTGAAAGAGCCTAGGCCAATTGCAACTGTGCATCTTGTAGATGGGTGTACAATACAGCCAGTGGTGGAGGGAGTGAATGGTGTGCCGAGTGCTAATCGCTAATCAAGCAGGTTGCTTTGTCTTTGAAGCTGTTGAGCTTTTTGAGGGTTATTGGAGCTGCACTCATCCAAGCAGATAAGGAACTCTCCCTCATAGTCCAGATTTGTGCCTTTGTAGAATGTGGACAGACTCCAAGAAGTTAGGAGGTGAGTTATTCACTACAGAATACCCAACCTTTGACCTGCTCTTGTAGCCACAGTAGCTATATGGCTAATCCAGTTTAAGTTTCGAGTTAATGGAAACCCCCAAGCTGTTATTGGTGGGAAATACAATGATGGTAATACTGCTGAATGTCAAGGGGAAATGTTTAGATTCTCTCTTGTTTGAGATAGTCAATGCCTGGCACTTGCATGGCCCAAATGTTACTTGCCACTTGTCATTTCAAGTCTGGTTGTTGTATAGGTCTTGATGTATCTGGGCATGGACTTCATGTTCTGAAAAATTAGGAATGGGGCTGTGCATTATGCAAATACCATTGGTGCAACATCCTGTCAAGCACTGTCTTAATGTCAAGGGCACTCACTCTCACCTAATCTCTGGCATTCAGCTCTTTTGTTCATGTTTTAATCAAGACTGTTGTAAGGAGCCAAACTAGAAACTCCAAGGTATATTATGAAGTTAGCCCAGACCCCAACTTTAACCTTGGATTTTGGCGTTAAGATGAGTATAAGATGTTTTGCTCTAGATATGATTCAACTGATTTCCTAGAAAGTTTTTATCAAAACAACCTTTATTTAAGAACACAATTAGAATGTAACAAAAGGAATTAGCATGACTTTTACCAATTTAAACTACTTTAAATTTAAGTTTGAATGACAAGTTATAAGTCTTAACAGTTAGCTATTTCTATAGTTCCAATTGTAAGCAGCACCTCATAGACATAAATCCTTTCTTCAGAACAAGTGGGCACCAAAAATCAATAAGCTCATGTAGATGCTAGATTTCCAATCTTTTATCATCTCTGGACAGAAATCCAGACAGATACCGGTGTACTGACTCTCAAAAGATATTTCTCAAGCAGCAGAATTTCAGTCTCTAGCAGATCCCAGTCTCCAGATTTCAGAGAGAGAAAGGGCGACTTCTCTCTGCAGCTTCCATGCAGCAACTAAGCTGAGTTCTCTGTGTAAGTCTAGCTCCACCCAGTCATCTGATATTACTGTCAATCTACCCAATCAAGTCCTACTCTGCAAAACCCAGGAGAAATCACTAAAATCACCAGAACAGCATTAATTCAGATTGAAACAAGCATTGTAGTAATTAGGAAAAATTATGCTTCTGCAGTAAACAATACAGGCCTGCCAGGTACAGACTTAACAACACTAGTTAGAACAGTTTGTTAAAATAGAAACTATAATAAGTCTTCGGAGGCAGAAATTCTTTCACCAAAATCCCTTTATTTACAAATCTAACACCATACACAGAGTGCCAGTAGTTAGCAGTCTATCTCTGGGGCTGTCAGAGGAACTAACACTCCAAGTACAAGACAAAGACTCCCTGACTGGCCAATCAATTGGATTCTTAATCAGGGAGTTCATACTTCAATAGGCCAACCTCAACGGTTGAAATTATTATACGCCTCCCCCCAAAATCCGAGGAATCCCCATGGTCAAAGCTCCTCACAGGTTTCTTCCTCCATTTGAGCGCTGGATCCGGATCCTCCAATTTAGCATCCGATACAGGAGGGGTGTATCTATAGACGCCCGTCTTTTCCATCATGAGCACCAGAGGGCCAGTTTGCCCTCTCCCTTTGGTGGTAGGGGAACAGCCACGGCTTCGTCCATCGTGTCCATCTTTGAATGCGAGGTTTTTGCCAAGGGTGCTGGAGAGGTGGGTTAGCCCGCCGGGGAAGACGCTCCTCAGTTCTTGGCTAGCTGGGCTGAGTTGGCTCTGGGGCGAGTGATGAATTCAAGACCTCCATCTGGTCTACCGTTCCCATTATCCATGTGAGACCATTTGTGAAGTTTCTCACCTAGACTTTATCACCAGCATCGAAATGCCTCTTTTTGGCAACTGTTGTCATGGCCCCTGAAATGGGCCTCTTGGTGCTTTTCCATCTTCCCCTAATTTGGGAATAGCAGGCTCAACCTGGTGCCTGAGTAGTTCCACCAGTGTTTGTGCCCATGAATAGTTCCACCAGTGTTATTCCTGTGGTGGCACGTGGGGTTGAATTGTAATCAAACAACTTTGGTGTCTATTGATGCTACTGGCTGTTTCTTTAACCCGGCTTTTAAAGTCTGGAAAGCTCTGTCTGTGAACCCATTCTATGCTGGATGATACATTGCTGTCCTGATGTGTCAAACTTTACTCGACTTCATGAATGTAGTGAATTCTTGGCTGGTGAAAGCCAATCTGTTGTCCAAGACTAGCACCTCTGGAATCTGGTCAAAAACTAGACATGCAGCTTCTTGACAATTGTCGTTGTACTTGCTGAATTCATCTTATAGACGTTCAACCATTTTGAGTGGGCGTCTACCGTTATCAAGAACATGGACCCCATAAATGGGCCTGCAAAACCGACATGCAGTCAAATTCATGGTCTATTACCACGGGCACAGCAGGGCTGTCATTGGCACCTTCTGCCTTTGTTGGCATTCCTGGCACCGACCCACCAATGCTGCTATATCTGCATTCAAGCCTGGCTACCAGACAGCTCCATTGCCAGCATCTTCATCTTGGACACTCCTGGGTACCCATGATGTAATTCAGCCAGTATGGCCCGACAACCCTGACTTGGGACTGTGACGCGTGCCCCCCATAGCAGCATCCTGCCTTCTATGGTGATGTGCTTTCTTCTGCTCCAATCGGGTTGGAATTATGGTTGGACTGGTCTTTCCATTTCTATGATAGTACCAAGTGTTTTACTTTTGCTAGTACCTGTTCCTTTTGCGTCCACAGGCATGTGTTGTGTGCAGCCACTGGGAGGGTATCCAGAAAGTTCAACATCGCCACTCTTCTACTCTGGGTACCAACGGTGGGGTGTCTGGTAATGATATCCTGTTTAGGGCATCAGCATTTGCCAAAGTTCCCAGCCAGTGCTCTGGCTAATACTGTATGCTGCCAGTAATAATGACCAGTGCTGGATCCGGGCTGATGCTATTGCCCTCTGAACAAACCCAGCAATGGTTTATGATTAGTGATGATTGTGAATTTCTGCCCATATAGGTATTGGTGGAATTTTTTTACTGCAAAAATTATGGCCAGTCCTTTTTGATCTGGGCGTACTTCTGTTCTGCTATTGTTAGGGTCCTGGTGGCATAGGCTACAGGCTGTTCCTCTGTCTTTTGCCATCTATGTGCCAGAACAGCACCAATGCCATATGGAGACACGTCGCAAGTGAGCACTAACACTATCCTGGGGTCATAATGTGCCAAAACATTTGCTGAGGAGAGCTGTTGTTTGATTTTCTTAAAAGGCCCAATCTTGGCAGGCAGACCATTCCCGGCTTTCCCCTTTTTTAGTAGCTGATGTATGGGATCCAAAATGGAGGCCCTTTTTTGTATGAATTTCCCATAATACGTCACCAGTCCTAAAAACAACCATAACTCCTGGAGTGTGGTGGGGGCCAGGGCATCTTTGATTGCCTGCACCTGATCCTTTGGAGGATGTAGACCTGACTTGTTGACTTTATAACCCAGATAGGTTACTTGCAGTACTAAGATAACACATTTCGCCCTCTTTAAGTGCACATCCGCCGCTGAAAACCTTCTAAAGACTTCCCCCAGGTTCTGCAGGTGTTCTGCCCTCATTTTCCTCATTTAACAAGAGACCCAAGACCAATCCCTGCAATAGACCATTACACCCAGACACTCTGTCTCCTGCCACTAAGCCAATTTTGGATCCAATTCACCAATTGCCCTGGATCCCATGGGCTGTTACCTTCTTGATCAGTCTTCCATATGTGAGCTTGTCAAAAGCCTTTCTGAAGTCCATGTAGACTACATCAGCTGCACGGCCCTCATTTATACACCTAGTCACCTTCATGAAAAATTTAATCAACTTCATTAGACATGATCCCTCACTTACACAGCCAAGCTGACTATTTTATATTAATCCTTGCCTTTTCAAGCAGAGATTATGTCTGTCCCTCAGAACTTTTTCCAATAATTTCCCTACCACTGATGTTAAACTCACTGGCCTGTAATTACCTAGTGTGGCCCTACTTCCTTTCTTCAATAATAGTACCACATGAGATGTCCTCCAATTCTCTGGCACCTGGCCTGTAAGAAGTCTCACAACACCAAGTTAAAGTCCAGCAGGTTTATTTAGTAGCAAAAGCCATTAGCTTTCGGAGCACAGCTCCTTCATCAGGTAAGTGGGAGTTCTGTTCACAAACAGGGATATAAATTCACAAACTCAATTTACAATATAATGATTTGAATGCGAGTCTTTACATGTAATCAAGTCTTAAAGGTATAGACAGTGTGAGTGGAGAGAGGATTAAATACAGGTTAAAGAGATGTATGTTATCTCCAGCCAGGAGAGTTAGTGAGATTTTGCAAGCCCAGGCAAGTCGTAGGGGTTACAGATAGTGTGACATGAACCCAAGATCCCGGTTGAGGTCGTCCTCATGTGTGCACAATTTGGCTATCAGTCTTTGCCTAGCGATTCTGTGTTGTCGCGTGTCGTGAAGGCCGCCTTGGAGAATGCTTACCCGAAGATCAGAGGCCAAATGCCCGTAACCGCTGAAGTGATCCCCAACAAGAAGAGAACACTCTTGCCTGGTGATTGTCGAACAGTGCTCATTCATTTGTTGTCATAGTGTCTGCATGGTCTCCCCAATATACCATGCCTTAGGACATCGTTTCCTGCAACGCATCAGGTAGATAGCGTTGGCCGAGTTGCAAGTGTATGTACTGTGTACCTGGTGGATGGTGTTCTCACGAGATGATGGCATCCGTGTCAATGATCCGGCACGTCTTGCAGAGGTTGCTGTGGCAGGGTTGTGTGGTGTCGTGCTCACTGTTCTTCTGAAGGCTGGGTAGTTTGCTGCGGACAGAACTCCCACTTATCTGATGAAGGAGCAATGCTCCGAAAGCTAGTGGCTTTTGCTACCAAATAAACCTGTTGGATTTTAACCTGGTATTGTGAGACTTCTTACTGTGTTTACTCCAGTCCATCGCTGGCATCTCCACTTCACCTGTATGCAGAGAGGATTTGAAAATTAATGTCAGAGTTGTACAATCTTCTTCCTTGGCTCACACAGCAGCCTGGGATACATCTCATCTTGGTTTTAAGTCCACAAACATTGCTAATACCTCCTCCCTCCCAGTGCTAATTTGTTCACTTATTTCACAGGTCCCCTCCCTGCTTTCTATATCTCTTCTGTCTTTCTCCATAGTAAACACAGATGCAAAAAAAACTCATTTAAAACCTCACCTACGTCTTTTGGCCCCACACACAGATTGCCACTTTGGTCCTCAATGGGCCCTTACCCTGGTTATCCCTTGCCTTTAATACACTTACAAAGTACTTGGATTTTAGGACCATAGAAAACCATAGAAAATTACAGCTCAGAAACAGGCCTTTTGGCCCCTCTTGTCTGTGCCGAACCATTTTTTGCCTAGTCCCACTGACCTGCACTTGAACCATATCCCTCCACACCTCTCTCATCCATGTACTCGTCCAAGTTTTTCTTAAATGTTAAAAGTGACCCTGCATTTACCACTTTATCCAGCAGCTCATTCCACACTCCCATCACTCTCTGCGTGAAGAAGCCCCCCTCTTAATATTCCCTTTAAATTTTTCTCCTTTCACCCTTAACCCATGCCCTCTGGTTTTTTTCTCCCCTAGTGTCAGTGGAAAAAGCCTGCTTGCATTCACTCTATCTATACCCATCAAAATCTTATACACCTCTATCAAATCTCCCCTCATTCTTCTACGCTCCAGGGGATAAAGTCCTAACCTATTCAATCTCTCTCTGTAACTCAGCTTCTCAAGTCCCGGCAACATCCTCGTGAACCTTCTCTGCACTCTTTCAACCTTATTTACATCCTTCCTGTGACTAGGTGACCAAAACTGTACACAATACTCTAAATTAGGCCTCACCAATGCCTTATATAACCTTACCATAACACTCCAACTTTTATACTTGATACTCCGATTTATAAAGGCCAGTGTACCAAAAGCACTCTTTACAACCTTATCCACCTGTGATGTCACTTTTAGGGAATTCTGTACCTGTATTCCCAGATCCCTCTGTTCAACTGCATTCTTCAGAGTCCTACCATTTAGCCTGTATGTTCTACTTTGGTTTGTCCTTTCAAAGTGCAATACCTCACATTTGTCTGCGTTAAATTCCATTTGCCATTTTTCAGCCCATTTTTCTAGTTGGTGCAAATTCCTCTGCAAACTTTGAAAACCTTCCTCACTGTCCACTACACCTCCAATCTTTGTACCATCAGCAAATTTGCTGATTCAATTTACCACATTATCATCCAGACCATTGATATAGATGACAAACAACAATGGACCCTGAGGCACACCACTAGTCACAGGCCTCCACTCAGAGAAGCAATCCCCCACAACCACTCTCTGGCTTCTTCCGTTGAGCCAGTGTCTAATGCAATTTACTACCTCCTCATGTATACCTAGCTACTGAACCTTCCTAACTAACCTCCCATGAGGGACCTTGCCAAAGGCCTTGCTAAAATCCAGGTAGACAACATCCACCGCCTTCCCTTCATCCACTTACCTGGTGACCTCCTCGAAAAACTCAAACAGATTGGTTGAACATGACCTACCACGCACAAAACCATGTTGATTCTCCCTAATAAGTCCCTGTCTATCCAAATATTTGTAGATCCTATCCCTTATCACACCTCCCAATAACTTGCCCACTGCTGACGTCAAGCTTACTGGCCTATAATTTCCCGGATTTTTTTTGGAACCTTTTTTAAACAATGGAACAACATGAACCACCCTCCAATCATCCGGCACCTCCCCCATGCATACTGACATTTTAAATCTGTCTGCCAGGGTCCCTGCAAGTTCACTACTAGCTTCCCTCAAGGTCCGTGGGAATATCATGTCTAGTCCTGGGGATTTATCCACTCTGATTTGCCGCAAGACAGCCAGCACCTCCTCCTCTTTAATCTGTAAAGATTCCATGACCTCCCTACCCGTTTGCCCTATTTCCATAGACTCCATGCCCATTTCCTCAGTAGATGCGGATGCAAAAAAACCATTTAGTATCTCCCCCATCTCTTTTGGTTCTATACACAGTTTACCACTCTGGTCTTCAAGGGGACCAATTTTATCCCTCACTATCCTTTTGCTCCTAACATACCTATGGAAGCTCTTTGGATTTTCCTTCACTCTGTCTGCCAAAGTCTTCTTTTAGCCCTCCTGATTTCCTTCTTAAGTAGCTTCTTGCACTTTTTTTACTCCTCGAGCATCTGATCTGTTCCTTGCTGCCTGTACATTTCATACAACTCTCGCTTCCTCTTAATCAGTGTTACAATCTCCCTCAAGAACCAAGGTTCCTTATTCCTATTTACTTTGCCTTTAATCCTGACAGGAACATACAAACTCTGCACTCTCAAAATTTCTGCTTTGAAGGCCTCCCACTTTCCATTTACATCCTTATCAGAGAACAGCCAGTGCCAATCCACACTTCCCAGATCCCTTCTCATTTCATCAAATTTGGCCTTTTTCCAGTTCAGAACTTCAACCCGAGGACCAGGTCTATCCTTATCCATGATCAGGTTGAACCTAATGGCATTATGATCACTGGATCCAAAGTGTTCCCTCACATTCACATCCCTAACTCATTTTGCAATAGGAGATCCAATATCGTATCCTCTCTAGTTGGCACCTCTATATACTAAAGTGGAAAATTCTCCTGAACACATTTTACAAACTCTACCCCGTCTAAACCTCTAATAGTATGCAAGTCCCAATCTGTATGTGGAAAATTAAAATTCCCTACTGTTACAACTTTGTGTTTCTTGCAGCTGTCAGCTATCTCTGTGCTGATTTGCTCCTCCAATTCTCGTTGACTATTGGGTGGTCTATAATACAACCCCATTAATGTGGTCATACCTTTCCTGTTTCTCAGCTCCACCCATAGAGCCGCTATAGACAAGCTCCATCCTGCCTGAGTACTGCTGTAACATTCTCCCTGACCAACAATGCCACTCCACATTCCCCCCCCGCCGCCGCCCCCCCATCTTTTATCCCTCTGCCTCTATCACGCCTGAAACATTGGAACCCTGGAACATTGAGCTGCCGGTCCTGCCCCTCCTGTAGCCAAGTTTCACGTGGCTATAATGTCATATTTCCATGTGTCAATCTCCGCCTTCAGCTCAACTGTCTTCCCCACAATACTAGCATTGAAATAGACACACCTCAAGAGATTGTTTCCAACCCTTCCATTTGTGATTTTGCATGAACTAACCTGTCTTTTTACCCCCACTCCACTATCTGCTCTGGCACTCTCGTTCCCATTCCCCTGCAAATCTAGTTTAAACGCTCCCCAATAACACTATCAAACCTCCCTGCAAGTAGATTGGTCCCCTTGCTACTTGTCTCTCTTGTACAGGTCCCACCTACCCCAGAAGAGGTCCCAATGATCCAAGAATCGGAAACACTGCCTCCTACACCAGTTCCTCAGCAACGTGTTCATCCACCCAAGCATCCTACTCTTACCCTCACTGGCACGTAGTACAGGTAGCAATCCTGAGATTACTACCCTCGGGGTCCTGCTTTTTAACTTCCTTCCAAGCTCTCTATATTCTGTCTTTAGGACCTCCTCATTCTTCCTACCTACATCATTGGTACCGATGTGTACCATGACATCTGGCTGATCATCTTCCCACTTTAGAGCACCGTGCACATGATCAGAGACATCCCTAACCTTGGCACCTGGGAGGCAACAAACCATGTGGGAGTCTGTGTCCCAACCACAGAACCTCCTGTCTGTACCTCTGACCATCGAGTCCCCTATCACTACCACTCTCCTTTTCTTCCTCCCACTCTTTTGTGCTGCAGAACCAGTCTCAGTATCAGATTTCTGGCTGTCGCAGCTTGTCCCAGGTAAAGCATTCTCCACAACAGTATCCAATTCAGTACACCTGTTTTGGAGGGGAATGGCCACATGGGAACCCTGCTCTGCCTGTCCTTTCACATTTCCATTCCCTCTTCTTACAGTAACCCAATTTCCTGTGCTCTGCTGTTTAGGTGTAACTACCTCCCTAAAGCTACTGTCTATATTCTTCTCATTCTTCCAAATTAAACAGAGGTCATCAAGCTCCTTCTCCAGTTCCCTAACACACTTTGCTAGCAGCTGCAGCTGGATGCATCTCTTGCAGGTGTTGTCGTCAGGGAAACCAGAGGTCTCCCTGATCTCTCACATCCTGCAGGAAGAGCGTTCCAACATCTTGCCTGGCATTTTTTCTTACGGGGAAAAAACAATAAGAATAAACTTTCCGAAAAAAAAACCTACTCTCGCCTCTGCCTGTTCTCATCGAAGCCGGTTGAGCCAAAGCCCTTCAGCCTTCACTCTGCTTCCTCTCACTCCGTTGCCTGCTCTCAACGCTGTCTGCTGTATAGAGTGGCCTGCTGTTTATAGTTCCCTTTCACCACTAGTTGGTGTCAGGCACCTGCACAGTTTTCCCAGTTAAAAAAAAACTTTTGAAAGGAAAAAAACCCGCGAAAAAGCTTTAACTTAATGAATAAATAAATAAGCAAACCTTAGCTGCCTTACCCTCAGCATGAATCTCTCCCTCTCCAACTTGCTCTAGTCACAATTTTTCTCTTATTTTGCCAGCATTTGCTGCACTATTTTTTTTTAAGTATCCCCCCTGCACTTTCTATATTCCTTTAGGGCTTCCACTCTTTTTAGCCCTCTGTATCTGCCATAAGCCTCCCTTTTTTCCTTATTTAATCCTCATTATCCCTCAACATCATGGGTTCCCTTGACTTGTTGGTCCCACCCAATACTTGTTGGCCTTATATTCTATTTCCATTTTGAATAACTCCTGTTCTGATGTGATGTGACCCGCCTTAATGAAGCACAGCCGCCTGAGATGCTGCTCCTGCAAAACATTGTTTTTGTTTACATTCCTGTGGTCAGGAAAATCCTTCAAACTCCCCCAGTTATTCATCACAGTGCTTCCATCAACTTTGTCAAAAGAACCTCAGCTGGATCTTGTTGTGTGCCCTTATAAATAGCCATAGAAAGCTATATCTTTCTTCCTAACACTTGCTGTTGCAGGAGTGAATAAAGAAGGTATTCTCTGTATATTTGTTGTCCAATTTAGTACTCAAATGTCAGTCTGTTAACATCAGTGAAACCATGATCTTGTTCTCTCAGGAGAATACAGCCATTCAATTTTCTCACTGCGTGGAAGCAGTCAATGGTGGCTCCCACACTGTTTAGGTGGGAATGATCCATTGTTGGAAAAGAGGAAATCCACGCACAAATTAACTCATTTATTTAACAACTTCATTATGTTCTTGTTTCAGCCACATGTATTCCTCACCAGTCCAAACCCAGCCATAGAAAGACAGGAGGAGGCAGTCTCCTGGTCTCCCACTGCCTCCAAAATCTACCTCCACTGAGCTAGGAAAATGGCAACCAATGCCCTCCCCCATTAGTCATATTCTACCAATTAGAGAGGATTCCAATTATTCGTACTCTCTGAATCCTGCTGCTCAACCAGTTTCCTAAGTCTGAGCTTCAGTTTTAGTTAATAAGCTCTTATGACTTCATCAAATGCATTCTGGAGATACATAAATAAAATCCAAGGACATTTCTCTATCATTACTTTAAAAACTTCAATGAGGTTTGTTAAGCATGACCTACACTTTACAAATTCATGCTGGCTCTCTGTTATCAGCTAGAAATATTCAAAATGTTCAGTCACTCTATCCTCTTATAATTTTCCAACAACGAATGTTAGGCTAACTTATTTACAATTTCCTGTTTCCCCTCTCACCTTTCTTAAACAGTGGAATATTATTGCAATTTTTCAATCTAAGGGAATGGTTCCTGAACCAAAAGAGGCAACAGTTAGGACATCCACATTGTTTTCACCTATTTCCTTTAAAACCTTTATGAAAGGGATGAAAATCATCTGGTCCTGGGGATTTGTCATTCTTTAGTGCCATTATTTTAACCATTACTGTTATTTTGCAGTGCAGCGAGTTAGTTACTGACTAGTTACTGACTGATCCTGTGCCATCACTGGAGCGCTGCATATGGTTACAATCCTTTGTAGCTATTTTCTGATAAACATGGTTTTAATTTAAAGATGGAAATTAGCATAAACTTGCTTTGGAACATTTATTTTTCCAATTAGCCTTCATCTTTTGAAGTATATTTATAACCGACAAAAGGAATAACATCTAATATGTGTGCCTATACTATGAAAGTTATAAGTAAAAGCCGTTAGAAACTTTGAAAAACAAGAACCAAAAACTTCATGGATTTACGTAGCCAACTGAAAGCCATTTTGAGGATAGCTTCACAGTTCTGATTCAGAATTAAAAGCAAATTTTCCATTTAAATCATTAAGGGCTGGTAGTTTATAGTATATAATAGTAAAATATGGCATTTTTGCAACTCAAGGTTTCCTTATGTGTAATCACATTGTGAAATTGATAAACAAAACATTGGATGGATGGAATGGCCAGGAACTAAATTAAAATTAAAGGTGTGTAAAAATGCTAAACCAGGATAAACACCTGTCCATAAACTTAGCAAAAGTTGGGTAAAAGTAGTTTTAAATATTTTGAGTTCTTTTTACCAATCCTTGAACCCCACCATGTGTTGTTCATAGTGCACAGATAGAGGGAAATATACTATAAAGCTGTTAGTTAACTTTTATTGGTAAACTGGAAGAATTTTTAATTTAGTGGATTTAACTAAATTCCTCATTTACACACAATTTTTTTTCTCATAAGTATTTAGAATATAATGTGCCATTTATTAAGTCCCTCTCCAATGCAATCATATTCTTCCTATAATGTGGCGCAGAGGAGATTTACCAGGATGCTGTCAAGGCTGGAGGGTCTGAACTGTGAGGAAAGTTTGGACAGGCTGGGGCTGTTTCTTTTGGAGCAATGAAGATTAAGAGGGATCCTGAGAGAGGTGTATAAGATTACAGTGGGCATACGTAATACTCCAGTTGTACCTAAGCAGCGTTTTATACAGTTCAAGCATGACCTCCCTGCTCTTGTATTCTATGCCTCGGCTAATTAAAGCAAGTATCCCCAGTGCCTTCTTAACCATCTTCTCTATCTGCCCTGCCACTTTCAGAAATCTGTGCATATCCACTCCAAGGTGCCTGTGATCTTCAGTACTTTCAGGGTGCTATCACTCATAGTGTAACCCTTTGCCTTGTTAGCTTTCCACACTTTTCTGGGTTAAATTCCATTTGCCACTGCTTTGCCCACCTGACTAGTCCATTAATATTCTCCTGCAGTTTATTACTATCCTCCTCACTTTTCACCACCCTACCAAATTTCATGTAATCCGAAACAGATTTCAGAGAACAAAGAACAAAAACAGCCTGGGAAACAAGCCCTTTGGCCCAACGAGCCCGCGCTGCCATTTTAACACTACCAGTCCCCCCCTCCACCCATGACCCTTATCTATTGTTTTATGGCCATCCACATTGAGGGAAACTAATTTAGGGACAATTTATTACTGCCAATCAGCCTAATAGCACAACTTTGGGGTGTGGGAAGAAACCGGAGCACCCGGAGAAAACCCACGCAAGCACAGGGAGAATACGCAAACTCCCACAGACACTGGCCCAAATCTATGTGTCTGCACAGCAAACAGTGATAGTCACTGAGCTGTCATCTTGCCATCACTCGTCTTGCCATCACTCTCTGTTTCCTTCCCCTCAGCCAATTTGGATTCAATGTGCCACATTACCTTGGATCCCATCTGCCCTTTTGTGATCAGTCTGTTACGAGAGACTTTATTAGAAGCCTTGCTAAAGTCCATATAGACCACATCAAATACATTACCCTCATCAACACTCCTGGTGACCTTCACCAAAATTCCAATTTGTCGAAGGCGACCTTCCGTCAACAAATCCATGAACTACTCCTGATCAATCTATGTCTATCCAAGTGCACTTATATTCTATCCCTCAGAATTCTTTCTAGTAACTCCCCCATCACCAAGGTTAGAATGACTGGCTTATAATATCCTGGTCTATCCCTACCTCCTTTTTTAAATAATGGGACAATGTTAGCAGCTCTCTAGTCCTCTGGCACCTCATCTGTGGACAGTAAGAAGTCTCAACACCAGGTTAAAGTCCAATAAGTTTATTTGGTAGCACAAGCTTTCGGAGCACTGTTCCTTCATCAGGTGAGTGGGAGTTGTGTTCACAAACGGCATATATAGACACAAACTCAATTTAAAAGATAATGGTTGGAATGTGAGTCTTAACAGGTAATAAAGTCTTAAAGGTACAGACAATGTGAGCGGAGAGAGAGCTAAGCAGAAGTTAAAGAGGTGTGTATTGTCTCCAGCCAGGACAGTTAGTGAGATTTTGCAAGCCCAGGCAAGTCGTAGGGGGGTAACAGATAGTGTGACATGAACCCACGGGCCCAGTTGAGGCCGTCCTCATGTGTGTGGAACCTGGCTGTCAGTTTCTGATTCTGCGATTCTGCGCTGTTGTGTGTCATGAAGGCCGCCTTGGAGAACGCTTTCCCAAAGATAGACGCTGAATGCCTGTGACTAATGAAGTGTTCCCCAACTGGAAGGTCACCTAAAGACGCTGAAAGACACCCTCAAAAGAACAGGATATGACACTTGACTCATCGATCAACAGTTCTGACGTGCCACAGTGAAAAACTGCATCGACCTCCTCAGAAGACAAACACAAGACATGGCAAACAGAGTACCCTTCATTGTCCAGTACTTTCCCAGAGTGGAGAAGCTACGACGTCTTCTCCGGAGCCTTCAACATGTCATCGACAAACATCTCGCCAAGGCCATTCCCAAACACCACTTCTTGCCTTCAAACAATCGCACAATCTCACACATACCATTGTCTGCAGCAAACTATCCAGCCATCAGGAGAACAGTGACCATGACACCACACAACCCTGTCACAGCAACCTCTGCAAGGTTGCCGCTTGACAATCACCAGGCAGGAGTGTTCCCTTCCAGTCAGGGAACACTTTAGCAGTCATGGGCAGTCAGCCTCTGATCTTCCAGTAAGCATTCTCCAAGGTGGCCTTCACAGCTCACGACCACACTGAGCAGAAACTGATAGCCAAATTGTGCACACATGAGCCTCAACCGGGATCTTGGGTTCATGTCACACTATTTGTAACCCCCACGACTTGTCTGGGCTTGCAAAATCTCACTAACTGTCCTGGCTGGAGACAATGTACACCTCTTTAATTTGTGCTTGGCCCTCTTTCCACTCACATTATCTGTACCTTTAAGATTTGATTACCTGTAAAGACTTGCATTCCAATCATTTTCTTGTGAATTGAGTTTGTGTCTATATTTGCCCTGTCTGTGAACACAACTCCACTCACCCAATGAAGGGGCAGTGCTCCAAAAGCTTGTGCTGCCAATAAACCTGTTGGACTTTAACCTGGTGTTGTGAGACTTCTTACTGTGTTTACCCCAGTCCAACATCGGCATCTCCACACCTCATCTATGGTCAGAGTGAATTTGAAAATGACTGCCAGTGCCCTTGATACCTTTGTCCTTCCTCCCTCAACAGCCTGGGATACATCTTATCCAGGCCTGTGGATTTAAGGCTGCTAAACTTGCTAATACCTCTTCTCTCTCTATTTTAATTTCTCCAATATTTCAGTCCTCCATCCTGATGTCTCTACACCTGCTTCATCCTTTTCCATTGTGAAGACCAACACAAAGTACTCATTGAGGATTTTACCCACATATTATGGGTCCACATACAGATTACCTATATGATCCCTAATTGGTCCTACTCCTTCCTTAGTTATTATCTTGCTCTATATATATTTTAAAATCCTCTTTGGGGTTTCCTTTATTCTACCTGCCAAAGCTTTTAAATATGCTCTCTTAGCCTTCTCTCTTAGCCCTCTCTTAGCCTTAGAGGGGGATTGAATATAAAAGTAGGGAGGTCTTGCTGCAACTGTACAGGGCACTGGTGAGGCCGCAGCTGGAGTACTGTGTGCAGTTTTGGTCGCCGCACTTACGCAAGGATATTTTGGCCTTGGAGGGAGTGCAGAGGAGGTTTACTAGGCTGATGCCGGAGTTGAGGGGGTTGAACTATGAGGAGAGGCTGAATAAACTAGGCTTGTACTCGTTAGAGTTTAGAAGAATGAGGGGAGATCTCATTGAGACATATAAGATGATGAATGGGATGGATAGGATAGAGGTGGAGAGGCTTTTCCTGCTGAGAAAGGACAGTAGGACTAGAGGGCACAGCCTCAAGATAAAGGGGGGGCGGTTTAGAACGGAGTTGAGGAGGAACTTCTTCACTCAAAGGGTAGTGAATCTCTGGATTTCTCTGCCTGTTGAAGTGGTGGAGGCTGCCTCGCTAAATATATTTAAGACGCGGGTTGATAGGTTTTTGATAGGCAAGGGGATTAAGGGTTATGGGGAGACGGCGGGAAAGTGGAACCGAGCCACGACAGATCAGCCATGATCTTATTGAATGGCGGGGCAGGCTCGAAGGGCTAGATGGCCTACTCCTGCTCCTATTTCTTATGTTCTTCTTAGTTTCTATTTAAGATCCTCTCCTGCAGTTTTTATGCTCCTCTGGGGACTCTCCTGTATTGAACTTTCAGTATCTCTTCTTTTCTTAATACTGACTCTTATGCCCCTTGACATCCAAGGTTCTCTGGTCTTGGTCCCACCCTTTGCCTTTACAGGAACCTAATTACCCTATACTCTTGCTATCTCCTCCTTGAAGGCCTCCCAGTGCTCTAACAGTTTTATCTGCAAAAAACTGCTCCCAGTCCTCTTGGGCTAAAATGTATCTTACCTTAGTAAAATCAGCCTTTTCCCTGTTAAGAAGTTTTATTCTTATCCCATCCTTCTCCTTTTCCATAACTATCCTAAATCTAACTGAATTATGGTCACTATCTCCAAAATGCTCACCTACTGATATGCTGTTTAACTGTTTAGACTCTTTTCCAAATATTAGGTCCAGAATTGTCCCCTCCCTTGTTGGATTTTTCATGTACTAACTAAAAAGGTTCTCCTGGATGCAATTTTGCTCCTTCCCTACCTTGTACACTAAAAGTATTCTAATTAATAGTAAGGTGCTATTATGTCTTATTGTCCCTACACATCTCTGAATTTTGATTGTATATTTGATCCTCTATCTCTCCTTGATTTTTGGGGTCCATCGTACACACCCAACAGTGTGTTTGCCCTTCTGTGTTTTTTAAAATTTTTACCCATATGGCCTCATTTGATGATCCTTCCAGGATATTATCTTCCTTGCTGCTATAATTGATTCCTTGGTCAATGTTGCGATACCCCCCTCTTTCATCCCTCTCTATATCTCATCTCAATACCCTATAACCAGGAATGTTGAACCACCAATCCAGTCCATCTTTTAGCTATGTATTAGTCATAGCTATGATATATGTGTCCATTTGTGCCCTCAGATTGTCCATCTTATTCCCTCGGCTCCTTGCATTAAAATATATTCCATTTAGCCTTGCTATTTTCTTTTCTAGTTTTTCTTTCCTCTGCCTTTCAGGCTCACAGGCGTTTTAACTTCTAATTCCATCTAAGCTACTGTCCGCTCTGAGTTACTTGTCAAGATACCACCCTACCATTTAGTTTAAATCTGCCTCAACAGCATTAGCAAACCTTTCCACAAGGGTATTTGTCCCATTCCTGTTAAGATGTAACCCCTCCAACTTGTACAGGTCTCAACTACTCCAGAAATGATCCCAATGCCCGAGGAATCTAACACCCTCCTCCCTGCACCGTCTCTGTGGCCACACATTCTTCTGCTGTAGCCTTCTGTTGCTATGCTCCCTATTGCACGGCACCAGGAATAATCTAGAGATTTCTATTATTAAAGCTCTGCTTTTCAATTTCCTGCCTAACTCCTTGAAGTCTGCTTGCAGGACCTCATTTCTCTTTCTTAATATGCCATTCGTCCCAATGTAGATCATGACCTCTAGCTCTTTACCCTCCCGCTTCAGACCTTGAGCCCTGGAGGCAACACATCATCCTGGAGTCACGTCTACAGCCACGAAATGTCTGTCTGCTCCCTTTGTTAATGAATCCCCTACCACTTTAACCCTTCCATACTTCCTCCTCCAACTGAGCAGCTGGAGTATCCACAGTACCATGGCCTTGGCTGTGGTTGGTTTCCACAGAGGAACCGTAACTCTCACTGTTTCCAAAGGTGAAAAATGGTTTGTGAGTGGGATGAACTTGGGAGATTCCCTCACTACCTGCCTGCTCTCCTTCCCCTGTCTGGTGATCACCTATTCTCTTCCTGCCTGAACTTTCTTAAGGTGAGGGGTACCACATCTTGAAAGCATAAACCTCTCACCTTCATAAATGCACTGTAGTGCCCCAGCTGCAGCTCAAGTTCCAAAACCTGGAGCTCAGATTGTTCCAGTCAGAGGCAGCTTCCACACATATGATCATCCAGACTACCAAGAACATCTAGGATTTCCTCCATAGTTCAGGATATGCTAATCATGGGTGAGTTCCCCAAATGTAACGTAATTAAATAGAATATATAGCCTAAAAAAATTATTCTAATTTATGTCAGACAAACAACCAGAACCCCTTAACTCTATCTAATGAAGAAATTTTGAAGTTCTAAAATATCTGAAGTTTTTAAGGTATACTTACTGTCTAAGCTAAAATGAAAATTCAGTTATTTCCCTATTAGTTGTGTTTCTTACTTATGTATAGATCACCTTTTTTCGAAAAGAGAATGTTTTTTATTTCTCAGCTATTTGATAGCCTCCCCTAACAGCAGCTCACTCAATTCTGCTGTTTCTATCCTCTCTGCACATGGGATTATGAGTAATCCTGAGATTCCTGCTTTAGAAGTCCTGTTTTTCAATCACTTTCCTAACTCCCTAACGTCTGTTTTCAGACTAAAGTCCACCTTCCTAAAGCATTGGCACCAACATGGACCACAAACTCTGGATGATTACCCTCTCCCAAAAAATGTCCTGCAGTGGCTCCCTGATGTCTTGACTCTGGCACCAGGGAAGCAACATATCCTAGAGTCCCATCTACAGCTACACTTGTTTGTTCCCCTAACCATCAAACTTCCTATCACTACTGCTCTTGCCCTCTTCTTTCTCCCCTCCCTGTACAACAGAGGCATCTGTGCTGCCACACACTCAAGTCTGATTGCATTCCATTGAGGAACCAATGCCTTCACTAGTATTCAAAACAGTGAATGGGACCCCAGCGGACCCATGCACCAGCTGCTTGGTTTTCTTGGAATGCCTGGCAGTCACCCGTTCCCTTTCTGCCTCCAGGCTCCTAAACTGTGGTGTAAACACCTCTCTGAACATGCATGTAGTTCTCCGTCTTGTGGATGCATTACAGTGACTCCAGCTACCACTTGAGCTCTGAAAGTCCCTGGAGATGAGCGGGTTGGACTATGAAGAGAGACTAAATAGACTGGGCCTGTACTCGTTGGAGTTTAGAAGGATGAGGGGGGATCTTACAGAGACTTATAAGATAATGAAGGGGATGGATAGAGTAGAGGTAGAGAGATTCTTCCCGCTTAGAAAGGATAGCAGGACTAGAGGGCACAGCCTCAAGATAAGGGGGGGACAGTTCAGATCAGAGTTGAGGAGGAACTTCTTCACTCAAAGGGTGGTGAATCTCTGGAATTCTCTGCCCTTTGAAGTGGTGGAGGCTACCTCGATAAATATATTTAAGTCACGGGTAGATAGGTTTTTGATAGACAAGGGAATTAAGGGTTATGGGGAGAAAGCGGGAAAGTGGAACTGATTCACTTCAGATCAGCCATGATCTTATTGAATGGCGGGGCAGGCTCGAAGGGCTAGATGGCCTACTCCTGCTCCTATTTCTTATGTTCTTATTTTTATTGTGCTATTTTGTATTCAAGAAATTCTATGCTAAGGTGATCGATCTGGCATACTTGGATCTCTCCCATTGCCTCTTAGTGACTGATTTAAGCACAAAGACACTGGCCTTCTGTTGCAGAAGGCTCACTTCACTGAACATTGCTGGATGCCCAAAGGTAACTTCAGAAAAATTGAACTATTTTCTTGAATATTTTATCATCTCTTTTTCCTGTTTTATTTCTGTTTTAATTCTTCTAGAGTTATATAGCTGCTTCCAAGAAGACTACATGGTTAGTCTGAATCTAGATCCTTATTAATACCATTCTCTTGGATTACCCAAACTTGCTCTTTAGACTTCCAATAACACAGCTTGTCTCCATCTGCAGCAGATGGCCAACATGGGTTTAAGTACAACTCTTTGTTTGGGGCCTACCCATTTATTCAATCCTACTATAACAAAGAACAACACAGCACAGGAAACAGGCCCTTTGGCCCAATGAGCCCGCGCCGCCATTTCAACATTGTGAGTCCCCTCTCCACCCATGACCCTTGTCTATGCTTATGGCACCCCACATTGGAAACCAGATTGAGGGGAGACTAATTTAGGGACAATTTGTTGCACCAATCAGCCTAAGAGCACATCTTTGGGGCGTGGGAGGAAACCGGAGCACCCGGAGAAAACCTGTGCAAGCATGGGGAGAATGCACAAACTCCCACAGACACTGGCCCAAATCCATGTATCTGCACAGCAAGCGGTGATAGTCACTGAGCTGTCGTGTTGCCCAGCATGTGGTCCAGTTTAAGTGTACACTAACGACGTGAAGCACTAGGCTACCCTCGAAACATCCAAGAGCAGCCCTTGCACGATCCACCGTGGATGTCCCTTGTTGGACAACAAGGTGGAACAAAGCACCTGTGGATTAAAAGAGAAAAACATCAATAACATGCACATCTTATGCAAAAGACCCTTCCACTACTACTCTGTCTCCTAAGACCAAGCCAGTTATCAATCCATCTAGATACCTGTCCTTATATTCCATGAGCCTTAACCTTTTCAACCAACCCACCATGAGGGACTTTGTCAAATGCCTTACTGAAATCCATACAGATGACATCAACGGCTCGTCCTTCACCGACCATTTTTGTCACCTCCTCAAAAAATTCTACCAGATTCATAAGGCAAGACTTCCCCTTAACAAAGCCATGCTGCGTATCCCTAATCAGATCGCAACGCTCTAAATGCTCATACATCCTATCCCTAAGAATCCTCTCCAACAACTTCCCTACCACTGATGTCAAACTCACCGGCCTATAATTACCAGGGTTATCCCTACTACCCTTTTTAAACAACGGTACCACATTCGCTATCCTCCAGTCCTCTAGGACCTCACCTGTGTCCAAAGAAGAGACAAAGATTTGTGTCAGAGGCCCAGCAATTTCATCTCTCGCCTCCCTAAGCAGCCTAGGATAAATGCCATCAGGCCCTGAAGATTTATCAGTTTTAATGCTACCTAAAAGCCCTAACACTTCCTCCCTTGTAATGGATAGCTCCTTCAACTGGTCTACAGCTCCCTCCAAGACAGTACCGGACATCAAGCCCGTCTCCTTCATGAATACCGACGCAAAGTATTCATTCAGGATCTCCCCCATTCCCTCGGACTCTAAGCACAGTTCCCCTCCTCTGTCCCTAAGAGGACCGATTTTTCCTCTAACCACCCTTTTGTTCCTGCCATAGGAGTAAAATGCCTTTGGATTTACCTTAATCCTGTCTGCCAAAGCCATTTCATGCCCCCTTTTTGCCCTTCTAACTCCCCGTTTGAGCTCCCTCCTACTCTCTCTGTATTCCTCCAATGCTGTCTCCGTTCCCAGTTGCTTAGACCTAACATATGCCTCTCGTTTCTTCCTGACCAAGTCCTCAATATCCCTAGTAATCCACGGCTCTCTAATTCTATCTTTCCCATCCTTCCTCTTAACCGGCACATGTCTTTCCTGCAACCTTTTCAGTTTTCCCTTGCAAGACTCCCACATGCCAAATGTGGACTTGCCCTCAAACAACCTCTCCCAGGCTGTATCCCTAAGCTCCTGCCTAATCCGGCTGTAGCTAGCCTTCCCTCAATTTAGCACCCTTCCCTTAGGACAGCACTCATCTTTTTCCATTACTATCCTAAAGTAGACAGAGTTGTGGTCACTGTTAGCCGCATGTTCACCTACTGCAACCTCAACCACCTGACCTGGCTCATTGCCCAGAACTAAATCCAGTATAGCCCCCCCTATAGTCGGGCTATCTACATACTGCCCCAAGGACCTTTCCAGTACACATTTTACAAATTCCTCCCCGTCTTAACCCCCAGCTCTAGGCACCTTCCAATCCACCCCAGGGAGATTAAAATCTCCCACTACAACAACCCTATTCTTCCTACACCTATCCAAAATGTCTTTACATATACCTTCTTCCACTGCCCGCGGGCTGTCCAGGATGAGCTGAAAATTTAATCTGTAATACGATCATGTATCTTAACCTTTGCTTTCATCCCAAAGATGAGCCATCCACCAGAGCCAGCCAAGAAGCTTTTGACCTCCCCTTGACACCCAACATATTAAGGGTGGGATGCACAGCACACCATCTCTAAGCATTGAACATCAGCGCAGATACTGTCAAACCAGGGGTCGTGACCATGTTGGATGAGCTGTTAGGGCACAGCAGTGAGGATACATCATGTTCGCTGGGGCAGCTGGTGGAGGCAGCGAGTACCCCATATGCCAGCAGTTGGAGACTGATGTGCAAGGGCCATGCTGAGTCCAATGAAAATGATGCATCTCTGGAGGCACCCACAAGGAAGCAAATGGTGGATGTCCAATAGGTTGCATGAGGAGACCTGGCAGAGATCACTAAGGGTTTGCTTGTCATGGTATCTGTGATGGAGGAGTCCTTGTGAAGCATGAGCGCTGCATTGACTCTGAGCTCCAAAGGCACAGTTTCATCCACTGAGAGAGTGGCAACTGTCCTGAGGAGGCAGCTCCAAAAGCACAATGACACGTTACTGGGATTGTCCTCACACAGCCGCTGACCTTAGGAGATCAGTGCTTGTGTGGAAGAAGTAGGAAGTAACAAGTATGACCAATAGTTACCCATCCTTCATTGGTGCATAGGGAGATGAGGACGCACCTCAGAATAGAAAACAAGGTGGCTGTCATCTGTGTTCACAGAGCCTGGACAAGGACAAAAGCGCCTCCATGTCTCTGGTGGTCGCCGCTCCATCTTCTGAGTCCATGGTGACTGAGGATTTCCCATCGATGTTGCTGAGTGAACCTGCCACGATGGTGCATGCTCAGGTCCCACTGACCAAGGAACAACCTCATATGCAAAATAGGGTAACCAGATCATTAACCTGCTTCAAATGCCACTGTCAGTGTGGAATGGGCAACCTAGACGTAGTACCCACAAAGAAAGCTCAAGACACATTAGTCACAAACAGGGATCCACATTGGGTGTTATTGTTTTCTTTTCACTTAAAGAACTATGTTAATTAACCAGAGGGATTTGCTTTGATTACTTTCATATTAATTTTCTCACCATAAATAACTTACTGCAGTCAAATTCTTACTGCAGAAAATTCCTGTGTGCTGCATTGGTATCAGCTTCACTGCTGTCTTTTGAGAGAGATTCAGGGTGCCAAACATTATTTGGAAAGGAATGGGCTGATGTAATGGAAGGGTGTTATGTATTTCGGATTAAGTTAGAGCTCATTGGTGATTTAGAAAGGCAGGGCATGCCAGCCTATTTGAAAAACTGCTGAATTAAAGTATCCGCTCATCATCCTCAGTCCCTTGCTGCCCGGCATCAGCATCTGCATCATCATCAGTGACCATGTCTAAGACAGATATTGCAGTGTCAGCATTCTCCAGCTCAAAAGGTTTCCCCCAGAGAGAGTGAGATTGTGAAAAGCACAGCAGACCACTACTATGAGCGACATTTGCTCAGGCATCTACTGCAGGTCACCCCCCGATATGTTGAGGCACCTACCTTATCTAAAGCAGCCTCTTCACTACCGTCCTTGTGGATACATAACAGTGGTCGTATCTTTCAAGAGCATCTGTCCTCAGGTGCCATGCAGGCATCTACAGCCATATTTTCAGCAGGTAACCCTTGTCGCCAATCAACCACCTGTCAAGACGAATGGAGCAGCGAAGGGCCTGCACCTTGAGTGGTAAAAAATATATGCATCGTGCGAACTGTCTGAGTACCCTGCACACACCTGTAGAATCTAGGTCTTCTGGTCACACAAAATCTGAACATTCATTGAATGAAAACCCTTCCTATTGACAAAGGCATCCGGCTGGCAACTTGAAGGCCGGATGAGTACAATCAGTGGCACCCTAGATGGGGAGGAACCTTGCAGTGATGGAAAATTCTCTCACCTGCTCAGCCTGGCTGACTTGGTCTGTCCTGAAATGAATGAATCTTCTCACCTGAATAGAATGTCAGTGACATATTTGACACAGCTGTATGCAGCCGACTGAGAGACTACATAGATCACACACAGTGCCCTGGAATGATCCAGAGGCATAAAAGTTAGGTGCCACAAGAGCCATGGGCACTGGGTGCCCACCCACATAATTGGATGCTATCTCCAGTCTAATCATCTGATAGCTGCCCGTTATGGCTTCCCTTAAAAGCCAGAACCTTCTGCAGCACTGGATCTCTGTCATGTCAAGATGGTTTGATCATCACATGGACATTGCAGCAGCTGGGTAGTCACACGTTCTATAGGGATAATCTCTTTGCTCTCTCTGCTGGTCCTGGTCATCTTATGCCTACACCTGTGCCCATGGGGAATGCCTGCCTCACTTTTTATTCACTCTTAACTCAGAGGAGGAAGTGCTCCCTACCAAGTAGACAATTGTTATATATTTAAGTGTTTGCATGAGCTTCAAGAACTAGTCACATGATTTGATGGTGATATCATTGGATTGTTTCACAGGCTCTTGCTTTAGTTTCATTTTCTACTCTGTACAGGCAACATCTTCTGCAATAAACTGTTGTTATTCTGAATCAACGAGAGTAGACCACATTGTTTTCTTTTTGTTTAAAACTCCAATCCCTAACATACTTTGGACATTACAAGATAAACATGGCAATGAGTCGGGATTTTGTTTCATCAGGACCATCGAGAAAAGATCATTGTGGCTCCTTACACTTTTTTAGAAGGCTGGGGAAAATTAACAACAGGATTAAAAATTGAAGGGCCAGTGCAAGAAGACCAAGTAAGAGAATAAACGAGAGAGAAATACATATTACATTTCTTACCAGGAGAAAAAAATTGGGTAGACTTTAAGGTGCAGGGTTGTGCATGTGTTGCAATATGTAGTGGCAGAGCAGGAGACTCACGTCGCAGTTGAAAAATGGTGGATGCAAGTCTTAAGAGTCGCATAAGACTCGCATTCCAACCATTATATTGTAAATTGAATTTGTGTCTTTATATTCTGTTTGTGAACAGAACTCCCAATTACCTGATGAAGGAGCAGCACTCCGAAAGCTCGTGGCTTTTGCTACCAAATAAACCTGTTGGACTTTAACCTGGTGTTGTGAGACTTTTTACTATGTTTACCCCAGTCCAACACCAGCATCTCCACATCAAGAAGAGAATGTTCAGAAATAAAAGTTTGTGACCTTAATCAAAATGAGAAGCAGCCCAGCTACATCAAAGCCAAGAAAAAAAAAGCTCTATGGAAAACATGGAAATAGCTCGGAAATCTATTAGGGCAAGTAAGAAAGATAGATTCACCAGCAAGCAGTAAAGGAACTGGAATAAGAGCATGAATATGTGAATAAAGGGCTGCAAATTAAAGCTTGAGATAAAAAGCACAAGTGGAACTCAGCATCATTGGTCAAAGCATGGAACTCGAAAAGGGCCATGGAAATGCCATGTCATTGATGCTATCCGTTTTGTAATGGGCGAGAGAACTGCTCGTCTCAAAGTGAAACATATCAAAGATTTGATCCATAGTGCTTATGTAGGACATCCTGTATCATCTGACTCAAGGATCACCATGCTGTTGAAGCAGAAGTTCGAGCAGAACTATCATTCCCCAGAACCATTAGTGGGAATTCTCTAGAGATCCAACTGAATGACCAAACTATCCATCATGTGGAATACACAAATGAGCTTGAGAAATTGCCACTCTGCAGCAAAGTGGAAACTGTCTACTGAGGAGGACATAGCAATGACAAAACCCAGAGTGCAACTGTTTGAACAAGTTAGCAATTTAAATGACTTGTCTAATAAATATAACAAGACGAAGGAAGAAATGTTGAATGTAGAAGCAGAGTTCGAAGCAACTATAACAAAAGAAATGTGGCAGTTGTCTGAAAACATGTAAAGCATAAGAAGGGAGAGACTGTTATCAAATGTTAGAAAAGAATGTTGGATTCAACTTGGAAGAAACTCAGAAATGGATAAACTGAATGGACTGCAAAAGCAGAGTGATGGACTAATGAATAGGGGGTGGCACAGTGGTTAGCACTGCTGTCTCACAGTGTCGGGAACCCGGGTTCAATTACAGCCTCGGATGACTGTCTGAATGGAGTTTGCATGTTCTCCCCATGTCTGCGTGGGTTTCCCCTGGGTGCTCTGGTTTCCTCCCACACTATAAAGATGTGTGGACAAGGAGGATTAGCCATGCTAAATTGCCCCTCAGTGTCAGAGACATTATCAAGGTAAATACATGAATTATCAGAGTAAATACATGGGGTTACAGGGATGGGGCCTGGGTGGAATTAGTATCTGTGCAGGCTCAATGGGCCAAATGGCCTCTCTCTGCACTGTAAGGAGTCTATGATTCTAATGACTGTGATTCCTTTTGGCAAGAGTAAGTTATTATAGGAGAAACAAACTCCACAGTGATTGAGGAAGAACTCCAGTGTGTTCAGTAACAGTGCAAACTGGTGAAAAATATCAGTGGATTGAGAATTTCTTGTAAAGAGCTGAAACTCAAGGCTGGAATGCTGATGGAGCAACTTTATATGGACCAAATGGACTAAAACTTGCACATGATGAAAGGAGAATTGGAAACCAAGAATAACAGATTAATCATTGGATACAAACAAACCGACTTCCAGTGGGATGAGAGATTGGGAAATGAAGCTGAGTTGGAACAAATTCAGAAACTAATATTCCTTTTGAAATACCTTTTGTTTTTAATTAAGCCTGAAGTGTCTTGATGATGTTAGAAGTGTGCCATGCTATTACATGTGGTAAGGAGATGTATTTGGTTCGTGTCCTTTCTAGAGTCTTCCTACCCATGACCAGGCAGATCATGAGAAAGACATAGATTACATGACTAAAGAGGTGCTTCACTCTTGTAGAATTCAGGAACTCAAAGGTGCATTACAGGTGGACATCACATGCAGACAACTGCACAACCTCATCATGAGAGCTGGCCTGGGTCCACAAGTGAGCTTCCCCATGAGTTCCACACATTTTTTTGCCATCAGAAATGAACTAACTGTCCAGGATGTACTCAAACTGTGTAGCCAGCAATTCATCACTCCTGCTGCTCTTCAGAGGTACTACACTCAGAAATCTCAGCTGGGGCACCATGGGTTAGAAGCAACTATGGCAAGGGAATCACTATACTGGCCCTCCCTGTGCACCAGCATGAAGTGGGAAATCTCCAGATGTGTACCATGTAATGGACTCAACCTGCATCAATCAAGACCTAAATGAGGTCCTGGACCTCTCATGGTCATTCACGGCAACTAACATTTTTTAATGGAATGTGAAACAACATTTGGTTTCAGTCAACTTGTATTCCGTGTGGTTTGAACTTGAATACTTGCCAAACATGACAAATAACACAGTCATCATCAAACTCACAAGACACTTTGCCACACACAGTATCCCTCAGACTCATGACAGACAATGCTTACCAATTCATCTTCAATGAATTTAGAGATTTTGCACACATTAGACTTTGAGCATATTACAAGCAGTCCCATATATCCACAATCCAATGGACTGGCAGAACACTCATTTAAACATCTTCCAGAGAAATGTGCCTGGGATCAGACATTATTATGCTGCATTCCTTAGTATGCAAAATTTACCACGACAGGGTCTGCCTGTGTCAGCACAGTGACTATTCTACAGATACACCATGGCCATGATTTCTACTGCCAAGGAGACTCTTTTGCAGTCCAAACTCAAAACCAATCATTTAATACCAATTAGAGTCATAGAGATTTACAGCATGGAAACAGGCCCTTAGGCTCAACTTATGCATGCTGCCCAGTTTAAGCTAGTCCCAATTGCAGTTGGCCCATATCTCTCTATTACCATCTTACCCATGTAACTCTCTAAATGCTTTTTAAAAGTCAAAATTTCCCCGTCTCTACTACTGCCTCTGGCAGCTTGTTCCAGACACTCACCACCCTCTGAGTGAAAACAATTGCCCCTTTGGACCCTTTTGTATCTCTCCCCTTTCATCTTAAACCTATGCCCACTGTTTTTAGACTACCCTATCTTTGGGAAAAGATGTTGACTATCTACCTTATCTATGTCCCTCATTATTTTATAGACCTCTATAAGATCACCACTAAGCTTCCTATGCTCCAGGGAAGAAAGTCATAGAACATAGAAAAACTACAGCACAAACAGGCCCTTCAGCCCACAAGTTGCGCCGATGATATCCATACCTACTAGGCTTACTTATAACCCTCAATTCTATTAAGTCCCATGTACTCATCCAGAAGTCTCTTGAAAGACTCTATTGAATTTGCCTCCACCACCACCGACGGCAGCCAATTCCACTCACCCACCACCCTCTGAGTGAAAAACTTACCTCTGATATCTCCTCTGTACCTACTCCCCAGCACCTTAAACCTGTGTCCTCTCATAGCAACCATTCCAGCCCTTGGAAAAAGCCTCTGAGGATCCACTCGATCAAAACCTCTCAACATCTTATACATTTCTATTAGGTCACCTCTCATCCTTTGTCTCTCTAAGGAGAAGACCGAGCTCCCTCAACCTATCCTCATAAGGCATGCCACCCAATCCAGGCAACATCCTTCTAAATCTCCTCTGCACCCTTTCAATAGCTTCCACATCCTTCCTGTAATGAGGCGACCAGAACTGAGCACAGTATTCCAAGAGAGGTCTGACTGGTATCTTATAAAGCTGCAACATTATCTCTCGACTCCTAAACTCAATCCCCCAATTGACGAAGGCCAGTACACCACACGCCTTCTTAACCACATCCTTTACCTGCGAGGCTGATTTAAGAGTCCTGTGGACCCAGACCCCAAGGTCCTTCTGATCCTCTACACTGCTAAGAGGCTTACCTTTGATATTACACTCCTTCAACCCATTTGACCTGCCAAAATGGACCACTACACATTTATCCGGGTTGAAGTCCATCTGCCACTTCTCCGCCCAGCCTTGCATCCTATCTATATCACGCTGTGACATAAGTAATATATATAATATATATGACATATCTAAGTCCCAGTTTATCCAGCCTCTCCTTATAATTCAAACCATCAAGTCCTGGTAACATCCTAGTAAATTTTTTCTGTACTCTTTGTAGTTTAATAATATCCTTTCTATAATATGGTGACCAGAACTGTACAGAGTATTCCAAGTGTGGCCTTACTAATGTTTTGTACAACTTCAACAAGACGTTCCAACTCCTGTATTCAACGTCCTGACCAATGAAACCAAGCATGTTGAATGCCTTCTTCCCCTGTCCATCTGTGACCCCACTTTCAAGGAGCTATGAACCTCTACTCCTAGATCTCTTTGTTTTATAACTCTCCCCAGCGTCCTACCATTAACTGAGTGGGTCTTGCCCTGATTCAACCTCCCAAAATGCATCACCTCACATTTATCTAATTAAACTCCATCTACCATTCGTTGGCCCACCAGCCCAATTGATCGAGATTCCACTGCAATCCTAGATAACCTTCTTCACTGTCCACATGCCATCAGTCTTGTTGTCTTCTGCAAACTTACTAACCACGCCTCCTAAATTCTCATCCAAATCATTAACATAAATAACAGTGGACCCAGCATCGATCCTCGAGGTATACTGATGGTCACAGGTCTCCAGTTTGAAAAACAACCCTCTACAACCATTCTCTATCTTCTGTCATCAAACCAATTTAGTATTGTAAGTCTCACAACACCAGGTTGAAGTCTAACAGGTTTATTTGGTAGCACAAGCTTTCGGAGTGTTGCCCCTTCATCAGGTGAGTGAAGAGTTCTGTTCACAAACAGGGCATATATAGACACAAATATAGATACAAAACTTTGTATCCAACTGGCTACCTCACCCTGAACCCTGAACCCTGTGAGATTTAATTTTATGCAATAACTTATCATGCAATATCTTGACAAAGGTCTTGCTTAAGAAATTAAGAGGAAAAATATTCTATGATCATACCGCTTGCAGACTTACCTCTAAAATTGGTCAAATGGTCAGCCATAACAAGTTGGTATGGGTATACAGCCAGGCTTCACAGCTGAATAATTATGTAGTAGCCTCTGACAATTCTCTCTATCTATGAATGCACCATTACCTACTATAGGTATTGGAACCTGCACTAGCAGATGCCATTGTACCCTAACCACTCAGCCTACAACAAAGGCCCCTGCATCAGTGGAAATAGATGGTCTTCTATTGGGTACACTGAAGGATGTCCCTGAACACCAGCCTGATGATAACACCTACAGCACAGCCAACTGGCACAATGTGACTAAACCAAACACAAGGTTCCAGCACAATGTAACAAATTAGTCTACAACTGGCCTTTTTTTTTTACACAAGAAAACGGTTGGGGGCAGAGTGAGGAGACATAATGGGCTATGCACTAGTAGCAACAGCTTAATCAATATTTCACCCTATATAAATGGCTACGTATTGTTAGCCTGTTCAATTTGTATGCTATAAAATGATTTGCAGTTATTGTCCGCGCACACTTATATCTCACTACTACCAGCTGTCCCAACTTAAATGGGGAAGAAGTAGACTGAGTCTATATCTATGCATTTCTACAAGCTTATTTAAGGAAAGATGTAAATACATTGGGAGCAATTCTGAGAAGACTTACCAGACTAATACCTGAAATGGGTGAATCGTCTTACGAGGAAAGGTTGGACAGGCTTGGCTTGTATCCACTGGAGTTTAGAACAGTAAGAAGTCTCTTGACTGAAACATATACGATCTTGATGGGTTTCGATAGAGTGAATTTGGAAAGGAACTTTTCTCTTGTGGGAGAACCTAGAACAGGGATCACTGTCTAAAAAGATTTAAAATGGAGATGAGGTGATTTTTTTCACCCAAAGTCGTGAGTTTTTGAGCTGTCTTCCTGGAAAGGTGGTGAAAGCATAGTTTTTGGATATCTTAAAGGCAAAGGTGAATAAATTCGTGGCAAACAGGGGATGGAAGGTTATTGAGGGTAAGCGGGATACAGGTTTGAAGTTACTAACAGATCAGTCGTGCTCTTATTAAATGGTGGAGCTGGCTCGAGGGGGCGGAATTACCTACTCCTGGCTCCTTGTTTGTATATTAATATGTTCATTCATCATTGCCCTGCATTCACTAGCCATGATATCATATACACCATCTCTTTATTTTTGGCCATGGGCCACTGAGGTAGAAAGAAACCCATAAACCATCTGAGTATGGATTTCAAAAAATGTTAAGGTGCATAAACCAAACACACATGCCATTCAGGAAATAAAAATAATCTAGTGAGACCCCATATACAACAAGATGCTTTTACGCAATATGTTCTGTGTGCTCCTACATTGTGTTCTCCTTCAGCTGGGACTAATGTGGAAGCAGGCTGCTGGCAATGCTGCTCCCGTGCATGAGATGGTTGCAGCAGATGAGCTCTGAGTTTCGGAACCTTAGAGAAGCCCAGCAAACACTGTAGTATGTGCATAAAGGCACATCTGTCATCGGTGCTAGCTGTAGTGTTAACATTATTGTCAAAGTGGTCAATGGTCCACTGTCAGCAACCTTGTGCAGGGCCCCAATACCAGAGGTCCCAGGAAATAGGTGGTAACTTAAATATTTTTATTTGATTTAACCCACTTTGCAGCTTTTACAGTGGGTGGCTAGAGTTCCCAGGCCTCAATATGTCTCAGCTGAAGGGAGGCAAGAACAACTGGGAGAAAGAAGTGCCTTTGCAGCACTGTTTTCAGACCAGAATGAGTATTTTCTCTGATCAATCCAAAAGGATCCTCTGCGCAGTACCAATCAGCATAATCCTTTCCCCATAAAAGAACCCTCGTGTTGGACTTCATAACCCAGGCAGGAATAGAGTGACTGCAGTCTAATACATTCACTTGACCTAATGTTAATCCCTCCCACGCACCATTCTCACAGGGTGAGAGTAAAGCTGCAAATATTATTTCAAAATATACCTTAATTGGTTGGAAAATAGAGTCCAACTCTTAAAAAATATTTATTCAGTACTTGCTCAAATTCAAGGGTGGTAGTCACTGCTATAAAGTAAGACAAAAGCAGTCAATTTCTACATTTAGCAATGGGATAAATGATCAGATTTCTGTTTTCTTGTTGTTGGCTGAGGGATAAATGTTGGCCAGGCTATTAGAAGTTCTGAGTAATGCCAGGGGATCTTTTGCATCTGTCTGAGAGTGCTGAGGGGCTTTGGTTTAACCAAAGGCCAGCACCTCTGACAGTGCAGCATTCCTTCAGTACTGAAGTATCAGCCTTACAGTGCTTTGGTGATGGCTTTAATAAAATGCTGTATTTGCAAAGTGAGATTTTATTTATTGTTTCATTGATTCATCAGATTACAGACTTAAGCATCCAGTATTTGGCTGGTGTGTGCCATTATATGTACTCCTTGGATATCTCAGGTTGTGTCAGTCTTACTGATTCAATATTTACGTTCCTAAAGAAAGGCTGCAAAAAGCTACGAATTCTCAAGATGCTATACTGCTCAAATATCACCAAGTAAGTGTCTTCAGTTAATTGGTAAAATAAGCAAAAGTGGTATTAGAAAATACTTTTTTGCATAGCATGTTACTAAGCTCTGGAATGCAGTGCCTGAAACTGTGGTGGAGGCAGGTTCAAAATTGAGGCATTCAAAGGGAACTAATGATTATTTGAAAAATAGAAAAAGGGAGAAGGGAGGAGAATTCAATGAGCTGGTGCTGTCACATTGAGCCAAATGGCCTCCCTCTGTGCTGTAACAACTGTGTGATTCTGCAAACTTTTGGAGACAAAACAAAAGGCCATGGGGAGGGATAGAGGTGAACGAGGAACCTCTGTGGAAGCGCAGCATGAGACCTGAGTTATTTTAATTCTCAGGCTTCATTCAAATATCACAGCACTGTTGCCTTCCTGAAACCAGCAGGACTGACGTCTGAGTTGACAGGTGAGAATGGAAAATAAGGTTTGGAGCCTTAGCACACTGAGCACTCATATAATGTCACTTCTAAACAAATGCTTTAGCAGTTAATAAAGAGGTGCAGCCAAGGCTGCACAGTCCCAAGGACCTCTAGTGGAGCCCAGGGTAGAAGTAACTTTGCAATAATTACCTTTGTGTCTTCTGGCCAGTCATTCCTATAATTCGGCTGTCGGCTTTATCTTCTGCAGGGCCTTCCCCAATTCAATATTAAAATCACATTATGACACCAACGATGTCCTTAGGGCGTAACTTATGAGGTTAGAGTAGGTCCTTGGAAGGCTGAAATGGTCATAAAAATGGACCAACCTCAGGCCAGTAAGTCAACTCAGCCTAATCTTAACCATTCCACAATCTTGCTAGATAAAGGAGGTTAGAAATTGAGGCTTAGTATCTAGTCTGCTCACTTTGAAGAGAACTATTGGCTACATCACGTTCACTCCCACCCAAAAAATAAGGATCCTACAATGTAGCATTCTATCTATTCACTCCACTGAGGGCTATAGAGATTTGCTAAAGAGGGATAAGTTGGCCCAAGACAGTTCCTCCTGAATTACCAAGCTATAAACTTAAAGGTCATTTTTCTCCAAATTCTTACAGCAGTCCAATTTCAATAAGGCAGTACATGACTGAGCTCTAGCACTGGAAGTAACCATGACTTTCCATGCTTGATAAACTTAGTGTATCTTCCTGCAGTGGAACATCCATAGATATGGATGTTGCTATTATGGGAGGTATTCTGCTGACCCCAACATTTGGCTTGAAGTTTTACATGCAAAGATAGTGATTTCCATGTATATAAGTATAGAAAGCATGGGAAGAAACCATCCATTCCAACCAACATACTCCTCTAGGCATACTGCATACATGTACACCATATTTCTATTTGTCTACTGAATTTCTCATTTTTGCAGTAACAAACCTGAAGCCAATTAAAACTGAGAAGTTCCTCTCCAATCTGCTATCACAATCCAGCAATCCAGTAAAGCATGAGAACCCATAAATAGTTCTAATTCCAACTAACGTACATATTTCCATCTATAATTAGAAATTTGTTCTTTCTCAGGAAATTGCTGAGCCCGTTTTTGAAGGACTTTAGGAAATTCAGAAGCACTGAATGATTCCATTAAATGTTCCAGAGGATGCTGACTTTCTGAGAAGAAATAAGTCTAATCTAGTTCCCTGCTTATTTATCTTAAATACTCTCCCATTCCTAGCCAACCCAAACATTAGAAGAAACTGGATAGAATCTGATGCTTTCTTCATTTTGAATACCTTAATTATATCAATGATCAGATAATAGTCCAAGGCCACTACTGAAAACAAAATCCAACATATAATTTTTCTTGGTATACTCCTTGACATGTTAAAAAATATTGTCGACATATCAACAAATATTTTCTGCCTTGCCTCCCTTGAAACTTAGCTCTCTCTTGGACTTCAGGCAACCATCCGCCAGTGTATTTAATAGATAGGCAATTGAAATCCTACATAACTCTACTCTGTAGAACTGTTTTCTAATTCATTGTTCCCCTCTCTGCTGGCAAATGACTTGTAGATCAATATTAGGTGCCAAAGATAAACTTGGACCAACTTCCTGATCCTAAACTGTTTCAGCTCCTTTCTGCTGCGAGATCTTTAGTAAAGTTGGACTTTTATTTTTATTATATGTTGTGCTCATAACTTTGAGAATCTTATTACAGAGGAACCATTGGTTCTGCTATATTCATCTCGGAGACAGCTAAGCATTAGAGAAAAAGGGAGAAAACAGGGAAACGAGATAGCAAAAGACAACTTGAAAATGATAAAACTGCACAGCAACATATATTGAATGCTAAAGGAGCCTATGTGAATCACAAACGTTCATGAATAATGCAAATACAGACCTGTTGTGCTAATGTATATTTCAATCAGAGATACAAACCAACAGGGAAACAGCTCCACTTTCCATTTTAGCTTATATACTGTATTACTAATTTAAAAAACAGCTCAGTGGCAACCTTATTGTATAGCTCTGCGATACAATTCCCCCAATTTTAACTTGGATTCAAAAATGAAGCATGCAAGACAGGTGGTGGACAATGTGTCTGCAATACTGTGTGACATGGAAAGCCAGACACCATTAAACATACGTTCACACAAACATGGAGTAAGGTTAGACCATTTTGTCCCTTGAGCCTGTTCTACCATTTAAAAAGATCATACCTGATCTGATTGTAACCTCAAACCTGTATTCCACTTAACCTGATTACCTATCTCCCTCTTACGTCACATTTCAGAGTTTCTAGTCAGGATCATGCATTTGCAGTGAGCTGCCCATCTGCATAATGGAATTTCTCATCCATTGTTTAAAGCCTCAGATCCACTCTGCAAGATAGCCTGAGGATGATTGCATTGACTGAAAAGTGCAATCATAAATCAATGACTTGGCTGAAAAGAGAGAAGACAATCACCTGGTTCTCAGATGCTCGTCTGGCAATCATGCTGGTTATAGCGAGAGCTAGGAGGATGTGCTGTTCCCTTCAAACTGAACATGAAGCTGTATCATGCTATGATCACTATTGTATAGAGGCTTCCTACCATGCGGTTATTGATTAATTGTGTCTCGTTCATTAGCAGGGCCTGATGCACTGCTCTAAGAAATCGTCCTGATAAACTCTGTGAAGTCATGTTCCAGACTTTGCCAATTTGATTCACTCAATGTACATGTAGATTAAAATCACCCATGATTGTGTTCCCTTTCTTACATGCAGGGCACATACAGAGATTAGCAGGGTAAATACATGGGGTTATGGGGATAGGGCCTGGGTGAGATTGTTGTCAGAGCAGACTTGATGGGCCAAATGGCCTCCTTCTGCACTGTAGGGATTCTATGATCTTATGCCCCATATTTTGTCTTGTAAACTCTACCCTACCATGTAACTGTTGTTGGGGGGTTTATAAACAATTCCCACAAGTGACTGCCAGTCTTTCTTATTTCCTATCTCTACCCAAACCAACTCTACATCTTGCTCTTTCAAGCAAAGTTAATCTCTTACGAATGACATTCTTTTAATTTGTTTATACATTTCAGTGCAGCTTTTTTTCCTGCATCTAATTTTTTCTCCTATTTTAGAGAAGCTGTGAAAGCAGTAACCAATGTTCAGCATGTGGAATATAATGACGAAAATCCACCAATATGGTTTGGATATGATAATAAAGGGAACGAGCTGGTCACTACCAAACAGGAAGATGAAAAGACTAAAAAACCTGATCAATAAATTGCTACGAATATCTGAAGTCTACACTCTATATATATATATATATATATATATATACACACACACACATAGATATACATATAAAACTTGTATATCATTTTATTGTAATTACTTGTAGACAGCAACTTTACCAATGATTTTTGATCACTTATGTATCTAAAAATAAATTTTGCAATGTAAATTCCAAGTTAGGACTGTAATTATTGTTGTGTACAAACCTGACTGATTTAGAGATACCAAAATCATCTTAACTACTGTAGATATAAAACAGTTTATTTAAAGCTGTACCAATAGTCAATTTGCTTTCTAATATTTAACTCTGATTTTTCACTCTTTGTAATTTGTAAAGAAAGCAAAATATTACACTGGTCCGCCAGTCATGCAATAAACATTGCAAAAAAACTATAATAGTCACTACTTTGTAGGTTCAATGTATAATGATTAAAATGGAGGCAGAGATGGTGAAAAGTATTGAAAAGTTTCTGGAAGCAGAAACTAAATTGTGTAGACAAACATTCCATTCTAAAATTTAAGGTTGAACATTATACATTTCAAATTGTGATATTTTATTTTAAAATTATAAATATGTACACATAAGTTAATAAGTTCAAATTGTGTAACACTGGATTATATACTGTCTGTACATCACTTATTGAACCATTAAAGTAGTCCCAAGATATGTAGTTCTAGTAATGAAAGATCTAAAACAATATTGCTACAACAGTGTTCAAAGTATTGCTTAAATTATTTTGGAAAAGTTTGTTTGTACCACTTTTTGGATATGCACATTTCAAAATAAACTGACAAATTAAGAACACAAAGAAATCTTGCATTCATGGAAAATGGGTGTTGCTGGCTGGCCAGCATTTATCACCACGCCCAGTTGCCCTTGGAGGGCAGTTGAGAATCAACCACATTCCTGCGGCTCTGGAGTCACGTGTAGACCAGACCGGGTAAGGTCGGCAGATGTCCTTTCCTAAAAGACATTAGTGAACTTGATGGGTTTTTCTGACAATTGACAATGGTTTCATGGTCATCAATAGATTCTTAATTTCAGATATTTTTATTGAATTCAAATTCCACCATCTGCCGTGGTGGGATTCGAATCTAGGCCCCCAGAATATTAACTGAGGTCCTCGATTAATAGTGGATTAATTAATTCAATAAAACAGTTTCCTCATGAAATTTCATTGCATGCATTTACATTAGAAAATTAGCAGCAAAACTAAAAGAATGCTTAAATTTTTAATCAACATCTTTCATAAACCTCAGTGTCAAAGCCCTTTACAACAACTAATCATATACACAGGGTGGAATTTTTCGGCCCCCACGGCATGTTTGCTAGCAGCGAAGGTAGCCTGCCATTGGCCAGGGTTTTATGTAGGCCACACCCTCCACTCTACACCAATGTCTCGGCACTCTACACCAGCATCCCCCACGACAACGGCATTGCTGCAGCTGCCTCAGTACTCAATGCCAATAACTGCCAATCCCCAGATGCACTTCTACAACTCATTTGCTTCATCCCAGACCACAACATCTTCAACAACCAGACACATGGAACAGCCATGGGGACCAAATTCGCACCTCAATATGCCAACATCTTCATGCACAGGTTCGAACAAGATTTCTTCACCGCACAGGACCTTCAACTGATGTTATACACTAGATACATTAATGACATTTCCTTTCTCATGGCAAACAATCACTGAAACAACTACATGATGATATCAACAACTTCCATCCCACCATCAGATTCACCGAGGACTACTCTCCAGAATTGGTTGCATTCTTGGACATACACATCTCCATCAAGGACGGTCACCTCAGCAATTCACTGTATTGCAAGCCCACAGATAACCTCACGATTCTCCAGCTTCCACCCTAAACATGTTAAAGAAGCCATCCCCCACGGACAAGCTCTCCATATACACAGGATCTGCTCAGATGAGGAGGATCACAATAGACACCTATAGGCCCTGATAGATGCCCTTGTAAGAACAGGATACGGCACTTAACTCATTGATCGATAGTTTCAACGTGCCACAGTGAAAAACTGTGTAGTCCTCAAAAGATAAATACGGGACACAGCGGACAGAGTACCCTTCGTCATGCAGTACTTCCCCAAAACTGAAAAGCTACGGCATCTTCTCCAGAGCTTTCAACATGTCATCGATGAAGATGAACATCTCGCCAAGGCCATCCCCACACTCCACTACTTGCCTTCAAACAACCGCACAACCTCAAACAGACCATTGCACACAGCAAACAACCCAGCCTTCAGGAGAATAGTGAAGAGACCATACAACCCTGCCACAGCAACTTCTGCAAGACGTGCCGGATCATTGACATCTCACATGAGAACCAGGTACATGGTACATACCTTGCGACTTGGCCAACATTGCCTACCTGATACGCTGTAGGAAAGGATGTCCCAAGGCATGGTACATTGGCAGACAATGCAGATGCTACCACAATGGATGAATGGACACCTCAGCAGTCAAGGGCTTGATTACCTGTTAAGACTCGCATTCCAACCATTATCTTGTAATTGAGTTTGTATCCATATATGCCCTGTTTGTGAAACAAAACCTGCACTCACCTGATGAAGGGGCAGCACTCCGAAAGCTTGTGCTACCAAATAAACCTGTTGGACTTTAACCTGGTGTTGCGAGACTACTTACTGTGCACACCTACCACCATCAGGGAACCTGCCATGGGGGTTGACCATTAGCAGGACTGCAAGATCCCACCAGCGGAACAGCCAGAAAATCCTGCCCACAGTTACTGTTATGTATTAACAAAAAATAAACCATTTTCTTTAAGCAACTCTCTAAAGAGGCAGGAATGAAATTGGATTTTATGCTAATGTATATTTTGTAGCTACATTTATGAAACCTATACATTAAGTACACCTCAAGGATCTGCATCTGGTTTGTTTATTTTCAACATGCTCTGTTATAAATACCTAAATTGTGGTTCTTATAATATTTGAAGTAATTGTTAGTACTGGGAAGATTAAAGTTTAACTGTAGAAAATTGGATAAATGCAAAATAAGCAACTTGAAGACTATTACACTTAATGGGCCGTGCTGATTAAAGGAATTAACAACAAGAAAGGTACAATCATAAACAGCAGGTGAGTTTACTTATCTGGGGAATTAGAGATGGGCGGAATTCTCCATTTTTGAGACTAAGTGCAGTGATAGGTAACACTGTGGCCCCTTTCCCTCTGGTCACAGTGGTGGGATCCCACACCCGATTCTGTGCTTGGAACTTCATTAATTATATACAAGTGAGTATCCCTCTGAATCACTTAGCAGGGTGGCAGCTGGTTCATCCACCTGTCAGCTGGCAAGTTCAAAGGTGAATAGTATCATTTAAATGGCTGTCCGGCACACTCATACCGCTCTCTCCAACCCTCCTGTCTTCACTGACCATGCAGGATGTCAAAGGCAAAGGGAGAGCATGCGTAAAGAAGGCGGCAGTACCAGCTTTTACCCTTAAGATCATTATGGGGGGGTCCAAACCAACATGCATGTGCTCTATGCAAGAGATGACTCAAGAAAGTACACAAACCGTACCTCTCCAGCCTGGGAGGCCATTGCTCAGGTCAGTGTGGTTGCCACCCAACTGGAAAGCAACCTTCAAATACAAGAAGTGGATAAATGATGTCTTCCACACGGCCAGGCTAATTCCTCTCTCTTCTCCCTCCACTATCAAACTCTTAGCATGGTTTCATGTACTCAAATGGTTACTCTCTTCATGGGTCTCACACATTTGGTTGTGGAAGAGACACATTGTTATATCTGTTAATTCTCAGATACTTTAGACCAGTTTGCTTGCTCCAAGGTTTTACCCAGGTGCCCTTATTTGCAAGATGGACAAAGGACAAACACAAGTAAAGGTTCAATAAGTTTATTAATAATAACACTATCAACCCTTAAATTACCCACATAAAACAAGAGGATGCCTCACATTCATGTATAGTACCCGCAAAGCTGGTTTGGTTAAACTGCCAGCTTGATTCTCTGAGTTCCCCTGGTCTGTCGTCACAAAGTCTCGATGGTAACTTCTTCCTTCCTTCTTTCTCTGGTCTGGATGGTCAAGGTCACCTCCCTCGTTGAATCTTCGCTGCTAATGTGTCTGAAATGTGTAGAACATAGAACACTACAGCACAAACAGGCCCTTCGGCCCACGAGTTGCGCCGATCACATCAACACCTACCAATCCACAGACCTATCTATAACCCCCAATCCCATTAAATCCCATATACTCATCCAGAAGCCTTTTAAAAGACCCCAGCGAGTTCACCTCCACCACCACTGACGGCAGCCGATTCCATTCACTCACCACCCTGAGTGAAAAACTTACCCCTAACATCACTTCTGTACTTGCCTCCCCACACCTTAAATCTGTGTCCTCTCGTAGCGACCATTTCAACCCGGGGAAATAGCCTCTGAGAATCCACCCTATCTATTCCTCTCAACATTTTATAAACTTCTATCAGGTCGCCTCTCAACCTCCGTCTCTCCAAGGAGAAGAGTCCCAGCTCCCTCAACCTAACTTCATAAGGCATGCCTCCCAGTCCAGGCAACATCCTTGTAAATCTCCTCTGTACCCTTTCAATAGCTTCTACGTCCTTCCTATAGTGAGGCAACCAGAACTGCGCACAGTACTCCAAGTGAGGCCTGACAAGGGTCTTATAAAGTTGCAGCATTACCTCCCGATTCCTAAACTCAATCCCTCAATTAATGAAGGCCAGTACACCATACGCCTTCTTGACCACATCCTCCACCTGCGAGGCCGATTTAAGAGTCCCGTGGACCCGGACCCCAAGATCCTTCTGCTCTTCAACACTACTAAGACTCCTGCCCTTGATAGTGTACTCGTTCATCCCATTGGTCCTGCCAAAATGGACTACACATTTATCCGCGTTGAAGTCCATCTGCCAGTTCTCTGCCCAGTCCTGCATCCTACTTACGTCCTGCTGCAACTTCTGATATCCTTCCAGACCATCCACAACACCACCGACCTTCGTGTCATCAGCGAACTTACTAACCCTCAGCAAACTTACTAACCCCCTTTATCCCCCTGCCTTTCCAGAAACTTTCCTGGTTTCCAGCCAATGAGGTCCCAGGAGGAGGTTCCCATACCCAGTGAGTTTCTTGATATCTGCCTGACAGGACACCGGAGCCCATCCCCAGGTGTCACTTACACGTAACCTGTTGCCAGATAAGGTAACTGCAGGAACTCTAGGTGTGGAGATGCCAGCTTTGGACTGAGGTAAGCAGAGTAAGACATCTCACAACATCAGGTTGAAGTCCAACAGATTTATTTGGCAGCACCAGCTTTCAGAGTCTCAGGCTTCTTCATCAGATGAGTGAGGACCTATGTTCTCAAACAGGTCATATACAGACACAAAATTCAATTTACAAGATAACAATTGGAATGTAAGTCTTTACAGGTATTCAAGTCTTAAAGGTACAGACAATGTGAATGGCGAGAGAGCCAAGCACAGGTTAAAGAGGTGTATTGTCTCCAGCCAGGACAGTTAATTAGATTTTGTAAGCCTAGGCAAATTGTGGGGGTTACAAATAGTGTGACATGAATCCAAGATCCCATTTGAGGCCATCTTCACGTGTGCAGAATTTGGCTATCGGTTTCTGCTCAGCAATTCTGCATTGTGTATTGTGAAGGCCACCTTGGAGAACGCTTACCCGAAGATCAGAGGTTGAATGCCTGTGACTGCTGAAGTGTTCCCTGACTGGAAGGGAACACTCCTACCTGTCATGGCTGGAGAGAATACACATCTCTTTAATCTGTGCTTGGCCCTCTCTTGCATTGTCTGTACCTTTAAGACTTGATTACCTGTAAAGACTCGCATTCCAACCATTATCTTGTAAATTGAGTATGTGTCCATATATGACCTGTTTGAGAACATAAATTGTCTCTCACCTGATGAAGGAGCCTGAGACTCTGAAAGCTAGCGCTGCTAAATAAACCTGTTGGACTTTAACCTGATGTTGTGAGACTTCCTACGTAATTCTAGGTGACAGAAAGTCTGGCCTGATCTGGGCTTTTAACAATAGGCCACTGCATTTCAATAGGTCCGATCATCTCCTACTGGGTCTCAGTAGTATGCAATGATCTTTGATGGGTGATTGATGGGCCAAGCCCATACATGTTGTGTATTTGTATAATTGGTCTGCCTGAGGTTTGACTGTGTTTGATGTTAATATGCCCAATTCATTAATATAGGATAACCAATTTCATCAGCCTGATTATATTACCACAATATCAACACTCACTATCTCAACAAGACTTTCACAACATCACCACCCCATCTGTCTTTTTATTCACACTCCACTATCTGTCCCTTCTGGGTAGGGCACACCATACATACAGGACATGCATTTTACACAACCTCTGCTCAATCGCTTCTGACCATGTCTTTCTTTTGTCTCCATACAGTTCAAATTCACACACAATATATGAGTGAGCCCAGACCAAGGGGGAGGGATAGCAGTGACCTTCACTGAATTCAGACAGGCAGCTGCAGAGGCCATTGGCAAGGACAGGGATCATTTCTGTGGCTATGCAGAGCTTGGCCTCCAGCAACAATCACTTCAGCAATTCCTGTATTTCACTCGCGTGCCACGTACTCAGCTACCCAGCAGCTCTGAGCCCCCAGAGCATGTCTGACGATGAATGGACTCAGGTAGAACTCAGTGCTCACTCGCAGCCTCCACCAGCACAGGGACACAGGCAACTCCCTGCAGCACGCTCAGAGTCCTGTGCAATTGACCTGGACCCTATCCACCATAGCAGCACTAACAAACGGGTATGCATCCCAAGAAGTCCCAGAGCCCAGCTTACTAGTCCTCCCACATTTCATTATACCCCCTCGTAGATAGAACTGATCCTACTTTTGATTTTGGAAGACACCATTTTAGTTGAGTAACAAGATAATGACTCTACACCTCCATTACAGGACAGAGTTCAAACTTCCCTCCCTGTCCATATACATCCTATTTACCTGAGACCTCGATGTGCTGGTGGAGATGCCAACTGCTATTCTCCAGCCTCCCCATCTAATACTGGATCCTGTCATTGTGGTGGTGGACGTTGACACCATCAAGCTCATCACCTGTGAGGTGGTACACACAGCAGATGACCAGGACCATCACCACACCCTCTGCAGTACAGTACAGAACCTGCTGCACCCAACTGTAAGTCCGCTTTGCAAACAAGTGAGTGATGAAGAAAGTGCTCCGAAAGTTTGTGATTCCAAATAAACCTGTTGGACTTTAACATGGTGTTGTGAAATCAGTACCTCTCCAGACTTGACTACCTGTTAAGATTTGCATTCCAACCACTGTCTTGCAATTGTGTCTTCACCTATATATGCCATGTTTGTGAACCTACCTCTCCACTCACCTGATGAAGGAGCAACACTCCAAAAGCTCCTGATTCTAAATAAACCTGCTGGACTTCAACCTGGTGTTGAGGCTTCTATTTTTTCTACAACTTGCTAGCTGCTTCTCTCACAATGCTGCTCCCAATACTCTGCAAACAATGACAGTGCATTTATCCCATTCTCCCAACTTTCTCCCCATTGCAGTCCCAATCTCCTAACTCCCAGTCCTCTTTGTTCCCCAAGACCCGTCTCCATTTCCTGAAGCCTCCATTTCAGTGTCCATCTATTCCTACCAATCTTCAGAGAAACCCAGATTTCATATCCTGTCTTGAAAGTCACCACCATCAATTTCTAATTCTCCATCTCCTCCTAACTCCCCTCTAAGCAGTCATGGCTCTCTGTAATGGCATATTAGATGACATTTGGAGCAGAGGGAGGTCAGGGTGGTGCAGACTGCAGAGGGAAATTTGAATGCAGTAATCACCATGCACATTATCTGTATAGAAAATCCAATGAGTTTCCAGGTCTTTAGAGACCCATGTCTCATTTCAGGACAATACTAGACAATCCAGAAGGGTTGGGAAATTATGTGGGTGTAGCTTCTCACTTATGTGGAATAGTGCACTCTTTAACCAGCATCTGTTTTTACAGATAAACCTCTCCACCCCAGAAAAATACCATGCAAACTACTGCTGCTCTGTTGAGCCAGTTCATGGAGGCTATTTTTTCACCTGTTGCTGCTTTGCACTCAATGTTTTAAGTTTCAAACAGACTTGGTACATAAAACTTTGTATGTTCATGGTTGACATGCAGCATTATCCACTCCAATATTGGTTATTTAGGAGTCACCAAGTGCTCATTTTTTGCAGGTGTCTTTGTGTTGGGAAGTCCCATTCGTACAGTTTTCATGTAATTCAGATACATTCTGTGTATTTACTGGTGACCTGTGTTACAAGCAGCTTCCGTAAAAGATGAAACGATCTCAGAACAACAAATTTTAACAATCAATCTGCAATATGGCAAAATGTTGAGCATTTTTGTTTATATTTATTAAGAAAGTTATTAAAATATTGGACAGGTTCAGGATTGTGACCATTACCAAAAAAGATGACTGTGACCATTGAATTGAGGAAACAATATCTTAACATTTGATTTTTTTGTTCAAAAAAATTAAGTTACAAACTTAAAACATCTGAAAACAAGCAAACATTTGACTAGAAATCATGGTCAATTTTTTAAACAGTTTATGACACAGTGATAATGAACATGATTAAAATAATTTTCTTTGCAGTTAAGTATCGCAAGTGCATCTAAAAATTATATATGAAACTTGAAACTCATTGGTAAAGTGAAAACAAACATCTAATCGGTGTAAGGACTTATTACAATGACTTTAATTTGAGAGATTCAATCCAACTCTGGCTTTTAACATTCAGCATACCACGCACTGCATCAGCCTTGATTAAATGAGCACCTTCTTCTCTACTATTCAGAAAAGCTGAAATCACAGGGGAAATGATGCATTATTTACTGAAGAAGTTGTACCCAACAATTTATTCTTTCAGCTACATTTGTTTTGCAAATCTCTTCCCATTGCCGCTCTGTTGTTTAATAAAACATAGTTGTCATTGTTTTGTTCAAATGATCTATTTTTAAAGTTATTGATTTACTTTGAGCCTTTTGTGTTTATGTGGCCTGCATATATTTATTTCTCAAGTCTGCCTGTTAATTTTGACAGAATAAGCTTGAAATATTTCAAACACTGGTTTGGTTACAAACTTTTTTTAAAAACAACAGCAAATACGCCAAATGCTGAAAATCTGAAACAGAAACAAAGCGCTGGAAATACTCAGCAGGCCTGGTAGCGTACATGGCAAGGAAAATAATGTTAATGTTTCAGGTTGATGATGATTCATCGACTTGGAGCTTTAACTGATTTTTTTCTCCACGATGTTTGCTAGTCTGCTGAATATATTTATACATCTACCTTGCAATTGGATAAGGAGCAATGCTTTCGAATTTACATATTTTAATGTTACAGTCCAGATTCAAAGGCAAGGAAGTGCCATTCAAGACTGTCCGTGGAAATAACATTTTATTTGCTTTAATGATACACATTATGCAAATATTCATACAACATTTGAAAAGAGTCCAATGCTCAATGTTCTTCAAAACAATTCTAAGCAAGTGCAAAACAAGTTTCAAATTGAAATTAAGTTTTGATTTTCAGGATGATGTGATACAGCACACTACAATACAAAAACATTGGGCTATGTTTCAGTGCCAGCTGTGCACTAGAGTTTTGATATAGCAACAAAAAAGGAAATTAAAATGGGAAAAAAAAACGAAAAAATTTTACTTCACCAGATTCAAAAATATTACTATTTAACTTAGGTAAGTATCAGCAGAGTTTGGAAAGAAAGTTATAGAATCATGATTAATAATGAAACAAAAACAAGTGATCATAGAAATTGGGATGAGAAAAACTGTGGTTCAATTTTTCAATTATTTTGTTTTAAATTATTTTAGCCAACATTTTGCCAGAGGCAAAAAATTGGTAACTAAATATTGTATAGCGCAGAATTCATTATTTAATGGAGCAGTTTCTCTAAAATGCTAATCTTACAAAAGATCTTACAATGCTAATCTTACAAATACAATGAGTTGTATTCACAACAACTTTATATTTATTCCTCTTAAAGTTCATCTTACCATGAATAATTTGGTGATCTTCCTGTGTGTTGCTATCAACATCCTCCAAATGAATCTCAGGACTGACCTCTACAATGGCTCCTGATAACTGTAGCTCAGCTGTTAGGGCTTTGGGCACTTTTAATGTGATAGAACCTGTCAAGATCAAGACAATGAAAAAAATTAACGTATAGACTTCTTAAAAATATATACATCTTAAAATGTCAATAACTTAGTCCATGGAGTATAAAGTGGGAAAATATGGAATTGTCCCATTTTGGCAGGAAGAATAAGAAAAACGCATATTATCTAAATGGTGATGGATTGCACCAGTCTGATATTCAGTGGGTGTCCTATTGCATGAATTATAAAAGGCTAGTGTGTAATTCAGCAAGTACTTAGGAAAGTTAATAGAATGTTATCATTTATTGCAAGGGGATTGAATATGCTTCTGTTTTACAGGGTACTACTGAGACCATATTTGGAGTACTGTGTATAGTACTGGTCACATTATTTAAGGAAGGATGACAATGTTTACCAGACTATGCAGAAAGGTTGGATAAGGCTCGGCTTGTATCTGCTGGTATTTAGAAGTGTTAAGTGGCAATTTGATTAAAACACAAGATTCTGAGGGGTCTTAACATGTGGATGTGGAGATAATATTTCCTCTTGCGGGAGAATCTGGATTAGGAGTCATCGTTTAAAGATAGAAGGCCCTCGGGGTTGAGGCCAAGGTTGGACATTGCCTTCTGGCAGTATCCTCCCCCGAGGGGGAGGTAAAAGGGGGTGTGCTGCAGCATCAGCTTGGCAGGGTGGGGATTGTCCTGCCAATAATTCCACTGGGTGGGGGAGGGAGAGAGGAGGGAGGTGTATCCTCCATAGTCATGGAGGTTGGAGGTGGGTCGGAGGGATCGCTCTATCAAATCCCGTCCCTCCAGAGTGAGGCGCAAAGCATATCCCTAATTTTTTTTGACAGAGTGCCAGAGGATCTGCTCTGAAAATGCGGCTATACATCCGAAGAGAAACACACACAAGTTTTCAGTCAGAACTCAGCAGCTTGCTATTTTTAGGAAAATTCCACCTATAGTCTCAAAACCACTCCTTCTTTCAAACTGAATGCTATGGATGCTGCCACCTACAGAGCATTAATTACTCTTAACTCGGTGCACAATACCAGCTCTGGGATAGCTCTCCGGTTGGAGAAGCTATCCCAAAAACATTCAATGAGCTCTTCATGTAGGTTACCTTGGTCCAAGTGACTTTCCCAGTCATTGGGGGCGATTTTCCCGTCACACTGCACAAATTTTCTCGTGCAGCGGGCGGGGGGAATCTTGCGGCCAGATCCATGCATGCATTCCCACCGTGTTGGCATCTCCCAGTGCCGGATTTACAGGGCCGATAGATCCGAGACTGAATTCTCAGGGGTTTCTAGCATCTTCCATCCTGCCAGAGTTTCACTCCAGCGGACTTTACAGTAGGTTCCCACTTTCAGGGAGTAGCAGCCTGACCCCGCTGGAGTGAAGGACCGACACCCCACCACCCCCACCCCCCAACCCCACTGATGTCTTCCAGTGCCAGTTTTATATGGCTACTCAGTCAATTAGGTGCTGCTTGAAGAATTCAGAAAATTGACTTTTGGGGCCTGTTATAATGAATTAACATAATTTAAGGCCATCAAAGGAGACCAGCACATGTCAGAAACTGCCAAAATGTTTCTTCCTGTGAAATCAAGAGTTTAGCACCAAATGCAGGGAGGCCTGATTCAGAAGCCTAGCTCTCCATCTGTAAAGGCATGCAGCCAAACACAACACTGGAGAACTGGCTCTCGAGTTCCTTCTGTTTACATAAATCCATGTTATGCATATTGAACATTCATAATGCTTCATTGTTATTATTCACCTATCCCAGGAAGAAATATATATTTAGGAGATTTTTTTTTAAACTCACCCATTCTTTTACACCCCATCAGAAAAGAAAATTGACACCTTTAAAGTCCCTTGGGAACTAGAATCCAATTACACTCTTAAGTTTAAGGGTCAAAGATTAGACCTTAACCTTTTGAAAAACACCGCATGTCTATCTAATACATTCCTTGCTGCTATAACAACATTCAGCTGCTATAAGATCCGGCGCTAAGAGACCAGACTGCAGAGCCTCAGTAGTCAAACATACTGCTTAATTTAACACCGACATGACGAAATGGTAAGAAAATTATAAATTCCAGGAAACACTGCATAATTAATATCAGCGAGGAGTCATATTAAGGGACATTTTATTCAACATATAAAATGATAGCAGAAAATTAACCAGATTATTTTTAAGCCCTTTAAAAAGGAGCCTCACTTACCAAAGCCAGAATGCATCTTGCGGAATCTAAAACACACGTATTTTCCGCCCCCCCGATAAGCCTTCTAACCAATTCCACATTCCTGCTTTTCATATTCCTTTCTCAAACAATTCATTTTTTAAAAAAGATAGATTCTGCTTCAACAATTTGCAGCAAATGTTCCAAATTTTAACCTGTGTTAAAGATTTCTTTTGACCTTCCTCTATTTTCTCTTTAACGTGTTTAAGGTTGTGCCCTCTTGACATTAATTCACTGATGTAAGGAAGCAAATTTGCAAGGGCTCCAGCAAATCCCTCTTAACCTTCTAAGCCCTAGTGAAAAGATCTGTAACATCTGAAGTGTCTCTGTATAACTTTATCAACTGACGAACACCATTTTTAAAATATTTATTTGATGAAACAAACATGAATTCCAGACATTACACAGAGAACATGTGCTGATTTGATGTCTCAATTGTAGCTGGATGCACATAAACATATACTAAGTTTTCAACAACAACATGGGTATGGACACATGATAAAAATTAACACACCACTGTTGTCTCCATCACTAAATGATGCTGAGGGGACAGGATTTTTCGAGATCAGGGCAGACAATAGTCAGGAAGATCAACGTCACTGCTTCCTCTTTACTATAAAACCTTTATCTTTCACTCAGCTTGGAGACTGGAGGAAACCATGTAAAAAAGCAAGAGATCACAGGCTTTTCACTTGGGGAAATTCTTCATGTTGAGAATTTAGCATAAAAGCAGAAACACTATGGTCATTTCTCAGTGCACAAGATCAGATTATTCATTTTAACCAAAAGGAAAATGTCATAGTTCTAATAACATGTGCAGAGTCCAGATGTATATCCAGAAGGTCACATACTGTAGACACATCTGGATGTGGCGCTTACTGCTTTCACAGGACCCCTACAGTGAAAAAGGAAGCCATCAAGTTTGCACTCACCCTTACCTCAGGCTTATCCTTTAACCCACATATTTACCCCACTCATCCCCCTAACGTATATATCTCGAGAACTAAGGGCAATTTAGCATGGCCAATCCACCTAACATGGATATCTTTGGTCTGTGGGAGGAAACCGGAACACTTGGAGGAAACCAATGTAGACACATGGAGAACATGCAATCTCCACACAGTTACCCAAAGCCAGAAGTGAACCCAGGTCCTGGCGCTGTGAGGCAGCAATGCTAACCACTGCACCGCCCTTGCATTTGATTGGTAGCTTACAAGCCAAATATCCTCAGATAGTCAACCTCAAATTCAGTGCTTTATGGAAATAAATGTAGATTCTAATGATAAATCATCTTTTGTTTCAATGACATCCATTGCCTTTGGACCTCATCACACACTATTTCCTAGCTACTGACACTACTGACTCCATTGTTCTCCCTGGCATTTGTCTAAGGTTGAACCCAAACTGTTTACAATGCTGTTACCATACTGGACCCATAGTGAGCATCCAACCACATTTTCATTGCATCGTCAAGGCCAGTTACCTCCAAAACTTCAACACTGTCACATTCCACGCTGCTTCGACTCATCTGTTGCTGAACCCACATCCTTGCCTTTGTTACCTCTAATCTTGACTATTTCAACGCACTCCTCTCACTCCTTCCAGGAGATCAGCCTCCCACATTCCATCCTCAGTAAATCTGAGGCCATCCAAAACTCTGCTGCCCATATCTTAATTCACATCAAGTCCTATTCACCTATCATGCCTGACCTACAATAATCACAGGCATTTACAGTTAAACAACGCTTTGATTTTAAAATTCTCATTGTTTTCAAGTTACTCCATGGCCTGATCATTTTTACTTCTGCAACAGCCTCTAGCTCACATACAGATAATTCTGTCCCCTCAAGAATCCCTGATCTTAATTACTCCATCACTGGCAGCTGTACTTTCAGCAATTTCCCCCCACCGACCTCAAACCGCTCCATCTCTTTTCTTCCTGCTTTAAAGACGCTCATTAAAATCTACCTCTTTGACTAAATTTGAATCTTTTTGTGAATTGGTGTCCAATTTAATTTAATAATGCTCCTCTGAAGCACCTTGGAACATTTTATTGCATTAAAAGGGACAAGTTGTTGTTGTTGCATTGGAGGGAATTCCCCTGATAATTAACTGCCCAAAATTAACAGTTCCCAAACACCTGACTCTGAATCCTCTGACTATCTCATTTACCTGGAATAGTCTGGAACATCAGGTATTCCAAATCAAGGGTGTGACCTGCAGTGCAGGTCAATGGGCATAATAAGCCAGGAAGCGGCCAAAAAGCTGGTATCTTCCTGGCCCTGTTTTGGACGTGAAATCGGCTTTACGTCCAAAACAGGGTCAGGGATTTCAATAGCAATATCATAACGCATCCAGGTGATTGACAGACGGGGAATGGGGGGCAGGGCATGCATGGCAGGATGTGGCGAGGATGAGCTGCGGAGAGGGGGTTGTGATGGGGACTCATCAGGAGGGTCCCGATGCTCCAATAAGTGTGTTCCTATGGGGGTGGGGTTACATTGCCACCAATGATGGGGTGGGGGGCATGTCTAAGGGGAGATTGAGGTGCCTGCACAATGGCACCCGAGCACTCTGCAGCAGCTGTTGTTGGCAGTGCTGCAGGCCATAAGATCATACCCTTGATTCAGAGTGTTTCAGATTATTCCAGGCAAAACTTTACTCAAACGCACATGCCATATTTCATAGCTGAACACAAGGAGAGAGGCAGCTGTTCTGACTTTTATAGACTTTGTTTATAAATTTTGATTTTGAAAAACCCTGGACACAAATTATGAGACATAGAGATAGAGATATTCAAGAAAGGACTAATTGTTGAGAGAAGGGGAAAAGCTCTGTTTGTGACTAGGCAGAATGCTGGGAAAAGTTTGTCTCTGGGCAGAGAGAAGGAACTGCAGACGTAAGGTCACTAAGATTCGCCCTGGCAAGGCATGGAGAAGGAATGGGTCTTATTCCTGGAAATTGATTTGGGAATTCTCATAAGAGTCAGGGAAAGGACCTTAGACAGTCACTGGATGTTACGATTCACTGAAATAGGGAGAAGTGAACCTATTGGAAGCTGGGGGTGACTTTGGACAGTTTCTTCTAAAGATTGCAATTTTGCTTAGAAAACATTGTAATCATACAGTGCAGGATTACAGACTGCCTTAAGACATTAAGAGGCTGGCAAAGCTGGAGTTATTCTCCTTAGAGCAGAGAGGGCTGAGGGAGGACCTGATTGAGGTGTACTAAATTCTGAAGGGCATAGGTAGGAAGAAACCTTTCCCCTTGGTAGAGGTGTCAATAACTAGGGGACATAGATTTAAGGGAAGGGGCAGGAGATTTAGAAGGGATTTGAGGAAAAACTTTTTCACCCAGATGTGGTGTGAATCTGAAACTCATTGCCTGAAAGGGTGGAGGAGTTGGAAACCCTTTAAGAAGCATTTGAATGAGCATTTGAAATGCCACAGCATACAAGGACATAGATCAAGTGCTGGAAAATTGGATTAGAACAGGCGCTTGATGTCTGGCACAGACACAATGGGCCTCTTACTGTGCTATAAAACTCTATGGATGGAATCCTATGGCTGTTCACAATAGCAGGATTTTCTGGTCCTGCTGCAGTGAATGGAGATTTGGTCGGGGACCTAATTCTCTATCTTCGCTGCCATGACAGTGAGGAATGAAGAGCCAGTAAGATCATGTCCTCTGACTTTTCTATAGTTTAGAGTATTAGATGCTGATAAAGTAATATTTAGTCAAAGTTAATTTCAGTTCATTTGTTAAAAAGTGAGAGAGTCCTTTAAGTTGATCACTGGGAATTCAAATCTTTTTTTAAAAAAAAGTTATTGGTCTTGTCATAGATTGTAATAATCTCACCTTCTTGAGTGAGCAGATTCACATTTCCCAGCTGGCTGATATAAATATCTAGATCGCCCTGTTTTGTGGAAGCTGTTAGACTGCCATCTGAGGAATCTACAAGTAAACAATTAAATACTTTAGTTGTCACTTTATTTTCATGTAGCAATATCTTTAAAAAAATTATATGCCATAAAACTGGGGTATATCTTCTGTTATTCGAACTCCCCAGTATCTTCAGTAGAACGTTAGCTGGAGATCTTCATTGCTTATGCAGTACATCGTCCCAGGGAGGGGAAGTGAAAGGTTGAAGTACAGAGGTGAATGTTATCGCTAATTTCTTCTGAACTAATCACAGCCGACTCAGAACAGGTTATGATAACGAATGGCGTAGTCAATAGGGTAACTGCAGCGGATCCTCGGGACATCTCTGCAAACAGATGGTTAGTGCAGTAAACTCACCAGGGAACTGTCCAGTTGGGTATCAATAGTACCAAATTAAACAAGTATATAAAATTATGAGTGCAATTTGTTAATAAAGTTAATGGAACTCAGACTAGGCCAGGATATAGAGTTGGCACAGGAAAGAGGAGGCACAGCTGCATAGGCAGGCTGCTGTAGGCAAGCAGACAGTATTTGAAGCCCAAGCAGATCAGGCCAGATCCCTCAATGCCAACAAAAGGGAGAAATAAATTTACAGTGAACACAAAATTGGTCATGCAGAAGCAGGTTCACAGAATTGGTCATGAGCGATAAGTGAGCACAGAATTAGTTACACAGGAGACAAGATTAGGAAATGTCAATGGCAGAGGAAAAAGCCATAGCTCTTAATTGGGAGGCAGAGGGTTTCATCAAAGTTAATACTAGAACAACAATCAAAAAAAGATTTCAGAAAATGCAAGGATGGGTAGATCCAAGAAGGGAGCCCTGAGGAACAGAAAAACTGGTGGGTTAGGTCAGAAGGAGGTAACATAACGAAGGAGTAATGGCTGTCACCAGTTTATATTTACAAATGGTCAGACAAATGATTGACAAAATCCAGAATAGTCGGTGGCCTCAGTTTGCAGCAACACCATTGAGTACATAAGAGAGGGGCCACCTCCATACAATAAAACAGAGTCATCAACTGCTCCTTTGGACAAGGACACTAAGCCTATGGACCCTATGGCCATTTTTTAAAAAGCTTATTTATTAGTCACAAGACTTGCATTAACACTGTAACAAAGTTACTGTGAAATTCCAGTAGGATCAGTGAACCGAGTAAATGGGGTAAGACTAAACCTGAATTTGTTGAGGAGTGGGAAGGTGAGGGGACAATGTCACTTTACCCTGAAAGCATAGGAAACTGATCTATAAAATGATAAAAGGGAAACTAATAACATACTTCCACTGATATGTTTTGATTTTTATTACAAAAAATAGTGCATTCTGGTTAATTAACCAAACAGATTGCCATGTCCCCAGATAAGAATAATTTCCATAGGAGAACACTCCAGACATTATCCAGTTAGATGCTGCCATGTCTGCAACTCATCGCAGTTAATGACCAATATGAACCAGGAGGATTGTCTTTCTTCTGCTCAAGCTGACACCTCTCTCTCCAATCAAACTTGGCACTTCTTTTTCACTTTTTTATTCAAGCTAATAGTCCGTGTTTGTCCACCAGCTCATTCAGGCATTTTCCCTCTCTTCAGTGTTGTTCTAGCTGATGCATCTGTTCCATCCCCTCCATTTTGGGTCATACACTCTTCTCCCTCCCACCACCAGCACCCCTGTACAATCTAACAATCTTTGGGACTCAACTCCACTTTCTTGCTCCCCCCTCCCCCTGCCCATAACCCTTAATTCCCTTCCTATCAAAAATCTATCTAACTCAGTCTTAAATCAATTCAATGACCTACCCATCCTTAAGTCAATTCAATGACCCACCACTGTTTTCTAAGGAAGAGAATTCCACAAAACTCCTTGTCGCCATCTTAAAAAGGAGACCACATTTTAAAACTAGGCCTCCTAATTCTCATCTTCACACAAGAGGAAACAACCTCCTGGTATCTACCGTCTTCTGTCCTCTCAGGATCTTGTATGTTTCAATAAATATTCAAATTGGTTATCCACCATTGCCAAGCATTTAGCATGTTGACAACCTGCTTCTGGCAAGATCACCCAGAGGAAAGAACAGCCCATTGCTCTCATTTCCAAATTTGTTCAAACCTGCCTTAGCAGGAGCCACAGTATTCTGCCTAATGTTTTCACTTCAGGGGAAAGGCTAAACCAGAGACCATCAATAGAAGAAAATCATTAAAATCTAAACAGGGAATTGAGAAGAAGCATCTTTACTGAGCGAGTGGTGACAATGTGGAACTTGCTATTACAGGGTGTTATTGAAGTGGATATTGATGCATTTTGAGCGAATCTACATTGAGAGTGAAGGGAATAGATAATTATGTTCATAGAGTTAGATCAGGTAGGCTAAGAGGGGGGCCCAAGTCAAGCGCGAACACTGACACAGACTGGCTGGGCTAAATGACCAATCCACTGTTTTTCCTGTGCATTTCCATGTAAAATCCTGAGGCCAGAAATTATATCTAAGATCCTTTAGTGAACTCCAGATAATTTAGCAAGTCTGACAGCATCTGGCAAAAGGATCTGAAACAGTAATGGTTTCTCCCTCCACAACTAGTGCCTAACTTGTAGAACACTGCTAATATTTTATTCTTTTTATGTTAAATTCCTAGTACTTGCAGTATTTTGTTTTTGTATCAATGCCACCATTTATTTGGTCTTGGCCTGCATAGCCTGCCCATAGTATGAATTCTTATCTAATCTTAAATCGCTGTCTCCAGAACATTTGTTCACCTTATCTTCTAACTCCAGTGCATTCTCCATCACCTCGCTTCAGTCTATAATCTCAATGGTGGTCTTCAGTAGCCTCAGTCAAATCTGTAAATCTCCCACACTAAACATGGCACTTCTTGCTTGTTTTTACAGACTGCTTCAAAAGCCTTTAAGCCTCAACCACATTTTACCTTTCTATCTTTTCAATTTTTCATATCCTATTACTTCTTGGCACCTGTGTCTCCTTCACATAGATCCTTGTAGCATTTTATCATGCTCATGGCATCATGTAAATGCAAATAAAAATAAAAAGTGATATTTTGAAAATGTGAAGCAAAAAACCCAGCAAATTCTAGGAATCCAAGAATCAATATTTTAAGATAACCCTTCATCAGATTCTTTGTCCACATCTGCTGAAGTGTTATGGAATTTTACCATTTTCTGTTTCGAGTGCAAATTGTTATTATCGTTAAGAAATGCACTGGTCACTAACAAGAACATTATCCATCTACTGATCATATTTTGAACAAACCTAGCATAATCTCCTGATGTTTAGAAACACCCAGTAGCAAAAACGTTGACTCCTGTTGCACTTAAGTGACAAGCAGAGCAGCTGGAATTGCTCAGTCTCACAAAACTAATGCCAATGTTTGCAATAGATCTCTTGCATCCTTAAGGTGATTCAGTTAATAATGCCAAAATGCATTCTGCCTTGGTCTGGCCAATCTTGCTGCTGCTATTTTTCCTCAATACCTTGCTTTTCTACACTTGTAAAGTTTTCTTAGAAAAAAGAATGGCAGGAAAATCAGTTTATAGCTGGCAGCAACATTGTTGAGTTTGTGATTTCAGCAATAGGAGTGCAATGGCAGGCTAATTAAAATTCACTTGATGCAATGATTGGTTGGGTTGGTGCTTTTAGTTTAATACGAGTGGTGTAGAATGGCATCAACACCAGTAAAGTCACCTTTAACGGACAATATGCAATGTTTTGCTCTATGATGGCAAGGGAATGTTGAAGTGGAAATTTTCCTGCTTCTTGACTGTGATAGAGAGAGACTCAACAAAAGAACTTCCAACAAAATAACTCGTCTTTATTTACAAAAGACTGCATGTAGTATTGGCAAAAACCTGAGTTTGAAGAGAAGTCGTTACGACTTGCTAATTTTTTCTCAAATCCGCGCCTACATAAAGAATCAGTTCAGTATTTATACATAATCATTATCAGTTTGCGTGACCAGAGTTTATTCAGGAATTCGATCAGTAGTAGCATCATAAGCAATGTCATAAATCATGGTACAACCTGCTGACCTCCTAGAACTCTTTGTCTCAGTCATACCTTTATCTTGTCCTTTGATACAACAGAAGGTCAGTGACTCCTTCATCCCTGACCTTACCTTGTCATACTCACACAGCCCTAGGTTAGGTCGAATCAGCCTTATCAGGTCCTGATCTTCTCTGGTCTTATTCGTGTCTTAGATTTTGCGGAGTCAGTTTTCTTTATTTTGTACCAAATAGTTGACCAATTTTCCCATCATGCTATTACTTCATTCGTACAACTTCACAGAAAAGTTACCAATAACCACAATTTTGTTTAAATTTCCAAAATTGAATTATTTTCACTTTAACTTCACCAAATGCAAAAATTACATTCACAGTGAAAAGCTACTAGGATTTTACAGAACTGCTGCTATGGAAGAATACAACTTATTGGTGGTTAACACTGCTGCCTCAGAATGCCAGGGGCCTGCATTCAATTCCTAGCTTGGGTCACTCTGTGCAGGGTCTGCACGTTCTCCCCATGTCTGAGTGGGTTTCTTCCCACAGTCCAAAAGACATGCTGGTTAGGTGCACAGAACATAAGAACATAAGAAATAGGAGCAGGAGTAGGCCATCTGGCCCTTCAAGCCTGCCCCGCCATTCAATAAGATCATGGCTGATCTGTCGTGGCTCAGTTCCACATTCCCGCCCTCTCCCCATAACCCTTAATCCCCTCTCTTATCAAAAACCCATCAACCCGCGTCTTAAAAATATTTAGCGAGGCAGCCTCCACCACTTCACCGGGCAGAGAATTCCAGAGATTCACCACCCTTTGAGTGAAGAAGTTCCTCCTCAACTCCATTCTAAACCGCCCCCCCTTTATCTTGAGGCTGTGTCCCCTAGTCCTACTGTCCTTTCTGAGCGGGAAGAGCCTCTCCACCTCGATCCTATCCATCCCATTCAATATCTTATGTCTCAATGAGATCTCCCCTCATTCTTCTAAACTCTAACGAGTACAAGCCTAGTTTATTCAGCCTCTCCTCATAGTTCAACTCCCTCAACTCCGGAATCAGCCTAGTAAACCTCCTCTGCGCTCCCTCCAAGGCTAAAATATCCTTGCGTAAGTGCGGCGACCAAAACTGCACACAGTACTCCAGCTGCGGCCTCACCAGTGCCCTATACAGCTGCAGCAAGACCTCCCTACTTTTATATTCAATCCCCCTCGCTATGAAGGCCAGCATCCTATTTGCCTTCCTGACCACCTGCTGCACCTGCAGGATGGGTTTTTGCGACTCATGCACAAGGACCCCGAGGTCCCTCTGCACCATCGCATGCTGCTGTTTTTCGCCACGTAAGTAATAGTCCCTCCTACCATTATTCCTACCAAAGTGGACAACCTCACATTTTTGCCAACATTAAATTCCATTTGCTAGTTCCTGGCCCATTCGCCCAGCCTATCTAGATCCTTCTGCAGACTCTCCACACCCTCCGCACAATTTGCCGTTCCACCAATCTTGGTGTCATCAGCAAATTTCGACACCATACACTTGGTTCCCTCCTCCAGATCATCTATATAAATGGAGAATAGCTGAGGCCCCAGCACCGACCCCTAGGGCACTCCACTAGTCACCAACCGCCAATCCGAGTACCACCCATTGGCCCCCACTCTCTGCCTCCTATTTGACAGCCAATCCTCCATCCACACTAACACCCTACCCCCAACTCCATGCTCCCTGACCTTCTGTAATAACCTCTTGTGAGGCACCTTGTCAAACGCCTTCTGAAAATCAAGAAACACCACATCCACCGGCTCTCCTCTATCCACCGCCCTAGACACATCCTCATAGAACTCCAATAAGTTTGTCAGACACGACTTCCCCTTAACGAAACCGTGCTGCATCTGCTCTACCAAACAATTCTCCTCAAGATGCCTCGCTATTTTCTCCTTGATCACGGATTCTAACATTTTACCTACAACAGACGTTAAACTAACCGGCCTATAATTCCCCGCCTTTTGCCTGCCACCCTTCTTAAACAATGGCGTAACATTAGCTGTTTTCCAATCTTCCGGCACTTCCCCGGAACCCAGCGAGGTTTGGAAAATAATCACCAAGGCATCCACTATCACCTCCGCCATTTCCTTCAGAACCCTTGGATGCATTCCATCCGGTCCTGGGGACTTGTCCACAATCAGTCCCTCCAGTCTGTCGAGCACCGCCTCTCTAGTAACAATAATGTCATTCAGGCCTTCCACTCCTACCATCTTTCCATCGTTAACACCCGGCAAATTATTCACGTCCTCCTCCGTGAAGACTGAAACAAAAAAGTTATTCAGGGCCTCAGCCATTTCCCCATCCCCTCCCACTAAGTCCCCCCTCTCATCCTCTAAGGGTCCAATGTTCACCCTAGCCAGCCTCTTCCTTTTTATGTATTTATAAAAACTCTTGCTATCTTTTTTATATTAAGCGCTAGCCCAGCTTCATAGTTTATCCTACCCTTCTTTATCAACTTCTTTGTCAACATTTAAACCTCTCCCAATCCTCTTCTCGCCCACTACTCTTAGCTACTCTAAACGCATCCGCTTTTAATTTAACACTTTCCTTCACCTCCTTCATTATCCACGGCTGATTATCTCTCCTCCTACGATCCTTTTTAACCATCGGAATAAGTTTCTGCTGAGCACCAAGGAAGATCTCCTTAAAAATCCTCCACTGTTCCTCAGCAGACCTACCTTCCAACGCACTCCCCCAATCAACATTCGCCAATTCCTCTCTCATCCTACCATACTCCCCTCTGTTCAAACAAAGGACACAAGTCCGGGAACCCACTTTCTCCTCCTCCATCTGCATCAGAAACTCCACCATACAATGATCACTCTTCCCAAGAGGATCCTTCACCACAAGGTCCCTAATTCTACTCGCCTCATTACATAACACCAGATCCAAGATAGCTCGCTCCCTCGTCGGCTCCAACACACACTGTTGGAAGAAACTATCCCGACAGCATTCCAAGAACTCCTCCTCAAGCCCACCGCGTCCAACATGGGTCGACCAATCAATACGTAGATTGAAATCCCCCATAATTATCGCCGTCCCATTCCTGCACGCCGCATTTACTTGCGCGTTAACAGCCCGCCCCACCTCCAGATCATTATTCGGGGGCCTATAAACGACACCCGCCAGTGTCTTCCTCCCTTTGCTGTTCCTAATCTCCACCCACAACAATTCCACATTCTGCTCTTTGGTTCCAATATCATCCCTTACTACCACCCTGATGCTATCCTTAATCAGCAGAGCTACGCGCCCCCCCTTTTTCCTCCCGCCTATCCTTCCTAAACACTTGATACCCCTGGACAGTCAGCTCCCAGTCCCTGTCACCTTGCAGCCACGTCTCTGTAATGGCCACCAGATCATATCCATTTGTGCTGATCTGCGCCACCAGCTCATCCACTTTATTCCGAATGCTTTGTGCATTCAGATAAAGTGCCTTCATCCCAGCCTTCACCTGTACCCTATTTGCCAGAACGCCACCAACCGTACTCACGCCCCCTACTCCTTTTATTATTGGGACATCCTTGGCCTCCTCCCTTACCTGCACCCTCTCCTTTACTTTAGACCCCGTAATGTCACCTACCCTCGCATCCTCCCCCCCCAATTAGTTTAAAGCCCTAACTACAGTCCTACTTACACGATTAGCCAGGACTCTGGTCCCAGCACGGTTGAGACCAACCCCATCCCACCTGAACAGGTCCCACCTACCCCAATACTGATGCCAAAGCCCCATAAATTCAAACCCATTCCTCCCACACCAATCCCTGAGCCACCCATTCACTTCCTTAATCTTATCAACCTTACGTCCGTCTGCACTCGGTTCAGGCAGTAGTCCGGAGATAACCACCTTGTCGGTTCTACTTTTTAATTCCATTCCCAGGAAACACTCCAGCTAACCTCCCAGCTAAAATATTTGTACCCTTCCCATTTAAATGTTCCCTATCCTACTTATACAAGTGCCCTTCCTTCGCAAAGACTTCCCAATGGTCTACAAAACTAAAACCCTCTATTCTGCACCAATCCCTCAGCCATGCATTCAGCTGTAGGATCTCATTATTTTTATCCCTGCTATTACTGGGCACTGGCAGCAGCCCAGAGATCGCCACCCTGGAGGTCCTGCGCTTCAGCCTGGCTCCCAACTCCCTGAACTGCTTAAGTATTTTTCCCCCCTACTCTTCCTTCCTACGTCCTTCTCTCCTACGTGTATAATTACATCTGCCTCTTGGCCCTTCAGGATTCCCTCTACCCTCTCCGACACATCCTGTACCCTTGCTCCAGGGAGGCAGACTACCATCCTGGACTCCATTCAGGAGGGTGGGGGGGGAAATGGGTGGGTTACAGTTAGGAAGGGGAAAAAGAAGAGTAATGTTCCAAAGGCTACCCCATGGGTAGTCTCTCAAGATATCAGGGGTAAGGCGCCAACTGAGGTGGAAAGGGCACAAGGGGAAGACCGGAATGCCTCAGAGGGAAGGGGGCTGGATGTGAGATAGTGTTGGGGGACGGGAGGGTTAAAGGAATTGATAGGCGATTCTGTGGGCAAAAGCAGGAGTCCAGGATGGTGGTCTGCCTCCCTGGAGCAGGGGTACAGGATGTGTCGGAGAGGGTAGAGGGAATCCTGAAGGGCCAAGAGGCAGATGTAATTATACACGTAGGAGAGAAGGACGTAGGAAGGAAGAGTAGGGGGGAAAAGTACTTAAGCAGTTCAGGGAGTTGGGAGCCAGGCTGAAGCGCAGGACCTCCAGGGTGGCGATCTCTGGGCTGCTGCCAGTGCCCAGTAATAGCAGGGATAAAAATAATGAGATCCTACAGCTGAATGCATGGCTGAGGGATTGGTGCAGAATAGAGGGTTTTAGTTTTGTAGGCCATTGGGAAGTCCTTGCGAAGGAAGGGCACTTGTATAAGTGGGATAGGGAACATTTAAATGGGAAGGGTACAAATATTTTAGCTGGGAGGTTAGCTGGAGTGTTTCGGCAGGGTTTAAACTAATATGGAGCGGGGGGTGGGGAGGAGACAGACAGCTCAGGCACTGGGAGTGGGAGTGAGTTGGAGGTTAGGTTAAGTCTAGATGATAGGAAAATCTCCCAGGAGAAGGAGGATCCGAGTGGGCCTGAGGGTCTTCGGTGCATCTGTTTTAATGCGAGGAGTGTGACGGGCAAGACGGATGAACTTAAGGCCTTGATGTTCGTGAGGAATTTAGATGTGGTGGCAGTGACAGAGACACGGTTAAAGGAGGGGCAGGACTGGCAGCTAAATATTCCAGGGTATAAGTGTTTTAGGCATGATAGGGGAGGGTTGAAAGAGGAGGGGGAGTGGGAGAGGGAGCAGATAACGGTGCAGAGGGAGGATAACATGGAGGGGTTGGGAATTGAGTCTCTGTGGGTGGAGTTGAGGAATAGGAAGGGGACCATTACTATGCTAGGAGTGTACTATAGGCTGCCCGACAGCACGCGGGCAGTGGAAGAGGGTATATGTACAGACATTTTGGACAAGTATAGGAAAAACAGGGTTGTTGTAGTGGGAGATTTTAATCTCCCTGGGGTGGATTGGAAGGTGCCTAGAGCTGGGGGTTCGGACGGGGAGGAATTCGTAAGATGTGTATTGGAAGGGTCCTTGCAGCAGTATGTAGATAGCCCGACTAGAGAGGGGGCTATACTGGATTTAGTTCTGGGCAATGAGCCGGGTCAGGTGGTTGAGATTGCGGTAGGTGAACATGTGGCTAACAGTGACCACAATTCTGTCTACTTTAGGATACTAATTGAAAAAGATGAGTGCTGTCTTAAGGGGAGGGTGCTAAGTTGGGGAAAGGCTAGATACAGCCAGATTAGGCAGGAGCTTAGGGATACAGACTGGGATAGGCTGTTGGAAGGCAAGACCACGTTAGGCATATGGGAGTCTTTCAAGGGAAAACTGTAATGGGTGCAGGAAAGGCATGTACCAGTTAGAAGGAAGGATGGGAAAGGTAGGATTGGAGAGCCATGGATTACTAGAGATATAGAAGACCTGGTTAGGAAGAAACAAGAGGCGTACGACAGGTCTAAGCAGCTAGGAACGGAGAGAACGTTGGAGGAATACAGAGAGAGTAGGAGGGATCTCAAAAGGGGAGGTGGAGAGCAAAATGGGGGCATGAGATGGCTTTGACAGGTAGGATTAAGGAGAATCCAAAGGCGTTTTACTCCTATCTTAGGGGCAAAAGGGTGGCTAGGGGCAAAATCGGTCCTCTCAGGGACATATGAGGGGAATTGTGCTTAGAGGCTGAGGGAATGGGGGAGATCCTGAATGAATACTTTGCGTCGGTATTCACGAAGGAGAGGGGCTTGATGTCTGGTATGGTCATTGAGGGAGCGGTAGACCAATTGAAAGATCTATCGATTACGAGGGAAGAAGCGTTTGGGCTTTTAGGTAGCATTAAAACCGATAAATCTCCGGGGCCCGATGGCATTTATCCTAGGCTGCTTAGGGAGGTGAGAGATGAGCCTCTGACGCAAATCTTTGTCTCTTCTTTGGACACAGGTGAGGTCCCAGAGGACTGGAGGATAGCGAACGTGGTACCGTTGTTTAAAAAGGGTGGGAGGGATAACCCGGGTAACTATAGGCCGGTGAGTTTAACGTCAGTGGTAGGCAAGTTGATGGAGAGGATTCTTAGGGATAGGATGTATGAGCACTTAGAGCGTTGCGATCTGATTAAGGATACACAGCATGGCTTTGTAAAGGGGAAGTCTTGCCTTACGAATCTGGTAGAATTTTTTGAGGGGGTGACAAAAACGGTCGACGAAGGATGAGCCGTTGATGTCGTCTATATGGATTTCAGTAAGGCGTTTGACAAAGTCCCTCATGGTAGGTTGGTACAGAAGATTAAAGCTCATGGGATATGTGGTCAGGTATCGAGATGGGTAGAGAACTGGCTTGCAAAGAGGAGTCAGAGTAGTAGTGGAGGGGTCCTTTTGTAGCTGGAGGTGTCACTAGTGGTGTGCCGCAGGGCTCAGTACTGGGACCTCTTTTTGTCGTGTAGATAAATGATTTGGAAGAGGGAGTAGGTGGTGTAATCAGCAAATTTGCTGATGACACCAAGATGGCTGGATTGGCGGGCAGTGAGGAGCAGTGTCTGGCAATACAACGGGATATTGATAGGCTGGTATATTGGGCAGATACATGGCAAATGGAGTTTAATCCGGATAAACGTGAGGTGATGCATTTTGGCCGGAATAATGTAGGGGGGAGTTATATGATAAAAGGGTAGGCCCATAAGGAGTACAGAATCGCAGTGAGACCTGGGGGTGCAAGTGCACAAGTCTTTGAAGGTGGCAGTGCAACTGGAGAGTGTGGTGAAGAAAGCCTATGGTATGTTAGCCTTCATAGGAAGGGGTACAGAATATAAAAGCTGGAGTCTAATGTTGCAGTTGTACAGAACGTTGGTTAGGCCGCATTTAGAGTACTGCGTCCAGTTCTGGTCCCCTTACTACCAGAAGGACGTGGAGACTCTGGAGAGAGTGCAGAGGAGGTTTACCAGGATGTTGCCTGGTATGGAAGGACTGGGGTATGAGGAGAGATTGAATAAATTGGGGCTCTTCTCCCTTGAAAGACGGCGACGAGGGGGGATCTAATAGAGGTATATAAAAGATTATGAAGGGTATAGATAGAGTAAACAGAGGTAAGCTATTTCCTATGATAGAGACACACAGGACAAGGGGCCATGGGCTTAAGGTGAGGGGGGAGAGGTATAACACAGATATTAGAGGGAGGTTTTTCCACACAGAGGGTAGTGGGGGTATGGAATGCTCTGCCAAGTAAGGTGGTGGAGGCAAACACGCTAGAGTTGTTTAAGAGTAACTTAGACAGGCACATGAGTGGGTTGGAGATGGGTGGATATAGGAGATTGTTTAAATAAGCATTGGGGCGTCCCTGGTAAGGTAAATGGATATGGTATAATAATAATGTTTTTTTCTCTTTTTCATTCACAGGTTTTAAGTTGGTCCGCCTTGTGTCCAACCGGGGGCATACACGCGATGGGTCGTACTTGGGCTGCTCTTGGTTGTTTGAGATTGGCCTAGTGCTTCATGTCGTTAGTGTGTGCTTAAACTGGACCAGATACTGGGCAAGATGAGAGATCAGTGACTATCACTGATTGCTGTGCAGACACATGGATTTGGGCCGGTGTCTGTGGGAGTTTGCGCATTCTCCCCGTGCTTGCATGGGTTTTCTCCTGGTGCTCCGGTTTCCCCCCACACCCCAAAGATGTGCTATTAGGCTGATTGGCAGTAATAAATTGTCCCTAAATTAGTCTCCTTCAATGTGGATGGCCATAAAACATTAGATAAGGGTCATGGGTGGAGGGGGGGACTGATGGTGTTAAGATGGTGGCACGGGCTCATTGGGCCGAAGGGCCTGTTTCCCGGGCCGTTTTTGTTCTTTGAAATATTTTTTGAAATATCGCTGGCTTCAAAACTGTTAGTTTTGTCACATTCTTGGCATTGTTTGTTATGAGGCACAGTCATGACATTTGTTGACACAGGCTGATTGATCTCAAGACTAATCGATCTCAAGGCTAATCAATGTAAATCTATTTGGAATACTGCATGTAAAATAGTAAATAGTTTTAATCTGTAAAGTTATACAAGAGAACAATGTGTGCCATTTGATTTTTAATTTCAGTACCTAATCAATTAGATTGATTAGATAGCCCAACAGATATTGACAGACCCAAACTGTGGAACACTATTGCCCAAGTTAGAACTCAGCACATTTATAAATAAGGCACAGGACAGCATAAAATTAGACATTCCAAGTTTGAACTTGCATTAGATGTTTAGCCAAAATAATGAATTAAAGGCCCTGGTGTAATAAATGGAGACTTGGCTGAGTGCTAAATTCTCACTGGTGGTAGCAGCGGCAGGGTGAGTGCCAGAGAAATCATTATACAGTAAAGCAGTTTCAAACTTTAAAGTTATTTAGAAATTATGATGGATGTTTGCAAAACAGAACTTCAGAAATTTGGTGGATAATTTGTATGATCAAGGAAACAACCTACTACTAGTGAATCTCTCCATTTTGCGTACCATGCATTTATTTCCTGAACAATAAAGCTTTTATCCTACTGGTTTGTTAAAATAGGAGTGTATTCCCCCTGTGCTATTTTAATATGATGTATCACAATCTGCATGAAATTCAGATATTCTCAGATGAGTGCCATTCTTCCATGTCAGAGTAGAAAAATGCCTCATCTTTTACAGCACACTAACAATACAGCATTGTTCATAAAGGACTGTGTTTCTTAGGGTGGGATTCACTGACCCTGCCTGCCATCCATTTTTTGCTGAGTCACTGAATCTCCCATGGCATGTCCAATCACGATGGGGCTGGAAAATCCTAGCCCTTGTTTTGTTAAAACAAACTAAGCAGATATCTTTAATAGCAAAAGTCATCAAGGAGCCACTAATAGGAGCCGTGCCTTTTTTGGAGCATTTAATTTGCCCACAACATCTCAGAGAACTGGCTGTTTCAGCAAATGTTCACACTAATTCCATCATAATTAAAGTTACGGTGGAATTATGAACTGATAGGAGAAAAGCGAGATGGTTTCTTACCTACTGTAACGGCACCAGCATCAGTCTGAATTGTAACATTTCCTGAAAATAGAGTATAAAAAATTCTATTTGAAGAAAAATATTATGAAAAACTTGTCTTAGTAACAGCACAATAATTTTGATTAGTAAAGAAAGTGACAACTCGGCTTCATTCCTTTGAAACTGTCAACAGAACGAAAGAACCTCTGCTACGTAGATTAACAATGTGAACACATATTGGCTTGCCTTCCAAGTACCCATTTTATTTTCAATCTTTTTATACTAATAGTTAGACAAAGAGATAACCTTACAAAAAAGCTGAATTTTTTCAGCTCAAGCTTAGTTGACTCAAGAAACATCTGATTTAGAAGAAGAATCACACATTCCACACAGTGCAGGAGGGCACTCGGATCATCGGGCCTGCACCAACAATCCCACTTCAGCCCCATCCCCCTAACTCCATGTATTAACCCTGCTAGTTCTCCTGGCACTAAGGGGAAATTTAGCATGGCCAATCAACCTAACCCACACATCTTTGTGGTTTAGAGGTTGCAAACTTCTATCCTGTCTAATCATTGATTGAAAACTATTACAGTCTATTTGTAAAATTAGAACTATTTATATAAATTTAGAAAATGTGTTCCATATTGGGGGAAATACTTGGAACTAATTTTCCTATTGAAAAGTTGAAAATAAACACGTCTTCAAACAAAACACAGGGGATGAGATTTTCCAGCTGTGAACACCCCCAATGCCAGAAAATCCTGCCAAAGGTCAACAGACTTTCGCATACGATTCCTGTGGCGGGGGGGGGGAATCTGAAAATTCTGCCCAAGGTTTCTTAATGTGTAACACCTCTCTGTACCTGTTCATACCGAGGCAGATAATATACACATCATGCTGCCTCTTCATTTAAACCATTTCAACATCCAACGACCTGGCACTAGCTGTACATGCAACAAGACCCAAATAACGTGCGAGGCTGTCTTGAGTTCCCGTTAGCCACCAGTTCTTAAAAGTCAATCTGCCTCTCTGAAAAGGAAGCTAAACTGGATAATAAAGTTATTAATTATCACTGTTACAACTACAAACAAGGGAAGTGGAACATCAGGTAGCCCGTTCACGGATGTGGTGCTGGAAAGCCTTAATCATGGAGGTGGAGACGCAGGTCCAGGAAGCCCTCAAGGAACACCTTCTGAAAGGAGTGGGGAGCACACAGTTGGGGAAGTCAACGTAAGGAATCTGGCCCAGAGAACCTGGCAGCTATGTTGGAAGAAATTCAATGGCCTTACCCAGGTACTCATGGGTCAATGAAATTATTAGCAACTAATATTTCATACTCACCAAATCATCAATTTCTTGTATCACTCAATCCATCACAGCCCCAACATTCATCCATCAGCAGTTCCTAACACTCAGATCTAACATTTATATATACTATCCACAATGATGCCAGCGTCATTTCTCCATTAAATATCCTGAGGGATTCAGCTATTGCAAGCACTGTTCAAGCACTGTTACATAATCACTGGCATACTTCCTCTTTCTTCCAGGAAAAAGAGAACTGCGGAGGGGCACCAATTATTTCATTTAACTGCTTAATGTCTTCTCAGCTCCCATATCACCGTCAAACTGCTATCTGGCATGATGTACAAGCTACAGCTGGTATGATCATGATCCTCCTTGCTTTACACTCCTATCCCACTCCTTCGTCCCAGACATCCCCATGTAATTTTATGCTTTCAGATAGGCAAGAGCTGCGACCTATCCAGTCACACTCAGGGAGAAAAGAGAACAGCAGCAACCAGGCTGATGAAGAAACACTGCCATTCATTCTGACGTTCACAACCACAGCTCAGATATTGGCACCAACTATTAAACAAGATCATGTAGAAATGAGATCTCATGTAGTGAGTTACCAGGTAAAAAGCGGGTCAGAGTCAGGCCACATAGGGCAGAGTGGCAGATGTCTAAGGATGTAAAGTTGCATGTTCTGATGGCAGGGACTCAGCTGAGGTTTATAATGGCAAAGCACACTGGAGAGTGCCTATGGTGATGGCGAAGATACTTGCTGCATTGGCAGGTTTGCGAAAGAATCTCCTATCATTGCCATGGAGCATGGAGGAGGCTAGATCCAAAGTGGCAGAGGGCATCGTGCACAACATGAAACTGGTGGTCAACTCCAGGACACACAAGTAGATTCAGCTGTGTTGCCACATCCACTGTCCTAGCTTCCAGCGCAGCATAGGCAAAGTTGAGTCATCGCCCAACATACAAACTAGAGGCAAAGTTAAGCCATTCAGCTCTTCAAATCCACGCTGCCAATCAATATCATAGCTGATCTGACCGTAATCTCCCACCTGCCCCCAGTAACTTTTCATCCTTTTGTTTATCAAGAATCAATCTACCCCTGCCCTGTAAACATTCGAGGACTCTGCTTCCACTGCCTTTTGAGGAAGGGAGCTCTGGAGACTCACTACTCAAGAGAAAACAATTCTTCCCAATTTGTATGTTTCAGTCAAGTTACTTTAACTCCAAACTCCAGCGGATACAAACCCGAGCCAGCCCAATCTTTTCTCATAAGATAACCTGCCCATTCCTGAACAGTAAGCCTTGTTTGAACAGCTTCTAAAGCATATACATCTCCCCTTGATAAAGGGACTAATGCTATAAACAGCATGCCAGATGTGGTCTCATCAGTGTCTGACTGATGTAACCTCCTGACTTTTGTATTCAATTCCCTCGACAATTAATGATAGCATTCTATTAACTTTCCTAACTATTTGCTGTACCTATATACTAGTCTTTTTGCAACTGATGTATTAAGAGATCTGAATCCTGCTGAACCTCAGAGCTCTGCAATGTCTCACCGTTTAGATAATATGCTTCTTTTTAATTCCTCTTCCCAAAATAAGACAATTTCCCATTTGCCCACATGGCTTCATATTTCAATGCTGAAAGGGATATGCAGGTGGTGTTTGGAGAAATGCTGTCTGAAAAGCTGTGGTGGTTATGTCCATCTAGGGAAAAGCCTCCCCCTCACTTTTCACAGAGCTTCTCCTTCCTGTAACCTTCATTCAATTTGGTCACATTGCAGCCCCAGATACACATTCAGAGTGACACTTGCATGCCAGGAGCTGGTTAAAGCCTTTAAGGCTTCTGCAATGCCTGCACCAGTGGTGTTATGGAGTCCAATTTTGCAGCTACACTGTTTAATGAAACAATTTTTTATTCTTGTGCTTCATTTCGATCTGGAAAATGTATTAGTTCAAAGGCATTACAGAATGGAAATGTGTGTTCAATCTCAAATGATAGTTCTTACATTTTACAACACGAGCTCTTTCTGGTTCTGGCTGGCAAAGACCCAAAACCATAAAGACACTATTTAAATCATTTAAGACTTTAGATTTGGGTATTCTGAAATGTTCCCAACTTAAGCTTTGATATTTACAGAAACACAGGCGATCTTGTTTATGTACCTCACATATTGATACAAGTGAAAATTCTATAAAATTGTTTGCATGTGGCAACTTCTAAACTTCGTAATTTCCAAAACAAAATTAATGGGTTTTCCATTGTCTTGCTACTTTCCTTTTTAAACAGAAGAGCATTTGATTAGTTGCAAAAATGACAAGTAGCTATACTGTGAATCATAATGGATTTCCCGAACAGGCACCGGAGTGTGGTGACTAGGGGATTTTCACAGTAACTGAGTTGGTGCCAGTCTACTCGTAACACAAATAAATCAACTTTAAACTCTGCTTCAGAAGAAAATATGTTCATCAATAAATGAAAATTTGGTTGAATCATGATTGATTATAAGTTATTTTTCTGAATACTGTATTAACTTAAATGATAGCAAAGACAAAATTAATTTTTAAAAATTAGAACACCCACTGTTTTGTGTTTTGAAGTACTGCATTGCATGTAGATGCCAGATGAGAAAAAGAAACGTTCACTATTAAAAGCTGAATACATAAAATAATTTGAGTAAAATGTTTAGAAGGAATCCCTCAGGAACCCAATAGGTTTGATCAGGGATTCCCAAGCTATGCACAGTGACACAGCTGTTAGCACTGCTGGTTTACAGTGCCAAGGACTGGGTTCGATTCCAGCCTTGGGTGATTGTGTGGAATTTGCATGGGGTGCTCCGCATGGGTTTCCTCTGGGTGCTCCAGATTCCTCCTGTAGTCCGAGGATTTGCAAGTTAGATAGATCGGCCATGCTAAATTGCCCCTTAGTGTCCCAACATGTGTAGGTTAGGGGGATTAGCCATGGCAACTTCTAATAGGGTTACAGGGATAAGGTGGGGGGAGGTGGACCTGGGTAAGATGCCATGTTGGACAGTCGATGCAGATTTGATGGGTTGAATGGCCTCCTTCTGCACTATAGGGAATCTATGTAAATGTACCTTTAGAGACCCGCACTTTGCCCATGGAAGGTAAATAACTAAAAAAAAAATTTAGAATTGCAACTTTCATTGGCATCACAAAATGTCTTTTAAATCAGTACTTTGAGGGATCTGTGCAAATGGGAAGTGTACAGAATGAAAACCACAACATAAGTGAGCCATGAATAATGCATTCTGTTTTGCTGGAAAAGGCCCTCAATTTCATGCATGAACAAAAATGACGTGTCTCGGCAACTAGCCTCATTGTCTGCACTGTGGATTAAACCAACTGGGAGCAATGCACTCGGACTAACACCACATAGCAAATACTGTCCAACATAAATTTCTGATTCTGATTTTAAAAAAGCCTTCAACAATGGTCTTCTTGAGAAACTGAAGTTGTCTGAATTTTTCCTCGGAAAGTAAGAGATTGTTGCCATTTTCTGATTGAAACCAAATATTATATTCTGCTCTGCATTGCTTTTATGAAATGTCAGATGTTGTTACGTAAGTTATGGCAGCATTTCTTTCAGTTAAATACCACTATTCTATTTTTTATCATCCTAATCTGTTTCCAATTGCATAGAAATCTCCACTTCAAATCTCTCTGAGCAAATCTGGTCTGAATTGGAAGCCTATGGGGGTTTGAAATAGTCTGTACACCGGGTAGTGTAGGGGTGGATTTCCCCCTCCTGTTTTTGTTGGGTAAGGTCAGCCCAAGAAGAAAACCTCCTGAGATATCCAAATCACATTTCACGCTGATGAAAAACTAATGCAATTGTCCCCATCCCCTGCCACAGACATAATGGGATTCCTGTTGTTCAACACTGGGAACATCATTCCATACATTTACATATCTCATTATTAGGCCTCTATGCCTGAAACAGATGGACCTGCACGAAACGATGGAGGCCAAAAGCAAGCCAAGAATTCAGGAGGCCAAGCTAATGCAGCTGATCCGGTGTTGGATATCTTATCAATGGTGGCCTTTTGAGAGAGGAAGTTTCCCAACATATTCCAGAGTTTCCCATTTAACTGATATAGGAAGTGAAATATTTGACTAACCAGGTCTGGATTGTTATGATGATAACAAAAGCAAATTACTGGAGCAGAGGCCAGGAATCTGAAACAAACCAGAATATAATGGAAAAATTCAGGAAGTCTGGCAGCAAATGAGGGACTTACCTGACGAAGGAGCAGCACTCCAAAAGCTAGTGACACCTGCTACCAAATAAACCTATTGGACTTTAACCTGGTGTTGTGAGGCTTCTTACTGTGTTTACCCCAGTCCAACGCTGGCATCTCCACATGAGCAAATGAGAAAAACAGAGTTAGGATTTTGAATCCATACAACTCTTCTTCAGAGCTAAGAAGCTGATTTAGTAAGAGTTCTACTTGGAAACATTTAAGGGCAAGACAAACCTCTTGTATGCAGTATAAGAAATTAAGAGTGGCTTGCAAATCCTGAGAGGAATGGGCAAAGATGCAGTCAACTGCAAACTATATAAATCATGCATGTCCATGTTGGTTAGTTTTGGTATGGAGGCAACTGAGGTTAGAGTTTTCCACCTATCCAGAGGACAATTTATCTTTGATGGGTAAGCAGTATGGGGGCTATCAAATAGCTTGACACCAATTCAGATTTTAAGAGAGACTGTTTCAGCTTTCCCATTTAAGATGGTTGTAGTCATATCATGAGGCAGTTGCAGAATTGGATAAAGTTGCAGGATTATGATAAAGATTCTTGGACATCTCAATATCTGGAGCACAATCCCCAGATCTTTCGAATTTATTTGAGCCAAATGCTTTGATGAGGTCGACAGATGAAGAGCTGCTGATATTGCTTTCAACTTATTTCTTGAAATTATCTGACAACAATGACCATGTGGAGATGCCGACATTGAACTGGGATAAACACAGTAAGAAGTCTCACAACACCAGGTTAAAGTCCAACAGGTTTATTTAGTAGTAAATGCCACTAGCTTTCAGAGCGCTGCTCCTTCATCAGGTGAGCATGTCAAAAGTTCGATGACCACATCAGAGGTTTCTCTGGAAGGTCTGAAGCCAAGCTGTATCATGAGACGATTCCCTCACCCACAGGAAATAGGTGATTCAGCAGAACTCATCAGGATTTCCTTTGCTATGGACAAGACAGAAATACTTCAATAGTTTCCACAGCATGATTTTTCCCCATTCTTGGGAGACATTTAAAACTGTTGCTTTCTTTAATTCAGGGTTTTGGGTTGAGGGACAAGGAGTGGGGAAACCTCTTTTTCCTCTCAAATTTGTAGAATGAGTGCACAGAATCTTGACTTGAGCAAAAGCTCACCAGCTTTGAAGACATCGGGGACACAGGCTTCATTGTTTTGTTTTTCGCTATTCATTGCTTACTGCAGTTCTGCAATGGTGGTCGACCTATGAATTCCACCACATGGCAACAGCCTGGAGAGGGTGCATCAGCTACCAGTTTATGGTCGAGGAATTGTTGAAAATTGTCTTTCCAGCCTTGACAATTGGTAATGTTATCCTTAAGCAGAGAGACTCTGCCTGATGAGCAAAATGGCTTTTGTCCATACATTTTTGGCTTCTAAAAAGGTTTTTGTATGTCACGACAGTTAGCATACTGTTGCACCTCCCAAGATTTCTCTACCCCTACTCGTCCTTTATCTTCCAGATTTATCTTTGGGTATCAGCCTTTAGCTGTTGGAATCCTGTCTGCAGCCTTTGGTTGTTATGCCAAGCAATGAAAATTGCATGTTTATGCTCCTGAAGGTCACATTCTGTATTGTTTTTTGCAGGTTTTCATTGAATCAGTCCTGGCACTGACAATGCTCAAATGCAATGGTTTAGATTTTATTGATCCCACATTTCCAAAATGAGTTGCACGTGTGAAGATTTTGTAGGTTTGTTGCGAGCTGAATTTGGACCTTGAGGTTGAGACATCGATTTTCTTGCAACATCTTGGTGCTAGGTGAATGTTCACCATGGATTGACTACTTTGCGGGCATCAATCCCCTGGCTGGCTTGAGTGAAACAAACATTACTTAGATCTTTGACTTGAACAACGACATAATCCAGAAGGTGCTAATTCTTTGATCTGGGATGCCTTCATGTGGTTCTCTATTTACCCCATCGACGCAAGAGACTGTTACAAAAAGGCTATGCTGAGCACACTGTCAACAGGACACCAATTACCTTAGTTTTTTGCGTGGCATTTTTCCAATGGTCCCTCTCCAGAAATCAGAGTCTCAGCCATCCTTGGATGATCTTTTCTTCTTTACACACCAGTGTGGAGAACTTTTCCTTAATATCTTCATCAGAGTCATCAGTCAAGGCATAAGTGCTGATGGATTAAAGCTGAGTTGAGCTCCTGGGTAAGAGGTTTTTTTTTTAGGAGCTAGTTAACTTCAGAATCATGAATGCACAAATGTCTGAGGCACTGATGTTCAGTTGTGGGGGGAGGGATAAAACGTGCATGAACGCAACAAAGATTAAAAACACTGAACAAAAACTATTGCAGATGGTGGAAACACTCAGCAGATCAGGCAAAAACAAACACAAGGTTGATACTTTGGGTCAGGATCAACCGAACAATTAAATGAAAACCACAACATAAGTGATCCATGAATAATGTATTTTTTTTTGGTGGAAGAGGCCCTCAATTTCATGCATGAACAAAATGACACGTCTCAGCAACCAGCCTCATATTGTCTGGGAGCAATGCAGTAGGACTAACACGACATAGCAAACACTGTCCAACATAAATTTCTGATTCTGATTACAATAAAATGACATCAGCATTTATGCTTTGACCCAAGCTGAAACAGTAACCCAACTTTTTATTTTCTCTCCCCTCAGGTGCCATCTGACCTATTTATAGAGCCCTGGTGAGATCACACCTATTTGATCTATTTACCCAAGGAAGGATATAATGACAGAGGGAGTCAGTAAAAGCTCACCAGCTAACCCTTGAGATGGTGGGATTATTCTATTTTAGATTGAGGAGACTATGCCTGCACTCTCTAGAATTTAGAAGAATGAAGGGTGTTCTCATTTAATATTTCAAAATTCTCACAGGATTTAACAGGGGGATGCAGTAAGGATGTTTCTCCTATGTTTTCTGTTTTTAAAGATTAATTGTGAACAGATTAACACCATATGATTTTCTCCCACATCTTCAGAGGACAAGGCTGAAGACATTCAAACAAATCATCAGCATATGAACATAAGAAGAATAAGAGTTCAATGTTGCAAACCTGCTACAAAATAACTGCACATACTAATTCACTGTAAACTTCAATTTATATCTACCAATCGCAGATTACGCCATGTACTACCAATCGCAGATTACGCCATGTACTACCAATCGCAGATTACGCCATGTACTACCAATCGCAGATTACGCCATGTACTACCAAATCGCAATCCCTGCAAAAAAAAAATCAATTTAATGGAGTCTCTCAATTTCATAGTGCAGTTTCAAAATATTCATGACATGCTGCAAAGCATTTCCCACGTAACTCTTTAATACACAAGTCAAGAAGCCAGGTTTCAAAGTAAGAGCTCCAGAACAACCAAGTACTATCACACTGGACAGCAGAATGTGAGGTTGGATCCAGCTGTGACAAATAGCAACTGATTCACACAATAAAAGGGGCAGATATGAGAAGTTACTGAGACATACAAATGCCAAAAAGGTTTGTCCAACTGGGACACTTTGCAATCGAAAATCAGCTTAAATGTAATCTACTGAATTGCCTATGAAGCTGTTTACTAGGACTTCTATAGCTGTCCTCAATAGAATAAGGACATAAGAAATAGGAGCAGGAGTAGGCCATCTAGCCCTTCGAGCCTGCCCCGCCATTCAATAAGATCATGGCTGATCTGTCGTGGCTCAGTTCCACATTCCCGCCCTCTCCCCATAACCCTTAATCCCCTCACTTATCAAAAACCCACCAACCTGCGTCTTAAAAATATTTAGCGAGGCAGCCTCCACCACCTCAACAGGCAGAGAATTCCAGAGATTCACCACCCTTTGAGTGAAGAAGTTCCTCCTCAACTCCGTTCTAAACCGCCCCCTCTTTATCTTGAGGCTGTGCCCCCTAGTCCTACTGTCCTTTGAGCAGGAAGAGTGTCTCCACCTCTCTCAAAAAAGACAGTAGGACTAGGGGGCACAGCCTCAAGATAAAGGGGAGGCGGTTTAGAACGGAGTTGAGGAGGAACTTCTTCACTCAAAGGGTGGTGAATCTCTGGAATTCTCTGCCCGTTGAAGTGGTGGAGGCTGCCTCGCTAAATATTTTTAAGAAGCGGGTTGATGGGTTCTTGATAAGAGAGGGGATTAAGGGTTATGGGGAGAGGGCGGGAAAGTGGAACTGAGCAACGACAGATCAGCCATGATCTTATTGAATGGCAGGGCAGGCTCGAAGGGCTAGATGGCCTACTCCTGCTCCTATTTCTTATGTTCTTATGTTCTATCCATCCCATTCATCATCTTATACGTCTCAATGAGATCTCCCCTCATTCTTCTAAACTCTAACGAGTACAAGCCTAGTTTATTCAGCCTCTCCTCATAGCTCAACCCCCTCAACTCCAGTATCAGCCTAGTAAACCTCCTCTGCACTCCCTCCAAGGCCAAAATATCCTTGCGTAAGTACGGCGGCCAAAACTGCACACAGTACTCCAGCTGCGGCCTCACCAATGCCCTACACAGCCGCAGCAAGACCTCCCTACTTTTATATTCAATCCCCCTCGCTATGAAGGCCAGCATCCCATTCGCCTTCCTGACCACCTGCTGTGGAAAGGGACTTCCAAAATGGTGGACCTCAAGTTGGAAAACAAATTGCTACATTATCAGTAAATCTAGCAAGCAAGATTCCATCTTTTTAGAATACTTGAGTGGGCAAAGTATGATCCCTTGCATTATCCTTTACAACCAAAAAGGCCTGTGCTTCTGCCAAAACTTCAGATTTAGATATTTAATGACAATTCCTCCTCATGGGTATGAGTGGGATGTTGGTCACATTGATGTACAATGTTAATTCTAACTTGCTGTCAGATAAAACTTTTGAATTCCAACGTAACATCTAAAATTTGCCAACATGACCAAATAATGGTAACACTGGAATCCTACAGAATATGAGCAATAGTGAACCCTCATCTCAAATGTGTCATTAGTTCAGTCTAACTGATTATAATTTGCTCTTTTCCAAATAATGTAGCTCGAGTTAAAAAACTGAGTTTCCTGTCAACCAAGAACCAAGGTGGCCCTTTCAGTTGCCACACCATCATTGAATTTTCTCACTCTGAAACCTCAGGAGCCAGATTGTCTTTGAGAGATGCTACCTGCACCAGGAATCCGTATAAATATATAACGATGTTTTTGGAGAAAGCTCCGTTGATGGGCAAAACTGTAGTTTCAGTGCTACTTTAGTGATGAATCCTCCAGTAAAGAAAATCCAGCACAACATGTCAATAATTCCAGCATTGTATTTGCTGATTTAATAACAAAGCAGTATCCACACTGCTTTCATCCACTTCTGGTGCAGTGCACTCCAAATGCCTGGGACAGGTGCCATGTGCGTATACTGCAATCATGATATCAGTGTGATATCATGATATCATGATATCATGATATCACTTGATATCATGATGTCAAGTGTGCAATCATGATATCAGTAAACATTCAACATTCAAGATTGGTTGGTAGGACGGCTGAGGAACAGTGGAGGATTTTTAAGGAGATCTTTCTCGGTGCTCAGCAGAAATATATTCCAATGGTAAAGAAGGAATGTAGAAGGGATAACCAGCCGTGGTTATCAAAGGAAATAAAGGAGAGTATTAAATTAAAAGCTGATGCGTTCAGACTGGCTAAAAGTAGTGGGCGATTAGAAGATTGGGAAAGATTTAAAAATCAGTAAAGAATGACTAAGAAGTTGATAAAGAAAGGAAGGATAGACTATGAAGCTAAACTAGCACTAAATATAAAAAAGGACAGTAAGAGTTTTTACAAATATATAAAGAGGAGGAGGCTGGCTAGAGTGAATGTTGGACCCTTAAGAGGATGAGAGGGGGGATTTAGTGGTGGGAGATGAGGAAATGGCTGATGCCTTAAATAAGTTTTTTGCCTCGGTCTTCATGGACGAGGACGCGAATAGCTTGCCGGATATTAAAGATAGAAGGATGGTAGGAGTTGAGGTCCTGAATGTGAATACTGTCACTCGAGAGGTAGTGCTTGATAGATTAATGGGACTGATGGTGGACAAGTCCCCAGGACCGGATGGAATGCATCCCAGGGTTCTGAAGGAAATGGCAGAGGTGATGGTGGATGCCTTAGTGATTATTTACCAAAATTCGCTGGATTCTGGGTAAGTGCCGGAAGATTGGAAAATGGCTAATGTTACGCCGCTGTTTAAAAAAGGTAGCAAACAAAAGGCAGGGAATTATAGGCCGGTTAGTTTAACATCTGTGGTTGGAAAAATGCTTCAATCTGTCATCAAAGAAGAAATAGCGAGGCACCTGGAAAGGAATGGTTTGATAGAACAGACACAGCATGGATTCGTTAAGGGCAAGTCGTGTTTGACGAATTTATTGGATTTCTACGAGGATGTGACTAGTGCGGTAGACAGAGGGGAACCGGTGGATGTGGTGTTTCTAGATTTTCAAAAGGCGTTTGATAAGGTGCCTCACAAAAGGTTGCTTCAGAAGGTTAGGGTGCATGGAGTTGGAGGTAAGGTGTTAGCGTGGATAGAGGATTGGTTGTCTAATAGGAGGCAGAGAGTTGGTATCAATGGGTGCTATTCTGATTGGCGGTTGGTGACTAGTGGAGAGCTGTAGGGATCGGTGCTCGGGCCTCAGCTATTTACCATTTATATAGATGATCTGGAGGAGGGGGCTGAGTGTAGGGTGATGAAATTTGCTGATGACACGAAGATGAGTGGAAAAGCAAATTGTGGAGGGTGTGGAAAGTCTGCAGAGGGATCTGGATAGGCTGAGCGAGTGGGTGAGGACCTGGCAGATGGAGTACAATGTTAGCAAGTGTGAGGTTATCCACTTTGGGAAAGGGCGAAAAGCTGCAGCATGCTACGGTGCAGAGGGACCTGGGGGTCCTTGTGCATGAGTCGCAAAAACCCAGTCTGTAGGTGCAGCAGGTGATCAAGAAGGCAAATGGAATGCTAGCCTTTATAGCGAGGCACATATAATATAAAAGCAGGGAGGTCTTGCTGCAACTGTACAGGGTACTGGTGAGGCCGCAGCTGGAGTACTGTGTGCAGTTTTGGTTGCCGCACTTGCGCAAGGATATTTTGGCCTTGGAGAGAGTGCAGAGGGGGTTCACTAGGCTGATACCGGAGATGACAGGGTTGGACTACGAAGAGACTAAATAGACTGGGTCTGTACTCGTTGGAGTTTAGAAGGATGAGGGGGGATCTTACAGGGACGTATAAGATAATGAAAGGGATAGATAGGGTAGAGGTAGAAAGATTCTTCCCACTTAGAAAGGATAGCAGGACTAGAGGGCACAGCCTCAAGATAAGGGGGGGGGGTGCAGTTTAGATCGGAGTTGAGGAGAAACTTCTTCACTCAAAGGGTGGCGAATCTCTGGAATTCTCTGCCCGTTGAAGTGGTGGAGGCTAACTTGCTAAAATGTCTGTCAAAAACCTATCTACCCCTGACTTAAATATATTTAGCGAGTTAGCCTCCACCACTTCAACGGGCAGAGAATTCCAGAGATTTGCCTTTGAGTGAAGAAGTTTCTCCTCAACTCCGATCTAAACTGCACCCCCCCTTATCTTGAGGCTGTGCCCTCTAGTCCTGCTATCCTTTCTAATTCCCTTGTCTGTCAAAAACCTATCTACCCCTGACTTAAATATAAGGGAATTAAGGGTTATGGGGAGAGAGTGGGAAAGTGGAACTTATCCACTTCAGATCAGCCATGATCTTATTGAGTGGCGGGTCAGGCTTGAAGGGCTAGATGGCCTACTCCTGCTCTTATTTCTTATGTTATGTTCAACACCAATTTGACACTACAGTACTATTTTACACCTCACCACTCTCGTTAATACTTTCAATTAACACACACAGCTGAACTTGCATTCAGCAACATGAAGGACCTCCTTCTATTTAAAAGGACCAATAATGTGCAGGTTAGTCCCTGATTACTTTCTACTGGCTCTACTCAGTTTGTGGAAGTGCTGGGTGATTGCGGGAATAGCTAACAGTTGGTAAAATTTACAAGCCGTGCTGCTGCATGTGGCGCAGGTTTTGCATTGGGATTATAGTCGCAGTCCCCCTTGAGCTACAGCATGCCTGGGAGATGATGCAGAGGCAAAGAATTCAAACCGCTTGAAGAGTGAGGCAGGAGGAGGACAACGACGCTCAGCTTGAGAGTTTATCCACTGAGGATCTTCTGGGAGAACTCCTCCAAATTCAACATAAGCCAGGAGCAGCATATTTGTATTAGTGCTTCATTAAGGATGTATACACTGAACTCTCTTGGAATATCATCTCTTGGAACTAGACCTGTAGCCTTAGAGCAGGACAAGGAACGCATTGCAATGGCCCATGACTCAGACTGTAATCAGATCCTTCCAGGTTGTAAAAAAATGACAAGTAACTATGGATGGTGAACTTTGTGCAGCGAGCATGCCAGAAGAGAGGATTTGATTATCTCCTCCCCCAACTGAGAAAACCAGCACATGGCTTTGCCAGGATACCAGTACTAGGCCAGGCAAAGATACCTAAAGACCAGGCATTAAAGGAACACACCAAGGATAATTAGCTGAATATTTTATAGAGAATTAGACATTTTATCAGATAAAATTGGTATGGAATGATTGTTTTATGGAATCATTGATTTCAGGATTGTGGCCAAGAGGACTCTATGATGGTCTGCAACAAGAGGCAATAAGGTGCAGAATGTTTGAACAATGGCATCAGGGAATTTTGTCCATGGGAACCGGAGTCAAATGATATACTCTTCTTGAAAATGGTTATGCGGCTGCCTCATTTTGTGTTCTCTTTGAAATGCTCACTAAACAGGGGCCAGGTTCCCCATGGCATAGAGTGCCATCGAATGGGTTTGCAAGCACCACTTCTTAGTGATAAAGTGTACCGAAATCACAAAAGGTTACCATTCACTGTGTGCTGGTGAATGTCTGATATCCTAGCAAATGTCACGATGCATTCAGTAAATACCAGTAATCTTTTAGCCGGTATGTCACATCGGTAGTAGGAAAACATATCTCCACTTGAAGAGGCAACCTTTGATCAAGACTAATCAGCATAGCTTTGTAAGAAGGAGGTTATGCCTAACAAATTTAACAAAATTTTCAAGATTACCAGGTGTGTGGATGAGCGTAGTCTTGTGGATTGTCGTCTATATGGATTTCAGCAAAGCCTTTGACAAGGTCCCACATGGATGATTGATATTGAAAAGGTAAAAGCACATGGGATCCAGGGTAACTTGGCAAGTTGGATCCAAAACTGGCTCAGTGGTAGGTGACAGAAGGGTGGTGGTATAAAGCTGTTTGTGACTAGAGGCTGATGTCCAGTGGCATACCACAGGAAACAGTGCTGAGTCCTTTATTGTTCATGGTACATATAAACAATTTAGATGAGAATGTGAGGGGAATGATAAGTTAGTTTGTGGATAATACAAAGATTGGCAGGTTGGTTACTGAGGAATAAGGTCTTAGGTTGTAGGAAGATAAAGATGGTTGGTCAGGTGGGCAGATCAGTGACAAATGGAATTTAATCCTGAAAAGTGAGAGATGATGCACTTTGGAAGGAGTAACAAGGCAAGTGTGTACTCAATGAATGGCAAAACAATAGGAAGCTCAGAGGAACAGAGGGATCTTGGGGTGCTTGTCCATAGATCCTTGAAGGTGGCAGGACAAGTTAATAGGATAGTTAAGAAAGCATATGGGACGCTTGCTTTTATCACTCTTGGCAGAGATTATAAGTAAAAAGTCTGACAACACCAGGTTTTAGTCCAACCTATTTATTTGATAATATTCTCACTAGCTTTCGAGGGGACAGCCTCTTCGTCAGGTGAATGGAGAGTTCTGGCCTCAGACAGAGCATATAAAGCACAGACAGTTTAGAGATTACTGATTAAAATGCGAATCCTTACACCTAACCTGCTGTTCAAGACCTGAAGTGGCTGACAATGTGAGTGGTAGGAGCACTGATCACAGTTTAAAGAGATGTGTATTGTCTCCAGACAGTACAGTAAGTGAGGTTTTGCAAACCCAGGCAAGTCACGGGGGTTACAGATAGTGCGACATGAACCCAAGATCCCATTCACCTGACGAAGAGGCTGTCCCCTCGAAAGCTAGTGAGAATATTATCAAATAAATAGGTTGGACTAAAACCTGGTGTTGTCAGACTTTTTACTGTGTTTACGCCAGTCCAACGCCGGCATACCCACATCAGAGATTATAAGAGCAGGGAGGTTATGCTGGAGCTGTACAAAACAGTGGTTAGGCCACAACTGAATACAGTGTGCAGTTCTGGTCACCTGACTATAGGAAGTAATTGTTCTGAAGAGGGTGCAGAGGAGATTTACCAGGATGTTGCCTGGGATGGAGTATTTGAGCAATGAAGAGAGGCTGGATAGGCTTGATTGGTTTTCTTTAAAGCAGAGAAGGTGGAGGGGTGGGGGATGGGGAGTGAAGGAGAGACCTGATTGAGGTTTGTGAGACTACGAGGGATAGTTAGCAGCTGTTACCTTTAGTTGAAGGGTCACTAACAAGGGAGTATAATTTTAAAGGTGGAGAGCAAGGGGTTTAGAGGGGATTAGAGAAAAATATTTTCACCCAGAGGGTGGTTGGAATCTGCAACGCGGGAATGGTAGTGGAAATGGAAAACTTCACAACTTTTAAAATGTACGTGGATGAGCACTTGAAATGTCATAATGTTCAAGACTAGGGACCAAGTGGGTTTTGTGTAGATTGTCTAGTGTTGTCAGTGCAGACTTGATGGACTGTAGGGCCTCTTCTTTTGTGTGTGACTCTATAACTTATGTGAAACCAAAGGGTGGCTTCTAGGTGAGAAGGATTATCTGCTATAGAACTGGCTAATGAAGCTTCTCTGAAATCAACACATGGCCAACTTTCATATTACAAAAGCCAGACTGTCACTGAGCAGACGACCTGGGCTCTTGAAGCAAGAGTTTTGTAGCTCAATGTTGGAACACTCACTGGAGTGAACGTTTCACCTTGTATTGGTCTATTGCATCCTCCACAAACTTGGCCAGTGTTTTAGCAAGCAACTCAAGAAAAGGAAGAAGAGAAGAGTGCAATCACATATTCATGTTCAGGGTGTATCATTTGATTCCAATTTCCATGAATAAAATCTGATCACTATTGCTCAACAGTTCCTTACAATCCCTTAGGACTATCATAGATTCTATCTGTCCACAATTCTGCTGAGGCATACAGCCACTCAGCAATGCGTTCAGCTGAAATGCATAGCACAATTATTGTTAGTCAGCACCATGGTTGCCCACATCACCTTGAACAAATGTAGGTTAATTGCCTATCCTGCACCCAATTTTGAGGGCAGTCCAATTTTGTCTCCTTTATGTTTTAACTAGCAAAGAACAAAGCCATGCTTCTCAATTTTAAAATGCAGCCTGTTTTGATTTGCAGCTTAAATGGTTCCATGTGTAACTTCACTCCCTAGTGACTTAACAGCAGTAGTCAAACACAATCTTTCAAATTGCCTACATTCTTGGGACCCACAGTCATAGCCATATGGTGGCAGAAATCATCCAACACTCTTAACTCTCATCTTGCTGAACATACAGAACTCTTGCTCAGTTAGCATTGCAAACATTCTAGTGCATGATTATATTTTCTTTGACAAGTTTACAGACAGCTGCAAGTTTTCTTTTGTCTAAATGTAGACCGCCAGGCAGTACAATGAGAACTGTATATTATCATCATCCTGGATTAGAATAGAATCACCATACATGATTCTTCTCCAGTACTGCACTGTTTCTCAATTTCCAACGTGTGATAACGCTTTAAACAGATATTGGAGCTGTGTTTTCTCTGCATTGTAGCCCAATATCCAAAAAATTTACAAAGCAGAAGACAGGAATAGTGGTGATCCAATGTGATTAATTTCTGCTCTATTTATGTTCCCTGCATACTTCCAAAAGTGGGTGATATTGCATCCAGAATAGGTCTTTCAACATTCAAGTAGTTTGTAAATGTATGAGCTGCCAGAAGAACTGCAAAAGGGAACTGAGAATCCTCAATGCTACCTCTAGACTCTGAAGGTTTCATGGTATCAGATCAAGCATAGGCAAGGAAATTTCCTTTTCATTATCAGCTACAACCACCCTCAGTTGATAAGTTAGTAACATGCTCCACACTGAATACCTGTTGTAAGATGCATTGAGTAGCAAGGGCACAGAATGAAGTCCCATGCCTCGAATGTAACGTCCATCACCAAGAGACTCAGTGACATCACTAATGACTGAGCTGGCCAAGTCCTGGATTGTGAAGGACATATCTGCCAAATAAGCCTGTGGCAGGTTTTGAGAACCAACACAAGGGGAAAAACAAACTTGATCTTGTCCTCACCAATCTTCTTGTCGTAGGTGCATCCATCCATGACATATTGATATTAGCAACCATCACACGATCCTTGTAGAAGTGAAGATATAATGTTGAAATTGTATAAAACACTGGTAAGGCCACAACTGGAGTACATTATGCATGTTTGGTCACGCATTACAGGAAGGACATAATTGCTGTAGAGAGGGTGCAGAGGAGGTTCAAAGAACGTTGCCAGGGCTGGAAAAGTGTAGCTAGGAGGAGAGATTGATAGATTGAGGTTATTTTCCTTGGAACAAAGAAGACTGAGGGGTGACTTGATTGAGGTGTACAAAATTGAGGGGAAGAGAGAGTGGACAGGATAAAATTGTTTTGCATGGCGATGAATTCTAGGACCAAGGATTCAAAATAAGTGGCAGAAGGTGTAGAGAGGACATGAAAGAACATTTTTTACACACAAGCTAGTGGGTGTCTGGAGTTCATTGCCTGAGGTGGTGGTAGAGGCAGAGATCCTAACTCTTCAGTGCTGTAAACTACAGGGCTATGGGCTGGGTGCAGGAAGGTCAGATTTGAAAGAGCACCTGGGTGCCCTCGGACTGACGTAGATAAGATGGACTTAAGAAAAGTTACAGCAGAAGAGGAGGCATTAAGTTTTGTTAATTGTTTTATCGTTCTTACTGGGTGTGGCACATAGGTATATTATGAAATTAAACACACATTTTTCTATTTTGACAGTGTGAGGATAAGGTGTTTCACTCCCAGTGTAATCCTGTTGACACAAAAAGAAGCTTTTATCAAAACAAACTTTAGTTTTAACAATGCAGTTTAAATATAACAGATGAATTGGCTTAACTTTTACCAATTGAAATATTTAAACATAACAAGATACAACTCTTAACTATCACTATTAATTCCAATTTAAGCAATATTCCTCACAGACTTAAACTCTCTTTCAAAACCAGTTAGCAAACAACACAGACTTGCGTGGTGGTACATTGGTTGCTGATCCTTGAGCCTCCAGAATACCTTTGGAAAGACTAACCTATTTTCTAGCTGATCCCAGAGAAAGAGGAGACCTCCTGTTCCTTGCAAACCCAAACAGAAACTGCCTGTTTGTCTCTGTAAACTTAGCTCTACCCCTTCACATAACTCTGCATCTTGTCAATCAACCTAATTAAATCCTACTCTGAAACCCCAGGGGAGAAACCGAAAATAAATAAAAATAAACACCCCATTATCTAGGATCTCTTCTACATTCTCAGCAGACAAGTCAACTCCCTATAAACAGAGCTGACTTTTAAATATATCTTTCACAAGAAACATGATATAAATACATTTCTTAAGGGTACAGTATCGTCACACTTTGGGTGTGGATTACTAGCTCTCTTTATTGCAAGCAGCTATTGCTGTTAGTATACATGTCCTGTATTATAGCAGCACCATTTTTAGGTATGCGACTATTGGCATGCTTCCCTCCACTTGACTAAGGGTTGCCCCCTTTGTGATGGTTATAATACAATTCTGTTGATGGTCTACATTATCTCTTGGATGCTCGGTTTTGAGCTGCTAGGTCTAATCTGAATCAATCTCATTTCGTATGCTTGCACTTCCACATAAGACATGTATGTTCTCCTTGTGAACAGTTTGTTCACAAGGAGAACATACATGTCTTATGTGGAAGTGCAAGCATACGAAATGAGATTGATTCAGATTAGACCTAGCAGCTCAAAACCGAGCATCCAAGAGATAATGTAGACCATCAACAGAATTGTATTATAACCATCACAAAGGGGGCAACCCTTAGTCAAGTGGAGGGAAGCATGCCAATAGTCGCATACCTAAAAATGGTGCTGCTATAATACAGGACATGTATACTAACAGCAATAGCTGCTTGCAATAAAGAGAGCTAGTAATCCACACCCAAAGTGTGACGATACTGTACCCTTAAGAAATGTATTTATATCATGTTTCTTGTGAAAGATATATTTAAAAGTCAGCTCTGTTTATAGGGAGTTGACTTGTCTGCTGAGAATGTAGAAGAGATCCTAGATAATGGGGTGTTTATTTTTATTTATTTTCGGTTTCTCCCCTGGGGTTTCAGAGTAGGATTTAATTAGGTTGATTGACAAGATGCAGAGTTATGTGAAGGGGTAGAGCTAAGTTTACAGAGACAAACAGGCAGTTTCTGTTTGGGTTTGCAAGGAACAGGAGGTCTCCTCTTTCTCTGGGATCAGCTAGAAAATAGGTTAGTCTTTCCAAAGGTATTCTGGAGGCTCAAGGATCAGCAACCAATGTACCACCACGCAAGTCTGTGTTGTTTGCTAACTGGTTTTGAAAGAGAGTTTAAGTCTGTGAGGAATATTGCTTAAATTGGAATTAATAGTGATAGTTAAGAGTTGTATCTTGTTATGTTTAAATATTTCAATTGGTAAAAGTTAAGCCAATTCATCTGTTATATTTAAACTGCATTGTTAAAACTAAAGTTTGTTTTGATAAAAGCTTCTTTTTGTGTCAACAGGATTACACTGGGAGTGAAACACCTTATCCTCACACTGTCAAAATAGAAAAATGTGTGTTTAATTTCATAATATACCTATGTGCCACACCCAGTAAGAACGATAAAACAATTAACAAAACTTAATGCCTCCTCTTCTGCTGTAACTTTTCTTAAGTCCATCTTATCTACGTCAGTCCGAGGGCACCCAGGTGCTCTTTCAAATCTGACCTTCCTGCACCCAGCCCATAGCCCTGTAGTTTACAGCACTGAAGAGTTAGGATCTCTGCCTCTACCACCACCTCAGGCAATGAACTCCAGACACCCACTAGCTTGTGTGTAAAAAATGTTCTTTCATGTCCTCTCTACACCTTCTGCCACTTATTTTGAATCCTTGGTCCTAGAATTCATCGCCATGCAAAACAATTTTATCCTGTCCACTCTCTCTTCCCCTCAATTTTGTACACCTCAATCAAGTCACCCCTCAGTCTTCTTTGTTCCAAGGAAAATAACCTCAATCTATCAATCTCTCCTCCTAGCTACACTTTTCCAGCCCTGGCAACGTTCTTTGAACCTCCTCTGCACCCTCTCTACAGCAATTATGTCCTTCCTGTAATGCGTGACCAAACATGCATAATGTACTCCAGTTGTGGCCTTACCAGTGTTTTATACAATTTCAACATTATATCTTTACTTTTTCATTCCATACCTCTGCCAAAAAAGGAAAGCTTCCCATATGCCTTCTTTACAACCTTGTCTACTTGAACTGCTACCTTTAGGTACCTGTGTATCTATGTGCCAGGATCTTCAACTTTATTTACCCCTCTTTAGTATATTTCCATTTATTGTGTACTCCCTATAGCTATTTGACCTCTTGAAATTTATGACCTCACACTTCTAAGTTAAAATCCATCTGCCACTTTACCATCCACTTCACCAACCCATCTATATTGTTTTGGAGATTATAACTATTCTCTACCTATCCACTACTCTGCCAATCTTTGTGTAGTCTGCAAATTTCCCACATTCAAATCATTAATATATAACACAAATAGTAAGATTCTCAACACCGAGCGAGCCCTGTAGAACATCACTTGATCTCACATCTCACTCTAGAAACGTTAATTAAACAACTTTCCATTCACAAGGGCATCCATCCACCATTATCCTTTGTTTCCTGTTATTAAGCCAACTTTTTATCCAGTTTGTCACATTACACTGTATCCCATGGGCTTTTGACTAATATGCCATGTGGGATCTTGTCAAACGCCTTGCTAAAATCACTGCACTATCTTCCTCAACCCTTCTTGTCACTCCTTCAAATAGTTCAATAAAATTTGTGAGGCAGGACCTTCCTTCATCAAATCCAAGTTCACCATCCCTGGCTAGTCCATGCCTTTCTAAGCGACAGTTAATCCTCTCTTTCAGGACTGATTCTACTAATTTGCCCACAACTGATGCAAGGCTAACTAGCCCATAATTGTTTGGCATTTCCTTCAATCCCTTTTTAAACAATGGAATTACGTTTGCATTTCTCCAGTCCTCCAGTACCTCCTCTGTATCGAGTGAGGGTTGGAAAATCATCCTCAGAGCAAGTGCTATCTCCTCCCTGACCTCTTCCAGCAGCCTCGGAAACACTCCGTCTGACCCTGACGGCTTATCAACTTTCAGTTCTGGTCACTAAGAAAATAAGGAGACATTCAACAACAAGAATCATTACTGCATGATGCCATGGATTTGATCCTGGTGTTAAAGATCTGGCATGAGGAAAGACTGAAGAAACTCTCATGCTAGAAAAGTGGTGCCTGAAAGGTAAACTATAATCGTTAGAATATGATACTTGTGAGCATATGAAGTAGTTGAGATGTGATTAGTATAAATACATTTAGAGAAAGCTGGATAGTTATAGGGGAGAAATTAATGTTTCTGGAGTGAGATCAAGTAGGGAAGGGGAGGAGTATACACAATGGCATGACCTTTTGAGCTGAATGGCATGCTTTGGCATGATAAATACAAGGCAGTGTAATTGAACTATACAAGGTAGTTAGGGAAAAGTAAAAGATAAATCTAAAATATTACTAAATGAAATTGTAGTGAAGGAAAGGGAAACTTAAATTCAAACACATAAAAGGCAAATTTAGGATGAATATTGTGAAGTAGTTCTTCACCAAAACCTGGTTCCTTTATCAAATCCATCTCCAATGCTCATTTCCAGCTTTAACTGACATTGGAGGGTGTGTTGAAAGAAGTCATCTCCACCAACATTGCCACCTGAACAATAGCAAAGCCCAGCACATCACTGCAAAAGATAAGGCTGAAGAATTTACAAACCTTTTCAGGCAGAAGTGCTAAGTGATTGGCACCTGAGATCTCCAACATAGATGCCAGTCTGCAAATTCTATTCGCTCAATGTGGTAAACACTGAGCTCACTGGGTTATCATGCTGTGAGCGTTGATAACATCCTAGCTACAGTGAAGATCTGTGCTCCAGAACTAGCCATACCCCTGACTAATTGATTCAGTACAGCTACAACTCGGACATCTATCCAGCAATGTGGAAAAAAATGCCGAACTATGTCCTGCACACAGAATGGTCAAATCCAATACAGCCAAAAACCTCCAAAATCGATCTACTGTCAATTATCAGCAAATGGAAAGTGCTATGAAGTGGCACTTGCTTGTGATGTTTTGTTCGAGTTTCAGGCGGCTCAGTGACATCATTACATCCTTGGTCTAAAAATGGACGAAACAGCTAAATTTCTGAGTAGAGGAGAGAACAAAATGCCCTGAACAGTAAGGCAGCATTTGACTGACAGCACCATTAAGAAGCCCTAGTAAAACTGAAATCAATGGGAATAAGGAGGTAATACGCTCCAATGACTTGTCATGTTGTGGTTGCAAGTCAAATTTCTCAGACCATGAAATCACTGCACAAGTTCCCCGAGGTAGTATCCCAGGCTCAACCATTGACAGCTGCTTCAAATTACCTTTCCTCAATCCTAAGGTGTGAGCAACATGTTGGACAGTGGTTAGCACTGCTGTGTGCGATCCAGGATCGATTCCCAACTTGGATCATTGTCTGTGCAGAGTCTGCATGTTCTCCTAGCATCTGTGTGGGTTTTCTCCTGATGCTCCGGTTTCCTCCCACAGCCTGAAAGACATGCTGGTTAGGTGCACTGGCCATGCTGAATTCTCCCTCTGTGCCAGAACAGGCATGGGGGCGTAGCGACGAGAGGATTTTCACAGCAACTTCATTGCAGTGTTAATGTAAGCCTACTTGTGACTAATAAGTATACTTAAAAACACTGATAAGTGCAGAATGCTCAGTCTCATTCATGATTACACTCAGCAAAACCTCAATAATATTCAGGGTTAGGCTGGTAGGTGACAAGTATTGCTAGTGCCACACAAGTACCGTGCAATAACAATCTCCAACAAAATAATCTAACCATCTCCTGTTCATATTCAATTATATTCTTATTGCTCATTCACAGAATCCCTACATTGCAGAAGGAGGCCATTCAGCCTATCAAGCCTGCATCAGCAGCAATCGCCCTATCCCCATAACCCCACGTATTTACTCTGCAAGTCCTTTTGACACTAAGGGGTAATTTTGCATGGCCAATCAACCTTATACACACGCACATCTTTGGATTGGGGGGGAAAACCGGAACACTCAGAGGAAACCCACACAGATACAGGGAGAAAGTGCAAACTCCACACAGACAGTGACCCAAAACCAAAATTGAACCCGGGTCCCTGGTGCTGTTAAGATGTGCTAAATACCACTGTCCAATGACCAGAAACTTAACTGAACCAGGCATATAAATACAGTAGCTACAAGAGCAGGTCAGAGTCTGGAATTCCGGTGACAAGTCCTGGCCATCTTCAAAAAGGCTCAGGTCAGATTGCCTAGGTAAGTGCAGCCCCACCAATACAAGAAATAAAATCACCCCGGATAAAGTAGCCCACTTGTTTGGCATTGCATTCACCACTCACAGACAAAGTTATGAGTGAGCACAATGTACTGCAGCAAATTGTCAAGGCTTCTAACAGAACTGTGGATATATCTGCACAGAAAAGCAGTGGATCAAGGTGGTAGTTCACAGCTACCATTTCAATAGCAATTAGGGATGCATAATAAATACTCACCTTGTCAGCAATGCCCCCATGTATGAATAATTAAAAACTGGACAGTTGTAAGATTAATTCACCAAATAAGTAGAGTGAAAACGCAGGTGAGGATTCCTCAGTTAGCATCAGAAATATAAAGTTGACATTTTTTTAAATAGCAGGTCTTCTTAACCTACTGGCAAATACCTCCATTTAAAGAAAACTGACACCCAGCAATAATCTGTCTGAATAAAGATGACAAAGGAAAAATTACTTGACATTACCCGCTTTCTCCTCCAATTTGAACTCTTGAAATAGAAGTGCCTGTTTCTCAAATGGGGTCGTAGGCTATAAAGTTACTGTTCTCTCTCGCTTGTAAATATCTGCCTCCTGTTACATGTAGCCTGCTTCTACAGAAGCATAAGTTTACATTGATATGTGACATTGGTGACACGGCTGACCCAACATATGAAGGTGATCTCCATAGGTATTTTGAAGATAGAAGTGCCTGCAAATATTGTTCAATGGAACAAGTCATTACCAGTTGTCCGAAGCAGCCATACGTTTAAGGCAGTGCGGTGCAAAGAAGGTGTAAATTGCAAAGGTATCAAAAATGGAAGTGAAGGCAGAATGAAACGGAGAGTAGGTTGTGAGCTAATAGCAGGGTATTACCTGGTCCCTCTTGGTGAGGTAAATTATTTTTCCTTCCATAATCACAGCCACGTCTCTGAAAAGTCAAACTTTTTCTTGCTCTTCCTCGCACTGACTAAAAGATCCTGTGGCTATGTTGGGAAAAGATTAGAACCCATCTTAGCTGCACTTACTCCAACAAGATTTAAAGCAGAAGCAAAAACAAAAAACACTAGAAAATCTCAGCAGGTCTGATAGCACCTATGGAGAGAGAACAGAACTAACATGAGAGTCTGGATGACCCATAGTCAGAAGCTTGCTTTCTCCACTAAGCACTGCCCAATATCTCTGACAAATAACCAGTACATCATTAAACTGTAACAGACCTTCAGAAAAAATAATTTTTCGGATATTTTAAAATAAATTGGCCACACAGCAACAATGATCAACTCTTGGCTGAAGTGTTTTTTTCTGACTGACTTCAAATGATAATAAAAACAGCAACTACACTTTTAGTTTGATAGAACTTACGCATTTATAGCTATAAATCCCTATTGAATAACTAAACTCATCCACCAGGCCACAGCTAATTAGGAATTGTTTATTTCAAAACCGTATATAAGGTACTGTGGCACAGCTGAAACAGTGTCTTGAGAAAAACCTAACGGTAAACTCAGATAGCAGGCTGTAAAAGGAAAATCCCCATTCCAGCCTCTTTTTGGAAGCTGCAGTTCCTAACTTTTAATTGTGAAAGACTCTCATAATTCTTCTATGCATAAAGCTGTTGATCTATTGGGTTTCCTTCAGGGAATAAAATCCAAAAAGCTCCTTTTATAGTCAAAAGTTTATCACTGCTTTCCCAGGCTATTGGTGACACAAATTAAGGCTTAATATTTAAAATTCTCACCGTGAACGTTTCCAAGCTCAATATTGCCTTTAGAAGAGGACAGATGTGAAGATTCAGCATAAATGTACTTTGTTTTTAATGCACCATCAGTTGTGGAAATATTCATATTTGCTCCCTGAAGTTTGTCAATTTCCACAATCTGGAAAAAACACAAAGGGTTTTGATAGGATAAAGTGCAAATGTTATTCACTGGCACCACTACCATTCCACTTCTAGTTAAGCAAGTTCTTTACTTGGGTGTTCATTCCATTAATGCCATAAACATCTGTGCAGTGGCAGGTTAGGATACAACACACTTACACACCACTGAGCTGCCTTGTGTAGTGGCAAAATGCAAACAAAAGCCATTTTTCTGCAATGGAGTTCAAATCTTTGATCAGGTCACTCAAAGGCATTGCAAAAGACAAATCTCCAGGTAGGAGTGGGTGGAGGGAAATAAGAAGACAAATCATGTCAGATGACACTCAAGAACAAAATTTTTGAACACAATGCTTTTAGGAGATGGTTCCTGATGTGACTCAATTCACAGCTCTCACTTCTGGAGCAACAAAAGTTGTGAGTTCAAATTCCATGCCAGAGATTCGAGCACAAAGCCAAGAGGGAAACACTGAGAATGTTGCACTATGAGAAGTGCTATTTTTTGGATAAGATGTTAAACCTTGGTCCTCCTTGCTTTCAAAGGTGGACGTGGCTTTATTTTGAAGAACAGTCATAGAGGTTTACAGCATGATTACATGCCTTGCGGCCCAACTTGTTCACACTAACCAGTTTTTAGCCATTAAACTAGTCCCAACAGCCGGCATTTGGCCCATATTCCTCTATACCAATCTTAATCACGTAACTGTCCAAATGCCTTTTAAAAGATAAAATCGTACCCACCTTTACTACTACCTCTGGCAGTTTGTTGCAGACACTCACCACACTCTGAAAGAATTGCCCCTCTGGGCTTTTTTGTATCTCTCCCCTCTTACCTTAAATCTATGCCCTCTAGTTTTAGACTCCCCGACCTTTGGGAAAAAATGTTGACTATCTAGCTGACCTATGCCCCTCATTATTTTATAAACCTCTATAAGATCACCCCTAAGCCTCCTACGCTCCAAGGAAAAAGTCCCAGTCTATCCAGCCTCTCCTTATAACTTAAACCATCAAGTCCCAGTAGCATCCTAGTAAATCTTTTCTGCACTCTTTCTAGTTTAATAATACCCTTTCTATAATAGGGTGTACACAGTATTCCAAGTGTGGCCATACCAAAGTCTCGTACAAATTCAACAAGATATGCCAACTCCTGTATTCAACGTTCTGATCAATGAAACCAAACATGTTAAATGCTTTCTTCACGACCCTGGCCACCTGTGACTTCACTTTCAAAGAGCTATGAACCTGCACTTCTAGACCTTTGTTCTATAACTCTCCCCACCTTCCTACCATTAACTGAATAGGTCCTGATCCGATTCGATCTACCAAAATGTATCACCTCACATTTATCTAAATTAAACTCCATTTGCCATTCATCAGCCGCTGGCCCTATTGCAGTCAGAGTCATTGAGGTTTACAGCATGGAAACAGGCTCTTCAGCCCAACTTGTCCATGCCGTCCTTTTTTTAAATCCCGAAGCTAGTCCCAATTGCCCATATCCCTCTGTATCCAAAATTGATCATGACCTCATTGCAATCCTAGATAACCTTCTTCTGTGTCCACTGTGCCAACAATTTTGATGTAATCTACAAACTTACTAACCATGCCTCCTAAATTCTCATCTAAATTATTAATATAAATAACAAATAACAGTGGATCCAGCACCGATCCCTGAGGCACAACATCAGTCACAGGCCTCCAGAAAAACAATCCTCTACAGCCATCCTCTCTGACTCAGTTAATGTTACTTCACCCTGGATCCCATGACATCGAACTTTATGAACAATCTGCATGTGATACCTTGTCATAGGCCTCGCTAAAATCTATGTAGACAACATCACCTGCACTGCCCTCATTGGTTACCCCTTCAAAAAACTCAAATTTTGAGACATAATCTTCTACTCAATACCATGCTGAATGTCCCTAATCAATCTTTGCCTAAGTGCCTGTAGATCCTGTCTCTCAGAATACCTTCTAACAACTTATCCACTACAGATGTTAGGCTCATTGGTCTGTAGTTCCCAGGTTTCCCTCTGCAACCCTTCTTAAACAAGGGCACAACATTTGCTACCCTCCAATCTTCAGGCACTCCCCTGTGGCTGTCGATGATTCAAATATCTCTGCTAGGGGATCTGCAATTTGTTCCCTCGCCTCCCACAATGTCCAGGGATACATTTCATCAGGTCATGGGGATTTATCTATCTTGATGCACTTTAAGACTTCCAGCACCTCCTTCTCTGTAATATGTACACTTTTCAAGATGTCGCTGTTTACTTCCCCAAGTTCCCTAACGTTCATGCCTTTTCTCAACAGTAAATACCAATGAGAAATATTCATTTAGGATCTCACTCATCTCTTGTGGACGTTCACATAGATGACCTTGTTGATCTTCAAGAGGCTCTGCTCTCTCCCTGGTTACTTTTTTGCCCTTTATGCATTTGTCAGAGCTCTTGGATTCTCCTTTATCTTATCTGCCAAAGCAATCTCATGTTCCTTTTTTGCCCTCCTGCTTTCTCTCTTAAATCTACTCTGACAACCTCTTGCTCCCAGCTGCCTATGCATGTCATTTGCCTCCTTTTTGACCAGGGCCTCAATATCCTGAATCATCCAGGGTTCCCTACTTCTATCAGCCTTGCCCTTTACTCTAAAAGGAATTTTGAAAGCCTCCCACTTACCAGAAATCCCTTTGCCTGCTAGACTCCCAATCAATTTTTGAAAGCTCCTGGCTGATACCATCAAAATTGGTCTTGCCCCAATTTAAAATTTAACTTTTGGGCCAGACCCATCATTCTCCATAGCTGTCTTAAGAACTAATGGAATTATGGTCACTGATCCCAAAGTCCCAAAACGATCGCTTGCTGATACTTCTGTCACCTGCCCATCCTTATTTTCCAATGGAGGTCAAGTTTTGCCCCCTGTCTAGTCAGGCCATCCACATACTGAATAGAAATTCCTCCTGAATACACAACAAATTTCTCTCCATCCAAACCCCTAATGCTACGGCTGTCCTGGTCAATGTTGGGAAAGTTAAAGTCCCCTACTATTACCATCCTATTTTTTTCTTGCAGCTATCCACAATCTCCTAATTTTCCCACTTATTATTTGGGGGCCTGTAGGACAATCCTATCAAAGTGATCTCGCCCTTTTTATTTATCGGTTCTACCCATGTAGATTCAGTGGGCGAACCCTTGGACATATCCCTTCTCAGTACTGCCATGTTGTTTCCCTTAATCAAAAACACAACTCCCCCATCTCTCTTACCTCCTGTTCAATCTTTCCTGTAGCATCTGTACCCTGAAACATTGAGGTGGCAGACCTGCCCCTCCCTTAGCCACGTTTCAGTAATAGCTATAATATTCCAGTCCAATGTACCCATCCATGCCGAGTTCATCTGCCTTATGCATTGAAAGAAATGCAGTTTAACCTAGACTTCCCTTGCTCTCTGCCCTGCTTTCTCAGACCATCTGCTCAATCAGGTTTTGTACACTCTCCCTGTGTTTTATTTCTCTTAATCTTACTGGACCCATTCATTGAGTTCTCGGTCTTTGTACTCTGTTACCGTGGCCCTTTTTGATTTTTGACTTTGGTTTCTCAGCCTTCCACTTTTTCCCTTACTGCCTTTTGTTTCTGTCCCCACTTTATTTCCTACGTTGGTTCCCATCCCCCTGCCACATTAGTTTAAACCGTCCCCAACAGCACTAGCAAACATCGCCCCAGGCCATTGGTTCCAGTCCTGCCCAAGAGTAGGCTGTCCAATTAGTACCGGTCCCACCTCCCCCAGGAATTTGAATCCCTCCTTCTTGCACCATCTATCAAGCCATGTAATCCTACGTTTCGGCATTTGGCCCTTAGTCTTGCAGGTTCCAGGCACCTTTTAAATGTGGTGAGGTTTTCTGCATCTATGATTTCCAGCACCCCACAACCCTCAAGGTGAACACAGTTTTCTTCATCTCTCCTCGCATCCTTCTACCAATCATTTTAAATCTAGACCCTCTAGTCATTGACCTCTCTAAGGTAAATAGGCCCTTCCAATCCATTCTATCCACAGCCCTCACACATTTCTACCCACCAGACCAGTCCGTTGATAAGTTCCTGCAATCTACAACTATTCTCACACTATTAACTACGCAGCCAATGTTGTCTGCAAACTTCTTGATCATTACCCCTACATTTACATCCAAAGCACGTGGGAATGGGGGTAATATATTGGCATGGATTGAGAATTGGATAGTAGACAAGAAAGAAAGTAGAAATAAATGGGTCTTTTTCAAAGTGGCAGGCAGTTTCTAGTGAGCTCCCACAGGGGTCTATTTATTCACAATATACATCAGTGATTTGGATATTGCTGATGATATGAAACTTAGTGGGAATGCGAGTAGTGAGGAGGATGCTAAGACGCTTCAAGATGATCTAGACAAGTTGAGTGAGTAAATGCATAACAGATGCAGTATAACTTGGATAAATGCGAATGTAACCACTTTGGACAGAGGAACAGAATGGCAGAACATTACTTAATTGATTACAGATTGGAAAATGTTCATGTACAAAGGAACTCAGGTGTCTTAGCATACCAGTCACTGAAAACAAGCATACAGATACTGCAAGCAGTTAAAAAGGCAAATCGTGGATCTTCAATGCAAGAGGACTTGAGTACACAAGCAAAGACATCCTACTGCAACCAAAAAGAACTTGCCAGGACCATACTTTTTGATTATTGTCACATGTATTAGTATACAGTAAAAAGTATTGTTTCTTGCACACTATACAGACAAAGCATACCATACATCGAGGAGAGTGTGACTGAGATTAAAAGATAGAATTAGAGGGTATGTTGGGGACAACTTGCAAGATGTCACCTCGCTCCAGCACCATCTTGGATTCATCGATGACTATGGTGTATTGTGTGCAGTTTTAGTGTCCTTATCCAAGAAGAGATGTATTTGCCATAGAGTGCAGCAAAGGTTCACCAGATTGATCGCTGAGATGACAGGACTGTTGTAGGAGGAGATTGGGTTGACTAGGCCTGTATTCACTGAAATTAAGAATGAGAGGGGATCTAATCGAAATGTATAAAATTCTGACACTGCTGGACAGACTGGATGCAGAGATGTTGTTCCCTCTGGCTAGAAGAAGGGGGAGGGTCACAGTCTCAGGATACAGGGTCAGCCATTTAGAACAACAGACCATAATTTTAGGCTAAGAGCTAACAGATTTAAGTAATTTTTTCCTCATTTCTATCTTAAAGTGTGAACCTGTGGAATTCTCTGACCCAGAGTACAGTGGACATTGAAACACTAACCCTTCATCCTAATTAAAGACTTATCTATCTCAAAGTTGTTTAAAGGGAAGGCAGGAAGGTGGAATCGAGGCAGACATCAGATAAGCCATGATTATATTGAATGGTGGAGCAGTTTCAAGGGGCTGAATTGTTTACTCCAGCTCCTAGTTTTTATGTTCTTATTTAAGACTGAGACGAAAACAACTTTCTTCACTCAAAGTGTGGTGAACTTGTGGAATTATTGACCACAGGAGACTGCAGTCCAAATCACTGAATATATTCAAGAAGGAAATAGATTTCTAGATTCTAAAAAGGTGGTCAAGGTGTATGGGGAAAAGACTGGAGGGTGGTATTGAGATGAGGGAATCAGCCATGATCATTTTGAATGGTGGAGCAGGCTTGAAAGGCTGAATAGCCTCACTCTAATTTTTTATGTTTCTACACATTACGAAGAACACTAAGCCTGTGAAATCTCACTTGATACAGCTTTCCAATTGCAAAAACATGTCTACTAGTACCCTTTGTTTCCTGCTGATACGTAGCAAATTTGCTACATTCCCCTAGATCCCAGGGGCTTTTCCTTTTTAAAAAATGTGCCACATGAGATCCTGTCAAATGCCTTGCTAACATGGAGCACATCAACTGAATCACCTGCAGGTATATATAATACTGCCACATTTCTATCTGTGCCCTCAGCTCATCTGCTTCATTTGCTATAATCTTTACATTGAAGTATATGCCAATGTGCACTGTCAAATGTTTCCCTATCTTTCGTTTCCTCGTTCTTCCAGACTCACTAGCTAATTTTCTGTCTGCCATTTCTATTTTTCCCCATCTGTGTCCACCCTGTTTGCTAACTCCTGCCAAACTAGTTGAAATCTTGCCCAACAGCACTAGCAAATCTCCCCGCAAGGATATTAGTCCTAGCCCTATCGTGGTGTTTGTTAGCTGTCTAGTTTGTACAGATCCCACTGCCCCCAGAACTGGTCCCAATGTCCATCAAGTCTGAAGCTGTCCCTCCTGCACCAACTCTCTATCCATGCACTTAACAGGTTTAACCACCTATTTCTATGCTCACTAGCGCATGGCACCGAGCATAAACCAGAGATTACTCTTGGAGAGATCCTGCTTTTTAACGTCATGCCTAATGCCCTGAGATCTGCTTTCAGGAAATCATCCTCTTTTCAACCCATATCGCTGATACCAATGTGAAATATAACCCTGGCTGTTCACTCTGCCCCTCAATAGATTTATAAAGGAATTGTTTATCTTCCAATTCAAGTGTTTCACAAAACCAAGTTGTTAAAGCTGCCGAAAAAAGGGCTGATTAACTTACTCCTTTATTAGAGGTCTGTATTTCTACATTTCCATAGATGGTTCCCAGGCAGATCACGTTCCCACCTTTGCTATGGACTTGGACTTTATGAGCCTGGATATGATAGTAGACAAAAAGGAGAAATTAAACAAATCTGCAATATTCCCAACAGAATGTAGCAAACTAGGATTCATTATATAATTTTTTCCCTATCAGGTTTCCACAAATTCAATGCTTTTAAACATAAACCTGTTACAGTCACTGTCACAACATATAATGCCCAATGTCTTCTCAATACAGTAACAGGTTGGTCTGACTGGCTTCTGGTCAGGTTGGTCAATGTAATGCTGGCATTGTAATACTCCAAATTAAACTGGACAATGTGAAAATGCCAGTGCCTCTACATTACAATCCCAGCTTCCGACAAGGTACAAGGAGTTTAGATGGTGTTACTGCATGCAGTTTGATTTTGAGAAATCAGAGTATCACACCTAGGAAGACATAGACAGGATGAAAAAAGCTTTCAAACTAAAGGGGGAAAAAACCCACAAAATGGTTAATTAATTATGAACTGCAGGATCTGAATCATAAGAAGCCCAAGAACATGAGAACCAGCATGAATATGATAGGCCAAATGGCCTCCTGTACAGTAAGTTTCTATGGTTCCATAAAATGCTAAGTTTAGTAAAATCAACATCAGACTGGTCAGAGGGATATGCAAGGGATCAGAAGCACAAGGAAGGTTAATTGTGGCAGAGTATAAAAACTGAAAAAAATCAAACCACACATTTACATTTCAGTTGTAGGGCACTAGGGTTATTGCGGGTGGAGAGAAAATGTGGTTTAAGTATGGAAATAGCACAGAATTTGGAGAGTTTCTTTTTAATATAAAAATTATCAGATGGGGGGTGCGGGGAAGTGCAAGAGCTAAATTGAGCTAACAATCTTATGGTAAAGGAAACTCTTACAAATAGTGGCAAAAATTTCAAGTTATTATGTTTGAGAAAGATATTAAGGCAAACTTCCAAGGATAACAAATGAATTGACCAGAATAAACTGCACTGAGTGGTTAATGGCTAAACCCACAAACTAGAAAATATGCAAAGACATATTTGGTATGATTTAAAACCAGAACATAGCCCTAAAAGGCAAGGCTCTAAAATTGTATAGTTAAGCAAACAAAGTCAACAAATCTGGCAAGACAGGATAAGGCTAAATGGCTTAGACAAAAAGTGCAAATCCAGCAAACTGAGCTACACAAAGCAAAAGGATACAAATAATGTTGTGTAACAAATAAAACGCAACAAGAATTACAAAAAGAATATGAAAAATACTTGTAAAGCATATCAAAACTAACAGCCTATGTAATAAATTTATCATGCAAGTACGGGAAAGAGCAATGTGAACCTATGTAAAGACAATTGTAAATACAATAATGAGCAATGGGGAAATGGAACATTTGTTGACAGTACTTTGTATCCATATCTTGGCAGCAACAAAATTTTGGGGACCAAGCTTGAAGGATTCAGAATCAAGTAAAATTAATAGGTAGATTTAATTGTGGCACAATGGGGAAGAGTGACAGGAAAAAGTAACAGACACTTGACAGGAATTACACAAAATGGACAATAATTAGGTGCAGTTTTTCAGTGAAAGGGATTAGTTGGAAAACAATGGATTAGACATGGAAATGTGATCCATTTCCAACTACAGGGTAACTCAGCCTGGTTATTATTTCTATTACAATTTCCTTTGCCAACATTTAACCTTGTCACAGTGTAATGACATGATTCCAGCAGCACTGTAGTCCTTTTACTGAGAAAGATGTAATCCATTATGACAATTTTGTATACAGTACCAGTTATAAAAAATTGGATAAAAGTATATGCATGCAAAATTAGTAATTAGAGAGTGTTGATGGAACAGAAAAATATAGATAACTGCACCAAGTATTTAGATTCTGCTGAACAAAATACATTAAAAACTAAACTGCTAAAAAAAACTGTGCTCACAGGGACATCTGTTCACCTATATTTGAATAGTTGAATCAATTGTATGCAAGACAATTGAGAGCTGTGCATGTGAGCGTTATTGATACAATTAAAAATATTTTTTTCCCTCTTAAATACACAGAAAAAATGTTAATGCATGACCCAAAGTATTTGAGTTCTGAAACAAGTGTTGCTTCATTGATCTGCCCATTTTTTTGTAATTACACTCTAAACACAAGGCTTGTCCACATAGTTAAAATAGCACTTTATTTAACTAACTGCATAAATCAACTAACTGCATAAATCAACTAACTGCATAAATCAACTAACTGCATAAACTAACTATTGCGAAATCACGAAGATAGCTGTGACATCAGAACAGGATCAATATTGTCCTGACAGAATGGACAGCTTACGTCTCACAATAACAATATCAACTGGAATCTATTAAGTTACTCTTCTCCTTCAGCTGTGGAATAAAAGGACTTGGAAAGTACTAGCTGAGGTCAGGATAAGCACCAACAGCATTAGTATTTTAAAGTTCAGTTACAACATATAAACAAAAAGCATGATTCTAGTTCCTGTACGCACTGCATGCTCTAAATCACAAGTTTATTTGAAATATTTTATGAAGTTTTGCTACGGTAATTCCACACGATCATCTGCCAAGAATGTGATGTTTAAATTTCTGAAACTAAAGTTATATCAATTGACATTTGTTTGTTAACCATGCCCCCTTGTGGTAAATTTCAGTAATTCAGGTTGTGCTTTGCTCAGGAAGTCAATCCTGTATTCATGTACAGGGCGTGGAATACTTTATTTAAATCAACAGGTGACTTAATTCAGCTCACGTTTATTATTGGCAAAATTGACGGCACAGTGGTTAACGCTGCTGCCTCAAGTCCAGGGACATGCATTCAATTCCAGCACTGGGTCACTGTCTTTGTGGAGTTTGCACATTCTCTGTGGGGGCATGGTATCAGAAGTTCAAACATCACATTTTTGGTAAATTATTGTGTTGGATTACCACAGCAAAACTTCATAGAATATTTCAAATAAACTTGTGTTTAGAGCATGCAGTGCCTACGGGAACTAGTCATGTTTTTTGTTTATATGTTTTAACTGAAAATTAAAATACTAATGCTATTGGTGTTTACCCGGACCTCAGCTAGTGGGTTTCCTCTGGGTGCTCTGCTTTCCTCCCAAGTCCAAAGATGTGCGGGTTAAATTGACAATAAATCTATGGGGTTACAGGGATAAGGTGGGAGAAGAGGACCTGGGTATGATATTTGTCAGAATCTGTGCAGATTCAATAGGCTAAATGGTCTCTTTGGCACTGTAGGGATCCTATGAATTTCAAACGGGTGGTTTCATTATCAATTGGATCCTCAAGAATTGTTTATAATGCTTCTCCTCTAGCAAAAAGAGAGCTGTCAAAGCTTTTCATCTTGTACTCATCAGGACAAAAATCACACGAATACCAAATCTTAAAGGAGAACAGTATATATTGTACAAGAAGAAGATGCTAATTGGTTGGGAAGTGGTCTCTGATTGACAGAGGCATTGCCATGGAACAGTTAACAGCCAAGCTTTTGTTTAAATTCAAACCAGGTAAATCGACTCTAATTGGTCAAGGCAAATGCACCAGGGAATTGCCATCCCACAAGCTTTTGTTCAGTTGTAAAAAGCTTAGCACATGTACACGTTCACAGTTGTGGACAGTGCCCTGTGTGAATATATTCAATTTCTAGCATGTGTAAGTAAACTAAGCTGTGAACCTGACTGATAATCTTAAATTGGTTATTAGTGTAATTCTTAGAACAATTTTGAAAATGTTGTATAATCATGGATGTTGCACAATCTTGGAATCACATCTAATGATGGATATTATGCTGTGAGTTCTGCAAACACAAACTAGTTGAGCACAATCTGTACTTCGTCTGTTGCAAATAGCCAAATGAGCTTGCTGTTTGTTATAACCCACCAGTCCTTGGACTATATGGCTTACATACCAGGCATCACACCACCGCTAAATTCATATTCCACGTTACTCATTCGTGTGGTAGAAGAAATCTTTTTTCATTTGATGGCAGCATCCAGGAAGTGGACGTTAACATTCATGTTGCTGCTACATATTAACAGCAAAAAAATAGTTAGCCTCACCTGCTGCTCAATTTTTTGAGACACTTTATCCTCCCATGGTAATGAGGTAGGCTGGGTAGTTTTCAGGAGTGAGTGTGGCAGCCTAAGGCCCATTAATGAATTTGCACAATATACAGAGAGCAATAAATTGCTGGTCCCTTCGAGATTTAGTATTTGTAATTTTGTCCTGATGACTGCAAGACGAAAAGCTTTAACAGCAAATCTGTTTTTTTAGCAGTACACAAGTCTTGTACCACCAAATGACAATTTTTTTTAATCCTGCCATTCACATTGGGGCAAAATTTTCTTCAACAGCAAGATCAGCAATGTATATGTACATTTTGCGCAACAATCTCACAGTTGCCGACTTACTCCAAATTTTATTGATTTTGTACTTCAACAAAGCAAAAGGGTAAATCAGTAGAGGCTCGGCCAATAGATAATACACGAACATGTGTTCCTCACAGAGGAGCTAAACCTTTATTTCAAGTACAAACTTTGGATATATCATACATAACTAACTTTGGGTATTTAAATACAAAATGATTAGATTCCCAAAATTTATTTACATTGAGAACACTTGCACTTTACTGAAGTAATGACAAGTTATTACTATCACATCAAATTTCCTGGCACATGCGCCCTAAACTGGATCCCATAACCATTACAGTAAGACATCTCCAGAAAATCACCTTTAATAACTGGAAGCCTGCTGAAGACTCACCACGTTAACTGTCAAAACTGGTTGGCAATGTATCCACCGGCAAAGATTTTTCATTTGGTAGAAGACATTAGTATCACATTTAGTTTTCAATAATAATGTTTAGTTTCCAATAGTTCAACCAAGAACTATTATAGACACAAACAGGTAAAGTTTTTTATATTACTACTTCTTCAAATGAAGTAGCAGCGTCCAATTATTCCATCACAAATTGCTGCACCAACACAACTCTGCTTGTATCTGCTCGCCCCCACTAAAATCTGTGCGTTCCAGATTTTAACCATACCACCACTGATGGCTCTGCCCTTTCTCTGACTTAGCTTCAAACTCTGGGACTCCCTGCTGAAGCTTCTTGTCATTGCCCCATTATGCAAGATACTCCCCAAAACCTACTTCTTTGATCACCACCTGTCCTAATCGCCTTATGAGGCCTGCTGGTGCCAAATTTTATCTAACTCTCGTGTGAAGGTCTTGGAATATTTTACTATCTAAAGGCATGAGACAAATACAAAATTGTTGTTTTCACAGACAGGGATTAAAAACAGATATCTCCTAATAAAATTATTTTAGGATATTGATCTTAGATTTTGAAATGATTTATATTGAAAGCACACTGTCGCATTTTAAGGAAGATTCTAAATTAACCAAAGTATTTTGATAATCTTGTCAATTAAACTCTATAAACTAATTCAGCTCCTTAATGTTGAAAAGCCCAGAAACTTTGACAATGTCACCAAAATGAAAAGCTCAAACAATTTTTTGAGAAAAATGTGTTGTACCTTTATTGAGTTCAGGATACTGTGCCCTTTCTCGGTCTCTACATAGCAGTTATCACCCTCCATTTTTTTTACTTTAACACATCCTTTATGAAGTGTGCTAATGTCCAGGTCTGCAAACAGAAATGTGAAAGTTTAAGTAAATATTTTTAAATCAAGTAGTCCCAACATACCAAACCAGGTGCCTATTTATTCTAAATACAGGGTGAGGTATGTAATTATAGTGAATTCATAAAATATTTTCCATAATGCAAGGCACGTCATATTTAAGTTTCCCTACATCACCAATAGAAATAAACTCGTCACATAGATCCAGGAGGCAAAAATGGGATTTTTTTTGTCCCTATCTTGGAAAGACAAAGTTTACCTTAACATCATCATCATCAGAGAAGGCTCAGTAGACCCGGAAAAAGGGACAGTCTTAGGGAGAAACGTTGAGCCTATACTCACTGGAGTTTAGAAGAATGAGAGGTGATCTTATTGAAACACATAAGATTTGAGAGGATGTGACACGGCTGGGAGGATGTTTCCGATCGTGAGAGAATCTTACATTTAAGATGTGAATAAGGAAGTTGTTCAAGTCTGTGAAACACTCTTCCACAGAGAGAAGGGGCTGGGTCACTGAATGCATTCAAAGCTAAATTAGGCAGAGTTATAGTTGACAAGGGAGGTAACAGTTAAGGTTACAATCACAAATTTGCTGCAGCACATGAGGCCATTCAGCCCATCTTGTCTACACCAGCTCACCTAATTAACCAATCACTTAGTGCCATTTTACTGCCTTTGCCCCCATAACCTCTCACTTTGATATTTGCAAAGGAACGGTCTAATTTCCTTCTGAATGCTTAGATTGGTCCTGCTTCCACCAATGCCAGTGCATTGCAGATCTTAACCATTCACTGCATGGAAAAACTTTTCATGTATCACCTTTGCCAATTTTTAATCTGTGCGCTCTTGTTCTCACTCCTTTCATGAACGGAAGCAGTTTCTTCTTATGCACTATGTCCAACCCCCCTCACAATAGAATACCTCATCAGATCTTCTCAGCCTCCTCTTCCCTAAGAAAACAGGCCTCAGGGGTAGGATGGAGAAGGACAAGTGCTATTGTTACCCAGAAGTTGGAAGTGGTTTTAATTCTTCTCACTTTTCCAGGGAAACAGTTGCTGTATGATAGTCAGAACTGATAGGGGTCGGTGCTGGGGCCTCAGCTTTTTACCATTTATATAGATGATCTGGAGGAGGGAACCGAGTGTAGGGTGTCGAAATTTGCTGATGACACCAAAATTGGTGGAAAGGCAAATTGTGCGGAGGGCGGGGAGAGTCTACAGAAGGATCTAGATAGGCTGGGCGAATGGGCCAGGAAATGGTAAATGGAATTTAATGTTGGCAAGTGCGAGGTGGTCCACTTTGGTAGGAATAATGGTAGGAAGGATTATTACTTACGTGGAGAAAAACTGCAGTAGGCGACAGTGCAGAAGGACCTCGGGGTCCTTGTGCATGAGTCGCAAAAACCCAGCTTGCAGGTGCAGCAGGTGGTCAGGAAGGCTAATGGGATGCTGGCCTTCATAGCAAGGGGGATTGAATATAAAAGTAGGGGGGTCTTGCTGCAGCTGTATAGGGCATTGGTGAGGCCGCAGCTGGAGTACTGTGTGCAGTTTTGGGCACCGTACTTACGCAAGGATATTTTGGCCTTGGAGGGAGTGCAGAGGAGGTTTACTAGGCTGATGCCGGAGTTGAGGGGGTTGAGCTATGAGGAGAGGCTGAATAAATTAGGCTTGTACTCGTTAGAGTTTAGAAGAATGAGGGGAGATCTCATTGAGACGTATAAGATGATGAATGGGATGGATAGGATAGAGGTGGAGAGACTCTTCCCGCTCAGAAAGGATAGCAGGACTAGGGGGCACAGCCTCAAGATAAAGGGGGGGCAGTTTAGAACAGAGTTGAGGAGGAACTTCTTCACTCAAAGGGTGGTGAATCTCTGGAATTCTCTGCCCGTTGAAGTGGTGGAGGCTACCTCGCTAAATATTTTTAAGACGCGGGTTGATGGGTTTTTGATAAGAGAGGGGATTAAGGGTTATGGGGAGAGGGCGGGAATGTGGAACTGAGCCACGACAGATCAGCCATGATCTTATTGAATGGCGGGGCAGGCTCGAAGGGCTAGTTGGCCTAGTTGGCCTACTCCTGCTCCTATTTCTTATGTTCTTATGTAACCATTGGAGGTTTGTGATTTAAATCACATTTTTGATGGTCCTCAGTGCAGGGCATTTGCCCAAAGGGACTTTCCAGGCAACCGCTGTGGGGTGACATTGGGGTTAGCACTGCTGCCTCACAGTGCCAGGGACCTGGGTTCAATTCTTGGCTTGGGTCAGTCACTGGCTGTGTGGAGTCTGCACATTCTACCTGTGTCTGTGTGGGTTTTCTCCCACAGTCTGAAAGACATGCTGGTTAGATGCATTGACCCGAACAGGTGCCCGAGCGTGGGGACTAGGGGAATTCTGCACAACTTCATTGCAGTGTTAACTTAAGCCTTACTTGTGATTAATAAACTTTTTTCAATCCTTAACTGGGAATATCAGGGAGCGGGGGGCTTTAATCCTTATCTGGGAATATCAGGACAGGGTGGGGGGGGGTGGTTGGTGGTGTAGGGAGCACTTCCTCAGCACATCTTTAGGACACTCCCCATTCACACTGTCCTGGAGCTCAGAAATTATGGTCCACAACTACCTGTCAATAAAATTCACACAAGTAGGCATATTGTTTTGACTCACAAACTCCTAACTAGAGGACCTGACAAAAAGTTTTTCCTCCTCTTCATGAATATGGAATATATATAATAGCTTCATAGTAAAACCTACATCCAAATCAGAGAACTGAAGACAATGATGGCCTGTATAACAGTGACTGTCCTTCAAAGGGTGAATTGAGAACGTGTTCTTATTTCCTTTGGTCTTTTTATTGGTTCTAAAATATCTCCTGTAGCTTTCTGAACAAAAGTTCACCTTTTAAACAAGGAAATAATTAACAGGTGGAGGGAAGAATACATAGGAGTAGCACATCCAGTAAGAGTCAGATCACTCCATCACAATAATTACTTTTGGATCTTAACTACAAAACAGGGTTTCATTGAAACCAAAAGGGAAAATGCTGGAAAATCTCAGCACATCTGGCAGCACCTGTAAGGAAAGAAAAGAGCTGACGTTTCGAGTCCAGATGACTCTTTGTTAAAGCTGATAAAGGATCATCTGGACTCAAAACATCAGCTCTTTTCACTACTTACAGATTCTGTCAGACCTGCTGAGATTTTCCAGCATTTTCTCTTATGGTTTCAGATTCCAGTACCTGCAGTAATTTGGATTGCAGCACAGTAACACAGTGGTCAGCACTGCTGCCTCATTGTACCAGGACCTGGGTTCAATTCTAGCTTGGGTCACCGCCTGTGTGGAATTTGCACATTCTCCCCACTTCTGCATGGGTTTCCTCCAGGTGCTCCAGTTTCCTCCAGCATTCTGAAAGCCATGTTGGTTAGGGTGCATTGACCTGAACAGGTGCCGGAGTGTGGCAACTAGGGGAATTTCGCAGTAACTTCATTGCAGTGTTAATGTAAGCCTTATTTGTGACTAATAAATAAACTTTTTATCCAGGGTTTTATTAAGCTTGGTTTTTCTTTCTGAAGAAAAACAGTAATTGATGTTCAAAATGCAGATAACCACTCACCAAACTTGACCGGAGTTACCAGATCAACGCGAGTATTACTGCTGACATGGTCTGAACTCACTACCATCTGTTTCAAAGCCTTGTCATATTGAACCACAACATCATCCACATTCGCCCCTTGGTCGGGGGAAACGAGCTCGACGAAAGCGCGGTCAGCTGCCGGGTAGCCGTGCGGGTCCAGCGGCTTCACGGTCACATTGCACGGCAGGCGGACCTTTAAAGAGCCGAAAGGATCCACCAGCAGCGTCCATCGCTTCAGGGGGCTGCCCTTGGGCCGGGAGCCCAGGCGGCGGCAGCTGCCGCACACCCACCTGCGGGCCGGGGCCGCCGAAGGGAGGAAACAGCGGGCGCCCTCCCTCAGCCAAAAAACTCGGCGGCAAAAGGCAGCCAAGGAAGTCATGGTGAAGCCGGGATGAGATGGCCGCCCCTCACTCTCGGTCCAACGCCGCTTGCCGCTGTTGTTGTTGTTGTTGTTTTTCACGCCGATCAGCGCAGGAGCTGCCGGGAAGTTGGAGTCTGCGCACGCGCACTCTCTAAACAGCCTGGTGCCGGACTACAACTCCCACAGTGCAACGCGAGCAGTCGCGGGCTGACCAACCATCAAAGTAAGAAGTCTCACAACACCGGGTTGAAGTCCAACAGGTTTATTTGGTAGCAAACGCCACTAGCTTTTGGAGCGCTGGCTGTCCCTTCGTCAGGTGAGTGGGGAGTTCTGATCACAAACAGGACGCATAAAGGCATACACGCAGGTTACAGAATACTGATGAGAATGCAAGCCTTTACAGCTGATCAAGTCTTAAAGGTGCAGACAATGTGAGTGGAGATAGCGTTAAGCATAGGTTAAAGAGGTGTGTATTCTAATCAGTATCCTGTTATCTGAGTTTGTGTCTTTATATGTAAGCCCTGTTTGTGATCAGAACTCCCCACTCACCTGACGAAGGGGCAGCCAGCACTCCGAAAGGTAGTGGCTTTTGCTACCAAATAAACCTGTTGGACTTTAACCTGATGTTGAGAGATTTCTTACTGTGTTTACCCCAGTCCGATGCCAGCATCTCCATACCACAACCATCAGACTCAGTAGACTGACTAGACAGTCTGGCTTACACTCATTGATAGATGGCTAATGGCCTACCTAACATAATTCAAAGGGAAATTAGCAGACAATATATGTGTTTTTAAAACTTTTTGATGAGGATCTATCACAGACTCTATGCTGAAATGCTTTTTAAAACATGTTGACCCATCTCAGCATTTTCTATTGTCATAAAGAGTAGTTGGATAAAATGTAATGCTACAGCAATAAAGTAACCTGTAGCCTTCTGAATGTTTAAAGTGTATATGAGGTTAAATGGTTCACCGTCCCTGATTGGAATAATTATTAATAAATGATCATTATTATAATTATAATATTTTATAGCATATTATATCATTAATAACAATAAAACTCTGACGAAAGATCACCCATTTGAAACATTGGCTCTATTCTCTCTCCACAGATGCTGTCAGACCTGCTGAGATTTTCCAGCGTTGTCTGTTCCAGGTTCCAGTATCCTCAGTGATTTGCTCTAACTCTGGAATAATTTTTCTTGGTCATCTTGGGGGGGAGGGGCCATCCTGGTGCTTCTGCTATTGGTCCAAAGTGGACACTGAGTAACCAATGGGTGGACTGGATAGAGGAGAGTGGGGTTGCCATGGCGATGGAGCTTGTTGGCCACAAACGGAGAGACTGCGCGGAGCGGAGAAGCGGCATCTCCCCCCGCCCTGTGGAGAAGCGGCTACTGACTGAGGTACAGCTGAAAGGCCGGGGCTAGAGGGCACCGAGCTGTATACAGGCCGGAAAGTCATTTGTTTACGTGGTTATTGTGTCGGGAAAATCCTGCTGCTCCTCCCTTAACTCGCAGCAAGTCCGGGGTACCTATCACCTCCGCCCTGAACTACCTGGCCCTTGTTCTCAGTGACCCCTGTCCTGAACTCACTGACCGTTTTCCTCGGTGACCCCTGTCCTGAACTCACTGACCGTTTTCCTCGGTGACCCCTGTCCCGAACTCACTGACCGTTTTCCTCGGTGACCCCTGTCCCGAACTCACTGACCGTTTTCCTCGGTGACCCCTGTCCCGAACTCACTGACCGTTTTCCTCGGTGACCCCTGTCCCGAACTCACTGACCGTTTTCCTCGGTGACCCCTGTCCCGAACTCACTGACCGTTTTCCTCGGTGACCCCTGTCCTGAACTCACTGACCGTTTTCCTCGGTGACCCCTGTCCTGAACTCACTGACCCTTGTCCTCGGTGACCCCTGTCCTGAACTCACTGACCCTTGTCCTCGGTGACCCCTGTCCTGAACTCACTGACCCTTGTCCTCGGTGACCCCTGTCCTGAACTCACTGACCCTTGTCCTCGGTGACCCCTGTCCTGAACTCACTGACCCTTGTCCTCGGTGACCCCTGTCCTCGGTGACCCCTGTCCTGAACTCACTGACCCTTGTCCTCGGTGACCCCTGTCCTCGGTGACCCCTGTCCTGAACTCACTGACCCTTGTCCTCGGTGACCCCTGTCCTGAACTCACTGACCATTGTCCTCGGTGACCCCTGTCCTGAACTCACTGACCCTTGTTCTCGGTGACCCCTGTCCTGAACTCACTGACCATTGTCCTCGGTGACCCCTGTCCTGAACTCACTGACCATTGTCCTCGGTGACCCCTGTCCTGAACTCACTGACCATTGTCCTCGGTGACCCCTGTCCTGAACTCACTGACCATTGTCCTCAGTGACCCCTGTCCTGAACTCACTGACCATTGTCCTCGGTGACCCCTGTCCTGAACTCACTGACCCTTGTTCTCGGTGACCCCTGTCCTGAACTCACTGACCCTTGTTCTCGGTGACCCCTGTCCTGAACTCACTGACCCTTGTTCTCGGTGACCCCTGTCCTGAACTCACTGACCCTTGTTCTCGGTGACCCCTGTCCTGAACTCACTGACCCTTGTTCTCGGTGACCCCTGTCCTGAACTCACTGACCCTTGTTCTCGGTGACCCCTGTCCTGAACTCACTGACCCTTGTTCTCGGTGACCCCTGTCCTGAACTCACTGACCCTTGTTCTCGGTGACCCCTGTCCTGAACTCACTGACCCTTGTTCTCGGTGACCCCTGTCCTGAACTCACTGACCCTTGTTCTCGGTGACCCCTGTCCTGAACTCACTGACCCTTGTTCTCGGTGACCCCTGTCCTGAACTCCCTGACCTTTGTCCTCGGTGACCCCTGTCCTGAGCTCACTGACTGTTGGTGACAGGGTGACCCCTGTCCTGAACTCACTGATCCTTGCCCTTGGTGATCCCTGTCCTGAGCACACTGACCGTTGTCCTTGGTGACCCCTGTCCTGAACTCACTGACTCTTGTTCTCGGTGACCCCTGTCCTGAATTCACTAACCTTTGTCCTCAGTGATTCCTATCCTGAACTAACTGATTCTTGTCCATGGTGACCCCTGTCCTGAACTTGCTGACGCTTGTTCTCAGTGACCCTTGTCCTGAACTCACTCACTCTTGCCCTCAGTGACCCCTGTCTTGAATTCACTAATCTTTGTTCTCAGTGACCCCTGTCTTGAACTCACTGACCTTTGTCCTTGGTAACCCCTGTCCTGAATTCACTAATCTTTGTCCTCAGCAACTCCTGTCCTGAACTTACTGTTGTCCTCAGTGATCTCTGCCCTGAATCTTGACCATGGGCAGCACAGTGGTTAGCAATGCTGCCTCACAGCATTATGGCCCCTAGTTCAATTCTTGGGTCACTGTCATTGTGGAGTCTGCAATTTTTCCCTGTGTCTGCATGGGTTTCCTCCAGGTGCTACAGTTTCCTCCCACATCTAAAAGATATGCTGGTTAGGTGCATTGACCATGCTAAATTCTCCCTTAGTGTACCTGAACAGGCACCGGAGTGTATCACAGTAACTTCATTGTGGTGTTAACGTAAGCCTACTTATGACACTAATAACAATTTTTAAACTTTCTCCTTAGTGACCCCGGTCCTGAATTCACTAACCTCGGAGGCCTTTCATGCCTGTTTGCCCCTGGGGTATATTATTGACCCCTTGTACCAAATTTTGATTTGATGTTTTAAGTTTCCTTTACGCTTTGTCTTTTACTTTGGGTGGTTCCCTTTTAGGGGACTGCCCTTCTTGATTTGTCACTGAGTTTGTTTGATTTGGTTTATTTGGTTGGCACAAAAAGAACTTCAGTGGCACTTCAGTGGCTCCTGTTAGTGAGTGGCAAGTGGGTAGCACCGCCACCTCACAGCAGCAGGGACCTGGGTTTGATTCCAGTCTTGGATCAGTGCCTGTCTGGAGTTTGCATGTTCCCCTGGGTCTATGTGGATTTCCTCCAGGTGTTCTGATCCTCTCCCACAGTCGAAAGATGCTTGGGTTAGGTGGATCAGCCATCAATGTCTTTGATTCTCAACACTTCCACATGGTAATATCTTGTCTTATTACTCTTAAAGCTAAAAGACCTTACCCCACCATTAAGCCTTCAGACTCCCATGCTCCCAATCAAACCTCTGAACTTCAACACATTTTCCACACCTCTTGCAGGCTTTTATCTTTACCATCATTGATAATGATGCTGATGACTGGGGCCAAGACTCACTCTCTCAACATTTTAGCTAGCGTGCTTATTCTCATTCTTGCCACCAGATCTTGTTGTGAAAACTCACTGTAATGTGTGAGTGTCCCAACCTGGAACAGTAGTTTTCATGATGTTTATTTTTGGATATTGGTGAGAACCTTTTGCAGAATTACTAAAAGCTTAAACCTCTCATTAAACAACAAATGAGAAAGTAGAAGAAATAATAAAAACGCCACAAAGAACAATCTTGTACTTTAATTAAGGAAGCATTTAGTCCCTCAGAGACTGAAAACCCAAAAGTATCTCTTTCCCACCGTAATCCTAAACTCTGCTGAGAATCTCATTTCCCAAACAACAACCATAAACCTATTGATCAAATCAAACCAATAATTGCCACACCATACAGCTGAAGTGACTAGGACTTGGGAATGGTTTTCAGTTCAGTGAAGAAAATGATTATACACAAACTGGCTTTTGCCATCAGCACAATCTCTCGCAGAGTTGTTTGCTGACAATGGCTGCCCCTCGCCCCTGTTTTTCTATTGTCTTGAACCCCCCTAATCTCTGGCTGAATTCGTTCTTTGCGATGGCTGCCTCTCTCTCTTGCTGCTGTTTCTTCAGCATCTCATCTGTGTCTAAACTGCTTCCTGGTTCACAACACTGATCACTAATTATGTCAATTGGGCAGCACAATGGCACAGTGATTAGCAGTGCTATTTCACAGTGCCAGGACCTGGTTTGGATTTTGCACATTTACCCCACATCTGCATAGGTTTCCTCCCACAGTCCAAAGTTGTGCAATTTATATTGATTGGCCATGCTAAATTGCCCCTTAGTGTCCCAAGATGTGTAGGTTAGGGGAGATTAAGAGGGTAAATATGTGGGGTCATAGGGATGGGGTCTGGATTGAATGCACCATCCGAGAGTTGGTACAGACTTGAGGGGCCAACTGGCCTACTTTTGCACTGTAGGTTTTCTATGATTGTATTTTTAGAATCTTTTTTATATTCAGGAGATAATACAATCTGATGTTCTTCTGCTATGTGCTCATGTTTGGTATCATTTTATCATCAAGACCTTATCCCTGATAATAACATTCAGGACTGCACTGTTTTTCAAGTACTGAAAAGGCTATTTGATAAATTTGGTGTAATTTTGAATCTTTTTGCTGTAGCTCAATCAGTCTAACAGAAGCTAGAGGATCGTTGTAGAGGGTTGTTTTTCAAACTGGAGGTCTGAGACTAGTGGTGTACTTCAGGGATCAGTGCTGGGTCCACTGTTATTTGTCATTTATCTTAATGATTTGAATGACAATGTAAGAGGCATGGTTAGTAAGTTTGCAGATGACACCAAGATTGGTGGCACAGTGGACAGTGAAGAAAATTATTTCTGATTGCAACAGGATCTTAATCAATAGGGTTGACGAATGGCAGATGGAGTTCAATTTAGATAAATGCGAGGTGATGCATTTTGGTAGGACTTATTCAGTTAATGGTAGGGCGAAGGGGAGAGTTACAGAATAAAGAGATCTAGGGTACATGTTCATAGCTCCTTGAAAGTGAATTCACAGATGGACAGAGTGGTGAAGAAGGCATTCAGCATACTTGGTTTCATTGGTCAGAACATTGATTACAGGAGTTGGGATGTCTTGTTGAAGTTGTACAAGACATTGGTAAGGCCACACTTGGAATACTATGTACAGTTTTGGTTACCCTATTATAGAAAGGATATTATTAAACTATAAAAAGTGCAGAAAAGATTTACTAGGATGCTACCGGGACTTGATGCTTTGAATTATAAGGAGAGGCTGGATAGACTGTGAGTATAGAAGACTGAGGGGGTGAACTTATAGATGTCTGTAAAAATAATGAGGGGCACAGGTCAGCTAGGTAGTCAATATCTTTTCCCAAAGGTAGGGGATTCTAAAACTAGAGGGCATAGGTTTAAGGTGAGAGGGGAGAGATACAAATATGTCTGGAGGGGCAATTTTTTTACACAAGATAGTGAATGTCTGGAACAAGCTGCCAGAGGTAGTAGTAAAGCTGGGTACAATTTTATCTTTTAAAAAGCATTTAGATAGTTACAAGGGTAAGATGGGTTTAGAGGGATATAGGCCAAATGCGGTAGTTGGGATTAGTTTAGGGGTTTAAAAAAAGGGCAGCATGGACAAGCTGGGCCAAAGAACCTGTTTCCATGCTGCAAACCTCAATGACTTTATGACTGTATGAAGTACACACAATTGTCTCTTTATCTTGATCTGCTCCCTCAGCAGTTAATTTGTGAGAATTTGTATTCAATAAACTGATTTTATTTGCTTCATTCTGCACCTTCAGTTCTAATTGTTCTTTACGTTTGTACACCTGTGACCTCATCATAACACAATCTGAGAACATTCCAGGAAATTCTTTTGGTAAGGACTCTGTAGTTAGATTGTATACAGCCTGTTCACAATGATTCTATCAAATCGTTCCCCAAAATAAATTGAACCGCTTCAACAGGTAATTTTTCTACGAATCCTACAGTGACTTCTCCCATCATAAAACTGATCCTCAAGTTCACCTCGACTAGAGGAATTTTCCTGTTATCCCCATGACTGCTTGTGATAAGAACTTCTTTTAGCATCCCTCCGGGGCAACAAATATCGTTATCCCACAACATTGGAAATTGACTTGCCCCTGTATCTCTCAGAATATTAATGTCTTTCCCCATTCTATCCTGTCCACATGGAAAACTTTTTCCTAAACACACAAAATCCTTAAAGATATCCTGGTCACTTTACCTCTGCACACTATTCATCTCCACTGAGTGCTCACTCACTCAATGCATAATTTCTACCTGCTTTTCTTGTTCTCCATTCTCTGATTTCATTATTTCCCTTTTCAATTTTGATAACTCCATCCAGATTTCCCTTTAATGTTCCGCATTGTGATTTCATGTGGCCAATTTATTACAATGGTAATATCTAACTCTCTTAACTTCTTTCAGAAGTGTGAAACCTCTTTTTTACATTGTCTTTACTTCATGGTGATGAAAATTCTTTGCAAGTTTCAGCCACACCTTCTTTTCCTTGACTGACTTCTCACATCCTCCCATTTTCCATTCTTTTCCAATTTAAAATTACGGAAAAAAGGTTTGTTTCTATAGATCATTTTGTATTCATCAGCTAGCTCTGTAACCTATCTAGCAGTCTGAACTCTTTTGTTCCTCCACATGTGTCCTAGGATCTATTCAGGATCTTTAAAGCCCATATTCAATGATCAAAATAGTTTTGCTTTAGTCATTCTGATTCAAGATGAGTTTGCCCAGGCTGTTTACTTGTGTTTTGAAACTTCTGTCTGTGTGCCTCAGGAACTAACTTATATACATAAAAAAAACCTCTTTTGACTGTCTCATCGTCCTTCGACCTCTCCTTTTATCCAAAGATGTATATACTTCGATTGCCTTACCTATAAATTTACACTGCAAGAATATTGTCCAATTCTTTTGTGGCCTTTTAATTGTTTAGCTAGGAATAGGCTCTGCCCTCTGATTTTCAGAGGGAATCCCACTTGGGTACCCTGTGATGCACAAAGTGTCAGAGATTCATTCTGGAAATCGTGCTGAAGAAGCCAGCAGAAGTTACTCCCATTTTTCCACAAATGGGGTTTAGAATTTTTTTGGGAGAGTCCCAGTCCAGGGCCACGATTCTCCCGTCCTGCTGCGCTAAAAGTCCCGTGGTGGGTGATTTGTGAAGTTTGCACAAGCATTCGCATCCCATTTGTATCTCCCTGTGCCGGATTTCCCGCATCATCTGCTCCGTGCCAGAAAGAGACGCACAGACCATTTAAATGGTCATTTCAACATTATTTGAATCTGATTAGCGGGCCTGGGACTTATGTCTCTGGCCCTGCTATTGTCTCCCAGCCGGCCAGAGTATTTCATTCTAGTGGGGATTACAATGGCTCCCCACTTTTTGGGAGGCTAGCAGCCCCCCAACCCTGCTGGAATGAAAGTGGGGGGACAATTGGGACCTCCCCCAGGAGGTCAGGGGCTGGGTGGGTGCTGCCCCCTGGGCATTGGCACCCTGGCAGTACCAGTCTGTGCCTCCTGGCACTGCTCAAGGGGCAAAGTGTCAATGCCCAGGGGGCATCTAGGCACTGCCCCATCAGGGTTGTGACAGTCACGGGGCTGGCCAGTGATTGAGTTGGCCAGCAATCAGGAGGCCATCAGTGTGGTGCCATTGTGCATGCACCAATCTCAACATTGACAGATTGGCATATGCGCAATGGCCCGCACAGGGCTGATTTCAGCCTCTCCAACAGGAATAGGTCCCGCCCCCTAGTTTACAATGATATTCATGCTGGTGGCCTCTGCAATGCAGAGTGTGAAGATTCTCCTTTGAACTCCCACTGAAAAAAACCACGTGAATTACACCAGTTTTCATGCAAATTTGACACTTAGAATTCTTTTGGGAGAATAGATATTTTTCTGACGCAATTTATAATTCTAAACACTCCCACCAGGTGGCAGTATGTGCTTGAAATTATTGGATGCCTATTTTTATGAGAGCAATGGGGTTGATGAGCCCTACCATCTGGCTGAACTGGGGTCAGAAACTCACACTGTGTGGAAAATAATCACTCAATATGAATTTCCCTGAAACGGCCAGAGGGCAGACACAGGTTGGGTTTCAACACTGAAACACCAAGGCCTTGCTGCTTGAAAATAGCAGGTTGTCATTGGTGGTAAGTGAGGAAGAGGACACTTCAAAATGGAGGCATGCTCTCACAATAATTTCAGACTTCCAATTAAAAGTGGTCCTTGCAACTGGGTCACCACTGTTAAGGGACTGGAGTATGGTGGTTGGCCTGTGTCTTGGAATTGTGTGCTTTCTTCTCCTGCAAGAGAAAACAGTCTTACGCAAAAAATGGATTGTGCAAAGAGGAGGCAATGATAACAATTACAGAAGGTGAATAAGAAGTGTCAATAAAATCAGTGCCAATATTCGTCTCTCCAGTGGGGATGTGAGGAGGTGCCCAGAGAAAAAGAATGAGTGAAGCTACAAGGTGTGTTGGTCTGAGGAGGGCTGTGCAGGAGAATGCTGGGGAGGTCAGTGTGGGGTTAGCACTAGAAATGGTATACTGTTCACTTTTCCGGCTCTGGGGAGATTATTGGACCCCTTGGTACCCTGTATCCAGGTTCAAAGAACCATACATCTACTTTTGACCTCCTTGGCCCCTTTCATCCACACTTAGTTGGCCTGAGAAACTGCCCTCTTACTCTTTTCTGAAAATAGCGTTTCACTTTAATCTTTTAGATCCTAGTGTCACCAAAGGCTGCTTCCAACACCAGCCTTAGTTTTGAGGTGAGCAGAAAGAATTCAGGGATGATTGGTAAGCCCAGCCAGGTACCCTGCTTGAGCCTTGGGTGGGAGAGGGGTGACGGAAATGGAGAAAAGTCCTCTATTTCTGGCTGCTTTTTGAGATCCCCATTTTGGGATCAGCTAATCCCCCTCTCACCACTTGGTTTCGGCACCCCAGGGCCTGCTCAGCAAATTATAGGCTTATTGGTTTGAATCATTTTAACATCTTTACAGATGGGCTAAATCAGGTAAGTAATTCATATACCTTTTATTCTGTAAGCTGTACGGTAGAACAATATCAAATTCTTATCATGCAATGTGTTTTGATCATGTCAGTTGAATGAGGTCAAAGACAATGGTCAGAATTTAATGCCCTTCCCAGTGACGGGTTTGGTGGCAGGGGGAGGGACATTTAGTTGGCAAGAGGATGGCAGATGGGAACCGCACTGCCTTCCCACCTCTGCCCCAATTAAGGGAGGCTCATGGATGGTTTTCCTATCCCACTGCCCAATGGCCCACTTTGATCCTCATTCTGCCACAACTGGTATTTACACATCAACAGATGTAGGACATGCCATGCGGAAAGCCTGAAAAGCATATCCTGTGGGTATTATTTGTGGGCTTCCTAGGAGTTGGAATCTAGCAGTGCCAATATTCGTCTCTCCAATGGGGATGTGAGGAGGTGCCCAGAGATAAAGAATGAGTGAAGCTACAAGGTGTATTGGTCTGAGGAGGGCTGTGCAGGAGAATGCTGGGGAGGGTGGTGGAGAGCACTGAGAGACACCTGCCTACCCTTGCTGCTGACCATTCCCTCTGTGATTGATCGTCCATTATATACTCTGCCCAATTTCTCTTTCTATTTCTGTTCTGTACTTCATAGAATAAAACTTTAATATTTATACTCCAGGAGACATGAGTGAAGAAGAAAGACCTCCTTTTAATCTGTTTGAAGAGGACACTGAAGAAGATGAGGAAGAAATTATCACAGCTGTCGCTTCAGCAGTAGACCTTCAAGGGGAGCAACTTGTAGATGTGACAACAAGTCCTGCTTTTCAGTGCCTGGATGAAGTAAGTTCCCTTCTATATTTCCATAATGATGTTTTGTGGTGTTTCATTGATGGGGGATAATTTTGTTTGAACTGAATACAATACTTGGTCTGAAATCCGTAGAGGTCATTTTGACTTTATGCAACAGTATAAGATTTGATAGCAAATCAGCAGCCCATTTTTCATCATTTCCATTTCTATTGATTCTTATTGACCACGGTTAAGGGGAAGATGGAATGTGAAGGACATATTGGAGATAGAATAGGGGGAGAGAACAAGTAGAGAAGGGGTTCTAGGTTGGGAAGGGAAAACCATTAATGAAGCTGGAAAATGGTCATGGCTGGAGAGAGAGGATGATGTCAGTATACCATCTCAATGCTTTCAACAAGCACATGCAGTGGGAGACAGCCCAGATCATGGGAACAAGATCAGTAAACAGTCTCATCGGTCAAAATAGGGTGATGATGTTTACGAATACCAGCATTGGGCCAACTTTCTCTAAACGAAATGTTTAAAAACATGTGCTGCTGCAGCAGGAGTTGAATGTCAAGTTGCGTAAGTCATGATAGATCACCAAAGAAAATCAATTGCAGGTGGACCTGGAGAATTCAGTAAAGTATCGTTTCCCAGTCCCTCTATCAATCCCAGATTTTCACTTCTGCTGGAGAGAGGAGGAGGAGAGGCCTTGCCTGAACCCACATTATAGCCAGTTCATTTGAGAGTTAGTGATATTAGTGAGATCATATGTTCATCTATGATGGGTGGGGGTGGAAAGAGCATTCCAATTTATTGCAGATGAAGAAAAACAAAATTGCCACGTTCTCTTTCTGCTTTTCTACTCCAGTTGCATTAATTATAGCAAGACCATCTTCAACCACTTTATCCTTCACCTTTATATCTTCCTATCGCTTTACAAATCTATTTACCTATCGACAAATCTACCACGCTGTGTTTCAAATTTTTTTTTTTATTCATTCATGGGATAAGAGTATCACTGGCTAGCTAGCATTTATTGCCCATTCCGAATTGCCCCTGAACTCAGTGGCTTTGCTAGGCCATTTCAGAGAGCAGTTGAGAATCAACCACATTGTTGTGGCTCTGGAGTCACATGTAGGCCAGACCAGGACAACAGATTTCCTTTCCTGAAGGACCTTAGTAAACCAAATGTGATTTTCTCACAATCGACAATGGTTTCATGATCATCAGTAGATTCTTAAATCAGATTTTTTGATTGAATTCAAATTCCACTATCTGCCTTGGCTGGATTCGAACCCAGGTCCTCAGAACATTAGTTGAGTTTCTGGATTTACAGTCTGGCGATAATATCACTCGGCCATCACCTCTCACTGTTACTTTTCAATCTTTTAAGACTTACATAGAGAAATACGCAGCCATTTTACACACAAAGACAATAAAAAGTTAGTTAATTTATTTTGATGGTATTGGTTGAGGGAGGAATTTGGCTGAGATACAGGAAGAACTTACTGCTCTGGAATAATATCCATATAAATGAAATAAAACCATACACTATTATCTGAATATTGAATGGTTTATTATAGAAATTTGTTTTGAACAGTTTTACAGTTGTAACGAGTCTCAGTGCTTTTGGTAAATACATCTTAATGAGAATACCTAATATCCAAGCTTATCTTTTTATACATCTTTCAAAATAATGTTGTACAGTGCAGTTATTTTTATTATTTCGATGGTACTCTAGTAATTAGGCAGACTTACAGACTTTGGCCTTACTATTAAACTGCTAAGTAATTTGTGCAAATTAATATGTTTAACATTGGGTAAGCATTGCAATAACATACAGTATTAGGTGTGGCTAGTAGAAAAATATACTTAAGGCTCAACTAATCAATGTTAATATTTGTTAATATAGCACTACTAAATGAATTCCTTTTGTCTGCTTTGTCTGCTATTGAAGTTATGAAATGATTAATCAGCATTTACAGTACATCTCTGAAGCTACTTCTTGCTAAGTTTCTAACAATTATTTCTAATTGAAAAGCTAATGTAATTATTTACCTGAAATGCTTTTAAAAGGAATAGAAAATAGATGTCCTCTAATTGTTTCCATCCAGCTCCTTAAAAAGATGAGGATGTAGAAATTCATTTGAACCCATTTATGGGCTTAAATTGGTTTGGTAACCCACACCCCAACTGAGGTCCAAGGCATACCTAAAATTGGACCTTGGGATTCTATTTCATTGTTTGATATACAGGCCAGTACCTTTTGCACCTCAACTACACTAATAACCATTAGAAATACTTTACACCCACATATACATATATTTCGTTCACATATTCTTTTCTCTGTTTACAAGAATTTGCATTGATATCTCAAAGAGTCGAATTTTCCCAAAAAGTGAAATTTTGGGCGAGAAAACCAGTGCAAATTCTGGTTCCTGCCCTCAGATGTTCAGGGACTGGGAGAATTCCAAAGGTGGTTCCTGCCATTCGTCCCTTGCAATTGTCCAACTCCACATGACACCTGCATGAGCGCGTGGGGCCAGAGAATCACCCACAATAATTTTGGAATGTTTTTCATAGGTATATAGAACAGATGTTGAAACATAGCTAAAAGGTTTGTTGAAAACGTGGGGAGAGACTTGCCCAAAAAATGGCTAAGTGTCAGGTTCTAACTGAAAACCGGTATGTTTTTCTCCAGAGCAACACGCAGGTTTTCTCTTCAGATTTTCTGAGATTTTGACAAAAAGAAGCAGGAGGATGTGTGTTTAATGCCAGCATAGCTGAAGGGAGGAACCTAAAGACCTGAGCAAGTCTGTTTCCTCAGACATCTGGCATCCTTTTAAAGAGCATTCTGATGTCAAAGTGAAGAGACAGTGCCCCCTCCCACCCCAATGGGAACCTCTGCCAACCACTGGCACTGCCAGGATGCCAAAGGGGGGCTGCCCAGACATATCCCTAACCACCCAGGGGCTACTTGGGTGGAGGGGGGTACTAGTGGTGTTGGGATGGTGGCGCGGGCTCGTTGGGCCAAAGGGCCTGTTTCCCGGGCTGTTTTTGTTCTTTGTACACTGGCCTCCAGGCCCCCTGGAATGGTCATCTCATCTGCTGCAGAGCAGTAGTGATTCCCGCTGGTGTTAGGTCACACCAGTAGGTGGAAACATCTGATGTTCCTGGAAGATATGTCATTAAGCTATTTAATCAGATATCAATTAATTTACATTCATTAATTATATCACCAGCCCATTGCAAATCCCATTATGACCCTCTCAAGAGTTTCCGGCCATAATGTGATTTGCACGTGCGGTGGGCAGACCTGGAAAATCCCGTCGTGGGTTTGAGAAATTTTAAAAGACAAGAGATGTTGAGAGACAGTGTGTAAGAGACAGGGAATAAGTTCCAAAACTGAGACTGAGACTGCTGAAGAAACTGTAATCAATGTGACAGAAAAGTGACAGAGGAATGCACAGGAGGCTAGTCAGAAAACTGAAAGGTGTTGGAGAAGTTTTTAAGTTAAAGGCAGGGCAAAGCAAGGCCCTGGAGGGATCTCAAGATGAGGAGAGGGAACTAATGTAGATCAGCAAGGACAAAGTGATAGGTGATTAGTATCTAGTGTGCAACTGATACAAATAGCTGGCATTTTGAAGAGTTGTAATTATTGTAACTTGGAGGATGGGAAATCATCTAGAAGCTATTGAAGAATTGAACTCAAGAGATGACAAAAGTATGCAAGAGGATTTTGGTGACAACAGAGCCTGGACTTTAGAGCCGAGGTAGAAATAAGCAGAATCAGTGGTGAAGATGAAATGGGTTTTGAAGCAAAAGCAAAATACTGCGGATGCTGGAAATCTGAAATAAAAACAGAAAATATTGGAAATACCCAGCAAGTCAAGAAGAATCTGGAGAGAGAAACAGAGTTAATGTTACAGGTCAATGACCTGTCTTCAGATTAGGGTATTGAAGCTTAGAGCTGGAACAAGCAGGACATTAAGATTTTGCCCAATCTGGTTCATCCTGAGTCAATAGTTAATGATACAATTGGAGTTGTTGGTAAAGGAGTGAGGTTCATAGTGAGGTCAGAAATGATGGTTTGAATCTTCCTAGTGTTTGCCTGAGGAAGCTTTGACTCACCTCTGACTGACAAAGAAGTGGTGGTGGGCTTATGTGAAATGATAGAAACTTAGAGCTGGGAATTTATAAACTAAGCATGTGCATAAAGAAAGCTCTCCAGTAGCATTTGTATAATCTTTTTGAAACTTTTATTGTCATCATGTACCTATGGCTCAAGTGGTTTAGGCCTGATGAGCATTCTTACTGACTTAAAAGAATGGCGGTAGCTATTCAGAGTTCCAGTGGCAGCATTTTGCCAAGTGTCCCAAACAATACCATTTTGTATGCCTTTGTACATCTTTTTATAATATATGCCATTGAGATTGGCAGACATGCAAGCATCAAACCACCAGCCAGAACTATAATACGCTCCACAGTTACCTGAAGCATAATTATCATTATCTTTGTCTTTGGTAGTGAAATATTTTTGATCATGGTTATAATTCTTGCCGTTATGCAGTGCATCACCAGCTGTGCCGGAATAACCATTAATTGTCAGGCGATAAAAATGATCTTCACCTTCAACTGAGAATTGATCATATGAGGCATATTTTTGGTTGCCATTCCAATCTTCAAATTCAATTCTCAAGATCATGTCCTTCGATTTTGTCAAAAGGTGTATTTTGTCATTTCCCAACCAAAAATCTGTTGATAGGTTTCCAAAACCGTTTTTGTACTCTGCCCAGGTGCGATTAAAATGGACACTGCCATCTTTACGAGACTGCAATACTGTCCAGCCACCTTTCAGAGTTTCCATATCACAATAAACTGGAAAACTTTTATTCGAGCCTATGGCAATTTCATAGATACCACTTTTGTGATGCCCTATTTTGTAATGGTCTGAACAATCCTGAGGTGTCCATTGTATCACTGAAAGGAAGTATAAAATTAGGTTATCAACTTCACCTATTGCATCAAAAGATGAATTCATTCATACCTGCTTTAACTATTAATACATATATATCACTGCTAATCTATCAACATTAAATACAATGCAGCTCAGTCAGATCTTAGAAAATTCTTAAAGAAAGTGTTAATGGCTAGTGATCTGTGTTTTGGTTGAGTTTTAAACTGTAGAAATTCTACTTCCCAAAATTAAATGATTTAGAAAGCAAGGAAGGATGAATTACTCAAATAGGGCCAAATTGCATATTTTTTCAGTTTTTTACCAACAATTAATTCTGTGCTATTTGTTTGTACAGTAAACATTATGTTGATTAATTTCTTATTTCTGTGATGTTAAATGAGCATAACATTCACAAAAACATGTTTGACAAGCATTATTGTTGGCAAATGTGAGGTTGTCCACTTTGGTAGGAATAATGGTAGGAAGGACTATTACTTATGTGGCGAAAAACTGCAGCAGGCGACAGTGCAGAGGGACCTCGGGGTCCTTGTGCATGAGTCGCAAAAACCCAGCCTGCAGGTGCAGCAGGTGGTCAGGAAGGCGAATGGGATGCTGGCCTTCATAGCGAGGGGGATTGAATATAAAAGTAGGGAGGTCTTGCTGCAGCTGTACAGGGCGCTGGTGAGGCCGCAGCTGGAGTACTGTGTGCAGTTTTGGTCGCCGCACTTACGCAAAGATATTTTGGCCTTGGAGGGAGTGCAGAGGAGGTTTACTAGGCTGATTCCGGAGTTGAGGGGGTTGAACTATGAGGAGAGGCTGAATAAACTCGGCTTGTACTCGTTAGAGTTTAGAAGAATGAGGGGAGATCTCATTGAGACGTATAAGATGTTGAATGGGATGGATAGGATAGAGGTGGAGAGGCTCTTCCTGCTCAGAAAGGACAGTAGGACTAGAGGGCACAGCCTTAGGATAAAGGGGGGGTGGTTTAGAACGGAGTTGAGGAGGAACTTCTTCACTCAAAGGGTGGTGAATCTCTGGAATTCTCTGCCCGTTGAAGTGGTGGAGGCTGCCTCGCTCAATATTTTTAAGATGTGGGTTGATAGGTTTTTGATAGGCAAGGGGATTAAGGGTTATGGGGAGAGGGCGGGAATGTGGAACTGAGCCACGACAGATCAGCCATGATCTTATCGAATGGCGGGGCAGGCTCGAGGGGCTAGATGGCCTACTCCTGCTCCTATTTCTTATGTTCTTATGTGGCTATGGAGGACACTAGTAAGTCATGTGCTTACAATACAATAATGCAGAATATTTGTATGTTTGCAAATAAAACAAAAAAATGCTCATTATTTTAAAGATTAGGGTGGCTCTTTAATAGGGATTACGATTGACTGCATGTGGGGAAAACCAACAAAGGCATTCTCCGCAATTAAATGTAAACAGGATGTGATGGATGCAATTTGGTATTTCTCTGCCTCAAAATATTCTGTAATATTAACAGTTTAATTCCACAGTTCATCTAAAGAAGAAGCATTTCATTTTTAAAGAGAGTGTGTGTATGATTATGCCTCAGCAAAAGTTTGAACATTATAGAACTGCCTGCTAACGGATAACTTCACCAAAAGCAATGTACATATTTATTCCTTCTTAGTCATTAGTCTATTTTTAAATGCTATATTACATTTATTTTTACTCCTATTCAACTTGAGATGCTGCCTGGAAGTTTTGAGTAGGAGTTGATAGGACCTATCTTGCGGAGTTCAATCTCCCAGGGTTCATGTAGACACCCTTGTCTACATGAATCATGTTCTGAGTTGAAATCAGGCCCTCAGATCACCTATACATCACCTTTATAACCTATTGATCACCTTTACACTTTACTGACAATGTGCCATAGATCACAGCATTGCAAAAGTATAATGTATGAAAATTAGGGAACAGAGCAAGATAATTACATAGAAAGATTTGGTTGAAAAAAGCTTGCCTCAACATTTCTTCAGACTGCTCTATTTTTAGTTGTATTGTTAAAAATAGCATGAAGTGCAAAATGTTTACATTAAAAAACATTCACTTGTACTTGTTGTTATTAAAGCCACAAAAAAAAACCTGCAGTATAACTGATGTTAAAATTAATCAAGTAGGTGGAATTTTTAGCCAAGACCAATACATGCATTATTGTAAAATTTAATTTTTCATCACTTCATTGTTTAAGATTAGCAAGATAATTTCTACTGTTTATTAGAAATGCAACTTATTCAGAAAGAACAATCAGCCAAACAAGCCTTACTTAAAAAGTGAAAGGGAGCAAAGATGGGAAAATCCATCACATTAGGCTTTTAAATTTGTGGATAACTTTGTAATAACTGTTTAAACATAACAACCTGCAAAAGTACTTTGCAAAAACACATCACTACATTTTAAATATTGGTTTTACTATTGCTTTGAAATCGAGAGGGATTTTAACTTTAAATATGCCTCAAATTGTGACCTGTTAGTATTGACAATTTATTAGGTAAAAAGCTTTCCAATTTATAGGACAGATAAGCACCTTGAATCTAAATATTGCATTGTTTAGCTTGTGCATTAAAGTATAATTGCAAAATTTCAAGTTTACGTCTATTTAGAAAGAAAAGGGTAATTTAAAATTTTGAATAACAATAGAAATTCTGACTTTGTGTAAATGGAAAGTGGAAAATTACATCTGTTGTAATTGCATTAAAAAGTATTATTTATTATTTTGTATTCTATTTTTTTCAAACATTGATTAACTTACCTGGTTGACCTACAGCTGAACACGTTGTATAACACTTGTTGTTCAATGTATCCACAGTGTTTTTAATATTTGAAAGCTCATTGTTAATGTAGTGCATTGTCCATGTAGAAATGGTGTCCATATTCAGAATACTCATCTCTTCCAAACGACCCTGAAGTGCTTTGATTTGATTTCTGGCTTCCCGTAGTAAATTTGTTAGCTTGGAAACTTTATTCTCCAAAGCCGTTATCCTATTGACACCGTCCTTGTCATTTTCTGCACTGCCAGTAACTTGATTGTAAATGAAAGACTTCTTCTGGTTTCCTTCCAGCCACCTAGTCTTCATCTTCTTTACTGTTGCTGTTAGACTTTTTACCTGTTTGACAGTTTTTTTGAGGAGTTTTGTCTGCTTGGGTAGCTGAATGGTAAAAGGTGGAAGGTTTACCCGATAACCACAGACTTCACCTTCATCATCACACTCAGTGGGCTTCAGTTTGATGGCGCAGGCTCCGTTTGCATGTTTTTCTGTGGAATTCTTGTGTATGCTGGTGCTGTTATATTCCACAGGAACTTCCAAAGTTAATATTAATCCAATATTCAGGAGAAGAAATGCAATGGCAGTCTTCATTATGTCTACAAATCTTTCACGAACAGTTAAATGCAAGAATGCTTTATAACTATTACAAAGTAACACTGTGCTATGTCAGTACCCCAGCACTGACTGACAAGAGACTTAGTGCTCGAGCTGCTAGGGATATTAATATTCTACTCTAGGTGGGCAGTTCAGTTGTGAAATCATATCTGTCAGTCTTCAATACTGACAGTTCCTAAGCCTGCCTACATAACTTGAAAATGACCTCAATTACAACACAGTATGGTGTAACATTTTAGAGTTACCAGAATGTCACTGTTATTTTTCTGCTATAAATATGCACACTGGATATTCCCATTGCAGACATCTATGCCACAGAATCTGATTGGTAGCATGCATTATTTGGATCAAAAGGTACTGTTTGGTGTCCAGAATTGTTTATATACCAGAAGCACACACTTCTGCGTCAAGTCACAGTGAAAATACCACATTGGCGAGGGCGTTTATGCATGAGCAGCAAACCATGCTGCAAGCATGCAGACCAAGCAGATCATGACACCATACTGATTTGACATCAGTGCAGCCATTTCAAAGCCCTTGCTCTTGTTTGGTCCCATTTACACTGGCCAGCCAACCCTTAATTGGCCAGCCAGCGTGAAATCATATTCAGGCTCTGATTGTGCCTGGAAGTGGCAAGTGTGGCTGCTTCTGGGCTCGCCATTTGTGCACACATGATGTGTGCAAAATTCAGGTCATAGAGTCACGTAGGGTTACTTTAAATAGTGAGTGGTTAGGATCTGAAATGCATGGCATGCGAGTATGATGGAGGCAGATTCTATAAAAACAGAACTGGAGAGAAAAAGAAATTGCAGGGCTCTGGGGAAAAGACAAGTGGGTGGGACCAGGTGAGTTACTCGTGCATTGAATTGGCACAAACACTATGGCCTGAATGGCCTCCTTCTGTGCAGTTACTATTCACAATTTGCTGGTTTTCAGTACATTTATCTGCTTGAATTCTATGATTTGATTGGAAGCATGTTACTTATAAACAAGTCCCTAACTGAAAAGAGAAACTAAGAAAAGAAACTGATTTTTCCAGTTTCTGAAAAAATTAAGACTGAAACTGTGAATGAACTAAAACCTATGAGGAGAAGCAAATCTCATAAACTGAAGAGATGATGATGATTCCAGTGGGATAATGCAGGCTGAAGAAGACAGAGGCTAGATCCATAAACAGAGATATAAGGTGTCATTTTCCAGTCCTGCCAGCGACAGGTTTCATGGCACACAGGAGTGGAAAATTCAGAGAGAAGCCAAAAGTTGGATTCCTGCCAACAGGAAATCAGTTAAGAATTTTCCCCTTATCGCTTTCATGGCAGACTGTTGGCTGGTCGGGTGTCCTGCTGATTCATGTTAGGAATGCCATTCACAGACATTACCATGCCATGAATATTGTTAGGGTATCTGATCAGAAACCCCAAGGTATAGTATGAAGTCAGACTAGACTCCAACAGTTTTCTATTTTGGCATTAGCTTGAGGATAAGTTGTTTCACTCCAGGCGCAATTCTGCTGACAAACTAGAAGCTTTTATCAAAACAAAATTTATTTCACATCACAGTTTAACTCTAACAAATTAATTAGTTAACCATTAAAAATTGAACAATACAAAGCATGACAAGATATCATTAAGTTCCAATTCAAGCAGTATTCCTCTAAAAGCCTTAAACCCACTCTTTAAAATTGTTAGCAAAGCACAGGCATATTTGCTGTGTTGTGAATTACCTGCCCTGGAGCTCTCAGAGAAAGAGAGAGACGGCTTGCTTCTGTCAGTCTAGGCAGCAACTGCTTGTATTTTAAACTGAAACTGAAACCCTTTCTTTCCTGCAAGCATAGCTCCTCCCATTAATCACATGACTCTCTTAATCAACTTAATCAAAACTCTATTCTGAAACCCCAGGTTTCAGAAAATAAACAAAAGGCCTATTAACTCTACATGGTAACACATTCTAACTAAAGTCAATTAGCCTGCATTCTTAGCATCTGCTGCATGTTTACCAGACAAATTGATTCTTGTAATAAAATACTATCTTGTAAAACAAACTCACCTTATGCATAAAATACATCAAAATAGCATAGTATCATAACAAGAATCATTAAAAATGCTGCTTGTTAGAATCTGGCTTCCACATCTCTATTACATGCTATGCCATTGACATTAAATCAGTCTAAATCACAACCAGATATAAACCACTTCATATATGACTTCAAAGTGAGTATGACGTTTAAAACCTACCTGCAACAGCACTGCTGTGGTTTCTCAGCAATGCCAGTATGATGCCACACTGGTGGGGTGTAGGTTTGGTCTACTCAAGGTGGGTGCCTCCATACTCTGGGAGGACAACATCAGGGCAAGGCTGCACTCTGAAACAGAGAATAACATTATAACTGGAGGGGTGGGGGAGGATGACTGAAACATGGAGGACAGTTGGGTATGGGGGAGGTGGGGGGATGATGGCAGATGGAGAGACGATCAAGGGTGGGGAAGTGGCACCCTTACATGGAAGATTAGAATGCACATTGAGAAACAGGTGGGTAGAAATTGAATTGTATGAATGGGAGAGAATGAACACAGACACAGAAACAGGAGGGGGATTGTAATTGTGTGAGTGCGACAACAGGGGGAAGGTTTGGGCAGAGACTCATGGAGGTAGCGGACATGACGAACCGGTTGCACAGATTCCGTATGGGATATGGGGACCTCAACAGCGTTGGGTTCAGTGGAGAAGGCTGGTATGTCAACCACAATGACGATGGGATCCAAGGTTACTGGGGGAGCCTGGAGAACAACTGGAAGGATGTCTAGCTGCACATCATGACCCAAACACCAACAAAGAGAAGAGTTAAAGCAGGGCTCAAAGTAAAAAGTACAACACCACTATATTGAAATCTTGAAATGATTGCACAGTTTAGAATTGAAACTGAAAATAATTTGCACAGGAGGGGTCTGAGGCAGTGTGGAAGTTGCCTCTTAGACACGACTAAGAGGCTGTTTCAATGGGCACCCTCAATTTGCTTTGAGTCACAACATTGAAATAGAGTCAGTGCTAAGAGAAAAGAGGAAGACTTCCTCGAGAAGGTGCAATAGGAGCCACTATCTTTTAGACAAAAATGGAAAATGTTAGAGAAACTCAGCATGTCTGGCAGCATCTGTGGAAAGGGAATAGAACTAACATTTCGAGCCAGAATGACCCTTCGTCAGAGCACTGGCTTTTAGCATGCTTTAATGAAGAGTCATTGCAGGAATCTTGGCTTTCCAATACAGTTGCTTCATTTGAATATTAACAGAGGGAGCAACCACTAAGGAAATATTGCTGCTACATACCTGCTGGATCATCAGTGGAAATCTGTAATGTGCTTTTTCCAATTACCATGTGTAACTGCCCAAAGGGCATCCAGTCATTGTTGAAGTGCAAATTGACCTTAATCAACATACCAGATTAGAGATTGCCTTTGGTAAGATGAGACATTTAATGAATATGTCCAAACCACTCTGGAATAGATGTCGCGTATCAGGATTGGCATCTTGATCACCTGGATCTGTTAGTTCATGCCTCATTTACAAGCAAAAAGCTAATAGGACAGATGCAACCCCAGGGGCATGGCAGATGCTGTTTGAGTGGGAGGTCTACTATATTTGCCCTGAATTCATTAATTTGTTGCATCTATCAGTCCCCAAAGAAAAGGAGGATTGAATAATGTGGCCTGAGTTCTATGCTGTCTACTTGATGGCTGTGATCCAATTGAGGGGGAGAAGGGCCTGGCACCACCAATGCAACTTTGAGTGGAAGCTTGACCTGAGGTTTAAGGATAGGGGAGCGCCAGCAAGACCCGAAGTATGAGAAGGTTTGAACCATCCCATAGAGGCAACACGCGACCAAGGATCTACCAACAAAGATTTTCCTATCTGAAGGTGAAGAAAGACAATGGCCAGCATGTCCACGCTTGTCAGAAACTGTGGTGGATCATATTTGCCACATTTTGTAGAAGAATCTAAAGCATCGTGAACAGGGAGGACATCCCCTGAAGATCACCATTGTGCCTGCAGATCATTGCAGGGATCCACAGGGGACCACAATTCTCAATGCATAAATTTATCAAGCAGGTGACAGATGTCTTCTACAGTAAGGCCTGTTATTATGTGAAGTTCACGCTTGATAAAGTGGTCTGTGGCACTCTTCACAATCTGGTGCTTTAAAGGGGTAATCTTTTACCAGAGGAAGACAGGCTGACAGCACAGTGGTTAGTGCTACTGCTTCGCAGCTCCAGGGTCCTGGGTTCGATTCCCGGCTCGGGTCACTGTCTGTGTGGAGTTTGCACATTCTCCTCGTGCCTGCGTGGGTTTCCTCCGGGTACTCCAGTTTCCTTCCACAGTCCAAAGATGTGCGGGTTAGGTTGATTGGCCATGCTAAGAAATTATCCCTTAGTGTCCAGGGATGCGTAGGTTAGAGGGATTAGTGGGCGTAATATGTAGGGATATGAGGTTAGGGCCTGGGTGGGATTGTGTTCAGTGCAGACTCGATGGGCCGAAGGGCCTCTCCCTCTACTGTAGGGTTCTATGATTCTGAGTAAGAGCAGAAATTGGACATGAATCTAAAGACCGAGCTGATGGTGAACTTACACGTGAGGATGCCATCAAAAAAGCATGGAAAAAATGTGTCCATGCCATACTGAAAGCCACAGGTTCCAGGAGGAGTAAAGTGCAGGCCGTATTCGTTCTGTCCCTCAGTGCTATTCCATTACATTGAAAGGCCTTTACAACAAGCCACGTTGAGAGCAAATACAGTATTGGGACTTGCACCTTCAACCCTCATGATTCCCTAATCTTTGGAAAGTTCAGCAATCCCTGATTTCATGTGCTCTGGGCAGTGAAGGTCAGCATAACAGCACAAATGCTGCATCAAATGTCTTGACCCAGTCTTTGTCACCTCTATGAAAAACTTTTAGCAGACATGTGGCTGGAGAGATCTCATGGCTGCAGTTCTTGTGCTTTGGCACCATCTATGAAGAAACAATTATAGCTGAGCCTCCAAGGCTATTGAGCACACCCAACACCTTGTTGTCTTCTAAGGAGTAGAGATTACTAATGTATTTTGCAAGCATTTCCAGTAAAGAGTTTGACCCATCTCCCTAACAGAACACAAGGGTCAAGTAATGATCATGAATTGGCTATACATTGTGTGACTGTGAGGCTCACAAAGGGTAGTTTAGGTCACTCTCACAATAAGAGGACACATCGATGCATATGCCAAATGCTCTCAAATGACAAGACCATTCTCATGAACAGTAACTGTATTTACAAAGGTATGTGAAATTTACAGCAATCGAAAACCCATGACTCAGAAATGATGTCAAAGTTTCTTAATTTTAATAACCCTACCATTAGGTCTTGGTGCATCCTCAACATCCTCAGAAGACATGGAGGCAGACGTTAACTGCTACGTCCTGTTGTCTTTGTTGACTTTGGCGGGTGTCCACTAGAGGGTCAAGACCCAGGGTGCCCGGTGTGCTCTGGGTCGCCTGCTGTGAGGAGGTGTATTTTTCTCAGCAGCGTTTGTGCTTTTTGATTCCTCCTTCCCAGGGATCAAGCAATATTCCTATGATTGAAAAGGCAGACATATAACTTGCTTCTTAGGCCCTTACTGTTGTCACTGTTGAACTGGCTGCTAAGAAATGCACAAATGTGAACTGATTAGACAGAACAGCTTAATTTCTTCCTTCACCTGCTTGTTATCTCCTTCAGGGGAGTTTCCAAGTCTAAACATTAGCAGGTTAGGTTGATTTGCCATGCTAATGTGCCCCTTAGTGTCCAAAGATATTTGGGTTATGAGGATTAGCCAGGGTAAATGTGCAGGATTATGGAAATAGTGCAGGGGGTGAGCCTAGGTAAGATGTTCTTTTAAAGAGGTGGTGCAGACTCGATGGGCCAAATGGCATCCTTCTGTACTGTGGGCATTCTATGCTAACTAAAAATTCTATAACCTTAAAGAAACATATTTGCAAGTGTACAACTTAGTAAGCCCTGCACAAAGTAAACTAATTACTTAATGGGTTAAGTCCCACCCAGCCACAAATTTGCTAAGCCACATTTAGAATTCTTTTTCATTATGTTTCAAACCGAGAAAATATATAGGGAACTAACAATTTCCAGGCATTGAAATATTTAATGAAACAAGCAATTTTGTGTCTTGTGGTTTATGAACGACAACCAAAAATGATGACATTAGTTTAAAGAAGAAAGCCCCCAACCACCCCATTGACTTTTTTTGAGATATCTGAAGATCCCTTAAGCACTCTAAACAATGAATAGAACCATCTGACACAAATTCTTTGGCTTGATGAAAATGTTGCTTTGTTTTCTTTCTACAAACAAAACAGTTTGATATTGCCTGAGTTTTATTGTAGTCGGAAAGAATTTTGTTGAAATAATTGGGTAGATTTTCAAAACTGGGCTTATAGATTGCTCCAAAATGAAAATTAAGTAGTTTTAATGAAAGGCATATGATTCACAACAGCTCTATTCCTGTACACAAGTTGAAAAATCTACTGCATTGTGTTACTTCATTGAGCCTTTTAAAATAAATCCCATTGCTGAATACAAAGTCATTGGTGATATGTCCTGGAATGTGAGGGAATCTCACATGAGATAATTTACTTGCCAGAGCTATAATTCATTTACTGCAGGAAGGAGTATGCACCAAAATGGACCCTTTACTTCACCCTCTTTGTAAAAGACAAGATTCAAATCACTTTTATCTAGCAACCAACCATAGTTATTTGTTCTTAAACAAATTCAAAGAAAGCTGCTTTGATTACATGTTCTAGCTTCCATCCTTCTTCAACACAGTTATAAAATACATTTTTGACCCTCTCAGGGCAGCACTGTGACATAGCGGTTAGCACTGCTGACTCACAGTGCCAGAATTCCAGGTTTGAATCCTGGCTTGGGTCACTATCTGTGTGGAGCTTGCACATCCTTCTCCCCATGTCTGCGTGGGTTTCCTCCGAGCGCTCCAGTTTCTTCCCGGGTGAGGTGGATTGGCCATGCTAAATTGCCCCTTAGTGTCAGGTGCGCTAGCTGGGGTAAATGCACGGGGTTATGGGAATAGGGCCTGGGTGGGATTGTCATCGGTGCAGAGTCGATGAGCCAGATGGCTGCCTTCTGCACTGTAGGATTCTATGATTCCCCAGTCTCTCTCACCCCACCCCATCACAGAACTCTCTGTACTCTAATGAAAACTGTGACAATTGAAAGAAAGTCTCATATTATTTGGCACTTGTTTCATCAATTTTGCTGAATCCTTTTATGGAAATCTATTTGCTCCACTCTCTTCACTCAAAAATACTTAAGTTTAATTCATTACACAAAGTACTGAAAATAACTCAAGCACAAGTCTAAATATTTAAATTTATGATCATTAAAGGATTGAACTGGCATTTTCCCAGAATTAGATCTTCACCCTAGAAACAAACCTTCTGGCTCTTTGATGTGTAATAAAAAGGTGAAGAGTCAGTCTGGATATTTCCCAACACATTTCAACTTGACCATATTTGTAAAGGATTGTTTCTTGAATTAATATTTCTAAGTACAATCATAAGAACATAAGAACATAAGAAATAGGAGCAGGAGTAGGCCATCTGGCCCTTCGAGCCTGCCCCGCCATGGCTCAGTTCCACTTTCCCGCCCTCTCCCCATAACCCTTAATCCCCTCTCTTATCAAAAACCCATCAACCCGCTTCTTAAAAATATTTAGCGAGGCAGCCTCCACCACTTCAACGGGCAGAGAATTCCAGAGATTCACCACCCTTTGAGTGAAGAAGTTCCTCCTCAACTCCGTTCTAAACCGCCCCCCCTTTATCTTGAGGCTGTGCCCCCTAGTCCTACTGTCTTTTTTGAGCGGGAAGAGTCTCTCCACCTCTATCCTATCCATCCCATTCATCATCTTATACGTCTCAATGAGATCTCCCCTCATTCTTCTAAACTCTAACGAGTACAAGCCTAGTTTATTCAGCCTCTCCTCATAGCTCAACCCCCTCAACTCCGGTATCAGCCTAGTAAACCTCCTCTGCACTCCCTCCAAGGCCAAAATATCCTTGCGCAGGTGCGGCGCCCAAAACTGCACACAGTACTCCAGCTGCGGCCTCACCAATGCCCTATACAGCTGCAGCAAGACCTCCCTACTTTTATATTCAATCCCCCTCGCTATGAAGGCCAGCATCCCATTCGCCTTCCTGACCACCTGCTGCACCTGCAGGCTGGGTTTTTGCGACTCATGCACAAGGACCCCGAGGTCCCTCTGCACCGTCGCCTGCTGCAGTTTTTCGCCACGTAAGTAATAGTCCTTCCTACCATTCTTCCTACCAAAGTGGACCACCTCACACTTGCCAACATTAAATTCCATTTGCCATTTCCTGGCCCATTCGCCCAGCCTATCCAGATCCTTCTGCAGACTCTCCACACCCTCCGCACAATTTGCCTTTCCCACAATCTTGGTGTCATCAGCAAATTTCGACACCCTACACTCGGTTCCCTCCTCCAGATCATCTATATAAATGGTAAATAGCTGAGGCCCCAGCACCGATCCCTGGGGCACCCCACTAGTCACCAACCGCCAATCCGAATAGCACCCATTGACCCCCACTCTCTGCCTCCTATTTGACAACCAATCCTCTATCCACGCTAACACCCTACCCCCAACTCCATGTCCTCTGACCTTCTATAGTAACCTCTTGTGAGGTACCTTATCAAACGCCTTCTGAAAATCCAGAAAGACCACATCCACCGGCTCTCCTCTATCCACCGCCCTAGACACATCCTCATAGAACTCCAGTAAATTTGTCAGACACGACTTCCCTTTAATGAAACCGTGTTGCGTCTGCCCTATCAAGCAATTCCCTTCAAGATGCCTCGCAATTTCCTCCTTAATGACGGATTCTAACATTTTACCTACCACAGACGTTAAACTAACCGGCCTATAATTCCCCGCCTTTTGCCTGACACCCTTCTTAAACAACGGCGTAACATTAGCCGTTTTCCAATCTTCCGGCACTTCCCCGGAATCCAGTGACGTCTGGAAAATAACCACCAAGGCATCCACTATAACCTCCGCCATTTCTTTCAGAACCCTCGGATGCATTCCATCCGGTCCTGGGGACTTGTCCACAATCAGCCCCTCCAGTCTGTCGCGCACCACCTCTCTAGTAACAGTAATGTCATTAAGACCCTCCAGTCCTACCACCTTTCCATCGCTAACACCCGGCAAATTATTCACGTCCTCCTCCGTGAAGACAGAAACAAAAAAGTTATTCAAGACCTTAGCCATATCCCCATCCCCTACCACTAGGTCCCCTTTCTCATCCTCTAAGGGACCAACGTTCACCCTAGCCAGCCTCTTCCTTTTTATATATTTATAAAAACTCTTGCTATCCTTTTTTATATTAAGCGCTAGCCCAGCTTCATAGCTTCTTCTACCCTCCTTTATCAACTTTTTTGTCAATCTTTGTTGACATTTAAACCTTTCCCAATCCTCTTCTCGCCCACTGCTCTTAGCTACTCTAAATTCCTCCGCTTTTAGTTTAATACTTTCCTTCACCTCCTTCGTTATCCACGGCTTATTACCTCTCTTCCTACTGTCCTTTTTAACCATCGGAATAAATTTCTGCTGAGCACCAAGAAAGATCTCCTTAAAGATCCTCCACTGCTCCTCAGCAGACCTACCTTCCAACGCGTTCCCCCAGTCCACATTTGCCAATTCTTCTCTCATCCTACCATACTCCCCTCTATTCAAACAAAGGACGTGTGTCCGGGAACCCACTTTCTCCTCCTCCATCTGCAACAGAAACTCCACCATACAATGATCACTCTCTCCAAGAGGATCCTTCACCGCAAGGTCCCTAATTCTACCCGCCTCATTACATAGCACCAGATCCAAGATAGCTCGCTCCCTCGTCGGCTCCAACACACACTGTTCCAGGAAACTATCCCGGCAGCATTCCAAGAACTCCTCCTCGAGCCCACCTTGTCCAACATGGGTCGACCAATCAATATGCAGATTGAAATCCCCCATAACTACTGCCGTCCCATTCCTGCACGCCGCACTTATTTGCGCGTTAACAGCCCGCCCCACCTCCAGATCATTATTCGGGGGCCTATAGACGACACCCACCAGCGTCTTCCTCCCTTTGCTGTTCCTAATCTCCACCCACAACGATTCCACTTTCTGCTCTTTGGCTCCGATATCATCCCTTGCTACCACCTTGATGCTGTCCTTAATCAGCAGAGCTACGCCACCCCCTCTTTCCTCCTGCCTATCCTTCCTAAACACTTGATAGCCCTGTACATTCATCTCCCAGTCCCTGTCACCTTGCAGCCACGTCTCTGTAATGGCCACCAGATCGTATCCATTTGTGTCGATCTGCGCCACCAGCTCATCCACTTTATTCCGAATGCTTCGTGCATTCAGATAAAGCACTTTCATCCCAGCCTTCTTCTGGACCCTATTTGCCGTAACGCCACCACTTGGGACATCCTCAGCCTCTTCCCTTACCTGTACCCTATCCTTAACTGTAGACCTCCTAACATCACCTACCCTCGCACCCTCCCCCCCCGCTAATTAGTTTAAAGCCCTGTCTACAGTCCTCTTTACTCGATTCACCAGCACTCTGGTCCCAGCACGGTTCAGACCAACCCCATCCTGCCCGAACAAGTCCCACCTACCCCAATACTGGTGCCAATGCCCCATAAATTCGATCCCATTCCTCCCACACCAATCTCTGAGCCACCCATTCACTTCCTTTATCCTGTCAACCCTACGCCCGTCTGCACTCGGTTCAGGCAGTAGCCCAGAGAAGACCACCTTGTCGGTTCTACTTTTTAATTCCATTCCCAGCTTCTCATACTCCCTCCCCAGATCCTCAGTCCGCACTTTGCCTACGTCGCCGGCACCCACATGTACCACCACAACCGGGTTCTCACCCTCCCACTCCAGATTCCTCTGCAGCCCAGCTGCGACATCCTGTACCCGAGCACCAGGCAGACAACACACTCTTCTGTGCACTTTGTCATTGTGACAAAGGACAGTGTCAATACCCTTCACCCCACTATCCCCAATCACTACTACGTTCCTTTTCCCCTTCTCTTTGCCTATGTCCTGCTGCATCACTGTACCGTGTGCAGTTTGCTCACCAACCTCACCTGCCTCGTCCTCTTCCAGAGTGGAAGCAAGAACCTCAAACCTGTTATGCAGATTAAGAGGCTGAGGCCTCCGCTCCTCACCCCCCTTCCTCCTCCCAGCAGCCCCCTTTTGTTCCTGACCCTTAGATTTAGACAGTCTAGAGGGGGTGGATGTCACTTGCACCCCATTGACAATGGCACCCTCTCTCCCCTTGATGAGCCTCAGTGTCTGTAGCTCAGAGGCCAGCTCATCCACCTTGAGCTGGAGCTCCTCCAGCAACCTGCACTTACTGCAGACATGGTCTCTGGGAAGGACCCTGGGGTCCACCAGTTCCCACATCATACAGGAACCGCACATCACATGCCCCTCCATTATTCAATATAATTTGTTGTGGGGAAAAAATTTTTTCCTTGTTTCTTGCTGTAGTAGTTTTGAAAAAAAAAAGAATTTTTTTTTTCCTTGTTCTTTCAGCCTGGCCTTTTTACCTTCAAGCCCTTTTTGATATTAAGCCCTAATAGCTCACTCTGCTTCCCTCTAACTCCGCTGCCCGCTATCTACACCAGGCCTCCTTTTAAACTTGGCGCTGATTTAAAGCTGATGGGCCACAACTGCCTGATAATCACTCCCTCACAATTAAAGCAGTAAATACAATAAGTAAATGCTTTAAACAGTTCTACAAAGAACAAAGTGCTTTAAACTTATTTTAAACAGGTTTTTAACAGGTAAAGTCTTAGCTTTCTCTCTGATGCTCCTTCCTCGTCTGCTCCAGCAAACAATCAAATAATTTAATTTTATTTGATGCTAACCCTGTATGAATTTCGGCCTCTGCTGAACATGCAGCCAATCAGCAGTGTATTTAGCACTGGGCTGTATGCTTCAATCATGGAGATGAGCAGACAGCATGAATTTTGCATGCTGCATGCATCGCTTGCAACTGACGTGGAGTAATTGTGCATCCTGGTCCCCATACCTGCTATCAGGCCTTATCAAATTTCAAAGTGTTTAAGCCCACTTACAACTATTGTCAATTATTATGAAAACCAGTTTGGTTTACTAATGTCTTTTTGGGAAGGAAATCTGCCACCCTTACCCGGTCCATCCTGTGTGTGACTCCAGATCTACAGCAATGTGGTTGATTTTTAACTGCCCTATAAAATGGCCTAATAAGCCACTCAGTTCAAGGACAGTTAGGAATGGGCAACAAATGCTGGCCTGCCAGCGTCGCTCACATCCCATGAAAGAAAAGAATCCAATCTGACCAATATTGCTCCATCAGCTATTCTCAATCATCAGCAAAGTGATGGATGTGACACTCAACAACAAACTGTTTACCGAAGCTCAGATTGAGTTTTGCAAGAGCTATTTGACTTCAGACCTTATTATAGCCTTGGTCCAAACATAGATAAAAAAGCTGAATTCTAGAGGTGAGGTGAGAATGACTGCCTTTGACATCATGGTAGTATTTGACTAAGTGTGGCATCAAGGAGCCCTGGTGAAATTGAGAATGGGAAACATGGAAAAAGCTCTCTAGTGGATGGAGTCACTCCTAGAACAAAGAAAGATCATTGTGGTTGTTCACGTCAATGATCTCAACCCCAGGACATCGCTGCGGTAGTCCCAAAGACATAGCCTCCTAAACCCATGACCTACCACCTAGAAGGATAAGGGCAGCATACATTTGGGATTACCTTCAAGGTTCCTCACTATCCTGATGCAACTATCATAGAATCATTAAATCCCTACAGTGCAGAAAGAGGCCATTTGGCCCACTGAGCCTGCACCAACAACAATCTCACCCAGGCCCCATCCCTGTAACCCCTACTAATCCTCCTGACAGAGGCAGTTGAGCATGGCCAATCACGCTGACCTGCACATCTTTGGCCTATGGGAGAAAACTGGCGTATCTGGAGGAAACCCACGCAGACGAGGGAACATAAGAACATAAGAAATAGGAACAGGAGTAGGCCATCTGGCCCTTCGAGCCTGCCCCGCCATTCAATAAGATCATGGCTGATCTGTCGTGGCTCAGTTCCACATTCCCGCCCTCTCCCCATAGCCCTTGATCCCCTCTCATCAAAAACCCATCAACCCGCGTCTTAAAAATATTTAGCGAGGCAGCCTCCACCACCTCAACGGGCAGAGAATTCCAGAGATTCACCACCCTTTGAGTGAAGAAGTTCCTCCTCAACTCCGTTCTAAACCGCCCCCCCTTTATCTTGAGGCTGTGCCCCCTAGTCCTACTGTCCTTTCTGACGTCATCCCTTCCAGCTGTCCCTTGATCCCTTTTTCTACCTGTTGATGTGAACATAGATTGAGTTGTGTTAATGAAACGAGCAAGTTTTCGCAACAATCAGAATATCAGGCTGTAAACTCTTTTCCAAATTTCTAACCAGGTAGTTTACCAAGGTTTAACAGTAGTTTTACAACTTTGCTGTTCATGATATTATTGGCCTCTTTATTTTAGTGCCCTGGCTAAAGTGATAGATAAAGCCATTTGACAGAAGTGCGCGAGTGTCATTTTAAATCCGAGGCAGCAGTGCTGACCACTGTGCCACCGTGTCGCCCTAATAATTACATGTTTCTCTGCTTTCAAAAAAAAATGATACGTACTATTTTACCGTCAGAGGGACTAACTTCACAACTCCTTATGTTGTGTGCTCCGTCTGCCATCTTGTTTCTCACTCATCTAACCTGTGTCTGTCTATTTCTCTGCAATCTTTCTGTATCCTCCCTGCAGCTTGTCTTTCCACCTAGTTTGGTTTCATCAGCAAGTGGGTTGTGACAGGAGACTCCCAGGACACTCTTTTTAGGGATGTTCTTAAAGCATTCCTGAACCAATCAAACATCCCTATTGACTCATGGGAGTCCCTGGCTTGTGAGCGACCAAATTGGAAAAAGTCCTTTCAGGAAAGCACCAAACGCATCGAGAGATTTTGTGGGGAAGATGCAGAGGTGGAGTTGAGAACCAGAGAGAGAGAGAGCATCGAACTCCAACAACACATCTGCCAAGTCTTCAATCATGACCCACAGATTGTGCACTGGACATTTCAGCCGAGCCAGAACCGACTGAGTTAGAGTGAATTATCCTGTATCCCAAGGGATTGCCTAAGGAAAAAGGAAACTGGAGAACGTGCAAACTCCACACTAACAGTGACCTGTGGCTGTAAATGAACCCAGGTCCCTGGTGTGTGAGACAGCAGTGCTAGCAACAGAGTGCCACCCCATTCCTTCACTGTTGCTGGGTCTGAGTCCTGGAACTCCCTTCTTAATAACTTCCTACATCACATGGACTGCTTCAGTTCAAAAAGCAATACACCACCATCTTCTTGAGGGCAATTGTCAGTGATACCCACATCCCAATAATCAACAAAAAGCTTTCCAGAGTATGATTGAAAAATACATTTTTGGCTTAAAAGATCAGCACCCAACACATGGGAACCCTGGCTGGCCTTAATGGGAACTGCACATGCAGTCAGGAAAACAGAACAATCCTGTTCCACTCTTTTATTACCTCATCACTCAACCTCTCCAGCATTGTCTTACTAGTCTCTCGACATTCACCATCCATTAACTACAAACCATCAACATTGTAAAATATTTTGGCGTGACTCCTCACACCCACACTATGGCCCACATTCTCAAATCTCATTTGGCCCTGTGTTCCAGGGAGTTGAAGATTTTTATCCTTGCTTACAAATGCATGCTATTTTTTATCTTTGAACTGAGTCCCAGTCATGTTTGAACATATCCAACAGTTTTAACACCACCCTGTTTCTCATTCTCTGCTCTGACCTCAGCAGCTATTTCTTTGACCACTTTGCCTATTCCTAAGCCTCCCTTTCCCTTCCAACTCAGCGTCAACTGAGCAAATGAGTGCGATGCAAAGTGCTCTGTTCGAATGAATCAAAGGAATCCAAGTTCTTTTTGAACTGACATATTAAAAATAAAACCCCACATGTTCATTAAGGGCTTCAGTACTTTAAAACAAAACATGGGGAGGAAAGAAGCTTCCATGGCTTCCTAATGCTTTTTGTTATTATACAAAACAATTACTTTCTGTTTATTAAAATCCAAGAATAGAATCTAACTGACAGTTTTGAAATTGAGCCTTTTTTGTGCCAGAAAGGACTTCATCATCCAAACAATGTTTACACTGGACATATTCAAATATACTTTGGAAGATAGAAAACAAAGTATAATATTTGATATTTTTAATTTTCAAGTGGATCCTATATTTTCAACTCATTCAACCCCCTGTTGCTTTCTCCATGACAGCTATCTCTTTGGAAAACCAAGTCTTCCTGGATATCAGATATAAACATTAATTCCAAATGCCACAAGCATTAATTTCTATGAGGGCAGAATGTGAGTCAGGTCACGTTACTTCCTGTAAAGCAATTTGAGTTTTTTTTCAAAATTATTGAGATAAATTTGCTCTTTATGTCATTATGCCAAAGCAATGTTATGAACTTCTGACATTTTCAAGCTGAACAAATGGAGCTTTCTGCTCTTGGACAGATTTGTGGCTGGTCATTTAAACAACGGAATTGAAGAAATAGTGTGCTCCAACATGTGTTTATCCTTGAGGAGAAAAATCGTACAATAGTGCAAAATGGTGTGCCATTCAGACATGTTAACCTGTGGTAGAAACTTAATAAAGAGGTTCTATTTTTGCTTTTAACACTGGAATGAGGTTACTGTGAAATCCCCCTAGTTGCCACACTCTAGCGTCTGTTCAGGTACACTGTGGGAGAAATTAGCATGGCCAGTGCACCTAACCAGCATTATTATAAGCTATCAATGGCACAGTGGTTAGTACTGCTGCCTCAGAGTGCCAGTGACCGATTCCTGGTTTGGGTCACTGTCCATGCAGAGTCTGCATGTTCCCCCTGGGTCTGCGTAAGTGTCTTCTGGGTGCTCCGATTTCCTCCCACAATCTGAAAAACGTGCTGGTTAGTTGCATTGGCCATGCTAAATTCTCTCTGTGTACCTGAACAGGCGCTGGAGTGTGGCGACTAGGGGATTTGCACAGTAACTTCATTGCAGGTTAGTGTAAGCCGACTTGTGACATTAATAAATAAACTATTCCGTAATCTTAATTCATACACAGGCTTAAGATTTCCAGTCCCTCCACCTGGCTTTAGAGAGTATCTTGGAGATAATGCTGGAAAACCGTTTAGGAATACAAATACACTCTACAGCATGAACTCTCTTCCACCCTTCTTTCCTGTCACATGAGCTGCTGCCATCTGTATGTAAGCAGCACAGACCCCTTCCAATTATATTTAATTAGGAAAACATAGGACAGAAGTTTTATCACCAAGAATGGAGATTTGATCAATGTTGTGAGCCTGCATCCCCTGTAGTGTAAAGGTTCTCATCAGAGCAAAGATTAATCGAGGCTGGAAAATAGCGCTGGCCATGGTATGATGTGTCAAGCCGTGTAATAGTAGACTTGAGAAAACACTTTGGAAGCAGCCTGCATGGAGAAAGCAGCACTATGTATGGCAGTAACAGGGATCTGTACATAATTTAAGGTTAACGGTAAATAGTTCAGGTTCAAATATTGAACAAAATCTCATCATCGAGACATTAAATGCATCCAGAACACAACATGGTGGTAGTGGTGAAATGAAAGGTGGCACTTGAAACAAATTAAGCCAGATAGAATCCCAAGATATGAAAATCTAAAAGCAACTGAAGCTAGACTAGAGAAACATGTGACTAAGAAGGAAAATTAATGAAATAATTGAAAAAACATCATGACAGACTTAGAATTTAATGAATCCGCTAGAGTGAGTGGAGGTCCATTGCAAGACCCCAAGTGGCACAGAGTAAAAAAACTGGTCACATCACAAAGATAGATGAACAAAAATGCAAAGAAAAAACTGTACTTATAGATTAGATGGCAGTCCCTCAGAGGGTAGCTGAAAGAGAATGGTAGAAATGGTCTACAGCAGGCAAAATAGCGCATGGTGACCGGGCCGAAGCTTATAAAACAAAGTCTAAAATTTAAAAAGAAAAGCTGCAGAGTAATGAGAGAAACAAATCACCAGAACAAGGGAGACAATGTTCAAGTAAATCACCAGATGGTTACCAATCACATAATGCAATGAAATAAACTAGCCAAAGAGATTAATGCTGAAGAAAGAAATTGCTAAGAAGCAGCCAAAAGGATTTTTAAAAATGAAACAGTTCTACAAGAAAATATTTACATCAGAGCTAAACTAGAAGATTTGAAGGGCAAGAGGAACTAACAACCCTCAATTCCACAGCTGTGAAGTCAAAGCAGGAGTTAAGAAAACTCAACCAGATGTACAGCTAGGGAAAACATTAGGTAGCAAAGGCACACAGAGGAGTTGTGACACTCAAAGACTCATGAAGAATCAGTACATAGCCATGGAAAACATCGGGAGCTAAAAAGGACATAAAATATTATTCCCAAAAAAGCTGAGTTGGATCCATCAGTAGCAACAAAACAATACACTGAACCCCAGACAGAGTTGGCAAGAGGCCAACAAGAAAATAAACAATTAAAAAAAAACCAATTTTCCTTTAAAATCAAATGCAAAAGGAATGCATAACCATTTAGCAACATGAAGAAATGAAGACTGTCTTAAACAACATAGTGGAAGCACAGCATAAGAAATTTTAGCATACTTTACTGAATTACAAGAAAGCCCAAGGCAAAGCAAGCAGGCTTCACAAAGAGAAGGAAGACCTGTTGAAAGACCTTCACAAGCTACAAGAATCCCTCACGTCAAAGTCTGTTCCACTGAAAAATTATGAAGAGAAGCAAAATGAATTTGTTCACTCTGAACAAATGGAAGAACCAATCAGCAGAGAGGATTCAGGAATATTCAATGTTTCAGGAAGAATCTGAAAGCTACAGGAAACAAAGTGAAGAGCTAAAGAACCAGCTAAATGAAAATGAAGGGAAAAGGCCATAGAACTTCCATCTGCAAATGGTAATTATGCCATGAGTAGCCCAATTACAGAATTAAAACAAGTTAAGATTTCATCGGAGACAGACCTGGCCAACAGTGAAACCAAAATGAAGGTCAAGAGCAAAGTTATGCTGCAGACAGAGGAAGGAAAGACAGAAATAAGATTGAAAAATGTAAATCTGAAACTGAAGGAACTAGAAGCAGAAAATGTGGAGCCAAGTGAAAAGATTCATAAGCTTACAAAACAATTTGATCATAAAACAGCAAACAAATGTTTGGCTGAATTTGTGAAATTAATCAAAATGGGAAATGTATACATCTGATAAAAATATGGTGGAAACCATGGAAAAAGAATGTTAGAGTCCACTCCATTAATGAACAGAGTGCCAATTCTCTTCAGAAGGAATGGGACAAACTGAAAAAAAAAGTTGTTAACAAAGAGAAATGTAACTCAAAGAAGTGCAAAAAGTGAATCAAATGGAGAAATCCAAATGTCAGAAACACAGAATACTAATATCATTCATCCAAACATGACATACAAGATGTTGAGGAACCATCAAACCTCAAGACTGTCTGAATTTATAAATGATGTGGGTATGCCGGCGTTGGACTGGCGTAAACACAGTAAAAAGTCTGACAACACCAGGTTTTAGTCCAGCCGATTTATTTGATAATAGACTCACAAGCTTTCGGGGTTAGCCCCTTCATCAGGTGAATGGAGAGTTCTGGCCTCAGACAGAGCATATAAAGCACAGACAGTTTAGAGACAGACAGTAGCATCATGCACAATAGTAACTGGGACCTGTAAATAGTTAAAAGTTGACAGTAAACAATTCATTTTAAACAAGTAAGTCTCAAGATCACAGCATTGAGACATCAAATGAACCCATAACTCAACAGTCAGGTTTAAAACCATCAATATAGGATCAGGTCAGGGCCCTGACAAGATCCCACTCATTTCAACCCAGTTGAAACCTCTTTGGAGCAGTCAGAAATTAAAGAAAATATTTAAATACCATTTCCAACATCTAGGAAGTCAATTTACTTATTTTTGACTTAAATCATCTTAATCTGCATTTCGCTGCTGTGAGCGTTCACTCAGTGCAGCTATCTTCAATTTCAATTGAGGAACAAGGAGGGCAACAATTCCAACAGCAACAGCATGAGGAACAACATAAGCAGCAAGATAAGCTGCCTTTTCCTCAGTCACTTGTTGTTCCAAAGGACAGAAGTGATTGGATTTGAAGATTCAGCTCAAAGGGGGATCCCGCAACAAAGGGTCTATAGGTGGAAGATCAGCTCTCTAATATTATAAGCATCGGTGCCTCAGAGATTCAGGTATATTTTTATGGCAGATCATTACAGATATTGGCAGCCTTCTGGAACAAGGCCTCCTTCTCAGTGGACCAAGTGGTCAAGCATTGCCGGTGTTGTCAAGGTGGCTGTCACTGGAAATCAGCCCCGATTCTCTGTCTTTCTCTAGAATTCTGAATTATTTTCTTCTGCAAGGAAAGAAAGCAGGAAGTTGAGTTTGAGAAATGGATTGTGTGGAAGAAGGGAAGGTCAGCATTTATGGAGGGTGACTATGAGGCATTGGTGGGAGATGCCACAAATTTGAGGGCATGTAAGTGGTAGACAGCCAGATGGGATGTGAGGTTGTGTCTCAGGAGACAAGAATGAGTGGAGTTACAAGGTGTAAATCTTATTGTGCAGAATAATGCTGGGAAAGTCAGAGTGTGAAGCTTGACATGTCTTATTCTCTTCATCTGTCCTCTCCTGAGGTCCTTGAACCTTTTTGTTTAAGGGAATGCGCTTCTGTTCAACTCAATTCTACAGCCACTTCCATCCATGACTGATGGCTTGAGAGACTGGTATCTTATTTCTGTCCTTGAGAAACATCATTCCACTTCAGTTCCTCAAATCCACAGCAGGTCCTCTATGTAAGAGTCAGACACTGTGTAGGATGTCAGTCATCTATCTATTTCTGTCCTTGCTGAATGGCACTTTAGTCATTCTAACCCTGACAAGGGTCCCTTTAACTAGAAATCCTTCCTTTGATGAATTTGGCTTGTTGTCCACTTGCCCTTTCTGATTGATGGGAAACCTGGAATTGGGATGCTAATACATGGCTGGGTTAATGAACCATAGCAAAACAATTTCAATGACAAACAGTTTTTTTAAGCCATTACCAGCCCACCACTGCACAGATAAAATTCCACCCAAAGCTTCTGCTGTACCTGCAGGAATTTAGTTGTGGACGTCAAACACAGCCTTGCTGATGAGAATTGAAAGGACAGCAGAGATATTTTGGAGATGGATCCTTGTAATTCCGCTCAAAGCATAATCATGAAGGGGCCCAGGAACAGCAGCAAAATTTTAAATGAACAAAAACAATTTTCAAGGCAGCTTAGAGGTTATCTTCTTCTACTTCCTGAAGCAGTCTCCAAGATTCGCTTCAACAAGTTTCCAGTTCCAGTTCAGTGCAACCACCTAGCAGATGTTAGGGACCATCTTTCCAGTTTAAAGATACTGTAGGATAAAAAAGATTGTCAGGAACATAACTGTGGTGGATGGAAGTCACCCCAGAAAGTCTTTTTGTGTTGTCCATCTGTCTGCAACTGAAATGCGGCACAACCACAAATGAAAGTTGGTAAAATGTTTGTATTATTGGAAAATTTAACCATGAATTGTGTTTCATTCTACTTTGTCATTAGAACTCTAACAAACAACACATATTTTGCACTGTGGATGTAAAATAGCAATGTTTAAATACCTGATAAAAAGAACCACACAACCCATCAACATGGTTGATGGACTATGGCAGTGCTGCAGTTTTTTTCGATAATATTAAATGGATTTTGTCCCTTACATTTCGTACTAACATTACTGAACATTTTTGGCAGTTCTGAACTTTAATAATTTTTCTAATGCAGGCTATAACTCCCGCAATCCTTCAGTATTATGTCAATAGCCTGTACAATTAAGCCATAAGCAATTCCAGGCTGAGTCACCGTCATACGCATAACAATACTTAAAATTCATGGAATAACAATGCAAATGTTATGACCAAAATATCAGACAAATCTGCTTCTATTCCCTTCAGATAGGATTGCTCCTAATGTGACTATTTCTGATTACTTGTACAAGTTTGTCATTTGTCAGCAATAGTCACTTTATTTGCAACATTATTAAAAATAATGTAATACATGAGATTTAAGCCATTTTGGAGCATACTTTTCATGATAGGTAGCAGTTAATGAATTATACATGAATAGATTGGATTAAACTTTAAAACCAATTATACATGAAATTAACAACAAATTACATTTATATAGTATCTTGAAAGTAGAAAAGTGTTCCAATACTCCACTTTGTGTGGGATATATTTGACTTAGAATATCAAGCTCATTTAGTGAAATGGTTTGAAATGTTTTGGCTGAATCTTTTAGAAACTGATTAGTGATGACAGATTTTCTTATCAAAATTGTAACATTATATAATAGTAGTTAGATTCAATTAGTTAGAATGCAGTATAAAAGTACTTTAATTATGGTTTCCCGAAAACAGCTAATAACTTACAGATGTCATCGAGATGGATGTGCTTGCTTTGCACTGCTGAATCTGTCTATCATTGTACGATGTTTGTCAGTAGCATTTGTAAATCTTTCTATTGAAAACCCACTTTTTCTAATTTCTCAGAGAAAGATTGGAGTTGCAGAATGTTGCCCCCCAAACATACTTGTGAACATTCCATGAACCAAAAAAAAAATTTGGTTTACTGAGTCTGACAAAGCAGTGGCCCTCCAGGGCACAGGCATGCCAGCTCAAAGGTGGTCTCGGACTAGTTTGATAGCTTGGTGGAAGTTTATTTATTAGTCACAAGTAAGGCTTACATTAATACTGCAGTGAAGTTACTGTGAAATTCGCTAGTTGCCACACTCTGGCACCTGTTTGGGTCAATGCACCTAACCAGCACGTCTTTTGGATAGTGGGAGGAAATGGGAGCACCTGAAGGAAACCCATGCACCCATGGGGAAAATGTGCAAACTTCACACAGACAGTGACCTAAGCCGGAAATCGAACCTGGGTCCCTGGCGCTGTGAGACAGCAATGCTAACCACTGTACCACGTGCCACCCTCCTTATATGTGCATCTCCTTATATAACACTGCACCATCGCAAAAATCTGCAGACTGCATTAACATTTGCCATATTACTCCATGCAGGGCTTTTAACCAAAAAGCAAGCATTTTAAGCAATGGCTAATGATATATGGAATTGAAGTCAGGAGGAAAGTTGCCCTAATGGAACCAAAACAGAACAGGTTGTTGCTGAGTAAATGCCACTTGATAGCACAAGTCGACAACACCTTTCATTACTTTGACGATTGAGAGTAAATTGAAGGAGCAGTGATGAGCTGGATTGGACTTGTCCTTTTTTTTGTTCAGGACGCAAATGGGTAATTTTGCACATTGTCGACTAGTTTTACTGTAACAGCTTGGCTCAAGGCATAGTTTATTCTGGAGCACAAGCCTTCAGAAGTCTATTAAAGTTGGTATGATATCAGAGCCAATTTTGCTGGACCCACTAACTTCAGTGGTTTCTTGATGCTATATAGAGTGAATCAAATTTCCTGAAGAGTAGGATCTGTGATGGCAGAGACTTCCAGAGGAAGCTGAGATAGACCATCAACACAATATTTAGTGATAAACGTGGTTGTAAATGGTCTTGACTTTTGTCCTGACATACTAGTGTTAGTAGAGCTTTTCCTCAGTGCATTGCTGGATGTGGCAGGACTGTATAGGACTGCAGAGCTTTGTTCTAATCCTATAGGATGTCAGATCACTTAATTTGGTCTATAGAATGCTGCTTCCAACTTTTAGTATGTATGTAATCCTGTGCTTTAACTTCACTGGGTTGGAATCTCATCATCATGTGTCTGGTCCTGCTCCAGGCAAGTTCTCTATCACTCCTCGGATTTGTTCCCTGGCTTGATGGTAATGACAGAGTGAGGGATATGCTATGAGTTTACAAAGCGAATACAGTTCTGCTGTTCTGATGGTCCACGGCACCTCATGGAAGCCTGATCTTGAGCTGTTAAAATTGTTCTGGGTGTGTCCAATTTAGCACCACACGACAAAGATGGGACTTCATCTCCACAGGGACTGTGGCATGGTCACTACTGTTATTAAGAGATGCACCTATAACAGGTAGATTGATGAGGATGAGGGTCAAGTATTTTTTTTTCTATTTGTTAATTCACTTATTATTTGCTACATGCCCTCCAAGACTTGGCCAACTCAGTCAGTAATGGTGCTATCTACTCTTGCCCTTGACACTCTCAGTTTTTTTCCCAAGGGTGTTCAGCATGGAAGAGCACTGATTCACTACCTGAGGGAGAATGGTAAGTGGTGGCAAGATGACATCTGACATTGGCAGCTTGGGAGCTCACCCTCATTGCCCAGCTGTAAGGCCAGCACCGATTAGCAAGTACTTTCGCATTATATCACATACCCCTGGAAACTCTCTGCAGACTCTCAGGGATCCATGGAACCCAGTTTGAAAACTACTGATTTGTGGGATGTCTGCAGATTTAGCATTATTTTAGATAATACAGGGTCAGATCTTGTTGGTTTTTCTTCCTTTGTTCTTCAGTAATTCTTGCACAAGTCTATCAAAAGTGCTCATGGAAAGGACAGGAGCAGAAAATTGATACATTGTGGGCTCTACTTTGCAAGCCATAACAGGTCACATGTATGACTGGAGGACGGTTCATTTAGTAAGATGAGTCACATTTCCTCCAAAAAGGAGTGTGGGCAAAGTCCAAGCAAGACAAGTAACCTGAAGATAGGTTGTTTTCTTTTAAAGATAATTAAAATTTAATCCCCTTAACCAAAAGGTCTGAGAGGAGAACATAGAACTTCCTGTCAGCAGGAGGGGCATCTCCAAAATTCATCCATAATGACTTGGGCACTCATCAACTTCAAAGGAAATTGAAGTCACCTCAGTGTTCCTGCACAATTTCTCAAGATCAAGCCTGGAGGAAACCATCAACTGCAATCCAAGCGTGACTACTATGATTACAACATGCAGATTTCCGGGGCCTCTATGTTTACCAGTATTACAAGTCTAAAAACTTGACTTTAACAAAGATGGGAAATATTCATTTTCTTTACTTAATTATATGAAGTAAAAAGCAATAATCAGAACATATTACAAAGCACTATTACTAAAGCTTTAACCTTTTTTTCTAACTTTCAGTTGTTTTCTGCTGGAAAAATCGGAGGAACTCAAATTGGCCATTTGAAATCCAAATATATGTTATTACACGAAGCTTTAAAAAGGTATAGCATTGTTTAACTGATAATTGTTCATAATTGTTACATTGATAATCATTTTGTGTTGAAAATCATTTTGTGCGTCCTAGGGGAAATTATTTTTGGCTAATTCCATCACCATCATTAAAGTGATGGAAGGGATCTTTAAGTGTGCTTTGAAGTGGCACTAGCTTAGAAGTAACCTGCTTACTGATATTCAGCTTGGGTTCTGCTGGGGGCACTCAGCTCCTGACCTCATTACAGCCTTGGTTCAAACATGGACAGAAGAGCTGAATTCCAGAGGTAAGGTGAGAGTGACTGCCCTTGACATCAAGGCAGCAACTGACCAAGGATAGCATCAAGGAACCCAGCAAGTCAATAGGAATAAAGGGAAGAATTCCCTACAAAGAAAGATGATTACAGTTGTTGGAGATCAGTCTTCCTGGTTGCAGGACATCATTGCAGGAGTTCCTCAGGTTAGTGTCCTAGACCCATCCATCTTCACCTGCTTCATCAATGATCTTTCCATCATAAGGTCGGAAGTAGAGATTCACTGAAGATTGCACTATGTTCAGTACCGTTCATGATTCCTTAGTTACTAAAGCAGTTCATGTCCAAGTACAGTAAGACCTGGACAATACCCAGGCTTGGGCTGACAAGTGGCAAGTAACATTTATGCCACACAAGTCTGAAGCAATGACTATCTCCAACAAGACAGGATCTAACCATTGCCTCTTGACATTCAATGGCATTACTATTGCTGAATCCTTTCCTCTCAGTTACCACTAACCAGAAAATGAATGGACTAGCCATTTAAATACTGTGGTTATAAGAGCTGGCCGGAGACTAGGAATTCTGTAGCAAATAACTCTGACTCCCAAGGCCTGTCCACAATCTACAAGACATAAGGAGAGTGATAAAATACACTTTCCTTACCTGACTGAGTGCAGCTCCAACAACACTCAAGGAGTTTGACACTCTCCAGGACAATGCAGCCCACTTGTTTGGCACCCCATCCATAAAGATTCACTCCGTCCACCATTGTACGGTAGCGTGAACCATCCACATGATACGTTACAGGATGTCACAAGCACTCCTTAGCACCTTCCAAACCAACAGCACTACCATCTCGGAGGACAAGGGCAGCAAATAATTGGGAACATTACTGCCTGGAGGTTTCCCTCACCACCCTGACATGGAATTATATCTCTGTTCCTTCAGTAGGAGATGGGGCTGGTGGTGTAGTTAACTTCATTGATCGTTTTGAGAGGACAGCTGTGTGGTGGGTAGACCTTCCATTTTACTGGTGCTTGTGTTACCCCATTCTAAATCCTAGTAGTTGAGTGTTGATTGATTGGAGTGGGTGTCTAACCTTATTGCAACTTAGTTGTGGCTCTGCCCCATTGGAAATGGAAAGTCAGAGTCATGCTGTGCCATTCCTGTAAAGGGTTCCCGAAGCCCAAAGAACTAGAGAAGATAATCTTTACCTTTTCTCTCAGGAAAGGAACCCAGATCTTTGCCAGGGTATGCCTCTGTTAATTACATGAGATGAAAAATCAGTCCCCACCCTTTGAGGATTAATTAATTAGGTTTGCTATAGAAGTTGTGCCTTCCACAGCCAGAATTGGACATTCTGCTGAAACCCATCAGGATGATCTGTTCTGGCAGAATATTCTGGATAATGTTGTAGCCTTCGACATTTCCCAGAAGGGATAAGAAGCACTTGACTCCTTGGCTTGTCCTAAACTCCGTCTGGCATCAACAGCATTCACAGAGCCAGTCAATTTGCTGTGCCATAGGAATACAACAGGACTCAGGCATTACCAATTCATTTACTATCTCATAGAGGCTGACAATCAAGAAAAAAGAATTGCAATTTGCCCACTTTGCTGTATTCCCACTGGTCCAGGGCATCTTAAATGGCACAAACCCATCCGCTGAAGCAGCACTGATTTTCAACAGGAACGGCTTTCATTCCTGCAATGTTCAACTTGACTGTTGCTGTAGATAATGGTGAATCAAGCCAGTCTGTTCATGGTTTCCTGGGAGTAGCCATGGCGTCTTAACCCAAAATTCAATGCCTCCTCTGTTTCACCCATAACATTGTAGGCTGGCTGCTGGAGAAAAAATTGCACAAAGTGTCGGATCAGGCGAGAAAAACCATGTGAAGCTCACTGGCTTTTCTTGCTTGATTTAACAGCACTGAAGTGCTGGCAAGGATCACACTATCAACTGGAGAGGCAGGGCCTAAAACACACGTGCCGCAATCCTGTTGTACAAAGAGGAGATGCCGTGAAATAAAAGTGAAGCAGGAAAACAAAAAAAAAGGTGAGGAACCAGAAGGTACAAAGGAAGAACATGGCACAGTAGTTATCAAAACTTTAAGGCATTACATTAGGAAGGAAATAGGGTACTGAACCTTTCCTCTTACTCACAACACTCGCACTCCCTTCTTTCATTTGATGACCATATATCAGTGCCCGCGTACATAGAGTTTTTAAGCTTATGCACACTTATGTTTGTAAAATTCTACAAAGAATCTCTTTGACGATTTCTTTTGGATGAAATTTCTTCATGCACCATCCTGATTGGCTGCCAGAATGTTGGCAGAGGATTTTACATGTCCATAGTGGGTTCCCTCGATCATCTGCTGAACAGAAGAATTCTCCCCAATGAAATCTTGGCATTTCTCTTGAATATGAGAAACCATGGCCGTAATTCTCCCAAAAGTGCTAAATTGGTGGGAAAGTTGTTCTAAATAACGACTGTTCTGTCAGTTCAGTTTCTCACCTGAATCTCCGCACTCTGGGCACTGAAGAGGTCCCAGTCGGGAATCTCATTAAAAACCCAGGGGGGCGCAGCCCATTCACACTGGAGTCTGATGGTTCTGGAACTCTGCGCATGCACAGTGGTCCCGATCTGTCAGACTCCCCATTTGCTGGCCAGCTCAATCGCCAGGCAGCCCAGGACCCCTGCAGTGCTGCCCTCCAGCCCTCCCCATTGCCTGATCACGGCCCCCACAGCTATTCTCAGGCCAGCCCTGAGCCCCCCCCATCCTGGAGCGCCCCGATGTACAGCCCCCCAAACAATGGTGAACCCCTCACCCCGGCAGACGCCTCTCTGCTGACTCCCACCCAGGAGGCAGCCCGTCAAAGTCACTGCCCTTCATCCTGCCTGCAGAGCAGCAGTGCCAAGATGCACCCTGGGCATGGGCACTTTGCCCCTTGGGCAGTGCCAACGTGCACCATCCCCTGCGGCTCGACCCCTGGGGGGCCCCAATTGCCCTGTGGGGTCTATATGGGTAGAACTGAGAAATAAGAAAAGGGAAATCACTGACAGAGTTGTACTATAGGCCCCCAAATAGTCAACGGGAAATTGAGGAGCAAATATGTAAGGAGATTACCGAAAGCTCCAAGAAAAATAACGTGGCAATAGTAGGAGATTTTAATTTACCCAACATTGACTGGGACAGCCATAGTATTAGAAGGTTGGATGGAGAGAATTTTGATGAGTGTGTCCAGGAGGAATTTCTCACTCAGTATGCGGATGGTCTGACTAGAGAGGGGGCAAAAGCTGACCTTTTGGGAAATAAGAAAGGGCAGGTGACAGAAGTGTTAGTAAGGGATCACTTTGAGACCAGTAACCATAATTCTATTAGTTTTGCGATAGCTATAGAGAATGATAGGTCTGGCCCAAAAGTTAAAATTCTAAATTGAGGCAAGGCCAATTTTGATGGTATCAGGCTAGAACTTTCAAAAGTTAATTGGGGGAATCTGTGGCAAGGCAAAGGAATGTCTGGTAAGTGGAAGGCTTTCAAAAGAGTGTTAACCAGGGTTCAGGGTAAGCACATTCCACTTAGAGTGAAGGGCAAGGATGGTAGAAGTAGGGAACCCTGGATGACTTGGGCTATTAAGGCCCTGGAAGAAGAAGACGAAGGAGGCACATGACATGCACAGGAAGCTGGGATCAAGTGAATCCCTTGAAGAGTATAGAGGGTATAGGAGTAGAGTTAAGAGGGAAATCAGGAGGGCAAAAAGGGGACACGAGACTGTTTTGGCAGATAAGGCAAAAGAGAATCCAAAGAGCTTCTACAAATGCGTAAAGGGCAAAGGAGTAACTAGGGAGAGAGTAGGGTTCTTAAGGATCAACAAAGTCATTTATGTGTGGATCCGCAAGAGATGGGCGAGATCCTAAATGACTATTTCCCATCGGTATTTACTGTTGAGAAAAGCATAGATGTTAGGGAACTTGGGTAAATAAATAATGATGTCTTGAGAAGTGTACGTATTACGGAGAACGTAGATAAATCCCCGGGAGCTGATGAAGTGTATCCCCGGACATTGTGGGAGGTTAGAGAGGAAATTTCATGTCGCCTAGCAAAGATATTTGAATCATCGTTAGTCACAGGTGAGGTGCCTGAAGATTGGAAGGTGGCAAGTGTTGTGCCCTTGTTTAAAAAGTGCTGCAGGGAAAAGCCTGGGAACTACAGGTCGGTGAGTCTCACGTCTGTGGTGGGTAAGATGTGGGAAGTTTTTGAGAGACAGGATTTACAGGCATTTAGAGATGCAAGGACTGATTAGGGACAGTCAGCATGGCTTTATGAGTGGAAAATCATGTCTCACAAATTTGATTGAGTTTTTTGAAGGGGTAACCAAGAAGGTAGATGACAACAGTGCAGTTGATGTTGTCAACATGGACTTTAGCAAGGCCTTTGACAAGGTACCCCATGGTAGGTTGTTGCATAAGGTTAAATCATATGGAATCCAGGGTGAGGTAACTAAATGGATACAAAATTGGCTTGATGTTGTCAAGAAGCTAGAGGGTGGTTGTAGAAGGTTGTTTTTTTCAAACTGGAGACTTGTGACCAGCAGTGTGCCTCAGAGATCAGTGCTGGGTTCACTGTTATTTGTCATTTATATTAAAGATTTGGATGAGAATATAGAACGTATGGTCAGTAATTTTGCAGATGACATCAAGATTAGTGGCAAAGTGGACAGTGAAGAAGATTATCTCAGATTGCAATGCAAACTTGATCAGTTGGGCCGGTGGGCTGACGAATGGCAGATGGAACTCTCTATTTTTGTTCACCAGTAAAAGAATATAAAATCTTGGTCATTGAAGTGTTGACTGTAATAAAATAGATTTGCATGGCACTGCACATTTTCCCAGAATTGTGAAAATGGTTGAAGGGACCATGCACTGCCAGAGCAGGCCTAAAACTTCCCATGCCAAATAGCTATGGCTATTTGATTTAGATAAGTGCGAGGTGATGCATTTTGGTAGATTGAACCAGGGCAGGCCTTACTCAGTTAATGGTAGGGCACTGGGGAGAGTTACAGAACAAAGAGATCTAGGAATACAGGTTCATAGTACCTTGAAAGTGGAGTCACAGATGGACAGAGTGATGAAGAAGACATTCAGCATGCTTGGTTTCATTGGTCAGAGCATCAAATACAGAAGTTGGAACGTCTTATTGAAGTTGTACAAGACATTGGTAAAACCGCACTTGGAATACTGTGTTCCGTTCTGGTCACCCTGCTATACAAAGGATATTATTAAACTAGAAAGAGTGCAGAAGAGGTTTACTAGGATTAAAGCAGGACTTGATGGTTTGAGTTATAAGGAGAGGCTGGATACACTGGGACTTTTTTCTGGACTGTAGAAGACTGAGGGGTGATGTTATAGAAGTCTATAAAATGATGAGGGGCATAGATCAACTAGATAGTCAATATCTTTTCACAAATGTAGGGGAGTCTAAAACCAGAGGGCATAAGTTTATGGTGAGAGGGGAGAGATACAAAAGGGCCCAGAGGGGCAATTTTTTCACATAGAGGGTGGTGAGTGTTTGGAACAAGCTGCCAGAGGTGGTAGTAGAGGTGGGTACAATTTTGTCTTTAAAAAAGCATTTAGACAGTTACATGGTTAAGATCAGTATAGACGGATATGGGCCAAATGCGGCAATTGGGACTAGCTTAGGGGTTTCAAAAAAAAATGGGCGGCATGAACAAGGTGGGCCAAAGGGTCTGTTTCCATGCTGTAAATCTCTATGATCCTATAACTCCCACTAGTTCCCCAAACATGGGGAGCTAGTCTGAACCCCACTGGAATGAAGTACTGGCAGGGTTCAGATCCCGATAATTAACTAATATACGCATTTCAAATACATGCAGAAGAGATTTAAATGTCTTGCCTGCCTTTCCACAGGTTTCCAGCACAGTCTAACCAGTGACTGTTTGCCGGCTCTGGGAGACGTGCAGGCATTCCCAATGCGTGCATAAATCCCTGTTCAAGGCCGAAAACGCGTGTCTCCCACCACGACCCGACAGAAAAGCTGCGGGTCACAATGGGAGAATCGCGGCCCATGCTATGAATGGTAAGAAGATTTTTGTTCTTCAAACACCATATGCACATTCTGAAATTTTACAATAAGATTCAAGACACATACATCCTGATGGCATGGTTAGACCTATCAAAGTTTTCTAGATAAATCAGAATAATGCTGGGAAAAAGACACTAAATCCACAAATGGAAGTGTGTAATCTGAAAAACAGGTACAGAGAAGAATTGTATTGCAATAGCAAATGCGCGGCATGGTGGCACAGTGGTTAGCATTGCTAACTCTCAGTGCCAGAGACCCGGGTCCAATTGCTGTCTTGGGTCATGGCCTGTGTGGAGTCTGCGCGTTCTCCCCGTGTCTGTGTGGGTTTCCTCTTGGTGCTCCAGTTTCCCCCCTCAGTCCAAAGATGTGCTGGTTAGGTCCATTGGCCATCATTGTATCTGAACAGGTGCCGGAGTGTGCTGACTGAGGGATTTTCACAGTAACTTCATTGTGGTGTTAATGTAAGCCATCTAGTAACACCAGTAAATAAATAATAAAGTAAAAGATTCATCATCATTTCTGACAACCATTAAATTCACTTATTGTACATGAGGATCACTTCTTGTCATGTACCATATTTTGATTCACCTTTTGTCCTTGGTGTTAATGGTTGGATTTTCTGGTGTATTATAATTTATGTTTTAAATAATACTCTCTTCCATTCAGAACTTCTAAAATTTTCTGTGCAACATCTCAGATAGTCAACTATATCCTGCAGTTGGTTTTCATTTATGCTTTTCTATATTCTTTCTGTACTATAAAATTTTGTATGTAATGGACTTATAACTAGAAGAATTTATTCATATATTTAGGACGCAGGAGTCCAAGATCAAGCTATTGCAGGATGCTAAGTCCTTTACTGCTCAACTGGAACGCCAAAGGCATGAGTTGGAAAAAGCTGATCAGTTTCCTGACAGCTACAATACAGAGGTCAACAAACTGAGACAGCAGCTGCTTCTTTGTCAGAATGAGCTGAACCAGACAGAAGAGCGCATATCTCAGCAGAAGCACAGAACTATATAGTAAGAACCTTTATTACTTGTCTCATTATATTTGGTACAGTCTTCCTCAAACAATATTGATAAATGGTCTGCATATACAATAAAACATTCACAACTACGTCAAGATCTGTAAATCTTTGGTAGGAAGGACTGTTGCTTACAGGGAGAAAAACTGCAACAGGCGACGGTGCAGAGGGACCTCGGGGTCCTTGTGCATGAGTCGCAAAAACCCAGCCTGCAGGTGCAGCAGGTGGTCAGGAAGGCTAATGGGATACTGGCCTTCATAGCAAGAGGGATTGAATATAAAAGTAGGGAGGTCTTGCTGCAGCTGTATAGGGCATTGGTGAGGCCGCAGCTGGAGTACTGTGTGCAGTTTTGGTCGCCGTACTTACGCAAGGATATTTTGGCCTTGGAGGGAGTGCAGAGGAGGTTTACTAGGCTGATACCGGAGTTGAGGGGGTTGAGCTATGAGGAGAGGCTGAATAAACTAGGCTTGTACTCTTTAGAGTTTAGAAGAATGAGGGGAGATCTCATTGAGACGTATAAAATGATGAATGGGATGGATAGGATAGAGGTGGAGAGGCTCTTCCTGCTCAGAAAGGACAGTAGGACTAGGGGGCACAGCCTCAAGATAGAGGGGGGGGGGGCGGTTTAGAATGGAGTTGAGGAGGAACTTCTCTGGAATTCTCTGCCCGTTGAGGTGGTGGAGGCTGCCTCGCTAAATATTTTTAAGACGCGGGTTGATGGGTTTTTGATAAGCGAGGGGATTAAGGGTTATGGGGAGAGGGCGGGAATGTGGAACTGAGCCACGACAGATCAGCCATGATCTTATTGAATGGCGGGGCAGGCTCGAAGGGCTAGATGGCCTACTCCTACTCCTATTTCTTATGTTCTTAAACTCTCTATGATAGACTGGAGAATTGCGTCATTATGATTCGTCAATTAGATCAGGGATCTCCAAACTTTTCAGTACGAGGGTCACATCGTAAATTTTACACATTTTCGGGGGCCAAATAAAAAAAAAGTTTTATAAATGAATGAATAAAATTTAAATGAATAAATAAGTTTTATTTGGATCATCGTTGTAATCAGCATGATGTGATTCAGAACAAAAGAGAAGTGTGACAATTACAAAGAAACAATGCCGTGCTTACACCGAGAAATGATAGATAATGAGTAAAAATGTCAAACATTAGCAAATGCTCTGACAAAATAATAACAACTGCAGATGAGAAGAGCAGGCTATTCATTTTTTAATTAATTTTATTTACTGAAATTTTACACTTAATTTTATTTACTGAAATCAAGAAACTGGTGATGATTAAGCCCATAAGATTGAATGAAATTCACTATTGAAACAACAGATTTCAGAACGCAAGATATATCCACATTTTTACCGCACAATGCTTGTTGATGGATAATGCAAGGCAGAAACATGGACTTTGAGAATCCACCAACCTCACAAGATTTTGTGATTTGTCCATCCAAATCTTTCTTCACCCCAGACATGTTCTTTCCTCCATCAATTGTCACGCATTGCAGATTATTCCACTCCAGGTTATATTCTAACAGTTTTTTGCAATTCTTTGAAGGTGCCTTCTCCAGTTACTGTACTGTGCATGTTATGCACTGATGCTGATTCTTGTGTCACATTAAATTCACTATCGACACCACGGATGAATACTAAGTGTTATGATGTGTCACACACATCAGTCGATTCATCGAGTGTGAGAGAATACAACTGAAAATTTCTTGCTTTGCCTGCAATTTGATGAAATATATTGCTTCATATATCCTCAATTCTACGAGCAACAGTACTTGGCACAAGACTGATGATTTTGAACAGATTTGCCTTTTCTGTGCATAACTCTTCCACTGCTTCCATTATACACTCTTTGATGAGAGCTCCATTGGTGAATGGCTTTCCTCTTTTAGCTAACACATAAGCTAGTTTGTAACTGGCCCTGGCTAAAGCTTCATTTTCAGTTACCTTCTGCGTAAGAAAAGCTTGTTGGGAAAGCAACCTGCTTGCATTAATTCAAATTTTTCCGAACGCTGTGTTCCTGTGAATTGGGAATAATGTGGTTCATGTTTGATCTCATAGTGCCAACGTACGTTGTACTGCTTCAAAACTGCAACAGTTTTGTTGCATATGACACACAAGGCTTTGTCACCTGCTTGTACAAAGAAGTACTTTACACCCCATTCTTCATTAAATAGATGGCACTCACTCTCCACTTTGCTTTTTTCCTTCTATAACTGAATTGGTCTGAATTGCCACTGTCATTGTTCTCACTCATTTCAGACAGATGGAGCTTACAGATTGGATAAAGTAGCTGTCACTCTGCCACTGCAGAGCGACAATTAGATGACAGATGTCTCAATTGCTGATTAGTTTAATGAACTGTCAGTCACAGGGTGGCAGCTCTGATTGGACAATAGCTGATAAAGAGGGCAGGGATTCCCATGGGTCCATCAGACACTGCGCGGAGCAGCAGCGAATGTCCAGCCTGTGGCTTCCGTCCCTGCGTCTGGATCCTGAGTCAGCGGTGGGGTTCCGGACACGAGTATTTTCGGCAGCAGGAATCCCGTCCCGCCCCACTGGCTGCGGGCCGGATGTGACCCGCAGGCTGTAGTTGGACACCTCTGAATTAGATTGTCAGAGACAACTAAATATTGCACCCCCTGTTTAATTTTGTAGATATTTACATTACTGAAATATTGATGACATTTTAGAAACAATAGTTTGTATTTTCTGAGCTACATAGTGTGAAGAAAAAAGATGAAGACCTCAATTCTCCCCAAAAAATCTAAGTGCTGCCACTAGGAGGAAACCAGAGCTTGGCCTAGTCACAGAGGACCATGGCTGAAGGCATCGAGAGCGTGGCATATTCGCAGAGGAACATGTCCTAGTCATGGATGACCATGACTGAAGGCTTTGGCACGATAGCTCATTCATTTGTGGGCCTCCTGGATTGGCAATGCTCACTCCATCCCATGGAGTAGCCCAAGGGTCAGCGAGCAGCCCAAGAGAGGAAGAAGTGTTGAAACCATCGCAGTGCCTTCCACCAAGCAGACTCTGGCAGTCTCTAGACTTTCTGAAATCCTACCCCTCCTGACACCTGCATATCTCCTAGGCAGCAGATAGAACAAGGTGATACAGCAATACCTGTGACACAAGGGAGTCAACCGGGGCCCTCCAGATCCAGGCCCTCCAGAATACACCAACCAATGGGGAAGGGGTGGCAAGGTTAGGATGTAGGGGGGTAGAGCAGGTTTCTGATGGTTGCGGGGGTTGGTAACAAGGGTTCTGGAAAGTGGGGAAGGATCAGGCCATGCAGGGTTTGAGGGTAAGGGGATAGGGTGGATAGAGCTGTAGGGCAAAGAGCCTACTAGGTGATGATTCTGGAGGCTGTGAGGATCTCCCTGATCCTCTGGCCTTTGGACCATGGCTGCCACCTGTCTGTCATTCTCCTGGTCCTCCTCAGGCTCTTCCTCGAACCCACCCTGATCCTCTTCCTCCAATGAGGCTGCATGTTCTTCCTCCCTCTATCATGTCACCCTGCTGCTGTGCCAGGTTGTGGAGGGCACACCATGCGACCATGAAGTGCAAGACCCTCTGGGGGCTGTACTGGAATGCCCCACCAGAGCGGTCCAGAAGACAGAACTGCAATTCGAGAAGCCAAATGCTGCACTCAGTGATGTTCCTCTGTATCAGGTTTCCACCTCACTGTATCAGGTTTCCACCTCACTGTATCAGGTTTCCACCTCAGTCTTGGGCCTCTACACTGGCATCATTAGCCATGAATTTAGTGGGTATCCAGATCCCCCACTAGCCAACCCTTCAGCTCAGAATGACTCTCAAAGAAGCTGGGTATCTCAGGATGTAGGTGTCATGCATGCTGACAAGTTAGTGTGTACAGGCGAGCCTCGTGTTCAGCTCATGGTCACACACTATCTGTGTGTTCAGGGAGTGCATCACCTTTCTGTTTATGAAGGTCACCCGCTCTTAAGATGGTGCAGTAAAGGTGACATGGGTGCCATTGATTTCCCCCCCACCCCTCATCTGGGGCTGAGAATCCTGTTGCCCAGGCATTTTAATTGGCCTGGTCCAGGTGAAAGGTAATGCCAATGCTTGTGCATACAGGATATCTGTTACCTCGCAGATATCACACAGGTCCCCACTGAAGCCCTAGAAAGAGCCAGAGGTGTAAAAAGTTCAGGCAGCCAGCAGGAAGAGTGATCCCATTCCCAACCGCCAGGTGTGGGTGTCTTCTTCATCCTGTTGGTGCCAGATCTGCGAGTACTTGCCACACACACTTCCTGTGAATTCAGAGTCTTCGTTGACGCAAGTTGATTGACAGCTCATTAAAAGATCAGCACCTCCTGTACATCTATGGACTACAGTGCTGTCTTACTACCCCCTCCTCAGCCTGATTGGCATCCAGCTCTTGAGCCTCAGCAGCAGCCCCATTGTTTGTTTGAGTGCTGACTCATGTGGTGCTGGGTCAAGCCTGGGCTTGCCTTGGCACTCTCACCACCATCTGTCTGCCTTGGCAGCTGTCACCAGGAATATTGCAAGCTGGGCTAGCTGCAATGCAAAATTCAACTTCAATCGGTGAGGAGCTGTTGAAAGGGAGAGACAATCAGCAAGCTCATCCATCCCTGCACTAATTGGAGTTCACATGACTTCTCGCTGGGGTATCCCAGGAGACCGTGAACTGGGCTTCCAGCCTGCTAATTGCATTCAAATTAGTAATCATCAGAGCCAGCGGGAACTTGACTAGGCCAGGTGCTGCAGGCCCAAAGACTTGCAATGGGTTTGACGCCAGGTGGGAATTCCATTTTGGCCCTCACGTCTAATTGAATGGCTATTGCAATTCTTGGCTGGGGCTAGTGGCTCTGGAGAAATCCCCCAAACTCTGTGGAAATTTACTCCGTAGCTGTCAATCTGGTTACTTTTCAATCTCCAATCCCTGTTGAAATATGTATGTGGGAAATGCTGAAATACACAGAAGAGGTATAGGATGTTAAAGTTATTCAAAATTCTTCATAATTATCTCTTTTAAGAGTATTCACTCCTTTTAAAAATCAAAGAATATAAAACAATTTCCTATCCTCATGAGATACTACTTTTAATGTCTTGTAAACCTGAACCGCTAAATGTCTCTACACAATCACATCATCCAGCTTTCCTCCATTCAAAGCATAAGGAAATTTCTTCGACAAACTTTACAAACTTTTCTTATTTTCTTCTTATATTTGTTACAGTACTTGTCTTCTTGTGTATATAAAAGTCAGGATTTATCTTCTCCCCAGTATCTTTCTCTTTTGTAAACACTGATGTTAATTATCTCTGCCAATTTCAGTTTATCCTCTAATAATTCATTATCCTCTCCTCTCGGATCACATCTCCCACTTGATAATTCTATTTTTATTGATAGGTTCTAGAATATTGTTCTTCTTAGTATTTTGTTAAGTTCTCTCCATATGCGTCCTATTTTCTGTGCTTATTCCCCTCCCAGGGGTGGATTTGCAGCTTCATTGCCTGGGCAGTAAATCCTCCCATGTTGTTTTGGTTAGATGTGTTTCTTCAGCAACATGGAACTAGGCAACAGATCAGCAAATAAGACTTTCAAGAAATGACATGCATTGGAGTGAACAAAAGGGAATTTCTTCTAACTGTACAAAACACATTTGTTAAAAAGTGTAATGAACAGTCAAGGAAAGGTCAAAAAATTGGACTGATTTCAAATTACTGATTCAGTCATAATGCTACTTTTAAAATGTTCCATGCTTATAAGCAGCAAATGTTATGACTTGGGCTGTAAAATATTTTAGTTCACAGTGAACAGACATCAATTACTAAAGTATTACCCTTAGAAACTATAAAAGACGTTCCTTAAATGGCAAAGGCAATGTATAGCTGAATCATAGGTTAAAACATTCAACATAAATTGGAAATGGGCACACAATGGGCGTTACAATCATTCTGCATGCTCAATAGCAGTGTGTTTATGCCTCAGCTGCTTATCGCTGGCACACGTACAGTGCTATCCCAGCTGTGAATTAGCAGTTCGCCAATAAAAAGGGAATGGATCATTAGGTTGTTGTGATGGCAATTAAAAGCAGCATACGCCTCTTAAAGTGGAAGTCCAGTTTATGAACTATTTACTTGGGTCATTCCTACAAAGTTAAGATGGCAGCTATAAAATGTTCCACAGGGGCTCCTTAATTTTCAGAGACCACTCTGGAAACCTTTACCTATAAGGTGACCAGGAGAAGGATGGTATTGTTTCCAGGCTGTATCCAGGACCCTTGCTGCATTATGACAAGAAATTCAATGATCTGATTAGAATTGCTAAGGTAAGACTACTACTCATCTGTCGCTTTCTCTCTGTTTATCCCTCTAACTTCTTTCATTTCTCCTCAATCCCCTACAATCAAAGCAACACTGAATTTCCTTCAGCTGCTACACGGACATTCTGTGGAAGTTATCCTCGAACCTTGTTATTTGCAACACTTGTGATATGCTTTTTAGCCACTAAATTCATTGCAATCTGTCATAATTGGTGCTACTGTCCTCAAAAGTATCTCCTTTATTTTCCCACCTCTGTGGCTTTCACACACCATCCACACTATTCTACAATGCTACACATATCCTTATAACCTTTCAACAGAGAATGCATTAACACAATCCTTTTTTACTTCCAGACAAGCTGGTACACAATACCAGCGAGCTGAAGAGGACAGGAGAAGGGGCATCATCTAGTAAGCTCCAACACCAATTGTAGCAGATGGCAATAAATTCAGTTGTTTATTTGCAACATTTGTGATATGCTTTTAACAAGGTTGGAGGATAGTTTCTGCAGATCGCTTATCCACTTTATCCTCTTCTTCAGCTGAAGAACTGAACTATCACCCACATGCACACCTCAGGACAAAATGTTAAATCGCTACCCATTTGTCTCTTCTAACTTTATCACTAACTGATAAACCTTAACTATCTGTTCTCTTTCTAGGTCCATCAGAAGGGCCCAGTTGTAGGAGAGATTGAAGACGACATTTACCTGAAGTGACAAAGTCGTTCAACTTTACCTTTGCAGAAACCCAGCTCAGAAATTGACACCACACCTAATTTAAAGAGTCAATTACTTTGAATATTTATGGCACAGTAAAAAGCCATTTAGCCAAACTGGTGCCTTTAGTATTTATGCTCCGCTCAAGCTTCCTCCCGTCTTTGCTCATCTAAATCTACCCTTCTACCTATTTCCATCTCACTTTTATGCCTGTCTAGTTTTTCCTTAAATGCATCCATAATTGCATCTTAAGTACATCAATTATATGATTTGTATTGGGAGATTAATCAAATATATGTGCAGGAGCATGGGGAGGGGGATAGAGCCTAGAAACCTGCCCTGTTTGATTCACAGTTTGTGTGGAGTTGACCGACTTATCTGGCGGGCTCACCAAAAGTGACTTTCATGTGACTAGACTTAAGAATAGGAAGTCAGCTAGGATTCCTCATTTACCAGTAATGTTGACCTGAGCTGGACATGAGTGCTAGCTGCCTGAGCAATCAGCAGGATATCCGTGCAACGTGCTGTCACAAGGCTATGCCCCTTTTCTATGACTTTGCAACTTTCAACTGACTGCAAATTTTGTCATTTGAAATGAGACAGAGCGAACTATGTAAAAATGCATGGCCACCTTCCAAGTTGAAGACGAAAAACAAACATAGTTTGTTTCAAGAGACCTTCAGAGACCCATCAAAACTTGTCACCATCTAAGGAGGAGACATTAAATGGCAAATTGCTGGTTTTGAAACAATTGTTGCCACAAACAGAGCCACCAAAAACCTCTCAAGTACAAAATGGGTGAACTAAATTAGGCCAGGCTGCAGCTACTATATAGAGAATGCAAGAAAGCTTTCAGCAGAGGAATCAGGCTGATAGCTGGACTATCTCTTTCTCTGTCTCTCAGAATAAGTATACTACCCATTTCAGAAGACAACTTTACTTGGCGTCTACAGGTGAACTGAAGTCTTGTAATAATTACAACATTTGACCTCATCCATGAAATCAGCTAAACCAAATCTATGCCTCAAGGACGAACAATCAAAGGACATTGAATCATCTATTATTTTAACTTGTTATGTTGGATTCTAACTTCCCTTATTTCTGATACCTGTGTGTGTGCACATCATGTTTTTATTATTTTTTCTTGGGTTTAGTTAATAAATTTGTTTTTTTAATTCAGGAAAACTTCATTTGATTAGCTCCTTATTGCTCATTGTATAAATAGTTACATATATTTGGATTTAGAAAAGGCATATCTTCATGAAAAAGAAATGCAAACCTTTATTATGACCAACTGAGGAGGCTAAATAGAGGGGAGCCAGTTTGCACCTGATCATATCAATGATCTGATCTCACATGATGCAACCAGCTTACTCCTCCTAAAAGCATTCTGCCCTTCTTCAAGGGGATTTGCACTCAATGTAAGGGAGCTGTTGCTTGTTGCCTGTACTGACTAACACTGGCTACATAAGAGCTGCACAAATGGAGCACTAGGGAAGGGAGAGAGACCATGGTTCTATGAGACTGGAGAAGAAGACTCTCAAGGACCACCCTTTGTAGGAAGTGGGGAAAGGTAACCACAGAGACCAATGCAAGGAATCTCACCACAATGACATGACAGTGATGCCACAAGAGGTTTAATGACCTCACTAGGTGGTCAAGGTCAATGAATGCATCTTCAAAAGTTATCAACGTCTTACACTTCTCAATAAGCTCACTAGCACTCACCCATCAGCAGCACTCACCCTGGCACTCAGGACTCACAATAATATCCAGATAGACCATCTCACTCTCAGAAACATTCCAGTGATTCCAGCCTTACGTCTTGTTTTCTCTGCTTCCTCATTTTTCCAGATATAGATATGGTGAACACATCACCTGAGGATACTGAAACAGCAGACCCCATAACTTTTCCAGCCTTTGAATGGACAAATCATCAAATCTTCTGCCCTTCCTCTGAGAATGTAGCAACATTCCCTGTCAAATCCAGCAACTCAACGTAGCACCTCAGAAAGCATTCCACTCTATATCTAGAAACTTTACAATATCGTAAGTTAATCTAAATCACCTTATCTGCAAGTTAAGTGCCTGACATTTTAAATGACCCTAGTCATGGATGCCCTTGCAGCTGTATTAATGTTCTTTGATAAGTAACAAGAAGATAGGTTGAGTGTATCTGCATTTATCCAAGTATGTAAATTGTGTGTCAAATCGGCTGCTACATCTGTTTGACATTATGATCTGGCCAGTTGGGAAGTTTCTGATGCACGCACAGCATGCCCATGCTAGTTCCCAACATTAGGGACCACACCAGAATTGGCTGCAGTTGTGGCATTTGAAAGGGCTCTGACTTCAGTAGCACAAGCTCCAGCAACACAACAGTGCCCAATTTCATGTCCAAAGTATGCAGTGAAGAAAGATCAATTCAGCAGTTAGACCCTTTAGTTCAATGATTCATATGCAATTTGCTACTTTTATAGAGCTTAACAAAGGTGTTTAGACAGGAATGATGTATTTCAGGCATTATATAATCCAATGGATTCCATGCTATCATACATGCTATAAATGTCAGTTGTGGCTCTATTGGTAACACACTCATCTCTGAATCACATGGTTCTGGATTCAAGTCACACACCACAGAATGAGCAGAAAAGTCAAGTGAAATAGCAAGGGAGAATTGCACTTTTGGAGATGCTGTTTTACAGTTAAGATGTTAAACCAAACTTCCACCTGCCTGTTAAGATGAATGTAAGAAATCCTATGATACTATTTTGAAAAAGAACAGGGGATTTGTCCCCAGTGTCTTACCAATACTTATCACTCAGTCAAAAAAATACAAATGACACAAAACAACCTATTACATTGCTGTTTGCAGGAGTTTGTTGTGCACAAATTGGCTGTCATGTTTCCTACATTACAACAATGATTACTTCATTGGCTGTTATGTCCTTTGGGATATCAGTGGTCACGAAAAGCATTATATAAATGCAATAATTTCTTTATTTCTTTTTTATTCAAGATCAGTTCATTACAAATATTTTTTGCTCAGTGTAATAACTTAAATCAGGCCACTGAGGTTGGCCTAATGGAATATGAACTCCCTGATTAAGGATCCAGTTGATGGGCCAATCAGGGAGCCTTTGCCTTCTATTTAACCAGGAGTGTCAGTTCCTCTGACACCCCGGGGGGTAGACTGCTAACTGTGAGCACCCTGTGTACTGCTGTTAGAGTTTGTAAATAAAGAGATTTTGGTGAAGGGATTTCTGCCTCCAAAGACTTATTACACTCAGCAGATGATGTTTTAACAGTGCCCTATGATAAAGGAGCAGATTAAAATATGCTCTTAAATCTGTTCTCTCGGGCAGCATGGTGGTACAGTAGTTAGCACAGCTGCCTCACAGTGCCAGGAACCCAGGTTCGATTCTGGCCTCGGGTCACTGTCTGCATGTTCTCTCCCTGTCGTATAGGTTTCCTCTGGGTGCTCCGGTTTTCTCCCACAGTCTGAAAGATGTGTGGGTTAGGTGGATTGGCTATGTTAAATTGCCCCTTATGACAGGGGGAGTGGCAGGGTAAATACGTGGGGTTACAGGGATAGGACCTGGGTGGGATTGTTGTCAGTACAGGCTTGATGGGCTAAGTGGCCTCCTTCTATACTGTAGGGATTTGATGGATCTGATTCGATGAAAAGGAAATGGTTTGAAAGTTGAGGAGGAGAAAACTTCCAATTTAGTGACAGGAAGAGATCCTTCAAAACATGATTGTTTTACATCAGGGTCATACATGCACAAACTGCATCAAGTTGCATGATTACGGAGTATCATGTGTGGAGTAAAATGCTGAATGTAGCATTTCAGAAGTCTCTGAAATGGAACCATTGTTGGTCAGGGTTGAAGAATAGGATAAGAGATTGATTCAGGATTCATGAAGAGTATCAAGGAAATTTATAATGTATGTTTGCTGATTAGAAGCCCACAAGACAAAAGGTTTTTTTAAAATAGCTTATAAACATGTTTTTATTCTACATGTGACTTCCAGTTGTGCTGGAAATATTTCACATTGGGACGTACAGTTTTGATGCCAAACATGTTGCTACAGAGCAACAAAATATCAATCTCGAGGGATCAAAAGCTCTTTCCCTCTGTTCTTGAGAAAAATATATGCCTAGTGGCATCCTTGGAATTGTAGAGTTTTATTTACTAGGAAAGTAATTACCAAAATTTATATGTGATATTCTGTTCTAAAGATAATTCAAATTTTAATGATTTGTAAATTATGAAAAATAACGATGCAAGTAATTTTTATTAAATCTGATTCCATTGCATTCAGAAGAATTTAGTTAGAGCTTGTTTACAATTTGGAAGAGAACATATTTTACCCCCACTGATTTAAAAGGCAAAATTATCCTTTAATGTGGTTACAAAGGAAGTTTCTCATTGATGGGAGATTTTTGGAACCCAAGGCACACATATCCATTATTCCTTTTCCACCAAGTCTTTATTTCAGCTTTTATGACATTGTCAGTTTACAAAAGCTTAAAAAAACTCATCCCCCTAAGTACAGAATCATCATGTCTTGAATTCACATGATCCATGATAGTTCTCTACACATCTATTTTAAACCTTCAGGATTAAATGTGCAGGATTCCCTCCATATTTAATCCGATATTAATTCTTGAGGCCCTAGTGAATTGCTATTTTATGAGGGAAAAGTCAAGACATAGGAGCAGAATTAGGCCACTCGGCACATCGAGTCTGCTCCGCCATTCAATCATGGCTGATATTTTTCTCATGTTTTTCTTATGTTCTTACCCCAAATATGCACTCAGGAATCCCTCTTGGAAGTTCCCAGGTAAGGCTTTACATGGCAATTGTCCAGAAGCAAGAACTTCCCCTGGACAAATTTGCTAACTTCAGATGGTTCTGACAATGTTAAGCTAATAGTTATTCTGAAAAAGTTTGAAGAAGTAAAACCTCTTCTAACTTCAGCGTAACTATTTTAAATGCCCAGACCGGGTTCTGCACAGTATTCCCCTCACACCTCTGACCCCAGAGGAGACTTTCTCCCTGTTCACACTTCTACGCACCCTCTCGACCTAACCACCTGGCCCAATCCAGTTAAATACCCCCACAATCCAACCTGACTTGACCCCCTGACCCAATCCAGATGGACCACCCCTCCTGCCCCCCTGCAACCTGACTTGACCACCAACCCCCTGACCTACCTGGACCCCCCAAAACTCAATCCCACCTCTCTGATGACTTATAAGACCATAAGACATAGGAGCAGATTAGGCCACTCGGCACATTGAGTCTGCTCCGCCATTCAATCATGGCTGATATTTTTCTCATCCCCATTCTCCTGTCTTTTCCCCATAACCCGTTATTAATCAAGAACCTATCTATCCCTGTCTTAAAAACACTCAGTGACCTGGCCTTTTCAGCCTCCTGTGGCAAAGAGTTCCACAGATTCACCACTCCCTGGCTGAAGAAGTTCCTCCTCATTTCTGTCTTAAAGGATCATCCCTTTAGCCTGAGGTTGTGCCCTCTGGTTCTAGTTTTTCCTACTGGTGGAAACATCCTCTCCACGTCCATTCTATCCAGGCCATGCAGTATCCTGTAAGTTTCAATAAGATCCCCCCCCACTCATCCTTCTAAACTCCAATGAGTACCGACCCCGAGTCCTCAACTGTTCCTCATACGTCAAGCTCTTCATTCCACGGATCATTTTTGTGAACCTCCTCTGACCCTTTCAAAGGCCAGCACATACTTCCTTAGATATGTGGTCCAAAACTGCTCACAATATTCCCAAATGCAGTCTGACCAGAGCTTTATACAACTTCAGAAATACATCCCTGCTCGTATTCTAGCCCTTTCAACGTGAATGCTAACATTGCATTTGCCTTCCTAACTGCTGACTGAACTTGCACGTTAACCTTAAAAGAATCTTGAACAACGATTCCCAAGTCCCTTTGTGCTTCTGATTTCCTAAGCATTTTCCCATTTAGAAAATAGTCTATGCCTCCATTCCTCCTTCCAAAGTGCATAACCTCACACTTTTCCACATTGTATTCCATCTGCCACTTCTTTGCCCAACCTATTCAAGTCCTTCTGCTTCCTCAATACTACCTGTCCTACCCCCATCTAATGTCCTACCCCCCGACTTCGATGTCCAGCCACCCACCCCCATGCCTTGGTAGCTGAACCCACCATACCCCACCCAAATCTGACTTTCCTATCTCCCAGCGTCTGACCCTCCCACCCCTCCCCCCATGTCCAACCCCATGACCCAATCCCCACCCTCCCATTCACCCATTTTAGATTATTCCTGCTCAAACAAACATTTGGATTACTGAATAATTTGAGTTAAGCAATTTAAGTAAAGCAAAATAACAATTAGTACAATTATATGTTTCAAATGAAAGGATCTTGAACAAAGCATAAATTGAATTTATGATTAATGTGGTTGGTATTTCAATGGATTGAATACTAATTCTGTTTTGTTTACAGTTTACAAGAAGAACTGGCAATGTTTAAAAAAGACTTTGAGAGACTTCCAAAAGCTGCAGTGAGTTATTAAAAATAATTCTGTTCAAAGTAAATGCTTAAAACATTGTGTTAGGAAAAATATAATCAAGAATTTGACTTGAAACATGTGTTGTTATAAGGTCCACTTGTATTAGCAGTACTCAGTTCTAGGTTACCCTGCCAATGATTCAGCTTGGCAATCCCAACTGGACGTGACTAGACTTGATTGCAACATTACCAAAATCAACCATCAGGCAACAATTAACAGAATCAGTATTACCAGGTCTGAGGCCAGAATGTTACTACCGTTCCACCACAGTGAATGGAGGTTTGGCTGGCTGCCAAATTTTCAGACTTCACTGCAATGTGAGAGTGGCGTGAATGGCAGGTAAAATCGTGCCCTGAGTCTTTGGACAGCATCACATCTTTTGTCTAGTTCAAATCTGTTGTGTTTTGTTCTTTTTTTTTCAGATTTTCATTTGCAGCCTTTTCCTTATGACTTTTTTGTGTACGCATACCGTTGCACTCATTAGCGCCCTCCATTTTCAACCAACCATTATCTTTAACTGATTATTGACTCATTGTTTGCCTATCCCAGGTATCAGTCACTTGAATCTTCTCTGAACCCTTTTGAACTTAAATAAGGAGACCAAAACTGTTCCTAGTACTTTAGATGTGGGGCCTGATTTTACCAACAAGTTTCGCTTGTTTTCGGGCACGAAACTTGGTAAAGTCGGGCATAAGGCTGGTAACGCGATCCGCGCCCGCCTCTGCGCCAGTTCCCCCTTTACTAAGGCCCAAAAATGGCTGCAATCGGGACTGCACCCAAAATGGGTGCAATGCCCAAGTAAATGCATTTAAATTGACTTAATAGGGTGCACACCCAACTTTCCTGGCATTTCCCCCTTTATCACCGTGTTCGCCCATTCAGAATCAGTGGGAAACAGACATGCTCCATATAAATCTGATTTGGGTGCATCAGTTAGTTAAGAGATATGTGTTGAGCATCTGATGGCTGTCTGCTTGAGATGGGGGGAAGGTGGGGCAGGAGGGTGCAGGGGACTGCTGCCATTCTGTCTGAGATCAGTAGAGAGGGGAAGGGCCCACAATCAATCTGGATGGCAGGGGTGTGGGGCTGGGGCAATGTCTGTGGGGCCAGGGTGAGACATTATCTGCCCTGGGAGGGATGTGGCAGGAGAGCAGCATTCTATCTCTTTTTTCTGCGCATGTGCAGCTGCAGATGCTGATCGGGGCTGCAGGACTTCAGGCCCATTAAGCCCGAACCACAGGCTTGTGCAGCGCGACTTGGACTCACTGATATTTTTGCAGGCAGAGTCCATATGGTGGCTGCTCAGAACGGGTCTAAAAGTCAGATCTGAAACACTCCCAATTTCAAGTCTGCCTAGCACTTAGACTCAAAATGATAAAACAGGGCCCATGGTCTCAGCAATGCCCCGTGCAACTGTAGCAAAACATTACTACTTTCATATTCCTTTCCCCTTGCAATGAACAACAACATGCCATTTGCTCTCCTGATCAGTTGCTCTACCTGCATGCTAACTTTCCCTGATTCATATAACGGGACACCCAGATCCCTCCGGATTTCAGAGTTCTGCAATTTCTCTTAATTTCAATAATATGCCGTTTTTCTATTCTTCCTGTGTAAGGAGACAAGTTTATATTTCCCTTCATTATACTCCATCTGCCAAACGTTTGCCAACTCAACCTAACCGTGTCTCTTTGCACTTCATTATAACCACTTCTCAACTTACTTTTCTACCTATCTTTGTGTCATCAGCAAATTCAGCAACCATGCATTTAGTCACTTCATCCAAGAGATTGATATGAATTGTAATTCACTGAGTCCTCAGCACTTATCCCTGTAACACACCATTCTCTGCTTCTGTTAGCGAAATAATCCTCTATCCATGCTTAATATGTTATCTCCTACACCATGAGGGAATCGGGATGAGGTGACTGGGAGCAAGGAGGTTAGCTTGCAAACAGAGAAGGATTATGGACAGTGTAAGAGGGAGGATAGACAGGTAATGGAGAAGGGGAGTGCTTAGACCGAAGTTTGAGATGTGCCTATTTTAACACCAGGAGTGTGGTGAATAAAGTGGATGAGCTTAGAGTGTGGATCGCTGCTTGGGAATGTGATGTGGTGGCCATTACAGAGACTTGGATGTCTCAGGGACAGGACTGGATACTTCAGGTGCCAGATTTCAGATGTTTCAGAAAGGACAGGGAGGGAGGCAAAAGAGAGGGGGGGGGGAGTGGCACTGTTGATCATGGATAGTGTCATAGCTGTAGAAAAGGTGGACGCCGTGGAGGGATTGTCTATGGAGTCTCTGTGGGTGTAAATTCGGAACAAGAAGGGGTTGATAATTTTGCTGGGTGTTTTCTAGAGGCCGCCCAATAGTAACAGGGATGTTGAGGAGCAGATAGGGAAACAGATCCTGGAGGGATGTAGTAATAACAAAGTTGTCATGATGGGAGACTTTAATTTCCCAAACATCGATTGGAATATCCTTAGGGTAAGGGGTTTGGATGGGGAGGAGTTTGTTAGGTGTGCTCAGGAGCGCTTCCTGACACAGTATGTGGATAAGCCTACAAGAGGAGAGGCTGTACTCGATCTGGTATGGCTAATGAACCTGGACAGGTATTGGATCTCTCAGTGGGAGAGCATCTTGGGGACAGTGATCATAACTCTGTCTCCTTTATGCTCGCATTGGAAAGTGATAGAATCAGGCAAGCTAGGAAAGTGCTTATCTGGAGTAAGGGGAAATATGAAGCAATCTGGCAGGAAATTAGATGAGTAAATTGAAAGGAGGTATTCTCGGGGAAAAGTACCGAAGTAAGATGGCCGATTTTCAAGGAATGTTTGTCTGGAGTTCTGCACGACAATGTTCTGATGAGACAGGGAAGTTTTGGTAGGTTATGGGAACTGTGGCGCACGAAAGTTGTAATGAACCTAGTCAAAAAGAAAAGGAAAGCATACAAAAGGTTCAGAGAGCTAGGCGATGTTAGGGATCTAGAGGAGTATATGGCTTATAGGAAGGAACTTAAGAAGGAAATTAGGAGAGCCAAAAGGAGTCATGAGAAGGCCTTGGCAGGTAAGATTAAGGAGAACCCTAAGGCATTCTACAAATATGTGAAGAGTAAAAGGATGAGATGTGAAAGAATAGGACCTATAAAATGTGAAGGTGGGAAAGTTTGTACAGAACTGGTAGAAATAACAGATGCTTAATAAATACTTTACCTCGGTATTCACGGTGGAAAAAGATCTGGGTGGTTGTACTGCAGGCTTGCGGTGGACTGAAAAGATTGAGTATGTGGACATTAAGAAGGAGGATGTGTTGGAAATTTTGAATAGCATCGAGATAGATAAGTCGTCGGGACCGGATGGGATGTACCCCAGGTTACTGTGGGAGGCGAGGGAAGAGATTGCAGAGCCTCTGGCAATGATCTTTGCGTCGTCGATGGAGACGGGAGAGGTTCCAGAGGATTGGAGGATTGCAGATGTGGTTCCTACATTCAAGAAAGGGAATAGACATAACCCAGGAAATTATCAACCGGTGAGCCTAACCTCAGTGGTTGGTAAGCTGATGGAGAAGATCCTGAGGGACAGGATTTATGAACGTTTAGAGAAGTTTAGTATGCTCAGAAGTAGTCAGCACTGCTTTGTCAAAGGCAGGTCATGCCTTACGAGCCTGGTTGAGTTCTTTGAAAATGTAACTAAACACATTGATGAAGGAAGAGCAGTATATGGACTTCAGCGAGGCTTTTGATAAGGTCCCCCATGCAAGACTTCTTGAGAAAGTGAGAGGGCGTGGGATCCAAGGGGCTGTTGCCTTGTGGATCCAGAACTGGCTTGCCCGCAAAAGGCAGAACATGGTTGTAGATGGGTCTTTTTCTGCATGGAGGTCAGTCACCAGTGGAGGGCCCCAGGGATCTGTTCTGGGACCCTTGCTGTTTGTAATTGTCATAAATGACCTGGATAAGGAAGTGGAGGGATGGGTTGGTAAGTTTGCCAATGACACGAAGGTTGGTGGTGCTGTGGATAGTTTGGAGGGATGTCAGAAGGTGCAGCGTGACACAATAGGATGCAAGACTGGGCGGAGAAGTGGCAGATGTACTTCAACCCGGATAAACGTGTCGTGGTCCATTTTGGCAGGTCAAATGGGATGAAGGAGTATAATATCAAGGTTAAGACTCTTAGCAGTGTAGAGGATCAGAAGGATCCATAGGACTCTTAAATCGGCCTCGCAGATAGAGGATGTGGATAAGAAGGCATATGGTGTACTGGCCTTCATCAATCGAGGGATTGAGTTTAGGAGTCGGGAGATAATGCTGCAGCTTTATAAGACCCTAGTCAGACCCCACTTGGAGTACTGTGCTCAGTTCTGGTCGCCTCATTACAGGAGGGATGTGGAAGTTATTGAAAGGGTGCAGAGGAAATTTACAAGGATGTTGCCTGGATTGGGTGGCATGTCTCATGAAGATAGGTTGAGAGAGCTCAGTCTTTTCTCCTTGGAGAGACGAAGGATGAGAGGTGACCTGATAGAGGTATATAAGATGTTGAGAGGTATAGATCGGATGGATTCTCAGAGGCTTTTTCCCAGGGCTGAAATGGTTGCTACGAGAGGACACAGGTTTAAGGTGCTGGGGAGTAGGTACAGAGGAGATATCAGGGGTAAGTTTTTCACTCAGAGGGTAGTGGGTGAGCAGAATCGGCTGCCGTTGGTGGTGGTGGAGGCAAATTCGATGGGGTGTTTTAAGAGACTTCTGGATGAGTACATGGGACTTAATGGGATTGAGGGTTATAGGTAAGCCTAGTAGATAGGGATATGATCAGCGCAACTTGTGGGCCGAAGGGCCTGTTTGTGTTGTAGTTTTTCTACATTCTATGACCTGTTATTTTGGATAGTAGCCTTTGATGTACACCTTGTCAAATGCTTGCTGGAATCTAGGTATAGCACATCCACAGGTTCCCTTTTATCTATGTTGCTTGTTATTTCCTCAAAACACTCCATAAGTTAGTCAAAATTGATTTCCCCCTCACAAATCGGCTTTATTGAATTGAAATTTTCTAAGTGCCTTGCTATGTAACCCCCTTAATAATAGATTCCAGCAATATCCCTATGACAGCTGTTAAGCTAACTGGCCTGTAGGTTCCTGCTTTTGTCTCCTTCCTAACAAAGAACAAAGAAAATTACAACACAGGAACAGGCCTTTTGGCCCTCCAAGCCTGCACCAACCATGCCACCCGACTTAACTAAAACCCCCTACCCTTCCAGGGACCATGTCCCTCTATTCCCATCCTATTCGTACATTTGTCCCGATGCCCCTTAAAACTCACTATCATACCTTCATCCACTACCTCCCCCGGCAATGAGTTCCAGGCAGTCACCACCGTCTGTATAAAAAATCTGTCTCATACATCTCTTTTAAACCTTGCCCCTCGCACCTTAAATCTATACCCTCTAGTAATTGACTCTTCCACCCTGGGAAAAAGCTTCTGACTATCCATTCTGTCCATGCCTCTCATAATCTTGTAAACTTCTATCAGGTACCCCTCAACCTCCATCGTTCCAGTGAGAACAAACCAAGTTTCTCCAACCTCTCTTCATAGCTGATGCCCTCCATTCCAGGCAACATCTTTGTAAATCTTTTCTGTACCCTCTCCAAAGCCTCCACATCCTTCTGGTAGTATGGCGACCAGAATTGAACACTATATTCCAAGTGCAGCCTAACTAAGGTTCTATAAAGCTGCAACACGACTTGCCAATTTTTAAACTCAGTGCCCCGGCTGATGAAGGCAGGCAAATCCACCATCCTTTGTGTCATCTGCAAACTTATTAATCAATCCAGTTACATTTTCCTCCAAATCATTTATATATATTACAAACAGCAAAGGCCCCAGCACTGATCCCTGAGGGTCGCCATTTGTCACAGCCCTCCATTCAGAAATGCACGCCTCCACTGCTCCCTCTGTCTTCTTTCACCGAGCCAGTTTTGTATCCACCTTGCCTGCTCACCTCTGACTTCACCTTCTGCACCAGTCTGCCATGAGGGACCTTGTCAAAGGTCTTACTGAAGTCTATGTAGACAACATCCACTACTCTACCATCATCAATCATCTTCGTCACTTCCTCAAAAAACTCAATCAAGTTAGTGAGACACAACCACCCCTTCACAAAATCATGTTGCGTCTCACTAATACTTCCACTATTTCCAGGTGGGAATGACTCTTGACTCAGAACCCTCTCCAATAATTTCCCTACCACTGATGTAAGGCTCACTGGCCTGTAATTACCTGGATTATTCTTGCTACCCTTCTTAAACAAAAGAACAACATTGGCTATTCGCCAATTCTCTGGGACCTCCTCTCTGTAAGAAGTCTCAGAACACCAGTTTAAAGTCCAAGGTTTATTTGATAGCACAAACCACAAGCTTTCAAAGCACTGCCCCTTCATCAGGTAAGTGGGAGTTCTGTTCACAAGCAAGGCATATAACAGGGCAGTATATCCTATTTGTGAATAGAACTCACACTCACCTAATGAAGGGGCAGCGCTCCGAAAGCTTGTGGCTTGTGCTACCAAATACTTTAATCTGGTGTTGTAAGACTTCTTACTGTGCTTACCCCAAATCAACACCAGCATCTCCACATCATCACCTCCTCTCTGGCCAGTGTGGATATAAAGATTTCTCTCAAGGTTCCAGCAATTTCCCCCCTTGTCTCTCTCAACATTCTGGGGTACATCCCATCAGGTCCTGAGGATTTGTGTACCTTAATGTTTCTCAAGAACCCCAATACCTCCTGCTTTTTTATCTCATCATAGAACCATAGAACATTACAGCACAGAAACAGGCCTTTTGGCCCTTCTTGGCTGTGCTGAACCATTTTTCTGCCTAGTCCCACTGACCTGCACCTGGACCATAAATTTCCACACCTCTCTCATCCATGTATCTATCCAAGTTTTCCTTAAATGATAAAAGTGAGCCCGCACTTACCACTTCATCTGGCAGCTCTTTCCACACTCCCACCACTCTGTGTGAAGAACCACCCCAATATTCCCTTTAAACTTTTCCCCCTTCACCCTTAACCCATCTCCTCTAGTTTTGTTCTCCCCTAACCTCAGTGGAAAAAGCCTGCTTGCATTCATTCTATCTATACCCATCATGATTTTATGCACCTCTATCAAATCTCCTCTCATTCTTCTACGCTCCAGGGAATAAAGTCCTAACCTGTTCAACCTTTCTCTGTAACTCAGTTTCTCAAGTCCTGGCAACATCCTTGTAAACCTTCTCTGTACTTTTTCAACTTTATTGATATCCTTCCTGTGATTAGGTGACCAAAACTGCACACAATACTCTAAATTCGGCTTCACCAATGTTTTACACAACCTCACCATAACATTCCAACTCTTATACTCAATACTTTGATTTATAAAGGCCAATGTACCAAAAGCACTCTATGACCCTACCTACCTGTGACACCACTGTTAGGCAATTATGTATCTGTATTCCCAAATCCCTCTGTTCTACTACACCCTTCAGTGTCCTACCATTTACCTTGTATGTTCTATCTTGGTTTGTCCTTCCAAAGTGCAATACCTCACACTTGTCTGCATTAAACTCCATCTGCCATTTTTCAGCCCATTTTTCTAGCTGGTCCAAATCCCTCTGCAAGCTTTGAAAACCTTTCTCACTGTCCACCACACCTCCAAAGTTTGTATCATCAGCAAATTTGCTGATCCAATTTACCACATTATCATCCAGATCATTGATATAGATGACAAACAACAATGGACCCAGCACTGATCCTTGTGGCACACCACTAGTCACAGGCCTCCACTCAGCGAAGCAATCCTCCACTACCACTCTCTGGCTTCTTCCATTGAGCCAATGTCTAATCCAATTTACTACCTCTCCATGTATACCTAGCAACTGAACCTTGCTAACTAACGTCCCATGTGGAGGACTCAAACTATCTACACACCCTATCCCAGACTCATTATCCACCGAGTCCTTCCCTTTGGTGAATACTGACACAAAGTATTCATTTAATACCTCGCTCATTCCCTCTAGCTCCACGCATAGATTGCATCCCTTGTCCTTGAGTGGGCCAACCCTCTCTCAGGCTACACTCTTGCTCTTTATATATGTATAAAAAGCCTTGAGATTATCCTTAATCCTGCAGGCCAATGCTTTTTTGTGACGTCTATTAGCCCATCTTACCCCTTGCTCAAGTTTCTTTCTACTTTCCTTGTATTCCACACTTGCTTCATGTGTTCCCAGCCTTCTAGCCTTGATGAATGTTTCCTTTTTCTCTTTGACTAGGCTCACAATATCTCTCCTTATCGAAGAGTCCCAAAATTTGCCATACTTATCCTTCATCCTTAAAGGAACCTGCCGGCCCTGAATCCCTATCAATTTATACTTGAAAGCCTCCCGGATGTTGATTTGCCCTCAAACATCTGCCCCTAATCTACATTCTTCAGTTCCTGCCTAATATTGTTGTAATTAGCCTTCCCCCAATTTAGCACCTGAACTTGAGGACTACACTAATCTTTATCCATCAATACCTTAAAGCTTGCTGAATTGTCGTCACTGTTCCCAAACTGCTCCCCTGCTGAAACATCGACCACCTGGCTAGGATTCCCCAATATCAGGTCCAGTATGGCCCCCTCCCTAGTTGGACTATCTACATATTATTTCAAGAAGCCCTCCTGGATGCTCCTTGAGTAGAGGAGTCATATTCACTATTTTTCAATCTCATGGAGGCTTTCCAGAATATAGGGAATTTTGGAAAATTAAAACCAATACATATACAATCTCAGCAACCATTTCTTTTAAGACTCTAAGATGAAATCCATCAAGACCTGAGGAGTTGTCTGCTTTTAACTCTAATAATTTTCTCAGTATTCTTTCCCTGCTAATTGCAATTATTCTAAGAAATACCCTCCCTTTCATCACCATATTCAAAAGTATTTATGGAATGTTATTTGTACCCACTTCATTGAAGACGGAGGCAAAATATCTATTCAATTCATTTGCCATGTCCTTAATTTACAATATTAATTCCTCATTCTCACTCTTTAATGTCCACTTTACTTAAAGTTTATTTATTAGTCACAAGTAAGACTTACATTAACGCTGCAATGAAGTTACTGTGAAATTCCCTAGTCGCCGTAGTCCAGTGCTTATTTGTGTCAATGCACCTAACCAGCACATCTTTCAGAGTGTGGGAGAAAATCAGAGCACTCGGAGGAAATCCCCGCAGTCAAAGGGAGAACACGTGAACTCCATGCAGACAGTGAACCAAGTGGGAATCGAACCCGGGTCCCTGGAGCTGTGAGGCAGCAGTGCTAACCACTATGCCACTGTGCCACCCTCAGGTGATGGATTTAGGGGAGAATTCTCTGGCCTTTCATGCTGGCGGGATTCTCTATTCCCACTGGCAGCGCACACTCTCCCATAGAATTCACGGCAACATGGAGTGATGTCAATGGGAAATCCCATGGACAACGGCAGGACCAGAGAATCCCACTGCTAGTGAACAGCGCACCACCTCCTACTGCCTAGAAACACGTGGCTTGGAAGCCGGAGAACCCCCCTTACATTTTTTTAAATACCTGTAGAAATTCTTACTTATTATATTTCTAGTAGCTTTCTCTTATACTATAATTTCTCCCCTCTTATTAATATTGTAGTCATTGTCTGCTGTTCTTTATATTCTGAACAATCTTGTGACCTGCCACTCATCTTTGCGGAATTACACACTTATTCTTTCAATGTAGTACTATCTTTAACTTATGATATATCACAATTATAATTCCTTAATAAAGCTATCATTTTATGTCTAATACACCCTCCCATCAGAAGTGTTTTCCTATTTAATGTAAAATGCTGGAAATGTTCAACAGATCATTTGTGGAAAGAGAAACAGAATTTTAGGTCCATGATCTTTCGACCTGAAACGTTAACTTTGTCTGTCCATAGATGCTGTCTGACCTTTTGCAAATTCCCTGCATTTTCTCTTTTTATTTCAGATTTCCAGCATCCACAGTGTTTTGTTCTTGTTTTTCTAAATGCTGCCTGATTGTCGTGAAGCATTCTGAGCTATAGATTATGGTGCAAATGTGTTAAAACAATACAGATAGTCATTCAACCAAGTCCTTCCCCAGTAAAAACATGTACAATCTGTCTATTAGTCATTCAGCAAAGGGTTTCAAACAGAAAAATTTTTCCGAATGTCCAATTGGAAGTTCAGTAGTTCAGTGTTACTGCACTATGGAGAAGCATATAATGCCAGATGTTAGACAAAAATCATGTAGAAGTAATGTTCTAACCAACAGCAGTTCTTTGTAAACATTTCTTAGTAAAGGATTTATTGTCAGGAACTCACTAATTGTTTTTCTTGTAAAGCAATTGCCAATACAGAAATACAGTGCACACACAGATCATTGCCAATTCACAGGGTACATAAATTATACTAATACTAATACATTGAGAAAACAGTAGAGTTTAAAATTCTTACCATTGATTATTTAAATATAGGTAGTCTTAAGAATCGACAAAATGTAGCTTTAGAATAGTGAAGATAGTTTTCTCATTTGTTGTATTCATTTTATTGCAGCAGTACAGAGGCTCTGGAAAAGTTGGTTCTTCCCTGATTTTCATTGTTATCAGTAATATATTGGATCTCATCAAAAGTGACTTCTTTTTAATTATTAGCATCATCCCTTACAAAACAGTTCATTTGCCATCTCAAGGACCTGCAACCAAAAACTTAACTGTAACTTAAAAAATAGGAGCAAAAATAAAACTCCACCAATCAATATGATAATAGCTGATCTTCTGCCTCAACTTACTTGCCCACCTGCTCCCCATATCCCTCAATTTCTTTGAGAGATCAATGGTCAGTCTATCTCAGGGTTAAACACATTAAAACATGGTGCATCCATAGCTCTCTGGGTTAGAGAACTCTAAAATATTACAGACCTTTGAGTAAAGAATTTCTCCTCATCGCAATCCTTAATGATCAACTCTTATCCTGAGACTGGTTACTGTGTTCTAGATTTTGTAATCAGAGGAAACAATCTTTAAATGTTTACCATCTCAATTGCCTTTGACACTTGTCTGTTTCAATGAGACCACCACTCATTATTCCAAACTCCGAAGAGAATAGGCTCAATTTACTCAGCTTCTCATTTATACGACAATCCTCATCCCAGAAACCAAACAAGTGAACCTTCACCGTACTGCCTCCAATCCAAATGTAACTTCTGTGAACACAGAGATCAAAACTGCTCACAGTATTCCAGGTATGGTCTCACCAACATTATATTCAACTGTTGTAAGACATCCTTATTCTTGGTCTCCAATGAATGCCAGACTCCAATTTGCCTTCCTAATTGCTTGCCATACCTACTTGCTAACTGGAGATGCATGGAGATAGATTTAGGTTTATGAATGTAGAGAAGACCAGCTCATCAACTCTGAAGAAAGCTTGATCATGCAGTTATCCAACCAATTCCACTCTGTCAAGTTATCAAGCTCTGCTCAGTTACTAACATTCAGTTCCTTGATTTGTAACCGTACCTAGTGCAGGCCAATGTAACAGGAAACAAAGTCAAGTGGAACTACCGATAGAAAAGTGAAAATACCATCTATGCTGTTCACTGTTAGTGATTTCAATGCATTGCAAAGAAAATATCCCACCAATAATTCCTAATTTTCTTCATCTACCTGAAGAAAGTCTAGCCCTAAGACATGGTATAATTCTAAGGCATGAACGTAGGTCGTCTTGGTGAGAAATTCCTACATATTGTCAGAAACCTGAGTGCCAATCTTGGGCCAGGAATTTTTCAGGTTTGAACTTTGTCAAGTGGATAAAGTGAATACTATACCTCAAGATGTGGTGTAGTAGAAACAAGAGGCAGCAATGCTTTTCACATTATCGCAGTGAATATTTGCTGTCCACCATAAAACAGATAGACCCATGATTTCTAATGTCAGATGGAGACAAAGTATCTGCTGGTAATCAATAAATATCAGTAATCAATGTTGATTAACGATTTTCAAAATCTTTCAGTTATATTAAAGACACTTTTTATCCCTCGAGCTATCTTTTACTTTTTTGACTTGGTTTTGGTTTGTTTTTGCAGGACTTTGAAAGGAAGACAAAAGTGTTGAGGGAAAGTTGTATTGAACTAAGTAGAGAGATTTCACAGAGGAAACGCGAAATTAAAACAATAAAAGAAGAGTTGGAAAATAAAATGGAAGAAGTGAAAAATGCGCAAAAAGAACTGGAAGATAAGCTAGAAGAAGAAGAACGTTTGAAGGTAAGAAAGCCTGAAACTGCTTTTCAATAAGTGTGTATTTCTTCCCATTTTTGGATATTCTGTGTTATGCTTCAGAAACATTTTAACCATTTACCTTAAACACATGTATAGCCACATTAAACTGCTTGGCTGTTAGACAAATATTGAAAATGTCTTTGTCATATTTGTACTTGTGACAAAATAACCTTTAGAAACAGGCAGGGTTAGAAATAGGTTTGAACTTTAAGGAGCTCTCAGTAAGCTTGCTGCTGCAAAATAGTCAAACAGCTTAACACCAAGCAAACACTGAAATAATTGAAAACAAATAAGCAATTTTCAAAGTCCAAACAAATAAATCCATTTTTTCCAAAATATGAGAAGCTTTTTAAATGGATACAAGTGTTTGTGAGGCAATGTTCAGATCTCCAAGTGACTTAATAATTGTCAAGGCCTTAGTGACTCATGCACACCAGATGCATAGACTGTCAAAGCCACAGGATTTTAGGACCTGCCCCAGGAATGGGATTTTCTTGGAAATGGATAAATCCTGACATCAGGATCTTGGGTCTCAACCCTGAATGGGTGGGTAGCAGATCTGTAGCAGCAATCTTGCCTAAGATGGCCATTTAATTGAGGATTGCAGGCTGACTCTCCATGAGCAAACATAATCAAAGGGCCAACAGCTCTGCAGTACCACTGACAGAGCTGGTCACCACTGAGGATGCAAGGTGAGTGAGAGGGCATCACTGTTTTGAAGCACTCTCGGGAGAGCCAGAAATGTTTTTTCTCTGTTAGGGACAGACAGACAAACCTGAGCAATTTGAGGGGCAACCCCTCCAATGGCAACATTTGAGCCATGGGGACAGCTTTTCCCTTGCCGCTCCCTTGTTGGGCCATTGAGCCTGTAGCATAAGGGCCAGGAAAACACAGAGCTAATGTGGGACTGAGATACATATGTGGAAGAAACCAATCCTCAGTGCAGCTTATCAGGTCACAAAAATGCAGGGACAATTCAAGTCCAGGAAAGCAATTTGCGAACACCCAGCAGACTGACCTTGCCAGCAGTGCAGTGCGAAGCACCCTCAGAAAGATCAGTATCCTGAAAATACAGCCCAATGCTTCCGCTGCAAAGGACAGTGACACTTTGGTAAACTGCAAATCAAAACCCCAGCACTGCACAGACAACCAAACATAGTCCATGAGGTCAAGATTGAACACCCAGAAGACACAGCCATTTTTGATTGAGCTTAAAGAATTAAGTTATTCATTTTGGATTGCTGACATCCTGGTAAGTGGTCACCTGACACTTTTTAAGTTAGACACAGATGCTCATGTCACAGCTCTATCAGGTGAGGAACCGTGACCCCAGGGCCACTGGTTTTGCATGGTGGATGCTCCATTTTATGGAGCAGGGAAAAATCAATTCCCTTTCATAGGCATGATCTTTGAATCGCTGAAGTATGACAATGAACAAATCTTTAAGCTGATGTCTGTCTATTGTAATCAGCCTTTCTGTAATAATGCACTCTTAAATGGCCCTTAATTATTTAAATTAGTTACTACTTCCACTCCTAATGTGGCTGTCCGACACTTTACCAGCTCCTAACCTGCCAGGTAGGGCCTGGTAAAATTCTGCCCTCAGCCTCAGTGTCCCATGGTTAGCACTGCTACCTCACAGCACCAGGGATGCAGGTTTAATTCCAGCCTTGGGTGATTGTGTACATGGAGTTTGCACCTTCTCCCGTGTCTGCATGCGTTTCCTCCCACATTCCAAGATGTGTAAGTTAGATGGATTAGCCATGTAACAGTGTCCCAAGATGTGTCGGTTAGGGGTATTAGGCTAAGTATGTGGGGATAGGATGGGGATGGTTACATGCACCTGCCACTGGTTAAAATTGTGCCTTTCATTCTTTTATTAATGAAATAATAGACCAGTCGATGGTCATCTAAGCCAATTATTCATGATATGACCAATTCTTCCTCTTCAAGAGAGGTTGTATTCTAAAAGAACATTGGGTGGAATTTTACAGCCCCATCATAGCGAAGTCACAAAAGTGGTGAGGTGTTGATAAATCCATTGGCTTGAGCAGGACCAGAAAATCCTGCTGGTGGGTAGGGGTTGTAAAATTCTACCCCTAGTTTATCCATTGGCCAGTATTGATGCACTGTGGTATTTCAATTATCTGCACAGATCACATATAAATTGTTTTCCAGTGAGTAATAACTTTTTTTCTTTGGTGATAGATCGATCTGGTCCAATTGCATACTGTTCCTGGTCAGCTGGCCAAAGATATAGAGAAATTGAATCGCAAAAGAAAGTACGTTCTTGTTAGAAAATTGAAAGCAAATGGTTACAATTTACACTTAAGTGATGTGAAACTACATTGTGTGACGTCAGCATCGATCACAGGCATTTCTTTGAATCTTGTTCATTTCCTGGGAACTGTGACTTTGTGTTTCCATGATATTTTGAATGTTGTAATCAGCCTGCGTTGCTAATATTTTGAAACACCATGCCTATCACTAAGAGAATGATTTGTTTTTTTTTATTGCTTCATGTGTTGTGGGCCAGCATTTATTTCCTTGCCCTAATTTCCCTGTATGGCTTGTCAGGCCATTTCAGAGAGTAGTTAAGCAAGTGTGGGCTTGGAGTCACAAGGAGGCCAGATGAGGTAAAGGCTCCAGATGTCCTTTCCTAAATGGCATTGGTGAACCAGATGGATTTTTAATGATTAGCTTTACTAATGAACTAAATTAATGTTCCAGCAGTTGCTATGGTGGGATTTGAACCTATATCATTACCCTGTGCCTCTGGATTACGAGTCCAGTGAGATTAACATCTCATCCCACCATGTCTAATGCTAGACTCCATAACGTAGACAAAAATTGTTGCACTTAAAATTTCAATTTATTTGTAAAAGTGGTTCTCTTCAGGATAGAAATTATCAACACACAACAGAACATTCTACTCACTTTTTAAAAACTTTTTTTTAGACATACCCTTAACCTGCCAGCTCCCAAAAATTCCAGGTTCTCTAAACCAGCCACATTTGATATTTGGGGACAGCATTTTAACCACTGGGCAGAGGTTTGGGTGTGGGTGGGGAAATAAATGGCTGAAAAATATCTGCAACCCAGCAACTTAACATAATCCTGCCCACTTCTGGGTTTTACTGGAACATGTTTCCAGGTAATCAAGAAATTGTGATGGAGTTGTTGGGTCAGTTATTTAAATGTGCAAACAAACATATACCTCAGGATTCCTGTTTTAACAGCCAGCACACAGGATTTTCTGAGCTGTGTGGAACTGATCAGGAGCAAAAAGGTGGGAGCACAGCAGCATGTTATTGATCATTGAAACTAATCGGCTGGAGAATCTTAAAAGGCAAAACTGTATAGCTGGTTCCTTGGCTATGTGAAAGACATGTGCCCATAGTATTTCTTCTGAGAATATTGTTTCACTGCTTTAGTGGTGATTCTAGTCCTCTGGATCACTAGGCCAGTAATATAAGTATGGTGCTACTGTACCCATTTGCTAAGGCCTAAGTGCCAAACAGGGTAGCACTCATTACATCATAGGAATTAGGAGGAGAAGTAAACAAATTCAGCCCTTCGAGCCTGCTCTGCCATTCAATCAGATCATGGCTAATCTCTCCCAGGTAATTCTAATTGTCAAACAAAGAGTTCAGTTAAGGGCCTCCAAACACTTCTTGATGGACTTCCTTTGTTGTTTCCCTGTTATTTTGCCAGACCAAAAAATTTCCAAAATTTAGAGCTCTATAAATGCAGCCAATCTTTAAGTAACTGCTTTCTTGTGAAATATTTGCTGAAACAGCCCTTTATATAGCAGCAGAATCCAGAGTGAAAACAGAACTAGAAACTGAACTACATACCTAATTATCTAGTTTTCTATCCCTCCAACTGGAAGATGGTAAAGACTGCTTGCTATGTCCACTCTTAATAAAGCTCAAAATAGTTAAAAAGTAAATAAAATTTGGTTATGTTCATTTGATTCCTCTCACATTACAATCAATGGTAGTTGTAATTGCTTATGTATAATTCATCGTGTTTGGCACAAGAAATGTTATACTGTTCTCTCCTTCCATTGTCTGTGAATGAAAGCTTGCAGAGAAATGTGTTACGTCTGTGTTTATCCTGGTAATTTCTTAAGATGAAATAAAGTAGAAATATAGGCTGGAATTCTCTCAGTTCGCCTGCCGTGGGAATTGTCGTAGGTGGGATTGGACCATGTAAAGGTCCTCGAATGGGATTCTCCAGTTTTGAGGTGAGCCCGGCCGGAGAATCCCACCCATAAATTTTCATCATAACTGCAATAAATTCAAAACTTTGTAGTTGTAGTTTGTTAAAATGCAATGTTCTTTTTTACTGCAGCAATTTGGAGAAGGTAAAAGCAGATATAGATTCACAACGCAATGAACTTCTTGGTTTAGTACAACGGATAGAAAATAAGTGCAGAATGGTAGAAGATGAGAAATTGGAGGTAATGAAAGAGTTGGATGAAAAAAGGGCTACACTGGACAGCAAAGAACAGGACTACAACCAGCTAGTTAAGATGACTGAGCTGGGCAAGGAGAATGAATCTGTGTTAATGGGAGAAAGGTTTGTAACAGCACTGAACTTTGCCCCTGCTGGCATTGTAACAAAGATCTTTGTGCTTATCTGTATTTACAAAAGTAAATTGTGAATGGTAATTCCCGAATGGGAAAGTGGCATGTGATGGAGAAGGAAAGTTTCACCTGTTTTCTTTGCATGATATTTCCTAAACTGTGCAATTGGAGGAAACCACAGCAGTTTTTAGGTGTTATAATTTCACATTTTTTGCCATTCCTTCTTATTCACAATTCAGTTTTCTCCTGCCAAGATCAAGATCTGATAAAGCAATCCTTCTACCACATAAAAATGTTCATTGTTTAAACCTATTTGTAGAAGGGATTGAAAATCCTGAGCTCTCCCAGATGTACTGAAATAAGTGTTTCCTTTGATGAGAGAGTGTTTCTCCCTGCCCCAAACGTGGCCATGGACAATGAATGTAGGCATTTGGTGAGCTCCAAATCTGAGTGTGCCACTCCTCTAGCTTCTTCAGCACAATGGACCCTTGGTGTCCAGTATATCTAGTGAGGTTAGACAAATGACCTGTTTTATGGTTCATGGGCTTCCAAAGAAAATAGTAAGTCTTTAAAAATTAGTTAGTTACCTCTGCATCTAAAGAGTTAATGTTTTCACTTGTTTGTTAGTCTCTTTGTAAACAATATGGGGGCAATCCTCCCAAAAAGATTTTCAGGGTGCATTCTTATAACCTCATCCTGCTGTCGTTTGGAGAGACGAGGTGGTAAGATTGGATGAGAGGTGAAAAATACAGTTTGCACCCAGTTTCATGCCTCCCCAGACCTTACCGGCCTTGTTTTGCTATGTACTAGATAGGGCACAAAGACATTTTCAATACAAATGACGTGATTTACATGCAATTAGTGAGTCCTGGACACAATCGTCTGGGCTCACCTGTACTTACCTCCTTGCCAGTCGAGTTTCACACTAGCGAGAATCACAACTGGTCTTCACCAACGGAGATCAGTGTGGGGGGTGATGGAGGTGACAGGAGATTTCCCAATGTACCTGGCTTCATCCATGAATTTAGGCCCTGCCCTCCCCACTGGCAAGAATCGCATTCGGGCTCTTTTTTTGTACAAATGCCATAAGATTGTAACTTGCGGCTCGCCATAAAAAAAGCGCAATTCTTTCCTGTTTTCTCACACTTCACCCTTTGAATTTCTTCGTAAGATCATGCGCTAATGTGTCAAAGAAGTTTGAAAAACCCTCTTTCAATATTAACAGAGCTTCCCTGGACATGCATTTACGTTACATCCAAACAGAAAAGAAAATATTATCTGACACAATAGTTGTGAAGCAAAGAGAGAAGGATCGAGAGCTCAGAAAAATAAAGAAGAAAGATAAACAGTTGAAGTCTGCAATGGATACTGTGGCATATGCTGAATTTACCTATGAAAAGATCAAAGCACAGGTATGTTTCAGTTAGATCATTGCAATCTCTGTATTTACCTTATAGTTAAAACTATTTGGTTGTTACATCTCACAGATACATAAACTCAGAGGTTATAACTTGGAAGCAGACCATTTGACCCAACTAGTTTATTTCAATGTTCACACTCCACACAAGCTAAATCATATTTTGATTCTATATGCCTTAAATTATACTTCATACAATCCAACCTAATTTTTAAAGTTGAAATGTGGCAGTATATTTTTCCTGTTTTGAGGATGAGATCAGAGGCAGTTGGGTGTATAATTTCATGCCACCAGCTGGTCTTCCAGTTTATTGGGGCGGCTGTCTCCCACTGACAAAGTGGTGGGTGACTTATTAAGCTGACTGGAAGGCCAATTAGGGCTATGGATTGAGGCCAGCTTGACTCTTCCAACTTCCTTGCAGGTGAGCAGGAGGCCACTGCTTCAGGCAGGCTCTGATGCAATGGAGAGCCTTCTCAACTTAGTTTATTTATTAGTCACACGTAGGTTTACATTAACACTGCAATGTAGTCGCTGTGAAACTCCCTTTGTCGCCACACTCTGGCACCTCTTCGGGTACACTAAAGGAGGATTTAGTATGGCCAATGCCCCTAACCAGCACGTCCTTCAGAATGTGAGAGGAAACCGGAGTACCCGAAGGAAAGCCACGTGGATGCTGGAAGAACGTGCAGACTTCACACAGTAACCCAAGCCAGGAATCAAACCCAAACCCCTGACGCTGTGAGGCAGCAACGCTAACCGCTGTGCCACCATGCTGCCCCAACTTCATGAACCTGCCTGTCATCTTTAATTGACTAGTAAGCACACTTTCTGGCCACTAATCACAGCAAAAGCATCTTGTACTTTCTTTAAATATGTAGATATGTAGATCAGGCTATATCTGTAAAGATAGAAATATGTTGACATGTAACCTGTTTTCTATTAATTCCCAGAGTTTTTTAAACAATTCAAATTTTCAAATTGACATGGTGAGATTTGAGTTCATGCACTATAGACGACCAGCCCTGCAATATAATTAGGACACAAATACCAAAATACACATCAGAAAATAAAAGCCTCCAATCTCTCTTTCTTGTAATGCATTACAAAACTGCATTCTTGTTTTAAATTACATGTCTGCTGTTGATAGATCAGATAACATCCATATCTCATCTAATATTTTAAAATTGCTGGATCCTTCCTTCATATTTTACACAAAAGCACAGTTTAGAAAAACTGTAAGTTCAATTTGTCATTGTCACCTTCAGGCAGGTTTCATCAACTGGAACTTGAGCACTGATCTGACTAATCTTTTGCGTGGATCTAAAAGTCCAAAACTTTATTATGATATTACTGTGAATTTTATAATGTAATAAATCAATGCATTATTAACCAAGATTATTACCTATGTTATCAAGAAATTTTGTTTTCCAGTAATAGACTATATCAGTAAAGATAGAAATATGTTGATATGTAACTGGTTTTCCATTAAATAGCGGGGTGGGTCCCAAAGCAGCAGGGAGACAGAAGAGAAGGTTAAGGACAAGCAGAGAAGTTAAAGAGAGCATATTAAGTAGTAAAGGCCATGTCAGTAATCCTAGTACTAGACTGATTAGGCAAAAGCAAGACAGACAGTAAGGGAAGTCCAGATTAAACTGCATTTATTTCAAAGCAAGAGGCAAGGCAGATGAACTCAGGACACGGATGGTACTTAAGACTGGGATATTATAGCAATTACTGAAATGTAGCTAAGGGAAGGACAGGACTGGCAGCTCAATATCCTAGGGTACAGATGCTATTGGAAAGATAGAACAGGAGGTAAGAGAGGAGGGGGAGTTGCACTTTTGATTAAGGAAAACATCACGGCAGTACTTAGAAGGGATATATCCAAGGGTTCACCCACTGAGTCTCTATGGGTTGAACTGAAAAATAAGAAGGGGAAATCACTTTGATAGGGTTGTACTATAGGCCTCCAGATAGTCAGCGGGAAGTTGAAGAGCAAATCTGTAAGGAGATCACAGAAAGCTCCAAGAAAAATAGGGTGATAATAGTGGGGGATTTTAATTTTCCCAACATTGACTGGGACAGCCATTGTGTTAGGGGCTTGGATGGAAAGAAATTTGTTGAATGTATTCAGGAGGAATTTCTCATTCAGTATTTGGATGGCCCAACTAGGAAGGGGACAAAACTTGACCTTCTCTTGGGAAATAAGGAAGGGCAGGTGACAGAAATGTTACTGAGGGGATCACTTTGGGACCCGTGACCATAATTCCATTTGTTTTGAAATAGCTATGAAGACCGATAGGTCTGGCTCAAAAGTTAAAATTCTAAATTGGACAAGGGCAGTTTTGATAGTATCCAACAGGATCTTTCAGCAGTTAACTGGGGGAGTCTGTAGGAAGGCAAAGGGATGTCTGGTAAGTGGGAGTCTTTCAAAAGTGTGTTACCCAGTGTTCAGGGTAAGCACATTCCTCTTAGAGTGAAGGACAAGGCTGTTGGAAGTAGGAAACCCTGGATGACTCGGGATATTGAGGCCCAGGTCAGGAAGAAGAAGGAGGCACATGACATGCATAGGCAACTGGGATCAAATGGATTCCTTGAAGGGTATAGGAGTAGAGTTAAGAGAGAAATCAGGAGGGCAAAAAGGAGACACGAGATTGCTTTGACAGATAAGGCAAAGGAGAATCCAAAGAGCTTCTACAATACATAAAGGGCAAAAAAATAACTAGGGAGAGAGTACATCCTCTTAAGGATCAACTAGGTCGTCTACGTGCAGATCCACAAGAGATGGTGAGATCCTAAATGAATATTTCTCATCTGTATGCACTGTTGAGAAAAGCAAGGATGCTAGGGAACTTAGGGAAATTGGCTCTGTTCATCAGATTGATGATGGCCATATACCCAAAGATCTTTTGTAGTGAATTGACCCTTGGGTCATGACCTCTCAACAGCCATTTCTATGCTATGTGGTCAGCTGCAAGCATGATATGAAGACCGTGGATATTGATACTAGGAACTAGGGTTCTGTGACTGATGGCTGTGACCTCTGGGGGCTGACTGTTTAGAATGGCATTGAAATAAATGAAAAGCTCAGCTGACCAAGAAGTGAAAACAGAGGTCAGTGAATTGTGTATATTCTCAGCCCCTGTCTTCTGCTGCAGCAAATGCAGCACACACTGCCTTGCAAGAGTGATGTTCCTGAGCTACACCAAGCAATGTTTAACACAGACCAAAAGAGAAAATGTTGGAAAATCGCAGCAGATCTGGCAGCATTTGTAAGAAGAGCAAAGAGCTGATGTTTCGAGTCCACTTGACTAAGAGTCACCTGGACTCAAAACGTCAGCTCTTTTCTCTCCTTACAGATGTTGCCAGACCTGCTGCGATTTTCCAGCATTTTCTCTTTTGGTTTCAAATTCCAGTATCTACAGTAACTTGCTTTTTTCCAATATTTAACAGAGTTGACCACTGACCATGATGCAAACTATTCTCTCAAGAGGAAGGCTTCCACAGATTTCATGCAATTTATGATTGTTTTCAACACACCTGTTTTTTTTCAATTTTTCATTTCTTTTAATTGCAGGTGGAATCTATTCCTGATGAGGGAGGATTATTGGACAGGAGAAATGAACTGGAAAGTGACGTTAAAAGCCTGAAAAGAAAACTAGCAGACCAGGTAAGTTGTCAATTTAAATAATTATTATTGGGATATACATGGTTGCAAGTCAACATTTATTGCCAAATACTAGTTGCCAAGAATGAGAGGTGGGCCTTAACCTTGTACTCTTGCAGTCTTTCTGTCAGTGATAACCGTAGAATGATCATAGGTAGCATTCAGAAATGGATAACTTTTTTGGCTTCATCCTCCTCCCTAACCAAGTGACTCTGGTCTAATTTTATTGAAATGGACCTCCTCACAAACATGGAGCTGGCTGTGGATTGGGAACCTGTTTACGATTAAAAACAATAAGACTAACTGTAGTATTTTGTATTCTGAATTTTTTAAGAATTAGTTTCTATTGTTCACTCCTAAAATGATTGATAATGAACTGAATGATTCACAAAGGACTCTAACAAAATTCTTTTATTGTTTTCTGAAATATAACCATTATAATACCAACTTTATTTTACATGCAGCTTGCATTGACTGAGGTAGAGGTTCTTTTGTTACGTAAGTATATGCTGGAAGAAGATAATCTCATCGCAGAGCAAAGGCGGGCCCGTGAAGAGGTTGGGAATCTAACTCGCCTTGCCCAGATCAGGTCTGATGAGAAAGATCAAAAAGCAAGGGATCTTATGAATATTCAGGTACTTCTAAATTGCTAATTTCTCATTTTCATTTTGAAAATTATATTCAAAAGAGTTGAAGAAGAATCACAGAATCACACAATGCAGAAGAGGCCCTTTGGCCCATCAACTCTGCACCAACGTGTGAGAAACACCTGAATTTCTACCTAATCCCATCTACCAGCACTTGGTCCATAGCCTTGAATATCACGACATGCCAAGTGCTTATCCAGGTACTTCTTAAAGGATATGAGGCAACCTGCCTCCCTCCCTGACAGTGCATTCCAGACTGTCACCACCTTCTAGGTAAAAAGGTTTCTCCTCACAACCCTCCTAGACCTCCTGCCCTTCATCTTGAACATATATCCCTCATGACTAACCCTTCAACTATCCCTATCCAGTCTGTCCACGCCACTCATAATCTTTTACAACTCAATCAGGTTGCTCTGCTCCAATGAAAACAACGCAAGCCTATCCAACCTCTCTCTTCATAATTTAAATGTTCCATCCCAGGCAGCATCCTGCTGAACCTCCTCTGCACCCCCTCCAGTGCAATCACAACCTTCCTGTGATGTGGTGACCAGAACTGTACACAGTACTCTAGCTGTGGCTCACCAAAGTTCTATACAACTCCAACATGACTTCCCTGCTTTTGTAATCCATGCCTTAATTGATAAAGGCAAGTGTCCCACACCTTTTTTCACCACCCTACCAACATGCCCTTCTGTCTTCAGAGACAAACACGCCAAGGTCCTTTTGTTCCACATAATTTCCTGATGCCATGCCATTCATTGAATACTTCTTTATCAATTTACTCCTTCAAAAGCGTAACACCTCACACTTTTCAGAGTTAAATTCTGTCAGCCATTTATCTCCCTATTTGACCATTCCGTCTATATCTTCCTGTAGCCCAAGACACTTAGTCTCACTGTTAGCACCTGGCCAATCTTTATATCAACAACAAACTTACTAATCCCTATCTCCACAAATAATAGGGGACCCAACACAAGTCTCTCTGGTGTGTCACTGGACACTGGCTTCCATTTATTAAAGTAGCCTTATGTCATCACCATCTGTTTCCTACAACTGAATCAATTTTGAATCTACTTTCTCAAATTACCCTGTATCCTCTTTGCATTTAGCTTCTTTACGAGCCGCCGATGTGGGAGCTTGTCAAAGGCTTTGCTGAAATCCATATAAACTACATCAACTGCACTACCCTCTTCAAAACACCTGGTCACCTCCTCAAAAAATTAAATCAAATTTGTTAGGCCTGACCTCCCTCTGATGAAACCATATCGATGATCCCTGATCGAGCCTTGCTTCTCCAAGTGGAGCTAAATGCTCTCCTTCAGAAGTTTCTCCAATAGTTTCCCGATTACAGACATAATACTCACTGGTCTGTAGTTCCCTGGTTTATCTCTACAACCCTTTTTAAATAGCTGACCAACGTTAACTTTTCTCCAGTCATTCTGGTACCTCCCCCATGGCCAGAAAGGAATTGAAAATTTGGGTCAGAGTCCCTGCAATCTCCTCCCTTGCCTCCTACAGCAGCCTAGGGCACAATTCATTCAAACCTGGAGTTCTATTCACTTTTGAGACTGCCAATACCTCCAGTACCTTGTCCTTCCCTATGTCAATTTGCTCAAATACCTTGCAGTCTTTTCCTGAATTCCATACCATGATCCATGTTCTCTTGGGTGAAGATGGATGTGAAGTATTCATTCAACGCTCTACCAATGTCCTCTAGCTCCACTCACAGATTGCCCCCGGTCCCTAATGTGTCCTACTTATTTCCTGGTTATCCTCTTCCCATTAATATACTTATAGAATATCATGGGATTTTCCCTACTTTCTGATATCCCCTCTTTGCTTTCCAAATTGCTTTCTTAAGCTCCACCTTGCACTTCCTATACTTCACTAATGCATCCACTGATTTGCTCCCCTGTACTTGTTAAAAGCCTTTCTTTTCCTCCACATCGTATCCTGAATATCTCTGGACATCCATGGTTCTCTGGGCTTGTTACTCCTTTCTATCACCCTAGAGGGAACATGTTGGGCTTACATTCTCTCCATTTCCTTTTTGAACACCCCCAACTGCTCTTCTGTAGATTTTCCTGTTAGTAGCAGTTCCCAATCTACCTTAGCCAGATTACTGAACTCTGCTCTCCCACAATCCAAAACTTTTTTTTTTGCAGCTTGCCTATTTCCTTGTTCATAACAAGTTTAAATTGTACTGTGTTGTGATCGCTATCACTGAAGTGCTTCCCCACCACTACCTCAACCACCTATCTGGCTTCATGATCTAAAAGATTTTCCTGTACACATTTCAAGAAATCTACACCATCCAAGCCTGTAACACTATATATATCCCAGTTAATTTTGAAAAAAGTTGAAATCACCTAATATAATTACCTTATTGTTTTTACATGAATTGTGCACATATTTGTTCCCTGATATTCCGCTATCTATTTGGGGGTCTATAATAAACACCTAACAATGTGGCTGCCCCTTTTCTAGTCCTAAGCTCTACCCACAAAGATTCATTCGGTGCCCCTCCAAGATATCATCTCTCTCTACTGCTGTAACTGACTCCTTAACTAATAATAAGAACATAAGAAATAGGAGCAGGAGTAGACCATCCAGCCCTTCGAGCCTGCCCCGCCATTCAATAAGATCATGGCTGATCTGTCGTGGCTCAGTTCCACATTCCCGCCCTCTCCCCATAACCCTTAATCCCCTGTCTTATCAAAAACCCATCAACCCGCGTCTTAAAAATATTTAGCGAGGTAGCCTCCACCACTTCAACGGGCAGAGAACTCCAGGGATTCACCACCCTTTGAGTGAAGAAGTTCCTCCTCAACTCCGTTCTAAACCGCCCCCCCTTTATCTTGTGGCTGTGCCCCCTAGTCCTACTATCCTTTCTGAGCAGGAAGAGTCTCTCCACCTCTATCCTATCCATCCCATTCATCATCTTATACGTCTCAATGAGATCTCCCCTCATTCTTCTAAACTCTAACGAGTACAAGCCTAATTTATTCAGCCTTTCCTCATAGCTCAACCCCCTCAACTCCGGTATCAGCCTAGTAAACCTCCTCTGCACTCCCTCCAAGGCCAAAATATCCTTGCGTAAGTACGGCGCCCAAAACTGCACACAGTACTCCAGCTGCGGCCTCACCAATGCCCTATACAGCCGCAGCAAGACCTCTCTACTTTTATATTCAATGCCCCTCGCTATGAAGGCCAGCATCCCATTCGCCTTCCTGACCACCTGCTGCACGTGCAAGCTGGGTTTTTGCGACTCATGCACAAGGACCCTGAGGTCCCTCTGCACCGTCGCCTGCTGCAGTTTTTCGCCACGTAAGTAATAATCCTTCCTACCAAAGTGGACCACCTCACACTTGCCAACATTAAATTCCATTTGCCATTTCCTGGCCCATTCGCCCAGCCTATCTAGATCCTTCTGTAGACTCTCCACACCCTCCGCACAATTTGCCGTTCCACCAATATTGGTGTCATCAGCAAATTTCGACACCCTACACTCGGTTCCCTCCTCCAGATCAATGCAATGCCTCCTCCTCTTTTACCTCTTAATAAGAACATAAGAAATAGGAGCAGGAGTAGGCCATCTAGCCCTTCGAGCCTGCCCTGCCATTCAATAAGATCATGGCTGATCTGCAATGGGTCAGTTCCACTTTCCCATTTTCTCCCCATAACCCTTAATTTCCCTGTCTATCAGGAACCATCTACCCGTGACTTAAACATATTCAGCGAGGTAGCCTCCACTACTTCAATGGGCAGAGAATTCCAGAGATTCACCACCCTTTGAGTGAAGAAGTTCCTCCTCAACTCAATTCTAAACTGTCCCCCCCTTATTTTGAGGATGTCCCCTCTAGTTCTGTTTTCCTTTCTCAGCAGAAAGAATCTCTCTACCTCTACCCTATCTAGCCCCTTCATTATCTTGTAAGTCTCTATAAGATCCCCCCTCAGCCTTCTAAACTCTAACGAGTACAGGCCCAGTCTATTTAATCTCTCCTTATAAGCTAACCCCTTCATTTCTGGTATCAGCCTGGTGAACCTTCTCTGTACTCCCTCCAAGGCCAATATATCCTTTCGCAAATAAGGGGACCAAAACTACACACAGTACTCCAGTTGCGGCCACACCAGTGCCTTGTACAGTTGCAGCAAGACCTCCCTGCTTTTATATTCTATCCCCCTCGCTATAAAGGCCAACATTCCATTCACCTTCTTGATCACCTGCTGCACCTGCAGACTGAGTTTTTGCAATTCGTGCACAAGGACCCCCAGGTCCCTCTGCACAGTAGCATGGTGCAGCTTTTCACCATTTAAATAATATTCCTTCCTACTATTATTTCTACCAAAGTGGATAACCTCACATTTGCTAACGTTATACTCCATTTGCCAGGTCCTCGCCCACTCACTCAGCCTATCCAGATCTCTCTGCAGACTTTCCACGTCCTCCACGCAATTCGCTTTTCCTCTCATCTTCATGCCATCTGCAAATTTTGTTACCCTACACTCAGCCCCCTCGTCCAGATCGTCTAGGTATATGGTAAACAGTTGAGGCCCCAGCACCGATCCCTGCGGCACCCCACTAGTCACCAACTGCCAACCAGAAAAGCATCCATTGATTCCAACTCTCTGCTTCCTGTTAGATAACCAATCCTCAATCCACGCTAACACTTTACCCCCAACTCTGTGTACCCTAACCTTCTGCAGCAACCTTTTGTGAAGCACCTTATCGAATGCCTTCTGAAAATCTAAAAACACCACATCCACCGGTTCCCCACTGTCTAACACACTAGTCACATCTTCATAAAAATCCAGTAAATTCGTTAACCATGACTTCCCCTTCATGAATCTGTGCTACATCTGTTTGATCAAACCGTTCTTTTCTAGGTGTCCTGCTATTTCTTCTTTGATGATGGATTCTAGCATTTTTCCAACTACAGACGTTAAGCTAACCGGCTTGTAGTTCCCTGCCTTTTGTCTGCTACCTTTTTTAAACAACGGTGTAACATTAGCTGTTTTCCAATCTGCCGGCACTTCCCCAGAGTCCAGTGAATTTTGATAACTAATTACTAAGGCATCTGCTATTACTTCTGCCATTTCTTTCAGGACCCTGGGATGCATTCCATCTGGTCCCAGGGACTTGTCTACCTTCAGTCCCATTAGTCTACCAAGCACTACCTCTCTAGTAACAGTAATTGTATTAAGGACCTCATCTCCTCCCAATCCTCTGTCTTTAATATTTGGTAAGCTATTTGTGTCCTCCGTGAAGACCGACACAAAAAACTTATTTAAAGTCTCAGCCATTTCCTCATTACCCACCGTTAAATCCCCCCTCTCGTCCTCCAAGAGTCCAACATTCACTCTTTATATATTTGTGAAAACTTTTACTATCATTTTTTATATTTAGAGCTAGATTAGCTTCATACTCCATCTTTCCTTTATCACTTCCTTCGTCATTCTTTGTTGTTTTTTAAATCTTTCCCAATCTTCTAATTCCCCACTATTTTTAGCCGCTCTGTATGCATCAGTTTTTAATTTCATATTCTTTATTTCCTTCGATCTTCACGGCTGGTTATCCCTTTTCTTACAGTCCTTCTTTACCGTCAGAATATATTCCTGCTGAGTACTGAAAAAGATCTCCTTAAAAACCCTCCACTGTTCCTCAGCTGTCCTACCAACCAATCTGTGCCTCTAATCTATATTAGCTAATTCTGCCCTCATCTTACCATACTCCTCTCTGTTCAAGCAGAGGACACTGGTGTGGGACCCTACTTTCTCACCCTCCATCTGCATCAGAAATTCAACCATATTGTGATCACTCATCCCAAGAGGATCCCTCACAAGAGGATCCCCAATTCTACTTGCCTCGCTACACAGTACCAGATCTAAGATAACTCTGTCCCTGGTAGGTTCCGTTACATACTGTTCAAGGAAACTATCCCGACAGCATTCCAAGAACTCTTCCTCAAGCCCACTGCATCCGACTTGAGTCAACCAATCAATATGCAGATTAAAATCCCCCATAATTATCGCCGTTCTGTTTTTGCACGCATCAATTATTTGCTTGTTTATGGCCCACCCCACCTCAAAATTATTATTTGGGGGCCTATAGACCACACCCACCAGTGACTTTCTCCCCTTACTATTTTTTATCTCCACCCACAACGATTCCACATTTTGCTCTCTGGACCCGATATCTTCTCTTACTACTGCCCTGATATTATCCTTTATTAACAGAGCTACCCCACCTCCTTTTTCCTCCTGTCTATCTTTCCTAAATGTCTAATACCCCTGGATATTCAGTTCCCAGTCCTGGTCACCCTGCAACCACGTTTCCGTAATGGCCACTAGATCATACCCGTTTGTGCCATCAGCTCATTCACTTTATTTTGAATGCTTCGTGCATTCAGGTAAAGTGTCTTTATGCCAGCCTTTATCTGAACCCTATTTGTAGAAACGCTACTAACCTCTCCCGTGCCCCCTACTCCTTTAATTAGTGGAATATCCTCAACATTAACCTGCACTCGTACCCTCTCCTTTACTTTAGATTTTGTAATTCCACCCCCCCCCCACTAATTAGTTTAAAGCCCTATCTACAGCCCTAGTTATACAATTCGCCAGGACTCTGGTCCCAGCACGATTCAGACGAAGACCATCCCATCTGAACAGGTCCCATCTGCCCCAATACTGGTGCCAATGCCCCATGAATTTGAACCCATTCCTCCCACACCAATCCTTGGGCCACGCGTTCACCTCCTTAATCCTATTTACTCTGTGCCAATTTGCGCGTGGTTCAGGTGGTAATCCAGAGATAACCACCTTGTTGGTTCTGCTTATTAATTTGGTTCCCAGCTTTTCATACTCAGCAGATCCTTAGTTCCTGTCTTGCTTATGTCATTGGCACCTACATGAACCACGACAACTGGATTCAGGCACTGCCTCGCCTCAAGATTCTATATCCCAGAATGTTGAGTTGCCAATCATGTCTTTCCTTCAAACATATCTCTCTGATGGCTACTATATCGCACTTTCATGTGTCAATCATCACCCTCAACTCATCTGTTTTACCTCTTGGCATTAAAATAGAGGCCATCTAGCCTTGCCTTATTCCCTTGAAACTTAGTACAGCTGTACTCTCCCTGACTTGATTGTTGTACTGTATGGTCCTGGGTCTTTATTTTGCTAACAGTCTGTGTCCCCTCCCTTGTCTAATTAATTTAACTCCTCCCAGTAGCACTAGGAATACATCTCACAAGGATGTTAGTCTCGTGCTGGTTCAGATGTAGACTGTCCTGCTTGTCCAAGTCCCACTTCCCCAGAAATGGTCCCAGCGATCCTGGAATCTGAAACCCACCAACTCTTAAGGGACACATTCAAAGAACAAAGAACAACACAGCACAGGAAACAGGCCCTTCGGCCCAACGAGCCCGCGCCGCTGTCCCACTGTCTCAGTGTCCTATTCATGATTTTAGCCTACGCCTAATGTGCGAGGATCAGGGAGGTCCAATTTAGGGACAATTTAGTACCCAATCAATCAGCCTAAAAGCACATCTTTGGGGATGTGGGAGGAAACCGGAGCACCCGGAGGAAACCCACGCAACCACGGGGAGAACGTGCAAACTCCCACAGACACAGGCCCAAATCCATGTGTCCGCACAGCAACAGAGATAGTCTCTGAGCTGTCATGTTGCCCTCGAGATGGTCCAGTTTAAGCACACTAACGACATGAAGCAATAGGCAACTCCCGAAGCAACGTCCAAGAGCAGCCCACTACAACCTGCCGCATGCATGCCCCTTGCTGGACTTAAATGCCTGTGGAGACAAAAAAATTCATTATTAAACAGGCAAAGACTAACATCCCTGAGGCAAAACGTATTCCCAAGCCTACAATGTTTAGTAAGGCCTGCTATATCCCCCTATATGTAGCCCGCTCATGTGGCTGTCTAAGTGACTCTTAAACAAGCCTAGCGTGCCTGCTTCCACCACCTTACTCGGCAGTGCGTTCCACACCCCCACTACCCTTTGCGTGAAAAACTGCCCTCTAATATTTGTCTTATACCTAGCCCCCCTCACCCTAAGCCCGTGACCCCTCATTCTATCCATTTCTAATAGCGGAAAAAGCTTACCACCATTTACTCTATCTATCCCCTTCATAATCTTATAAACCTCTATTAGATCCCCCCTCAGCCGACGTCTCTCAAGGGAAAACAGCCCAAGTTCATTCAATCTTTCCTCGTAAGACAGCCCTTCCATACCAGGCAGCATCCTGTATTATTCTCCTATTTCTGTGCTCGCTAACACATGGCACTCAGAGTAAGCCAGAGATTACAGTTCAAAGAGGTCCTGCTTTGTAGTCTGCTGCCTAACTCTTTGAATTCTTGATGCAAGACCTTGTCTCTCTATCTATGTCATTGGTACCAACATGTACCATAACCTCTGCCTCATCACCCTCCCCCTTCAGAATGCCATGCAGAAGTTCAGTGACACCACAGACCCAAACACCAGGAAGGCAACATCCAACCTGAAGTCACATTGACAGCCATAGGATTACAGCCTATCTGTGCTCCTGACTATAGAATCCCCTATTATTATTTTCTTGCCTGTCCCTACACCCCCCTCCTGTACATACAGGCTGCTTTGGTGCCAGAAGCTTGGCTCTGTCTGCGCTCCCTGGAGGAACCAGCGCCCTCATCAGCCTCCAAAATGGAATACTGATCTGTGAGTGAGACCCGAGAGGACTTCTGAACTACCTGCTATATCTCTTGGTCTGCCTGGTGGTCACCCGTTGACTTCATTTCTTAAGTCCCTTCAGCTGTGGTGTAACCATCTCTCTAAATGTATTACCAACAATGCTCTCAGACCCGTGGATGCTCCAGTGTCCCCCACCATTGTTCCAACTCTGAAACGCGAGCTTCCAGGAGCTGCACTTGGACACACTTCCTGCACGCTCCTAGCCCTGGGCAATGGAAATGTGCCCAGCCTCACACATGGAACAAGAATAGCAAACTACAGCTTTGACCTCTCCTGCCATTCCTAAACCCTTTTAAGTTTAAAAACTTAAGATTTTTAAAAAAATAATTAAAATAATTCCTTACCCTTACCTAAACAATGACTTAGAATTTAATATGGTTTGGAAATACCCACGAGGACCTACATACACATCAGCTGTGCCCGTTGGTCATATGTCACTTTTTGAACTGTGTTGTCTGATCAACTTCTGTCCTCACTGGACTTGAGGAGCTAGCAAGGAACATGAGAACAGCAACATCCTCCTCCCATACTTAACTCTCCATGTCTCACTCTCTGCACTTTAAGCCTTGCTTATATACGTTAGGCCTGTCCTACTTCAGTAAGCAGATTTAACCAGCTTACCTAATTAGCTGGTCCCTATGAGGTTCAGCACTAGAAATGCTTCCATCAATCTGGCATTTATTTGCTTTATATTAATATAAATTAGCAAACAACAAAAGATATATATAACTAGAAAAATGGTATATTCTTCTTTTGAAGATGATTAACAAATCAAAACATCAGAGGGAAAATTCTGGAGTCAGGGTGAAACATTTTTAGAACCGTCAAATATTAAGGTTCAAATTTCATAGTGTTCTGCTCATCAATCATCAAATTGTACAGGGTGATTTTAATCCTACTCACCTGCAGAAACTGGGTTGGGCGGGTGGGGGTGTTGGGTGTGGCGGTTGGATGGCGAGTGGATGGTTTTGGCAGCAACGTGGTTAAAGTCCCATTGTTTTGCACTGGATTCTCATTCGAACCTGCTCATCCCTGCAGAGGAGAGGGATATCAGCAGCATCCTGCCTTAGGTACAAATCAGCCACTGATGAGATAACTATGAGGCATGAAGATCATTTTGATTAGCACGTGGGTACAAGAGTTGAAGTCTGAAGAAGAGGTTCAGAATATTAAACTAGAGTGTTCCTCTAGATTAAACAAAAGATTAGACTTCTCAGCCCAAGAATTCCCCCACCTTACCCTTTCTGACCTCCCAACTGTGGGGTTCTTATGAAACCTCTCCCAACCACCTGAGTGCTGGAGAGAATGCGAAGGAGCATGAGAGTCTCTGAGCCCTAAATTTCTATGAGTAGCCCTTTAGTAGATCTTATTGACCTTGTCTGCACTGTTCTGAACCTGCTGATCCAAGCAAAACAGGCATAAGGCATCAACCTCACAACACCAGTGGGGGAATTTTTTGTTCAACCGCCACAAAATGCGATTGGCTGGTGGCAGGATCTTCTGGTCCCACCATTGTCATTGGGGTTTCCTGTTGAATACACCCCTCACCGCTGGGAAACACACGGCAGGGCTGCACCAACAGCAGGACCGGAAAATCCTGTCAACATGAACGGCTGGAAAATCGTGGCTCTAGTTAACTGTCTGATGGACATCTTTATTGAGGTTCTCCCCTGCCTTTTGCAAAGGCCCTCTGAAACCAGGGAAGTTAAAAAAATTCCACTCATGAGTACCACACCAATCCCATGTGCGCACCACCATCATTACAGGTGAATGGTTAAAATCAGTTCCAGAGAAAGAGATAGAATGAAGAAAAAAACAAAAAGACAGATTATATAGGCAGAAAAAATTGGGAAACAAACCAATTTCAGGAAAAAACATGTTTTAAGAAATGCCTTTTGCTCACAAGATCAATCAGTTATTTCATTTTGCTCGTCAAATAGCAAAAGCGTGATCGAACTATCGAAGAGCTGAAAAAAGAAAAACTGTCCTTGCAGGATTCTCAAAAGAAACACAGACAAATGCTGATCAGGTAAGAATATTTTCCATTATATGAGTGAATTTTTATCAATGTTTTCATCTGTCTCTTCCAGGCCTACCTATTATCCACCTCAAATATGTCAAACTTCAGGCAACATTTATTCTTGTACAATAACTCAAAAGCAGACTTTGTTCTGATTCACTTCCATCAAATCTTGTTTCAAAAAACAGCCAACCTTTTAGTCTAGTAAGAAGTCTCAGAACACTAAGTTAAAGTCTAACAGGTTTGTTTGGGATCACGAGCTTTCAGAGTGCTGCCTTTTAGTCAGTTCACAGGAGATGGACTAGTGTTATGTCCAGGTGAGAATGGTTCCCTTCTCTTTCTGAGGCTGGTAGTTCCTGTCTGAGGTCAACAGATCTTTAAGTGGTCCATCAAATTGTCCGTCCCATCCGTGACGATTACTGAACCCAGTAGGACTGGAAAATATACGTATATGCATTAAGTTGATCTTTCTCTACACCCTAGCTATGACTGTAACTCTATATTCTGCACTTTCTCATTTCCTTCTCTATGAATGGCATGTTTGGTCTGTATAACATGCATGAAACAATACTTTTCACTGTATGTTAATACATGTGACAAAAATAAATCAAATCAAATATACTCCTGAGTGTGCACCTCTTAGTTGGCAAGAGTTTTAGAAGAATTTGCTTGTCAATTTAGTAAGTATCTAACTGTTGAAATGCTGTTACCGTAAAAGACACAGAGACGTGTATTCTTCTAAGTTTTAAAAAAGGAAATTGAATTTATTGTATTTAACACCGGATAAAAATAATTTAAAACCACTCTGACTCTCATACACATGCACATACAAATAAGTTACAAAACTGAAGGGAGACATTCAATCTTATATGGTTCCCATGAATTGATGATTTGGACAGGTCTAGGCTGGGTTCAATGATCTTTCCTGATTTTGCATTGAGATAATTTAAAAATGAAAACCAGTCATGGTGATTATACCAGTGGCGCACAGGCAAGTATAACCCCCAGGTGGTGAAGAATGTGCTGGCATTGCCTCTGGCACTCCCTCAATGCCATCTTGGAGAGCTCCCTGGGGGAGTGGGCGGAGGTTCCCCATATGTGTGATGGGGTGGAATGGGCTGTTGCCTTTGAGCAGTGGGAGAAAAGTGGACCGATTCATGCATGGTTTGGGGGCGTGGGGGGGAGAATGTCCCAATACTTGCGTGAGGAGAGGTGAAATGTCCCAATGCTGATTGTGGGGGGGAGGAGGGTCCTCCTGTCTGATGGTGGGTGGGGGAAGTTAGTTTTAAACACAGATCAGGGCGCCCTTTAAAGATGGCACCCCGATCCCTGTGGAGTCTACCTTGTCATCTCTAGCAAACCCTGGCCTGCCAGAGTGATGGTGCAAACCATGCCCCCAAAGTGCCAGAAGAATCCGAATGAAAACTTGGTGTGCATCTGGGGAAATACACTCTGGTCTTTTTGCAAGCCAAACCTTGGAATTTTTTTATTCTTTCATGGGATGTGGGCATTACTAGAAAGGCCAGCATTTGTTATGCATCCCTAATTACCTTTGAACTAAATGCTTTCTATGCAATGGAGTCTCTTTACATAAAGCAGCCCAAAGGACCTTCCTTAATCAGTTACCTAACTTGGCCATTACAAGCTCATCCAGGTCCATTGTGATTGGGTTAAGATCGTCAGTGAGGGTCTCCATTCCCAGGCTAGATCGATTGTCCAAAGCAGTTGAATTTACCAGTATGGTTCTCATCTACCTGAATAATTAGATTATGTCTGAATGCCCTTGTGTAGTTCAGGAGATAGCAATTCACACTCATTTAAGCTTATCATTCTTGGTGGGCTCCTCTCAGTCTGCCTGTCTCCATTCCAATAGCTTTGTAAATTGCCAGTTGCAGTTATGTAAACATTCAAACAATTTGAGACTCACCGGAGTTTTTTTAAATCTCATTCTGTGGCTTCAATCCACCCACTAAAGTAATATTCAATTTAGAAATGATTTTAAAACACCAGGGTGGGATTTTCCATTTGTGCACGTCCTGAGGCTAGAAATTCCTGCCTGAGTTCAACAGACCTTTAAATGGTCCATCAAATTGTCCATCCTGCCTGTAACGATTACCGCAGCAGGCAGAACTGGAAAATGTACTCCAAGTGTCAGTTATATTTCTTGTAGCCTGTTCATATTTTAGCAAAGTTTGCCCCTTGCTATGATATGTTTATCTGTGACTTCTAACAGTTCTCAAGTATGCACAAACTAATTTCTACAATAACTTGCTCACAATATTTTACATGTTTTTATATTAGATCTATTTTTAAAAGTGTTACAATTTTTTCTACAGCTGCAGTTATCACAAGGGCAGCGCTGCACTATTTTAAACGCACTCAAAAGTAGAAATATATCTTTTCATAGGTATTGTTAAGGTCTGGATCAGAAACTCCAAAGTATGTTATGAAGTCTGACTAGAACCTAACAGTTTTTCTATTTTGGCATTTGTGTGAGGATAAGGTGTTTTACTACAGATGTAATTTGATTGACACAGTAGGTACCTTTCATTAAGACAAACTTTATTTAACAACACAGTTTAACTATAACAAATAAATTAGCTTAACTTTTATCAGTTGAAATACTTGAACATGACTAGGTATAATTCTTAACTGCTAACATATCTCTATTAGTTCAAATTCAAGCAATATTCCTCTTATAGACTTAAACTTCTCTTCAAAATTAGCTATTAACACACAAACTTAGATGCTGGTGCTTGGGCTGCCAGTCCTCGAGCCTTCAGAACATCTCTGGAGAGAGTCAGATAGAGATCAATTTCCCCCAGCAGGTCCCAAACAGCACCTGAGAGAGATAAAAGAGAGACAGAGACTTCTTGATTCTTTCAGAACCCAACAATAACTGCCTGTTTTTCCCCTGTAAGCTTAGCTCCTCCTCTTAAGCATATGACTCTGTCAATCAACCTAATCAAACCCTACTCTGAAACCCCAGGGAAAAAAAAATAAACAAAAATGCATTAACTCAGATTAAAACAAACATTTCCCCAGCTAAAATCTATCATTAGCCTGTATTCTCAGCATGTGAGCTACCTGGTGCAGACAAATCGGCACTGTGTAAAACAGAAGTGAATTTTAAACATACCCCTTATAAGAAACATGATATAAATACATTTCTTAAAGGCACAGCATCATCACAGCATAAATAATACATAGAGAAGATAGATTAGAGAAAATAGTGGTTTAGAAATATTCAGCTGGTCTGGCAGTGAGGGAGAGAGAAATAGGGTGATTGTTTCAAGTCAGTGATTTTTGGCTCTATTTTACTTTCTGAAGATGTGCCAAATCTGAGTTGTTCCAACATTTTATGTTTATATTTCAGATTTCCAACATCTGTAGCACTTTTCTCTTGTAATATATAATTGGCCCTGAACACTGAAAAATAAACCAATGTCAGAACCCACAATCACATTTGTAAAATAGGAAATTCAGTTCTAGAGTGTTTAATAACATATTAAAGAACAAATTTCTGAGAACAAATTTATAAAAACTCCTCTGTGTCAGTAGTTAAATTTCCATCTGCACTATTAGAAATAATGGCTCAGATCTTCCTGTTGGTGGTAAAGCCATGGCTTATGCTTCTGACTTGACTTTAAATCACATTCTCACCTGTGGCTGCAGCATGGATTGATATCAAAGGGAATAGTGAGTTCTTTGTGTGAAATGCAACCATGACTTCTTTGTTGTCATTAATTGAAAGCCTGCCCCTTAGGGTATGCCCTTAGTTCCGTGTTTCCAAGTGTTTCAAGATTTTTAAATTAAGTTTTCATTCTCGTTCCCCTTCCCCCAATCTCCGGTACTGCCTAAACTGCACCCACCTGCAACCCCTCCCCGTCCCAGCACCCACCTCTCAAGATTGACGGGACTAGAGTAACAAGGATGCACTGGAAGGAGAAAAGGAAGTTACTGGGACAAAGAAGGTAAACGTGAACCAGGACTGCGGAAGGGTGAGGGGCAGCTGAGGTGGAGGTGACAAAGACAGGAGGGGAAGTAGCATGAGGGGTGTGGTAACAGGGCAGGATGCAGGAGGCAGGGTGAACTGATGTCTGTGTGGGAAGACAAGGATGAACTGGAGGTGTGGGGATGGGGGGGGGGGGGGGGGGGGGGGGCGCGGCGTGGAGTTGTTGGTTGAAGTCTAAGCCTGCGGTGGAGAAGGGCAGAGATGACAGATGGATTAGCAGCACCAGGAGTGGCAAAAGTGTGAACATACTTAAAGAATCATAGAGGTTTGCAACTTGTCCATGCACAGGTGTCGGTCCACCTTGTTGTCAAATGAGGGGCATGCACACGGTGGGTTGTGCATGGGCTGCTGTTGGAGGTTTCGAGAGTGGCCTAGTACTTCGTGTCGTTGTGTGTGCTTAATCCTGGACCTGATGTGGATATGCCGGCGTTGGACTGGGGTAAACACAGTAAAAAGTCCGACAACACCAGGTTTTAGTCCAACTGACTTATTTGATAGTAAACTCACTAGCTTTCGAGGGGATTCCCTCTTCTTCAGGTGAATGGAGAGGCAGCAGACGGGCACCACAACAGCTCAGTGACTATCACTGCTAGCTGTGCAGATACATGGATTTGGGCCTGTGTCTGTGGGAGTTTACGCATTCTCCCTGTGGTTGCGTGGGTTTCCTCCGGGTGCTCTGGTTTCCTCCCACATCCCAAAGATGTGCTGTTAGGCAGAGTGGTGTACCTACACTATTCTCCCCTGAATCTGGCTACATTAGGGGTACCATTCACATACACACGGGGCAGGGTAGGTGTAGGAAAATGCTTTGTTGAAATGGCGGCGTGGGCTCGTTGGGCCGAAGGGCCTGTTTCCCATGCTGGGTTGTTCTTTGTTCTTTGTTCGTTCTTTGTTCAGTCCAGTTTGTATCATTAAGGGAGCCCCCATTGCCCAAGTTTGGCCCATATCCCTCTATATCCATTGTACCCATGTTACTGACTAAATACTTTTTAAAATACAAAATTGTACTCGCCTCTACACTACCTCTGGTAGCTTGTTCCAGACACTCACTACTCTCTGTGTGAAAAAAAATGCCCTCTGGACCAATTTGATTTGATTTATTATTGTCACATGTTTAGGGTTCAGGGATAAGCACATTCCTCTTAGAGTTAAGGGCAAGGCTGGTAGAAGTAGGGAACCCTGGATGACTTGGGATAATGAGGCCCCAGTCATGAAGAAGAAGGAGGTACATGACATGCATAGACAGCTGGGACCTTGAAGAGTATAAGGGGTGTAGGAGTAGAGTTAAGAGAGAAATCAGGAGGGCAAAAAGGGGACATGAGATTGTTTTGGCAGATAAGGCAAAGGAGAATCCAGAGAGCTTCGACAAATATATAAAGGCCAAAAGAGTAGCTAGAGAGAGAGTACGGCCTCTTAAGGATCAACTAGGTCATCTGTGTGCGAATCGACAAGAGATGGGTGAGATCTTAAATGAATATTTCTCATCAGTATTTACTGTTGAGAAAAGCATGGATGTTAGGGAACTTGGGGAAATAAATAGTGATGTCTTCAGGAGTGTACATATTACAGAGAAGGTGGTGTTGGAAGTGTTAAAGCACATTAAGATGGATAAATCCCCAGGACCTGATGAAGCATATCCCAGGATATTGTGGGAGGTTAGGGAGGAAATTGCGCATTCCCTACCAGAGATATTTGAATCATTGAGAGTCACAGGTGAGGTGCCTGAAGATTGGATGGTGGCAAATATTGTGCCTTTGTTTAAAAAGGGCTGCAGGGAAAAGCCTGGGAACTACAGGCCAGTGAGCCTCACATCTGTGGTAAGTTGTGGGAAGGTATTTTGAGAGACAGAATCTACAGGCATTTAGAGAAGCAAGGACTGATTAGGGATAGTCAGCATGGCTTTGTGATTGGAAAATCATGTCTCTTAAATTTGATTGAGTTTCTTGAAGGGGTAACAAAGAAGGTAGATAAGACCAGTGCAGTTGATGTTGTCTACATGGACTTTGACAAGGTACCGCATGGTAGGTTGTTGCATAACGTTAAATCTCTTGGGATCCAGGGTGAGGTAGCTAAATGGATACAAAATTGGCTTGATGACAGAAGCCAGAGAGTTGTTTTTCAAACAGGAGGCCTGTGACCAGCGGTGTGCCTCAGGGATCAGTGCTGGTCCACTGTTATTTGTCATTTATATTAATGATTTGGGTGAGAATATAGGAGGCATGGTTAGTAAGTTTGCAGATGACACCAAGATTGGTGGCATGGTGGACAGTGAAGAAGGTTGTCTAGGATTGCAATGGGATCTTGATCAATTGGACCAGTGGGCTGTCAAATGGCAGATGGAGTTTAATTTAGATAAATGCGAGGTGGTGCATTTTGGTCGATTGAACCAGGGCAGGACTTACTCAGTTAAAGGTAGGACACTGGGGAGAGTTACAGAACAAAGAGATCGAGGGGTGCATGTTCACAACTCCTTGAAAATGGAGTCACAGGTGGACAGAGTGGTGAAGAAGGCATACTTGGTTTCATTGGTCAGAACATCGAATACAGGAGTTGGGACATCTTATTGAAGTTGTACAAGACATTGGTAAGGCCAGACTTGGAATACTGTGTACAGTTCTGGTCACCCTATTATAGAAAGGATACTATTAAACTAGAAAGAGTGCAGAAAAGATTTACTAGGATGCTACTGGGACTTGATGGTTTGAGTTATAAGGAGAGGCTGGATAGACTGCAATTTTCTTTTTCTGGAGTGTAGAAGTCTGAGAGGTGACCTTGTAGAGGTTTATAAAATAATGAGGGGCATAGATCAGCTAAATAGTCAATATCTTTTGCCAAAGGTAGGGGAGTCTAAAACTAGAGGGCATAGGTTTAAGGCGAGGGGGAGAGATACAAAAGTGTCCAGACAATGTTTTCTCACAGAGGGTAGTAAGTGTCTGGAACAAGCTGCCAGAGGTAGTAGTAGAGGTGAGGTACAATGTTGTCTTTTAAAAAGCATTTAGACCGTTACATGAGTAAGATGAGTATAGAGGGATATGGGCCAAATGCGGGCAATTGGGACTAGCTTCAGGGTTTTAAATAAAAAGGGGTGCCATGGACAAGTTGGGCCCAAGGGCCCGTTTCTATGCTGTAAACCACTATGACTTTATGACTCTATGTAATAACATACAGTGAAAAGTATTGTTTCTTGTGTGCTATGCAGACAAAGTATACATTGACTCTGTTACACTTCCTGCTGCCTTGGCAAAGCAATTGGCATAATTAAGGACCCCACGCATCCCGGATGTTCTCTTTTCCACCTTCTTCCATTGGGAAAAAGATACAAAAGTCTGAGGTCATGTACCAGCCGGCTCAAGAACAGCTTCTTCCCTGCTGCTGTCAGACTTTTGAAGATCTTGCATTAAGTTGATCTTTCTCTATACCCTAGCTATGACTGTAACACTACATTCTGCACTTTCTCGTTTCCTTCTCTATGAATGGTATGCTTTGTATAGCCTTTTGTATCTCTTCCCTCTCTCCTTAAACCTAGGCCCTCTAGTTTTACTCTCCCCTACCATTGGGAAAAGTTGCTTTTCTTATCTTACCTATGCCCCTCTCTAGAAGATCACCCCTAAGTTCCTACGCTCCAGGGGAAAGAAGTCCCAGTCTATCCAGCATCTCCTTATAACTTAAACCCTGTCAAGTCCTGGTAGCATCCGAGTAAATCTTTTCTGCACTCTTTCTATAATAGGGTGACCAGAACTGTACCCATTATTCTAATTGTGGCCTTACCAATGTTTTGTACAACTTCAACAAGACGTCCCTGTATTCAATGTTCTGACCAATGAAACCAAGCATGCTGAATGCCTTCTTCACTACTCTGTGCACCTGTAACTCCACTTTCAAAGAGCTGTGTACCTATACCCCTAGATCTCTTTGTTCCATAACTCTCCCCAGTACCCTACCATTAACTGAGATTGAACCAGGGCAGGACTTACTATTAGGATGCATCACCTCACATTTATCTAAATTAAATTCCATCTGTCAATAATCAGCCCACTGGCCCAATTGATTAAGATCCCGTTGCAATCCTAGCTTGCGTTCTTCATTGTCCACAATGCCACCAATCTTGGTGTTGTGTGCAAAGTTACTAACCAAGTCTCTTAAATTCCCATCCAAACCATTAATATAAATGCAAATAACAGTGGACACTGCACTGATCTCTGAGGCACACTGCTGGTCACAGGCCTCCAGTTTGATAAACAACTCTCTACACCAGCCTCTGTCTTCTGGCGTCAAGCCAATTTTGCATCCAATTGACTATCTCACCCTGGATACCACGAGATTTAATTTTATGCAACAGCATACCATACAGTACCTTGTCAAAGACCTTGCTAAAGTCCATGTGAACAACATTGACTGCACTGCCTTCATCTACCTTCTTGGTTACCCCTTCAAAAAACTCGTGGGACGTGATCTGCCACTCACTCACAAAGCAATGCTGACTGTCCCTAATCAGTCTTTGCCTCTCTGCAGATTGCCTGTAGATCTGCCTGTCTCTCAGAATGCCTTCTAACAACTTAGCCACCACAGACATTAGGCTCACCAACCTGTATTTCCCAGGTTTTTCCACAAAGCCCTTCTTAAACAAAGGCACAACATTTGCCGCCCTCCAATCTTCAGGCACCTCCACTGTGGCTGTTGGTGATTCAAATATCTCTGCTAGGGGACCCAAAATTTCCTCACTAGCTTGCCCCAGTGTCCTGGGATACACTTCATCAGATCTGGGGATTTATATTCCTTGATGCACTTTAAAACTTCCAGCACCACCTCCTCTGTAATATGTACACTCCTCAAAATATCACTATTTATTTCCCCAAGTTCCCTAACATCCATGCCTTTCTCAATAGTAAATACTGATGAGAAATATTCATTTAGGATCTCACTCATCTCTTGTGGATCCGCACATAGATCACCTTGTTGGTCCTTAAGAGTCCTATTCTTTCCCTAGTTACTCTTTTGGCCTTTATATATTTGTAGAAGCTGTTTGGATTCTCCTTTGCCTTATCTGCCAAAACAATCTCATGTCTCCTTTTTGCCCTCCTGATTTCCTTCTTAAATCTAATTGGACATGCTGTATACTCTTCAAGGGATCCATTTGATCCCAGCTGCCTATGCATGTCATGTGCCTCTTACTTTTCTTTGACCAGGGCCTCAATATCTTGAGTTATCCAGGGTTCCCAACTTCTGCCAGCCTTGCCCTTCACTCTAAGAGGAATGTGTTTACCCTGAACACACTTTTAAAAGCATGCCACTTTCCTAGAAGACCCTTTGCCTTCCCACAGACTCCCCCAATTAACTTTTGACAGTACCTACCTGATGCCATTAAAATTGGCCTTGCCCCAATTTGGAATTTTAACTTTTGGGACAGACCTATTGTTCTCCATAGCTATCTTAAAACTAATAGAATTATAGACACTGGTCTAAAAGTGATCCCTCACTAACACTTCTGTCATCTGCCCTTTTTTTCCCAAGAGGAGGTCACATTTTGCCCACTCTCTAGTCGGGCCATTCACATACTGACTGAGAAATTCTTCCTGAATATACTCAACAAATATCTTTCCATCCAAGCCCCTAATACTATTACTCGGTCAATGTTGGGAAAGTTAAAGTCCCCTATTATTACTACTCTTTTTCTTGGAGTTATCTGTATGCTCCTAACGTATTTGTTCCTCAATTTCCCATTGACTATTTGGGGGTCTGTATTACAATCCTATCAATCCTTCCCTTTCTTATTTCTCAGTCTTACCCGCATAAACTCAATGGGCGAACCCTCAGAAATATCCCCTCTCCGCACTGCTGTGATGTTTTCCTTAAACAAAACGTAACTCCCCCTCTCTTACCTCCTGTTCCATCTTTCCTATAGCATCTGTGCCCTGGAACATTGAGTTGCTGTCCTTTCCCTTCCTTAGCCATGCTTCAGTACTATCTATAATATTCCAGTCGCATGTGCTCATCCATGTCCTGAGTTCATCTGCCTTACCAATCAGGCCTCTTACATTGAAATAAATGCAATTTTGCTCTCTGCCCTGCTCTTGCCTGACCTGTCTAGTACTAAGATTACTAACACTGTCTTTACTATTTAACATGCTCTCTTTAATTTCCATCCTCAACTTTCTCTGTCTCCCTACTGCTTTGGGTCCCACTCCCCTGCCAAACTTTTTTAAATCCTCCCGAGTGGCTGATTTAAGGGACTGCTGTTAGAAAGCCCTGTGTGCCTGCAAGGGACCTTAGGAGCTCTAAATAAATCCAAGTAACTCAGCAGATATGGGGCTCACTGCCCAAGTTTACGTGCTAGCAGTTTGCCAGAGAAATTACCACTGGAGCTCCCATGAGCTAATTGTGGTTAAATAGATGTTCAGGGTTCAAGTATAAGTTGGCTTCCCCAGAACTGTGGTCCTCAATAGCAGTAAATGTCTCAGCTTTCACCACTTTCAGGATCAGAAGATCTGGGCCATTATTTATTACGGCACTAATGTGGAGTTTCTGGCGTTGGACAGGGTAGGCACAGTAAGTAGTCTCACAACACCAGGTTAAAGTCCAACTATAAATTAAATGGACTTTAACCTGGTGTTGTGAGACTATTTACTAGTGTAGCCCATGATCGAAAAAATAACATTTCAATACAGTGGTAATGATTTAATTGCACACCCACATTTATTGGATGAATATACTCTTACTACTTCCCACTATACTATTTTACAGTATGTGGAGACAGTCAGTGCCACATTCAGTCAAATATTCCTAAAGTCTTATTAGAGGTTGCAAATAACATTATGTATGCTTTCATAGAATTACAGAATGGTTAATGCACAAAAGGAAGACATGCTGTATTTCTGCCAGCGGTCAGTGAGAAAATTATCATTGATCATATAACATTTTAATCAAAGGAAAATGTTAATGTTTTGCTTTGTGTTATAGCCTAAAGGGTTTTGTTAAAGTGTATCAGGTCATCAAAAATGAGAGAAACAAGTACGTTAATCTCATACAAAGTGCAGCACAGGTATCTGCAGAAATGCGAGAAAAAATCAAGATTCTACAAAATGAAATGGAAATTCTCAGGACGACTACACTGCTCAAAGACAGGTAAACTCAAAATAGACAATCTAACCAACAGAATCAGAACAGATGTTCTGAAAAACCAACTTACCCTGGAACCCCAAACCTCCAGTTCACCAGAAATGGCTCTGGAAAGTCCAGTTGCTGATCCCACTTGGACATGTCAGCACATATACTTGGACTGTTTTTCCCAGATCTACATTGATTTATTTAGGGCTGTTCCTAGCAACATAAATCTAGCTATATCTTTAAATCGGGAGAAATGCCTGCGCATGTCTGTCATGCCCACTGCTAAAACAAACTGTATTGCGTGTACAAAGTGCACAATTGTGCTTTGAAGTGGAAAAAAATTATTTATTTAACAAAGATTAGTATGTGTTAACATGAATAATTCGTGATCTCTACTTCATTCATTCATGGGACATGGGCATCGCTGCCTGTGCCAGCATTTATTTCCCATCCCTAGTTGCCTGAGGGCAGTTGAGAGTCAACAACATTGCTGTGGCCCTGCAGTCATATGTAGGCCAGATCCGGTCAGGACAGCAGATTTCTTTCCCTAAAGTACATTAATGAATAGATGGGTTTTTTTGACAATCGACTATGGCTTCATGGTCATCAGTAGATTGGATTCAAACCCAGGTCCCCAAAACATTACCATGGACTGACAGTTTCTATATTACTTGTAAATTTATAATTTTGATAATATTTGAATATCAGTACAAAAAGTCAAAACAAGGTAGTATTTTTGACATTTATTACCACTTCCAAAATGATTTTAAATCTTATTCAGTGTCCTTCACTGATGTAACTCTTTCTTATATGAAGTGTATGAAATAAGCTGTACTTCAAGTTTACTTAAACAAACCACAGAAAAGACCTACATGTTATTTAATGATTATCCTGAAGGAGGAAAAAGCACTAGCACTTTTCACATCCTAGAAACGCCGCAAAGGTGTCCACATTCTGTTTATTGCTTTGAAATGTAGCAGCTATTTTGCACACAACACAAACATCAAAACAACTATTGACCAATCAGTCTGTTTCTGGTGATAATAGAAAGAGGAATTTTGGATAGGACACTAGGATAATTTTACATTGTGTCATGGGACCTCTAACCTTTAGAAAAAGCAGACATTGTTGAAGACAATGGGCTAGAAGTTTGATGGCATCCATTTTTCATATGCCTAAGAATCCAATATGTGAAAATAAATGCATTTATTTTACCTTCAGTAATGTAGCATACCTTAGTTCTTAGTTTTACCTGACACATATCATGACAATATTAATCTGTGTCCCAATGCCAATGGAAAAATTATATTACCTTGTATGCATCAAAATGTAACTTAGGAACTGAACTGAACTTTTCCCACTGATTTTAAAATTGGTCTCATATTATTTAACGCTTTAATTGTTCATGTGTACCTTAAATGCTTCTCAAAATAAATTAAGATATTCACCCAGTAACTTAATCCATTATCCCCAACAGCCAACTGCAAAAATTCAAATTACGGCATTCTAACAGCCATGTCATCAGAGATAGCCTGCGGAGGGCCATTTGCAAAATTGACCAAGTGCTTCGTGATTTGGGAGAAAAGAGAGAAGGCCAAAAGATAAAAATTGTCAAACTTAGTTCTCTGATTAACCAGGCTGAAGAAGAAATGATACAGTTACGCAAAAAATATGAGAATGTCGTTCAGGTCCGCAATGAAAGGTAATCTGTCAAAATGGTTGTTAATTATGTATAAGTATTTACTTTTTACTTGTTTAAACAGAGATTGATCAGAAAAACAGGAAGTTGACTGAAGAATGTAATGTGAAAGATATTTACACTTTCTTGGCCATAACTGCTCAACGATCAAGTGATAGATTTGAAAAATTGATTTGCATGAGGATTGCTCTGCATAAAATTGAGACATCTCGATAAAAGGAAAAATTGTCAACAAAACAGGAACAAAGGGGATTTTGAATAAGGAAATAATGCAGAAACGTATAACTGTCGTATGCATATCACTCTTCCTTCCTCTTTCTCACTATTACTTAGAACTAGCATGTATTTTAATAGCATGTATTAACATATATTCTTTGGCTTACTATTCTAAGCAGAAAAGCAGCTGTGAGTATAAAGTGGTTTGTACTCACATCTCCTTTTTTGCTAAAATACTGAGCACAGAAAAATACGTCTATATATTACAAGCTATATGCTTCCATCATATGACCTTTTCAAATCTCTGAGGTAGAGGAGTTACAGATGTCCCAACATATTAATCACAATGATATGTCTTCACATTGCTATTCTCTGTTACTAATAATAACTTCTAATAAAGTAAATGATATTAAACTGGAAGCAGTATTAGGGTATAATATTACCTGAAATAGGTAATTACCCAAAGTTATTAACAGACAACAGAGCATAAAACATCATAGGGATGTTAACAAATTCTCTATTTTGCTAAATTCTCTGGCTGAATCTTTTTCTAAATCAATGGATGGACAATTTGTGATTTGTAATGTAATATTCAGGATTTAAAAATTTTTTTAAAATCTGTATTTTTAAAGATAATTTTTATAGATAGAAAAAATGTATCATGATTGGTATGATTATCCTAAAGGAAAATATTTTTAAACTGTGTTATATACCTTATTAGAACTACTGGTATTACTAAATCCGATGACAACACTGTGCAAGTTATTCAATAAGACACTGAAATATTCAGTACTGTCCTTCAATGTCAGCTAGTCTGGTATGTAAGCTGTATTTAGCTCATTGTACTTGGGTGCAAGTAGGATAATTGATTGCAGAAGCTGGCATGCCCGATTCACTGTTCCCTGGATTTTACATATTTTTGAAAGTCATGACACTTAGATGAGTGGCAGAGCAAAGTGTGTAGAGGATGCTGAAAGTCTGCAAAGGGATATAGACAGTCCAAGTGAGTGGGCCAGGGTCTGGCGAATGGAGTACACTGTTGGTAAATGTGAGGTCATCCATTTTGGTAGGAATAATGGCAAAATGGACTATTATTCACGTGGTAAAAAATTGCAGCATGCTGCTGCGCAGAGGGACCCGGATGCCCTTGTGCAAGAATCACAAGGAGTTGGTTTGCAGGTGCAGCAGGTAATTAAGAAGGCAAATGGAATTTTGTTCTTCATTGCTAGGGGGATGGAGTTTGAAAACAGCAAGGTTATGTTACAGCTGTATAAGGTGCTGCTGAGCTACACCAGGACTACTGTGTACAGTTTTGATATCTTTATCTAAGAAAGGATATACTGGCACTGGAGATGGTACAGAGGAGATTTTCTAGGTTGATTCCAGAGTTGGGAGGGTTGGCTTATGAGGAGAGACTGAGTAGACTGGGGCTATACTCATTAGAATTCAGAAGAATGAGGGGAGATCTTATAGAAACATTTAAGATTATGAAGGGAAAGATAAGATAGAAAAAGGGAAATTGTTTCCACTGGCAGGTGAAACCAGAAATAGGGGCACAGCCTCAAAATAAGGGGGAGCAGATTTAAGACTGTGTGAAGAAGTTCCTCCTCAACTCAAAGGGTTGTGAATCTGTGGAATTCCCTGGCCTGTGAAGCAGTTGAGACCACCTCATTGAATGTTTTTAAGGCAAGGATAGATACATTTTTGAACAGTAAAAGGAATTAAGGGTTATGGTGAGCGGGTGGGTAAGTGGAGCTGAGTCCACGAAAAGATCAGCCATGATATTATTGAATGGGGGAGCAGGCCCGAGGGGCCAGATGGCCTACTCCTGCTCCTTGTTCTTGTGTTCTTATGCTATAAGTCTCATTATTCCTCAAACACAATGGAGATTCATGATAGCAGCATAACTGCTGAATCCTATGATTTGGCTGAGCTTTTCTCTGTATCATTGCTCACACATAAGATAGGTCCAATATTGTTCAAGTGGTCTGGTTTCTTATAAATGTATAGCATTTTCATTTGTGATTGGAAAAGTTTGCATTATATTCTATGCATATAATGAAACCTGTGCAAATGGACATCTGGAAAAAAACTGTAACTAACTGAGACATTCAAATATACAAGACACACTCTGAGATAAGCCTTCAATATACCAAGCCCTTTTAGACTAGTCACAAGGTGGTAGAGGATTTTGAGGAAGAGATGTAATGGGAAGATTTTTACCCAGAGTCCATTGTTTCAGAGAAACTGCTCTATCCTTCGGATCAAATCCTTGTGCAGCTCTATCTCAAGGATAGAACAATTTCTGTGTTGCTATAAAGAATTCCCCATATGACAAGAGCGTTCCTGGTGGATTTAAATATTTTAAGCACTGCATTATATCCAAATATATGAATATTTTTCATTATTAAAATGATGAAAAAAATTCCACACTGTAACAAACAAAATAAGAGCTTTTGGAACTATTATTTGAGTCTTAAGGCAGCTTGTAAAGTTCAATAGAGTGGGACTTTCTACGTAATGGGGGAAGAGTTTCCAGCAGTGGGTTTACAGGATTTTACATACCCGCCCCACACCCTCTGCTGCCAGGGAATGTACCATAGGCCATTGTCACCTTTGGAACCAGCAGATCCTGCCGGCAGGAAGGGCTAGAAAATTTTAGCACACAACCATATGCTAAACCACATATTGACCGGATTTCTCCAGGCATTCACACCTTGCGACTACTGCAGGCAAAGACAGAGAATATGGCACTCAGCCAAGTCTCCATTCACTGCAACGGGATCAGAGAATCTCGCTGGCGTGAATGGCTGGAGAATTCCAGCCATTATCTGTAAGCAATGCCACTAGTAATCTGCCAATATTAAGAAAGTAAATATTCTTCAAAAAAATGTTTGTGAGCAATTCTACAAAAGACTGTGTTCCGTGCATTTTATTTCTTTATTCAGAATGTGACAAACAGATATCTAGTTATTTTGAGTTAACTGAATGATCTGTAACTAAACAAATGCACGAAGGATAAGTGGAAATGAGAAAACAATCTGATGTAGTGTTTGTGTCTTATTGTTTATAGAGGAATACGTTTGATTGAAAGGGAAGAGGAAGTTTGTATTTTCTATGAGAAACTAAGCATCCAGGATTCATTGAATAGTAATGGAGATGTGGAATTACACAGTATGGAGAATGAAATACGATTCTTGAATATTCAACTGTCAGAGGAAAAGAGACAGATTGAAAAGGTTCGCAAAGATGTGCCAACCAAACAAGAAATGGAGTCAAACTTGATCATGTTACAGAAAAAGGTAAGAAAAGAACAAAATCTGCAGTTTGTTCCTTGTTACTAAAAAGGACAAACTCATTTGAAGACGTTATAAATAGATAGCATAGATGGTGAAATGTTTTAATTTTTCAAAAGGCCTTAGACAAATTTCAAAATTAATGGTTTACTTATAAACTACTGGAACTCAAGTTAGGTGCCAGGTTTAAAAAGTACAAAGCAGAGCTTGCAAGAAGATGACGTGAAAGATTGATGGGTGTGTTGAATAATCTCTGATGGGACAAGAGTTATCAAAGAAAAAGAGCTGGAAGTTCTCACATTGCATTCATCAGTCATAAGTCAATGCTACCTAAGCTCTTCAAGCATTGCAAGATATCTCAAAGCCTCTCCCCCACTAAGCCTTACCCTGTTTTACCATGTGCCAACCCACTAAGAGTTGTACAAGTAGCAGCAGAGGACTCCAACAAGGAACACAGAACTATCAGACTGGCCATTAAATGAGCAATTGGAATCTTTAAAAGGCTGATTTTGCTGTCTCAATGGGTCTGGAGGACCAGTACATCATTCTGAAGCCCATGTGTTTGGCTTAGTTGAACTTTGCTATACAATATGCAAATCTGTCATCCAAAAAGATGGCCATGGACATTCTTGCCTTGAAAGTAGAAGTACATGGAAGAAACATCAGGATCATCATCAGTAGAGGACCCCTCAATGACTGCTAGGGCTACCAATCCTCCATGATTCATTGAATAGAATCCCTACAGCGGAGGAGGCAGCCATTCAGCCCATCGAGTCTGCACTGACTCTCCAACTGTCTCCAGGAATTCATGACTATTTTTCTAGGCACTGATGTGAGCAATTCAGGAGGCACATCATAAGGGAATTCCCTAAATTTAATTTCCTTTGAACAATTTATTTATTAGAAATATATTGGAGATAAGAACAAAGCTGTTTTACTGGGTGGAGTGGTTGGATTCACAGGGATGTGTGCCAAAACCTCAATAGATACACTAGAGTTGGCAACCCTAATGAATGCTGCAATGAGAATTAGTTCACAATTGGTCAGTTTATTCTTCTCTTCTATTGAACAGTCCATATTGTCAATGCTGCCTTAACTTCTTCAAAAGACAATTTTTTCAAACTAATTTTCATGCTTGAATATCACATCAGATTTATTGACTCCTACATGACTACATCTTTAATGGGAAAAACTTGCTTTTATGTAGTAGTTATATAACGGATTTCATCATCTCGGGACAAGACAAAATGTTTCATTTCCAATTAAGTACTTTTAAAGTATCAGTTTAGGCTCAAATCTGATGGTTCGTATCTGGCAGCTGATGCAGGAGATTTACCTGGTAGTCTCACCTTATTATGGTAGTTGTCCTGTGGTCATGAAAGCCCTTAAGTAGTGAAATCTTTTCATTTTTTTGTATGGCTCTTATTTTTAAAGGATGACAATTCTGCAAATGCCTAGGGTCTCAAAATTTAAAGGAAGAGGGGTTGGTGCATTACCTCACCTACGCAACTCAAATGACTGAACGTTTTGTGATACTAGTCAGCTTTTATATGAGTGAAAATTACTATTCAGTGCAATACTCATATTTAGCATCATGGATCGTAGTGGCACTTTGAACTGTCTGATTATATTTGACATTTTCTTTTGCCCTTTCTGCCACAATATAAGAACATAAGAACATAAGAACATAAGAAATAGGAGCAGGAGCAGGCCATCTGGCCCTTCGAGCCTGCCCCGCCATTCAATAAGATCATGGCTGATCTGTCGTGGCTCAGTTCCACTTTCCCGCCCTCTCCCCATAACCCTTAATCCCCTCTCTTATCAAAAACCCATCAACCCGCTTCTTAAAAATATTTAGCGAGGCAGCCTCCACCACTTCAACGGGCAGAGAATTCCAGAGATTCACCACCCTCTGAGTGAAGAAGTTCCTCCTCAACTCCGTTCTGAACCGCCCCCCCTTTATCTTGAGGCTGTGCCCCCTAGTCCTACTGTCTTTTTTGAGCGGGAAGAGTCTTTCCACCTCTATCCTATCCATCCCATTCATCATCTTATACGTCTCAATGAGATCTCCCCTCATTCTTCTAAACTCTAACGAGTACAAGCCTAGTTTATTCAGCCTCTCCTCATAGCTCAACCCCCTCAACTCCGGTATCAGCCTAGTAAACCTCCTCTGCACTCCCTCCAAGGCCAAAATATCCTTGCGCAGGTGCGGCGCCCAAAACTGCACACAGTACTCCAGCTGCGGCCTCACCAATGCCCTATACAGCTGCAGCAAGACCTCCCTACTTTTATATTCAATCCCCCTCGCTATGAAGGCCAGCATCCCATTCGCCTTCCTGACCACCTGCTGCACCTGCAGGCTGGGTTTTTGCGACTCATGCACAAGGACCCCGAGGTCCCTCTGCACCGTCGCCTGCTGCAGTTTTTCGCCCCGTAAGTAATAGTCCTTCCTACCATTCTTCCTACCAAAGTGGACCACCTCACACTTGCCAACATTAAATTCCATTTGCCATTTCCTGGCCCATTCGCCCAGCCTATCTAGATCCTTCTGCAGACTCTCCACACCCTCCGCACAATTTGCCTTTCCCCCAATCTTGGTGTCATCAGCAAATTTCGACACCCTACACTCGGTTCCCTCCTCCAGAATGATTCTGTTCTGAAGACTTTGTGTAAGTACTACAATTCCTGTGTGTGTGAGTCGCAATTGTTTAAATGGTCAAGTTCAGCATAGCAAAAAAATGCATATTATTATGCTAGATTTGGTTTGGAAGTTGTAATGTATTAGCTTAATCTCAGAGTAAAAAATCTTGTAATGGTGAGAATCCAAATTACTTTGCTCTCCTTGAAGTAAAATAGCTTGCCAAATTACTCATTTGAAATGGAATAATTCTAGTTCATTTTGTAAAAAAAATTGGTTTTGAACCAATCTTATGCCAAAGTTCCAATGGTAGATTAGAAACCCCATGGACCAGACTGTGTAAAATCACTGTTGGAGAAACATGCTCATTTGCGAGTAATAATTCTATATGTAAAGTTAATATTCAGGACTGACCTTAATCTCAAACAGGAAATGCACAAATAGGTGTTTGAAATAGCAATATAGTCCTGTGAAAGTCGGGTAGGGATATTGTGAGTGCATGTTATACAATTCTGCATGACTCTAAACAGACTCGAAACATTGGCTCTATTCTCTCTCCATAGATGTTGGCAGACTTACTGAGATTTTCCAGCATTTTGTTTTTGTTTAGGTGCCAACATCCGCAGTATTGTGCTTTTATCTTGTCGTACAGTACTCATTTTACATTAAATCATAGAAGTCCTGCTTCATACCTACCAGTCAGCACAGCCTAGTGAAATTGGTCTCTCTGACCTATTATTTATAGGGGCACAAAACTGCAGATACTTGGTTCACAGGATATCTGTTCTATTATGCAACCAACAACCAGCACAAGCAGCAGTTGCACCTACTAGAAGGGAACAGGTGAAAGAAGTTTCTCATAGGGCCATAATCAACACACATGGTACAGAAACTTAGTTCCTGCACCTATACAAAGAGCTGTGTTTCAGGAGGCTGAGCTTCTCCAGGCATGTAGTTTCAAACCTTTGCATCCTCTGGAACATAAGAAGTAGGAGCAGTAGGCTATATGGTCCCTTGATCTGCTCTGCAATTCAATAAAATCATGCTGATCCAGTTGTGACCTTAACTCCACTTTTCTGCTTGCCCTCCATAACCCTTTATGCCTTGCATGTCAAATGTGTGCCTAACAGCCTTGAAAGTATTCAATGACCCAGCCTTCATTTCTCTCTAAGAACCTGGCCATACTTTTTGTGCTTGGCTGTTTTTAGTCTGTTACCTAGAGTTCAGCCTCATCTCCTAGTCTATAATACATAGATGTATTAAGCTGGTCACAAATGCACTGCTAGGCAGGTCTAACTAAAACATGATCTTCCTCACTGATCTCAACAATCAACAGGAGACACATTAGGAATTTAAAGCAACGGCTGACTTAAGGTCCACATCAGCACTCGGGTGCAGCACTCGCACTGCCATCAGAACACGAAAACAACTTGGATTTATATTGGAATTTTAACATAGTAAAATATCTCTAGGTGCTTCACATGAAAGTTAAACAAACTTTGACACTGGGCCACGACAGGCAGTATATAGGGCAGATGACCAAAAGCTTGGTCAAAAAAGTAGGTTTTAAGAAGTCTTAAGAGAGGAAAGAGATATCATTTTTAAGACAGGGGAATGCATAGGTTAAACTGCTGACATCTCTTGCTGCCATGTTTTGAGGTGGCTGTCCCTCTTCTGTTGCTTCTTGTATTCACCTTGTCTTCCTCATCTAGTGAGAATTGCTGCTGCTGTTCCCCCTCCAAATGTAAGACCCTGATGCAGGCTGCCTCCAGATCTATTGAGATTCTTGAATGTTCTACTTGAGCAGCTCTCTGTTGTGTTCAGTAACTATCCCCTCTGGCTTTGGTTACAAGTGTTTTGCATTCATTGTCAGGTTCCAGCGGAAGCTCTTTAGCCACAGGGATTATGCCTTGTTCATCAACAGTATTACAGGAGCAGTTGAATATTGAGGGAATCATACACTGTCACAGAATAAATTGGTCATGACAGCTTCTTATTCATCCTGCACAAACTTGTATAATTCTATTTCTGTGATCAGCTGCTACCTAGCAACTTATATAAAAGGAAGTGAAAATACATACACTAACTGCAACCAGTTAGTTATATTGAAAACTTCTGTTGTAGGGTCATCTTTCTAAATGCAAAAGCAACAAAAAACAGTAATAATGTGCCGTGATGCAGAGCAGGCAAGCATGTTGTAGTTCTGAAAGTCTCCATTTGTCTAAAAGAGTTTCTGAGAACATGTAGTCTTACTCAAGTTGTCACAGGTTCAGAAGGGAATAGTGGCACACGTACAATTTTGTTTTGTCTTTGTACAAAAAATAGTGAATCTTATCTTGGCAGGCTTGTTCAGGCTGTTAAATAGTTTCCTTCTCTGGCCTCTTGACTTTTGGATACAGCAATAAATAATCTCAAAGTCAACTCCTCCCAAATTGAGTACAGATCTTTGGCAAGGTACCCCTGGACACCCAAGCGGTACAATCCTAATTTTATTTCAGTATAGGACAAAAAATATATCCTAATGTTGCCAATTTCACAACTGAGTGCATGCTTCTCTGCTGATGTATTTGAAAAGCCTGTTAGAGATGGAATCCTGACTGCCACTTGAAATTAAAGGGCCAGCTTTTCACAAAATATGGTCAGTTTTTGATCTATTTCTCTGTCGCATTTGTTTTTGTTCCGAAAGATAAAACATATTGCCACTGAAATTCTGACAGAATATGTTGCCTCTGGAATTTAGGTGGATTGTTTAGTCACCACGATGCTTCAGGCTTGGTCCAATGTTAAATTACAGAATCAAGTAATTAGAATTTAGAGAAGTGTGTAAATTTTGCCCGTGATTCATCACATACTATGGAGCAATGGTAGAAAATAATAAATGAACTGAACTAGAACCTAGTTGGGATGGAATCAGATTGGATAAAATAAAGATGGGAAAAGCAGAGATCTGCATGTCAAGAAAACATAATGGTGGCAATTTTGCACCCACATTTGCTGTACACTATCAGCACAACTGGCAAAATTTGAGCAGGGAGGGGGGATGCCTGGATTAGCTTATTTTTAATGCAGATGAGAATGCCCTTTCCCTATTACTGATCAGGCCCAACCTGCCAGTGTGATGGCAGAATCTGTGCCCCCAGAGTGCCAGAGAATCTGGAGAGAAAACTCAGCTGAGCAGCTGGAGAGAGAAATGCCTGTTCCCTTGCCCCAGCCAATACTCTGTGCACAGAGTGCAAGAATCCACCCAATATCTAAGCTGCTTATGAGGAAGTAGCCATTCTGACAAAGAATGACAGTCAAATTGAAAAAAAAAAGTCACAGACCTCAGAGTCTAACTTGGAAGCCCACCTTACAGAAATATGGGCTTTTTGGTACTAGGAGTAGGAAACCTGTCAACAATGCAACTTGCGCAACGAGGGGAAGTGACTATAGCAGTATTTACTACTTCAGTGTCTCCCAGAATTGCTCTATCGTGTTGCAAGTTCAATTACGTCACTAACGTGGTCACAATAAACCACTATTTCCCCAATTTCTGTTTACATAGAATCCCTGCAGTGCAGAAGTAGGCCATTCGACCCATTGAGTCGGCACCGACTACAGTCCCACCCTGACTTTATTCCCGTATGCATGTCATTCCTTTGTTCAGTATATGCAGAATACTTTGGAATTGTGCTCTGAACCTTTGATTCTTTCTCCCATTCTGTATCACCTGGTACTTTCACATTCTACCTTCTTGCATGATGTGCATGCTTGATAACACCTCTCCAATTGTTCATTTCCTTATTTCTTTTGTCTCTCAAATATTTATGTCAAATTGTCCTAATATATTCTGCCAAAGCAATATACATGTCAATGTGCAGGAAATGTAGATATAAACTTCGAAACAGAATTTAGTTAGTTCCGACAACATCCCCGCCCCCCGCCCACTCCACTCCAACACCCCGCACACGCATGCATGCACTCTGCATGATTCAACATCTGATCCTAGATGAAACAGGAGTCCTGGAGATCCTGGGTAGCCATGTGGTTAAACCTATCACGGAAAGAAATGTAAAACACTGTTTGCAGTTGGAGGTTTGTTTGGACCACCTAGAGTTCATGTTTGTTATGGTATTGGCACAGAGTAGCAAGTCACATTATTGAACAACTCCAAAGCTACTGTTACAGCAGCTGAACAACAAGATTATGTCTCAGCATTTTGAGTTTTGCTAAACAGCCCAAGCTAGTAGCCTTGAGCAGCAGAGGGAGGAAGGTGGTAGTCTTCTGTTTCTAACCGCTTCTAAGGTGTGTTGTTTACCTACATCACTCACCAGCTCAGAAAAATCCACAATAGGGCAGATAAAGATGGTTCTAACAAGAATTTTTCACTGGGCGAGACAGAACACACGAGAGGACCAAAAGTGAAAGAAAGATTTGACATTGAAGATATGGAAATCTTTGTTAGTTAGTCATGGGCTCCAGAGTTTGATGCTTCAGAACTCTGTTCCTGAATGAGCAATGCCCTCAATGGGGATGCTGAGGAACATCTTGGAGAACCTGAGACAGATAGCAGGATTTACAGTGGAGTCCAGTGCTCAGACAGAAGATGGATATGACACTCTGTAGAGCTAACCTGGACCAACTGGTGCCACCAGGAACATCTGGATCTGTCTCCCTGACGAAGAAGCCTCCAGATAAAACAGTGCATCCAATTTGGATGTTTTTATCACTAACCGTTTTATTAAGGCGGTATTTGGAAAGAACAATGGCAACACTTTTTTAAAAGATTTAGAACACCTCTCCTCACAGCCTGTGGATTCTTACTACTTTTGCATCCTTACTATTTTTGCATCTTCCTTCCCCCTAATCAGTGGCCATTTAAATCCAAGATCAGTACAGTTGGCTTGGGTATAGTCCATCTGCATGATGTTCATCCTCTCTCCTATTGACTGTGCATGTTACTTTACCAGAGAAACTCTTGCTTTGGTGACACTAACCAGAACTAGGATTCTAGTCACATGCTGGAGTTTCATAATGCTATTTGAAGAAATAAAGAGGAAGTTCATTTAGCATTTCCTCAACCAACATCCTGAGTCACTGATCAACCATTCTTTCATAAAAGCAAAATAATGAAAATACTGGAAATCTGAAGTAAAAACAGAAAATACTGGAAAAATGCAGCTGGTCTGGCAGCATCTGTGGAGAGAGAAACAGTTAACATGTTAATGCTCTGCTAGTAACAGATTCTGTAATTTTACCATTATGCTACAACCAACATCTTCCTTTATTCTTAGCACTACCATTAATACTTCCTTTTGTGCCCAAAAAATCCTTGTCTAATCTCTCACCCATCCCTGACATTCTACTTTGCTCCATCCCCTCTTAAACAGTATAAAACCCAGCACATTAATCCCTCTCTTTAACTCTGAAGAAGATTCATACTGGCTAGAATTCTGTGGTCCATGCTCCACTGCCAGAGAGGATGGAGAATTTGGCCCTCATCCATGTATCTGTTCACTGCAGTGGGATGGGAGAATCCCACTGGCATGAATGGCAGGAGAGTCCCACCCACAGACTTGAAATGTTAATCCTGCTCCTTTCTGCACAGATGCTTCCAGACCTGCTGAGCTATTCCAGAATTTCTGCTTTCGTAACCAATCTCTCATATCATTGCTAGTGTATAAATTAGATGCCACATTAGCACCTATTCATAGAATCCCTACAGGAAGGGGGCCATTCAGCTCATCAAGTCTGCACCGAGTCTCTGACAGAGCATCTTACCTAGGCCCTCTCCCCCACCTTATTCCCCTAATCCCAGACATTTCCCTTGGCTAATCCATCTAACCTACATATCTTGGGACACTAAGGACAATTTACCATGACCAATTTACCTAACTTGCACATCTTTGGATTGTGGGAGGAACTAAGAGCATCCAGAGGAAACCCATGCAGACAAGGAGAGAATGTGCAAACTCCGCACAGACAGTGACCGAAGCCGGGAATCTAACCCGGGTCCCTGGCAGCAGTGCTAACCATTGTGTGACCCAACAATAGTATCCACCATTAAGAAATTAATGCATTGTAAGGTGCTTTGGGCATCCTTAAGACATAAAATCTCCATCATATGTAACACCCTTCTTGTGGCAAGGAAACTCAGAAAATTCTGCTCAGGATTGGTGAGGAGGCGTGAACTTAGTCTTTTGAAGTTGAGTTAATCTGGAATTAGATGAGCATTTGATTAAAGGGTATGGGGAAAGAGCAAAAAATAAGATGAAAGCAAAACTGATAGCCAAGTTCAGCACATATGAGGACGGCCTCAACCAGGATCTTGGATTCACGTTACACTATTTGTAATCTCCATGACTTGCCTGGGCTTGCAACATCTCACTTTCTGTCCTGTCTGGAGACAATACACATCTCTCTAACCTATGCTTAATGCTATCTCCACTCACATTGTCTGCACTGTTAAGACTTGACTAGCTGTAAAGACTCGCATTCTAATCAGTATTCTGTAAACTGAGTGTGTGCCTTTATATGCACTGTTTGTGATCAGAACTCCCCACTCACCTGACGAAGGAGCAGCGCTCCAAAAGCTAGTGGCACTTGTTACCAAATAAACCTGTTGGACTTTAACCTGGTGTTGTGAATCTTCTTACTGTATTGGACTTATATCTACAGGAACAATGTAATAACCTCGCCAAGGCCAGTCCTCTGGTGTAACACTGCTTTATTGAAACAAAGGAAAGGCAGTGTCCATGGTTTACAGCAAATCAAGGCCTGTGCTCTGGACCTATATCATCCCGGTCCAGGCTGTGAGTGCGGATCTGAAACTCCCACTTCTGCTCACTCAAAGAGGGGGGGCTCTTATTGAAACTCACAGGATGCTATGAGGCCTGGATTGAATGGACATGGAGAGGATGTTTCTACTAGAAGGAAAAACTGGAACCAGAGGGCACAACCTCAGGCTAAAGGGACGATCCTTTAAAACAGAGATGAGGAGGAATTTCTTCAGCCAGAGAGTGGTGAATCTATGGAACTCTTTGCCACAGAAGGCTATGGAGGCCAAGTCATTGAGTGTCTTTAAGACAGAGATTGATAGGTTTTTGATTAATAAGGGGATCAGGAGTTATGGGGAAAAGGCAGGAGAACAGGGATGAGAAAAAAAATCAGCCATGATTGAATGGTGGAGCAGACTCAAAGGGCCAAGTGGCCTAATTCTACTACTATGTCTTATGGTCTAATAGGGTAACTCTTCATCCACATAGCCCACAGGCAGATTTATCAATTATGCCCATGTCCTTCATAACAGACACTTATAACAGTGTCCATTATAACAGACACTTGCCAGTTTGTTCTGTTTAATAATTGTTTTTTGTATTTTCGTAAGCAAATTCAGTTGGCACCAGTTCAAAACTTAGTCTGGACATTTTGATTATTGTCTATAAGAAACGGTTACATCTTGTATGCAGTTTTATCATTTGTTCGATCCAAATGTTAATTTTTCCTCTTTTCTCTCAACTACTTTCAGCTTGCAATGTATCAGGACAAAGTCCAGAGTCTTGAGAAGACCTTAGTGGACCCATTAAGTGAGAACAGATCAAGATTACTGGGAGGAGATGATCCATCATTTGATGAACTAACTAAAAGAATAGATGAGGTAACGAGCAAATCCTTGAAGTTTATGTTGCTTTGGTCATTCAGGTTGTGATGCACAAAATATCATCTCAAAATATTATCTCAAAAATCATCCCAATGCATGCAATTCAAAGCACACATTATTAGTGTGGGAAACTAGGCTGAGTTTGTTTGATAAAACTAACATTTCAATGTAGGTTAGATTTAGAACAAACTGAATTACGTCTGATTCTGTAATTCTTGGGATAATGACTCTGACTGTGCACCTACGTATTGCAATATCATCTATTCAATTTCAGGAAAAAAAACCTGAAAAATATAAGAAATAGAACTGTATTGAACCTTGACATTTTTGGAAAGCAGCAATCTTCTTAAATTCAGTGCATTGTAATGTTCCTTTGTAAAGAAAGCTTAATTCTTAAATAAAAAGACATGTAAAACATGGACGTTTAAATTCAGAGCTGTTTAATTTGTTTAAAAATACTAATATGCCCATAAATGCTAGTTGGAAAATCCTGTTTGAAACTATTAAAATAATCACCCAGCTGCTAAACATTATGTTGAAAGAGCTTTTACATTTTGACACTTTCTTTCGCAATCATACTATGGAGCAACTTGATGGTTTATTTCTATCTTTTTTGTAACTTGTTTTCTTATTTTGTCCCTGAATTCTGTCCATGACACACATCCTTTCAGTTTAGAAGTTGTCAAGTGCACCTTAGCAGTGTGCCTTTCCCCCGATTCATTGCAGAATGGGCGGCATGGTGGCACAGTGATTAGCACTGCTGCCTCACACACTAGGGACCTGGGTTCCTAGTGCTGGGTCACTGTGTGGAGTTCGCATGTTCTCCCCGTATCTGTGTGGCTTTCCACCAGGTGATCTGGTTTTCCCTCCCACAGTCCAAAAGACGTGCTGGTTAGGTGCATTGGCCATGCTAAATTCTTCCTCAGTGTACCTGAACAGGCGCCAGAGCGTGGCGATTAGGGGATTTTCACAGTAACTTCATTGCAGTGTGAATGTGTAAGTCTACTTGTGACATTAATCAAAAAAATTCTTAAAAATTAAAAAAAACTGTGAATTCTGTCAGCCTTCTGAATGAACACTTTAGATGGGAAGAATCACCATGATAGAAATCATGGGTATCATGAAAACCAGTGGTTCAGCAATGTTGGAACTTGAAAGCATTGAACTATCGTATTTGTAAAAGGGTGGGTGCCTCCATCAACATTTTCTTTCAACATTGGGCACCTCCACCCCAAAGGTCTGGTTTCTAGAGGTGCTCCCTCTCCCCTAGGCCTCTCCACCAACACCCGTACAGCCGCTTCTTCCTAAACTGCAGGCCTCATCTCCCCTCCTCACTCAGACCCCTACACTTACATAGTCCTGGTTTCCTGGGATTAGACTCTGAAGGCCACTTGCATTCACTGTCCACTGCAGCTTCTGGCACTGCTGGGAATAGACACCAGCCAGCCAATCAGATTGACTGACAGCTTTTGGAGGCAGAACTTCCTCCTGAGTGAGACGCAGAAGTCCTATGTCCTGTCAACTGACAATCATCGAAGCTGCCTGTATGGGCAGTCATCATTCACTGCCGATTCCAATGATGGGAAAGTGAAAGTCCACCATCTCAAAAATTCTTGGCAAGTAGCTAATTTGTATTGGTATAAACAGCTGAGGTTAAACTAGCTGGATGATTTAGTGGTTTGTATTACACCAATCAAAATTACAATGCCCATCTACATCTTGTTAATAAAGTTCAGCTGCTGTCTAAAACATGTTAAAGATCACAATTTTTTTCTGGCAACTCTAAGCCTAGTCAGAAATTACACGTTCCTGCTAATTGAAAACAATGCCTTTTTTATATGCTTTGTAAAATATTTTCCCATAGTGTTTTATGAATACAGGTATCAATGGCATATGTTTGGCAAATGTTATGGCATTATTATCGTTATTATTTAAGGAATTGTCTCAGCATGGAGCTGATCATATGAAGAGGACCCAGTTGTTTATACAGGGTTAATGTAGGACTGAGCAGAGTACTGCCACACAGTGATGTAAGAGAGCACATGAAACACCCCCAGAGTCATTCGAGTGTTGAACTGAGCTGTGTGAACCAGCAAGCACGGAGACAGCTCCGAGCTTGTATCCTTACTGTATATTTGTATATAGTTTTAAGAGTCAATTAAGAATTACCATTAATCTGTGTATGATTACAAAGACTTTTTTACCTATATATGACTAGAAAGACTCCTTTAAACCTACTGAGTATAACCAGCACCCTACAACAAAGTTCACCACACCATGCTGCTATGACACTCTTTCCCCAAATAAGGAAACTATCAATCCCATTTATCTACTTTCTTTAGGTAAAACAGGGCCATAAAAATACAGACAACCTACAAAATGGTTGTAGGTGTCAAAAATGTAAAGCCCAGAAGCAGATCTTTTGACCAGAGCTTATGCTCCATTAGTTTCAATCCACCTTCATTCATCCAACCACATCAACATATCTTCTATTGTTTCATCCTTCATATAGATACCTATCTTCTCCTGAAATGCATCTATGCTATTTGCCTCAACCACTCCTTGTGGTAGCAAGTTCCATATTCTCGCCATTCACTGAGAAGAAAGGTTTCTTCTATATTCCTTGTGTTAGTGATTATCTTGGTTTGGATTTGCCCAAAAGTAAAATTTCTTCACTCAATTTTCCCTGTTGAACCTCTTGATAATTTCAGATACCTTACCACCTTTTTGTTTTATTTTTTCTAGAGAAAAGAGTTGTATTCTTTCCTGCTGTTGTAAGGTCTCAGTTCTGGTATTTATAAATCAGTTTCTCCAATATTTCTAAGTCCATTTAAACTAAGACAAGCTGGTCACAAGTTTTAAATACATTGACAGTTCAAAAACTTCCATTTTGAAGATTTTTTGTTAGATTCATGATGCACTTTGTTTCAGTTTGCTGTTCACAATTATTCCACTAATTTAACTCTTATTGCTGCAGATGGACTTGAAACTGGCAAGAAAAGAGGAGCAATTACTGGAAAAGGATCTTATTGCTGATCAAGTGACCCGCCTTACTGAACGAATTAGTGCCAAAACAATGAATGGTAAACAGGATACATTGGCCTTAGCCAAAAAGGTACGATTAAACATTAAACATGTACAGTGCTAAGTCTGACTTAGAAAAATAAGCCATCTTGGCTTGTTTTTAAAAGTCATCAAATTGCTGAAAAAAATCATTTTGTTAAAACTTTTCATTTTGCACTCATCAGGACAATCACAAGTATAACAATTTTAGGGGAAACAATAACTGCATGCTGTATGAGAAGAGAGCGCCGATTATTTGGCAAGTGGACTTTGATTGGTAGAGGCGCTGCCACGGAGAATGCACAGTTAACAGTTACTTACAATTAATTGCTAAGCTTTTTTTGAAAATTTAAATGAGGCAGCTTGACTCTGGTCGAGGCATTGTCCTGAGAAATGAACCAGCAAATGGCTGTCACTTATTTTATTTAGCTGAAACAGGTGCAATGTGTGTCTTTCTGTATGTAAAGAACACGGCCCTGTGTATTAATGTATATAGCTTTCACACAAAATATATACACTGTGAACCCACATGAAAATCTTAAACTGATGTCAGTATAAGTTTTAGCACACAGAGACTTATTTAGCAAATGTTGTCTAATCACAGAATCACATTGAATGTTGGACACTGATTGAATTTTGCAAGCTCAGGCTAGTTGGATACAGTTATACCTTGCCCGTTGCAAACAGATGAAGAGACATGCTGTGTGATACGATCCACCAATCTTTGGGACATACAGCCCACATACCTAGCATTACATTGGCACTGAAATTCATGTACCACATTGCTCATTTGTGTGATAGCAGGAACATCTTTTGGGCTTGACAGCAGCATCCTGTTTATGGTGAATATCACTCATATGCTACTGCAAGTAGCAGCATGAAACAACTAGATTCACCTGATGTACAAATTAGGATACTTGCTCTTCCAGGGTAATCTGAGGTAGAAAGGGCACTATTCAGAGTCGAAAGTGACAGCCTTAGGTTCATTCATGAGCTTGCACGATATATAGCGCAAAATGATCTTATCAGGGTAGCCATTCTCCTACAGGATGTCTTTGATGAGCAAATGGCTTCAACCCTATTTACAAGGTTGCTGAAAAGGCCAATGTTATAGCATGTGGAACGTAAGAATCCTAACGCATGTATAGACCAGTGAAAGTAGGTTTGCGGTGGACCGTGGTGGAGAATCCCCTGGCAGATTTCTCAATCAGTGCAGGGAAGTTCATTTGACTGCTGCATTTCAAAGATGAATTTGAGCTCAGGATGGAGCCCATTAAGACGAGGAAGAAAATTGCTACATGCTGCAAGGATATAAATATAGCAAATGTACCATCTACATTTAGGAGATTAGGTGTCATTCCATCGAAGACTTTCCCAGGGAACCAAAGATGCTTAAACGTGAACATTTTCCTGCTACTTAAATGAAATTAAATAAGTAGTCTTAATAGTATAATATTCTGCATGTAGACATACTATAACTCAGTGGAAGAATATTTACTGCTAACATTGGGTGCCTGAAATAGTAAGTGTTCCATCACTCAAAGTCCAATTTTATAGGTACCAAAGGGTTTTTGAAGGTAGAGAAATAAAACAGAATTGTGGTGGCTTTTCTGCACCAGTGTACTATAACGCTTTGTAGTTGCCGCCAATGCTTCAGCACAAATGATCTTCAATCTTAAGAAACAGATTTTAAATTCTGCCATCTGGATACTTTCCCAGAGAGTTTTGTGAATGAGGAGCAAAATTTTAAAAAGCAGAACCTAAAGAGTGATCATCTTCAAATTGCTTCCCAAACCATGCTAAATAGCTTAGAGGAAAACATATGTGGAAACTGACTACCTGGCTGGAAGAGGGGTTTGGGTTGGAGGGATTCCAGTTCATGGAGTACTGGCACCAGTAATTGATCAGAACGGGGCTCTATGAGTATGCCTAGGTTAAGAGGAAGCAAAGGGTGAGAGTAAAATATCAGTGCTGATACAGACCTATCAGAATAGAAAAGGTTATATGAACCAATAAAACACCTGCTAAAAACAAAACTACAGCCTCTTTCTCCATCCATGATCATTTGCGGATGGCTCAACACAGCTTTTATACTGTGGTTTTATTACAGGGCAGGACTCAGCCAGAACGGGGAATTGGACCCCATGCTGCTGGTATTATTATTATTATGAGCCTGATCTGTTGCATTCATATTTAAACTGCTTCATTATTTGAAGATTATCACTTATATAAAAATTTGATCAAATTCCAGGGGTACAGTTAACTGGGAAGGGTGTGCATATCTTAGCTGGAAGGTTAGCTGGAGTGTTTCGGCAGGGTTTAAACTAATATGGAGGGGGGGTGGGGATGTGGACGGAACTGGGATTGGGGATAGGGTAAGCCCGGAGGGTAGGAAGAAGGATCGGATTGTTTCTGAGGGTCTTCGGTGCATGTGTTTCAATGCTAGGAGTGTGACTGGCAAAACAGATGAACTGAAGGCAATAATGTTCGAAAGGAAGTTGGAAGTGGTGGCGGTGACAGAGACTTGGTTAAAGGAAGGGCAGGACTGGCAGTTGAATGTTCCCGGGTATAAGTGCTTCAGGCGTGATAGGGGTGGGTCGCTGAGAGGTGGGGGAGTGGCGCTGTTAGTTAAGGATTGCATCATAGCAGTGCAGAGGGAGGGAGGTATAGAGGATATAGGAATCGAGTCGCTATGGGTGGAGTTGAGGAATAGGAAGGGAGATGTTACTATGTTGGGTGTGTACTACAGACCGCCCAACAGCCCGAGGGCTGTGGAAGAAGGGATAAGCAGGGACATTCTAGATAAGTGCAGGAAGAATAGGGTGGTGGTAGTGGGAGATTTTAATCTCCCCGGGGTAGACTGGAAGGTGCCGAGATCAGAGGGTGCTGACGGGGAGGAATTTGTACAGTGTGTAATGGAAGGATCCCTGGAGCAGTATGTGGATAGCCCGACCAGAGAGGGGGCTATACTGGACTTGGTTCTGGGGAATGAGCCTGGGCAGGTGGTTGACGTTGAAGTAGGAGAGCAGGTGGCTAACAGTGACCACAACTCTGTCTGGTTTAAGATATTAATGGATAAAGATGAAGCCTGTCCTAAGGGGAGGGTGTTAAACTGGGGGAGGGCTAGATACAACCGAATTAGGCAGGATCTTAAAGATACGGACTGGGGTAAGCTGTTTGATGGCAGGTCGACGCTGGGTATGTGGGAGTCTCTCAAGGGAGAACTAAAATCTTTGCAGGAAAGGCACGTGCCGGTCAAGAGGAAGGATGGGAAGGGTAGGATTAGAGAGCCGTGGGTAACTAGGGATATTGAGGACCTGGTCAGGAGGAAGAGGGAGGCGTACATTAGATCTAGGCATTTGAGGACAGAGATAGCGTTAGAAGAATACAGAGAATGTAGGAGAGAACTTAAAAGGGGCATCAGAAAGGCAAAAAGGGGCCACAAAATGGCTTTGGCGGGTAGGATTAAAGAAAATCCTATGGCATTTTACTCCTATGTTAGAAATAAAAGGATGGTTAGAGGGAAGATTGGTCCTCTCAGGGACAGAGGAGGGGAACTATGCTTGGAGCCTGGGGGAATGGGGGAGATCCTGAATGAATACTTTGCGTCGGTATTCACGCAGGAGAAGGGCCGGATGTCTGGTGCTGTGCTTGAGGAGTTTGAGGATCCGTTGAGGGATATAGTCATCACGAGGGAAGAGGTGTTGGGACTTTTAGACAGTATAAAGACGGATAAATCTCCGGGGCCTGATGGCATCTATCCCAGGCTGCTAAGGGAGGTGAGGGATGAAATTGCTGGGCCTCTGACGCAAATCTTTGTCTCTTCTTTGGACACAGGTGAGGTCCCAGAGGATTGGCGCATTGCAAATGTAGTACCGTTGTTTAAGAAGGGTCAGAGGGATAACCCAGGGAATTATAGGCCGGTGAGCTTGACTTCAGTTATAGGCAAGCTAATGGAGAGGATCCTCAAGGATAGGATGTATGAACATCTGGAGCGCTGCAATCTGATCAGGGATACGCAGCATGGCTTCGTTACAGGGAGGTCGTGCCTTACGAATCTAGTGGAATTTTTTGAAGAGGTGACAAAAACGGTTGACGAAGGACAAGCCGTTGATGTCGTCTATATGGATTTCAGTAAGGCGTTTGACAAGGTCCCTCATGGTAGGCTGATAGAAAAGGTGAAGGCTCATGGGATACAAGGCCAGGTATGTAGATGGGTGGAGAACTGGCTTGGGAGGAGGAGACAGCGAGTAGTAGTGGAAGGCTCCTTTTCCAATTGGAGGCCTGTCACCAGTGGTGTGCCGCAGGGCTCGGTACTTGGACCTCTTCTATTTGTGATATATATTAATGACTTGGAAGAGGGGGTAGGTGGTGTGATCAGCAAATTTGCTGATGACACTAAGATGGTTGGATTGGCGGGTACTGAGGAGCAGTGCCTGGCAATGCAACAGGACATAGACAGGCTGGTAGATTGGGCAGATAGATGGCAAATGGAATTTAATCCGGAGAAATGCGAGGTGATGCACTTTGGCCGGAATAATGTGGAGGGGAGTTATACGATAAAAGGTAGAACTATCCGGAGTATAGATACGCAGAGAGACCTGGGGGTGCAAGTGCACAAGTCCTTGAAGGTGTCGGTGCAGGTGCAGAATGTGATGAGGAAAGCGTATGGTATGTTAGCCTTCATAGGAAGAGGTATAGAATATAAGAGTAGGAGTCTGATGTTGCAGTTGTATAGAACATTGGTTAGGCCTCACTTGGAGTACTGCGTCCAGTTCTGGTCGCCGTACTACCGGAAGGATGTAGAGATCCTGGAGAGAGTGCAGAGGAGATTTACCAGGATGTTGCCTGGTATGGAAGGGCTGTCTTACGAGGAAAGATTGAATGAACTTGGGCTGTTTTCCCTTGAGAGACGTCGGCTGAGGGGGGATCTAATAGAGGTTTATAAGATTATGAAGGGGATAGATAGAGTAAATGGTGGTAAGCTTTTTCCGCTATTAGAAATGGATAGAACGAGGGGTCACGGGCTTAGGGTGAGGGGGGCTAGGTATAAGACAAATATTAGAGGGCAGTTTTTCACGCAAAGGGTAGTGGGGGTGTGGAATGCACTGCCGAGTAAGGTGGTGGAAGCAGGCACGCTAGGCTTGTTTAAGAGTCACTTAGACAGCCACATGAGCGGGCTACATATAGGGGGATATAGCAGGCCTTACTAAACATTGTAGGCTTGGGAATACGTTTTGCCTCAGGGATGTTAGTCTTTGCCTGTTTAATAATGAATTTTTTTGTCTCCACAGGCATTTAAGTCCAGCAAGGGGCATGCATGCGGCAGGTTGTAGTGGGCTGCTCTTGGACGTTGCTTCGGGAGTTGCCTATTGCTTCATGTCGTTAGTGTGCTTAAACTGGACCATCTCGAGGGCAACATGACAGCTCAGAGACTATCTCTGTTGCTGTGCGGACACATGGATTTGGGCCTGTGTCTGTGGGAGTTTGCACGTTCTCCCCGTGGTTGCGTGGGTTTCCTCCGGGTGCTCCGGTTTCCTCCCACATCCCCCAAAGATGTGCTTTTAGGCTGATTGATTGGGTACTAAATTGTCCCTAAATTGGACCTCCCTGATCCTCGCACGTTAGGTGTAGACTAAAATCATGAATAGGTCACAGACAGTGGGACGGCAGCGCGGGCTCGTTGGGCCGAAGGGCCTGTTTCCCGTGCTGTGTTGTTCTTTGTTCCACTTGGAGTATTGCGTGCTATTCGGGTTTCCTTACTACATGAAGGATATTGAAACATTGGCAAAATGAGCAAGAGTATTACCAGAATTGAGAGGATACAATCTGAAGATTGAGATGGACAAGAGACTCGCAAGAGACCTGACATCAATATTTAAAATTAAGTGGTTTTACTGGATGGACGTGGAAAAACTATTTCCACTTTCAGATGAGTCCTTAACAATTGGCCATAATAACCAGAACAGGAGAAGAATTTGGGTCGAAATGCAGAAAACCCGCTGCCACACAGCAGGGTTGAAGCAAGTGGCAATAATGCATATAAATGGAAGGCTTAAAGCCTTAAATGGAGGCCGCAGCTGGAGTACTGTGTGCAGGTTTGGTCACCGCACTTACGCAAGGATATTTTGGCCTTGGAGGGAGTGCAGAGGAGGTTTACTAGGCTGATACCGGAGTTGAGGGGGTTGAGCTATGAGGAGAGGCTGAATAAACTAGGCTTGTACTCGTTAGAGTTTAGAAGAATGAGGGGAGATCTCATTGAGACGTATAAGATGATGAATGGGATGGATAGGTTAGAGGTGGAGAGACTCTTCCTGCTCAGAAAGGATAGCAGGACTAGGGGGCACAGCCTCAAGATAAAGGGGGGGCGGTTTAGAACGGAGTTGAGGAGGAACTTCTTCATTCAAAGTGTGGAGAATCTCTGGAATTCTCTGCCCGTTGAAGTGGTGGAGGCTGCCTCGCTAAATATTTTTAAGACGCGGGTTGATGGGTTTTTGATAAGCGAGGGGATTAAGGGTTATGGGGAGAGGGCGGGAATGTGGAACTGAGCCACGACAGATCAGCCATGATCTTATTGAATGGCAGGGCAGGCTCGAAGAGCTAGATGGCCTACTCCTGCTCCTATTTCTTATGTTCTTAAAGAATGTATGATTATGGCAGCAGAATTGGAAAAAATTAGAATGAGAGAAAGTTCATGTGAAATATAAATATCAACAAAGGCCAGTTAAGCTGAATGGCCAATTCTGTGCTTTGATTTGATTTATTATTGTCACATGTGTTCGTATACAGTGAAAAGTATTGTTTCTTGCACACTATACAGACAAAGCATACCATACATAGAGAAAGAAAGAAGAAACTGCAGAATGTAGCTAGGGTGTAGAGAAAGATCAATTTAACACGAGATAGGTCCAGGGCAAGCAGGGAAGAAGCTGTTCTTAAGTCAATTGGTACGTGTCTTCAGACTTTTGTTTATTCCGACAGAGGTGGAAGGGAGAATGTCCGGAGTGCATGAGGTCCTTAAATATGCTGGCTCTTTTTCTGAAGCAGTGGGAAGTGTACACAGTGTCTGTGGCTGGGAGGCTGATTTGAGTGTTGAATTGGGCTTTGTCCACAACTCTGTAGTTTCTTGCAGTTGTGGGCAGAGCAGGAGCCATACCAAGCTGTGATATAACCAGAAAGAATACTTTCTAAGGTGCATCTGTAAAAGTTGATGAGTGCCAAATTTCCTTAGTCTTTTGAAAAAGTAGAGGCATTGGTGGGTTTTGTTAACTTTAGTGTTGGCATGGGGGCATCAAGAAAGTTGTTGGTGATCTGGACATCTAAAACTTGAAGCTCTTGACCATCTCCACTTCATCCCCATTGATGTAGATGGGCATATCCACTACTACACATCCTGAAGCTGATGACTATCTCCTTCATTTTGTTGACATTGAGGGAGAGATTATTGTCGTTGCACAAATTCACCAGATTCTCTATCTCTTTCCTGTACTGTGTCTTGTCGTTGTTTGAGATCTGACCCAGATCTCAAACAACGACATCAGCAAACTTGAAAATCGAATTGCAGGGGAATTAAGCCACACAGTCATGGATGTATAAAGAGTATAGTAAGGGGCTGAGGGCATAGCCTTGTGGGGCACTGGTGTTGAGGATGATCATGGAGGAGGCCTATCCTTACTGATTGCGGTCTGTGGGTTAGGAAGTTCAGGATCCAGTCACAGAATGAGAAACCGAACCCCAGGTCATGAGTTTGGAGATAAATTTCGTAAGAATAATGTTCTTGAAGCCTATAGTTGATAAATAGGAGTCTGACTTAGGTGCCTTTGTTATCTAGGTGTTCTAAGGTTGAATATAGGGCCAATTAGATGGTGTCTGCTGTGGAAATGTTGCAGCAATAGCAAACTGTATTGGATCCAGGCAATCTGGGAGGCTGGAATTGATTCGTGCCATAACTAACCTTTCGAAACACTTCATAATGATGGATGTCAGAGCCACCAGATTCCTCAGACCAACATTGTACAACTTTCTTTGACAGATTCCCCAGTTTCAGTTTTTGCTTGTAAGCAGGTAGCATAAGCACAGCCAAGTCTGGGCACCACTGGGTCTGACATTCTAACATTACAATTTTGAAATCTTTTGAAATATCTATTAGTTTTAAAGAATGCATTTTTTGAACTACACAAAACGGAGGCCGCAGTGAATTAGGAATTTATTTTGGAGGAATTATTTATCTGAGTTTTCCTTCTGACATAAATACTAATCTTGTGGTTAACAGTTGTTGCTTTTTTGAGAAATACCTAGCCTGCACAGCTTAAACCCAGGTTTCCCAGGAACTGTGCATGGGTGACAAGTGAAACTTTGCATTAAAAGTACTGTATTACTCAGAGGTGTATCATAGAATCAGAATGATGCAGCAAAGAGGGAAACCATTCATTCCACTGTGCCTGTCTCCTTGAAAGAGATATCCAATTGGTGCCACTTCCCTGCTCTTTACCCATCACCATGCAAACCTTTTCACTTTGAGGAAATGAAGTTCAAGAAACCCCATCAAAGGAAGCAGGAATCACAATACACAGTTAACTTGTGCAATATTCAACATGATGCAAGCAGCAAGTCAATTTCACGCTGCCTGAACACAATGTGCACTCAGCACTAAATGCAGTGTTGAGTTGCTGCATGCCTCAGCAGGGGGGCCAAAATTGAGGCTAGCATTAATTAAAGATAGTCTGCGTTACTTAAAACCAGCCTAGACATCTAAAGGGGAAGTCATGAGGAAGTCAAACTGGCATTGGAAAGACAGAAGAATGGCACAACTTGGTAGAGAGGAGGCTCTAAGGTTTTTAGAAGCTGTACCTGGAATCTTAGAGGAGGAAGTGCAAAGAACGGAATCTGTATCCAGGCCCTCCAGACAACACGAGGCTGCAGGAGTTTATAGCCATTGAAATCAATGGCAGAAATCAAATCGCAGGGACCTGGAAGTACTGCCAATAAGGGGTTCAGTGAACATGATTGGATATCTTCAAATGCCATTGCCTATTAACTGCACCAGCGACCTCAGGCATTTCTCAAATCACCACTGCCCCATTACCTTCCAACAGTCTTTATTAATCTGGATTCATACTTCATATTCATCTACTACATCACAGCCACACAACCGAGCATTGCTGCAATCCTCACATCCACATTTCCCAACTTCTGCATTGCAAGCTATTCAAACATGACAGCTACATCATCCAGAGAAATTACCGCTGGAATTCTCCAGCCGTTCATGCCCCAAAGCTGCTACCAGCGAGAATGGAGAATTAGGCACTCAAGCTAAATCTCCATTCATTGCAGTGGGACAGGAGAATCTGGCTGCAGGTGAGTTCAGAGAATCCGGCCCCACATCATACTCATTATGTCATACTGCTTTCTCTCGCAGGGCAAGGTGGCGTTCAGCTGGTGAGCAACATCAACTAAATGAAACAGAACAAGTATACCTGCATATTCTGACCCCCCATGGAGGAGAGAGTGCTGGCCTTTATCCAGTTGGCAGTGTCTATGTCAGCTAAAAGCAAAGATGGCAATGATCTTATAACTATTCTACCTTCTTACATTTACCCTCATCTATTTTCTCTTCTGATTTAAAGCATGATGTAAGCATGCACCTCTTACTTCTGCCCCTTCAATTCTTATCCTTGTGCCTTTCTCCATTCAGACACTCAGGAAGTGCGAGAACAACAAGAAGATAGTAATGATGAAGACATAATAGCTTCATTTGATTCCACACCTGGAGCAACCAGCTCAGATACTGACACTGCATGTAATTTTGAGGATAGTATAAAGGTAGAGTGTACGCATGGAGAGAAAATGGGCATGTTTGGCAGGTCATCATGAAGATGATCACAGCTCACCAGAGGACAAATTTGCATAACAGGTTCTGTTACAGCAGAGCCTAATGAGCAATACTATGGGGTGCCTACAGAAGACTGATGAGTATCCACAACATGCTTGGTCTGCATTGGGAAGCCAGTGAGTAAGGCTGAGGTTAATGTCTGCTGAGCGTATACTTCCATTCCTTGTTTTTGCTGCGAAAAAGAAGAACCAGATTGACCTCTGGGATGTGCATCTTTAAATACTTTTCCATTTCAACCAGCACCAAATTATCTTAGCTTGATTGGGTAAAATAAGGACCTAAGGATCCAATGGGAGAGATAGTGGTGGAGTGATAATGTCACTGGACCAGCAATCCAGAGATCCCAGCAAATACATGGGTTCAGATGCCATCACAGTAGCTTATGGAATTTAAGTTAAATAAATCTGGAATTGAAATCTACTGTCAGTAACGGCGACCGTGAAACTATCATCGATAGTCAAATAATCATCTGGTTCATTTACTAATATCGTTCAGGAAAGAGAACCTGCCGCCCTTACCTGATCTAGCATATATGTGACTCCAGATCCACAGCAACATGGTTAACTCTTAACTGCCCTCATCTCAAGTACAATTAGGGATGGGCAACACGTTTGCCAATGACGCCCATGTCCTGTGAGAGAATTTTTAAAAATATGGTAGGCAGAGGCTAATTTTACACAAGAAATGTGCCACCCACCATGTTGGATCAGACTTCTCCGTAACTGTACTGATCATGGGCCTTATTATTAATAGGAATTCTAAAAATGATGCCCTAGCACCTGAATCACCATCTCGTAGCATCAACTGACAGGAAGAACCATTCTGCAGTGTTATTTAAAGGGCTTATCCAGTTTGTACATGTTAGTTGCTGCTCTATTAGATTGGAAAGTGGGAGGCCTTCAAAGCAGAAATTTTGAGAGTGCAGAATTTGTATGTTCCTATCAGGATTAAAGGCAAAGTAAATAGGGATAAGGAACCTTGGTTCTCAAGGGAGATTGTAATACTGATTAAGAGGAAGAGAGAGTTGTATGAAATGTAGAGGCAGCAAGGACAAATCAGATGCTCGTGGAGTATAAAAAATGCAAGAAGCTACTTAAGAGGGAAATCAGGAGGGCTAAGAGAAAGCATGAGGTTGCTTTGGCAGACAGAGTGAAGGAAAACCCAAAGAGCTTCTATAGGCATGTTAGAAGCAAAAAGATAGTGAGGGATAAAATTGGTCCTCTTGAAGACCAGAGTGGTAGACTGTGTATGGAACCAAAAGAGATGGGGAAGATACTAAATGGGTTTTTTGCATCCGTATTTACTGAGGAAATGGGCATGGAGTCTATGGAAATTGGGCAAACAGGTAGGGAGGTCATGGAACCTTTACAGATTAAAGAGAAGGTACTGGCTGTCTTGAGGCAAATCAGAGTGGATAAATCCCCAGGACTGGACAGGGTATTCCCACGGACCTTGAGGGAGGCTAGTATTGAACTTGCAAGGGCCCTGGCAGACATATTTAAAATGTCAATATTCACGGGGGAGGTGCCGGATGATTGGAGGGTAGCGCATGTTGTTCCGTTGTTTAAAAAAGGTTTCAAAAGAAACCCGGGAAATTACAGACCAGTAAGTTTGACATCGGTGGTTGGCAAGTTATTGGAAGGTGTGATAAGGGATAGGTTCTACAAATATTTGGATAGACAGGGACTTAATAGGGAGAGTCAACATGGCTTTGTGCATGGTAGGTCATGTCTGACCAATCTATTAGAATTTTTCAAGGAGGTCACCAGGAAAGTGGATGAAGGGAAGGCGTTGGATGTTGTCTACCTGGATTTCAGCAAGGCCTTTGACAAGGTCCCTCATGGGAGGTTAGTTATGAAGGTTCAGTCACTAGGTATAGACGGGAAGGTTGTTAATTAGATTAGACACTGGCTCAATGGAAGAAGCCAGAGAGTGGTAGTGGAGGATTGCTTCGCTGAGTGGAGGCCTGTGACTAGTGGAGTGCCACAGGAATCGGTGTTGGGTCCATTGTTGTTTGTCATCTATATCAATGATCTGGATGATAATGTGGTAAATTGGATCAGCAAATTTGCTGATGATAAAGATTGGAGGTGTAGTGGACAGTGAGGAAGGTTTTCAAAGCTCGCAGAGGGACTTGGACCAACTAGAAAAATGGGCTGAAAAATGGCAAATGGAATTTAACGCAGACAAGTGTGAGGTATTGCACTTTGGAAGGACAAACCAAAGTAGAACGTACAGGCTAAATGGTAGAACTCTGAAGAGTGCAGTTGAACAGAGGGATCTGGGAATACAGGTACAGAATTCCCTAAAAGTGACATCACAGGTGGATAGGGTTGTAAAGAGTGCTTTTGGTACATTGGCCTTTATAAATCGCAGTATCGAGTATAAAAGTTGGAGTGTTATGGTAAGATTATATAAGGCATTGGTGAGGCCTAATTTAGAGTATTGTGTACAGTTTTGGTCACCTAGTTACAGGAAGGATGTAAATAAGGTTGAAAGAGTGCAGAGAAGGTTCATGAGGATGTTGCCGGGACTTGAGAAGCTGAGTTACAGAGAGAGATTGAATAGGTTAGGACTTTATCCCCTGAAGCGTAGAAGAATGAGGGGAGATCTGACAGAGGTATATGAGATTTTGATGAGTGTAGATACAGTGAATGCAAGCAGGCTTTTTCCACTGACGCTAAGGGAGAGAAAAACCAGAGGGCATGGGTTAAGGGTGAAAGGAGAAAAGTTTAAAGGGAATATTGGGGGGGGCTTCTTCATGCAGAGAGTGGTGGGAGTGTGGAATGAGCTGCAGGATAAAGTGGTAAATGCGGGGTCACTTTTAACATTTAAGAAAATCTTGGACGGGTTCATGGATGAGAGGAGTACGGAGGGATATGGTTCAAGTGCAGGTCAGTGGGACTAAGCAAAAAATGGTTCGGCACAGACAAAAGGGCCAAAAGGCCTGTTTCTGAGCTGTAATTTTCTATGGTTCTATGGCTGATTGGCATTTATTTTGTCTGTTTTCTGCCTTGTACAGCAAATTGTTGATTTCTACTAAACAACCTTTTGTTGGTACTGAGCTGGTTTTATAGGGCTACTTTCAGAACGGGAGGCTGAGGAGAAGCATTCAAGAACATTGGAGCCATGTTGGAAGCAACTAGGAGAAAAGGGAGGGGGCATTATACGGAGAATTCATCCACAGCAGGTCAGCTGGCAAGCACTTCTATATCCTAAATTTTATTGAAGATTAACCTGTTAAGTGCTTTCGCTTCACCAAGGTATATCATTTACTATACCCACAATCAAATTTTAAATCTGGGCACAAACAGTGACTTTAAAGCCTGTGACTTTAACTATGGCCCTTCATTTTGCAAATTGCGTGGAGGGTGTGGAGAGTCTGCAGAAGGATCTAGATAGGCTGGGCGAATGGGCCAGGAACTGGCAAATGGAATTTAATGTTGGCAAGTGCGAGGTGGTCCACTTTGGTAGGAATAATGGTAGGAAGGACTCTTACTTACATGGCGACAAACTGCAGCATGCGACAGTGCAGAGGGACCTCGGGGTCCTTATGCATGAGTCGCAAAAATCCAGCCTGCAGGTGGTCAGGAAGGCTAATGGGATGCTGGCCTTCATAGCGAGGGGGATTGAATATAAAAGTGGGGAAGTCTTGCTGCAGCTGTATAGGGCATTGGTGAGGCTGCAGCTGGAGTACTGTGTGCAGTTTTGGTCACTGCACTTACGCAAGGATATTTTGGCCTTGGAGGGAGTGCAGAGGAGGTTTACTAGGCTGATGCCGGAATTGAGGGGGTTGAGCTATGAGGAGAGGCTGAATAAACTAGGCTTGTACTCGTTAGAGTTTAGAAGAATGAGGGGAGATCTCATTGAGACATATAAGATGATGAAAGGACAGTAGGACTAGGGGGCATAGCCTCAAGATAAAGGGGCGGTGGTTTAGAACGGAGTTGAGGAGGAACTTCTTCACTCAAAGGGTGGTGAATCTCTGGAATTCTCTGCCTGTTGAAGTGGTGGAGGCTACCTCGCTAAATATTTTTAAGACGCAGGTTGATGGGTTTTTGATAAGCGAGGAGATTAAGGGTTATGGGGAGGGGGCGGGAATGTGGAACTGAGCCACGACAGATCAGCCATGATCTTATTGAATGGCGGGGCAGGCTCGAAGGGCTAGATGGCCTACTCCTGCTCCTACTTCTTATGTTCTTATTTTCACATTTCAGCAGGTGACATAGCAACAGCTGCTGGTCTGCTGTTCACTGTTGCATCAGGGAGGTGACTGAGGCACCCTATGCCAGGAGGAACTAAATGGCTTTCTTTGATTTGATTTATTATTGTCACATTTATTCGTATACATATACAAGTATTGTTTCTTGCATGCTATACAAAGCATATCATACATGGAGAAGGAAATGAGAACATGCAGAATGTAGTGTTACAATCATCATTAGGGTGTAGAGAAAGCTCAACTTAATACAGGGTAGGGTCCCTATTGAAAGCATGAGGCAGGACAAGAAAATCTAGGTTTTGCTTGCATGGCAGGCTTCAACAAGGTACAAGGTGACATGGATGCAGAGTGTAAAATGTATCCACATTGTCTTGCATGCTTTCCATCACCAGGCACATTGAGTGAAATTCTTCACAGCTGATAAATGTACAGCTGGTTTTCAACCACAGGCAGCACATCCTGTACATCTGTGCCTTTATATTGTAAGCTGTCACAATCCTTTTATCCTATGCCAGTTCTTCGTGCTGCCTTAATTCAACCAGGCTGGTACGTTATATGCTGACAAAATATGGAAAGTCATGCATTTACATATGGTATATGAACACAAGCTCACTTGGTAATAAAGACAGATTTAATGATCTAGTATGCAAGCTAATTATCTCTTTAACTTGATAAACGTCTGTAGTTTTTTAAAAAAATCACAGTTCAAATTACTTCTTTTACTGCAGTCTACACTTTTTATAGCTGGCAGCAACTTCAAATATTCACCTAAACCAATGAAAAATTGACCAAGTTTCAACGAGCTTTCAAGATAGTATTTTGTAAATTAGTCTGTATTGAAAGGATCTTCATGGAATTTCTAATCCAAATTTTCAGGTGAACGAAATGCAAGGAAAGGTCAAGGATGTTACACGAAAAATGATGGCCGTGGTCTCTGAGCTGTCCATGCAACAGGCCAATGCCATGCAACTTCAACAGGATGTCAAGGATAAGCAGCAATTCCTGGAATTGTGCCACCAACGTATGGAGCAGGGTATGGCACCCAGTGAAGAGTTTGAATATGAGTGGTCGAAAATAGTGTACAAAGAAAGCAGACACAAAAGAGATTCTGAGTTGAAATCAAAGGTATGAACCCTGTTGTGCATATTTGCTATCAAAAATAATTTGTGAAGAGTAAATGCAGATATACTAGCTTACAAATTCAATTGTGTCCATTTATGGACAAATGGAAATGAGTGGGTAGGGAAGGACCACAAGGTATGATCTTTGAAACCAAATATTGACATATATGAAGCCCGAGGCTGAAGCCTGATTAAGATTAAGATGGTGTGGCAGATGGATGAGTATGGAGGGGAACAGATTGCAGTTGAGGTTTAGAGTTTGCCTGTCTTGGGGTGGGGGGGAGAAAGATAGGAGATGATAAGTCTCTACAGCGATTGGTAGCAGAGGTGGGGAGTATAATGTGATCTGCTGGAAGGGAGTGATGGCAAGGGGTAACTGGTGTCCTTTTAATAATGGATCAGGAGCACTGCTGCTGCTCCTAGCTCTGCATTCAGCAATGCATAAAGTCCTTCCTGCCAGTAACTGCCATAGGCCACAATGTGTATGTAGTATGTGACAAATGAAATACCCTAGGGGGCACACATCCAGCTGGAAATGTGTATGGGATTCCTACTTGCCATAAACTTCAGAGACCATTTAGGAACCAAAAATCTAGGCTGTTATTCTGCCTTTATTGTATAGTCGTAACATCACTTTTATAAAACCAAGCATTTATTTAAATAGAGTGCTGTGTTAATATTGTTCATTATTAGACTGGAAAATGATAACATTGCAGCTTATTTAGAGAAATAAATTAATTATCAATTCATTTTATTAGCATAAATTGGAGCTCCATTGTTGAGATATTTTTATTATTACAAGTCTGATGACCCATGACTAAGAGCAATCTCCTTAAATTCAACACAATCTATATGCATTCCAATGCATTACCATTCTACATTAATGTATTTTTACATCATTCAGTATTCAGCAACTAGACTAAGAATACTCTCTTCCCATTTTGTTCCCAAATTAGGAAGCTGAAGAGGAGGAAAAGCATTTATTGCCAGGTGGAGTCTTTACAACAGCTGAGCCAAGACCTAATGCATATATTCCAGATGATGACTCTGGACTACCTATTCCACGCCCTTATGGAAATATGGTTCCATTTAAACCCAGTGAGCCTAGTGCACATATGCGACATTATAGAAAACCAGTCATTAAACCAATTGAAATATAATACTGATGTTACCTGTTTCCTAAAAAATATCGCAATAGTAGCCCAACAAGGGGACAAGTGCTGATTAATCAAAGCATCGAAAGGTTTAAATTGTTTACAAAATCTTAGAATTTTTTGGTAAAGTATAATTTTCACTTTTCTTTTGAGATAGATTTACATGTCTAAACCAGTTTATGTTGGTTAAACTCAGACACTTTTAGTCCATGGAAATTGGGTAGTTTGCCAAGTTATTTGTATTTTCTTTGATAGAATATAAATTGAATTGGAAATGTTGCAAGATGCCAAAAAATTAAATGTATTTACTTTGCTACACATTGTGTCATTGTTGCAGAAGGTGATCAGTTGTAATTATTGTGCTGTGTCTTGGCGAATTGTCAGTGAAAGCCCATTATCTTGCTAAACAATTAAATCACAACATATCGTATTAGCACAATAAGTACACTGAGTTTTGCCATTTATTAGTGTTCCATGTTCTGTCTTTATCTAATTCAGTTTTATGAGAAAGTAACAATATGGTAAAAGAAAATGTTGTCCTTGATGGCCCTGTTCATTTTTTAAAAACTGCATTATTTCTGAGAGATCAGTGATGAGATTATTGATTATTACTGAATAGTTGAAGAGACACTTCTGCTCTATAATGAACAGTTGTTGCTAAAGTAATCTGGATGAATTTTCTGACTTATACAATAACTTATATTTATATATCATCTTTAATAAAGAGAAGTAACCCAAGGTGCTACAGAGGGGTAACAATGAAGAACTCAGAAGAGCACCTCAACTTTACAATTTCAATTTTTTAAATTTTATCCTGGAAATAATGAAACATTATGCAGTGTATCTATTGAGAGACTAGAGAGAAAAAAAAAGAGAGAAAAACTGACATAGAAGGGGAGAGGAATATGATAAAGCAAGATTTCAGTCTAACTACCAAGATAAAAAAACAACTTTCACAAACCAATACAATACACAAATAGTGCATAAAAGCACTCCTACAGATCTATGTTGCAGAGGCATCCAGTGGTATCTAACAGATCTTTTTGTTTGCTTTTCAACTGTATGTTGGGAAGAAATATTTTCTGCTGTTGTCCATTACTTGTCTTGCTTCTAAAACATTTGTCCTTCATGTTCTGTTGCTTGACTTTTGTAGCTTGGTGTCAAATGTTTTGTCATCAGAACATAAGAAATAGAAGCAGGTGTAGGCCTTCAAGCCTGCCCCACTATTCAATATGATCTTGACTGATCTATGCCACCCTCAACTCCTTTTCTGTGCCATTTCCCCATTGCTCTCTAGTCCTCGATCTATCAAATATTTATCCATCTCCACTTTAAATACTGCTAATGATTCAGCCTCCACTACCCTTTGGGGCAGAGAACTCCACCCTCAGAGAAGAGATTTCTATGCAGCTCTGTTTTAAACGACCATCCCTTTATCTTCTAGCCATGTCCCCTTGTTCGAGACTCTCCCACTAATGAAAACATCTCACCTTCTGCCCTTTCAAGCCCCCTCAGGATCTTCTATGTTTGAATAAGGTCACGCCTCACTCTTCTATACTCCAAAGAATATGGACCTGGACTATTTAGTCTCTCTTGATAGGAAAACACTCTCACCCCAGGAATTAGCTGGTGACTCTCCTCCAATATTCTACATCCTTTTTAAGATCAGGGGACCCAAACCTGTATGCAGTATTCCAGGTGAGGCCTCACTAATACCCTAAACAATTGCAACAAAACCTCCCAATTGTAAACTCCATCCCCTTTGCAATAAAGACCTAAATGCTGTTTGCCTTCTTAATTACTTGTTGGACCTACCTGCTAGCTTTTGTGATTCATGCACTAGAACATCTAGCTTCCTTTGCACTTCACTTACTGCAATCTTCCTCCATTTAGGTAATATTCTGGCCTTTGATTCATCCAACAAAAGTACATTATGTCACACTAAGCCACATTAAACTCCACTTGACATATTTTTGCCCAGTGACCCAATCTATCTATATACCATTGCAGAATCACAATATCCTCATCACAATCTGCCCTTCCACCTATCCTCATATCATTGGCAAATTCGGAAACCTAACATTCTGTTCAATCTGCCCTTCCACCTATCCTCATATCATTGGCAAATTCGGAAACCTAACATTCTGTTCCTTCCTCCAAGTCATTAATATAAATAGTGAACAATTGTAGGCCAAGAACTGATGTTTGTGGTATTCCACTAGCTACGTCCTTCCATTCTAAAAATAACCCATTTATTCAAACTATTTTCTATGTGACAGCCGGTTTTCAATCCATGCTAACACACTTCCTCTAATTCCTTGCATTTTTATTTTGACCACAGACCTCTTACGGGGTACCTTATCAAATGCCTTTTGGAAATCTAAATGGATTACATTCTGAAATATGTGCTGGTTAGGTGCATATGACCTGAACAGGCAACGGACTGTGGCGACTTTCACATTAACACTACAATGAAGTCAATGTAAGCCTTACTTGTGACTAATAAATAAACTTTATCTACAGGTTCCGCTCCATCTGTTCTCCCTGTTACATCAAAGAATTCAAGCAAATTTGTCAAACATAATTTACCTTACATAAAACCATGTTGACTAGGTTTGATTATATTCAGCTTTCCTGATTGATTAGCTTATTTCCTCTTTGATTACTTACTCTAGCATCTTGCCAAAAGTAGATGTTAAACTAACTGGCCTATAGTTCCCTGCCTTCTGCCTTTCTCCCTTTTTGAACAAAGGAGTCACATTGGCTGTTTTCCAATCTTCTGGTACCCTGCCGGAATTTAGCGAGTTGCAAAAAATTTTAACCAATGGGCTCACTATTTCTGCAGCATCTATCATATTGAACCACATAATGAATTATAAGAGCTGAATAGTTGAAGTGCCAAGATCCTACGCCCATCCGACTGCGATTCTTCCACAAAATTCAGATCGCCTCAGTCCATCCACCCCATGATGCAACCTAATCACTAGATAAAAGACTGAAAAAAAAATTAATCAACTGTGGGGTGGGAAAAGTTACTCAAGAGATTGGAAGAAAAAGTGGCAGAGGAAGAAAAATTACAACTGACAATAAATAAAAGTGAGAATGAGATATTAAAGAAGCAAGGGAGAAGTCAAGTGAAAAAACAAAACTGGATAGAAAAGTAAGAACTTGCAATGAAGGAAGGGAAAGAGTCCAATGCATTTGTAAAATCAGCTCAGGCTTAACTATCAGTTTGAACTCTTGGAAAGTTTGATCTGAGCTATCTGAGGAAAGCAATACTTCCTCACAAAGCCTTCAACGTATTTTGAACAATGAGGAAAGCTATAGGAAACAAACAGGATAAAATGCACACCTGATAAACTACCAAAGTCTGTTAACAGGCTCAGTTTACCTCATTCCCCCTTCAGACTGAGCCGTGATTTTTTAAAAACGAACTATAAACATTATTAAAATCTGCATGAAATACGGAGTACTTGAGGTAACACCAGATATAATGGAGGAGATTTTCCCTTTTTTGTACAGTCAGAAAACCAGCTACTGCTGGCTTCTCTGGCCACCTTGTGCAACACTCTGCACAAAAAAAAGGAGGCTTCACCACAGCATCAGCCTGGCACTGCTGGAAAAAGCCAGCAATGCCAGGAACCCTGAAAAAGTGCACCACAGCCTCTAAGAAAAACAGGAACCTCCCGATCAACGTATAAAGCGAAACTCCCCTCCCACATTCTCCCTGTCAACACACACAGGGAAACTCCCCCCATCCACCCTGTGTCAACATACATAGGGAAACTCCACCTCTCTCCCCCAATGGACAAGGGGTTCCCCCCCCATTTATGAAACATCCCCAAATGAGGCTCCCTAGAGACTACCCCCACATCAGGGGGCAATATCAAGGTACTGCCCAAGCATGCACCCCTCTCCCCATGGGTATACTTATTGAGGTGTTCCTGGTTGATTCCCCCTGCCTGGTTCCCATTTTTAAAAACCTGTTATAAGCCTCATCATATAGGGAGATCCTAATACGTGGGGAGGGGGAAACTGAGGCAGGGTGCCCTTTAATTACATTATTTAATTTAATGGGATTCCCAAACTTCCTGGATAGCAACCTTGTTACATCACTAGCAGGGTCAGGGAAAAATCTGAAAATGAGATCTTGCAGTTGACATTCTCATTGACTCTTGTGTGATTTTGCACCCAACATTATATCTGCAGAAATGAATCACAATTAGAGCTGGAATAGCATTAAGAGGGAGAAAGACTGGAGTGAAAAGAATCAATTGATGTAAAAAGCATCTGGTCCCTAATGTCCTTTAGGGAAGGAAATCTATCATTCTTATTTGGTCTGGCCTACATATGACTCCAGACCCAGGGCAATGTGGCTGACTCTGAAACTCAGTTCAAAGGCAGTTAGGGATGGGAAATACTTACTGGTCCAGTCAGTGTTGCCAACATCCCATCAATGAATTAAAAAATGGTTAAACTAGTTTCCAACATCCCAGGAAGATGTTACAAATGTAAATAGTTATGCTTTAAACTTTACTTCCAAGGTAAAACAATGAATTGGAATCTCAAGATAATTAATGAGCATTGCTACCTAGCTGCAACACCCATGTGTCCCATGTTGCTGTGGACATGGGCTTTGAGAGGGGAAGGGTTTCACTGCAAACATTGAGGCCTAGATTTTTTTTCCAGAGTTATGCATATTCCAGGGAGCTTTAAAAATGCAGCGTGTGACCAGGGTCTAGAAGTTCCTCTCCATTTTCACTATTTGGGGAACAGGAGCTTGACATGACTCCCACATGAGGGAAACCCAAACTTAAGTTGGGTAATTTGAACTCTTTGAATGTAAGCCTATTTGTGACATTAATAAATAAACTAAAAAAAAACTCAGTGCCAAGATAAAACAGATTCCATTTTTGCTGGATGAAGAAACTTATCCTACTGTATGTGTTAGGAATTTTGAGAATGGATATAAATACTCGTGAAGAGTGAATAAAGTCTGTGGAATTGTCAAATTGTCCAAGTCAATTAAATAGTCGGCTGTTTGAAAATATCAATGCTTGACTGTTTTGACAATCCATCGTTACAACAGAGAGGGAAAGTTGCTGTCACTTCAGAGTTTCAGATAGCTCAAAGAGCTTGTTAAAGGATTAGCTGCCTTTGGTGTGGGGTTATGAATATGTTTTTTTTGTCAGAGATTAAGTACTTAAGGGAATTAAATGTATGGGCTTCCATGAACAGTTTTTTTTAAATATAACTCTGTAATAGATATTTCAAACTTAATTTCATTTAATCTCAGCGTGGCTTTGGAGGTCTGCCCAAAATAGATTTTGATTAAGTTGGCATAGCCAGTGTAATGGACAATGGTGGTGTCTGGGGTGCACGTGAAGTAGCAATAATTTGGCATGCAACTACATAAAATCCCTAAAGTGCAGAAGGCAGCCATTCAGCCCATTAAGTCTGCACTGACCACAATCCCATCCAAGCCCTACCTCCATAACCCCATGTATTTACCCTACCTAGTCCCCATGACACTAAGGTACAATTTAGCATGGCCAATCGACCTAACCAGCAGATCCTTGGACTGTGGGAGGAGACTAGAGCACCTGGATGAAACCCACACAGTCACAGGGAGAATGTGCAGACTGTGCACAGACAGTGGCCCAAATTAGGAATCGAACCCAGGTCCCTAGTGCTGTGAGGCAGCAGTGCTAACCACTGTGCCACCGTGCTGGCCAATGGGATGGGTGTGGGCATGAGGTGGAACTAGCTGGCAGAGTACCATAATGGGTTATGTGGGTAGGTGAAAGGATGGGTTTGTTCAAGCATGGAGAGTAAGTGTGAGGGGGTAAGGAATAGAAAGCCTAATATTTAACAAATCAACTGGGAGGGACGGTGGTGCAATGATAATGCCACTGGACTAATAATCCAGAGACCCAGGCTAATGCTCTGGGGATATAGGTTCAAATCTTACCACAGCAGCTGGTAGAAACTGTCAATGCAGATACAGGGATTATTCTCGCTTGGGAAATTCTGCACACTATTATTTTCCAAATGGATGTCACAAAATTAGAATTCTAGCATCTATCTCTAATCTACACATGGCTTACACCAAGAATGTATGTAAATAGCGACAAAATATTTTGTACAAACAGAATAAACAAGCATTCTATTAAACTTGACATTCCCTGTATATAAAGATAAGTCTGGTCAGAAAGCATGAAGTAAAGAAGGTCATTTTACCCATCTGACTTGTTTTTTTATTTACCAATATCTGCTATACTGTACTCTATCCAACTATTTGATCTGAATGGTCTGCAAAGTTTCTTCTTACCCCCAAAGTAAATCAAGCAAAATTGGAGAGTATTTCACTAACCTGGAGTATACATGGTACCACACTTTCGAATAGCAATGAACTCAGAAACCATTATATTCCACAAAGCAAGAAATCACAGTTATCAAAATTCATCCTCATCAACATGGTTCTATAGGTTCTATGGAAAAAAAGTTGAATCCATTTGGATGGAAATTAGAAATATTAAGGGGAAAAAGTCACTGATAGGCATAGTCCACAGACCATCAGATAATATCATGGTGGACTGAAAAATCAACAAAGAAATAATTGATGCATGTAAAACTGGCACAGCAATTATTAAGGGGGATTTTAATTTACATTTTGGTCAAACCAAGTCGGTAAAGATAGCCTTGAGGACGAGTTTATAGAATGTATCCATGATAGCTTCCTTGAACAGTATGTAATGGAACCCAAGAGGGAGCTAGCTATCCTAGATCTGGTCCTGTGTAATGAGGTAGGAATAATTAATGATCTCACACTTAGGGAGCCTCTCGGAAGAAGCAATCACAGTATAGTTGAATCTAAAATACAGATGAATCGTGAGAAGGTAAAATGCAATATCAGTGTCTTGTGCTAAAAGTAGATTACAACAGAATGAGGGAGGAGTTGGCTAAGGTAGACTGGGAGCAAAGACTTCATGGTGGGACAATTGAGGAAGAGTGGAGGACTTTCACAGCAATTTTTCACAGTGCTCAGCAAAAATATACACCAGTGAAAAGGAAGGACTGTTGAAAAAGGGATAATCAGCCATGGATATCTAAAGAAATAAAGGACGGTATCAAATTGAAAGAAAATGCAAAGATTAGTGGGAAACTAGAGAATTGGGAAATCTTCAAAAGTCAACAGAAAGCCACAAAAAAGCTATATTAAAAAAAAGATTAGATTATGAGTAAACTAGCTCAGAGTATAAAAACAGATAGCAAAGGCTTCTACAAATGTATAAAACAAAAAAGAATGGCTAAAGTAAACATTGGTCCTTTAGAGGATGAGAAGGGGGATATAATAACTGGAAATGAGGAAACGGCTGAGGCAGTGAACAGGTATTTTGTGTCAGTCTTCACAATAGAAAACACAAATAACATACCAAAAATTGATGACAGGGAGGCTATGGCAGGTGAGGACTTAGAAACTATTATTACGAAAGAGGTAGTGTTGGGCCAGCTATTGCGGCTAAAGATAGACAAATCTCCTGGCCCTGATGGAATGCATCTCGGGTTAGTAAATGAGATAGCAAGGGAAATAGCAAATTTACTGGTAGTAATTTACCAAAATTCACTGGACTCTAGGGCAGTTCCAGCAGATTGGAAAACAGCAAATGTGATGCCACTGTTTAAAAAAAGTAGACAAAAGACGGGTAACTATAGGCGGTTACCTTAACTTCTGTACTAGAGAAAATGCTTGCATAAAGGAAGAAATAGCGAGACATCTGGATATAAATTGTCCCGTTGGGAAAAAGCAGCATGGGTTCACAAAGGGCAGGTCATGTTTGACTAATTTGGTGGAATTCTTTGAGAACATGTGCAGTGGACAAAGGGAACAGTGGATGTGGTGTATCTGGATTTCCAGAAGGCATTTGGCAATGTGCTGCACCAAAGGCTGCTGCATAAGATAAAGGTGCACAGTGTTACGGGTACTGTATTAGCATGGATAGAGGATTGGTTAACTAACAGAAAGCAAAGAGTGGGAGTAAATGAGTGTTTTTCTGGTTAGCAATCAGTGGCTAGTGGTATGCCTCAGAGATCAGTGTTGGGACCGCAACTGTTTATGACTGACAGATGATTTGAAGTGCTGGCCTTCATAGCGAGGGGGATTGAATATAAAAGTAGGGAGGTCTTGCTGCAGCTGTATAGGGCATTGGTGAGGCTGCAGCTGGAGTACTGTGTGCAGTTTTGGTCACCGTACTTACGCAAGGATATTTTGGCCTTGGAGGGAGTGCAGAGGAGGTTTACTAGGCTGATACCGGAGTTGAGCTATGAGGAGAGGCTGAATAAACTAGGCTTGTACTCGTTAGAGTTTAGAAGAATGAGGGGAGATCTCATTGAGACGTATAAGATGATGAATGGGATGGATAGGATAGAGGTGGAGAGGCTCTTCCTGCTCAGAAAAGACAGTAGGACTAGGGGGCACAGCCTCAAGATAAAGGGGGGGGTGGTTTAGAACGGAGTTGAGGAGGAACTTCTTCACTCAAAGGGTGGTGAATCTCTGGAATTCTCTGCCCGTTGAGGTGGTGGAGGCTGCCTCGCTAAATATTTTTAAGACGCAGGTTGATGGGTTTTTGATAAGCGAGAGGATTAAGGGTTATGGGGAGAGGGCGGGAATGTGGAACTGAGACACGACAGATCAGCCATGATCTTATTGAATTGCGGGGCTGGATGGCCTACTCCTACTCCTATTTCTTATGTTCTTATGAGTTGGGGATCAAGTATGGTGTGTCAAAATTCACAGAAGATACTAAGATGAGTGGCAGAGCAAAGTAAGTAGAGGACACAAAGTCTGCAAAGGGATATAGACAGTCTCAGTGAGTGGGCAAAGATCTGGCAGATGAAGTACAATGTTGGTAAATGTGAGGTCATCCATTTTTTTGGTAGAAATAACAGCAAAATGGACTATTATTTAAATGGTCAAAAAGTGCAGCATGCTGTTGTGCAGAGGGACCTAGATGTCCTTGTGCATGAATCACAAGGAGTTGGTTTGCAGGTGCAGCAGGTAATTAAGGCGGCAAATGGAATTTTGTCCTTCATTGCTAGAGGGTCAGAGTTTAAAAACAGCAAGGTTATGTTATAGCTGTACAAAGTGCTGGTGAGGCCACACCTGGAGTACTGTGTACAGTTTTGGTCTCTTTACCTAAGAAAGGATATACTGGCACTGGAGGGGTACAGAGGAGATTCACTAGGTTGATTCCAGAGTTGAGAGGGTTTGCTTATGAGGAGAGACTGAATAAACTGGGGCTATACTCACTGGAATTCAGAAGAATGAGGGGAGATCTTATGGGAACATTTAAGATTATGAAGGGAATAGATAAGATAGAAGCAGGGAAGTTGTTTCCACTGGCAGGTGAAACCAGAACTAGGGGACATGGCCTCAAAATAAGGGGGAGCAGATTTAGGAATGAGTTGAGGAGGAACTTCTTCACACATAGCATTGTGAATCTGTGGAATTCCCTGCCCAGTGCAGCAGTTGAGGCTACCTCATTTAATATTTTTAAGGTAAGGAAAGATAAATTTTTGAACAGTAAAGGAATTAAGGATTATGGTGAGCGGACGGGTAAGTGGAGCTGAGTCCATGAAAAGATCAGACATGATCTTACTGAATGGCGGAGCAGGCCTGAGGCCAGATGGCCTACTCCTGCTCCTAGTTCCTATGTCCTTATGTAACATTCTTAACCAGATATTAAAATTAGTTACAAAAAAGTTACATGATATACTAAATGACAGCTGTTTTACCCGAGAGCTCAGGATGGAAGAGATATTCCTTCTGAGCTGAAGATTAGTTTGAAGTTGATTAATTTTACACTCAGATTTTCCAGTTCATTCAAACACATTAAACTTCCATTTTACATTGTTCTGAGTATCTTTAGAATTGAATCTCTATCAGAGAGCCAACTGATCTCATACATTGGCAACCTTTTATGTTTTACTAGCTTTGACAAAGGATCATCTAGACTCGAAACGCCAGCTCTTTTCTCTCCTTACGGATGCTACCAGACCTGCTGCGATTTTTCTCTTTTGGTTTTATGTTTTGCTAATTTATTAAGGGCTGAAATTTTCCAATTTTGAAAATATACAGGAAACACAGCATTTCCAGGTCTCGAATCCCTCAATTGCGACAACAAGCACGTAGCTTAACTTTTCAGGAGACAGTCACTTATCAGGCCATCTCCTCATTCTGAAAGCAGGAAATAAATACAACTTGCCCACATCATGGGAGGTCAATAGCCTTCACTGTCAGCAGTGAGAGCACTGCTGAAGGCTAAACAGTAGGGATGGCAGTGACATAATGGAAGCACCATCTGTATCAAGGGAGCCATTGCATTAGGTCCATGATGATCAGACACATCAGGTTCCAGCAAATCCTTACTCAGTAGCAAGACTATGACATGGGAAGACTACAGACTTACCATTTTCTGCTGGCAATCATTTAAACCCCTTTGCTTCTCACGTTCCAGCATACTGTTGTAAAGCCACCTCCCTCCTAGTTGTAGGGTTGTTGACAGTGTGGACCCAGACAATGCTGGCAAAATTGCCATGATAATTAGTCATTCTATAACCTTAAATTGGCTACCCACCACAATGCATGAGTTACAAGAACACAACCTCATGGACTATGCAGACCTGGGTTTAGAAGGAGAAAAATTAATAGATTTCCAAGTCCTGATCATTTTTTAAAAAGTCATATTGGAAGCATCTGTGAATGGTATTGAGTGGACTTAAATTGAGATATACTCTCCTTGCTCCCCTCTTATGGCCAAATAGCAGACTGACTCTCACTGCTAAGGCCAACACATGAACAATGGTCACTTGGGTGCTGGACCAGATGGCAAACAGAATCCATGGAACTCTACCACGCAAGTTATCAAAACCTTTAGGAACAAAGAAAAAAAGGAGTTGCGACAAAATGTTACTGACGTTAAAATTTCTGCAATAGAAGAATATTCATGGGTAATACAGATTTAAAATAACTATTAAAAGGCATCTTTATTCCATTCTACTGTGACTGAGCAAACTTTTCCTACAATAGAAGCATAATCAAATGGTAACAGCTTTATCTATTTTGTGAGAGTTGAGTTAATTTTATGAATGGTTTATACATAAACAATAAATTTAAATCAGAAAAAAATATAGAAAAAGTACAAATTTATTTGTTTCACTAGAAATAATCAGGCAAATAACTTGCTCTAAATTCAACTACAAAGACAAGAATGTGCAACATACCGGCTTTCTAACAATGACAAGCAACACAAAATGCAGCTCAATGCAATGTTAAAAAAAATCAATTTCTATATTTACATACCGTTTCAAATCAAATTTCACAATTTTTGCAGAGAAACAGGTAGACTTGTTATCATGGGAGATTGCCTTCACAAATTTGAAATAACTAAAATTCAAGCTTTGGAAGTACAAGTGAAAGCATGTATCACCATTAGCGAAATACTGAACATATTGTATAAACAGTTCCTGGGGAAACCTCTGTTCTTTAAACAACTTCCAGAGCAATGTTTTATTTCCAAATGAGAAAGAAATCTACTTAGAAGTTAATTGCCAATCTGTCTTCTTGATCAGTCACCTGATAAGGAGCAGCTCTCCGAAAGCTCGTGGTTCCAAATAAACCTGTTGGACCTTAACCTGTGAGAATTCTTGTAGTCGATCAGATTCACTGCAAAACAAGTTAAAGATGGCACACTGAAGCAGACAGTAGAATATCAACTGCATGGATTCACAACTGTGTTCAAAAGATATCATATTTCTATTACATTAGATGTAATGTTTTCTTATTACTCCTAAAACATTTCAAAGTAATACTTTATCTCATCAATACTTCATCCATTAGAACAAGGATATCTAACAGAATCATGTCTCAAGCCCCGGAGATACACTATCCATTGTTAAATACCTCAAGAGTTAGCCATCATGGATGTATATTTAATCAGAAAATACATAATCTTGCTATTTGAGTTTTTCAAATAACCATCACAGGTAGGTCACCTGCACTATGATTGGTAAACTAAAATTGCACTTATTATGGCATTTACATTCCACTTCTTTGATTAATGTTTTTGCTTTTGTAAAAATCCTACCACCAGTTTTTCCTTCATTTGGGAACATAGGATGGTCTCACCCACTGATTTCTCCAGATCCACCAGAATATGCTGGCGGGAGGGTGACAAATAGTCGTTCTTTGAAATTTGTGCTAAATAGTGCAAGGACAGCTCAGCTTAGAAACTGAAAAATCTTGACCCATTCCACAAGCAGAATTAGCAGTGATAATTAAGTGGAATATGTACCAACAGGATGAAAAGCAAACTCTTTTCTAACAAGTCATAGACGATATTGTGATCATTTTGCAATTTTATAGACAACCTTAAACAGAACAAAAACCTCTTCAGAGTTATTGCCAGTATTGAAGTTTTCTCGTTTAAAGTATCCTCATAGAAAATTATTATTCTATTCATCTTCAAGACCAAGAATAGTTAATGTCTGCTTCAGGGCTGCTACTTCCACAAACTTTGCATCCACATTTTCCTGATCTTCAAAAGGATTCAATGCTGCAAAGAGAAATAAAATCCATATGTATCAAATGGAAACCTAGCAAAGAGCACATCAGGCAGCCTCTTAGCCTCTAGCACACAAAGTCAATAATGGTTGGATCTGGGTTCCTCACAGGATTGGCGGCCCATCATGTCATTGTGGCACATAATTCAGAGAGAAACTAAGCACATCTTTATGGTTAGAGAGTTAAAAAGAAACAAGAACTAGGGGCAATAGTAGGTTACATGGCCCTGCAATCTGCTCTGCCATTTAATAAAAGGATAGCTTAAATCCACTTCTCCAGTCTGTCCCTAGAGTCCTTTTGGCCCAGAGATCTAACAATCTCAGTTTTGAATACACTCATTCGCCAAGCACTCATGGTCCTTTGGGGAAGTGAATTCAAAAGATTCTAGAATTCCTACAGTGCAGAAGGGGGTCATTTGGTCCATCAAGCGTGCACCCAGTCTTCAACAGAGCATCTTACCCAGGCCCTATCCCTGTAACCCTACATATTTACCCCGCTCATCTTAACCTGTATATCTTGGGACACTAGGAGACCATTTAGCATGGTCAATCCACATAACCTGCACATCTTTGGACTGTGGGTGGAAACCAGAGAATTCGGAGGAAACCCAGATGGGTAAAACATACAAACTCCACACAGACAGTGACCCGAAGCTGGAATTGAACCAGGGTTCGTGGTGCTGTGAGGCAGCAGTGCTAACCACTGTGTCACCGTGCCGTCCCCAACAAATCATTCACAAACCTTCGGGTAAAGAAATTTCTCATTTCTGTCTTAAAACCCGAGACTATGTGTCAGATTTGTGTCCCACAAATAAGCTGGGAATGTCTGCAGGAATCGGCTACTGGACTGGAAATCTGAATTTACTCCTCAAAATCGAGCTCACGCCTGCAGGAAGTGGTTCAGGGAGTTTCAGTGAGATCACCTCTCGTTCATCTAAACTCCAAAGAAAACAGGTTCATTGTAGTTGATTTCTCCCCAGCCATATTATTCCAAACACAACCTAGTGAATCTTTGTCGTGCCTCCTCTAAGGGAAGTTTATCTTTCCTTGGATAAGGGAACCAAAACTGTATGTAGTACTCCAGTTGTGGTCTCACCAAAGTCCTAGAATTGCAGCAAGAGTTCCTTACATCCAGTCCTGATTGCCACTCTTTAGGAAGGATGTGAAGGCATTAGAGTGCAGAAAAGATTCATGAGAATGGCTCTGGATGAAGAACTTCAGTGACACAAATAGATTGGAGAACTTAGGACTGCTTTCCCCGGAGAGTATAGAAGGTTGAGAGGAACTTGACAGAGGTGTTCAAAATCATGAGGCATCTGAACAGAATGGAGAAAACAGAGAAAAACTGTTCCTATTGGTGCAAGGATCAAGAATAAGAGGCTACAGATTTGAGGTAATTGGCAAAAGGAGCAATGGTGACATGAGGAAAAACTTTATCAAGCAGCAGATGGTTAGGATCTTGAATCCCTACCTGACAGCGTGGTAGAGGCAGGTTCAATCAAACCACTGAAAAGGAAATTGGATTATCATCTGAAAAGAAAAAATGTGCAGGGCTATAGGGCTAAGATAGGAAAGTAGCACTAAGGGAACTGCTCTTTCAGAAGGATCGAATGGTCTCCTTTTGTGTTGTAAGCATTCTAGGATTCTATCTGCACAGTAAACTTTGAGATTTGTGTACAAGGATCCCTGAATACCTTCGAATACCAATATTAACTAGTTTCTCACCTTTTTAAAAATATTCTTATTTTCCATTCTTCAAAGTGGATAATTTCACAATCCCTATATTGTACTCAATTTGCAATCTCCTTGCCAATAACTAGACTATATCTCTACAATAAAAGCAAATTACTGAAAGATAAACAGAAAATGCTGGAAAATCCCGGCAAATCCGAAAGCATCTGTGGATAGAGAAAAGAGCAAACATTTTCACTCTGGATGTAGATAGTTACATGGGTACGATGGTTATAGAGGGATATGGGCCAAATGTGGGCAATTGGGATTAGTTTAGGGGTTTAAAAAAAAGGGCAGAATGGACAAGTCGGGCCAAAGGACCTGTTTCCACGCTGTAAATCTCTGACTCTTTCAGAGCTGTATTCCTTTTCATCCTCCTGATGTGGAGTTGCCGGTGTTGGACTGGAGTGGGCACAGTAAGTAGTCTCACAACACCAGGTTAAAGTCCAACAGGTTTATTTGGTAGCACAAGCTTTCAGAGCGTCGCTCCTTCATCAGGTGAGTTACCTAAGGAGCAGCACTCCAAAAGCTCATGCTGCCAAATAAACCTGTTGGACTTTAACCCAGTGGTGAGACTTTTCATCCTTCTGACAACTTACACTGCCACATTGTTTTGTATTATTAACACATGGATAAAATACATTCAGCTTCTCATGTTAGTAATTTGAAACAGATTTTAAATAGCAGTGTCCCAAACACCGAGCCTTGCGATGCTCCACAAGTTACAACTTGCGATTCTGAAAATGACTCTTTACTCCTATTGTTTTCTGTCCATTAATCAATCCTCAATCCACCCTAATATATTAACCTCAATCCTATGAGCCCTAATCCTGTGTAACAGACTCTTCTGTTTTCAACTACATTTGACTACCTTCTGAAAATCCAGAATATATTACATTAAATGTTTCCCCCACGGACCCTATTAGTTATATCGCAGAAACATTTCCCTTTCAGAAAATCATGCCTAATCATAGTAATTTTCTAAATGTACTATTATCAATTCTTTAACGTAATGTAGCATTTTCATTACAACTGATACCAAGCTAACTTTCTTCCCTGTTTACTCTTTCTCTCCTTTCTTGAACAGCGAGGTACATTTGCTACCTTCCAATCCACAGAGACTATTCTAGAATCTATACAAATCCCTTGGGATTCTCCTGTGTACCAGCTGGCAGCAACATAGGAAGAAGTCAACAAGTGCTTGCCTGTCCATTTGGTCAGGGAAAAGAGAATGGCCACAATTCTCCCATCCCAACCTGCAACTTGTGTGTTGGATCAGGGTGAAATGCGTGTTGCCAGCCTTGTTCCGGAATTTGCGCATGCGCTGGAAACGCATGCGCATCTCCCAGAGCCAGGAGTTGCAGGCCAGACCATGTTGGAAACCGGCAGGAAGACAGGTAAGGGATTTGGATTTTTTTTTTAGTATTTTTTAAATGTCTTTTACGTTTCATTATCAGGAACTTCCTGGTTCCAATTGAATCTCCCACCCCACCAGGAGTACTTCATTCTGGCAGGGTTTAAACTAGCTCCCCATGTTCAGGGAACTAGCAGTACACCCCGCCAGAATGAAGGGGAGCAATTGGGTCCCCTGCCCAGGGGGTCAGGTGGCAGGGAAGTGGTATCTCCTGGGAATGGGCATCCTGGCAGTACTAGCCTGTGCTCCCAGCATTGCCTAAGGGGCAAAGTGCCCATGCCCAAGGGGTATCTTGGCACTGTCCATTGGGCATCACCCATGAGGCAGGTGACTGGTGGAGGTCCCACTGCCACTGTGCATGGCTATCGGTCTGGGATGGAGAGGAGCAATTGGGATGGGTGGTCTGCTGGGGGCGGGGGAGGACCTGCCCCCCAAGGGAGCGAGGGCCAGGGGTGAGGGGGTGAGGGAATGGGTTGGACATCGGGGTGCTCCGGGGCAGGGGGAGGGGACAGGAATGGCCCAGGAATTGTTGTGGGGGCTGCTATCGGGCCATGTGGGGCATGGACGGGGGTGGGGCAGCGCTGAGGGGGTCCCGGGCTGGCCAGTGATCGAGCTGGCAAGCAAATGGGGAGTCTGACAGATCGGGGTCACTGTGCATGTGCAGAGTTCCAGAACTGTCAGACTCCAACATGAATAGGCCCTGCTCCCCTGAGTTTTTAATGGGTTTCACAACTGGGATCTCTGCAGTGCACAGAGTGCAGAGGTTTAAGTGAGAAGTTGAACTGACAAAACAGTCGGGATTTAGAACTGTTTTCCTGCTAATACAGTGTTTTTGGGAGAATCGTGGCCAATATTTCTTTTCGTTCTCCCTTCTTCCGAAAGCAGCAATCATTTTGGGATATAGCCTTCCTGTACTCACCTGGATGGTTATTAATTGTAACCCTTAACAGCAAGAGTTAGCAAGCTATTACTGTCAAATTTATTCAGTTAGCTTTTAGAATAGTGTGATCAGGGGAACCTGAGAGATAAGTATTGTCCAAAGAAGTCATTTTGTTTCACCAATACAAATTTCTTAGTTTCAAATATTATAATAGTATTGCAAGACATTGCATAGATCATCATAACTGTGTTCCAATCCCTGGAATATGTGGAACGTCAGTGCAGTGTATCAAGACTTAAGGAGCTATATTTACTATTTTCCAAATATGAACACCTTCTTCCATTTGTAGTCTCTATATAAATCATTAACAATTTGTAATTTTGAATATCCATCAGTGATGAAGATTTAGTCCAGCGATCATGGAGAGGTTAGGGGGACATTTAAATGCAGCATTGAATATTGCACTGTGGGCGGTGTTACCTTTTGGATAAGATGGCAAACCTGGGCTCTGACTACCTGCTCAAATGAAAGTAAAGATGCCAAAGACTCTATTCAAAGAAAAGCAAGTTCACTTGATATCTTGGCCAGCATACTTACCTGGACCAACATCGCCAAAGAAAACCAATTTATTTCCCCTGCATAGGATCTTGCTGTCCACAACTGGCTATCTTATTTCTTTATACATCTTACATTATTTCAAAAGTAATTAATTGATTATATGCACTTCAAGACATCCTAAGGATATGATATGCTATTACATATATGCAAATTATTTCTGTTCTACAGCTGGACCATTTAGTAAAACTAACAGCAACAGGCTCACAATGAAGGAGCGAAAATATTCGTTAATCAAAGCTCAAGAGAGAAGCAATGCAAATCAGAGAAGGAATCTTAAATGTGTACAGAGTCTTCAGTGCAAACAAGGAGATTAACTTCCTTACAGTGCAGAAAGAGGCCTTTCGGCCCATCGAGTCTGCACCAACTCTCCGAAAGAACATCTTACACGCATGTTCACTGGCTGTACACATCCCTCATTTTCTCCAGGACTGGAATATTTAAGTCAACACTGAAGAAAATTTAAAACTTGCAAAGAGAACTCCTGCTCCTAAGCATGCACAAGTTCACAAACTAACCTGGATTGTGAATGTAGAAAAAATACCATTGTGTGTTTAGCAACTTCAGATTGGTGGGGGGAGGCGGGGAGAAAAGACAGAAAGAGAGGTCTTACCAAAAAAATGGCAAAATGTTGTTTCTGGTGAGAAAACCTGCGTGTTTCTCTCCAGATTCTACCACACTCAAGGGGTGCGATTCACTCCATCATAGTGGGGGCAAGTTCTAAACACGCTGGCAAAACACAGCTGCTCAGAACTGCAATAAAACTTGCCTCACTCCACCACCGAGATCTCAGGGGCCTCTTCCCCCTCACAATTGGAGCCGGCACCCCTCAGCATCCCCTTCTAGTCCGCCTGCTCCTAACCCACAACCTGCATGAACCTCCACTCTTTTCACTCCCCTTGAAGCTCCCACTGGGGCCCACCCCTTGGCACTGGTTGACACTGCCAGGTTGGCATGGACATAGTGCCAATGTGATAGTGCCAACCAGTGCCATAGGACATTTCCAAGAGACAGCCTGGCCATGTTGTGAGTCTATTATCAAATAAATCGGTTGGACTAAAACCTGGTGTTGTCAGACTTTTTACCATGTCCCTCTCCCCAGGGGCCAACGCTTACCTTTACTCCTCTGGGGAAACCCCCACATATCTGTGGGGACCTGCTGTAAACAGCATCTAATGGCAAGATGTCAAGATATAGTGGGGAGAGGGTGGGGTGTTTAATGCCATTAAGATGCATGCAAATGCATGCAAAGCAGGTCCATTGTGGTGAGGAGTGGGGAAGATCTGAAGTTGTTGGCAAGAACTCCAACTTCTGGATCTTGAGCCTCTGCCAGCAACTTTGCAGATGGTGAACTAGGTCTCAACATTTCTCCCAAAGATACAATAAAGACATGTGAATCATATAAAAACATTTTGTTTGATTCCCAATATTTGCAGAATTTTGCTTTCATACACAATCATACTCACCTTGATCTTCCACTTCCGTTAAGAATCTTGCCAGGTAAGTCAATGGCAAAAAATCAGACTCAAGTGGAGTCTTGTCCCTGAGGGAAAAGTGTTTTGATTTCTGAAAAGAAATTGACAATAATCATGAGTTTAATCTACCAGATTGTTTGGTAGAATAATTATCAATAAATATTAAAATGATTGTTCCAATTAAGCCAGTGCAAAATTATATTACTTTCAAACAACAGGACCTCTTAAATGTACTTCATTTAAACTAAATTACATCTCAAATACGTAATAACTCAAATGTGGTATCGATTACACTGTGATCTGTAACTTATCAATACATCCACCCTACATTTAAGCATAAAGTCAAATCAGCCATTAAGAATCAGTTCTTAAATATTTTAGCTGTTTATTTGAATGGATTGTATGTCCTGGGCTGCTGTACAAAGAGCAAATACTCCAAAGCCAGAAAAAATTACAATTTGCACTAGTTGAAATTAGAAGTTTCTGCATACAAGTAAATACATAATATAAAATCTACATATACAAAAAACTCATAATAATTGCCCACTGAAGGACACGTACTCTGTTTGATTACATGGCATATATTCCTTCACTTTGAAAGCATCAAGCACTTCCAAATCAGTGGTCAAATGCATAATGAACCTTCCTTTCATTTTACTCAAGTCCCAAACAAGTCTCAGAACACCATTATGTACAAACATGGTGCTAATAACAATGCAACAACCACTTTTTAGTAATTACTCATCAACCTTAGGTTACAACACAAACACATCTGTAATTTTCCACTAATTGGCGGTTATGTTCAGAAAAATCTAAAATAACTAAAATTGAAATCAGAAATAAAAATTCACTCTGGTGCAGTAAGAGTTGGCCTTGGAGGTGGTTAAGGAAGATCATAGAATCCTACAGTGCAGTAGGAGGCCAAGCAGCCCATCGAGTCTGCACAGACCATAATCCCACCTAAGCCTTATCCATATGCATTTACCCTAGCTAGTCCCCCTAACACTAAGAGACAATTTAGCGTGACCAACCCATCTAATCTGCACAACGTGCATACTCTGCACAGACAGTGATCCAAGCTGGGAATCGAGCCTGGGTCTCTGGCGCTCTGAGGCAGCAGTGCTAACCACTGCCACCCCACTGTAACTTACTTGGGCAAGCTTACATTTCGGTGACAGGAGTGAAAAGTTGTCTAATCCTCATCTTTAAATCCATAAATCCACCTCCCACAAAAGACAAGTAAATACAAGTTCATTCAACTAATGATTATTTTTTTGTTGAGCATAATGTGAAAAAGCAGAATCCCTGGTCCCAAGTTAACAGCTGCAAAAGAAGATGGAAAAAGAAAATACAAAAGAAGAAGTCAACACTTCTTCATAGATTTCACAATATAATCCTCAGCCAAACAGGGTTGCAATAATCCAGGACCCTGCGGCTGGAACCAGGAGAAAATGATAAGCCACTGTGGGCTCAGATTCTTCTCTGAACCAACTCTGTATAATCCAAAAAGCAATAAGAACATAAGAAATAGGAGCAGGAGTAGGCCATCTAGCCCTTCAAGCCTGCCCCGCCATTCAATAAGATCACGGCTGATCTGTCGTGGCTCAGTTCCACATTCCCGCCCTCTCCCCATAACCCTTAATCCTCTCGCTTATCAAAAACCCATCAACCCGCGTCTTAAAAATATTTAGCGAGGCAGCCTCCACCACCTCAACAGGCAGAGAATTCCAGAGATTCACCACCCTTTGAGTGAAGAAGTTCCTCCTCAACTCCGTTCTAAACCGCCCCCTCTTTATCTTGAGGCTGTGCCCCCTAGTCCTACTGTCCATTCTGAGCGGGAAGAGTCTCTCCACCTCTATCCTATCCATCCCATTCATCATCTTATACGTCTCAATGAGATCTCCCCTCATTCTTCTAAACTCTAACGAGTACAAGCCTAGTTTATTCAGCCTCTCCTCATAGCTCAACCCCCTCAACTCCGGTATCAGCCTAGTAAACCTCCTCTGTACTCCCTCCAAGGCCAAAATATCCTTGCGTAAGTACGGCGACCAAAACTGCACACAGTACTCCAGCTGCGGCCTCACCAATGCCCTATACAGCCGCAGCAAGACCTCCCTACTTTTATATTCAATCCCCCTCGCTATGAAGGCCAGCAATAAGGTAATTCTAATTGTACAAGCAGCAGAATGTGTGGGAGTGATTTATGGTAACTGTGTTATTTCAGCCAGAATGTATGCGGAAGATTCTGAATGAAGCCTGTTGTTAAGTCAGGCCTAAATATAGATGTGTGTGTGTGTGTGTGTGACATGTAACTTGGTTTGAAGTACAAGCATGGTGATATGTACACATATTGCAAGGACATAACACAGTGGAAAAGTAGAACAAGAGTAGGCTCTTATATTTGCATTAACAAACTTTACTGCTCACCTGTTGAGTACAATGGTTTTTCAGGAGGGTTTCCACGTAGTTCCTTGCAACACAGGATGAACTGATTGGATGATCCCAGAGATGACAGATCTTCTGTCCAACGGTCTATAATATAGAAGAGGCCACCAAAATCCAATATTTATCTAATAGCTTTGGTAGCACTTTTACAAAATGTTACTTAAAATTAACACAACAAAGATTTTGCAAGTGATAAACTTCCAGATTCACAAAATTGGTTCAGCTTTCCTTTTATGAAGCTTTTAAGTCAAGTAGAGTTTAACCAAAGTAGACTATACGGGAGTTGCCACTTAGCACTTTTTTGTTGTACAAGGCATTACTGTTGTATGAGGCATTTATTCACTAGCTGTTCCAAATTAGGCACCAGAATACTGTCAACTGAGCTAAGTCAGACATCTAAACATTCAAAATCCAAGCTAGAACACAATTACATAATCTGAGGTAATGTAGTTTGTAGTTGTGTTAACATTAAAAGTTCAGAGAGAGTTTATGTAGAACTCCATCTCAGATCGAGCAGATGGGGTAGAGCCATGATAGATCATAAATGGTTAGGAGTAGAAATGGCTCTCATCAGCTGAATAGCCTTTTTTCATTTCTTTCCTTATGAAAGTAATGAATACTGAGAGGAGTGAGAAAAAGAAATGTGAAGAGAACGTATCTTTAATTGATCAGCTACCTCTGGAACTCTTGTCGCAATGCTAAACTTGATACTTTCATTTGTCTTGGAATTATCAAGTTCTGGAAAGTAAGGAAAAATGTACAAAAATTAAAATGCATGCTAATAACATTTGCAATCCATCTTTTAAAATAAAAGCAGCAAGTTCCATTTACCAAGAAAAAACAAACATACAATAAAGGTACCTATATCAAGAATAATATTTCTTTAGGAATTCACTTCCTTGTATTTCCAATGGGCCTAAAATTGATGTTTGACAGAATGAACAGTGAAGCACGAACATGCACATGGAAACAGAACAATGGCAGGTGAAGTGCAAAGCAACAAAGTGTGAGCTATTGCCCCTAGATATAGCAATAGGAGGTGGCAATTTAAATACTAGAAGGAGAAAAAAAACTGTTGGGATTTGGGAGAAGAGCAGGGTTGTTGGACTAATTGAATTGCCCTTTGAAAGAGCTGGCACAGACTTGATGGGCTGAACCTCCGGACTGTACTATTTCTCTGAAGATACAGTCCAAATGGAGATATCTTAAATAGGATGACAGTAGTGATCGAGGTATACATCATTAAAAATTTAACATGCGGGTATTTTTTAAAAAATTAAATCAAACAAGATAATGAGTCATTTTGTACCCATGCAGTATGTACCAATGTCTTCAGCTCCCTTATTTCTATCCTACTGAGGGACCAGAGAAGGATGTCTGGCATTCTTCACATCTCATAGATACCTTGACAAAATAAGTCATTGTGAATAAGTCATCGAGAGTATGGACAGGAAGGTCAGAACAGAAATTACCCCTGTGCACTGACAACGTGTGCTACAAAATCAAACCAATCACCTTTCAAAGCCTTTCAGATTTTGGGTGAGACCAAATAATTACATGTTTGAATAATGAAATGTTTATCCATTAGAAGATGCACACTGGTAATGAGATGTATTACCACTGACTGATTGTTAAGTAACAATCTGAAAAGTCATGTATTTGGAGCTACGAAACACAAGTCAGGTTTATTAAGGCAGAAAATGAAATAAAAGCAACTGTAAGCACTGAAACTTCCAAAAATGCTAAAGAAGCATTGCCATTTTTTTAATTCATTTTGAAGTAATGAAACGTCACAAAGCTTTAGTAATTCTCAAAGCTTGGCACACACATCCGGGAGAAGCAATGAGTTATTCCAGTAACCCAACTCATCAATTGCAAAGCAAAGATTTACTCTCAGATTCAGCTATCGGACTTCAAAAATGCAAAATATATACCAAATGTGTTTTATACCCACACTGGGACAAAAGGAATAACCAAAATGAAACTTCTGCAATTAACCAAAAACTGATTCTCAAAAAAAAGGATAGATAATACCCAACAGCTGGCAACCAAATTTGGTTTCAAAGATACAGAAACTGCCCGATAATAATTGCTAAACTTTCAACATCATCTCGAAACAAAATAATACAGAGCATCTGAGAAACAGGATCCCGTTGGTGGAACAATCAAAATTAATTGTTACGGAGAGACCAATAATTTGGAGAGAAATTTGAACTTCCAATTAATAGCCGAAGGAGTTAACATTTTTAATTTTTTACCATTAACAAATAAGCAAAAACACTATTGATGAAACATGATTTTCTTTTTTTAAGGCACTTTATATTTTAAACTGCGGAGAAGATTCCTCTTTTATACTTATCCCACATTGCAATCACAATGTAATTACAGTCCAGACAAGAAGTGGTTGCTCCCAGCTTGCAATGAGTTCCTGTATCCCTGTTTCACTGAACAGGAACTTTGAGTGACCATGTCCAGGTGCTGTCCGCCATCTAAGAGTTTGTTAAGTCCACAGCAAAACCTGTTCTGATAATTCTTTTCTCCCCGCACCATGTTAAAATGAACCTCCAGGAATCCTTAGATGGCTGCAGGTTTTGACTAGATTTGCTCATCAAGTGGCATGACAAGCAATAAAATTCATTAAATGCTCAAGGCAATTGATGTTATCCTCCTTCACCATACCCATAAAGTAATCTTTCATAAGCTGGAAGTACACAACTTCAATAGTAATAGAGTGTCTCATTCCCACTGCTGAGAATGTATTCACAGCACCACAAGTTTATATCAGCAGTTCCATTATGAACATGGACACAATGAAATTTACATGCAGAATGTATGATTTTTAAATTGTAACTAGAATACATTTACGCAGCTTGATCCAATTAAATCACCTCTATCTCCACTTCATCTGAAAATATACATCATCGTGACAGCCTGGAAGAAGTTTGACTTTGGGTAAAATGGATAATGTCAGATCAGCTGTTTGTGAGATATCTATTATTTTTATTGGCATTGAGGTCAATAAACTGATCGAAATTCCCTCCCACAATCAAATGCTTTGAGTTCTCGTTATTTCTCACGTGGAGCATAGGCTTAATATTGATATTAAATAAGGTAAGAAAAGGAGGTGATGGCAACTCTGAGACTTGGAAGAGTGTGGTATAAGAGTCAGGAAACAAGCATAAGTTGTTAGTGATAGAGCAAGCCACAATTTCCTCAAGAGGCAGAAGGAAAATGTGAACAACAAAAGGCAGCAATGATTAGGGGAGAATGCTATCATTGTGGCTAGTCACCAGTCCAGCTTTCCTTCCAGTTACCAAGAAATATTGCGCTGTAATTGGATACATTTTTTGCAATAAAAATATACCACAGAAATATGTTTAGTTCTAAAAAGAAAAATGTCCTTCTGGCTAAGGATACTGGGAAGAAAATACACTCAAACAAAATTAATGTGCTCTCCCAAACCACATTCAGATTGAGAGACTGGGTAGATCATCTCTCTCATGGCTGCCTCCAGGTGATCATCAGAAATTGCTCAACTTAAAATCTGAAAAAATGCATAATGTATCTTAAATTCACAACAATAAACTATACACAACACCTAGATGTGCTGGAGCGAAACCAAAAAGGAAATATGCTGTACACATTTAAAAAGCAAATAACCATCTGTTAAGAATTGATTTAAATTAATAGATCTAAGATTTGAATGGTGTGATTTATATGTCACTTATGATACTGAGTATATCTCACTTATGCAATTTATTCATTCAGGACACTTGTGGGATTTCAAGTATATGCAATAGTTTCTCACTCAGCATGGACAGAAGATAAAAACTATTGCTTAACTATTAGATGCAGCATTAGTTAGAGGCGGTTCACAATGTAGTCACAGTAGAAAAACATAGAACTTTAATAGTTTGTAAAATCATTACAGCCTCAACAATTTGTATCTACAATTTATGTTATTTGATTTTCAGATGATCACATATTATCATCTGCTTCAGCCTCAGGCAGCAGGCAACATAACCTCAGATTTCACTCTATATCATCAGAGCTGGAAAGCATAGGCTTTCCTCTGGGTGGTTTTCCTTCCAGCGAGTTGACAGTGAGCAGAACTCTTTAATGGCACTTTCTCTGCATGATTTCAAATACAGATATCCCAAAAAAGTTAGCACTGGTTGTGGGTTTAACTGGAGAATGTCTTTAACAATACAGTTCTAGCAATAACTCAAACATAACTTGTTCACAGTTGAGCGTGCAGCCGCTCAGATCCAAGCATGAGTGTAAAGTGCTGCATCCCCCACAACCTATCAATTCTGTGGCCCAGCCACTGCCTCCTCAGATCTGGAGGCCATGTCAGCAGATGGAGAGGGGGTGACAGGAACCTGGATGGGGTGTTGGAGAAGGAGGAGAGGAAGAGGGGAAGAAGGCTACAAGGAGCAATCATCTACCAATTTTAGCTGGACTGAGTAAGGGGACCATTATGTGCAATTTCACTTCGATGAAACAGAACTCCTCAACTCCAGCATGAACTCTCCATTTTCCAACCATTCACCCATGTCAGATTTCCTGCTCAGCATCATGTGGAGGCAATGGGGAGTCTCATTGCCTCTTTTCAGAAAGACCCACTGCATCATATGCCAAACAAGAATCACAGTACTATGCCCAGGGGGGGACAAATTGCTGGACTGTGATGAGCTTGCACATCCATGGAGCACAGAGTTCTGTACCTACAGTGGCAAAATCATTTGTACCCCTCCCCCCACTTAAGTGACACTGGAGTGGAGTCAGGACTCAGATGAGGAATAAATGTCCGTGTCCAAGGATGTAACATCACCACTGTTTCATTCAGCAGGCATCAATCCAGAGACTGGTTAAGTAGATGGCTTGGAAAAGTTGGAACTGTTGCAAAAGAGAAGGTTGAGAGAAGTATTGATAATTATGAAGGTCTTGGACACAGCAAATGGAAAAAAACTGTTCTCCCTGTTGGAATGATTGAGAGCGAGAGGGAACAGATCCATGGTAATTGGCAAAAGAAGCAATGGAGACATGAGGAGAAACTTTTTTTAATTCAGTAAATGGTTAAGGTCTAGAATATTCTGCCTGAGGGTGTGGTGGAGGAAAGTTCAAATGAGGCATGCAAGAGGGAATTAGATTATTGTCTAAAAAGTTAAGGTGAGAAGCTGGAGGAACTACTCATTCGGAGAGCCACTGCAGACTTTATGGCTGAATGGCATTCTTCTGAGCTCTAACATTTTTGTGATTCTGTAGTCATAGATCAGTACAGCACAGTACAGGTCCTTTGGCCCTCAATGTTGTGCCGAGCTACGTCCAAACCCAAGATCAACCTATCCCACTCCCTATCATTCTGGTGTGCTCCATGTGTCTATCCAATAACTGCTTGAAAGTTCCTAAAGTGTCCGACACCACTATCACATCAGGCAGTGCATTACACACCCCAACCACTCTCTGAGTAAAGATTACTCTCGGAGTAATATTATATCAGTTAACTGATATAATATTCTTTTCCTTCCAACTATCCTTCTTACAATGTCAGATCAATTACTTTTTTTATTAATTCATTCAAGAGATGTGGGCATCGCTGGCAAGACATGTATTTGTTACACGTCCCTAACTGCCCTTGCACTGAATAGGTTCTTCAGCCATTTCAGAGTCAACCACATTGCTGCAGGCCTGGAGTCACATGTAGACCAGACTGGGTGAGGATGACACATTTCCTTCCCTAAAGGGCATCAGAGATCCATTTGGGCTTTTACAACAATTGATGATGCTGTCACATCACCAACTAATTTTCTGTTCCAGATTTATCCATTAAATTCAAATGCCGCCAGGTGTGTCTCAGGATTTGAACCTGTGTCTCCAGGGCATTGCCTGAGCCTCTGGAGTAGTAGATCAGTGCCATTACCACTGCATCACTGTTTTGCCCCTCAGACAAAGCTCCACCTGCACATTTGCATTAGCTGTCATTGTTGTCCCTTGAGATTTCAAAGGGAATTGTGCTGCCAGTATAGATGTATATGTGTCTCCTTTTTGGCCTCTTTGCACTCACACACACACAGATAGCTGATTCTAGTATGAATTGCTTTAAAGACTGGAATTTATATTATGATCCTCTCAAAGGGAGTCCACATCCAGTTAGGCAATTAATTACCCATTGCTCATCCAGACTTATCTTTAGGATTACAGTCTAGTGAAGTGATTCTTTAAAACTAGAATTACATTTTGTGCCTGAAAAGTCTTCCAATGAAGGTAGCTGCATGACATGGACTCAAAAAGGAAGCACTAGCTCAAAAGGAAACACACAAAAACAGTCAAGCTCAAAACATTTATCTAACTTTAAACAGGATATTCCTTGAACACATTTAATGTTGAACTCCTGTAGAAAAACCAGTTGCGCAAAGTAAACAAAAGGGTATCAGATGCTGCATTAAGGTAGTCAAACATGAGGAGGTAGATGGTAATGTCATATTTGTTTGTAATATTTTTTATTTATCCATGGGACATGGACGTCACTGGCTGGGCCAGCAGTTATTGCCCATTACTAGTTGTCCTTGGGGAGTAGTTGAGAGTCAACCACAGTGCTATGGCTCTGGAGTCACCTTATGTAGGTCAGACCAGGTAAGGATGGCAAATTTCCTTCCCTAAAGGATATTCATGAACTAGTTGGGTTTCTTCAACAATTGACAATGGTTCATGATCATCAGTAGATTCTTAATTCCAGATATTTTTTATTGAATTCATATTCCACCATCTGCCGTGGCAGGATTCAAGTTGGGCACTTAGACAAGTTCAAGGTAATTGGGAAGAGTCAGCATGGTTTTATGAAAGGGAAATCACGTTTAACTAACTTAACTAGAGTTCTTTGAATGAGTAATATATGGATAGAGAGAAGCTTGTAGACGTACAGTATTAGGATTTCCAGGAAGCATTTGACAAAGTGCCATATCAAAGATTATTGCAAAAAATAAAACCTCATGGTGTAGGGGGCAACGTATTAGCCTGAACTGAAGATTGGCTGGCTTGATCTTTGTCTAACTGGAAAGATGTGACGAGTGAAATCCCATGAGGGTCTCTGATGGATCTCAGCCTTCTTATAATTTACATTAATGACTTAAGACCAGGGAGTGAAGGCATGGCAACTAAATTTGCAGATGACAGAAAGGTAGGTAGGATAGTATGTCATGAACAAAACATATTGGCCAGAATGTTACCACTGTTCGTGCCAGCAGGATTTTCCCATCCTGCTGCAGTAAATAGCGATTTGGCTGGACGCTAAATTCTATAACCTCCCTGCAGCGGAAACATGGCATGAACAGCCCATGAGCTCATATCCATAAAGTTGGCAGATAGATATGGATAAGCTGTGAGTGGGCAAAAATCTGGCAGATGGAGTATAACGTGGGAAAGTATGAAGTTCTTCACACATGTTGGTAGGAAGATAAAAAAAAAGTATATTACGTAGATAGAGAATGACTTCCAACTGCTGAGTTGCAGAGGAATTTCTGCGTTCTCATGCATGAGTCACAAAACATTAGCAAGCAGGTGCCGCATGTAATCAATATGGCTAATGGAAAGCTGTCTTTTATTATGAAAGGTATTAAACATAAAAGTAAGAAAGTTATTCTTCAGTTATGCAGGGCATTGGTGAGACCACATTTTGAATACTGTACAGAGTTTTAGTCTCCTTAATTAGGAGTAGGTACGGAGAATTAAGAAAGCATAAATGTATTGGAGGCAGCTCAAAAGAGCCTGCCCCGCCATTCAATAAGATCATGGCTGATCTGAAGTGGCTCAGTTCCACTTTCCCGCTTTCTCCCCATAACCCTTAATTCCCTTGCCTACCAAAAACCTATCTACCCGTGTCTTAAATATATTTAGCAAGGTAGCCTCCACCACTTCAACGGGCAGAGAATTCCAGAGATTCACCATCCTTTGAGTGAAGAAGTTCCTCCTCAACTCCGATCTAAACTGCCTCCCCCCCCCTTATCTTGAGGCTGTGCCCTCTAGTCCTGCTGTCCTTTCTAAGCGAGAAGAATCTCTCTACTGGCCTACTGTTAGAAGCCCAGATCGGGCCAGACTTTGTCACCGCTAGTTCCTGCAGTTGGCTTAATCTGATAACAGGTTATATGTAAGCAACAGCATGGAGATGGACACTAGGAGCGGATCCTGGTGTCCTGTCAGGCAGACATCAAAAAACCCACTGGGTATTGAAACCCCCTCCTGGGACCTCATTGGCCAGAAGCCAGAGAAGTTTCTGGAAAGGCAAGCAGGCAGGGGATAAAGAGACACATTTTCAGACACCAGCAGCGAAGACTCAATGAAGAAGACGACCCTTGACCATTCCGAAGACTGACCAGAGAAGGAAGGGAAGAAAAAGATGCCATCGAGAGTCACCTTCGTGACAATGGACCAGAGGGACTCAGAGAATCGAGCCTGCAGTTTCAATCAAACCATCTTTGCGTGTAGTATACTTGAATCTGGGGTAACCACTTGTTTTATGTGGGTAATTTAAGGTTAATAATGTTATTATTAATAAACTTGTTGAACCTTTACTTGTGTTTGACCTTTGTCCATCTTGCAAGTAAGGGCACTGGGGTAAAACCTTGGAGTAAACAAACTGGTCTAAAGTATCTGAGAATTAACAGGTTCAACATTCCTATCCCTGCAATGTAGTCAGCCAGATCGGAAGTTTAGGGTACAGAACTTTAATCCAAATCCACCCACACCCTTAAAAGGCATTCCCAAAAATCAGAAACCTTGGGAATGGGATCAGGAATCAAGTCCAGGGTGCCATTTTTAAAGAGCTCCTACATCATCCCAACTCAGTGAAAATCCAGACCTACATTTTTCTGCTCTGTTACTGCAAGCAGAACAGTGCTGTTACAAGGGAGTGCTATAGGTTAGTAACTTTGGAAGTTGCCAAGTACAAGACGGGTTTTTCTCCACATCAATAATCTTAATTTATTGTATTTTGCATGAGGAACAACTGTCATGTAGGAATGTTGCAAGCAGCATAACATCAGCACAAATTTCCAAAGGATGTTTCAATGTAAACCCCTCCACCAGTAATGAAAATGAGTCGCCATTTTCACAACTGAGACAAAAACACAAAATAATTTATTTCTACTGGCACATACAGGACAGTTCAAAAGTGTTTTCTGACCAAGAATGATTATAAACAATTCTGATAGTTTCTTATTGATTCTCTAAAGAGTCCTGTCAGCTGGCTTTTTAAGAGCGTTTGAAACAAACATTCCAGGGTATTTGCATACCTTAGTAGAGAGTAGAATTATAAAAGTACAGAAGGAGGCTATTTAGCCAGTCACGCAAGTGCCAGCTCTTCGAAAGAGAAGATATGCTTCGTCCCACTTTTTGTCAGAAACCTTACACATTCCTTACCTCAAGCCAAATTGATCCAGTCCTTGAACAATCTAGTAGATCCTTCCTATTTACTACAGGAACATTGTCCTCAATCATTATGATTACATCCCCTCTTCTATCATTCCAAATACTTGACAACCAAAAGTATTAAGGACCTATGCCTAGCCTTATTTGAGCCATGTCTCTTAATGCAACTAGGTCATAATCCTGTAAGGCCTGCAGCTCATCAACTTAATTAGTTATACTTGGGATTTTGACGTACATACTTTAATGCTTCCTATGTCAATTTTGTTATTTTCTTCAGTCTGGCCCTGCATATTTTGAATTATTTCTGTTTATTTCTCTCTATCCTCTGACGTGATTGTTGCTCCCTTCTATTTTCTGGTTTCCTCTGCCTGTCAAATTAATTTAAACCTTCCTCAACTGCACTAGGTCACAGGGCAGCGCAGAAGTTTGGTAACTGGCTTTAAAAAATCATAGGGGAATAAAGAGAAATATGAGCAAGTAAAATGCCAGCATTCACTTTAGATGAAAAAGCTATTATTTAACAATATTACAGTCAAGTGATGGAAACATTGGCAAAAACGCCAGAAATCTTTTCATGCATCATAAGAAATAAGAAATTGTTCTTTTAAAAACAGAATCATCCCTGTTCAGGGCAATAGAACTGTTTCTTTTCCAGCAATTATTTTGTATATTTTTAAAAATATAATTCAAATTAGTTTACCTTCAAGTAGCCTGGTAATAAATTGTTCTGTTGGATGCAACATTCCAAGGTCAATGTAATGCAGTAGGGTGTGTAAAGGAAGGCATCGTACCCCAAGCACGATGTGAATTGTACGATAACCTGGATTAAAACCAAGGAGCAGAAAAAATCCAAAAAGGTGGGAAATTAGTATTTATAATCACATTTTTATGCTTCTTCACAAAACTTAGTATGGTAAAATATTCATTTCCTTTAAAGGAGTAATTAGTAATTGTCAATGATTATATATTATCTTTGAGAAATAAAAACTGCACCGAAAAAGTGGGTAGTATAATGGCCAATGAGATAAATGAAGGATAGTACCAGATTGAAAGAGTCAAGCCTGTATTTAAAAATTAGCAAAAATGACTAAGAGATTAAGAGATGGAGAAAATATAATACTGAAAAGAGGTAAAACAACAAAACGTAAGAGTTTTCACAGGTGTAAAAATGGGGAGTTAGTGAAAGCAAACATGGGTCCCTCAGAGACAGCAGAAATTATTATGGGGAGTAAGGAACTGGCAAAGAAGTTAAAATACTTATTTTGTCTTCACATGAAAAGTCACAAAGAACATACTGATCATTGTGGGGACCAAAGGTCTAATGAGAGTGAAGACCTTGAAAGAAATTAATATCAAAGAAAAAGTATGAGAGAAATTAATAGGACTGAAAGCTAAAAACTCTGCAGGAACTAATAGCCTACATCTTAGGATTTTAAAAGAGTTGGCTGCAGAAATACTGGGAGAAATCTTACCAAAATGGCAGTGTTGCTTCTGATCTGAAACAAGGAGTGTTTTGCACCAATGGCCAAATCTTACAGCTCATTAGTATTAATTTTTATCCCATGTGTTTCACACTGCTCCAGCAGCATGTTCCCTCTGATTTGCCCAGCTCCACATAAACAGCTGCCTAGCACTTGTTCCACAATGTCTGCAGGGGATTGCAGCCGTGAAGCCAGCACCGGGCTTCACAGAGGGGTATGGACCTGACTGCTTGGCAGAGTGTCGTAGAGACGGGAAACCCAAGCTTCAAGAAACGGCTGTCCAGTAGGATGACCACCCTCCACTTGAGGTGCACTGGCAGCCTTGGTAAGTGCCAGTGAATTACAGAAGTGTCGGAGGATGATGAATGATCTTCTTTGCTCAACCAGGGTAAGTGAGCCAACCCCAGTCTCTCACTGGCCTTCGTGCAACCCCCCAGCCTTTTCTATCATTCAGCCACCTTGGCCTCTGCCAACACCAGGCATCAAGTCTCGCCTACAATCACCATGTTTCCCCATTAGCTTCTATGCTCCTCACATTCCAGCTCCACCCAAACCCCATGCCTGCCACACCTTATCACCAGATCTAAATTGTCCACACTCCGACCTACACACTCCCTATCCTTGTCATTGCAGGACAAACTAGAGTATAACATGCATCAGCGGGTGCAGCCAGCTGGAGTCGCACCCAAGATACAAACTCTCACATGTTTCGAGGAGCAGGCCCTCAAGTTGGCCAGGGAAGAGGAAGAGCATGTCTGTGCTACTGGTGATGTGGGGGCAGCAAAGAAACATGAGAATTCTCAACACAAATGTTGTAATTCCTCAAGTCTCAAGTGAGTATCACTGTTCTCTCCCTTTTCCATGTAATGCATCAATACCGTGTGCTTTCTCTTGCAGGCCAACTGCCAGAATAGGGTAGACCATCCTCACACCCCCTGGAACCACCAGACTCCAGCAGTACAGATGGGGACTTCTCCAACCCCACTGTGAAAGATGCATCACAGTTGTCACCCACACTCGGCACCAGCACAGACACACACACCTCTCTGTGTCCAATAAGGCAGGCTTCTGGGTTACTCACAGCTGATGATCCACAGCAGGCAGAGGCAGGTACGTCCAAAGGAACTGGCATTCAGAGGGATGCCAGAGCCCAGGACTCTGCTGAACCCCGGTTAATGATATGCCCCTGGACCCAGTCATCTCACAGCTGCTGGAGCTCAGGAGGGATGACAGCAACCCTCCTTAGAGTACAAGGCCAATTGGAGGAGCCCCATCATCTTCTACCTTCGTCGTCCACTACGTCCCTGGAGCAGAGAAGCTATGACATCTCCAGAGCCTTCAACATGTCATCGATGAAGATGAACATCTCGCCAAGGGCATCCCCACACCTCCACCCCTTGGCTTAAGATAGCCACACAACCACGAACAGACCATTGCATGCAGCAAACTACCTAGCCTTCAGGAGAACGGTGACTATGACACCACATAATCCTGCCACAGCAACCTCTGCAAGATGTGCCGGATCATCGACACATCCATCATTTCACGTGAAAACACCATCCACCAGGTACATAGTACATACTCTTGCGGCTCAGCCAATGTTGTCTACCTGACATGCTGCAGGAACAGATGTCCCAAGGCATGGTACATCAGCGAGACCACACAGACACTATGACAACGGATGAATGGACACCATTCGACAATCACCAGGCAGATGTGTTCCATTCCCGTCAGGGAACACTTCAGCAGTCAAGGGCATTCAGCCTCTGATCTTTGGGTAAGCATTCTCCAAGGAGGCCTTCAAGACACACAATAATGCAGAATCGCAAAGCAGAAACTGATAGCCAAGTTCCACACACTCGAGGATGGCCTCAACCAGGATCTTGGGTTCATGTCACGCTTTCTGTAACACCCATGACTTGTCTGGGCTTGCAAGATCTCACTAACTATCCTGGCTTGAGACAATTCACACCTCTTTAGAAGATAAGAGTTAGGAGCAGGAGTAGGCCATCTGGCCCCTCAAGCCTGCTCCGCCATCCAATAAGATCATAGCTGATCTTTTCATGGACTCAGCTCCACTAATCCTCCCGCTCACCATAGCCCTTAACTCCTTTAGTGTTCAAAAATTTATCTATCCTTGCCTTAAAAACATTCAACGAGGTACTCTCAACTGCTTCACTGGGTAGGGAATTCCAGATTCACAACCCTTTGAATGAAGAAGTTCCTCTTCAGCTCAGTTATAAATCTGCTTTCCCTTATTTTGAGGCTTAGTTCTAGTTTCACCTGCCAGTGGAAACAACTTCCCTATTCTCTTCAAAACTTATACGTTTCTATAAGATCTCCCCTCATTTTCTGAATTCCAATGAGTATAGCCCTAGTCTACTCAGTCTGTCCTCATAAGCAAACCCTCTCAACTCCAGAATCAACCTAGTGAATCTCCTTTGAACCCCTCTCCAATGCCAATATATCCCTTCTCAAGTAAGGAGACTAAAATTGTACACAATACAGCTGCAACATAACCTCACTGTTTTTAAACTCCAACCCTCTAGCAATGAAGGACAAAATTCTATTTGCCTTCTTAATTACCTGCTGCACCTACAAACCAACTCCTTGTGATTCTTGCACAAGGACACCCAGGTCCTTCTGCAGAGCAGCATGCTGCACTTTTTGACCATTTAAATAATAGTCCATTTTGCTGTTATTCCTACCAAAATGGATGACCTCACATTTACCAACATTGTACTCCATCTGCCAGACCCTCACCCACTCACTTAGACTATCTATATCCCTTTGCAGACTTTCAGCATTTTCTGCACACTTTGCTCTGCCACTCATCTTAGTGTCAATGCAAATTTTAACTTGTACTTAACCCTATCTACACTCACATTGTCTGCACCTGTGATGACTTGATTACCTGTTAAGGCTCACATTCCAACCATTATCTTGTAATTGAGTCTGTGTCTATATAAGCCCTGTTCCAACTCCTACTCACCTGATGAAGGAGCAACATTCTGAAAGCTCCTGCTGCCAAATAAACCTGTTGGAATTTAACCTCATGTTGTGAGACTTCTTACTGCTTCTGCCTGATGAGATGGTGCCGTCACTGCAGGCACAGAGTTCTGACAAAGGGTCATTCGGACTCGAAACTGTGGCTCTGTTCTCTTCAACTGATGCTGTCAGATCTGCTGAGATTTTCCAGCATTTTCTGCTTTTGATTCAATAAACATTACCTGGTGGAAGAGGTAGAGAAAGTCCTTCAACAGCTTCCAAAACACGAGTCATCATGTGGAACACAATAAACTCTGCAGGATTTACTGTCTCTCTACTGGACCTACAAAGTGTAATAAAACAGATTTAGTGTAGCGTTCTTCTCAATTTACAAAGTATTTTAAAGACTATTAAAGTGAAATTCAGCAGTGACAATTGTGAAAAACAGGTAGAACCACATTAATTACTTTTGAAATACACTGCCCAATTTATAAGGAAAGGAAGAAGTCAAATGTGGTGTATAATTGGCATTAAATCCAACATGAAGTGTTTTGTGCTCTTTCCAATGTAACCTCCAGTACACGATCCTCGAATACATACTGACTCCATACGTTAATGCAAGTTTCTTTGGCTTTTTCTTGAACAGAAGTTATTTTATTCTAGGAGAAATATCTTCTTAAGCCTATGCAGCAAAATTAGCCAATGTTTCTTCCCCTTCCACGCAAAAAAATCAATTTAATTAAAACTAGTGGAAAAGGAACTAACCCTATAATTCCAGAATTCTCTAATCCCCTCTTTGGTATATTAATAAAATTAGGAAATCGTTCATTTTCCTACATGCTGGGGAACTAAATTTTTGAACCTTTACTACAACGATTGCCTACTTCCAGCTCAGAGCATTGTCCATCTCTGCTTAGCTCATCTGCTGCTAAAATCCTAGTCCGTTACCTCCAGACTCAACTAGTTCAAATCTCATCTGTTCTACTTCCTGGCTTCCACCCTCCATAAACTTGAGTTTTCAAAACTCTGCTGGCTATATCTTAACCGGCAGAGTCCCAATTCACCCATCCCCCTTGTGCCCATTAACCAACACTGCTTTTGGGTCTACCAATGCCTCAAATTTACAATTCTCATCTTCACACATCACTATCTCTGTAACTTCCTATAACCTAACCACACTCCAGGACTGTGCTTTGGTCCAACACTGGCCTGTTAGCATCCCCAACTCCTTTCATCCAATTATTAGTGACCAGGCCTTCACCCACCTCTATATCATATTGAATTGTGGAGCAGTCTCAATGACCCATATGGTCTTCAGTTCCTATTTCTTATGTCTTTATATCTTTTGTATCTAACGTCTGAAATTTCTTCTCTAAGTCTCTCCATCTCTTTCTACCTATGTCTCACCAAACTGTTGGTCATCCCCTTGCACTGCTCAATTGTTCTCTGATTATGCTCCTATGAAGCATTCAAGGATATTTTCATGCATTAGTGTTGCCTTAAAAATGCAAGTTATTTTTGTTGTAATTAGTCATGTAAAAGATGACTCACATGTTTGTCAAATAAGTAAATGAGATCTTATTTTGTTCTGCACAAACTTATAAATTGAGAAGCTGTGGCTCTAAAATGTACAAGTCTGTTTGGTACTTTTTAAAATACAAACTTTTGCTTAAAATTAACAGTTAGAGTCATAGACATTTCTACAAAAAAATGAAAGTAAGCCCTGTATTCCTTCACATGCAAATTTAATACAACAGGAGCAAGGTTTTACTATCCCCACCCCTCACAAAAATATTCCCAGTGGTTCATATGTTTATGTACAAATTTCCTTTGCAGACACTCGAATTTCAATTTCCCATTTTTAAAAATTAAATTGTACCTACAACCTAGATACATAACATGAAGAATTTAACAATTTAATGATAAATAAATTAATATTCTTAGTCCTTGTTTGACCACGTCACATTTCGTGCTAAAAATTGTTCTGTTTTAAAATTAACATCACTTACAAGCACAGGATATGGGATTTAAGGCCGTGTTTTTTCCATATCTTATCTACAATCTGCCGGATGCATCCAAGCTAAAAAGGAAGGACAATTAATTCCAATTTATTCAAGTTTGTGGCATAGGCACAAACTATACAATTTTAGCGGGTTTTAAAACTGCATAAATAATGCACAGATAGCCCATCAGACATCAAAGTCAGCTGTCATTGCAAGTTTTGAGCCTGCTCTAACCCACCAAATGGAGAAGGTGGAAAATCCAGCACATCAGTAATTTTATGAGGATTGCAACTGTGGGGTCAATAATTACTGACTGACAGACCAAAACATGTGTGGAGCAAGAAAAGAAGTTATGGCCGAATCAAATGCATCATTTTAAAAAAAGTGCAGTCGGGAAACTGAATCTACAATCAAGCAATGTTTTACACCCAAGCCCAGCTTGATGATTAGAGAGGTAAAGGTTCTATTGCATGAGGTGGGAAGAATAAACATTTTTAAGAAGTGCTAAAATCTCATCATGTTCATAGAACTGCCCTTGCAATGCACCGCATGACATCAAACGCTAATCGCTCAAGCAAAGAGGTCTCAGTAGAGACAAAAAAAGTCAATTCAGAAAATTCCTTACCTACACTAATCAAACAACCTGCACGTCATGATTGCTCATGAAGCATCAATATCTAAATTAACTAATGAGGTCCTTGTACTCTTAACATACAATTTCATATATAAAGGGCCACAGTCATTCTATATCTCATGTCATAAAATTTTGTTCCGAAGATTACTGACTTCCAATGAAAACATATGCTAGCTTGAATTAAACCTAACACTCCAAATAAATGTTACAGACATTACCCCTTGCCCTATCATTCTCATTCATTTGTGTCAATTTTGGACCCAGGAAAGATAGATCAGAATACTTTCTAACTGGTGAGATGCCGGGAACTGTGAACAACCAGTGCAGTTTAGGGATCCAAGTACTGTATTTACTCCAAGCTATTGGACAATTTAAGTACAAATAAATAACTGAAAAGACAAATAGCAGATTGGTCTTTATCTTAAGGGGGCTGGTATACAAAAAAGCAGAAGTAATATGACAGTAACATCAACTCCAGTTAATTCTGTCATATAACGTATGAACTAGACTGCTATTCCCTTGAGTATGAAAGATTAAGAGACAGGCAGGCAGAGAGAGACAGACAGAGAGAGAGAGAGAGACCGAGAAGGGAGCGGTGGTGGGGGAGACAGGGAGCAGTGGGGGCAACAAGGAGGGAGACAGAGGCACACAGAGAGCGAGGGAGACAGAGGCACACAGAGCGAGAGAGACAGACATAGTGAGAGAAAGAGACAGACACACACAGAGAAGAGACACAGAGAGCCACACACACACACAGAGCCACACACACAGACACACAGAGCCACACACACACACACACACACACACACACACACACACACACACACAGAGAGGAATGAGACACACACACAGACAGAGAAATAGAGAAACACACACAGACAGAGAAAGAGAAAGACAGACAGACAATGTTTCCTCTGGTTAGGACTTCCAAAAAAAAATTTAAGTTCAGGCATTCAGGAACAATGTCTGTAACAATAACACTTCCTCACACTGGGTATTGGACCTCTTTCCACTAAAAGACTGTTAAGAAAATTTCAAAATTGAGCTTGATTGAAGTTTGTTAGGCAAGGGTTACAGAATCAATGATGGGTAGATGGGAGTTAAAGTATGGATCATCCATAGTCTAAGCTCAAGGGTTTACCTATCAAACTTCCTGCTGTTGTTGCTATTTTCGATGATCCCTATCAAATGGGAAGAAACGCTGAGGGAGATGATGAACTAAGAATGTAAGACTGCTGTATACCATATCCATTTAATTGCAGTTATCCTTAAAGTAGATCATAGAGGTCTGCAGCTGCCACACTCATCTTGAGTATGTGGAGAAAGTGTCCTCAATCACTGCCAAGAGGATGGGATTCTCTGGCCTCCCAGCCGTGTGTTTCTTGGCAGGGGGAGGCGGCTTGCTGTTCATGGGTGGTGGGATTCTCCAGACTCACCGCTGTCAATGGGATTTACCATTGAAGCCACACCACACCGCTGGGGACACAGTTTATGTGTCAATTCTATTTTAAACAGATAGGAAATTACAGAAATTTAAACTTGCCAAGAGCACTTTAGTCCAATTGCAGGTCCTTGTCTGACCATTTCACACCAGGAAAAGCTATTCCATATAATCAGAAAATTTGCACTATATGAATGTTACATTGTGTCTTACTGCTCCAAAACAACTTGAAAACCAATTGCTAAAAAAACAAACTGATATGACAGGAAAAGAGCCAAGCACACTATAATTGATAACTACCTGATTATTAATCAACTACTTAACGTTAAAAATAAAGAAAGCATCACAAACCAAATTCACAACATAGTTGTTAACTATCAGGTCAATCTTCTTCCTTCCTATGTAATGAAGGTAATTCAGTAGATATTCCTTCAGCTTCTCAACCATCTATAGAAATGAAGTATGTCACAATTAACATTACTTTTTCCATCACCTAACAGGTAATAACAACAAAAGCTGCAATAACCTGCCACTTTGCAGCCAAATGACTTGAACAGTTTAATACCAGACTTTAAATACTATCCCCACTTCTTATGGGAACTTCCGTGAGAACATGATTTGCCCATTATATGCAAGACCAATATAACATGAGAGTAGTATGCAGCATTTTAAAGAATATAAAGAGATGCTTATCATGTTAGCTATGTAATACTAAAGCCAGGAGGGTCATGTGGCACAGTGGTTAGTGTCCCTAGCTCTGGGCCAAAAACTCCATGGCCACAGAAGGTGTGTTCAGAATGCGGCCAAGTAGGTTGCTTATAAGCCTGTAAATCCTTCCGATACCCCTGATGGCAAACAACTGCAATCCTTTATTAAGTATAATCATGGACCAATCCAATGAAAGTCCATGGTTGTCAATGCCCTCCTAGGACATAATACCTGAAGGAGGACGAATGCCAAAGTTCAGTTGCGCATAAATTAAGCCTGGATCTACAAGCAAAAGCTATGGGGAATATCTTCAGGCAGACCACATTTGACTAAGGACCCCAAGCTTTGTGACACCAGCTTACCCTGGCCATGGTCATCAGAAAACTGCTGTGAGCAAGGACCATCATTCAGAGTCAAGTCAGAACCTGGGTGCAATTGGAAAAATCCAGATGTGACATTACAGGGAAGCAGGTGGGTGATTGGCCAATGAACATCTTCTATTTATCTTATCTAAACTAGGAAATATCAAGGAGGGCAAGTGGAATATTTATTGAAACAAAAAGAATATAAGCAAATACAGGATTAGAAATATTAATTAAAATGTAATCATTAAAATAAAAAAGCCATAAAGATAGCAGGGCAGGTGATGTGTGGCTGTTGCAGAATGTGGGCACTCGTGAACATCTGTGTGATCCAAGGCTAACATGTCTTCAGCGTGCGTTTGCAACACAAGATGCTTTGACTCAGAGTCACTGAGTTGGAGGACAAGCCTCTGGACGCTACAATGCCAGAGGTGGGGAAAGCTAGAATAGGAATGTAATGGTAGTGGAGGATAGGGCATATAGTCAGGGGGTGAAACTTAGCTCTCTGCAGTCAGGCCTGAAAGTCCAAAAGGCTGCGTTGTCTGCTCCATGCCAGGATTCGGAACATCTGCCTCTGGGCCAGAGAGCAACCTGTCGTTGGAAGGGGAAACCAGTTGTCATGGTCCCTATTGGTGCCAATGACATCAGTGGGATTAGGAGAGAAGTTCCATTTAGGGAACAGGAACAGATAGGGAGTAAATAAAAAAATTGGAATCTCAAAAGTACTAGTCTCTGGATTATTACCTGAGCCACAAGCAAATTAGCATTGTTTGAATAAGATTTGAGAGTTGAACAGGTGACTCAAAGGTTGGTGTGGGAGAAATGGATTTTGATTCCAGTACTGGAGAAAGTGGAATCTGTACTGTTGGGATGGTCTTCACCTGAAACATGCTGAATCAGTGTTCTGGTGAGTCTAATAATCAGAGCAGTAGACAGGCCTTTAAATTAATGACTGAATGTGAGGAATTATGCGAGGGAAGGTGTGATAAGTAAAAGGGAGAGGACAAGGCAAAAGGGCAGAATACTGATAAGGGTGATGATAATCAGTATGCTAGGAATGGATAAAATGTATAAACTTAAGAGCAGACTAGCAGATAAGGCTGCAATAATAGTAAAAAGACAGAACTAAAAGGATCTGTATCTGAATGCTTATAAGATCTATAACAAAATGGATGAAAGAAAATTGTGTGTTTGACTAATTTATTAGTAAAGTTGCATGCAGATACAGGGAAAACTGTAGATGTGGTACACTTAGATTTCCAGCAAGAATTTGAGAAGGTAAATTATACTGCACAAAGTAACAGCTCATGGTGTAAGGGTTGACAAATTAACATGAATAGAGGATTGGTTAGCTAACAGGGTTCCCCAGTACAGGACTCAAAATCCATTTCTCCCATACCAATCTTTGAGCCACCTGTTCAACTCTCAAATTTTATTCATCCAATGCAGATGTGCTTGTGGCTCAGGTAATAATCCAGAGATTAGTACCTTTGAGATTCCAATTTTTTATTCGGTCTCTCCCTGGTCATATTCCTTAAATGGAAACTCTCTCCTAATTCCACCCATGTCATTGGCATCAACAGGGACCATCTTAACAGGATCTCTCCCTCCGACGACAGGTTCCTCTCTAGCCCATTTTTAGGTTGGCAAGATGTGACAAGTTAAATGTCACAAGGATCAGTGCTAATGCCTCAATATTTACTATCTAGATTGTCAGGAAAACAGAGATAGATTTAAGCAATGTATATGTTAAATATTAGAAATAAGGAATGGTTTTAAGTGTGGTTAATTTAGTGTTTCTGGGTAAGGAAGGGTAAACCTATAGTTAGATTCATGTTAGGTGTTTGTATCTGGGGGTTTTTCGTTTCAGATAAAACTGTACTTCTATTTTGCTTAGAGAGGGTTATGGTGTGAAAAGTAAACAAGTTCAGAAAGTAAAGCTTTGCTTAGCAACCAGAGGCATCTTCAAGGTAAGAAGGTATTGGAGTGTAATTTTTGCTGATTTTATCACAGCCGGCTTTAGAAGGCTAAGAAGAGAACACGTCTCAGATTTGCTTGAAGAAAAGCCAAACCATGGGTTAGAGTCAGAGTTTAATAGCAAAGAGGCCCTTTGGCCCATCATGTCTGTGCTGGCCAACTAACACCAATCTATTCTAAACTCATTTTCCAGTATTTGGTAATGGTTAATCAAACAAGTGCAGGAAAATTAAAGAACGACTAGTTAAGGAAACTAGAGAAATTAGAGAAGTTTCTACAAAGTCTAAAATTAAAAAAACAAAGGGGAGTGCCTTTGGGAACAGGATACTGTTTATGGAATTTAAAGTCACACCTGCGAAAAGAGATGATGAAGTTACTGACATACAAGCCACATATTTGAAGCAATTGTAAAATTTGGTGCCCTTATTTCTAGTGTTTGAAGCAGTAGTATTCTGTTGGGGACTAAGTACCTGAGTTTGTGTAAAAGCATTTAAGACAAAGGAAACCTGAAAAAGAGAGGTAAAAACCCTGATGCTGGATTCCTTGTTTGAAAACTGGAGCAGAAGATTTTTTGAAAGGATCATTAGAAAACCTGAAATGGAAATTATAATTATAACCCTCTCTAAGCAAAATAGAAGTACATTTTTATCTGAAATCGAAAACCCATAGATGCAAATATCTAACATGAAAGTAATTGAAAGCTGATGGAAAGTATTGTTGGAAAGAAGATTTTAAAGCCTGTATTTTTGGGAGTAGAGTTTGAGAAAACCTCATGTGACAATCCGTGGGGGATCCACAGAAGATTGGTTGAATGACATCAGCCATTTGGTTTCAGAGTGGGGTGTTATTTTTGAAAACTATATATATTTGTGAAGCTAAGGGGGAAAGTAAAGGAGTATTGTGTTTTAATCAAACTTTTAATGTGTAATAATGTTTTAATGTTAAAGCTAATTAGCCATCCAGTGACTCTGTTCCTCCACATTTTCTAAAAATAAGTAAATGTTACAATCTTCTGAGCCAAGGTTTCGTTCTGGAAACTTCCCAATCAGTAGTAACACCAATTGGGTACAGAAAAGTATCAATAAATTGGATGAAGGAACCAAATGTATGGTTGCTAAACTTGCTGACAACCCAAAAATAGGTAGGGAAGTAAACTGTGAAGAGGATTTCAGGTATCTGCAAAGGAATAGAAATTAGTTAAGTAAATGGGCAAGAAATTGGCAGATGTGTATATAATTTAAGAGAATATGAACTTGTCCATTTACAAAGAGATTGCACATCTCTGTGGTACAGAGGAATGTTTGTGTGGTGAATGAATTACAAAAGTTAGTGTGAATTATTAGTATTAGTGTTAGGAAGGCAAATGGAATGTTGTCATTCATGGCAAGGGAAGTAGAATATAAAAGTAGGGAAGTGTGGTTAAGTGACCCATGACCTCCAGGATTGTACAGAAATATTGATTTTTTTCTCACAGATAAAAACTCAAAATGTGGAAGCTAAGTTTAAACCAAACCAGACTATTTGTACACTGCAAAGCCAGTTTTCACGTAGCCAGTCCTTGAACAATCAACTTCCATTTGAAACTAGACAGCCTGGAACTGCTGGACTGGTGCTAAAAGGCCACATTGTTTCAGAATGAGCCACTGTTTACACCTCCGGTGAACCTACTTTGTTAGAAGAATGCTATGCAGACTTGGTGGCACCCAGCTCAATAGGTCAGATACTCAGCATGGCAAGCACGGCACTTGACAACTGAAGGTTCAAATTGTTCTGTGACCTCCAAATATGTAAAAGTAGTCCCCTCAATGGATCTTCCTGTCCCTGCCCAATGCTAGTTTTGGGCACAGGCCACAGAATCTTTGAGGGCGGCAAGAAGAGGGAGATAAAGAGAGTAACGTGGAGCTATTGGCGGACGGTGACTAGTGGAGTGCCCCAGGGGTCGGTGCTAGGGCCTCAGCTTTTTACCATTTATATAGATGATCTGGAGGAGGGAACCAAGTGTAGGGTGTCGAAATTTGCTGATGACACCAAGATTGGGGGAACGGCAAATTGTGCGGAGGGTGTGGAGAGTCTGCAGAAGGATCTAGATAGGCTGGGCGAATGGGCCAGGAAATGGCAAATGGAATTTAATGTTGGCAAGTGTGAGGTGGTCCACTTTGGTAGGAAGAATGGTAGGAAGGACTGTTACTTACGGGGAGAAAAACTGCAGCAGGCGACAGTGCAGAGGGACCTCGGGGTCCTTGTGCATGAGTCGCAAAAACCCAGCTTGCAGGTGCAGCGGGTGGTCAGGAAGGCAAATGGGATGCTCACCTTCATAGTGAGGGGGATTGAATATAAAAGTAGGGAGGTCTTGCTGCAGCTGTATAGGGCATTGGTGAGGCCGCAGCTGGAGTACTGTGTGCAGTTTTGGGCGCCGCACCTGCGCAAAGATATTTTGGCCTTGGAGGGAGGAGGTTTACTAGGCTGATACCGGAGTTGAGGGGGTTGAGCTGTGAGGAGAGGCTGAATAAACTGGGCTTGTACTCGTTAGAGTTTAGAAGAATGAGGGGAGATCTCATTGAGACGTATAAGATGATGAATGGGATGGATAGGATAGAGGTGGAGAGACTCTTCCTGCTCAAAAAAGACAGTAGGACTAGGGGGCACAGCCTCAAGATAAAAGGGGGGTGGTTTAGAACGGAGTTGAGAAGGAACTTCTTCACTCAAAGGGTGGTGAATCTCTGGAATTCTCTGCCCGTTGAAGTGGTGGAGGCTGCCTCGCTAAATATTTTTAAGACACGGGTTGATGGGTTCTTGATAAGAGAGGGGATTAAGGGTTATGGGGAGAGGGCGGGAAAGTGGAACTGAGCAGCGACAGATCAGCCATGATCTTATTGAATGGCGGGGCAGGCTCGAAGGGCTAGATGGCCTACTCCTGCTCCTATTTCTTATGTTTCTCCCTGCTTTTGCACCTTCTTCAAAGGCATCTCTAGAGAGCACCTGCAACTGATAGTCATGTAGCACAGTGTCTCCAGCTCCTTGTATGTTGTGGCAAGCATCATCAGATTGACCAGATCCAGAAGACCACCCTGGTGAGACGATCTGAAGACCAAAACTAACCCTGGACAACAGGGGAGGCCCAAACTGACGACTGCAGTTCCTGAAATATTGGCCAAACTCAAAGATGGAAGAACAGCCTGTCCCAACCTTATTGAATGGGTATTACCAGTCTTTTCAGACAAACAGTTCAAACACAGCAAAGGGGTCCTATGAGTGGGGTGTAGCAAACCTTCAGAAGCACATGTCGAAAGTAGATAGCTAATGTAGATTTAAGACTGTTTGCTTAGAGATTTAAGTCTGTTTACTGTAGAGTCCTGTGAAAAGATTGAACACTACCCTTGATAAAGTGCTCAATTATTTCGTGTTGGACATTTGTCCAACTCTTGTCCCTTTTGTCTATCTCATTAAGTAATGCACCCCAGTTAAAAAGGGTTACTGCAAACAGATCAAGGTTAGTTAGGGTACATTTATCCACCCTTCAATTTACAAGGGTGTTTTGCTGCAATTGTACAGAGCATTGGTGAGACCACATCTAGAGTGCTGTACTAAGTACAGCTCTTAGTTAAAAATAGTTTAAAAATATTTTAAAACACATAATCACATTCAAAGTAGTTTAGAGAAGGTTCACTTGACAGATTCCTGGGATGAAGGGGTTATCATGTGAGGAAGGTTGAACAGGTTTGGCTGGTTTCCATTAGAAGAATAAGTAGTAATCTTATTCAAACATGAAAGATCCTGAGGGATGCAAGAGAATGTTTCTGCTTCTCGGAGAGGCTGGAACACAGTACACAGTTTAAAAATAAGTGGTCTGCACTTAAGGTAGAAATAAGGATTTTTTTTCTCTCAAAGGGTCACACGTCTGTGGAATTCTCTTCCCCAGAGGGCAGTGGAGGTAAGGTCACTGAATATCTTTAAGGTAGACATAGAATGATTCGTGACCAAGAAGGGAGTCAAAAGGTAGAAAGGATCAGCAGTTTTCCAGCTTAATATACAATGTATACCAACCACCAAGTGGGCTCCTTACCAGTCCTGTTAGCACCATCTGGTGGCAGTCCTCTTCCTGAAACAAGGGAACGACTTGTTCTGTTATTAAAGAAATGTCACAACATTTATTAACCTTTATTCACCTGCACAAACCTCTTGATAAAAAAAAGAAAAATTGTTACACGTTTTATGATAAATTCATCTCCACCAAAGCAGAATCACAAAAGCTTGGGATGCATATACAGCAAAAGCTGACAGACTGTTATTGATTATTGCAAAGAGCATTGAATACAAATGTAGGGAGGTTATGCTTCAGTCATACAGGCCACTGGCAAGACCACATCTGGAATATGGTGTGCAGTTCTGATCTCCTTATTTAAAAGGGGATGTAAATGCTTTGGCAGCAATTCAGAGAAAGTTTACTGAACTAATATCTGGCCAGGATGTATTACATGGAGAGACTGGACAGGCTAGTCTGATATCTGCTCCAGTTTAGAAGAGTAAGAGATATATTGTCTGAAACATACAAGAATCCTGAGGGGTCTTGACAGGGTAGATGCGGAGGGAATGTTTCCTCTGATGGGAGAATCTTGAACGAGGAGTCACAGTTTAAGAGGTCGCTCATTTAAGACAGGGATGAGGAGAAACTTTCCCTCTTAGAGGACTGAGAGTATTTGGAACTCTGCTTTCACTGCCTTCTGAGGAAGAAAGCCTTTGGATATTTTTAAAGCAGACTTAAGTAAGTTCCTAATAAGCAAGGAGTGATAGGCAGGAATGTGGAGTTGAGATTACAATCAGATCAGCCGTGATCTTGCTGAATGACAGAGTAACCTCGAGGAGTCAAATGGCCTACTGCTGCTCCTAAATCATTTGTTTGTATGTCCGTATTAAAATATTCTGTTTTAGGGTGCAATTGTCTCTCGGACACGTAGTTTATAAGTGTGTAAATTCAATAAGAAAATTTACGTACGAAATATCACTTAGCAATTGCAAGTAGTGTTTCAAAAATAATGACAATACATGATTATGGATCTACCAAGACCTGATACCCATAGTGCAAAAATCAATATGTCAATTATTGTCAATTATGTCAAAGACTGCCTCTTAATTTTCGTACAAAATGACAGTCATTACTCACTTACGCCTCACCATTAGTTATGTTTGAAGTATAGCACTAAGTCATCATTAGTAAGATATATACAAAATCCCTATACAAATAAAATCAAACCATGTCTTCCTACCTGAGGAACATTTGTCCACTTTTGAGAGAACCCTGTAAAAATTAAACCAGAATTTAGTTTCCTCGAATGACAGTAGGCTGGCCAATGAGATAAAATAAAAAAAAATTGGAGATGAATTTCAGTGGAAGTTCTTCTATTCTTTTGCAATTTCAGTGGAACAGCCAAAAACACTGGGAAGATTGTCATTTTTGCAGGCTTGGAGTTCTTCTACAAATTTACATGGAAAAAGCAGAACAAACTGCAGACAGTATTCTTTAAAAGTTGGAAAATTCACTTACTTTTTGGCATTTTCTAAAGTATTTCTGAAGTGCTTATTCACCCTTTCATCCACTTTCTGAAATAATTAAAAAAGCCCATTTAGAAATTAAATTCACCTTCTTTTTGCAATAAACTAAGAGGTAATACACTTGACAGGCACAGACATGAAACATTGGTTAGATCCCAGGTGATAGATATTGAGACTTCAGCGCAAGGTGCAGTGGACACCAGGAAATATAGTAGTTACATTTAGATTTCTTGTTCACTTGAATAGCTTATACAATTAGGCCTATGTGGAGGTGGAGAGAAACTGATTTAACATTTCAGGTCAATGAACTACCATCAGAATGGACAACTGAATAAAGCAGAGTAATTCTGATGAGAAGTTATTGACCTTAAACATTAATGCTGTTTCTCTCTCTCCCAACAAATGCTTTCAGCTGCTGAGTATTCTCAGCATTTTCTTTTAATTTCAACTTGCTAGCATTTGCTGTAATTTGCTTTTATAAAGCTGCTTTAGATTTATCAAAGTAAAATGCTATCTTTGAGGTCCAAGTTGTTAAACTTATGTTCACATTAAAAACAATGAATGCTCACCTAAGTTCTCTTACCATATTTGAAAATAGCTGTGCTTTGATTTTTCTCAATGAGCTATTATTGTGCCATGGATTATGTAAACTTTCTAAATTCTTCATAGATTCCATATTTCTGTTTAGCTCTTGCCAAAAGCCTTGAAGGTTTTGAATCTGGACAGGGGGGTGCGCACAAAAAAAAACAAGCAATCAAATAATGTTTAACATCACTCCTGAGTAGCACACAACAATTTGCATTTATACAGCACCTTAACCATATCAAAACATCCCAAGAAGCTTCACAAAAATATTATCAAACAAAACTTGACATTGAGCCATATTAGGTATTATAGCATGTCATCAAAAGTTCGCACAGACAGGCAAGTTTTAAGGAGTATCTTAAGGAGCAGGAGACATATGACAAAACTTCAGTCACAAATAATAATCAAACCAACATCTGGCCCTCAACTTGCTAATCAGTACATTTAAGACAACCTGGTTTGTTTTCACAGAAGCAAAGTTTCCTTTTGCATCTTGGGAGGGTATTTTCAGCCTGTCAGGCAATATGTACCATTGAACCACAACACAGCACTGTGAACTCAAAATCACAGTGCGTTAATTAGCACTAATTAACTGTTTTTAATATGTTGATCTGTGGAACAAAAATCTATAACAGATCAACCATGGTCTCACTGATCAGCAGAACAAGCTCAAGGGGAAAAATAGCCTACTCCTTCTCCTATTTCTTATGCTCTCAATTACAAAGTCATATTTCAATCCGTATGAGGTGAGCCACACAATACACCTGTAAGCTCCAATGAAGGAATGCTACATTGTTGATACATTAGATGTGTTTCCACATATTTTAATTCAAATATTTTCTCCAATGATTGCGTGTTGTTCCTATAGTCCTACAAAGGGACAATATTTAGAAATTCAGGGCAGGAGAACCTTACTGTGGGTCACCACTAGTGTTAAATGGCTTATTGGGAGATACATAAGACAATGTCTAACTTTATTATGAACACTTATTATATGTTTAAAACCATAACTGCATGGTACTGTCATTTTACCTTTTCCCCAAAAGCAGGTTGTGAAATTTTTTCTGTACTGTAAGTTATTCCAGGAATTTCCTATTGATAATTGGAAAGAATAATTAACTTTCAACATTCAAAGAGAATAAATGTTGTCCTCAAATATTCAGAAAACAATTTTTGGTGCATACAAAATTAATCTTACCCCATCCCAGTTAATTAAGGATGTGTATGGTAAAAGTTTGTCGATGGTGTTTGTTTCTGAGATTGCTTTTCTGTACAAAGTGCCTGAAACAAATTCATTTTGAACATTCAGAGAATCAAAACATCTGTGCAATTCACAAAAAAAATCTGCATCAAGTGAATTAAGGAGACTTGTATTTTGTTCTTATCTGCAGCACTATTGATCATAATAAGTATGATGTACACTTGAGTAACACTAGAAAGCAATTGATGGCGGCATTGTCTTCAGTAAAATCCACATGCATTTAAGTGAAGGAACTGATCCACAGTGAAGCCACACGGCCCATTTACTGGTCTCTCAAAATTTAATACAGAATTTATGAAGAATGGTTATTTGATGATGGAAGTGAATAATAATCAAGTTAAATAGCAATAGACACAAATAGATATATTATAAACTGGAAGTATTTTAAGGGCAGCAATATATTCTATCAGCCTGATGAAAGACCACGGGCTGAATTTTCATTGGCCTGTAGTGTCAGGTCCAGAGGGTAGTTCCCAAATGAGAGGAAAATCCTATCAGGCCAGCTCTACATGTTTCCCACCTCCACAAGATAATGCAGGACCAGGGTGATGGTGGAAATGGTTACTTGCCCACTGTGATAGGTTGGTTCGAGGGCACTTCCCTGACACCAAATGGATTTTTCAGCTGGTGCACAGGTTACCCATTGTATTAGGAAGCCATCTGTGAAATGGCAGGCCAGGTAGGCATCAAAGGCAGAGGCTCTATTCAGTGTGGAAGACATCACTTCAAAGATCAGCCACAACTGCATCATAGGCCATTGTTGTGGAGGCAATCTCCTTCCTGTCTGGTGATGCCAACCCTTTGACCCTTGTATTTATCTCACTTGTGGCCTGCAACTGTGAACAGAGGCTCCCTTGCACCTCCTTATATACTCTAGAGTGTGCACCTCCAACATTGAGGCAATCCCTGACTGATAGATCATCCCTTATTGGCCAGACTCAGAAGCTTGCTTCTGCCCTTAATTGGATGGGGTACTGAGAGTTGGTCACTTAATTGCCACCCTCCTCCAAAAGTGCCCTGAGTCCCATCACTGGCTCTCAACCACATTTGATTTTGACGGTGGGATCAGGAACCCTATTGCTTCTAGTCTGTCTTTTTAAATTTTCTACCACTGTCATTGTAATATAATGCAAAAATCACCCAGAATTTTAAGAGTAACTAGGTTCTTCCAAGTATGTTTTCCTCAATTGTATACAAAGGAATTGTTAAATATTCATATGATTGTATTATGGGTAGACTATGGATTATGTCCTGCTTTTAGTCACTGGATACAGCCTGCTTCTTCTCTTGTATTGCACTCAAGAAAAAGTAGAAAACATGTCTCTGTCTAATGGAGCATTAGAAAGGGTGTCCAGCTTTCCATATGTAACCCATTTTACAGGTTATTAGAAAATTAACATTCTGGAATTCACATATCACAGATCCAATGATTATACCACTTGAAATTGTGTTTGTTCTTCATGCTTTGCATCATAATCAGATCTTTATTTAAAAAATGAAGAATAGATTACAATCTACAGTCACTCAGTAAATCCTGAGGTTAGCTAGCATTAGATTTTAATACCAAAAATAACAGCCCTTAGTATGACCTTTAAACGAACCTCCTTACCAAGGATGAATTCCTGGATAAGATCAAAAGAGCCAGAAACAGGCAAACCACACATCCAATGAATAATCTGTTGGGAGGGGCATTAAAAACAAACAATAATTGGAGACAAGAAAAATTTTCCAAGTTTTATTTTTCTAACGTAATTGATCTTTTCACAGCAAAGTATTTGTTACATTAACTAGCTGAGCTTCCTTGCCAGAGTTTACAATTAAATATCAGGTGTCAAAGTGATCCACACAACCTCTTTTCTGTATTTTATCTGATACTCATACTATTTATGTATTCAAAATATCTTCTCTAATTACAATGAATTTCCTTAATTTACTTTTGTAATCAATGTATTCATCTTTCTCTGAAGATTCTACTGAATTGAGAGGTTTACAACTGCAAAATTGCATTTAACGTTGTATGTTCTCCACTTTGATTTTGGGCAGCATGATCGGTGCAGGTTTATAGGGCCAAAGGGCCTGTTTCTGTGCTGTAATTTTCTTTGTTCTTTGTAACAAACTGTGCATCAACTTCTAAACAGATTCTTCTATTTCAGTCTGAATGAAGATTTAACCACGTTTCAGCCTGAATGAAGATTCCTTTTAAAGGAAATCAAAGCACAGAGGCAACACGGTGGTACAGCATCAGAGACCCGGGTTCGTTTCTGGCCTTGGGTGACTGACTGAATGGAGCTTACATGTTTTACCCGTATCTGGTTAAGTGAGTGGGCAGAAAATTGGCAAATGGAATTCAAAGTATGAAAATATGAGACTGTTCATTTTGGAAGAAAGAATGAGAAGGCAGATTGTTATTTAAATGGAGATAGACTGCAGAAAGTTGTCACACAAAGAGACTTTGAGGTCCTTGTTCATGAAACCCAGAAAGTTGGCAAACAGGTACAAAACGGTAATAGGCTAATAGAATACTGACTTTTATTTCAAGGGGACTGGAAATCCCCTTGCTGCAACTGTACGATGTACTAGCAAGGCCACATTTAGAATACCATGTACAGTTTTGGTCACCTTATTTAAGAAAAGATGTATTATCACTGGAGGCAGTACAGAGGAGATTTATGAGGATGATCCCAGGTATGGAGGGAATGTTATATGAGGAAAGATTAAACAAATTGGGTCAGTACTCTTTGGAGTTCAAAAGAATGAGAGATGACATGATTGAAATACGTAAGGTTCTTAGGGAGTTAGACAGGGTAAATGTTGGGAGGATGTTTCCACTCATGGGAGAGTGTAGGATCAGAGAGCATAGTCGCAAAATAACACTGAATTGAGATAGAATTTTTTCTCTCAAGGAGTGGTAAACCTTTAGAAATCTTTACCACAGGAAGTTGTGGAGGCTGATTCCTTTAATATTTTCAAGGCTGAGATCGTTAGGTTTTTAATCACTAAGGAAATAACGATTACAGAGATAAGGCAGGAAAATGGACTTAGTGAGCGTTAGATCAGTAGGTTTGATATTTGATAACCCTCCAAAGGACACTTGCATTTTGAGGTGTTCTCATGCTCTCCTTGCCTCCTGAGCAGAATCCACCTCTCACCCTTCCAAAGCTACAAATGCTCAGATTGAGCCAGCACCCTCAGGAACCCATCTCCCTTCTTTAATTGGATGGGACACTTGGAGGTGGCCTCTTAAGAAAAAAATGACAAAGAGTCATCTAGACATGAAGTGTTAGCTCAGTTCTCTCTCTGCAGATACTGTTAGACATGCTGAGATTTTCCAGCATTTTCTGTGTTCTGATTGAACTGAAGAACTGATTTTACACAAAGTTGGACCCAGAAATGGTTCCTGTCCCTCATTTATAACTAATGGCATAAGGTTCTACCCTGTGGTTCCAGCAGCTCTTTTGAACAGAAATCCTTTTGGTCACACTTCCCATTCTTTCCCTGTATCCCCTTTTGAAATAAAAACAGACAATGCTGGAAATGCTCAACAGATCAGGAAACAGCTATGAAGAAAGAAACAAAATTAACATTTCCAGTGGCGACCTCTCGTCAACACTGGATAACACTAGGAATGTCACAGATTTCAAGAAAATATGGAGGCTGGGGAACTTAACAAAAGGGATAATGTTGCAAAGCCAAAGGAGATAATAATGAGACACGTTAAAAAAGATTGCTCTGGAAGAGGTATGAATAGCAATAGCAGAATCATCATCAAAGCTGCCATCTGAAAAAGACTGGGGTAAGATGATTATCCGAAAATGCTGAACTCACTGTTGAGTTCAGAAAGCTGTGAAGTGTTTAAATGAAAGCTGAAATGCTGTTCTTTGCCTTCATGTTGAGTTTCATTTGAAAAGTTTATCAGGCTAAGATCAGGGTGAGAGTGGGGCGTTCAATTAAAATCACAGGCAGCTGGAAGCTCAAGGTCATACTCGCCAACGTTCAGCAAAAACAGTCATCCACTCTGCATTTGTTGGAGCAGAATCTTCAACGAAGGACAAAGGGAGTCATATCGAAGCAGCTATATAGAGGATGGCCTCATCAAAACAGATGCAACAGCAATGGAAAACTGGGAGAATGGAACAGAGTCCTTACAAGAAACGGGGTAGAAAGAAGTGTAGGGAAGGTAGCTTTAGTTAACAGGCATCAATGTATTTGGTCGACATCCCGAGGGAACCAGCAAGAGCTCCCTGAATGCCAAAGGATTTAGAGTGCAGGATGAAGCAGATAAAGCAATCATATGACAGACATCAGCTTGACAAGGGAGAGTCAGGCTAAATAGAAAAAGTACAGGTGAGATAAAAAGGGAAAAAGAGCAAAAAGACATTATAAGAACAGATTGGTGGGTCACATAAAAGGCAATCCAAAAGTCTTGTTAATATGCCTATAAGTGATGGAAGAATTGTGATCAATTAAAAGTCAAAAATAGAGATTTATTACTGGAGGCCAAAAACGTGAGATACCAAATGAGTGCTTTGTCAAGGGGGACCTTGTCAAAGCTCTGGTGGATGATGTTGTCAGGCTGCTGAACTAGATAAACAATAAAGTATGGCAGACTGTTCTAGGGATTACAATCACTGAGGTTCTGCTCTTTAATATCATCCCTAGCTCCTTAAAAGTTTGACTGCAGGGACCTCAACTTCCTTTCCCCAAAATGTTCTGCACCTCTTTGTGATATCCCTTATTCTGGGACCAGTGACCTAACAGATCATACTGGTCTCACATCAACCACAGCAGAACTGCCTGTCTGCCCCAACTATTAATTCCCCAACTATGATTATGCTCCTACACATTTAGTGCAAGTCCAAGTCAGTCCTTTGCTGCACAGTGCCAGGATCAGAACTGCACTCCTTTGAACTGCTGTCAGCCTCACTAAATATCAGCTTAAGACTGCCATACCTGCAGAAGATTCCTGCACTGGCTGCCTCTTCATAACTTTCTAGTTGGCCTCCACTTCCTATTCTGACCTCCTTCTTGGGCATACAGTGCGCACTGCATAAATCAGACCTTTGCTCAGAAATAATTTTTGCGCTAAATGCAAAGGATTAACTTGTAAATCAACAAATATAACTGCAGTTTTCGATGAATGTTCATTTGAGCAGCATCTTACATTTTGTCTCAAACATACTAAATTGAGCAATGAGGGATGTACACTGGATTACACATCAACTCTTTAGTCCAGTACCTGTGTTTCTGTTTCTGAATTGTTCTGAAGATAGAAGACTGCGCAATGCAATGCTGCAAGTTGATGGCAATCCAGTTTAGTGCCACGCATGAACAACAGCAATGACTGAGGATTCAGGTCAGCTTTGTACATTCTTCCTAACTGACAGTCCAGCACTGAGTCAGACAACGACAACATGTAGCATTGGTCATTCCAGGGCTTCACTTTGGCATCTTTCCCTAGTAAACATACAGCATTGTGTTAATGAATTTATGAAACACAAAAACAGGAGTATGCACTTCAGCCTGCTCTGCCAATTAGATTCAGGCCCCTCAACTCCATTTCCTCACTGTTATTCTATGTCCCTTGATAGCCTTACCCAGTAAAACCTTACCAATCTCAGTCTTGAAAGTTCCAATTGATCTAGCACCAATGGTCTTTGTTCAGGGAGTTGGGGGAAGCAGGGGTAATAAAGAATCAATTTGCTACTATCCTCTGAAGTGCTTATGATTTTGAGCATGAATGATCTGACTCTAACTTTTGGATGGTGCATTCTTTGTCTTCATGTGCACCCTGCACCATCTTCTCCACGCCCAGCCTACCAACCCCCGCACAGCCACATCCACAACCAAACCAAAGGAACTAGCTTCTCTAGGAGGGACTTTCTGCTCGTTTTCCACAGGCGAAAATGGCAACACTAGCAGGAAATTTCATCAGACCACGGGAACAAGAAGCTCAGTGACAAAATCTCATTCTTGGATTTTCACCGCCCTTCGCCAGTGATGTAACAAAGTTTCCACCCATTTAAGCTCATTTTAATAAATTAGCATACACTAAAAGCGCTTCCCCACCATATGTTGGTCCCAGATAAAGAATTCCCCCTGTCACATCAGCGAGGTTTACAACAGGTATTTTAAAAAATGAAGCAGTGGAGGGAACCCGCTGGGGGTTAAGTATAGCCCCAGGGGGAAAGGGATATTCCTGGGTAGGGTGGCACTGCTAGGGGACAATGCCAGGGTGGGCCCACTGGGGAGATCCATGGGAATGCAGGCTGTCTTGTGTTTAGGGGAGGGTGGGAGTTCCCAGGTGCTTGTGCTGGGAAGGCAGAAAGGTGGAGTTTTTTTTCTAAGTACTGCAGTATCCGGCAAGAAAAGCTGACCGTGAAGCCAGGGAGCTGCACATCAGTTTTCTCAGCAGAGACAGAACTTTAAAAACACACAAAATTTTGTCTTCTGTATTTACCCCGTCAAATCCTTTTGACCTTTTAAATATCTCAATCATACCACCACTGAAATTTTTACAAAACATAAAATTGAATCCTGCCTTACACAATTAACCATCATAAATGCATCAATTGCTGCAAAATATATGCAAGTTTGGATAAACCAGACCACTAACAATTAGAAAGCATGCATTTGCCAAAGTTAAGCACTTTAATGATGGCTACCATAGGAATTTTTATGAACCTCACTGCTTCAGCAATCCCAAAACAAACTTTTCAAAAAAATTTGATTTGATTTATTATTGTCGCACATATCAGTTTACAGTGAAAAGTAATGTTTCTTGCGTGCTGTATAGACAAAGCATACTGTACATAGAGAAGGAAAGGAGAAAGTTCAGAATGAAATGTTATGGTCAAAGCTAGGGTGTAGAGAAAGATCAAATTAATACGAGGTGGGTCATTCAAAAGTCTGATGGTATCACGGAAGAAGCTGTTCTTGAGTCAGTTGGCACATGTCCTCAGACTACTGTGTCCCTATCCTGACGGAAGAAGGTGGAAGACAGTATGTCCAGGGTGCATGCGGTCCTTGGTTATGCTGGCTGCTTTTTTGAGGCAGCTGGAAGTGCAGACAATGTCAATCGATGGGATACTGGTGTGCATGATGGACTGGGTTCCTTCAGGATTCCTTGTAGTTTTTTGCGGTCTTGGACAGAGCAGGAGCCATACCAAGCTGTCTTACAACCAGCAAGAACGCTTTCTAGGATGCATCTGTAAAAGTTGATGAGAATTGTAGCAGACATGCCAAACTTCTTTAGCCTCCTGAGAAAATAGAGGCGCAGGTCAGTTTTCTTAACTATAGCGTCCGCATGGAGGGACAGGACAGGTTGTTGGTGATCTGGACACCTAGAAACTTGAAGCTCTCAACCATTTGTACTTCTTCCATTGACGTAAACATGTTCTCCTTTACGCTTCTTGAAGTCGAAGACTCTCTCCTTCATTTTGTTGACATTGAGACAGATTATTGTCATTGCACCAGTTCACCAGATTCTCTGTCTCATTCCTGTACTCTGTCTCATCATTGTCTGACATCCGAACCACTACAGTAGTGTCATCTGCAAACTTGAAAATCGAGTTGGAAGGGAATTTGGCCACAGTCATAGGTGTATAAGGAGTATAAAAAGGGCTGAGGGCACAGCCTTGTGGAGCACCAGTGTTGACAATGATTGTGGCAAAGGTTTTGCCCATCCTTACTGATTGTAGTCTGTGGGTTAGTAGTTCAGGATCCAGTCACAGAGGAGCCAAGCCCCAGACCACAGAGGTTAGAGATGAGTTTCATAGGAATAGTGGTGCTGAAGGCTGAGCTGTATCAATAAAGTCTGACAAAGGTGTCTTTGTTATCTAGGTGTTACAGGGTTGAGTGCACGGCCAGAGAGATGGCATCTGCTTATATAAGTAAATACTAAAATCACTGGTACAAAAAAAGGTCAACATTACAGCTAACCTGAGGTTTATAGCGAAATACAATAAAACAGTGTACCAAGTTCAATGCCTAGTCAAACTGCCCTCAGCAATCTGGGTGTTACAAATGTCTCAGGTTTTTCAGGTAATTTTCCCCATCATCAGCAAACCCTCATCAGTTAAGACAGCAGGAATGTACTCCTAGACTTCAGACAAATTTGAAAAACATAACCCGTTAATCACCAAAAGGTCCTCTGTAAGCAGCTCAAGGGAGATGTGGGCCACGTTTTTGACTCCCCCCGGCAGAGACTACTTGTCATTGGCCATCAGCAGAATTCCCCAGTCCTGCTGACGTCTACACTGTTTGGCATGGCTCGTCCATTCCCACTGTCAGGGAACCCGACACGGGTGGGGGTTGCCTTCAGCGGGACTGACAGATCCTACTAGCGGGAACGCCTGGAAAATCCCGGCCTTGCTTTTTTGATAGAGTTCAAAATCTTACAACCCTGTAGTGTATTGATCTGATGTAATGTCAACTCACTGAACAAAGCAAACTGTTAAAGAGATTTTTTTCAAGTTACTAAGAATACTTAAATTGTATTAATCATTCTTACCTGACAAGAATAAACTATGACAAGCCAAATTAGGAAGCTGTGTATTAATGAGGTGTAAAAAATATCCAGGCATGTAAACAGCTATATAATAACCTGTAAAGAAAATAAATTCATTGTAATAATTTTACAAGTATTTCAATTTAAAACGTGTGAAATTAAATGCTTCAATGTCCAGTTGTTAAATTATAGTGTATCCAACTTACAACTGTTGTGGTCTGTCCAACAACTGGGAAGCCAAGGTACAATAAGTTTTTCCAAACCAAACTGATTGAAAACAATGCATATTTCCTTGAATAATGGCTATGAACATCAATCTAACTGATCATTTGGAACTCAGAATTTCATTACAGTTAATTCAAGTGAGATACCCAAATTTGATTGCGTCTGTGGTAACTTTACTCTCTGTGATGTTAATGGAATGGTAAATGTTACTTCTTCTAGAGTTGGATTCCTTAACAGAGGAATTTGCAGTTTGCACATATGTTTTCACATCAGATGATTGATTATCATCAGGAACATTACGAGGGTTCATTTTAGAGGCATCAAGATACAGAGCAGCTTTCATTTATTTCCATTCAGGCTCCAATGGTGTTTTCAAATGACCCAATGAGGGGCACATCCCTTATTGTAGCTCTGTTGCTATTCAGACATTTTAATGAGATCATTATTCATGGTAGCTGGAAGTAGGCATTATAAACTGGAAAGTGTCACTGATGTGATTTTCTTCCCTGCGAGAATTGCAAGTTAAATACACCACGACAGTTTCCAGCAGATTTGGTGTTGACATATAGAATCTTGTGTTGGAAAGTGTAATTTTGTATTAGAAACTGGGGGAAATGACTTTGGCCTAACTTTCCTGTCACTAAAAGCTTTACTTGACCCTTTTAAGACATCAGAGATACAGTAGATCTACATTACATACCATCAGCTTACCAATGTTAATGAAGGTTGGTTCAGTTATACAGTCACAGTCGAATGCTTCCAAAGAAACTGTAAATGTTTTTCTCCAACCTGCAGAAGAGTAAAAATACTAAAATAGGAGTGGTATAGTGTGGAATTGGTGAAGTTCCACTTGAACGGTTTACTGATCGTAATCTCTTTAAGATAATCTCATTTACAAACATACATCAAAATTTATCAATTTGCAAATGAAGACTGCTATGCATTTCATAACACCATATCAAATCATGATGTGGAGATGCCAGCGTTGGACTGGGGTGGGCACAGTAAGAAGTCTCATAACACCAGATTAAAGTCCAACAGGTTTATTTGGAATCACGAGCTTTTGGAGAGCTACTCCACTCACTTGATGAAGGAGCAGCACTCTGAAAGCTCGTGATTCCAAATAAACCTGTTGTTCTTTAATCTGATGTTGTGAGACTTCTTACTATATCAAATCATGCTCTTCACAAGAAAGCTTCACTTGCTTGATGCAAATCTTTTAGAGTATAGTGTTAAAATATCCAAATGTTTACAACATCAAAGGAACAGTCTAAATTTTATATTTAGGAAAAAAATACCAATGGTTTCCCAGGAAATGAATACTGCAGGTTCAATAACAATATATATTTTATGTATCGCAGACTTTCCTCGATCCTTGACCTAGTCACCCTTGCTGAAAACTTACTACAACTCTAACTTTTTGCAGTTCTGATGAAAGGTCATCGATCTGAAATATTAACTCTCTCTCCACAGATGCTGTCTGACATGCTGAGTATTTGCAGTATTTTCTTTATTTCAAACAAACAATTCAATCCTGGCCAGGGAAAAGAGTTTCAAAATTATCTGGTCTGTACTGTAACTGATATATAATCCCTTAAAATATATTGAAAAGACTAGGCAGCCCAAAAAAAGCCAACAAGTTTGATGATCATAAGCTCAAATCTCAGAATCCTCCAAAACAGTGAGAGTCTTAGACCAGTTTTCCAGGTGGAATACCACGTTAAAGCCACAGGAACAGGTGACCCTGCTTTAAGAGGACAACCTGTGGAACGAGAGTAGAATAGCTGTGCAGATGATTATAAAATTGAACTTAGCTCAGAACAGCTGAGTGAACTTTTAAGAAACCAGATTTACCACAATGCAGAAGAATTATCGAATAAGTGAATTCTTGTTTATTCTGCACAGGATGGCTGTAACACACTGACATGGCACCTACAACAACAACCATAAAAAAAGAAATTGTAAGCAGTTTTTGTTATTACTATATTGTATTGGATATTTATTATCAATAACATACATTTATACTGTGCTTTTAAACAAGTAAAATATCCCAAAGCTCTTGGCAGTTGTAATGCGCAATTTGAGGCAAGGAAAATATTGGCCTGAATTTTTAGGATGGCAAGGGTTCGGCACCCACGATCCCAAGAGTCAGCAGGGAACGTGTCCCCACCAACTCTGATAGGCCGGCTGTCATTTTACAATCAATTAAGCATTGGCTGGCAGCAGACGGGACTCACACCGAGACTTGGAAGGAAGTCTAGCCAATCAGATTGGCCCACTGTTCATCAGTCCCTCAAGGTACAACACTTGTACCTGCAGTGGCAGGAAGAGATACTGCAGGGCCATACCTGAGCTGCTGTCCTTGGACAGGCGGGAAGGGAGGGGAGGGCAAGGGATGCCCTTGGGGGTTAGGAGGGTGGGGTGGTCAGTGGGGATGGGGGATAGGGGATATAAACAGCTGAGGATCGGAGCTCCCAGGCCCCTGAGGGAAGAATGTCCCAGCTTGAACAGGCCTTATGTCCCTGTCCCCCCCCAACCCGAGATTGAGAATGAAGACCCTCTGAGTTTCCCACCCTTGATCATCAGGCTCCCATCAGTCAGCCTCAAGTGGCCATTAGGTGGCCATCTGGAATACCTAAATAACAAAGACACCTATGTCAGACTCTGATTTATTGACTACAGCTCAGCCTTCAACACCATTATTCCTATGAAACTCACCCCCAAACTCCATCCCTGTATGCCTGGATCCTGGAATTCCTAACCCACCAACTGCAATCTGTAAGGACAGGCAACAAGTTTGCATGTTTTCCCTGTGTCTGCATGGGTTTCCTCCAGGAGCTCCCATTTCCTCCCACATCCAAAGATATGCAGGTTAGGTTGACTGACCATGCTAACTTGCCCCTGGGATGTGTGGGGATTGTGGGGATAGCCTGGGGTGGGATTGTAGCTGGTGCAGACTTGATGGGCCGAATGGCCTCTTCTGCACATAAAGAGATTTTATGATTTATGATTATGAACATATCCTCCACGATCATCCTCAACACCGGTGCCCCACAAAGCTATGTCCTCAGCCCTTACTATACTCCCTATGACTATGTGGCCAAATTTCCCTCCCAACTCGAATTTCAAGTTTGCTGATGACACCATCATAGTGGGTCGGATCTCAAACGTTGATCAGACAGAGTACAGGAAAGAGATAGACATTCTGGTGCAACCACAATAATTTCTCCCACAATGTCAACAAAATGAAAGAGATAGTCATCAACTTCAGGAAGTATAGTGGAGGACATGCCCCAGTATCCCATTCATTGACTGTCTACAGTTCCCGCTGCCTCAGAAAAGCAGTCAGCATAATCAAGGACCCCACGCATCCCGGACATACTTTCTTCCACCGGGGAAAAGATACAATAGTCTGAGGACATGTATCAACTGACTCAAGAACAGTTTCTTCCCTGATGCCATCAGACTTTTGAATGGACCTATCTCGTATTAATTTGACCCTTTTCTAGCTATGACTATAACACTACATTTTGTACATTCTGCACTCTCTCCTTTCCTCCTCTATGTATGGTATGCTTTTCACTGTATACTGATACATGAGACAATAATAATAAATCAAATCAAATTTAAGGGCCTTAATAGGGGGGATGTTTGTTTAGGATCCTGGAGGAAATTTCATCCATGCAATACACGTTCCCCTGCATCCTCCCCGAACCCACCCAAACGGAGGGGGAAAGGGAAGAACGGTGACGGGGAGCATAAAAGTCTGTCCATGAGAACAGGTGTCTAAAGGATTGGTTAAGATGGTAGGTCTCAAGGAAGAATCAAAAGAGGAGGAAATAGAGATTGTAAAACAGAGAGGTTTAATAATCTTAGAGTTTATGGACTCAGAAAAAAAAACTAAACACCAACTTTAAATTATAGTAGATTTTCATGCAAAATAAAGGCTCCGCCATACAAGTGGTGAAAATTCAAGGCATTTTTCCTCCCTGGATTTAGATGAGGCTTGCAGAACATTATAGTTGCTGACAATGAGAAAGTCTGAACTTCCTGAAAAACTCCCTTTTCCCCCACTTTGCCCATTAATTTTATTTGCTCACTTGTGGTTAGATAGGATTGCTTCACTTCTCTGCGAAAGGCACATGCTGCAAGTATCAAATTTGGACACAAGCCACAAAGTCCATTACCTCCACTTGGTGGTAGCCACAAGCAATTGCAGATTATTTCATTTTACTTCTACAAAACCATTCTGAGACTCAAATCTTTTAAGTTAACCGTGTGACCAATTGTGAATTCACGAGACTACAGCAACTGTTTGCTTTTAGCCTGAGCCAATATTTTTTGAATCAGCTATAAAAAGTAAAAGTTGTCTCGTGTGACTATGAGAGCATTAGAGGTCATCGCAATCTATAGAAATATAGTCATTGCCATTCGTAAGAGAATAGTTAATGTATCCACATCCACTTCAATTTGTTCTTTAAGTAAATCTAAAATGAGCTATTTTATATTTGAATAGGGAGAATGAGAAAAGAGACATTTGAAATTACCTAAATTATCTAAAGTGATAGGCTGCATTTTAATTCTCTAATTAGGAATCTCTAAGCAACATTGCTGGAATACACAATATACATAATAAAAGGAAAACAAATCAAGCAGTTTAAACTTGCTACCTGCATGATTTGTGAAAACTTGCAGATTCAACAATTCCAATGATTCCTCTTCCTCTTGAAAATGATTGAACCCAAAATTTACGAGGCTGAAAAAAGGCAAGGCAGTGAATTTAAAATGGAGGAGACAGTCATATGACATGACAAGTTGAATCTATAATCCACCTCACAAGAACATTGTGTCCTTTTTGTGCAAGAGCATTAGACACACACAATTCTTCCTATGTTCAAGTTACGTATTAAAGCTTGTACAGAATGGAGAACCAATCTTTGCGCATCCCAAAACCCAATACATTTCTAAACAAAATTGCTATGATTTTGTTGTAACGATGCACGTCTGGGATTAGTGTGTGCCAGGTTTGTATCACAGCATAGCTATAACAGACATAGATTTTGTTTCCTTAACAATTATTCAACGGAGAAAAAACAAAATGTAACACACATAGTTTGAAAAAAAAAATGGCAAACTGTAGGCAGAATCTTTTTTTTAAAAACTTATTTAACATCCACATACAAAAGATGCATCACTCCATTAGGACAAATCTAAGGTCCAGATTTTTAAGGAGAAATAGCAGACTGAACCCAGATGCAGAAGTCCAAACCCATTGCTGACAAATCCAATTTTGGTGCCAGTGTAGAGAACAGGTCATGAATCATGTGACAGGGAAACCAGAGCTCAACAGGGCCATTTGAATTTTATGCTGAGTTCAAACAAATCTTACCTTGGCTTTTATGAACACCTTAACCTACAGTGTGAGAATTACAAATTGATGGAAAGGATATAAATCTTATCCATTCTTCAGGAGTATTTATTTAAGTGTCATGATCAAGAGCTTTTTAGATCGTTAAACATTAAAAAAAAGCAGACTGCCCCTGTCAATGAGAGTTTAAAAAAAACTGGACTGCTTTGATTGACAGACTTGTGTAGGCTTGGGGAAAAAAGCATCTGTTCATGCAGTGAGCTCTTTGTTAACATTTGCCCAACAGCTATAATTATGCCGTTATGAATGATGGGCTAATTTTCAAAATCTACAATTACCACAGCAAGGGATTTAGAATTCACAGTTTGATTGACAGTTCACAGGGGCTATTAAAAGATTAATTGTCTTTGATGTGGATTCTGAATAAAAGTTTGTTTGGATTCATATGAGATTAACCATTTGAGAGTGAATAGCTTTGAATGGATTTCATGAATGGGATTTTTTTCACTATCATGTGTGTATGGGAGAGCCATATTAGATTGCTATAAGTTTCTAAAAATCTCCCCATGGTTCATGGATCTGCCCATAGTGAATACTAGATAAGTGTCTATGGAGGTGGCATGGGGACATGAATGGACAAAGGTTATGATTGAACCCGAATTGGAATACAGTTGATATGGTGGCTTTGGGGGCTGAATTGGCACTGAGTTTTTATGTAAGCATTGGGGCTATGAGTTGGCATCAAGTTGGCATGGGGCTATGAGGTGCCATTGGGTATGTGTGGGAGCTGAAGTTGGGGTGAGAGCTACAGGGAATAATTAAAATTCCAAATGATAGAAGAGAAAAAGAACATGCTTTACAGGCATTTTTCAAAGGCACCACCCCATGCTGAGCTGTCAGCCGCTGACCCACAGTAGCTGACAACAACCAAATTGTGGCAACTTGACTCTTGGTTTAGCTCAGTTGGCTGGACTGCTGGTTAGTGATGTAGAGCAACATCAACAGTGTGGTTTCAACTGCCGTACTGGCTGAGGTTTTCATGAAGGCCTCATCTTCTCAACCTTGCCCTTTGCCTGAAGTGTGGTGATCCTCAAGTTAAATCACTACCTGTCAGCCAATGATCATCTGGGACAATGGCAATTTTACCTTCTACTTGAGTTGTGTGAGATTTTGTGAGGAGTAGCTGATGCTTCTCTGTCCAAATATTTTCAGAGCTCTCTAATATAAAGGGAAGTGAAGGAAATGCATTAAGGAACCTCCCTTTCCCTTGTATTATGAAGAGGTTAAACATGTGAGCAATAACTAAAATGTTGATAAAGGGGAACTTAAGTAACCATTTTCTTTTTAAAATATTTTCTGAAACTTTACAAGGTATAAAATATCTGTAAAATTGCTGGTGACTTTTTGATAGAAATTATAATTATAGATGGACTTAATAAAGCAAATAACAATCATAACCTACCGTAATTTTGTAGACGTCAAAGAGAGTCCAAGAGGAAATGAAAGCTACCATAGAAGAAAGAAATGTGTTATTATAACCAATTTCATAAAGACTATTTATCACCAACTTGATGGGCAGCATACAAAAACTGCAAAGAGAAACAGGAAAGAATTTCTATCAGTAAAAACTTTGTGACATTAATTTACTCTGTGAAAGCAACACAAATCAATCTTCCTAAAAACGATACAGAAGAACATTGCTATGTGCAGTTTAGTGCTCAGCCATTACAGAGCCAAAGAGCAACTCTCAAGATTAGTGCAACTTCCTTAAAAAGAATAACTAACTCTTGCCTCTGCTTTGCTCCCTTCCACCCCCAAATTGCTAACTGAATAGGAAAGTGGTCGTCAGAGGTTAATGACCCCTCCACAGACTCAAATTAACATGGGGACAGGTACTGGTATGGAATTATTTGTAAAACCAAGATATTGTGCAATGTCCAAATGCAGAACATCAGCTGCTTTTCATTCCAAATCATTTTGACTTCTTCTTTCACTTTCAGTACAATTCATTCAGGAACTCTCACTTCTTCCTACACAATGATTACCATCTTCTAATCTGTTGTCATGACTTAGTCACAAGATGAATACAGATAAGGGAGGTCATCACGCAAACAAAAAGCTCTTCACAATGTTATCTGACAAACTACACAAATTTAAAAACTGTACCCATTCCAAATATTGTGAAGAAGTTATGACTGACACCAGTCTTAAAGTGCCCTTTCAACAGTTTTAGTTATTGCTAGCTTGGTCTTGAAGTTGTACTCAGGAATTCTCTTACTCATATAAAATAAAACAAATACCATCCACTATATCTTACACATGAGACCTTAGTCATTTCGCTTGGAGGCTGAATAGGTAATTTCAATCTTTCCTTACACCTCCATCCGTTAATGCCAAAGACTTATCTTCTTATGTAGTTTGGCACTTCATATATCCTCCTGATTAAAATTAAGTTAGCGAATAGAGGAAGCATTGAAAGAATCCTTCCTATTATTACCACTATTAAACTCAAGTCTGCAAACATTTTACTGCAAACATCCACTCCAGCTAATTAAATGTGATGCTCTTAAATTTTCAATTTTGTGTTGTAAGATATGGTCTAAGTTTTTTAGAACACTGCATATTAATTATTCCAGTGAAGTGTTGCTCGTAAGCAAGGTTTGTACCCTGAGGCATGATGGTTTGTTACGTATATGGAATAAAACTTTTATGCATACATCTTACAAAGGAACCATAGAAACCTTATAGTGTAGAAAGAGGTCATTTGGCCCATCGAATCTGTACCAACTCTCCTAAACAGCATTCCACCCAGGCCCTCCCACCTGCCCTAATCCTGTAATCCCACACGTTTACCATGGCTAGTCCACCTAACCTAAACACCTTTGGACAGTAAGGGATAAATTAGCATGGCCAAACCACCTAGCTTACACATCTTTGAACTGTGGGAGGAAACCGGAGCACTCAGAGGAAATCCACACACAAAAGGGGAGAACACGCAAACTCCACACAGTCACCAGAATTTAAGTCGGGTCCTTGGTGCTATGACACAGCAGTGCTAACCATTGAGCCTTTAATTTTGCTGTAAAATAAGGAAATAATGGAAAAACACAAAATATAATTTCTAGTAGTAAGCTGTTCCCAAATGGTAGAAAAAAATGGGTATGGATAGCAAGTATGAAATATAAACTAACTTACCTGCATTTCATAATTTCTGTCAGGGTAAAACTGGACGCACATCAGAACTGCATTGTTTTCCTACTTAAAATAAATGTCATCATCATTAAGAAGGTATTTAGTTGCAAAATTAAAACTTGCTGCTGGAGTCACTGATCTTTCACACAAACCATGAAAACTTTGCTATGCATAGCAAAAAAAAATTTTCCATTAGCTGTAGCAGTAAATTGAGTTGCCTCAATTCATTGAATATTAATAGCAAAATGCAAATTTTGCTAAATTTCATCCAATTTAGTAGATTATAGAAGCCACTCAACTACAAAATTAATTACTGCTGTACACGTCACGTACAGCTGTGAAGTTGTTATTTAAACTTCTTAACTAAAACTTTTTTAGTTACAGTCATACCCGTACAATATTACCTCACTCTCCTTTGGTTATAGGTTCAAATACAAGAAGAAACTACAAATTCACATGATAGGGTTGGTCACATTTTGTTACTGGCACAGAAATTCATGACTCATTTAGATTATGGAGCCCTAGAGACATTTTCTTTGTGCCGGACAAGTCATTAGCAATATAAAGCGCTATAATTAACCTCAATGTGCCCAGGCGAGGAAGTAAAATTGTAACAGCTGATTTCCCTCTCTATTGTTATCCAGTGACCTATGCTGGAAAGTAAACATGGACTGAATAACTTGCTAATTTTCAAAGACTGTGCTCACGCACGTATAAATATACAAGCCGGATACAGAAAGGCTGCTGATGCCAATAGAACTGTAGACCAACACATTAAATGGAAGGGAAGAAGTAAATATCTTTTCCTTCCCTTAGGATCTTTGGTTACAGCAGTGATAGCATTCACCTCAAGAGTTAGAGGATTGTGGGTTCAACCCACAGGCTAGAGACTGGAGGATAAAGCTTGATTGACACTCTCAGTACAGCCCTAAAGAAATGCTACACTGTTGAGGTTCTGTGTTTCAAGGGACACATCTAACTAAGGTCTCATCAGTGGATGTAAAAGGACGCCTGACACTTTACAAAGTAAAGCAGTTGGTATGGCGTGCTTGTCATTAATTATGCCCCAAATAACCCTGTCAAAATCAGATTATCTATTCATTTAGCTCACTGCTGCACGTGGAACATTGGGTCAAATTTCTACAACTATTTGTGTTACGTCCCTTTGCTTATTTTTTATCCCAAAAGCAAAACACAGATGCTTGAGTCAAACCACGCTTTACCTTTTCAACAATATAGAATAGCCTTTGTTCCTGTGTATCACACTGTGCCCACAAAAAATCTTCAGCCACGATAGTTTTGTGAAGTCGATCAGGATTCTGAACAACCTAAAATAAATTTAACACAAAATTATCCGTGGCGTGCACACGCGGCAGAGAGGGATTTCACAGACTTACAATAATCTTAAAACTGTCCAGGAAATTAAAAATATTCTAGCTGTAAGCTGCAATATTATGTTCACAGTCATAAACTTGAAAGGAGATGCAAAGTAGCAAACTATTAAAAGTACTTCCTGTTACAATGGTCAGCTCAGCCCCTGATAAAAGCATCAGAATAGTTTCCAAAACAAAACTGATATCAAGGGGTGCAGTTCACATGGTGGGTCACACCGAGCCTTTCCACACAATGGGCAACATCTGTAAACAGCTGCCAAACTCAGGCAGATAAAATTCCTAATCAGCATTTTCAAAAAGCTAATTACCAAAACCCTCAATCAAATGTGACCGGCTGTGCTCAACTTTCCTTCCAGCATATTGCAGCTCCACTGCACAAGATGCTTGCATTTCATTCTACTGCTCCAAAATATCTCACTTACCACTCTGCAACCTTCTTCAACAACCACTCTTATGTGAACATGTTCAATGCCTGGGCAAGAAAAAAAGTATTCAAATTAATTCCAAGATATTCAGAATTTGATGGACATGCATATTTCCATTTTAAACAACAGCATGCACGGTGTTTGGCAGGGACTGAATAGTTAAACATGAAACTGTTGGCGGTTAACAAAATAAAACTGTATTCAAAAATATGAATGGAGACACCATAGTCATAGTGAAGTTACATAAAAGGCTTATTATTCTCCACTGGTGTCATGGTAAGTTGAAGGGGAAAAGGCTTGTTATACAATTAAAGGGGTACTATGCTATATAGTGCATAATGTGTCACTCTACTGTCAACATAAGAACATTAGAACTAGGAGCAGTAGGCCATTTGGCCCCTCAAGCCTGCTCCGCCATTCAACAAGATCATAGTTGATCTTTTCATGGACTCAACTCCACTTGCCCACCCATTCAGCATAACCTTTAATTCCTTTACTGTTGTCAAGGTTGTGAAGCATATAAGCTACAATTAAACACATTATGAAGTGAATTAGAAACCACTCCAGTTGATGATGGAAGTTTGTAGACCTACAACTGCTTGTAAATATCCAGTTCCAGGTTTAACTGCAATTAACAATCTTTATTTCCTTATCTTTTAAAATATAATTATTCATCATTAAGTTTCCTACCCCTTTATTAAGGAGGCAGTTTGAAACAAACTGCTTACCAGTAGGTAAATGTTTTCTATAATGTTGTTTGCAGATCAGGAGAAGCAAAAGAGAAGACCTTTCCCTGGACTCTCAAGCAAATCCAAAGCACCAAATGATTGGCCAACCCAAAGCACCATCCTCCCCCTCCAAACCCTACTACTTCTCTCAGGTCATCACCCCCCAACAGCCCAGTCCCCTCTCCCACCCAGCTGCCAATCCATCCACCATCATCAATCCCACAACATCTCCCATATACCCTCTACCCCCACACTTTCTATTGCCATTCCAACCACCACCTACCTCAACACTTTGCAGAGATCACCATCCCTGTTACCATCACCTTTCCAATGGCCAGTCCAAACCCTCCCAGCAACCTATAACAATCTCTCCTAGAGACTGTTCTCTTGACTATGGTCCTCTAATGCTGACATTTCCACCCATCTGTCAGCTAAACCATCAAACTGGTTAGCTACTGGGCAGGAAATGGAATAAAAAATGTTAACAAACTCAGCAGGATCTCCATATTACCAGAAATTCTCTCACAAACAGGTTCTCCCACTCCCTCTCCATAAATATCAGGGCCTGAATGTGAAGAAAAACCTGCACTTCACGGTACCACATAGTGACATTATCACACTTTGGTAGGTTTGCCCTTGATTTTCCTTCTACAAATAATCAACATGGTCACACAACTTACATCTATCCTCTGAAACTACGAGCAGGTGATTTTCAGGAAATGCCCTCGTATTTGCAGCAGGATGGATAAACTGCAAAAATAAACTTTGTTAAAAATGGATATTCTGAAATGTACAACCAATATTTCTTTAAAAATAGGCAACGCTTTTGGTTCTACAAGTTATTTGTAGGGGTAGGCAAACATTGGCACAGAGGTACAAATGTAGAACTATCCAAATGGCATATTAAACAATGATTTTCCATAACAAATAGAGAACTATTTAACTCTTCACTTCAACCTAAGCAGTGATACTTCCAGAGTTATTTGCCAAAGTTTTACCAACCTTTTTTGAGAAACAAACTCTTCCAAACCTCATTGTGCTACTGCTAAAGTAAATGCTTTATGACATGTAAAACCACAAAGTTCTTCACACAACAACAATTTGTAGTATGTATGTAAAGTTATACAAAGACCATAATTCCTTATCTATGTGCAATTAGCTGAAACTAAAGGCCAGGAGATTGAAATCCATCCCTCCATATTTTTAAATCAAAAATACCAAGTTTAAAAATCCTCCAAAATTACTTTTTAGAAGGACAAGAGCAGCAAATATGTGGGAACACCATCATCTGCAAATTCCCGTCTAAGTTGCACACCCTGATGACTTGGAACTACACTGCTGTTTCTTCACCTTCAAAATCCTGGAGCTCCCTCCCTAATGGCACTGTGGGTGTACCGACACCACATGGACTGCAGTGGTCCAAGAAAGCAGCTCACCATCACCTTCAAGGATAATTAGGGATGGCAATAAATACTGGCCTAGACAGCAACACCCACATCCCATGAACAAATGAATAGCAAAATGCACCAGCTTTCGATATATTTGGCAAAGAACCCCATTTCAAGTTCGGAGTGCCCACAGAACACTGATACATGCTGCTTTAACATACTTGATATGAATGACCAACATGGCAATATCATCCACCTGCAACTGGCTGGCAGAACTATCAACCTATGCCACCCTGATACCATCTGATCACCAGGTCCTACAACCCTCAAATATTCCAAATCTCAAAACAGAAGTAAATCAAGCTTTACCACTCTTCACTATACAAACTGATGTATCAGACAAAATTGAACTTTCAAAACCTGTGAGTTTAACCACTTTCTGATGTGACAAATCACATAAGTAAACATGCCCTTGCTTTTTCACAAGCTTAAATCAGGTGCAAACAGATGTAAATCTCAGCACATTTTGCCCTTATTACCCGATCATATATGCACCGTCTCAAAGGCACATCTTATACAACAGGCAGTTCTATTGGATTTTGGCATATCTTGTAGAACACAGGTTTTGGTGTCAGTCATGTGTTAGGGTCCTGGAGGAGAATCCCAGGTTACATTAGGAAGTCAGACTAGGGCCCAACAATTTTTCTTTTTGGCATACATGAGAGAATATAATATTTGTCTCCAGGAGTGATTCCACTTACAAAATATGGATCTTTTAGCATAAAACAAACTTTATTTAATAACACAGTTTAAACATAGCTCTAACAAATGAAACAGCTTAACCATTAACAGTTGAACAATATTTAAAAACGAAAGGAAGCAACTGTACTTTCTAGCTTACAGCTATGCAAGCTCCACATAAGCCTCATTCATGCATAAATCAAAATTACTTACAAATAAATAGTTAGCGAACCCAGGCATACTTGCTATAAACAGTCTTGAAGCTTTCAGACAGAGATTTGGCATTTCAAAGTAGCTTGCAAAAGCCTGTCTTCAAACAGCTAAAACTTCACTCTAAACTCCAAAAGCTTCTTTCTCCCTGCTACAGACCCATTAACCACATTATCACATGGCCCTGTTGATCAACTTTCCAAGGAATCTTTCGTGTAAGCAAAAGTTCATCAGCCCTATCGATGTAACAAATTCCTAGCTGAAGTGAGTAATTAATTTGCTTTTCCAATATCTAAGCTGTATTCCTACCAAATATACCAACTACCTGCAGAATAAAGCAAAATTTTTAAACATTCTCCTGAGATATTAAAAAAAAACACACTTGTAAGACAATGGCTTGTTTGTGGTCAATTCAGTGTTGGTGGTCAGGGTCCCACTCCAACATGGCAATCTCTACTGCATCTGCTGCAGCTGAAGAAGTGGACCAAGAAGGTGCACAATTCATTGGCCTCTGTTTTCTCCAAATGCTCTCTCGGCTAAGCTTCTCATTTCTGCTCATCTCTTTGAATGTCCTTCCAAACAGTCAGCCTCCAGAGGTCACAGTTATCAGTTTACATCCGCTTAATTCTTAGCATTAATGTCCACCATCTTCATATCTTGCTTGCAGATGTCCTTGTGGAGATATGGAACTAGAGTTTATGGCTATCATCCACTGATTAACATGGCCAAGTCAGTACAAATGTCACTAGCTTAGCGGAGTGTATGTTGATGGAATGAACGCACTGCACACATTAATGACCAAGTCCTGCCAAAAGATGCCAAGGATCTGTCTCAAACAGTAAAAGTGGAAACTGTTCAGCCTTCTCCCCTGTTTTGGCACAAGTTATGCAGCTCTCACCACTGTCGTGAAGTGTGCTGAGGACCCTCAGTTTGATGTTCTCAGTTATGTTGCTGCTGATCCACACTCTCTTATTCAGCTTGGACATAAAAGCTGCAGCTTTTGTCATGCATATGTTGATTTCAGCATTAAGTAAAAGATTGCTGGTGATTGTAGGTCTGATACAATCAACAACCTCCAGCATCATAATATTAATGCTGATGGGTAGCAGTATGACAACATCCTCCACCACGACATTTGTCAACCTGATGCTATTGATCAAACCAAACACTGTTCAGAGTCACATCTGGTGATGATCAGATCCAGCTAGTGCCAATGCCCTTATCTTGGATATCTCCAGTGCATTTTGTGACAAGATTTGTTCTGAAAGAGTCAGTTACACAAACTCATGATAGTTACGAAGTTCAAATAGTCTCTATCCATTCTCATTTATCATTCCCAGGCCACGATATCTAAGGTAGGAGGACCACACCTCCTGGTTCACATTCACCCTTGCACTGAAATCCCTCAGCAGGTCAAAATGTTGTGATTCAGCTGACGGTAGTGCCAAGCTCCTCGTCGAACTGGTCTTTCATTTCTGTAGTGGAACACAGCATTGGAGAATAGGTACTCACAATGTTAACTGTTGAGTGGAGAGGTGGATGGAGAAAATATGTTCTGCTCTGTGGACTGCTCCATCATCGAGAGTAGTGAGTTCCTTACAGCAAAGCCTGGATCTTACTCAGTGTTTCTTTCAAATTCTTTCCCTGTCCGATTAACATGTAATGTTTTTCTTTCAGTCATTCACTCTTGGCAAGCCTGGTCTCTTGTAGGGAAGCTACATCAATGATCAACCAAATCATCCGTCAATCCCATGCACGTGGTTCTAATATTCCAGCTTTCTAATCGAAGAGCTGGCATCTTCTTTCTTTTTGCTTGCTCCATTTGTTTGTTTGCCTGGTTCAATTGATTCTGTCCACCGGTTGAGAAGAGACTCCAAACACCCAGCAAAGCAAGTGGACTGTGGTATGTAAACACCTATTAGTGGTCAGGGCTGAGATGGGTGATGGCTGATCAGTGGAACATTACAGTCCCTCCCACAGTCAGTCACAGCACAGTACCCATTCTCTATACCAATTAAGTTGGGCTCATCACTGATAACTATTGTCCCTTCTGTTTTGTTAACTGTCTGCAGCAAAACTGAAGTACCCTCTCCTGAGTACCAGCCTGGACTGCCCAAATGTCAGGGATCCCCCTTCAAGCTTGTTGGCTGAGTCCAAAGGAATACAAAGCACTATGTTTGGCACTGGATTGGTTGCAAGATTTACCGGAAAGATGCCATATTTAGACATCAACCTGCCTTCATTCCAGATTTTTTTTTATTACGGTTTACTCCATTTGCCTTCAACTCTCCCAAGGTATCCACAAATCTGCGGAGCTATTCACCCATAGTTGGTTCACGAGTTCCTGGACAGTCCACACACCAGTGAGCGTACATACTGTTTGTCTGAGGGCCAGACCTCCAGAGTTCCTCAGAGGCTTTAACCTGAGCCACAAGGAATGCAGTTTCCATGAGGAAGCAAAGCTGAGAACTTGCCAATGGAGACACAGTGTACCGACAGGGAGAGAATTACACATTTGGCTCCATTGTTCATGCTGTTGCAAGATAGTAATGAAAATGAGAAGCAAACCAACATGCACAAGAGAAACATACATCAAATCAATTATTGGGAGACACATGTCAAACATGTCCCCCAACTCGAACTCTTCTACATCTGACTTGCACCCAAAATATTATCTCCATACCTTCACTGGGTCAAAGTCCTGGAACGCACTCTCTACCCAGACTCTGGGTGTATCTAAAGTAATAGGGTGACAACAGTTCCAAGGCACCCTCAAGAAAATTAGGGACAGGCAATAAATGCTAACCTCGCCAATGGCGTTCACATCCCATGAATGGATTTTTAAAAACTTCCAGGCCTCTATTCCAGGATGACATCACTTTTGTACCAAATGTGTTCAAATTTTGAGCTTTGTATCTGAAGAGATATCTCTACTGACCTCTATACCTATCTTGATCGGGCACACTATATTTATGGGCGAAATGGTGGCACAGTGATTAGCATTGTTGCCTTACAGCACCACGGACCTGGGTTCAACTCCAGCCACTGAATGTGTGGAGCTTGAACGTTCTTCCCATGTTTGCGTGGGTTTCCTCCGAGTGCTCCGATTTCCTCCCACAGTCCAAAGATGTGCGGGTTAGGTGAATTGACCATGCTAAATTGCTCCTTAGTGTCAGGGGGATTAGCAGGTTAAATACATGGGATTACAGGGATAGGGCCTGAGTGGGATTGTTGTCGGTGCAGGCTCATTGGGCCAAATGGCCTCCTTTTGCATTGCAGGGATTCTATGAATTCCCACCAGATACCATAACAAGACCCTGAGTGCATATATTGATAATATAAGATATGATCGAATATCAAGTGCTAATTTCAATACTATCTCAATAGATCAGATGGCAGAGTAAATTTGGTTTTGTACAGAGACTGTACCAGGCTTAACAGAACATTCTGCTTTACTTGGGCAAATTCAGATACAAATAGGAGCATGTTACAACATCACACCAAAACCAAAGCTAGACCCCTAATGACAAGGTACCTTAACTCAAAGCTAAACATCAAAATGAAGCCTGCAATAAAAATTGCTGATCCTGAAAACAATCAGGGCAGGCAGGTTCTGTGGAATGAAGCTACCTTGTCTTTCAGTTTAAAGAAATGTTATTGCTTTTATCGAAAAGAAAACAACTTCTTGCTTTTGCAAAGGTAATGCAGAATCCTCCATGCTGCTTAATTTGCCTTGCCTACGTAACCCAGACAGCAATCTGCCTTCTGAATGGAAGTGCTGTCATCTTGCCTTGTCAGATCCTGCTGTGGGAAACAATGCATCTTCTGTGATTAATGTCAGCAATGACACTAAAACAGCTGGCACTTGTAAAGATTAAGCATAACTGTAACTATAACTAAAGCTGGTTGCTATAATAGGACAGCAATCACTTCCGTAGCAACCCTAGCGGTGAGATCCAATAAAAGGTTAAGGAATTTATATGGAAGTCCTGAATTCCCAGAACTATGTTCGCTTCCCTATGCCCTCATGTCTGATGCATGTGCACTGACTAAACCATAATCTATGTTTTACAATTCCATTCAAACCAGTATAATTAACATAAAGTACTGCAGATGCTGGAAACCTGAGATAAGCTACAGAAGGTAGGACAGCCCTGTCCACGCAGTAGTGTGGTGATATTGTCATTGGACTGGTAATGTAGAGACTCACGGCAAGATCTGGGGACTTGGGTTCAAATACCACTGCAGCAGATGATGAAATCTGAATTCAACAAAAATCTGGAATTAAAAATATAATAATGACCTGAAGTCATTGTTGTAAAAACCCATCTGGTTAATTAATGCCCTTCATAAAATCTGCTCTTCTTACCTGGTCTGGCCTACATGTGACTTCAGATCCACAGCAATGACTTTTAAATGTCCTCTGAAAGCCACTTAAGACCTATTAGGGGTGTCACAGCGAGTGACGCCCAGATTCCATGAGTGAATACAGTACCATATTTGTTTTCAAAAATGAGTAAAGGAATTAAAGGCTTTCCAAGGTTAGATATTAAAGATTAAACATAAACACAATAATAAATGAAAGGCCATTAGAAAATGAAAGTACAACATTCAAAATATTTATCTAATGATAAGTGACTGGCCCATTAAGTATCTTACCAGTTTTGGATCGGTCCCACAGGTTTCCTCAAACTTTGATTTGAGAATTTGAAACTAAAATAATAGCCATATTGATGAGTGTCACATTTTACACTACTCCCTGGGATCACTAATACTCATTCCCCTCATCCCAACAAACATTGGGACCAGAATAAACGTTGTAAACTTGTTATTATGCTGCATAAATTTTAAAATTATAATGTAAAAGGTATCAAAAAAATTAGGTTTACCTCTGGAATTATTACTATCCCAATTAGGTCATAGAAGTTGAGAGATTTAATTGCAAAGTCCTATAATTATTCTTCACCATATATGTTTTTGCTAATCACTATCTTTTGTTGTGTACCACTTAACACACAATTTTTAAGGGAGTTATTTTCTCATCAAACTAATTGACTGAAAAATGTTCTTGAGATTTGGAGGTACAAACCTACATCCCATGACTGACACTCAAAACAAACAGCAAGGAACATTATTTACAACATTACCAGATCTGCAAACTCCCAAATATTTAACAGAATGCCTAATATAAAAAAGTTAACTTAAAAAAATTAATAGGTCAGTGATAAATACCTGAACTCGAACGTGAGAGTCAACAGCTTTTAAGACTTTTGTATTGTTTACTGGATGAATTTCAATCAGCAAGGTCAAACACCTGGATACTGCAACAAAAGTCAAGGAAAACAGTGCAAATGAAATGATCTTTTCCTCTATACATGCCCTACTGTTTAAAACATGAAACTTAGGTATTTATGTGATACTGAATCAATCCAATATAATTCACATAAAAATCAAATGTATCACATTAAAAATAAAATTTTCAAGATACATCTTCCAATAAGCAGCATAACTGCATGATGTCCCAACACCACACAACTTCCCTTATCCAAGAGAGGAGCTTCCATACTACACAGTTTGGGAACAACAGTGACTTCCCTGACCTTCCAATTTTTCATTCTAACTTCTATCCCTAGTAGAATCATATGGACTCAAAGCAATGGACAGGATTTACTGCACAATGCGCCACATGTTTCATCACAGCGGGAAACAGACCAGCATTGGCCAATGGCAAGATCTTCTGGCCCCGCCATTGTTTACAGGATTTCCCACCGAATGCACTTCTCGCTAGCAGGAAACCCGTGCTGGGGACGGACTGTCAGCAGGCCCAAAAGGTTGCACTGGTGTGAATGCAATGTTCTGGCCATTCACTCTGTTTCTCTTTTCACAGGTGCTGCTAGGATTGCTGAGTCTTCCCAGAATTTCCTGTACATATAATGAAATTAACTCTACCATTGTCACATAGCATTGTAAACCTAGATGCAGTTATTCAAACAATATTATCTTGTTGCCTTTAGGAATCTCAGCTGAGATACAAAAACAGAAATAAACCACAAGTCCTTCAATTCAAATCAATCTGCAATGACACAATCTTAAATGGCTATCAGTTGACAACATTTTTAAGGAACAGTCAAATACACCTTGGGCCAAACAATCACCACTTTTGGACTTTTATCAATGTGCATTCTCTCAACACACATCATCTGAGCAAGAAGAACAATCTTTGAAACTGACTGGGGAAAATACTACAAAATTGGCTGAAACTGTAAGTAACAACAATTAGTTCCTTCTTACTCAATTGAGAAAAAATGATTAGCAGAAATATTCAAATAAATTTAAGTCCTTCACACTTGAGCCAGAAAGATTCAGGAGACCTTTAACAATGGCAGGTAGGACCCAGATGCAGAAGTCCCGCTTCCCTTCCGACAAATTCCATTTTGACCAATTGAGAAAAGCACAAATCACACAGGTGCGAAAACCAAACTCAATAGGGCCACTTGATCTGGCTGCTGTTTTCAAACACATCCAATTTTAATTGCTCCAAATGGCCTTAATCTGCAATGTACTTTACAGAGAAGGACAGATACTTGGAAAGGACAGATTTAGGGTCTGTTTAATTGTCATTAACTGAAATTATTTAAATCTCCAGCTATTTAAAATTGAAAAAAAATAACAATCTGCAACATTACTTGGAACAAAAGAGATAGACTTCTGTTGAAGTGCACTGATTGTCAAGCCATCTGATGTAGCTGAGAAAAACCATGACACATTTGTTTTTCAAATTCCAATTGACTCCATTGTTCAGACTTTCCATGGTTTGTTTTTATAGCTAAGCCCATTGTGAATATTTAGCTGCATTTCAAAAAACCAAGAACCAACGTATCTCAACAGAGGGCTGTGATCACATTTTCATTAACAGTTTGACGAAGTTATTAAATGATTATTTGTCTTTGATGTGCTAAGTGAAATAGATGCTGGTTTTGTTTTTGCAACAGACTAACCACTTGAGGGGATTTAACATTTTGATTGGATCATATGAATGAGAGTTGCTTTCAGTATGAAGTGTGTTTGAACAAGAGTTCTAATAGATTGGTAGAAATTTATTTATTTTCCAACTTCATTTCAAAGACTTAGCTCCTGAGCTGTCCCCATAATGGATATTGGGTGAATGACAATGGAGGATAGAGGGGAGTGGAGGGGGCATGGAGAATATGAGGGGCCCTAGAGGATATGAGGGGGCATGAAAGAAATGATGGAATATGAAAAGGCATGGGGCAATAAGAGATCATGAAGGATGGGTGGGGTTTTAAGGAAATATGAGGGATGAGGGCTAGAGACCACCTTTAATACAACTGGACCAAAATGCCTGAGAACCAAAGTGAGCCTTACAACCAATCCACCTCGGATCTCCTTTGCCTTCACAACCTCTAGAGATTGTGGACCCAACTCTAATCGGCCTCCCGCTTCCTCAGAGCAAATATATGGCGAGTAAGGGCCATTTTAAAGGAGACAAGCCTGCTGGGCCAGCAAGTTTTACAGCTCGACCTTCCTGCTCCTCCACAAAAATCCAGCCGCTGATCTAGCATTACTCTACCGAAGTTCACAGTTCAAAAACAAATCCAGTTGATATTTCACTGTCTCAATTTAATTTAATTACTGTCCATAACAAGGTTTAAATAATACCTGGTCTGAATGTTTCAACTGGTAAACTTCCTCGAGTAAACTGTAGAATACTGACAGCTGGTAAAAAGAATATCAAGATTGTTATTAAAATAGGCAAATTCACTTGCAGAAGCTCAAATTCAAGCAATTCTAGCTCTAATGCTGAAGTATTCTACTATAATTCTGAAACCTGCAGCAACTTAGAATTATAACTGAAACACAGTATAACACATGCTCATTGTACAAGTAGAATTTTGTCTCACTCACCAAGCAATGTTCTTTCCGTGTTGACAGAGCAACTAATCAAAGGCACTTCTCGGTCAAAGGCATACAGGAGCTGCAAACAAAGATGAATAGCAATATATAAGGGAAAAAAACACCGCAAAATTTCCACATTCGTTCAAAATAAGATGTTATAAGCATAAATTGTGTTCACCTGGTTTTGCTTGTTGTGAGGGTCATATATGCCAATACATGTGTTTCCCTTCATACCCTTTAAGACAAAAACATTTTTCTACTGTCACATTGTCAAGCAGCATTTTTTAAAACAGACACTATATGGAGCTGTATTTCTTTAAAATCTTTGCCTTGGTTATAGATCCTGTTGTGATGGAGTTCAGAATGGGCAACGATAATTGAAAATTAAGTCAAACCTGAAAAGTTCCTGCCAAATTTACTGCATAGCAGCAATGTTACTTGAAACTAACAGTGGGGAGTTTAGGTGAAGGGAGATTTATAAATGCAAAGGGAAAGATCGAGGCATTGGAGCAGAATGGAACAGGAAAGCACAGGGAGTTTAACAAAAATTGTACATTAGTGAATAAGGCAATTGCAGGAAAGCAAAGGAAAAAAGAAATGACAATGAAACATCTACAGTAAGATAGCTGAACAAGTGACACAAATGGAGGAAAATGATTTTGATCGAATCACTATTACACAAACATGATTACAAGATGATCAAAGTTGGCAAATAAATATTCCAGAGTACACAACAAAAAATGACAAACGGCGGGATTTTCTGGCCACACTCGTCCCAAAACCTGAAAATCTCACCCGAGGTCAACAGATCTTTGCATGGTCTGCCGTGTCTCCCCCTACAATTCGCTGGCGGGCAGAATGGGAACATTCCCCCCAAAGTGTCATTTTGAGCCCGAAAGCCAGTGCGATACTGCCAGCTCGGCCAGTGCCATCCCAATCATAATATTCCCACACATGCAATAAATGATCCCCTGCGTGAAATGCACTGAGCCCGAGTGCCCTGCCATCTGATTCATCCAACACAGGACTCAGGAGTGAATGCTGAGGGTGTGGGGAGGGAAAAAATGGCTAAACTAAATTGGGTAAATAAACTAAAAGGTACGGCTGTAAGTGAACAGTGGGAAATATCTAAGAAAACAACTCAAAACATCCAACAAAAATACATTACAGTGAGAAATAAAAGTTCAGCGAAAAAAGGCCCATCTGTGACTCACTCAGCAAGTTAGAGGTAGTATTAAATTAAAAGAAAAGGCTTAATTGCAAAACACAGTAACAAGCCTGAGGTTTTGGGGATGTTTAACAAGAAAAAGGGCAACCTTTTTGAACTTTATGAGGAAGAACATGGATTATGAGAGTAAACTTGACGGTAATATAGAAGCTCTTATAATCTGTTTTTGTAAAAGTGTATTAAAAAAAAGAGGAACCAAAAGTGCACTAAAAGAGTTGAGTCGATGGTTAAAAAGAAAAAGGAGGCTTATGTTCGGATGAGATTGGAGGGCTCAGATAGTGCACTAGAAAGCTTTAGATTGGCTAGGAGGGAGTTGAAGAGTGAGTTGAGAAGGGCTAAAAGAGGACATGAGAAGACTTTGGCTGATAGGATTAAGGAGAATCCTAAGGCGTTCTATAGGTATGTCAAGAACAGAAGGTTGGTCAGGGCAAGATTAGGGCCAGTTACAGACAGCAGGGGGAAGTTGTGTGTGGAACCGGAGGAGATTGGAGAAGTATTGAACCAATATTTCTCTTCGGTGTTCACGCAGGGGGACATGAATATAGCTGAGGAGGACATTGGGTTGCAGGGGTGTAAAATAGACAGTATTACGGTTGATAAAGGGGATGTGCTGGAAATTCTTGAGGGGCTGAAAATAGATAAGTCCCCTGGTCCGGACGGGATCTACCCTAGGATTCTCTGGGAGGCTAGAGAGGTGATTGCAGAGCCTCTGGCTCAGATCTTCAGGTCGTCATTGGTCTCTGGTGTAGTCCCGGAGGATTGGAGGATAGCGAATGTTGTCCCATTGTTTAAGAAGGGGAACAGAGACTTTGCCGGGAATTATAGACCAGTGAGTCTTACTTCTGTTGTGGGCAAGGTTTTAGAAAAAATTATTAGGGATAGGATTTATAGTTATTTGGAGTGTAATGAATTGATTAGAAATAGTCAGCATGGTTTTGTAGCGGGTAGGTCGTGCCTTACTAACCTTATTGAGTTTTTTGAGAAGGTGACCAAAGAGGTGGATGGGGGCAAGGCAGTTGACGTGGTATACATGGATTTTAGTAAGGCGTTCGATAAGGTTCACCATGGTAGGCTTCTGCAGAAAATGCAGATGTATGGGATTGTGGGTAATCTAGGAAGTTGGATCAGGAATTGGCTATCAGATAGGAGACAGAGGGTGGTGGTGGATGGTAAATATTCATCATGGAGTACAGTTACGAGTGGTGTGCCTCAGGGATCTGTTTTGGGGCCACTGTTGTTTGTAATTTTTATTAATGATCTGGATGAGGGTATAGTTGGGTGGATTAGTAAATTTGCTGATGACACCAAAGTTGGAGGTGTGGTAGATTGTGAGGAAGGGTGTCATAGTCTGCAGGGAGACTTAGATAGGTTGCAGAGCTGGGCCGAGAGGTGGCGGATGGAATTTAATGCGGAGAAGTGTGAGGTAATTCACTTTGGTAGGAGCAACAGATGTGTCGAGTATAGGGCTAACGGGAGGACTTTGAATAGTGTGGATGAACAGAGGGATCTAGGTGTGTGTGTACATAGATCCCTGAAAGTTGGGAATCAAGTAGATAAGGTTGTTAAGAAGGCGTACGGTGTCTTGGCGTTTATTGGTAGGGGGATTGAATTTAGGAGTCGCAGTGTAATGTTGCAACTGTACACTACTCTAGTGCAGCCGCACTTGGAGTACTGTGTGCAGTTCTGGTCCCCGCATTACAAGAAGGATGTGGAGGCGTTGGAGAGGGTGCAGAGGAGGTTTACTAGGATGTTGCCTGGTATGGTGGGGAGGTCCTATGAGGAGAGACTGAGGGATTTAGGGTTGTTTTCGTTGGAAAGAAGGCGGCTAAGAGGGGATCTTATTGAAACATATAAGATGATTAGAGGTTTAGATAGGGTGGATAGTGATAGCCTTTTTCCTCGGATGGAGAAAGCTAGCACGAGGGGGCATGGCTTTAAATTAAGGGGGGGTAGCTACAGGACGGATGTCAGGGGTAGGTTCTTTACCCAGCGGGTGGTGAGGGATTGGAATGCCCTGCCTGCTGCAGTTGTAAATGCGTCTAGTTTGGGGGCGTTTAAGAGATCTCTGGATAGGTTTATGGACGAAAAGGGATTGGTATAGGCTAGTGGGTCATTGTTTTTGTAACTGGTCGGCGCAACATCGTGGGCCGAAGGGCCTGTTCTGCGCTGTAATGTTCTATGTTCTATGTTCAAAGTAAACACTGGTCTGTTAGAATCAGATACAGGAGAAATTATCATGGGGAATGAGGATATGGCAGTAGCACTCAACACATATTTTGTGTCTGTCTTCACAGTAGAAGATACAAGTTTCAATAAAAAAAAGTAGATGGTAAACCATGGGCTAAAAAGAGTGAATAGATTAGGGAAATTAATATCAGCAGAGAAAAAGTATTGGAAAAACCTACAGAACTAAAATGCAACAAATTCCCAGGTTCTGGTGGCCTACACCTTACAGTTCTAAAGATAGCTGCAGAGAAAGTGGATTCATTTGCTGGTAGTTTCAAGATCAATAGTTTTAGTGCAACTATCATTTTATAGTCTGAATTAATGATATTTAGCATTATGAACTTTATATGTTCAGAGGCCATTTCAAGAACTGAACCAACTACAACATTACTGAAACCAGCCAGATCAGTTAAATAGGCAGCATTGATTGTGAGACAATTAAAGAATAAGCAATTAATCAATAAATGTATAAGTTGGGCGAGATCTATTTTCTCTGGAGTTTAAAAGAATGAGAGGCAATTTCACTGAAATGTACAAGATTCTGAAAGGGCTCAATAGTGTAGCTGCTGAGAGATTCTTTCCACTGGTCAGGAAGTCTAAAAACAGTCTCAAGATAAAGGATCAATCATTTAAGATGGAAATGTGAAGAGATTATTTCATTCAAAGGTTTTGCTCTCACTGGAACAACAGAGGTTGAGGGGCAACCTGATGGAAGTCTACAAGATTATGAGAGGCATGGACAGAGTGGATAGTCAGAAGCTTTTTCCCAGGGTGGAAGAGTCAAATACTATGGGGCATAGGTTTAAGGTGTGAGGGACAAGGTTTAAACAAGATGTACGATGCAGACTTTTTTTTTACACAGAGAGTAGTGGGTGCCTGGAACTTGCTGCTGGGAGAGGTAGTGAAAGCGGATACGGTAGTGACTTTTAAGTGGGTCTTGACAAATACATGAATAGGATGGGAATAGAGGGATAAGCTCCCCGGAAGGGTACGGGATTTAGTTCAGTCACATGATCAGCGCAGGCTTGGAGGGCCGAAGGGCATGTTCCTGTGCTGTAATTTTCTTTGTTCTTTGAATCTTTGAGATACCGTGTCCCAGAGGGTTTTAGTGCTCCAAATTAAATGCATTTAAGATTGGAATAGACAAATGTCTGGTCCTTTGGGGCTCAGAGTATGGGGAAATGGGTGGAGTTGAAGCACAAATCAACCACGTTCATCAGGGCAGTGGAACAGCCTCTTTCAGGTCTCGTGGTCTTTTCCGACTTCTTGTGTTGTGTTTTTATGTAATGTTTACTACACAAGTAAATTTGTCAAAATTAACTTACAAAAATCTTGCACTGACACATGTTTCCTGCCATGTCAATTTTTAATAATGATTTACCTCAGTTTGCAATATTAAAGTTGTATCTCAAGGATAACACTGACAATTTTATGTTAAGTCATTTGTCACAATATAGTTGCAGACTCTGGACACCAGATGGGTCTCTCAGCAAACTCCTGCAGTTATCCTGTTTGCCCAAACCAATTTTCAGGTAGCTTCTTGTTTATCAAGTGTTTAAAATCTATTTTTTCATCCAACAAACAAGATACACAAGTTTCTTCTACCCTTTTGCAAATGCCCACTGATCATCATGGGGTGGCACAGTGGTACAGTGTTTAGCACTGCTGCTGACTCACAGAGCCATGGACCTGGGTTCGATTCCCGGCTTGGGTGCTGTCTGTGTGGAGTCTGCACGCGTCTGTGTGGGTTTTCTCTGGGTGCTCTGGTTTCCTCCCATAGTCAGAAAGATGTGCTGGTTAGGTGCATTGGCTACACTAAATTCTTCCTCCGTGTACCCAAACAGGTGTCAGAGTTTGGGACTAGGAGGAATTCCTGAGTTGCGTCTACTAGCAAGCAGTTGCGTAATCACTAGTGTGAAGCACAATGCTGCCGGATGGCCAGCCCCCAAACTTAAACACTTGACAATGAAGAATTCTTACACTCATCCTGACTGGGAAACTGAGTCAGCTGAGAGTGGTGAAGGTTAGATGATGATGGCCAATTGTTTGGATGGGAATGACTAGTTGGATTGTGAAAGGATACTTCCACAGGCAGAACAAGGCCACACCAACATTCACCATGGATACTCAAGACTGCACATTGCACAGTCTTACTGATGTCATTGCTATCATACTTAATGCTCCTGGGCAGTTAGTACATCAACTGTGATGTAGCCCACCGGAGAGTCAGATGTTAGCCCCCTCCCCTGCCCTCAGGATGTCTGTCCCACCTTCTCTCTCTGACTGACATACCACCTTGAGCTGGCAGGTTTCAGCCATGGGAGTTCCTCCCTCCCAGATAAGGAGCCCTGATTATCCCAGGCCATTGGCAGCAGCATGTGGCAGATTGGGCTCAGCTCTCTGGTGCTCATGTAGAGAATAAGAGTGGCTGTGAGAGGGTTCTCATTGAGGATTCCGTGCAGTATAATTTCTGAGTGAACCCACCTGGACATTTGGTGTAAACTAGTTTCCAGGAATGTCAAACAGTTCAGACAGAATATAGAAAAAGAATCCTTCTAGTTTTCATGTGTTCATTTTAGGAAGCACTTCAGAGTTCATGCAGTGTGAAGAGCTGTGTTAATATCCAATAAGCTCCTTTGATTGGGACAACAGGTGCCAATCCTGGTGCTTGTAACTGTTAGTTGGGACCAAGGATGGAACTGTCAACAATAAACCACAAAGCCTTTCATGCAGACAGAGAGCAGAGTAATCAGTGTGACGTTAGTGGGTTTTGAAATTGACCTCATATGAAATCCCTCAAAGGTCTTTCAGCGGGGCAGGGAGAATACTCGCCATACAGCCCCAACCCTGACCCAAGGACCTCCAGCCCATCCCGATCTGCTTCAAGCTCCTGCACCAAGAGACTCACTTGTCCTTTTGCACCCTGGAGGTTACTGCTGAGCAGAACTCACCTCCTCACCCACCCTCGCGATCCATAGCACCTGGTCCAGACTTTAAGGGACTGGTCGTGATTTACACGTGACTTCCCACTGGCAGAACGGAAACATTCCAAACTCGCCATTGAGATTGAGACCAAGTCAATCTCATTCTAATCAATCTCGTACTGTTTCAGGGTGAAGTTTGGTTTCTAATCAATCTCGTACTGTTTCAGGGTGAAGTTTGGTTTGCAGAAAGGAGCCAGGAAGGTCACAAACAGTTTGGCACCCAGAACAAACTGCATCTTTGGGCTCACACCCAATTTTCCCCATTTAGCCCGATCTGCGCCAGATGCAACACAACCAGAAAATGGCAGCCCTGATCTCAGATTTGGGCATACTCAAATCTCAGCTTGCCTTGCCTGACATTATGTCTTGGAATCATGACGCAAGACGTCAAACTTAAAGGTGCAACCACATGACTCTGATTGTAACCCCCCCTCCCCCAACCCAACACCTGCAGCCTTCCTGCTCTCTGGGAGCTATCTTCATCAACTACTCTTCATAACATCCCCTGCTGAAATTTTAACTAAAAGAAAGTTTGGAAACACATAAACTAATGCGGTATTAACTGTTTTAAGTGAACAGCAACCTAAAAAACTTCTTGTTTTTGAACAATACTTACAAACAGTATTACACGATGGCTCATTGATCAGCAAAAGATAATGGCTCACTGCATAATCTCCTGATAAAACTGGTGGGGTTCATTTGCAGTTATTAGGACACAAAGCTGTGGCAGCATGTACATGCTGGTCTATGGATTGACTGACTCACTGTTGACCAAGTTTCCATATAAGCAGCCAGTGCCCCACTACTGTATAAATTAATTGATGATTAACGCACTCAACTTCATAATTTGCTATTGCCATGCTCGGTGAACTTGTTGGTACAGCAGTATGCACTGCTTCATTAATTATCAATTAATTGGTATCTATTTAGATGTTCATCAGTAATCTTTCACTGTTGTCGATCAACCACAATGCACATGGTTTGTATGGGTTCAAGCTTTGTTAGGATTGTGCAGCGTCAAAAAGAGAACACCATTATAATTTAAATTATTGAAATTTTTAACGTTATTGTAATGGCAGTTTCTGTTGTCCACTGATTTTGTGTATTTGTACAGTCATTCCATTCTTTGAAGAAATTGACATAAAACTTTTAAATGTGCGACAGGTCATTGACTGCCCACCTGCAATACATGGAAGAACACCCAATATACTTTTAAGGGCCTTGGCGTGTAGACTGATTGCACCTATTCTCCAAAAGAGTTATTTTGTGTAATATTTAACTCAACAATGTATTGAAAACTTGCAATTTAAACACTCACAAGTTTCTTTATTGTTAAAATTTTAGCCACCTCTGAGACAAAACATTACGGGTTCTTGTACATAAACATCAAGGCTTACATTGAGGATGTCTGCATTTTCTTTCAAATGAGGCATTAAGCCTAGGCTCTGTCGGCCCTCTCAGGTGGATTGAAATAATCCTATGGTTTTAGTTTGAAAAAGGAGGAAGTTATCCCTGGTGTCTTTACCATATTTGTCCCTCAGTCAACATCACAAAAACAGATTATCTGTTCATGGTCACATTGTTGCTTATGGGAGGTTCCTGTGCACATACAGGCTGCCACTTTTCCAATATCGCAGCAGTGACTGCACTTACTTTACTGTAAAGTTCTTTGAGACATCCAGCGGTCATGAGGATGCTATATCAATGTAAATCTTCCTTTCTAATTACATTTGTTTATTCAAAAATTGAAAACATACCAATCGTTGGCACTTGTTCAGCAGAGAGAGAGTGGAAAAAAAAGTAGATAATAGCAAATCAGCAGCCCATATTACATCCTGTTCGATTTTCTTTTCCATTGAAGTGGGCTGTTGAATCATTGATGGTAGAATTGGAGACGGAGACCAATTTCATTTCTGAAATCACTAATTCACCTTAAAATGTGACCAAATCTGTCAACTTCACCATGGACCTGAAAATCTAAACATTATTTAGATATTCTTGTCCCAGACTCCAGATTAACCAGCAGTTATGCCATAAGGGACCAATCAGGAATTTAAAAATAGGAGCAAATCTTTTCCCTGCCTTATTTCAACAGTTAAAGCAGTGCTAGAGCTGTTTACCTCCTCTCGATTTTACCCTCGTCATATCAGTGTTGCAGTCATACAGGACAAAGTGAAGGACCTACTAGGCTAGGAAGTGCAAGTAGTAGAATCAATATGAGTGGGAAGTAAAAAATAACACTGATGGGAATATGTTGTAGACCCACTAACAGTAGCTATACTCTTGGAGAGTGTATATGAATCAAGATATACAGAGAAGGATAATGCAATAATCATGATATGTTTGGAAGACAAGTTAACGGAATGCATCTGGGACAATTTCCTGGACCAATACATCACAGAACATAGAACATTACAGCGCAGTACAGGCCCTTCGGCCGTCAACGTTGCGCCGACCAGTGGAACCAATCTAATGACCCTCTAACCTAAGCTATTCCAATGTTATCCATATGCCTATCCAATGACCATTTGAATGCCCTTAAAGTTGGCGAGTCCACAACTGCTGCAGACAGGGCATTCCACGACCTTACTACCCTCTGAGTAAAGAACCTACCTCTGACATCCGTCCTATAATTACCACGCCTTAATTTAAAGCTATGTCCCCTTGTGTTAGCCATCACCATCCAGGGATCGGATAGGGTGGACAGTGAGAGCTGTCCACCCTATCCAATCCTTTGATCATCTTATATGCCTCAATTAGGTCACCTCGTAACCTTCTTCTCTCCAATGAAAATAACCTCAAGTCCCTCAGCCTATCCTCATACCAGGCAACATCCTGGTAAACCTCCTCTGCACCCTTTCCAATGCCTCCACATCTTTCTTATAATGCGGCAACCAGAACTGTACGCAATACTCCAAATGCAGCCGCACCAGAGTTTTGTACAGTTGTAACATGACCTCACAGCTCTGAAATTCAATCCCTCTACCAATAAAAGCTAATACACCGTACACCTTCTTAACAACCTTATCAACTTGGGTGCCAACTTTCAGGGAGCTATGCACAGGTACACCGAGATCTCTCTGCTCATCAATACTAATAAAAGTCCTTCCATTAGCCCTATATTCTGTACTCGTGCTACTCTTACCAAAGTGAATCACCTCACACTTTTCCGTATTAAAGTCCATCTGCCACCTCTCGGCCCAGCTCTGCAGCTTATCTATGTCCCTCTGCAAACTGTAACATCCATCCTCACTGTCTACAACTCCTCCGACTTTGGTGTCATCAGCAAATTTACTAATCCATCCTTCTACACCCTCATCTAGGTCATTTATAAAAATGACGAACAGCAGTGGCCCCAAAACAGATCCTTGAGGTACACCACTTGTAACTGAACTCCAGGTTGAATATTTCCCATCAACCACCACCCTCTGTCTTCTATCAGCTAGCCAATTCCTGATCCAAACTGCTAAATCACCCTCAATCCCATGCATCTGCATTTTCTGCAATAGCCTACCATGGGGAACCTTATCAAACGCTTTGCTAAAATCCACATACACCACGTCAACTGCCTTACCCTTATCCACCTCTTTGGTCACCTTTTCAAAAAACTCGATAAGGTTTGTGAGGCACGACCTACCCTTCACAAAACCGTGTTGACTATCCCTAATCAATTTATTTCCCTCTAGATGATTATAAATCCTATCCCTTATAATTCTTTCCAAAACTTTGCCCACAACAGAAGTAAGGCTCACGGGTCTATAATTCCCAGGATGGTCTCTACTCCCCTTCTTGAACAAGGGAACAACATTTGCTATCCTCCAGTCTTCCGGCACTATACCTGAAGCCAATGACGACATGAAGATCAAAGCCAAAGGCTCTGAAATCTCCTCCCTAGCCTCCCAGAGAATCCTAGGCTAAATCCCATCCAGCCCAAGGGACTTATCTATTTTCATACTCTCAAGAATTGCCAACACCTCCTCCTTATGTACCTCAATCCCATCTAGTCTACTACCTGGTATCGCAGTATTCTCCTCGACTACACTGACTTTTTCCTGCGTGAATACTGACGAAAAATACTTATTCAGTGCCTCTCCTATCTCTTCAGGCTCCACGCACAACTTCCCACTGCTGTCTCTGACTGGCCCTAATCTTGCCCTAACCAATCTTTTATTCTTGACATACCTGTAGAAAACTTCAGGATTTTCCTTGATCCTATCCACCAAAGTCTTCTCATGTCCTCTTCTAGCTCTTAACTCACTCTTTAGCTCCTTCCTGGCTAATTTATAACTCTCCAGTGCCCTAACTGGGCCTTCACGTCTCATCTTTACATAAGCCTCCTTTTTCCTTTTCACCAGAAATTCAACTTCCTTAGGACACCACAGTTCCCTCGCTCGACCACTTCCTCCCTGCCTGACAGGTACATATTTATCAAGGATTCACAGTAGCTGCTCCTTGAATAAGCTCCACATTTCAAATGTTCCGAGCCCCTGCAATTTCCCACTCCACCCTATGTATCCTAAGTCTCGCCTAATAGCCTCATAATTACTTTCCCCCCAGCTATAACTTCTGCCCTTCGGTATATGCCTATCCCTTTCCATCACTAAGGTAAACGTAACCGAATTGTGGTCACTATCACCAAAGTGCTCACCTACCTCCAAGTCTAACACCTGGTCTCATTCATTACCCAGTACCAGATCCAATGTAGCCTCACCTCTTGTTGGCCTATCTAGATACTGTGTCTTGAAACATTCCTGCACACACCGGACAAAAACTAACCTCTCTAACGTGCTTGAACTATAGCTTTTCCAATCGATATTTGTAAAGTTAAAGTCCCCCATAACAACTACCCTGTTACTTTCGCACCTATCCAGGATCATCTTTGTAATCCTTTCCTCTACATCTCTGGAACTTTTTGGAGGCCTATAAAAAACTCCTAATAGTGTGATCTCTCCTTTCTTGTTTTTAATCTCAGCCCATACTACCTCAATAGACAGGTCCACATCAAACATTCTTTCTGCCACCGTAATACTGTCCTTGACTAGCAACGCCATGCCTCCCTCTCTTCTACCACCTTCTCTGCTCTGACTGAAACATCTGAACCCAGAACCTGCAACAACCATTCCTGTCCCTGCTCTATCCATGTCTCTGAAATGGCCATACATTGAAGTCCCAGGCACCAATCCAGGCTGCAAGTTCGTCCACCTTATTGCGTAACCAACCAGGTAAGAAGCTACTCTACAGTAAGTTTTGTGCAAGGAAACAGGGTTACTAAATAATGTAAGTGTAAGGAATCCTCCAGAAGAAGTAATAATTTCAATTGAGTGATAATGATATACAGAATTCTGAAACTGGAATATTTAAAGTTAATTACATGGGTCTGAGGGACAAGTTTGATGGAAAGAGAGATTTAAAAGATTATGACAGTAAATGTTCAATGGTAAAAATCTAAAGAAACGTTCTATAATTCTCAATGAACCTTCACTCCATTAAGGAATAAAATGCCTTGGATAAAGAGGTTAAGTACAATATTAGGTTAAATTGAAGAGATTTGTAATGTAAATAAAAGTAGCCAGCCTGGGGTTGGGACAGATTTAGATACCAGCATAGGATTAAAAAGGAAAAAATTGAATGAGAGCAAATAGTCAGGAACATAAAGACAGGTCATAAGAGCTTCTACAAGTATGTAAAAAATAACGAGAAAGCAAAAGTAAACATGCATTCCTTCTAGGCAGAAACAAAAGAAATAATAGGGAATAAGGAAAAGGCAGAAAAATTAAACAAATACTTTGTGTCTGTCTTCACATCAGAAGACAAAAAAATACCAAAAACAGTGGGGAACCAAGGGTCCAATGAGATTGAGGAATTTAATTAATAAATAAAAAGTATTGCAAAAATTAATGGAACAGAAAGCCAACAAATCAGCTAGACTTAGCAGCTAACAACTAGACTTCTGAAAAGAAGTGGCGGCAGAGACGGTAAATGCACTGTTTGTGATATTCCAAAATTCCCTAGATTCTGCAATCATCTAGTCAACAGGAAGGTAAAACATCCAACATTACAATTCAAGAAAGGAGTGCATGAGAGAAAACCAAGGAGTTCAGACCTGTTAGCCTGCCGTTAGTCATTGCAAAAATGCTAAAATCTGTTATTAAGGAAGTGGTAACAGAAATTCAAAAGATATGGCCAGATAAAGTCAAAATGGTGTTTTGAAAGGAAAGTTACATTTGAAATTTAGAGTAGAGTTCTGGAGGATATAACAAGCAGACTAAAGGGAAACAGTGGATGTAATATATTTAGATTTTCAAAAAATATTGGCTAAGGTGTCACACAAAAGTAGGGCTCATGAGGTTGGCATAATACAGTACAAATAAAGGATCAATTAAAACAGACATGAGGAATAAATGGGTCATTTTCTGGTTGACAAGCTGTTGCAAGGTTCAGCTTTTACAAATACATAAAGGCCAAAGGAGTAACAAGGGAGAGACTAAGGCCTCTTAAGGATCAACAAGGTCATCTATGTGTGGATCTACAAAAGATGGGCAAGATCCTAAATGGATATTTCTCATCAACATTTACTGTTGAGGAAAGCATGGATGTTAGGGAACTTGCGGACATAAATATAATGATGTCTTGACGAGTGTATATATTACAGAGGAGGTGGTGCTGGAAGTCTTAAAGCGCATCAAGGTAGATAAATCCACGGGACCTGATGATGGGTATCCCAGGACAGTGTGGGAGGTTAGGGAGGAAATTGTGGGCCCCTAGCAGAGATATTTGAATCATCGATAGTCATAGAACATAGAACATTACAGCGCAGAACAGGCCCTTCGGGTGGCAAATGCTGTGCCTTTGTTTAAAAAGGGCTGCAGGGAAAAACCTGGGAACTACAGGCTGGTGAGCCTCACATCTGTGGTGAGTAAGTTCTTGGAAGTTATTTTGAGACACAGGATCTACAGGCATTTAGAGACACAAGGAGTGATTAGGAACAATCAGCATGGCTTTGTGAGTGGAAAATCACGTCTCACAAACTTGAATGAGTTTTTTGAAAGGCTAATGAAGAAGGTAGATGAGGACAGTGCAGTTGATGTTGTCTGCATGGACTTTTGCAAGGCCTTTGACAAGGTACCACATAGTAAGTTGTTGCATAAGGTTAAACCTCATGGGATCCAGGGTGAGGTAGCCAAATGGATACAAAACTGGATTATGACAGAAGCCAGAGGGTGGTTGTAGAGGTTGTTTTTCAAACTGGAGACCTGAGACCAGCGCTGTGCCTCAGGGATCAGTGCTGGGTCCGCTGTTATTTGTCATTTATATTAATGATTTGGATGAGAATATAGGGGGAGATATGGTTAGTAAGTTTGCAGATGACACCAAGATTCGTGGCACAGTGGACAGTGAAGAAGGTTATCTCAGATTGCAATGGGATCTTGATCAATTGGGCCAGTGTGCTGACGAATGGCAGATGGCGTTTAATTTAGATAAATGCGAAGTGATGCATTTCGGTAGGCTGAACCACGGCAGGACTTACCCAATTAATGATAAGGCATTGGGGAGAGTTACAGAACAAAAAGATCTAGGGGTACAGGTTCATAGCTCCTTGAAAGTGGAGTCACAAGAGGACAGAATGGTGAAGAAGGCATTCAGCATGCTTGGTTTCATTGGTCAGAACATTGAATTCAGGATTTGAATTGTCTTGTTAAAGTTGTACAAGGCATTGGTAAGGCCACACTTGGAATACTGTGTCCAGTTCTGGTCACAGAAAGGATATTATTAAACTAGAAAGAGTACAGAAAAGATTTACTAGGATGCTACTGGGACTTGATGGATTGAGTTATAAGCAGAGGCTGGATAGACTGGGACCTCTATTAGATCACACCTCAGCCTTCTACTGAGGTGTGATCCAATAAAGGTCTATAAAATAATGAGGGGCATAGATCAGCTAGAAAGTCAATATCTTTTCCCAAAGGTAGGGGAGTCTAAAACTAGAGGGCATAGATTTAAGACGAGAGGGGAGAGATACAAAAGTGTCCAGATGGGCAATTTTTTCACACAGAGGGTGCTGAGTGTCTGGAACAAGTTGCCGGAGGTAGTAGTGGAGGCAGGTAAATTTTGTCTTTTAAAAAGCATTTAGACAGTTGCATGGGTGAGAAGGGTATAGAGGGATATGGGCCAAGTGCGGGCGACTGGGACTAAGAGTTTTAAAAAAAAGGGTGGCATGGACACGTTGAGCCGAAGGGCCTGTTTCCATGCTGCAAACCTCTATGACTCTATGAATTTATTTACAATCTGTACAAATGAATTAAGTAAAGGGGCCAAGTGTAATGTATCCAAATTTATTGTGATACAAAAAAAGTGAGAGGGTGCAAACAGCCTTCAAAAAGACATTGATAGGTAAGTAAATGGGCAAAAAGATGCCAGATGAAGTATGTGGGGAAAACGTGAGGCTATTCATTTTAGTGGGAAGAATCTGATTTTTTTTAAATGTTGAGAACCATTAAATGTTGGTGTTCAGAGGGATTTGTATGTCTACGTACAAAAATTAACTAGGAAGGCAAACAGTATGTTGACCTTTATTGCAATAGGATTGGAGTGAAGGTGTAAGGAAGTCTTGCTGCAATTTTAAGAGCTTCAGGACAACACTTGGGAGTACTATGTACAGTTTTGGACTCTGTACCCGTGGGATGATGCGCTTGACTGGAGGAAATCGAATGAAAGTTGACTAGATTGATTCCTGGGATGAGCTTGTCCTATAAGGAGTAATTGAATAGAATGGGCCGATACTCTCCAGAATTTAGACAAATGAGAGGTGATCTCATTGAAAATGATTCTGCAAGTGCCTGACAGGGTATTTGTCCTGGCAGTAAGTTTAGAACTGGGGGTCATAACCTCAGGATAAGGGGACAACCATTTCAGACAGAGATGAGATTTTTTCATTCAAAGAGAGTTGTGAATCTTTGGAATTCTCTACCTATAGGACTGTGGATGTTCAGTCACTGAGGATTATTCAGGGCTGAAAATGATTGATGCCTGCATGTCAAGGAAATCAAGAAAAATGGGAATCAGAAGGGAAGTGGAGTTCAGATTGAAAATCAACCATGACCTTATTAAATGGCAAAGCAGACTCAAGTGACTATATGGCCTACTCCTGTTACTACCTCATGCTATGAAATATATACATATTATGAACAGAATTGACATAATGTCTGCATAATTTAAAATCGCATTCATAAGATGAATTGTGAACACAGTAAATAATTCTACCTTCCAGGTGTACAGGATGTTGCCATTCTTTTCAACATTGACAATTTGCAACTCTTTCCTTGAAGGGCTGGTTGATTCATCTAGATTGAATTCAGTAAAGGAATACATTTTATAAGTTGGCTTACATGCTAAACTTTGCCAAAAAGCTCTTAACATTCTCAGTTTTCATGAATGTGTCACTTTTCGCAGTTACACAAAAACCAATTTGAATCCACTTGCAAGTATTAACCGATGGATACACATTGCAAATAGAAAAGTCAATGCTATGCTAATTAGCTTTTACTTTTCAACATTTTAAACTCGGCTGTACGTGCTATAGGTGGGCACTAGTCGAAGTTTACTGCGACCAAACCAGGTTTTTGTTTTAATCAGCACATTGTGCCACTATTGTTATAAATCAAGCTTACTGCATCTTACCCTCTTCATCCAGTGATGTCAATCTGCAGTTCAGAAGCCACGGAGCAACGTCTTCCTCAATATCAAATAAAGGTTTTAATTCCAACATCGTCAACACTCTTCCTGCAACCCTGCTGGAGGGGAAATAAAACACAAGTGGCGTCTGTCCCAGTGCCTCAACACGGCCAGAACTCCTCCTGAAGTTTGTGCAGGAGGGGAGGGGGTTGTTTAGTTTTTAGGGACAAAGCTGCCAGTAAACCTCAGCCAGAGCCCAGCGACCGGATCGAATCTCTCAATCAACGAAGTCACTGCGTGTCTCTCACCCCCGCGCTCGGCGCAAACACCACCCGGTTCCTCAAAACGATACACACTGGGATTTCCACCGCCCCCCCCCACAGCGCGCGCTCCCGCTCACACCCCCTGCGCGCGTTCTCCCTCCGCGCGCTCCCGCTCACACCCCCTGCGCGCGTTCTCCCTCCGCGCGCTCACGCTCACACCCCCTGCGCGCGTTCTCCCTCCGCGCGCTCACGCTCACACCCCCTGAGCGCGCTCACGCTCACACACTCCCACTCCCGCCGGACTGACGCTGATGGTAACATTTTGTAATTTTGCTCCTTGGTCGAGGGAATAAATAATACTAACTTGTGGTGAGCCGACACAGCGCTCCGCAGCAGTCTGTCTTGTGTCAGGCCGCCCATTAACCCAGTTCCCGCAGCAATTAGGCTCTCTGCCGCTTTGCTTCACCCCCATCCCCCGTGGTTGGACTGCATTCATTTTCCAAGGTAACCTCACATTGACACTAAGACGCTTCACAGAGATATTCTGTTGCTTGCCTTATTGTCGCAATGCTCAAAGTTTCTGTCAACTGCACTCATGTGAGGTGCAAGTCACGAAGAAAGGTGACTGTCAAATTAAAAACAACTTGCGTTGATACATAGTACAGGAGTGTTATGACACAATTTTTGATACCACCCAGTGAGTCACATTAGAAATTAGGAGAGGTGACCAAATGTATTCAGGATAGGTTTTAGGGAGCATCCGATAAGAGTGAAGAGATTTGGGGAAATAATCCCAGACCCAAGTACAGCCATCAGTGAAGGGGCAATTGAAATTGTGGGTGCACAAGAGGCCAGAATGTTGGTGGGCAGAGGGTTGTACGGCTGAAGGTGATTATAGAGATAGGGAAGGTGATGAAGCCAGGGATGAAAAATTTAAAATTACACCAGAAGCCAAGGCACAGGGAAATGGGTGAATAGGACACAAACGGCAGATTTTTGGACAGTATATGTTCTGAAGATGAATAACGTTGAGTGCACAATTTTCATTCTCCAACTGAATCTCATTTGTGAACTTAACTTGTATTTTAACAACATTTCCACATTAATTATTTTATTGAATTTTGCATCAAACATCACAAATTAAGGAAGATACATTATGCTGAGAGACATTCTGGATGGAAAGAGCAGAACAATTGTGGATAAAGGATAGGATGCAAATACTGTGCAGGACAACATATAAAGGAAAGTGATTGTCCAGCATGGAAAGCAATTTCTTAACTCCAAGAAGCCATATGATTTCACACCTAAGTATTTGGCTGTAAAGAAACAAAATAAGCCTATACAGATGGCCACTGGAGAGATATCAGCCAGAGTCTGAAGAAGCACTAAACACCATATAACAGCTTAGATCAATTAAATCTAGAGGTGATAAATAGTTTGTAACTGTTAAAATGATGACCACAGGAGGACAGCATCAAGTGAACAAGAAGTGTCAGATAGACACTGGTGCATCATGCAACATCCTGACCTTCACAGACGTGTGTAAAGTGCAATCGAAAAATGAAGCCCTCAAAGGTAGGCTAAGGCTATGTGATGGCACGTACTCATACCAAAAGGACAAATTAGTCTGAGAGCCAAATGCAATGGCAAGGATGAAGATCTGGAATTCCAAATCAAAAACTGTACACAACAACCTCATCTCAGCTTGAACTGGTCACCCTAAAGGTGCCAACAAAGATTACAACATTTTGCAGCACACAAAACTATTGACCATTGAACAGATCCTAGAGGAGTAAAAATGTGTGTTTCCGGGGTAGCTCGAGAAGAATATAAACACAGAGAGCATGAGATGGTCAGAGACCTTCCCAGAGTGGAAGCCATTGTTGATGATCTACGAGTTGCCAGATGTGGAGACATAATGGAAGGAGCCATAGTTGACCAAGATCAGAATTTAATATGACTGCTAGAGAGCTTGCCAGATGAGACTGAAACTGAACAAGAAAAAAACATGCAATAGAAGATGCCTGAAGTCACGTGCATAGGACATACATATACTGATAGCAAAATGTTTTCACAAGGTGAAAGCTGTAGCAGTGATGCAGTGACCAAAACATGTGAAAACAGAGCAATGATTTGTTGGATTATTTAGCAAAATCTTTGCCTAATTTGGTTTTGGAGTGTGTTCCATTATGCAAACTCAGTATCCAAGATGTGCCGTGATATTGGGCATAGAACAAGATGCAGCATTCACTAAATTCAAATAACTTGTGATGACAATGCCAGTGCTGAAATACTATGATGTCAATGATGAAATAATCTTGCAGTGTGATGCCAGTGAGACAGATCTTAGAACAATCCTAATGCAGTAAGGACATCCTGTCGCATTTGCAATCAGGATATTAATGTAAACTGAACTGTTTCTTGCCTCAGGTAAAGAAAGTGTGTCTGACTATTGTTTTTGCTTGTGAATATTTTCATCAAAATCTGCAGTGGAGTCCAATCACAAGCCACTTCAAGCATTTTTCTCAAACTACTAGGAACATAGAAACAGGAGTAGGTCATTCGATCAGTCGAGCCTGTTCCACTATTCAATTTGAGAATGGATGATCACCTAGCTCAATGCCACTTTCTCACACTGTCTCCATATCTCTTGTTGCCATAGGTCTCCAGAAATCTATCAATTTCTGTCTTGAACGCGCTCAATGATTGAACATCCACAGCCCCCTGGGTAGGAAATTCCAGAGTTACCACTGTCAGAGTGAAGAAATTCCTCTTTATCTCAGTTTTAAATGACATGCACCTTATCCTGAGATCATGTTTCCTGGTTTTAGACTGTTTTTACTGTGTTTACGCCAGTCCAACGCCGGCATACCCACATCATGACGTTTAGACTCACCAGACAGGAGAAACATCTTATCTACTTCCAGCCTGTCATGACCTGTAAGAATTTTGTAAGTTTCAATGAGTTCATCCCTTTTCTTTGAAATGCAGACCAAGGGTGAGATTGTCCAGCCGCCCCATTGTGTTTCCAGTCAACGGGAGGTGGCACATTGTTTGCTAGTGGTGGGATTCTCTGGTCCTGCCACTATCAATGGAAATTTCCATTGACGTTACCCCCAAGCTGGTGGGGGTGCACTACCAGTGAGTCCGGAGAATCCTACTGGCATGAACAGCTGGAGAATTCTGGCCCAAAGCTCTTCAATCCCTCCTCATAAAATAACCCTGCCATCCTAGGATTGCACTCCTTCTTTGGCAAGAATACTCTTCTTTAGATAAGGGGACCAAAACTATGCATAATACTCCGGGTGACATCTCACCAAGGCTCTATGCAGCAAGACAACCTGTACTCCAATCCCCTCATGATGGAGGCGAACATTCCATTTATCTTTTTAATTGCTTGCTGCATCTGCCTGCTAGCTTTTAGTGATTCATGAACAATGACACCCAAGGACACTCGTACTTTCCAACTTCTCGTAATTTAAGAACTACCCTGCCTTCTTGATTTTCTACCAAAGTGAGTAACTTCATATTTATTCACATTATATTCCATCTGCCATGTTCTAGCCCATTCACTTAGCCTGTTGAAGTTCTCTTGAAGCCTCCTCACAACTTATATTCCCAACTAGTTTGGTGTCAATAGCTAAGCTAGAAATATTACAATTGGCCCCTGCAGCCAAAGCATTTATATAGATTGTGAACAGCTCTGGATATATTATGGATCCTTGCGGTGCCTCATTAGTAACATATCCATCATGTTTAGGGGGAGATGGCGATATAGTGGTAATATCACTGAGCTGGTAATCCAGGGGCCCAACTAATGCACTAGCGACATGAGTTCAAATCCCACCACGGCAGCTGATGAAATTTAAATTCAATTAGTTAATCTGGAATATAAAATTAGTCTCAGTTATGGTAACCATGATAACTATCATTGATTGTTCTAAAAACCTTCCTGGTTCACTAATGTACTTTAGGGAAGGAAACCGGCCACCATTACTTGGTCTGGCCTGCATGTGACTCCAGACCCACAGCTGTGGTTGACTCTTAATTGTCCTCTGAAATTACAATTGGGATGAGCTTGCCAGTGACACCCACATCCCATCGAAGAATAGAGAGAAAAAACTTACCTCTCCTGTCCAAAGATGACTTCTACGGACTTGAAACATGAACTGTGTTTCTCTTTCTACAGATGCTGCCAGACTAGCTGAAATTTTCCAGCATATTTTGTTTTTATTTAAGATCGTGAGGTACTTTGACAGGGTAGATGATGAAAGGATGTTACCCCTTCAGGGTGAGACCAGGAGACAGTTTAAAAATAAGGGATCTTCCATTTAAGTTGGAGATAAGAGAAATGTATTCTCTGAGGGTAATGAGTCTTGGACATTGGTGAAGGCAGGATCATTGAATGTTTTTAAGATGGGGTAGTTAAGATTCTTGACTTATCAGGGAATCAAAGGTTACCAGGGACAAATGGGAATGTGGAGTTGAAGCCATAAACAGATCAGCCATGATTTTATTGAATGGCAAAGCAGGCTGGAGGTATTGAATGACTTACTTCTGCCCCTAATTTGCATGAATGTATGTTGAATGTAGCAGCCTGAGAATGATCCATTTATCCCCACTTTCTGCCTTCTATCTGATAACCAATTCTCAATCCATACTAACGTGTTTTCTCCTTTCCCATGTGCTCTAATTTTATTTATTAACCTCTGGTGTGGGACTTACCTGCTCCAAAGCATCTGAAAAGAATGTTACTTCATTTACAGAGATATCATCTGAACATGGCATGCACGCAAGGAATATTGATGCATATCACTGGCATGCGATCAAGAGCAACGCTCCCCATGAAGAAAGCTGAGGGTGCTATAACAGAATGTAAGATCTTCCAGATCCAACGTGAGGCAGCAGCTTGACATGCTTTGGAAGTCATTAACCCAGCAGAGAATCTGACAGAAAAGCACCTTGCATAAATCAAGCAAATTACCCAACAAGATGTGGCTGTCTTAAGTGCTGCAAGCAGTAGTGATGAACAAAATGACCCGAGAGCACCAAGGGCATATCTATGGTCACAAGAGCATATTGGGCATGCTGAGATGAAGTGACAGTCCAAGATGGCTTCTTGTACAAAGAAAATAAAGTCATCATGTCTAAGGAGATGAGAGGAGGATGCTAGCCATTAAGGAATTGAATCAAATTTGAGAAAGGCAAGAGATGCTTTACTGGCCAAACGTAAGCCATGAAATTAAAGAACACATCTGCCACTGCGGTGCTTGTAACAAGCACCAAGATAAACAAGCTAGACAGCCATTGATGATGCAAAAGATCTCAGACAGACCATGGATGAAGCTAGGAATAGATCTCTTCACAATAGCAGGATGATTATCTTGTCACTGTAGATTACTTATCTTTTTACAGGGAGGTAGACCAGATGACTTACATTATGATAGAAAAGATGGTATAATGCTTGAAAGCTCACTCCAGTCATTACGGCATTCCAGACATTGTGATGAGTGACAATAGCTCTCCATTCACAAATGAAGAATTCAGCTGTTTCACGAAGGATTGGGAAATTCAACACTATACATCAGCTGAATTATCCCCATGTTGAATGGAAAGGCTAAGGCAGCAGTGAAAATCACCAAAAGAATCATCAATGAATTGAACAAATCTACCACAGGCAGTCCTCAAGTAGAGAAACATACTGACTGAAAGCTTGGAAAGTAGCCAGTCCAAAGACTAATGTCACATTACAGCCAAACCACTCTTCGAAAAGCAAAAATGCCACTGAAGCCACAGGTAGTAACAGGCGTCAGTGAAAAAGATCAAGATGAAATGGCAGAGAGCCAAATTTCACTTTGACAAGACTGCCAAACTATTACTAGATTAGAGCACCGAAGAGCCTGTCAGCGTATAGATTTTCAATGCTGTCAACAGAATTCAGCCCATGTGGCAAATTAACACAAGTTGAGCAAATGTCACCTTGATCATACACGCGGAAGCGAATGACTAAGTATAATCTCATTGAATGGCAGAGCAGACTTGATACCCTGCTTCTGTTCCTACATCTTACAGTCTTGGACCAGAATAACCGCAGGCATGTACAAACAACTAGAGAAGCTGTTCCTTCACTGCAGGCGACCAATCAAGAAGATGAGCTCTCACCAGTTGCATACAGTACAGAGAAGCCATCGCTCCCAGAGGTCCACCAGTACTGAACAGCTGATATGAAACAATAACAACAGTTACTATGCCAGCAACAAGTACCAAGGGAATAACACTCCCCAGAGAAAGACATCATCCAGATGAACAGCCAATGACAATGTGCACCCATACCATTAAAAGAACTCACGATTTAACAGCTATGTGTGCAGTGCATGTGTAAAGACTGTTAAGAACAGCCAATAGTTTGTTAATACATGTGAACAGCTATGGTGTAATGGGTAACCTGTAGTTACAAAAGATAGTGCATGGAAAGTTGTCTATTGTTCATTATGGAAAGGAGGATGTTTGGGTTTTGAAATGAAATCGTTACTAAGTGTCATGCCCGGATTGCCAGAGTCTTGATGGGAATGTCTAGGGGCAGCCTTACTACATTCCATTCAATAAAGACTCTAGAAATACTTTTGAATTTGTAACACCAGGGACATATAGACAAACAGCACAAATTGTGATGGAGACAAGTTTTTTATATATATATGCTTATTGCCCAATGGAACCATTTGTTTGGTGTCCTCAAATTTCAACAAAATGGATGTGACCTGCATATCTTCTAGAAGTTGTGCTGAAGGAAAGTTTTGTCCTACCCTTGTGTTCAACTCAGAGCCATGCACGGCTGAAGTAAACCAGATTAACTGCCTTAGTGATTTTTTTCTGTTGTTAAATGTAGGAAGGAGAAATGGTTTGTAAGTGAGAAAGATTTATTATAAAAGTTTATACTGTGAGTAATAAGGATCAAATGTAAAACATACATGTGATATTCCAATGTAGCAAAATATCAAATCTGGGGACAGAGAAACAGAGTTCACGTTTCAGGTTGATGAACTTTTGTCAGAACTTGTTAAAAATATGAAAGATTTTATGTAGGTCAAGCAGGGGGAGGGTGGAACAAGATCAAAAGGAAGGTCTGTAATAGGATGGAAGAAGGGAGACATTAAATGCCAAAAGAGTGGTGGGGCAGAGCCAAAGAGAGTAGGAAGAGAATAAGAAAAGAAAAAAAAGATATGTTGAGAGGAGGTGTGAAAGGCAGAATAATGGCAGCTACAATAAAAAGCAAGCATGCCTTTTTAAAAATGCAAGCCATCTTCATTATTAATTTCTTTCTGATGGCATTGAGTCTATTTGCCCTGCTGACTGCACACAGTAACAGTCTTTGCACGGTGGTTTGCAATGGTAAACAGTAACAAAAGCTTATGTTTCAGCTCTTTGCCCTAATTGTTCACACAGTGTGACAATATGTCCTCCTTCAGTGATGTTTTCAGTCTTACTGCTACTTTAAAAAAACTCGTTCACCAATAGCTTTCACAGAAGAGAATGTGCTACCCCTACCTGCTGCAATCTATAGATAATGGTAGATTCTTAGTGCCTTTATGATGGGAGATAAATGCAGCTGTGCATTGTTTGCTCAAGCTAGTGATTTCATCCATTTTCCCTTGGGCAACTGGTGCCAGAATGCATGGCTTGTAACAATTAAAAAGAGAATAGTTTACTAGCAGGACATTACCTAAGAAGAAAGAATGCTTTACAATGTCAGCTTGTATAGGAGAACAAGGAAGGAAGCTGGGTGATCAGGAGTTTATTGGGAATTGAGTCAAAGGAGCAGGAGGTGGCGCTCGTGGATGAGATAAGATTGAAAGGATATGCAGAGACAAAGAAAAATACGTGAGTTTGAGGAGGAGCCTGAAGGAGGGTTGACTTGGTGGGCAGATGAAGGGGATAAGGGAACAGCAGGGGTATCTGATTGAAGGATCCACATCTTGAGAGATTTGCCCTCAGCTAAGATAGTGGAATGCTGCATCAGTACTTCAAAAATAATTTTATGATTCAGTGAGCTATTCACTGCATTGTATAATTTTGGGTAGTTTTTGACAAAATATAATTTAGTTAATTACTCATTAAATGAGAAAATTTAAGCTAGTAACCAAATTTCATGAATGAACTTCTTCGTTGAGTTTTATAGTGAATTTACTTCTTACATTTAATAATTATCTTAATTACCATTTACATTTACCAGGTTATTTAATAACTAAATTATTCAATACATTTAAGAGATCTACTAATGTGTGCATCACCACAATTAGCAATTAAATTCTGTCACTATTTATTAATTTGAAACTATAGATCTGCCATTATAAACTCATTTGCTTTGTCCATGAGTAACTCCAGGGAAATCATATTACGTAAGCATGTTTATCAATCCAACAAAGGAAAATAAATTCTAAGTAATTTAACTCATTATGGCAAGATAGGAGTTCGATCCACAGAGTAAGTTTATTTCCATTTATGCTTAATTTTATCCACCTTTTTAAAATATGTCCTAAACCAAGTCCCAATAATAAATGTATTGTCAAGGTATTGCTAATTGTTTGTCTTTTTGATGATTTGTCCATTGTGACTGACAAATTGGGAAATACACTGTAACTCATGGATCCCTTTTTGGAGTGTAATCAGATTGTGATTTTGTGAACTCATTCAGGTCGGAATGTGACAACAAAATATTCACAAGGAATCTGAAATTTCTGTCACAGTGGATTCTAACTTAAATGCATTCATATGATAGAAAATCCAGTGAGGGCCAGATTTTTCAGGAAGTAATTGTGTACTGCTGTTACATATTGACGCTGTTGGATGGCTCACACTGCTCATGTTATTGCAGATTCTTTCATTCGGAACTGCACGCAAACGGTGTGACTCAGCCTCTGCCATGTCATCTGACTATATTATAAATAAACAGATTTACCAAGGCTGCCTCAGGGCAAAGCTGTGAGGTTTTTCATTGCTGTACAACTGCTGCAAATTAGCAATCAACATTTTTGGCTTAAGGATGCATTTCCCCATTATTTTCAAAATTGGGTTAAATAATTTTTTTAATTAGATTTTAACACTCGACTGAATTGACAAATGTAGGTCAGTTGGTTTTAGGGCATTTCCTCCAACATTATTTAATTCAATGGAACAACGGGTTCAGGGTCTAATTCACAATGAAACACACCATGCCCTGGCACAAGGCCACCAAAGGCAGGGTGGGGGGAGCAAATTGAAGTTTTTGACAAAATATAATTTAGCTAGTAATTAATGTTTCTCACAGCCATACATTGCAAACCAGTCCCAATTCAAAGGTCAGTCCTTACTCTCAGGCCAAGTACAGATGAGAGGATGGGACTTCTTTGATCCACAACAGCTCTCAGTTCTGCGCACTTTGGAGACATTTATCCATTTGGAACTATATTACCCAACCTGCATGAAGCTGAGTATCTGTGCAGTCAGGAGTATCAGTATGGAATCGGAGAGAGCCAGCCTGTGGTTCCAGATGGGAGTCATTGGAGGCAATTCTCCCAGCATGCTGCGCTGCTTTTGTAGTGCAGCGGGCTGGGAGCCTCAAGCAGAGGCCATTACGTGGGCTCCCCCTGGGCACCACCGCTTCCCCACATGTCTGATAGCTGGATTTCTGGTGCCATCAGCTTTATGTCAGAAATCAGTGCGGAGCTGCATACAAATTCTAATTTTGGTACAATTTAAATAGTGTTGTTCCCCCTTGGCCAACAATATTTCACTCCAGCAAGGTTTAGTATAGCTCCCCACTTGCAGGGAGCTGGTGGCCTGAACCTGCTGGAGTATAGGGTGCCCCCCAGAGGATCAGGCGCTGGGGGCAAAGTGCCAATGCCCAGGGAGCACCTTGGCACTGGCGGTGAGGCCTGATTGGGGCATCTGGGGGGAGGCGATCGATAGGGTTGGGGGTCCCACTGCCACTCCGCATTTGGGCTTAGTGACAGAGGGAGGGAGACCAGCGATAGGGGGTTGCCATAAGGTGGGGAGGGTGGAGTCAGCTTGCCAGGGGGCTGGAACTGCCGGGGGGGGAAATCAGGTGTGGGAGATCGGGGGACCGAGGCAGGGGGGAGGAGGGGGAGTCGTAACTGGCCCGGACTGGGGGGGTATGCCAGTGATCGGTCCATGCAGGTGTTGGATGGGCAGCATTACAGAGTCACGAGATTGGCAAGCGATCAAGCTGTCTAGTGATCAGGAGGCCAGCAGCATGTGGCCACTGCACTTGCACCATTCTTCATTCTAACAGATTGGCGCATGTGCAGTAGCCCGCTCAGCGCTCTGCTGCTGGCTCTCCAGTGGGAATAGATCCCCGTTCACTGATGTTTGGACTGATTTACACTAGTGCAGTCTGCAGCACACAGAGTGTGGGAGACTCATTTTGAAACTCCTGCTGAAAAAACCAGGGGGATTCACTCCAGTTTTAATGCAAATTCAAAGCTAAATTCACCCCCGTTGTTTTTATCACATGGAGGCTGCAGTTGGCAGTTCAGGAGTTTAAAATCTGGGAAAAAGCAGAAGTGGGAGCGGTCATCATGTGGGTGGGGCTGGAATTGGAACCAGGATCACACAGATCTGGGGGTCCTCGTGCAAAAATCACAAAAAGCTAACATTTGGGTTCAGAAGGTAATAGGGAATGCAAATGGAGTGTTGGCCTTCATTTCAAAGGGAATAGAAAATAAAACTAGGGAAGTCTTGCTAAATTATACCTGGAATATTGTCAACAGTTTTGGTCCTCTTACCTTAAGAAAGATGTACTGGCAGTCCAGGGAAGGTTCACTAGGTTGATCCCGGGTATGGAAGGATTTTCTTATGCGGAGAGGCTGTGTAGATTGGGCCTGTACTCATTGGGTTTAAAAGAATTAGAGGCAACCTTACTGAGACATGTAGAATACTTAGGGAACTTGACAGGGTAGGTGCTGAGAGATTGCTTCGCCTCATGGGAGAGTCTAGGACCAGAGGCCATAATCTCAGAGTAAGACAGAGATGAGGAGAAATTTATTTTGTAAGACGGTAGTGAATCTGTGGAATTCCTTACAACAGAGGCTGTAGAGGCTGGGTTTGTGAAGTAAGTTCAAGGCTGAGATAGACAGATTTTTAATCAGTAAGGAAATCAAGGGTGATGGGGATATGAGGAATGGAAGAATTGAAGAATGTTCATATCAGATCTGTTATGATCTCATCGAATGATGAAGCAGAACCAATGGGCTGAATGGCCTACTTCTGCTTCTACGTCTTATGGTCAAAGGTCTCATTTAACCCCCACTAACCTATCCCCCTCCTGCTTAATAGAGCTGTTAGTACACAAATCTCTCCTATAAGCTGAGTATTCTTATCCAAGGAAATCACACAGAAAGACTGAGGGCACCTCACTCACATGTTGATAATGCATTCTTGTTTGTGAACAGGAATTCTTTTTGTCATGGCATGTTGAACACACAAAAAAAAACAGGAACTGGTTGAGCTACACAAGCTTCTGGGACAGCTGTGTCTCAACATCCATAGTTTGAATGAATACTGAGGTGACCCAATGCTTCTAGAGGGTGCAGATCTCAAGTATTTGTTAGAGGAGTGCGACAAGGACAGTTATGAAAAGACTTGTTTACGGTATTTAAAAATAACCTGAAAAGCTTTAATCTGGTTAAGGAGAGAAGAAAACTACTTGACCAGTAAAAATGATGAAGGCCCACCACACACACATTCTCTGCAGTCTTACTCATTTTCTGGTTGTGAGCATTTTTTTAATCAAGGTGTTTTACAGATGCTGCCTTCTGTAAATTTTTGGTGGCCCTGTTATAGTGAGAGTGTGAATGTGTGTGTGAGTGAACTGAGAATGTGAGTATGTATGTGAGAGAGAGAGAAGTGTGAGTGAGAACGTATTGTGAGTGTGTGAATGTGTATTTGTGTGTTTGTGTGTGTGAAAGAGAGGTGTATGTTTGTGTAAGTGAGAGAGAGTGGTATGAGTGTGTATGTGTAGTGAGAGAGAGAGAGGTTGTTTTTTAGTTCATTTATTAGTGTCACAAGTAGGATTACATTAACACTGAAATTATTGTGAAAATCCCCAAGTCGTCACACTCAGGCACCTGTTTGGGTTCACTGAGGGAGAATGCACCTAACCAGCACATCGTTTGGATTGTGGGAGGAAACTGGAGCACCCAGAGGAAACCCACACCGGTACAGAGAGAACATGCAAACTCTGCACAGTCAGTCAGGAATTGAACCCAGGTCCCTGGCACTGTGAGGCAACAGCACTAACCGCTGTGCCACCCTGTGTGTTTGTGTGTGAGTTGAGAATGTGTGTGTGCGTGCATGTGAGAGAGAGGTATGAATGTGTATGTGTGTGTTTATGTATGTGAGAGCAAGGGGTGTGTGAGTGGGTTGAGAATGTGAGTGTGTCAGAACGAGATGTGAGTTTGTGTTTGTGTGTGAGAGGGAGAGTGAATGTGTGTGTGTGTGTGATTGACATGAGAAGTCAGCAGTCCAGCAGCACTCCTAATACTCAACAATTTTTGAGCAAAAGAAGCAGCATTACCCCCCTCATTAAAAATGACAATAAAGAAAATAAGACTTAAGTAATTTGTTGATCAAATGAACTTTACGATCACAATAAATTTATGCAAATGAGAAATAGAAAATACGTTTATAAATTTGTTTTTGTCTGTTGGCAACTATTGAGCAAAATCAATCATTTTGTTTGTGGCTCAACTTTTTTACATAAGAACATTTCTCACGAGTTCCGTCAGTGTTCTTGGGAGGTCAAAATGTTTCCATGGCTAGAAAAATTTGGGAAACCCTGGAATTGATACATCAACATGGTGGCAGGGGTGGCATGGTGGCACAGTGGTTAATACTGTTGCCTCACAGCGCCAGGGACCAAAGTTCGATTCCCGGCTTGGGTCACTGTCAATGTGAAATTTTGCACGTTCTCCATGTGTCTGCGCAGCTTTCCTCCAGGTGCTCCAGTTTCCTCCCACAGTCCAAAGATGTGCAGGTTAGGTGCATTGGCCATGCTAAATTCTCCCTCAGTGTGCCCAAACAGGTGCTGGAGTGTAGTGACTAGGGGATTTTCACAGTAACTACATTACAGTGTGAATGTAAGCCTACTTATGGCTAATAAATAAGCTTTACTTTAGAAGCCTTGCTCAAATAAGAGAAATGGGTTAGCTGTTTTGGACTATCTAATTGATGTGTTAGCCTTTATGCTTACTCTAGAAATAAACTGAGTGGCAAAATGTCATAGATCACGTGTATTGTGATATGGTGTGCATGTGCCTTTCAGGAAACCTATCTTAAAGTGCTGGCAATCACTTACATGAGACAAAACAATATTGGACAAAATAAATAGTTACATGGATAAATGCAGGTTAATTAAGGAACGCCACCATGGATTCCTTAAAGAAAGGTTGTGTGTAAGTAACTTGCTGGAGTTTTTGAAGAGGTAACAAAGAGGGTTAATGAGGACAGTGCTCTTGATGTGATGTACATGGACTTCTAAAATGTGCCATACAATAGACTTGTGAGCAAAGTTATAGTTCATGGAAGAAAGGGGAAGTAGCAACATGGATACAAAATTAACTGAATGACCGGAAACAGTGATTCGTGATTAATGGATGTTTCTCGGGCTGGAGGAAACTTTGTAGTGGAGTTCCTCTGGGGAAAATATTGAAACCCTTGTTTTTCCTAATGCACATTAATGTGTTTCACCAAAACACCAAGCTATGTTTTCAGGGCCTTGATATTTCTGAACCATTCTCTTATGTATACCGAGAAATTGAGCACTTTTTAATGCATGTATACAAGGTTTATGGCACCAGAGGAAATTGGAAGCACCAGTGCACAAAGCAAGGACCAAAACAAGTAGTTTGGTGTCATATAAACCGCACTTTAAGATAGGTTTCCTGAAAGGCACATGCACACCATATCACAATACACGTGATCTATGACATTTTGCCACTCAGTTTATTTCTAGAGTAAGTATAAAGGCTAATACATCAATTAGATAGTCCAAAACAGCTAACTCATTTCTCTTATTTGAGCAAGCCTTCTAAAGTAAAGTTTATTTATTAGTCACAAGTAGGCTTACATTCACATTGTAATACAGAAGTCAGAAATATACAGCATTCCAAACAGCCATGAGCGCATACCAAACAGCATGAAGACAAGATCTATAAAATGTCTAGCCAAGATAAACAATCAAATGGTGAGGATGGCCAGAGCATCAATACACAAAGTGAGCTAACATTTAGCACAGTGAACATCGAAGAATATATTGGCACTGTGGTATTAACAGAAGTCTTTGCCACTGTCCAAAGATGTAAAGTCAGCATATTCTATATGCAAAACTGGATACCGATTCAGGTGCAAACATCCTCCACTTCATACACTAAGATGTATGTACTCACAGAAGTGGCAGGCAATGATCTAACCAGCCACTGCCAAACGTATTGTGCACAATGGCTCAGATGTTCCAGCCTTCCATTACACTCAAGTGTTGCGACAGAAGCTCACTATAGTCATCCCAGAAATGTCGCATTGTGGACACCATCGGTTCAATGATCACAGGTCTTCCTGTATGCATGGACCTATCCTTGACCACCATCCATCGTTTCATCAAGACAATGAAAAGTACCACAGACCACAAAGAGCACCATTGGAAACCCTGTGCTTACATTGGGAGAAGATTGCTTAATTCTGCAGTGTAGGTCATCAACCAACAGACACAATATTAACTCAATATTTATACCCATTCCAAACTTGTAAACTCCATACCATGGAACCAATGTGAAATTGCAATTTGAAAGACAAGAGCGGGCAATGCTTCACTCATCACTCACTGACACTCCATATGTGAAGCCTTGATCAAAATAAAAGGGGTAGATGAAAGATGCCCATGAGCCGTATGTGGATGACTTGCTCAACATGAATATCATACAGTCAATTCAAGTACAGCATCCAACTTGTGTTAACCAGAATTCAGAAAAAATTGTCAGCATATGTCAAGAAACAAGATTATATTAATTATAAATCCCAAACGGCAGGTCAGTGCAACAAAACAAATGTCAAATCAGGATAATACCTGAACCAGAAACACCGAGTAACTCTACTGCAACTAGAATACTGCCTAAGACACAACACAAATAAAACATCCCAAACCAGCATTGTGAAAACATGGAGCACCTGCTACCAGAGCTAAAGCTGGATGGATAGACAAACTGCCAATATATTCCTGGGAAAAAGATCATCAAGGCAAAACACAAACATCACAGTCAATAATAGCAAGCAGCAAAAATAGGGAGAAATTTAAATGAGGTACACTTGCAAAAACGAGGCAGAGAACATATTAGGCAGGAGGTAGCAAGGAAGTTGATGCATGTAAAAATAGCAGTCAAATGCAAATGACATCACACTTGCCACAGCACTAAAAAGTCTTCTCAAATGAGATTCCCATGAGTTTATTTTGGCATCTTACTTTAGATTGCTATTGTGTTCAAAGGTTAAACTCATACATTGTAGAAAAGTAAGAAGTGGACCTCAGAAGAGAAGCCTTAAACTGAAAATTAAGTGAAATCAATGGTATTAATTGAAAGGATGTCATTCAAAGTCCTTGAACATAGTGAAACTCAGCATGTGCACAGATCAACTTGGTGCCAACTATATTAATCATAATAGCTCTTGAGCCCTGACAAAGGGTCATCCAGACTTGAAACATTGCTGTCAGACCTGCTGAGATCTTCCAGCATTTTCTGTTTTCGATATTAATCATATGTCCCATCATTGACACCACCAGCATTTTCATAGATGTTGGCTGCAATTCTGGGGGAATCCAGTGGCAGCTGATTCATAGGGTTTGCACGAATATTCGCATGCTGCTTGCATCTTCCAGTGCTGGATTTTGAGCGGATTTCTGCTCTGCGCTAGTAATCAGCAGGGACATGCAGAAATTATTTAAATAATCATTTCCCTACAATTTAATGAGATTAGCAGGCCCAGGACTGAAGTCCCCGGGCCCGCTAGCCTCTCCCACCCCGCCAGAGTATTTCACTCCAGCGGGGATTACACCAGCTCCCCACTTTCAGGGATCTAGTGGCCTGACCCTGCTGGAGCGAAATGGGAATAGTCAGGGCCCCCCAGGGGGTCAGGCGGTGGAGGGAGTGCCCCTTGGGCATGGACACCCTGGCAGTGCCAGCCTGTGCCCCTGGCACTGCCCAAGGGACAAAGTTCCAATGCCCACAGGGCCTGGGAATGGTTGGTGGGCCAGCAATCAGGTCATGGGGGGTGGGGTGCAGAGAATTGGCATTGCAGAGTCACGGGGGTGGCCAACGATTGAGCTGGCCAGCGAAAGGGGAGGCTGTCAGTGCGGGGCCACTGCACACGCACTGATATCCGCACTGATATTCAGCCTCTCCAGCGGTGATAGACCCCACCCCCCAGTTTTTAATGATATGCTGGTGGCCTCTGCAGTGCACAGAGTGTGGGAGACTCTTCTCTGAACTCCCAATGCATGAATTACTCCAGTTTCACAAAATCCAATACTTAAAATATTTTTGGGAGAATTCCGCCTTTCAATTGTACCCAGGTATTTATGTTAAGGGCAGATTTTCGGGTCAACTATGCTGATTGCAGAACAGAAAAAACATATTTTATGGTTAATTTCTCCTGCTCACAACTTTCCAACCAGCTGTCTTTTATGGAATGGTACTAACGCGCATTTTATGGCAGAGCCTCATTAAGACCCAGAGTACATTTTAAAATATTTAAATTATGATCCCTGGTACAATTTTCCAGCATGAGCACTAAGGTTGCAATTTTTATCTTCAAAACCGAATCTAAACGGGTGCAAGGAAAGCCTCTAACATGATGGAATAATTTAAGGAAAATAGACTTTGTTTTGCTTTGCGGTATTTACTCGACTTTTTAGTGCTGGAATTTTTCTGAAATTTTGATCAATAATACATACTTGCAAATATTTTTCCAGGTCAAAACTCAGTGGATTTTTTTTTAACTAACATTAAAAATGACTCTTTTTTTCATTACTAAGTCATGAAAAAATGGGCCACAGAGCCACTAAACAACTTGGTCCAAGCTGCAAAGGCCTGTGGCACATCTATTTACAACCTTCTCCTTAGACCTTGGAGCTGCAGAGGAACAATTACGGAACTTTGCCATCTGCTACAACAAAACCCCCAGCTAACCTAAGCATATGCATAGCATTGCCAATGGCAGTCAAGGACATCAGTGTAGGCAAACAGTTTTACCTCCAACTCACATTAGCCTGACCCAGCTGTGTTAGCTAATGTGCTGCCTGCTCAGTGATTTATGCATCATTCAGCATGGCCAGCACTTCCAGCTTCTTTCCCATTGAAAAATGACATGACCGTGCTCCATTTTGTCTTTGAGGTTTTGGTCAGCTCTCCTTTGGATTGGTATCCAGGTTCAAATGCCACCTTGGCAGCAGGTGAATTTAGATTCAATTAATTAAACTAATAAATAAAGCTAGTCTCAGTAACCATAACCATGACAACTATCATTTTGATTCACCGATATTCTTCAGAGACAGATATCTGCCATTCTCACATGGTCTGGCCCACAGGTGTCTCCAGACCCACAGCAATGTTGTTGACCCATAAGTGCCATCTTTAATTGTCTAGCAAGCCACTTAGTTCAAAGACAATTAGGGATGGCAACAAATACTGGCCTTGTCAACAGTACCCAAATAGAGGAATTTTTTAAAATTCTGGATTAAATTGTGCATGTGAAGCTACAAGAAGTGCTGTTGGTTTCATTGTTGCAATGATCCTGAATACTGGCAGTTTCATCATCACTACAGTTACAAAACTAAAAAGCCCATCTTGAAAACAAAAGTGTAAGGTTCAATTTGAAACATTTCCAGGAGGTGGCACTGTTCTGTTATTTTTCTGTCTAGAACCAACCATGTTCACATACATGATGATGATTATTTTAATCTGGTATTGGCTAGGCTAATTGCAGCCTTTTGTTACTGAACCACACTACCAGAAATGTGTACTGAATAAATGAAAATTGCCCCAAAGTACAATTATAGCATGAGAGTATTGCAGGAGAAAAATAAAAGCAAAAAAATGCAAATTACTGAGCAGAAAGAAGATGGATATAAAGCGGTTTTTATCAAACCATTGGTGTGGGTACTTTCCACTTCCAAAATTGAAACGATTAAGTGGAAACACAAGAGCTCTAAAAGGCTCAAGGTCCAAAAGACCTTTTTTTTGTCTGCTAGCCAATTGACCAAACACTCATTTTCAGATGAATTGAACTCAAAACCAAACGTGCTTGTAATTTATTGCAGAAGCTGAAACATAAGAACATAAGAAATAGGAGCAGGAGTAGGCCATCTAGCCCCTCGAGCCTGCCCCGCCATTCAATAAGATCATGGCTGATCTGTTGTGGCTCAGTTCCACATTCCCGCCCTCTCCCCATAACCCTTAATCCCCTTGCCTATCAAAAACTTATCAACCCGCGTCTTAAAAATATTGAGCGAGGCAGCCTCCACCTCCTCAACGGGCAGAGAATTCCAGAGATTCACCACCCTTTGAGTGAAGAAGTTCCTCCTCAACTCCGTTCTAAACCGCCCACCCTTTATCTTGAGGCTGTGCCCTCTAGTCCTACTGTCTTTTTTGAGCGGGAAGAGTCTCTCCACCTCTATCCTATCCATCCTATTCATCATCTTATACGTCTCAGTGAGATCTCCCCTCATTCTTCTAAACTCTAACGAGTACAAGCCTAGTTTATTCAGCCTCTCCTCATAGCTCAACCCCCTCAACTCCAGTATCAGCCTAGTAAACCTCCTCTGCACTCCCTCCAAGGCCAAAATATCCTTGCGTAAGTGCGGCGACCAAAACTGCACACAGTACTCCAGCTGCGGCCTCACCAGCGCCCTGTACAGCTGCAGCAAGACCTCCCTACTTTTATATTCAATCCCCCTCGCTATGAAGGCCAGCATCCCATTCGCTTTCCTGACCACCTGCTGCACCTGCAGGCTGGGTTTTTGCGACTCATGCACAAGGACCCCGAGGTCCCTCTGCACCGTCGCCTGCTGCAGAAACACCTTCTAATATATTGGGCCTGTGTTGGATAGCAAGTCATGATTTAAAGCATAAATGGTGGAGGTGATCGTAATGAAGAAATACAGCATGCCCTACTTTATTGTGTTTTCTCAATTGGATAAAGTTCTATTTTGAATGGGTAATGTGCACAATACTTTCCAACATCTTTGCCTGAGCTAGTGAGCAAGGGTTGTGTCCTTAAGAAGGTTAACTGAAATATCAACCTAAAAACAACTGCTTTAGTTTTTAAAGGAGGAGAATTTGTGAAGAAACTGGAAGCAATGGAGTTAAATTCTAAAGGGGAAATCTGAGATTTGTTTAGTCAGTACAACTTCTAAGAGACTTACCATTTTAAACAGCCCACTAGGAATAGTGACTGCAACATTCTCACCTGATAAAGAGCAGACTAAGAAGGAAAGAATCTGAATTCATGTGGTGCTTTTCACATCCTCAGTGGAAACACTACTGTTATTGCAAACGAATTGGGCAACTAATTTGTGCGCAGCAAAGGGCCACAAACATCAAGTGAAAGTAACAACTATATCGTGTGTTTTTGATTATGTTAGTTGACCAAGTTCACTGTTCTTGTGCTGTGAGACTTTCAAAATTTAAAATTCTCTGCCTTAGAGGGTTATATTCAAACCTGATATAAAAATTTTTAGTTCTTTCAAGGAAATGAGGGATGTGGGAGCAAACATGAAAGTGGAGTTGAGAAAGATCAGCTTCTTCTTTGGCATCCCCTCAGGGTTGAGGATGACTTGCTTCCACTCTGGGGAGATGGGTTCTGCGGTGGCTGAATAGTCCAGTCCTGGTGCTGCAGACTGTACCACAGGTTTGTTGTGTTTGTGTTTGTAGTGTTTGATGAAGTGGATGGGTGGGATGTTCTGGATTCTGTGCTCTCTTTCAGCTATTTACACTTGGCCTCTGCATGCTCCACCTGGTGACACTCGAGGTGATTGGCACCTTCACGGATGCTTTTTCTCTAGTTTGTGTATTCGAAGGCAAGGAATGTGTTGATGGGGATGTTGCATTCATCTGGGGAGGCTTTTAAAGTGGACTTATAGAATTTCTTCTGCCATCCTAGTGATCACTTGCTATAGTGGAGGTTGGTGTAAAGTATTTATTTTTGGAGTCTTGTGTCGGGCGTGTGGACAATATGGCCCACCTATCACAGCTGGTCAAGTGTGACCAATACCTGAATACTGGGGATATTAGCCTGGGAGAGGGTGGTCATATTGGTACACCTATCCTGCCTGAAGATTTCCAGGATTTTGCATTGGCTATATGGATGATATCCCCCCAGGGATTTGGATTGTCTGCTGTATTTTGTCCATGTTTCTCTTGCATACAGGGGGGTGGGGACTATGACTGCTCTGTAGACCATGAGCTTGGTGTTGGATTTGAGGTCTCGGGTTTTGAACATTCTGTTCCTCAGGTATTCAAAAATTGCACTGGTGTATTCGTGTTTATGCTGAATTTCACTGTCGATGTCAGTTCGTGCTAAAAGGAGGCCCCTGAGGTATGGGGAATGATCCACATTGCCCAGGGGCTCGTGGTGGATCTTGATTGGTTGGGGGTAGTTTTGTGTGGCAGAAGTGAGCTGGTAAAGAATCTTTGTTTTCCAAATGTTTAGTCTGAGACCCACTCTCCCATACGCCACAGTGAATGTGGCGACAATTGTTTATAGCTTGGCCTCTGAGTGTACGTACACATAGACTCATCTGTGGACTGCAGCTCAATGACAGAAGTTATGTGCTCTTGGTTCTGCTCTGGGGCTTCAGAGGCTGATCAGTTCCTTGCTTGTCCGGTAGGATAGCTCCACTCCAGTGGGGAGCTTTATGGTGATTGGGTGGAATGTTGCTATGAGGAAGATGGAAAAGAGCAATGATGCATTGATGCAGCTTTGTTTGACCCCAGTTTGCACATGTAATGGGTCTGTAGTGGTTCTGGAGGTGAGATCATGGCTTGCATATCATAGTGCAGGTGGAGAATGGTAATGTATTCTGCGGGCAGCTGAATTTGAGGAGGATGTTCCACAAACCCTCATGCTGACAGCATCAAAGGCCTTTGAGAGATTGAGAAAGGCCTTGCTGCTCCCTGCACTTTTCCTGAGTTTGTCGCACACTGAAGATCATGTCTATTGTGTCTTTTGATGGGCAAAAGCCACACTGAGGCTGTTCAGCCACTGGGAGGAAATGGCTGAGGAGGTTTCTCACAATAATCTTTCCCCTGTGGCAGAGAGTACTGAGTAACCCTATGTAATTGTTGCAGTCAGACCTGTCTCCTTCCTTGAAGGTGGTCACAATTAAAGCATCTCTGAGATGTCGCAACATGCTGTCTTTCTTCCAGACAAGGGTGGTGAGGTTGTGGATTCTTGTCAAGAATACCTCTCCACCGTATTTTAATCCTTCAGCGGGGATTCCATCTGCACCAGAGGCCTTATTGTTTGTCAGCTGTTGGATGACTTTTTCGACCTCATGGTGGGCTGGCATAGAACCATAGATCATTACAGCACAGAAATTGCGCTGAAATGGTGGCAGGAAGTGTTTTGCGGCATGGTTAGGAGGGCACTTGCATCAAAGGCTACATCTTGGTTGAGGAGGTCCTCAAAGTGCTCTCTTCAGCAGGTGTTGACTGCCTTTCTGTATTTGATGAGCATCTCTCCATTTTTGGCTCTCTGGGGTGGGTCCCTGGGTATTCGGACCATAGATGGTCTTAATTGTCCTGAAAAAGCTGCGCACATCATGGTTGTCAGTGAGTTGCTGAGTTTCCTGTGCTCTTCCCACCCACCATCTGTTCTTTTGGTCATGGGTTCTTTGTTACATCTCGGTCTTCAGTTGCCTGTAGGCTTGTTTCCTCTCACTTGAGTTTTGGTGGAGCTGCCAGTTCAGAACAACTTGTGTTGATGGTCAAGGAGATCCTGGATCTCATCTCATCTGACCAGCCTTGGTGTTTTCTGGTCAAGAGCCCAAGCGTCTCCTTACAAGTGCTGATTATGGTGGCTTTTAAAGTGTACCAGGTGCTGTGGGCACTCTGTGGCTCTGTATCATTGATCATCACCAGGTTAGCTGTGAGGCACTGACTGAGTAGCTCTTTCTTCTCAGGGTCTTTGAGTTCAGTTACATTGAGTCTCGTGCGACAGCTTTTCTAGCTCTGCCGATTTGGGGCCAGGATGATGGAGATGGTAGAGCGAATTAGTCAATGGTCAGTCAAGCAGTCGCTGGCTCTGGGCATGGCGTGGGAGGTATGGGCACCGTTGCAGTTTCTTGCTTGGATGATGATATAATCTATTACATGCCAGTGCTTGGAGCGGGGGATGTGGCCTTGAGGTCTTCTGCTTATCCCTGTGGCAGAAACATGGTGTTTGTAATAACCAGGTCATATTCTAGACACTTTGTCAGGAGGAACACTCCATTGGTATTTGTTGTCCCCCACACCTTCCCTGCCTCAGATAGGCCTTCCAGAGGTTTGTGTCCTTCTGGCATTGAAGTTGCCAAGGAGAATCAGCCTGCCTCTCTTTGGGGTGAGGGGCAGCAATTGGTCAAGGCTGGAGTAGAATGCCTCTTTTGTCTTGTCTGTTGGGTCCAGGGTTTGGCATAAACACTGACGGCTGTGATGTTCACTTGGGGCAGGATGAGTTGTACAGTCATGAGGTATTTTCTGACCCTACACGGGGGTTCATTGAGACATCTGACCAATTTGTTTTTTATGGCGAAGCTATCCTTGTAGAGATGACATTCGTCTTCTGGTTTGCCTTTCTAAAAGAAGATGTATCCGCCACCTTGTTCTTTAAGCTCCTGCCAGTTGTGTCTCACTCAGGTGACAATGTCAATGTTGTGACGCTGGACTTCCTGAATGTGCTGTTTCCCTCCCTTCCCACTGTTCTAACGCGTTTCTCCATCTCCCTCTGCGCCATTTCTCTCTCTGAAGCTTCTCTCTCTTCTCTAAAGATCAGCTATAATTGTATAGAATGGGGGGTGGAGCAGGTTTGAGGAGCTGTATTATTTACTCCTGCTCCTTTTCCTTATTTTCTTACAAGTGACAGGTTGTCATCTCATTCAAAAGTTGGTGTCTCCTGGGCTGTTTGTTTTCTAAAATTTTGAACAGAATAGTCCAATAAATCTACATTAAAAATAACAAGAAATAAACATTTTCATCACCGCACCCACTTCCTTCGCAGACTGCTGAAGATGGTGTTTGTGAAATGCAAGTTGTACAATGATGAGAACAGGTCTGTGCTAGTTTTTCTAAATTTCTTTGCACAATCTCCTTAATCATGCCCAATTAAGGAATGCAAACGTTTGAAGCTAAATAATTGTTGTTGATTTCCTGTTCAAAACAGACTTCTATTGAGAAAATGTATATTATTTAAGAATTTGCTGAGTTGTTTTATTCAGGGTTTCCACAGAGGGAGTGTTATTTGGATGCTTGATGGCCTTTGAGTCATTCCAAGACATTTCGTTACACATCCTATGAACAGTTGGCCTGGAGCCAGTATTTCCACACACAACTTCTGCTAAAGCACAGAAAAGAAGTACCCCATTTTCAATACAACTAAACTCTGCGAGGTTGAGAAAAGCATTTCAAATGTAACAAACAGGATATTTGTGTCAAATGTGCTTTCAGATTGTGTCATCCATGAAACAATATATGTAATAAATGTGGTGTGTTATTGTTGTGCCTGCTGTGCCTGCTGCACACAAATTATCTCTTTCTGGTCTCCCACCACTAGTGTTAAAACTTGTTGATTCACATTCTTTTGTGCAGCTTGTGTACAGCTCCTTAAAAAACAGTATCAATTCTTATTAGTAAATGCAAGAGAATCCCAAAGGTCTAACCACATCATTAGAATCATAGAATCATTGATGAAAAGAATTAGAGGGGAAAATTGAGGAAACGTGGAGAATTCTAGGGTCTTACAACACAGAATGAGGCCATTCAGCCCACTGTGCCTGTGCTGGTTGTTTATCCGTTTTGAACCCTCACCATAGTTACTTTCCCATAACGTTGCAAATGTGTCCTTTTCAAATACTCAAAGATATGTCCAGTTGCCTTTTCAAAGCTACAATGGAATCTGATTCAACTACCCTTTCAAGTAATGTGTTCTAGATCATAACAATCCTCCATGTTAAATAATTTCCTCAACTTTCCCTTCTAATTCTTTTCATCAATGATTTTAAATCTATGATCTCTGGTTAATGACACATTAGCCAAAGGGAATGGTTTCACTCTACAGTACTTACTCTAACACTATACTCCAGAATTTGAATACTTCTATTAGATCTCCCTCACCCTTCTGTCCTCTAAGGAGAACAATCCCAGTGTTACAATCTTCCACACAACTGAAGTTCCTAATCCCTCGTATCATCCTAGTAAACCATCTCAAAGACCTTGACATCCCTCATTAAGCTCAGGATTATAAATAATGCTCCAACTGAGGCTTCAAAACTGGTGTGTAAAGAATTGGCACATCTTGCTTCTTTTCTTTTATTCAATGCCTTTTAACTGCCTCATCAATTTGCCTTGCCATCTTTAAGGATTTGTGACTAAGAACCCCAGATCCCTCTGCTGTCCCACCCTTCTCAAAATAACACTTTTAGATTACACTGCCTCTGCATGCTGTTTCTCCCAAAGTTCATCACTTCACATACATAGGCATTAAATTGCATCTTCCATGTGTCCTCCCATTTCACCAGTTTTACTTTGTCCTCCTGAAATCTTCTACTATCCTGTTCACTATTTGTTTCCAGGTTTTGTATCATTCACAAACTTGAAATTCTACTCCCCATACCCGATTCCCTTGCTAATAGCAATCCTGGAGTACCCACCGCTTACTTCTCTCCAGTCAGGGAAACATCCATTCATCCATTCTGCCTCCTATCTCTTGACAAATTATATAATAACCACGTTATCACCATCCATTTAAAGTCATGTGCTTTTATTTTATGAATAAGTCTTTATGTGGTATTTTATCAATGTCTTTTGAATGTCTGTATATGCATCTTCTACAGTATCTTCATCACCCCTCTCTGTTGCTATATCTAAAATATGGTTAATGACTGTGGCAGGAACTTTTGATGTGGAGATGCCGGTGTTGGACTGGGGTAAACACAGTAAGAAGTCTCACAACACCCGGTTAAAGTCCAACAGGTTTATTTGGTAGCAAACACCACTAGCTTTCGGAGTGCTGCTCCTTCGTCAGGTGAGTGGGGAGTTATGATCACAAACAGGGCTTATAAAGACACAAACTCAGTTTACAGAATACTGATTAGAATGCGAGTCTTTACAGCTAATCAAGTCTTAAAGGTGCAAATGATGTGAGTGAAGATAGCGTTAAGCATAAGTTAAAGAGATGTGTATTGTCTCCAGACAGGGCAGTAAGTGAGATGTTGCAAGCCCAGGCAAGTAGTATGACATGAACCCAAGACCCCGGTTGAGGCCTTCCTCATGTATGCGGAACTTGGCTATCAGTCTCTGGTCAGCGACTCCGTGCCGAAGTGTGCCGTGAAGACTGCCTTGGAGAAAGTTTACCCGAAGATCAGAGGCTGAATGCCCATGGCCGCTGACATATTCACCAACAGGAAACTTAAGTCTTGCCTGGTGATTGTCGAGCGGTGTTCATTCATCTGTTGTCATAGTGTCTGTATGGTCTCCCCAATTTACCATGACTCAGGACATTCTTTCCTCCATTCACATTGTCTGCACCTTTAAGACTTGACTAGCTGTAAAGAATCACATTCTAATCAGTATTCTGTAAACTGAGTGTATGCCTTTATACGCCCTGTTTGTGATCAGAACTCCCCACTCACCTGACGAAGGAGCAGTGTTCCAAAAGCTAGTGGCATTTGCTACCGAATAAACCTGTTTAACCGGGTGTTGCATGAACTTTTTGCAGAGCAGTATCACCCACCTTCCTCCTCAGGAGAAAGGTTGGCATTAACCACCTTTGTACAGCCAAGAAACCACAATCTAATTTACTACTTTCAGGCTGTTATGTCACTCATGTTGTGTCTTCTGCTCACCATGCCCCCTTGGAAGCAATGGCCGGATTGCAACCAGTCCGCCATGAAGGACAGCATGGACAGCATGTAGCAAGGAACATTGGGCATCTTTGTCAGAGTACGCCGGTCAAGTCCTAATGAGGGAAGTGAGGGGCTGTAATCAGAGGGCCAGGGAGGGGAACAAGCGGGGCCAGTGATCATGGCTGGGGACAGTAGAGATTATCCCCTCAAATTTTCAGTAAAGTCACTAGGGTTACCGGGCAACCTCACCAAATGGCATGAGGCTACCTGATCACTTGTAAAATACCAACAATGGTGGGAGGAGGCCCTTAAATGGCTATTAAATGGTCGCATTAAGGCCTCAATTGGTTGGCATGCCACCAGACAACATCCCCATCTTGTTAAAATTCCAGTAGAGATGGTTAGGTGATGAGGAAAATATCTCTGCCACCCAATTTTATGTAGCCTCTATCCCAGTCCTTTATAAGTAGAAACCTGTGTCAATAAGACTACCAAAGCAAGGACACCAACATAAATTCATAGCAGACAAAAGTGAGATCTTGTTTCATTGCCCCAAATCCTCCAATGAATGTGGGAACCATTGTATCTAACGCTGATCAATCAAAACATTGTACACTTCCCTGGTTATTCAAAAAGTTCCAACTTCCAATATAACATCCTGAGGAGCTTGCCTCAGCACAGGAATCCTCGTGGAAGTCTGCGAAGAGAATTATGCTAAGTATGAATATGACTGAGGGAGAATAGATGAATGGCTAAGTGAATGAGGTGGGTAAGATAGGTAAGAGGGTAGGATCAGGGTGTAGACAGGTTGGGTCAGTCAGAGGGCACAGTTGGGTGGGTAGTTGGGTCAACTCAGGAGGAGGGGTTGGATGGTCAGAGGGTACTTGTATCACTCGATGAGAATTCAAGAAGTTGGGAGGGTGGTTGGGTTGAAGGTAATTGGGTGGGGGGTGTAGTCTGATACTCAGGGGCTCAGGGGGCTGATTGTGGAGGTCAGTGTGTTATTATCCAGATGTTTTAATCTGTACAACATTTCCTGGGTAACTATCCAGGTAGGTGCTGCTGAACAGTACAATGTTTAAAACTCCAACTCGGAGTTGCATACATTCTCAGAGTATTCCAGGGAACTTGAAAATTTCCCTTCAGGAGTTGAGACATCCTGGGCAATTCTCATGGAGGTCAGCACATCAAGAATTGCACAGGTTTTGATGTGAACCTTCAGTTGTACGTCCAATTTTTATTTCAAAGAAACTTCTCTTCTTGATGGTTTGCAGGAGTAGTCTGGAAATTATGGACATACTGCCCCATTCATGCCACTGTCTGACTTAAATGAACAAATCACCTCTGTTCACTGGAATACAGAATTGATCAGCTGAACCAGCAGTACTGAAATGAACCACAGAGGCCAATCCAGAAACCCCTCTCAAAAATGCCATGGCACTGAATTTTTGTGAGGCAAAGAGGAACATAAATGCTGCTTCTGGCTCCACAAGAATTTTCAAATTGGTTATCAGTTCCTTTTTGCCTGTCTCTTGCACAATAGACTCGGTTTCCGCTTTACAAGAGCAACATACTGCAGATGCTGAAAATCTGAAAAAAAAACAGAAAATGCTGGAAATACCTAACAGGTCAGTTTTGGAGAGAGAACCAGATGAACTGAAGTTCCAGGTATCGATCCTTTGTCTGATGGAAAGTATTACATATAAATGGCATTTCAAATGGAAAAGAACAAAGCAAAGGAGGCAGGAAAAAGCACATCCACCCAAATAATAAAATAAATAGAACCACAGGATCACAGAATTGTTAGGGTGCAGAAGAGGCTTCCAGCTCATCATATCTACACTGGTTCTCCAGATGAGCATTATGACAATTCTCCTGCCTTTTCCCCATAATCCTACTCATTGTTTCTATTCAAATAATCATTGAATGCCCTTTTGAATCCCTTAATTGAACCTGCCTCCGCCACACTTCCAGGTAGTGCATTCCAGACCAAAACAACTCACTGCATGAGAAAGTATTTTCTCACATCACATTTGTTTCTTTTGTAAATCACTTTAAATCCATGTCCTTTCATTTTCGATTCTTTTATGAGCAGGGAACAGTTTCTCCCCATCTACTCTCTCCAGTCCCCTCATGATTTTGAGTATATCTCATATCTCCTACAGGGCTTCTCTCCAAGAAAACAGTTCAAATCTCTCCAATCTATTCTCAAAACTGAAGTTTCTCGTCCCTGGAACCATTCTTGTAAACTTCTGAACTCTCCCTAATGCATTCATATTCTTCCTATTCTGTGGCACCCAAAACTCAGCTGAGTCTAACTAGTGTCTTGGGTAAGTTCAGCATAATCTCCTTGCTCTTGTACTCTATGCTGCTATTAATAAAGTCCAAGATGCTTTATTAACTAGCCTCTCCATTTGTACTGCTACCATCAGTGACCTATGCACATATACACCCAGGTCACTCTACCCCTGCACCCTCTTAAGAATTGTACCCCTTATTTTATTTTGTCGGCCCATGTTCTTCCCAACAAAATTGATTATCTTGCATCTCTATTTGTGCTTTATCTGCCATCTATCTTCCCACTCCATCAACTTATCTGTATCTCTCTGAAGTTCTACACTGTCCTTCTCATAATTTCCAAGCTTTGTGTCACTCATAAGCTTTGAAATTGTCCTCTGTGCACCAAGATCTAGATCATTAAAATATACCAGGAAAAGCAAGGGTCCCAATACCGTCCCATGGGAACTCCACTACAAACCTTCCTCCAGCCTGAATAAACATCATTTATTACACTCTGTTTCCGATTACTCATATTAACCTCTGAAGTGCTTAGGTGTAAAACTGGACAATGCTTGCAATGCTGAAGTAATGGTCACAAGAGGCAATAGAAGGCATCATGAGCAATATAAACAAAACTCCAACATGTGAGAATTGCTGATGTGATGGGAGTAAAGCAAATAGAAATGTGAAAATGGATAAAGCAGATCAATCTCTTACCATGTGTAATGACTTATGAAGCCCAATTGGAAAAAAACATAGTTTACTACAGAATGCAAAGTAAAACCACCACTGTGGGTACACACAATAGCCCCTGTCTGGGGCTACAGTTCAGCAGGCCCAGTACTGGGCCTGTCTTATAAAAGGCTCAGGTAATGAGTTCTAGCTGGACAGCCTACTGCCTGTTACCAAGGGAACTAATGCTCAATGATCCTCACAGGGAGGTCAAACGGTGATTCCCCATGGACCTCGTGGGGGTTATCACACCATGTCCAAGGTCCTATATAAAAACAAATAGTACTGGAGGTAAATCTAGGCCATGGAATGCTAACTGGGATACATGAAGAAGCAACTACTGGGCCCCAGTTATGTAAGAGAACTGAATTAATATTGGTTGAGATATCTCATGCTGCTTTAAGAATTGTATAAAGAAAGAAAGACTTGCATCAATATACTGTTGGGATTGAGTGGCAGCCAATTTATGCACAGCAATGTCTCGCAAACAGAAATGAAATAAATGATTGGATCATCTGTCTTAGCTATTAGTTGAGAGATAAATATTACTCACCGTCGGTGCAGCACTCCTCACAACTGCACTGACTTTGAGAAGTCAGTGTTCTGAATTAGTCAGTGAATTAGGTTCTGGAGTCTCATGAATCCACAACCTTTTGATTCAGAGGCAAGATTGCTACCACTGAGCCACAGTTCAGTTATAATTTGTCAATGTAGTTCCCTTGCACAACCATGATTTTTGTCTATTTCTTTTTTCAGTTACTTCAATTATGTCACACCACTCATAAAACTATTCCTCAAATAAACAGAAGAAAAGAAGAGAAAATGAGTCTTAATTCATTGCAACTTCTGGACACTTAAGAGGGTGCCAAGCATGAGTGATTTTTTTTAAGGTAAAGGCTCTCAAGCTGTAGCAGGAGACTGGACGAACTCCTATAAAATTTTAGGACATACTAAACATTTGAGTTTTTATAGGATATAGAATGCATTGCAGGAGATAGATTCTTTGATAGATTCTACTGAAGCAAAAATTACTTCCATCTCAAGAGATCTTTTGAAATGTTCCAGTTTGGGTAGAAAATATTTTCCCATACGTTGCATGGTGCATTGTTCTTTTCAAACGGCTGCCCTTGCATTTGATCAACATATGATCAGATCTTGGTACGTTTTAAAAGCAAGGCTGTCTTACAAGAAATTAATGCAGATTAAGCCATGTGATACTATTCAGGACCAGCACAGCCAGAATTTGTTTCCCCTATTCTTATTTACACAGAATGACTGGCATAGAAATTCATTTGGCAATGGGGGCGGGGGGGCAGGAGGGGATGGGATAACCCAACGTTTGTAAACATTTGTGCAGTTAAGGGCAGGACCTATGAGTAGCTAGCCTTTATCAGTCTGGAGTGCATCTAGGGAATCCTGCAGCTGAAAAGATCAGGGCACCAACTGAAACGTGCTGGACTGAAGGAAAGTCCAGAAAAGGATATGTTAAAATCGTCCCTTATTCTCTGCCAGCAGTGTCTCCAGTGCCCTTTTGGCAAAAAAGGGTAGTGAGCAAAGAGTACCACTCTCAAAACAGAAGGTTCACCCAGCATACCTGCTCCTGGTAATGTACATAGTTGTTGCAGTGAACTTCATTAAAGTTATAGTAAAAATCCACAGGATTGGTCATGCATTTCTGACCCCTGATTTGATGAGTCCAAGCTGCTGAGAAAGCTTCCAGGATAGTTTTGTAGGGATAGAGCCTCTGCCCACCCTTGCATGATTATTGACGTCTGCTTAGGAGGCGTGACGAGGTTCCCATATCCCAGCCATCTGTTGGGACCTAATATTGAATTTTTGTAAGTATGCCTGGTGTCATTAGGTGTACTTTTCTGAGAGGGCAGTGAAGTAATTCAGCCAAATGCCAGGTGTAATTATTTTTCAATATTACATCCAGCCCCAGGCACTTTATGTGTGGTGGGACAAGAGGCAATATGGGGGTGTGGGGAAAGGGGGAGTGGGATGGAAGCTAGCAGTGTCTGACTTCAGCAAACCTTTGTCCAGTGGTTCCAACCTCTTAGGTGTGCGAGGAAACACTGAAATAAACCGCTTTGGATTTCCTCATTCGTTAAGTCCAGTCACAATTACAAAACGATATCAATGATTATAACAAGCACACAACTGAAAGGGATTACATTACAATTAATGTTCTAGACCATTAAGAAGGTGAAAGAAAGATGTATACTGCATTTCAACTTATTATCCAGAGCAGAAATTAAAGGTTGGTTACTTCATGATTATTATAACAAACAGTATTGTACATGGAAGTTAGTTGGTCATTGTCTACTCGAGGATTTTAATACTATTTGGAAATTGAATCGAATTTTCCTTGGCTGACTTGGAACAGACCATTTATTCTAACACATTGCCTATTGTACTGAGTTAAGATGAGCAATAAGTGACTTATTTAACTAATATCTCTGCAATTTGTGTGTGCTTGTTAATGCTGTATGTGTGGCCAGAGAAATTATGTTTGCCTTTTTGTTTGTAGTATCTTTTTCCACAGTTCACTGTGCTTTTTCATTTTATTGCCATGCCCTTTTCCTTATCTGTCCTTACAAATTTGGCTGTGCCAACTGGTTGTATGCGCTTAGGGGGAAATATGATGGTATGTTATAAGGCCCTGATTGCCTGTAATAATTACTACTGGTCTCCTGCAGTAACTCCTGCAGGATAGTGAAATAATGAAAAACAACATAGATTTCCCCATTTACTTTGTAAAGTTGGAACTAGTATCTACTTTTATGAGACAGATGTTGTTTATACTGTGAACCCCCACTTCCCCAACTAATTCAAGAACTGAAGTATTGGAGAGGTTTCCAGTCAGCCTAGTGACCTGTTCATTCAAATAATGGTAAATTATTTAAACATTTCTGTGTAAGGGATGTTAAAGGAAACATGTCTAAGATTGGTAGAAGTATGGAAACCAAAAACCACTTCCCCTGCCAACTCCTACTCCCTGGCCACAATCTTGCTGGATGGGATTCCCAGTTGACGGAGATACATCTGTGTAGGGCTTGAGCCAAATTGTTTCAAGCAATGATGTTCTCTGCCGCTGACCCAGCAAGTTCTGCAGAAATTATGCTGGAAAACACCTGTAGATATTAATGACCTGTCTGTTCATCCCTTCCAATGGTACAGAATTTTCTTTTCATTTGGTGCTACTACATGGAAACCACCCAAAAACTAAAGAACTTGTTGGATATGTGGACCAATCACGTGTCAACGCATTCTGGAATGAAGACCCATATCATGAAAATGCGTTCTGCAGAACTGGGTCAATATTCCAAGTAAAGTATTTGTTACACTACCTTATTCATCTCAAAATACACAGTTCTCACATGCAAATATCAAAGAACATCTCTAAAATAGAATTAACAACAATAAGAACTGTTGATACACTCTAGTGTATGGCTATAGTTTGTTCACCACTGTCTCCATTTCTAATCTAAATCATTGCTCCTCTCTCTCTTTATTCTACCCTACTCAGCGAGGTTGATTTTTGTCTTCACCTGCTGTACTATAATCCATCAAGCAGATCCTTCACCTTTTACACAACCTAGCTGATTTTTTTTTTCCATTGAAATCACAGAATTAAAGACAAATTCTAGTGATGAAAAACTTTATCCCAAAGTCTCCAAAATTGTGCAGCCAACACTTAGATGTTTGTGATTTGCCTCCCTTCTGACCAATGGCATTTTTTTTCAACCATTCTCATCCATTTCCTTTCATTCCATTGGGCCGTTGATTTATTTTTTGATATATTAATTAAATGTCATGTATTAAGAGTATTATTGTAACTCATAATTAATTCCAGCCCTTCCCGAAATTGCATAGACTTGGAGAAATTTAAATTGACCACTCAACATTGTAGATGACTTTACTCATCCAGGCTGTATGGGCGACTAAGATCTACAGTTGTTTGGCAGCCTCAGTCTGTGCAAATTTGTCAAATATCCATTTGGTGACATCATAGTCTCCCAAATCTAGAACTTCGATTGGTTGAAAGATGGCCCTTAAAAGTGGTTTACGGAAAACTGTTTTCTCCTTACTTTCAAATCACTGGGGCTAAAGGAAGAAGAAACAAAAGAATATCTTCAAAACAGAATTTTTTAGGTGGAAGATTAGAAATGATTAGGCAAAGTTGAATAGGGTAGGATAGAATAAGGGTGAAAGTCTCCCACTTTGAGATGAAGTGCAGTGATGGGCAGCTCTGGGGATACCTTTCCCATTGACCAATGTGGCAGGATCCTGGACCATGTTCAGCACTTGGTACATTATTAATAATACACAGACAAGTTCTCCACTGACTCTCCTGGCGGGGCAGCAGTTGACTCATCCACCCACCATCAGCTGGCAGGTTCGAATTAAACACCAGTCCAAAACTCATATCATTCTTTCCAGCCCAACTGTCTTCACCAGACTACACAGGATGTCGGCAACCCAGAGGCAAAAGGCTAGAAGCCTCAGAAGAAGGCGGCACCAGCTTTCAATGCCAGGGCTCTTGAGGCTCTTAATCAGAGAGTGTGGGCCCATTGGCATGTGTTCTACCTGAGGGATGGCTCAAAGAAGCAGACCAATCTTACCTCTCCAGTCTGGGAGGCTGTTGCCAAGGAAGTCAGCGTAGTGGTCACCTGCCTACGAAGCACCATGGAGTGCAGGAAGCAGATGAATGAACTCATTGGGTCTGCCTGAGGAAGTCCTCTCTCAGCTCCTTCCACTATCAAACTCTCAGCATAGCATCATGTACTCAAATGGCCACTCTCTTCATGGCTCTCACACAACCATTAGTGGGGGGGTATATATTGACACTTACCATATCAACAACCATATCTCGCAACAAGGCTTTCAAAACACCACCACCCAATATGTCATATTCCATTCTCTGTCCCTTCTGGGTAGGGCACACCATACATAGGGGACATGCATTTCACTCAACCTCTGCTCCATTTCCACTAATCACGTCTTTCTTTTGTCTTCACACAAGCCAAACTTGTGTACAACAAGAGTGAGCCCAGATCGGGGAAGGTATGCAACAGATCATTGGCCTCTCTGAGGTCACCAGTGAGGATCGGAATCACTCCTATTGCAACGCAAGAGCTCGGCCTCCTGCAACAACCTAGTACAGACTTCAGCTCCAGCACTTGACCCAATCCTGCAATTCACACTGAGTGCTTTGAATTCTGAATCAACTTTAGCTCATTCACTAATCTGTCCTTTTGCCTTTTCCAAGCAACCTGCGGCAAGGTAGTCAACATAGCAGATCTCTCAGCCCTGGAGCATTAGTGAGGAGGAGGAGCCATATGGGTAATGTAGTTCTGACCAAGTGATTGTGTCAGGAAAATGAGCTGACCTTCCTCTGATACTGGCTCAGCAGAGTGATTTTCATGTAAATTTGGAAGGGATTTCTAAGTAGTTCTGTCCCTGATGGGCTGTGAGAGACTCACTCATCATTTTGGGGCCCCTGTCATTTTGAGATTCTGTGCCTGGGCACAGTGTGTTTCATTGCACGTCTGCACCTGGTTCCAGGGATGAGAAACTTCAGTTATGAGAATAAATTGGAGATATTGCGATTGTTCACCTTGGAGACAAGAAGGGTAAGAGGAGCTGTACCGTAGAGGGCCTGGACAGAGTAGATAGGGGACATACTGTTCCTGCTTATAAAAAGACCCAGAACAAGAGGGCACAGATTTAAAGTGATTTGCAAAGGAAGCAAATGTGATATGAGAAAAAACATTTTCATACAGCAAGTGATTCAGGTCTAGAATGCTCTGCTTGGAAGTATAGTGAGGGCAGGTTCAATCAAAGCATTCAAGAGGGCATGAGATGATTATTTGAATAGAGGTACAGAGAAAAGGAAGGGGAATAGCACTAAGTCATGATTATTGTTTGGAGAGCCAATGCAGACACATTGAGCCAAATGGTCTCTTTCTGATTCTGTGATAGTGCTTGGTGAAGATATGCTGTTCTAAGGAAGCAGGTGGAGGTTGTGCCCACTGACACTGAAGTAAATGCTTTTTGAATTGTTATCCAGAAAATAGGGGAGCAGTCGGTGAAGGATGGTGCTGGAGCCAATTGTTACACCATCTTACATTTATTTCTTTACACGGTGAAACATTACAAGCATAAACCTACTAACTCAACCATCCTGGAGCTTCAAAGAACGAAGAAAATTACAGCACAGGAACAGGCTCTTCAGCCCTCCAAGCCTGCACTGACTATGCTGCCTGACTTAACTAAAACCCCTTACTCTTCTGGGGACTATATCCCTCTAATCCCATCCTATTCATGTATTTATCAAGACACCCCTTAAAAGTCACTACCGTTTCTGCTTCCAATACTTTCCCCGGCAATGAATTCCAGGCACCCACTATTCTCTGTGTAAAATATCTGCCTTATACATCGCCTTTAAACCTTGCCCCTCGCATCTTAAACCTATGTCCTCTAGTAAATGCCTCTTCCATCCTGGGAAAAAGCTACTGACTATCCATTCTGTCCATGCCTCTTGTAATCTTGTAGACTTCTATCAGGTCGCCCCTTAATCTCCGTCACTCCAGTGAGAACAAACCAAGTTTCTCCAACCTCTCTTCATAGCTGATGCCCTCCATACCAGGCACCATACTGGTAAATCTTTTCAGTACCCTCTCCAAAGCCCCCACATCCTTCTGGTAGTGTGGTGACCAGAATTGAACACTATATTCCAAGTGCGACCTAACTAAGGTTTTATAAAGCTTCAGCAAGTGATTATTTTTTATGTGCTCAGGTGAAACCCCAATTAATGCCCTTCACCTGCGTATAAATAAACACAATTGTCATACAATTAATACTAATGCCAGAGAAATATAAATGTCATTGTACATTTTCATGATGCATATCACACTCTAATGGGCTGGGAGGAGTAGAATCTCTTCAGTCCCCTGTGATCTTTCCTCTTCTCCCCTTCCTGATATCTCCTCGCTTCCCCAATCATTCATTCTCTCCTCTACACTCCTTATGCTCTGGTGCCAAAGATCAACCCATTTGGCCGTCAGCCACACTTTCAAGCTAGCTGATTATGGCCAAGAAACTAAATTCAAAAATGGAAATTTGGTCCTTGTTGATTTCCACAAAAACTGAGGGAAATGTATACTTCCTCCTACCTCAGTTCCTTCTCCAGCTCCTTCTCCACCCTCTGTAAATGTTAGGATCATTAACTCTGTTTTTCTCTCCAGAAATTCAGTTTGAAATGCTAAGTGTTTGCCAACATTTTCTTTTTTTATTTCAGATGAGGAACTTGCAGCGTGGGGAAGTGCAGGGTTTTTTAGTTCTTGCAATAAAATTACCTCAATTCCAGTAATCCGCTTAAATGATTCAGTTCTTTAGTCATAATCAAGCTTTTTACATTTGTTTATTCATCTGAGCTCAAAATTAGAACCATAGAATCCCTGCAATGCAGAAGGAGGCCATTCAGCCCATTGGGTCAGCACTGACTCTCTAAAATAGCATCTCACCTAGGTCCTCCCCAGCATCTGTAACCATGTGCATTTTTTTTAATTCATCCATGCGGCATGGGCATTTATTCCCATCCCTAGTTACCCAAGGGCAGTTGAGAGTCAACCATATTGCTGTGGCTCTAGAGTCACATGTAGACCAGACTGGGTAAGGACAGCAGATTTCCTTCCCTAAAGGACATTAATGAACCGGATAGGTTTTTCCCTGACAATCAGTTCATGGTCATCGGTAGATTCTTAATTCCAGATATTTTATTTATTGAATTCAAATTTCACATCTAACATGGTGAGTTTTGAACCTGGGTCCCCCAGAACATTAGCTGAGTTTCTGGATGAATAATCTAGCAGTGAAACCACTAGGCTATCTCCTCCCCTGGTTAATCCACTAACCTACACAGTTTTGGATACTAAGGGGCAATTTTGCGTGGCCATACACCTAACGTGCATATCTTTCAAAAATTATTTGTGCTTCTTATTGCTTCAAATTTAAAATGCATTTGTCTTCTCCTCAGAAGTATTTTATTTACTACACCCAAGTTTCAGTTGGGACTAGATGCTTTCTGCAAGTTTAAACTTTGCAAGTAAAAATACACAGGATTATCTGCCCAGGACTTTGGCACATGTTAGAATCTGGGCTCAATTTTCTGGATCAGGACTTATCACTCATCTATGGTGGAATTATGGCAGGCTTCCCAATGTGAAGAAGGAGTCCAACATTGGCAAAAACAAAATCCCAACAATCGGATTCCTAAAGGGGCAGAAAATCTGCACTTTACTGCAAAGACTGGAACATCAACATCTTGGTAGGCCTTAGCAAATACCAATAGATATGCAAGAAGGGTAGGAAAAATTGAAATGGAAGGAGAGGATGTTGCTACAAGGTGCTCTTCCCTCCATGGAGGACTTTAGGACCATCACAATGTGTTCTGGGATTCATCACCATCTTTCACATGGAAATGCGGAAAGTAATGGTAACAAAGGTAGACGGGAGGAAAATCCTTTTGGAATCTGTACCATTCCCTCTGCAATTTTATGCAGTGGGCTAGAGAGGAAATGATTGGCAGTCCAAAATCAAAGTGGTGAGAGGAAAAAAACATGTGAGGCAGTAATGGGATTCACAATTCACATTTTCATTCAGTCTCTGCTACAATCATACCTAACTTCAGGGAAGACTGTGGAACAGAATCCTAGCCAGAATACATATCAAACAATATTGAAAATTGCTGTGAGAATTTAACAGTGTGGCAACCATGGAAATGATCACACAACATGAAGTTGGTGTCCAATCTGCAACGTAATCAAATCACATAAAGCAATCCCTGTGCCCATTTGAGTTTTAAGCAAAAACATTTAAAGGATGTAGGTATTGCTGGCTAGGCCAAAATTATATGCATATCCCTCTCTACCTTGAGAAGGTGGTGGTGAGCTGCTTTCTTGAATTGCTACCGTCCGTGTGGTGTAGGCACACCCACAATGCTGTTAGGGAGAAAGTTCTAGCATTTTGATCCATTGAATTGAAAAAATGGTGATATATTTCCAACTCAGGTTGGTGAATAGCTTGGAGAGGAGCTTCCAGGTGGTGATGTTCCTATTTGTCTGCTGTCCTTGTCCTTCTAGATGGTCGTGGTCACAGATTTGGAAAGTGCTGCCAAACAAACCTGGTGAGTTTCTGCAGTGCACCTGGTAGATGGTACACACAGCTTCCATTGATTGCCAGTGGTGAAGGGAGTGAATGTTTGTGGAAGGGGTGCCAATCAAGAGGGCTGCTTTGTCATGAATGTTGTCAAGTATCTTAAGTGTTGTTGGAGCTGCACTCATCCAGGCAAGGGGAGAATACTCCATCACATCCTGACTTGTGCTTTGAAGTTGGTAGACAGGCTTTGGGAGTCAGGAAGTGAATTACTCACCAAAGGATTTCTAGCCTCTGACCTGCTCTTATATTTAAATGGTTACTCTAGTTCAGTTCCTGATCAATGGTAACCCCTCAGGATGTTGATGGTGGGGGATTTAGCAATGGTAATGCCATTGAATGTCAAGGGGTGAAGGATAGATTCACTCTTGTGGAGATGGTCATTACTGGGCATTTGTATGGCACAAATGTTGCTTACCACTTGTCAGTCCAAGTCTGGATATTATCCAAGTTGTGGTTGCATTTGGACATGGACTGCTTTAACACAACTTAATACAAGTTCAGAAAAAATGTTACCCTCAGAAAGGAAAGTCTGTTTGTTGACTGCCTTCTGAAATGGATTAGCAAGCCGCTTAGTTGGAAAGAGTTAGGCGTGAAATGCTGGCCTTGTCAGTGATGCCTTCCCAGTTATGCCCATTAGCAAATAGGCTAACATACTGTTCAAGGTTCTGTATGAACAATATGTTGGTCAATTTAATTTTTTTAAAAACTGTCCAAAAATTGTTAAGGTATTAAAAATGTAAAATATTCCAGATGTTAAAAATCTGAAATAAAAACAGAAAATGTTGTGAACTCTTGGCAGGTCAGCCAGCAAGTATTCTATACATAGATATAGAAATATTAACTAAATAAGGAGAAAAATCATATCACATATTTACTGCAACAATTTTGGTGAAAAGGATACATTTGACATTACATTGTACTTTAAACGGAGGCTTATAATAGTGATCAAGATAATTCTTGAAGGTTTCTCTGTCAGCGTATTTCTCAAGTAAGACATCAGAAAATGATTACATCCTGGCGGTGGCAGAACTATTTGAAACAGGAATAAGATAAAGTAAAACGCAACCTTTATTATTCTGCAAGCAGAATCTTTAAAACAATGAAAACCACAGAAATGGTTAAAATGACTGGTGGAAGTTAGATAGGGAAAGGGTAGGTATACTATCTACTCAATTTTCCAGTTCCTATGTATCAAAATCCTTTTCATGGTAGTGGATCAGCTAAATTCATGAATTCTTTTCACTTAAGTTATATATGGGTCTCAATTAGTAAATTCAGTCTTATTTATATTGAGCACTGCTTTCGTTACAGGGGTAATTCCTTTTATTTTTTAGGCTATAGGTAAAGCTAATATACAACCTTGTTTTGCTACATCAATATTAAACTGAAGCAACAATGTCCTCTTCAAGTTATGAAATTTTTGAAGATCCTAATAATTATTCTGCAAGTTCAAGACAGGTCAGCCCAGCTTTCATAAATTTTACACTGGCCAATTCAAGAACAGTATAATCAGAAACCTGGAATAATGTGAACAAAAATACTCCAAATGATGTAAATCTGAAACAATAACAGAAACAGCTGGAGACACTCTGCACTAAGTTGCATCTCTTAAAAAAGAGGCCAGCTGACATCTCAGACCGCCTCTTCAGAACTGAAAGTTATTGCAAATTAATAATATTTAGAAAGGAATAAAAGAAGGAACCTCTTACACCATGTTAGCCATTTTGATTTACTGAAGATTGGTGCAAAGCACAGGGAATGAATCACATAAAATAGAACCAAGCTCTGGTTCAATACCTAGAAAGTTAAGAGAAATTGAACTCACACAGCTCTACATTCAAAATTTAATACCAACTGACATTTCAACTGGGCTTTCCAATAAAAAAAGCTTCTCCAATTTTAGATTAATTATCCATGTGAGAAAGAGAAAACTGATGGGTCTTTGCTTTCTGCCTAACTTCAGCTATTGGTGAACTAAGAGAAGTAGTATAATGGCACCTATGGAGTACAGGTCAAGAAGAATGGCATGTAATGCATTCCAGACGTCTCCTCAGTAGAGGTGCATTTGGGGATTCTGACTTTGTACCTTAAGCATTTTAGGAGCAGAATTGAGTTTGTAAATAAAGGGAATCTGGTGAAGGGGTACCAGTCTCTGAGAAGTTATTTCACCTGGCACTTTCCAATCAAAGAGGCTTAGCTATTCTATAATCCTACTGAGCCTTCAGGAAGGCTCAGGTAGGTAAAATGTTAGAATCCATCATCAAGGAGGAAATAGCGAGGCATCTTGAGGGGAATTGCTTGATAGAGCAGACGCAGCATGGTTTCGTTAAGGGGAAGTCGTGTCTGACAAATTTACTGGAGTTCTATGAGGATGTGTCTAGGGCGGTGGATAGAGGAGAGCCGGTGGATGTGGTCTTTCTTGATTTTCAGAAGGCGTTTGACAAGGTACCTCACAAGAGGTTATTGCAGAAGGTCAGGGGACATGGAGTTGGGGGTAGGATGTTAGCGTGGATAGAGGACTGGTTGTCAAATAGGAGGCAGAGAGTGGGGGTCAATGGGTGCTATTTGGATTGGCGGTTGGTGACTAGTGGAGTGCCTCAGGGGTCGGTGCTGGGGCCTCAGCTATTTACCATTTATATAGATGATCTGGAGGAGGGAACCGAGTGTATGGTGTCGAAATTTGCTGATGACACCAAGATTGGTGGAACGGCAAATTGCGCGGAGGGTGTGGAGAGTCTGCAGAAGGATTTAGATAGGCTGGGCGAATGGGCCAGGAACTGGCAAATGGAATTTAATGTTGGCAAGTGCAAGGTGGTCCACTTTGGTAGGAATAATGGTAGGAAGGATTATTACTTACGTGGAGAAAAACTGCAGCAGGCGATGGTGCAGAGGGACCTCGGGGTCCTTGTGCATGAGTCGCAAAAACCCAGCTTGCAGGTGCAGCAGGTGGTCAGGAAGGCAAATGGGATGCTGGCCTTCATAGCGAGGGGGATTGAATATAAAAGTAGGGAGGTCTTGCTGCGGCTGTATAGGGCATTGGTGAGGCTGCAGCTGGAGTACTGTGTGCAGTTTTGGGCGCCGTACTTACGCAAGGATATTTTGGCCTTTTGGAGGGAGTGCAGAGGAGGTTTACTAGGCTGATTCCGGAGTTGAGGGGGTTGAGCTATGAGGAGACGCTGAATAAACTAGGCTTGTACTTGTTAGAGTTTAGAAGAATGAGGGGAGATCTCATTGAGACGTATAAGATGATGAATGGGATGGATAGGATAGAGGTGGAGAGACTCTTCCCGCTCAGAAAGGACAGTAGGACTAGGGGGCACAGCCTCAAGATAAAGGGGGGGTGGTTTAGAACGGAGTTGAGGAAGAACTTCTTCACTCAAAGGGTGGTGAATCTGTGGAATTCTCTGCCCGTTGAAGTGGTGGAGGCTACCTCGCTAAATATTTTTAAGACGCGGGTTGATGGGTTTTTGATAAGAGAGGGGATTAAGGGTTATGGGGAGAGAGCGGGAATGTGGAACTGAGCCACGACAGATCAGCCATGATCTTATTGAATGGCGGGGCAGGCTCGAAGGGCCAGATGGCCTACTCCTGCTCCTATTTCTTATGTTCTTATGTTCTTAAGGCATTACAGAGAAACTTTGATTACCCTGATTTGTTGGGGCAGAATATTTTATGGGATTCAATTATTCTGCTTTTCTTTAATTATTCGTTGTACCAGAATTATTCTCCATGGCTGATGGTATTATGGTGATCTTTGGTTTAGATGCCATGTTCAACACTGAATATTGTGTGTGACATATTAACAAAGGTCAAATAGTTCATTAATAGTTATTGAGATGATAGGTTAACATAGCTTCACTTAACATCCATCAACTGGTTTCAGTATAGCAATTATTATGCTGAAATGAAGATATTATTATTCTTACAGACTGGAGACGGCTCTGTACAGTTTGCACACATTAACCATAGCTTGCTAGCTCCAAATAGCATGATCCCTCTCTCCTGCTCCCAAAGGTTTATGCTAAGTAGATGGATTTGGAAAGGTGTGACAAAACTAATAAAACCAAGATTGCTTTAACCCACTAGTACTGTATCCGTAGCGCTCCGAAAGCTAGTGGCTTTTGCTACCGAATAAACCTGTTGGACTTTAACCTGGTGCTGTGAGGCTTCTTACTGTGTTTACCCCAGTCCAATGCTGGCATCTCCACGTCACGTTTCATGACAGATCTTTGCATGTGCTGTGGTGTAATAAGAGTGCATTTTAAGGAAAGAACTCTCCAAGTTACAAGTGGCGCCAAGAATAGAAAGGATACAAAATCTAGCAGTATGTGGCAGACTCATTCCACATTCTGTACTTTGTTTATTTTACATGAGGCAGTGGATATGTGGCACAACTGAAAATACCACAAAGGTCTGACAAAAAAATTACAATGAAGTAGTACAGAGAAAACATGTATGCATATAAAGAAAAGTTGTGGCTGTAATTGGAAAAGATATATGGAACTATGTTGCACTGATGCAAGTAATATTTACATAGCTAAAGTAAGTAAGGCATTGATTACATATAGTAAATAATACGTGAGGAGAGGATATGCTGATGAAACATCCAAATACTTCATCCAAATATACAGAGCAAGGTGCTTTCAATAGCTCACTAACACATCTGAAAAGCACCACCCATCTCAGCATTAACCATAACTTGCTAACCTCATTAAAAGTTACATTTTACACAGATACCCGAGACTGGAATTGAACCCAAATTGCTGGCACTTTGAGGCAGAAGTGCTAATCATTGTGCCACCGTTCTGCCCATGAGGTGAGGGACAAAGTACTGACAGGGATAGGGTGGATGATGGGCAACCTAACTAAGCTGTAAAGAGCTGGATTCACTTTTTAATGAGGCTGTTAGACCGGCAGAACTATATTGAAGACAATTAGATTTTGTATATAAGGTTAGAAGATGACAGAAAATTAATTATTTTCACTCTGGTCTGCTATGGGTGCACATGGTAACCATGATCTAAAGTACAAAATTTACTAATACAAACCATAGATAAAGTGGGAGCATGGATACTTATACCACTGTTATAAAAGATTTGGAGTCAAAACTCCAAGCTACAGTTAAGATTGCCTTTAATTCAGTTGGAGAATGATTGCAGATGGAATGTGAAAAACTTCACATTGGAAATCTTGCATTTCACATTAACTTTGTAATATGTAGACTGAGTGAGGGACTGGTTCAATCCATTTTACTTATGTGCATTGGCAAGAGAGGAGGTCCTGTGGAATAATGGGTAGCATTCCTGTTTCTGAGTGAGAAATTCTGGATTCAAATCTCATTCCAGGACTGAATGACCAACAAAGCTGTGTTCATAGTATGTCCAAACAGATGGAATATCAACTTGTAATTCTTTCCAACATAGCCAATGGCAGGTAGTAAGAGTAGGAGAAATTCCAGGTCAGTCATGAGACAGAAAGAAACTGAAGCCTCTACTATCACTATCTGTATCTTCAGGCTACAACATGCATGTAAAAGTGTATGTTGTTACACCAATTTGGACTCTTTTGAGGCTTGGATGGCCAGTTTGGATCAGATTGGTGACAACAGTACAGGGTTCAATCCACATTTTGGCTGGAGATTTCTTGCCCTATCTGTGTTGGAGACGGTGGTGCTATGAGTCAGACTTGTCTTCAGCCAGAGAACTGAAAAAGATTGATGAGGGAACATAGAAACATGAAAGAGTTAATCCAGGAAAAGGAAACCTGAGATGGACTGCTCCATCATTTGATTAAGATGGGGAAGTCTGAATGAAATTTTGCATGTGCCTTGCACCAATATTTTGATGGAATTGGAATGGGCAAAGGTAGAAACTGTAAATGTAACTCATAAAAGCAACAATTCTGTATTGACATATCAATTTGCCAAAATGACAGTAGCTACTACTTCTGAAAGTACTGAACCCACATAAATTACAGCAGCAAAGACCCATACATATCCATTAAGTCTAGTCACAGATACACATATGGAGCCCACATGATAGAAATACTTTGAGTTGTGCTTCAGCTCTAATTGTGTCAGCATCACAGACCAATATCCATATTCTGTCAATATTTATATGGGTAGCACCAACATCTGTACTGTGCATGTGCGGGAATCACAGATGTGGAATATGGGACATAGGTTGTCTAGCAGCAAACAACCTGGGACATGGAATGCCTGCTTCCATTCCCTTTCTGAGGACTGATCTTCCCAACCCCCTGCCAACTCCTCCAAGGTGAAACCCCTCCAAAGTCAAACACCCTCACCCCCTCCCCCAGGCCCAAATCCCCAAGGCCTGCCCCTGATCTTGACCCCAACCTTCAACCTCCAACCTCTGAATCCCCAACCTCCAACACCTCAACCACCAATACTCTGACTTCCAAACCCAACCTTCTATCCCACCACTTCTGGTTAGCACTGTTGCCTCACAGCGCCAGGGACCCAGGTTCAATTACCGGTTTGGGTCACTGTCTGTGTGGAGTTTGCACGTACTCCCCATGTCTGCCTGGGTTTTCTCCAGGTGCTCTGGTTTCCTCCCACAATCTGAAGATGTGTCTGTTAGGTGGATTAGCCATGCTAAATTGCCTCTTAATGTCAGGGGACTAGCTAGGATAAATGCATGGGGTTGTGGGGATAGGGCCTGGGAGAGATTATGGTCAGTGCAGACTCATTGAGCCGAATGGCCTCCTTCTGCACTGTAGGATTCTATGATTCTATGATTCTGATCCCCTGCCTGATCTCCAATTCCCCCTTAACATTTAATCCCTTAATACCCCCCTCCCCACACCACACTCCCTAAATTCAATCCACTTACCTTCGACATTAGCCTTCTTCCTGCTTTGTCAATTTCATTGGATCATTAATTTACCTGGTTTACAGCAGTTAGTGTCATAAAAAGGGGGCCCCTTTCACTTTGACAGAGCTGGACTTTGACCTTTGACACTGGGCCAGAGGATGAAGTTATGGCCCTATCTAAACATTGACCAAATGAATGAGCTATGACCATTTTCTTTGGCAGCTTGTTCCATTGTGGATTGTCCTTGGGAAGAAAGATTGTTGATACTCTGTTGGAAATTAACAGTCTTTGTTTGACTACCTTGTGTTTTGTCATTGCCAGAGGATACCAGATACTTGTTTCTGTCAATTTCCAGCAGTCCATTCTGTATTTTATAGAACATGCCTGCCTACTGTTTTCTTTCTTTGCTGCTGTGATTCCCATTCCAAATCTTTGACCAAGGATATGACTCTGGTGTATTTCCCATAACATGCAGAATCATGCTGCTCATGTTGAATCACTTCAACTTATTTATATTTCTTGCCATATAAATTTTGTGCTCCAGGATTGGATGAACAGATGTTGGTAAGCTATAACTCTGATATTTTTGCTGCAATATCAAAGATTACTTCTTAGAAATCCAAGGAGCGTGTTGCTTTGAATGTTATCTGCTGAATGTGGAATCCCCATTGAAGATTGTTTTTAATATGGTTGCACATCTATCTATTAGAGAATTTATGGCATGATGGGACAGGATTGATAAAAGCACGTTGTAACTATTGCAGTTCCAATGTCAAAATGCAAACAGCTATTGTTCCTCCTTCAATCAAAGGAATAAAGGACTAGCATTCACAACCAGCATGATAAAATTCACACGCTTTCAATGTCCTTGCTTTCTCAAGCTTCCATCTTCTCTTAATCTACTACAAAACATTTGACAGTAGTTACTTCAGCCATAGCTTTGTCAGAAAACTTTTGTTTGTTCATTGTTCTCACTGTTATAATGCCACTCAAAAGCCTCTGCCTTCATTATCTTGCTAATTAATACCTTTTTTACCCTATCTCCAAGACTACAGAATCCTGCACAAGTCCTTCATTAATGACTTTTAATAAGTCAGTAAAAATGAATGTTTTTTAAAAAATGGAGTTAGAATTTTTCCTCCATCTTTTGAGGAATGGGAATGCTCAGAGTAGCATTGATAAACAAAACATTGATTCTACCTCCTGACATTCCACTCCTCCTTATAACATTGCAGGCTATGGGGCAAGTTGTTATAAATATTAGACAGGGTTGATAAAGCAGACTGTTTCCAGTAGTTGAGGAGCCATAGATATATGAGTAAAAATAAGGGATTATCAGGGGCCAGGAGAAATCTCTCTACATAAAGTCCAAGGGTGTTGAATTCACTTCCATGGTTAGGCATCTTCAGAATTAGATTTGATAGCTGGATGATGGAAAAATGGATATGGCAACAAGGAGGCTATTTGTGATTTGAACTATTTGCTTGCATGGCGGGTAAACATTGATACAGACTGGTTGGGCTGAATTTCCATGTTGTAACTTAGATGTCCATGTGCTTACTATTTATTCATGCCCATATTTTCAATAAGGCCCATGAATGTTGAAGTTAAAATGTACATAAACCCAGCTAATGACTGCCAAACTGTATCTGCAGTTCATGCTTGTTCACTCCACCACAACTGTAACATGTTTTTATATCTAACTTCATGTCCTGGCATGAAACTATGTGAATCAAACATAAATACTACCTCCACCCTGTGAAAGAAAACCATAGAATGATTCTTATTAGAGGTTTCTGTCTGATGCTGAGTAATGGCAAGTTCATCTAATTTTGGTTTGATGAACAAGTTAGTGCTGCACACAGGATAAATTCCATACATGTTAACAGTCAAACTGGAATGTGGACGAATAACTAAACTGAACATTCAAGACCATAAAATATAATGTACATAATTTTAAAGAAAAATACGTTTCTCATTTCATCCTGATTTAAGAGCTTGCAGGAAGGCCAGCCCAGCTTAGACCCATTATGGTACATTACACTTACAATTTGTTGCTTGGAAGGCCAAATTATTAAAGTCACATGATGAGGAAAACATATGCCCTTAAGCCAAGAATTACAATCATTTAATTTTGGAATATGAAAAAGTAAACAAGAATGATTTCTGTAGATGCTAAAAAAAATTCCATCTTGTTACACATTTGTTAAAAATCTAATCAATGGTAAAGCAGATTTTGCTTGAAATCTTAATATTAGAGGGCATTTTGTACTGAAGTATTTGCATTTTGCTAGATTTGAGAAAACATGTGTTCTTCTTATAATGCACTTCAGTCCTATTTAACCTGAATGCTGTTAGCTGTAAGAATTAAGCACTTAATTTAGTGTCTAAGTAAAAAGTTGTTTGTATGAATGCATCACTGATTGACAGATTCTCTATCATTGCATTGTTTTCACTCTATGATAGCACAGTCTGATTTTATTTATACTCAGCTCCAGCCCTGCTCTAGTAATCATGGCATTTTTGTGCTGCATTTCTGGGCAATGGATGGTGACTTCCCCACCCCGCCAACAGTTTTGTTAGGCTTCCTTCCTGCCACACTTGCATGTTGCCTTTGTGTCAAGGGTGGTCACTATGACTTATGGTCTGGAAGTCAACTCTTGAGAAAGGCTGAAGTGAGATATGGAGCTGAATGGATCTGGCAGAATTTAAATTGAATCATCAGTGTCATGCATAGAACACATCATCATACATATGATTCTTCAGCTCAAACTATTTAGAAATTCAGAAAAATAGTGTAAATCTTCCTCTGGTAATTTAACTGAATTTAGTGAAGTAATGGTATTACCCATTTTTCTAGGTGTATATAGATATTACTGTCGAAAACAAAAGGGCTAAGACATAATTTCACTGTTAAGGAGCACTGTAAACCTCTTGTTGAGCCAGGCTCACCGTGTATTAAGATTTACTGAATTATTTGGAGGGAAGTGGTGCGACTTTTAGCTTCACTGATAGTGGGTAGCTCCACTATCCTATCAATACCCCAGGTAGTTGTTAATTATCAACAATGTCTGGGAACAGAGAATCAGCCAGAGAAGAATGAATCAGTTCAAATTTCCCAACAGCAGCCGTGTCATCTTGGAGTCAACCCAAACCTGAAAAATGCCACTAACTCATTATTAAACAACAGATAAATATAGGTTTGAAAGTTACAGGTCCAGAGAGCAGTGGAGGCTGAATTTGTGGAACTGAAATTATGTTGAAATATCCAAGGCTGAGTTAGACTGGTTGTTGATCTACAAGGAGTCAAGGGTTACGGGAGACAAGCAGGAAAGTGGACTTAAGGCTAAAATCAGATCAGCCATGGTCTTATTAAATGGTGGGACAGGCATGAGGAACTAAATGGCTCACTGTTGCTCTGTTGTGTTTGTTCTTATGAACTGCAACCCCCACCCTACCCCAACACACACACAATGAAAGCAGGTAGCAGGAATAAATTCCAATAGCAACTAATATTAATTGATAATCAGTAGCTGTTTGTTCCAATACAAATTGTGCAGAAACACCATACAAACCCAAGGAACGAGAATGGGTTTATGGTTGTGTGGGTGGAAAGCGTGTTCTTTTTTAAAAATCAGGTTAAGTTCCCATTCTATGGTTCAAATATGTTTCCTCTCTCTGTCTTCCTCCTTTTTTCCTGCTTGCTGTACAGAGAACACAAATTGTCTTCCTTTCACTCCTTCTTCAGGTCAACAGAGTCTCAACAGGAGCCACTCCAAAAATTCTTGGATAGCTTGGGGTGTTTTTTTTTATGATCACCTTCTATATTCTTTGTAAAATAAGCCATAAATAGGGGAAGGGGGCTTACCAACTGAAAATCAAAGCTCACTGCCCTCCCAATGTATCACAGCTTGGTGTGGTTCCTGCTCTGACCAAGACCACAAGAAACTACAAAAAGTTGTGAACATAACCCAGTCCATCATGCAAACCAACCTCTCATCCATTGACTCCTTCTACACCTCCCGTTGCCTCGGGAAAGCAGCCCCATAATCAAGGACCCCATGCACCCGGACATACTCTCTTCCATCTTCTTCTGTCGGGAAAAACATACAAGAGTCTGACATCATGTATCAACCGACTCAAGAACAGCTTCTTCCCTGCTGCCTTCAGACTTTTAAATGGACCTACCTTATTTTAAGTTGATCTTTCTCTACATTCCATCTATGAATGTAACAGTATATTTTGCACCCTCTCCTTTCCTTCTCTATGAATGGTATGCTTTGTCTGTATAGCGTACAAGAAACAATTCTTTTTACCATATCCTAATACATGTGACAATAATAAATCAAATCAAATTAACTTCTGCGCGGTGGCACAGTGGTTAGCACTGCTGCCTCACGGCACCAGGGAATTGGATTTGATTCCTGGTTTGGGTCTTTCTGTGTGGTATGCACGTTCTTTTGGGTTTCCTCTGGGCACCCCAGTTTCCTCCTACAGTCCAAAAATCATTAGGCTGGAGCAAAAAGAAAAATAGAAAATACTTAAGTGAACAACATGAGTGCTGGTAAAGTGTGCTAATTTCTCCGTCAGTGTACCCAAACAGGTGCCTGAGTGTGGCGATGAGGGGAATTTCACAGTAAGCCTCATTGCAGTGTTGATGTAAGCATACTTGTGACAATAATCAATAAATTTGTAACACTAATAAATCAAGTCAAATCAACCCACCTCCTGTTAAATAGAACATAAAACAGTACAGCACAGTACAGGCCCTTCAGCCCTCAGTGTTGTGCTGAGCTATGTCCGAACCCAAGATCAAGCTATCCCAGTCTCTATCGTTCTGGTGTGCCCCATGTATCTATCCAATAACCACATGAAAATTCCTAAAGTGTCCAACTCCACTATCACAGCAGGCAGTCCATTCCACACCCCAACCACTCTCTGAGTAAAGAATCTACATGATGTGGATATGCCGGTGTTGGACTGGGGCAAACACAGTAAAGGCCAGGACTCTCCATTCATCTGAAGAAGAGGGAAACCTCGAAAGCTTGTGAGTTTACTATCAAATAAATCGGTTGGATTTAAACCTGGTGTTGTCAGACTTTTTACTGAAGAATGTACCTCAGACATCCATCCTGTCTCTCCCACCATGAATCTAATAGTTATGTCCCCTAAATTGCTGGGACCCAGTGGTTGGGGCCCCAGGTCTCAGAAAGAAAGTGAGCAGGTGTAATGATGAGTGGCAGCTGTATTGTCCAATCATCAGGCCGGTCGGGCCCATGATGCGAGGCGGCGCTGGGCCAATAGGAGGCGGGATGAGGGGCGGGGCCATTTGTCTGAGTGGGGGCGGGGAGGGGGGAGAGAGAAAAAGGAAAGTCGCGCCGGAGGGCGAGGGGAGTGGAGGATCAGCAATTGGTGTAAGCAGGAGGCCTGTGAGGAGAGGAAATAATAATAATAATAAGTAATAATAATATATTCTTCTGAAAATAAAGAGAGGGAGAGAAATGGTGCGAAGGTGCTGAGAGGTTTTTGAGCCAGTTTGTTGGGTTTAATTTTCCAATGTGCCGAGAAGATGGAGCAAAGCGAAATCCTGAGGAAATTCATTGACCGAGTACTGGCCATGAAAGTCCGCGACCAGAATGGGGAGGACAACTTTGCCAGCGACTTCATGGTGAGTTTAATTGTATTGTTTTCATTGTAAATCACTTCGGCTGTTGGCTAAAAAAAATCAATTAAATGAACTACTCCCCCCCCCCCCCCCCACCAGCCAGGGTTGTTTGTCTGTATTATTTATTGGCGGAGTTTGCCTGAAGCAAGCTCTACTGACCCTTCCTCTTTAACGCAGCCACCGTGAGAGGGAGTGGGTCGAAGGGAGAGCAGCCACCGCCAGCTCCAGGCTGTGCGGCCTAAGCCGCTCCCCTCATGGCTCCTCTTTCACTTTCTGGGAAAATAATCCTCAAGCTGTATTTGTCTGTCTGTCTATTGCTCCGATCTCGGTGATCGCAGAGACGGATGTTTTTCTAAAAAAAACCCAGAGATGGGTTTTTTTAAAAAAAACCAAAAGCAGTTGTGAAGTCCCGATTGTTACAGAGTCCCGGGGCTTGGGTGTAAACTCCAGGTTTGTATAACAAAAAAATGTAATGAATTTATCAGCTGTGAGTCAGAAATGTGGGGAGTTTGCGGATGTTGCGCAAGGCACACGGGCGTTGTGTTGGCTCAAAGAAAGTATGCAATGAGTGGACTCGTGTTGTTCACTTAGGTATTTTCTATTTTTCTTTTCTTCCTCCAGCGTAATATTAGCATCGCTTCAGTCCTCTTTTTCAGATCTGCCCAGCAACCGCACCGACAAAGAGATCACTGTCCATTTAGTTCACTTCGTTTCCAGAAATTATAACTTGGGGGAAACGGTTATAATTTAGCTACTGAGTATGAAATGTGGTTTGTAGACATTGGTTACTGCACGATGGCAGTGTTGGGCTGGATTGTGTAATTTTTTTTTAGTCGAAGAGCCCTCTGGTATTGCACGCCTAGGTTGATGAATTATTGCTACATCGGTGGGAATATTGAGGGTGTCTGTGAACTTTTGTCTGCAATGATTCACAGCATTTAGAAAGAAAACCATTGGGTACATGATTTTAAAAAATTGAAAATTGCCTCTAATGATAGATCCATACAATCTGTACAATGCGTTTGGCTCATCAAGTCTGCATGGACTGTCCTAAAGAGCATCCCACCCAGGCCCTTTCCTTTGCCCTATTCCTGTAACCAAGTGCATTTACCACAGCTAATCCACCTACTGTACATATCTTTAGACACTAAGGAGCAATTTAGCATGACCAATCCACTAACTTACATATGTTTAGACAGTGGGAGGAAACCAGAATGCCCAAAGGAAATGCATGCAGTCTTGGAGATAACATGCAACCTTCACAAAGGCAGTCTCCTAGGTTGGAATTGAACCTGGGTCCCTGGTGCTGTGAGGCAGCAATGCTAACCACTGTGCAGCCAATAGAAGATGGTCATTCTGTCCTATGATAGTTGCATTAGTTATTCATGTCTGCTTTCACAGATCTTAATAGAAAATATTTAAAGGAATAAGATGTTCCAAGGCACTTCACATGGGAACTCTGACAGAGCCACAATAGGAAAGAAAAGATTAGGACAGATAACTAAAAGTTTGGCCACAAGGTAGGCTTTAAGGAATGTAGATTGCATAATCCTTGAACCACCTCCCTAGTAGCACTGTCAGTGTACTTACACCACTAAAACTGCAGGGAGATTAGGGGTGGGCAATAAATGCTGGCCTAGCCAGTGGTACCCACGTTTTGTGAATAAAAAAATTAAGCTCAATGTGCATTATTCCAGAATTAGAGGAGTGCAAAACGAGAAGTACTATTGGACTGGAGAAGGTGAGATCATGGATGGTTTTGAAAGCTAGGGTGAATGTTTAAAAATTGAGGCATTTTTGGACTGGGAGTCAACACCAGTGAACAAATGGAGGCAATGTGTGAATGGGGCTTTGCATAAGTTAAGGTGCAGACAGCAAAGTTTTGGGTCAACTCAAATTTAGGATGAAAGCTGGGAAGCAAGACAGATGAGCACTGGGATAGTCAAGTTGAAAGGTAACAAAACCACAATGATTTAAGCAGTAGGTGAGCAGGGACAGATCGGTAGCTGGTATGGTTGGTGATGGTGGGAAGTTCCCTTCTGGGTCAAATTCAATAAGGTTGAGAACTGGCTGGTTCAGCCTTAAGCCAGTTGCTTGGGAGAAAGTTGGAGTCGCTGGCTATTGGGACAGAATTTTATATCGGGGGCCGAAAACAATAGGCTTCCTTATTTGTCGTCGGAGGAAATTTCTGCTCAGCTGGTAGTGAATGTTACACGAGGTATTACAAATTTTAAAATGTGGAGAGGTGGTGGTGGTGTGGAGCTGGGTGTTGGCAGTATACATGTAAAATCTGATACAGAATATGTCAGTGCAAGAGGAGCCTATTTAGCCCCTTAAGTTTATTCAAGCTCTTTTTGCCAAATTAATACTATTTTCTGGCTGTTCCTGTATCTTTTTTCTTTAAGTATTTATTGATTTTCTTTTTGGAAGTGATTAGTGCATCTATTTCTGTCACCTTGTTACATAGTACAACCTTGGCCCTCGATTGAGATGTGGCGATCCTCAGGTTAAATCATCACCAGTCAGTTTATACCCTCAAAGGGGAGAGCAGCTATGATCATCTGGAACAATGGTGACTTACTTTTTACATATTACAGTGCAAATCCAAACCACTTGTTGCATGGAAAAGTTATTCCTCACGTATTCTCTGTTTTAGTCTCATGTTATATTGACTTTTCAACTGTTGGAAATAACTTTCCTTAAGCATTCTCAATCCCAGCCCTTCCTCTGTCTAAACCCTTCAAGATTTTAAATGCCTCTTCCAAATCTCTCCTGACCCATCAACATCAACTTAAGTCTGTTCAGCAAACTGTAGTTCTTCATCCTGAATCAATCTAATAAATCTCTTTTGTAACCTCTCCATGGCCTTCATGCCCTTCCTAAAATATGATGCACAGAATTGGGATCCAGTTCTCCAGCTCCTGCTAAGATAATGATTTCATTATAGATTTTGCATGGCTTCCTGGTATTTATTCTCACTGCTTGTATTTATAAAGATCAGGACCCTGCTTTGTTAACATGTCCTGCCGCCTTCAAAGATTTTTGCAGAAACACGTCAAGCTCGTGTTCTTGCACCCCTTTCTAAAATGTACCATTTTGCTTGCATCATTTCTCCTCACTGTTCCTACCAAAATATGCTCATATTCATTTGCCTAGAATTTCACCATCATAACCTTGCTGCTTTAAGTATCCCATACCCCTCCTTAACCACCTTATCTACCTATCCCACTGGCTTCAGTGGTTTCTGGATGTGCACCCCAAGGTCCCTCTGGTCCTTTGCACTTCTCGTGTCCTACAGTTCGTTGTGCATTCCTTTGCCTTGTTTGTCTTCCCAAAATGCATCATCTCCCACTTTCCTGGATTAAATTCCATTTGCCACTGTTCAGCCCATCTATATCATCCTGGTTTTGTTTCCATGTTGCAACTGCCCTTTTAATCCCATAAGTTATAATTTTAGTCTGTACCTTCCAAATAGCTGTTGATTTTCTCTCAGATTTTTGGATCACATTGTCAAGGGTCAGATGAGAAATAGATGGGGCTATAAGTAATTCCTTGTTATACTCCAAAAATAATAATGTAGTAATGGGTAGAGGAGTCATATTGCTAATGGTATTTTGGCTGTGACTGGTTAGGTGTATTGGACTGAGGTAAGGGCAGATCTCTAGCTAGGCGATGGAGAGGTGTTGGAGTATGATGGTAAAAAAAGCTGAAGGCAGGTTGACCCGGATGAGGAACAATGGCTTACCACTTCACGGTCATATTGGATGTTGTTTGTAATTTGAGGGCCATTTCAGTACTGTTGTGGATCAGAGATCTGATTTGGAGGGATTCAAACATGAGTTCCAGAAAAAAATGGGTGCAGATTTGGAGGCAACAGCGCATTTAAAGACTTTGGAATGAAATGAAATATTGGAAAAGATTGGTAGTTTGAGGATAGAAAGTCAACAGTTTCTTTTGAGAAGGGCTGATGGGACTTGAAAGGGAGCAGGCTTGTACCTGACGAAGCGGGAGTCCCCTCGAAAGCTTGTGAGTTTACTATCAAATAAATCGGTTGGACTAAAACCTGGTGGTGTCAGACTTTTTTACAGAGAAAACAATGTCAGTAAACAAGAATGGTCAGCAGTTTGCTGGAAATAGGAACAAGGAAGCACGAGGTGAGTCTGTGCAGAAGCTGAGCGTGGTGAGGTTATAAGGGGGGGGATGGCAGAGAACTAGAGAAAGATGAGTTCAGGATTTGGGTGGGGGGGGGGGGGGGGGATCCTTGCCTGGTTGGGGTGGTGGTGTTACCACAGCGTAGGATTGGCCGAGTTAGTGGAAGGGTACAAGCAATAGATCCCAAAAAGTATGATCTTGATCTTGGTGACAAATAAATCCATGAATGCCTTGCATTATGAAGAGGTAGGAAAAAAGGATCCAAAAACACAAGTTTGTGGAGAAGAGAAACCAAGGTTATCTTCCATTTCATGATCATCCTGGAATAGTGAACAATTTTGACAGTGGAGAGCAGGAACTGATTGTGCTTCATGTAGTCCAACCAGAGCTAACAACGAATGGCTGAACTGGTTGTGTACTATAAATGTTAAAATCTGTCTCTCTTGGACTTGATAGCGTCAGGAAACTAAAAGTGAAATGAACTGAATCATGAGTTCAAATCAACAAAATAACGGCTAGAATAATAGTGCGTTTTTTTGTTTCATGAAGTTATGTCCTGCTTTGCCTCCATCTTTTAATAACATTATTGATAAATGTACTGAGATTTGTTGCTAACTAATGCATAACTAATCAAACAAATTGACAATTTTTTTGTGGTGGCTATAGAAAGCATGTACATATCTCAAGAGATTCTCTACTCTCATTTCCAATTGGATATCAATGGTTAGATTAACATCATGTTGGTGCAGATGTAAATGCCTTCCAGCTATGCCTTGCACTATCTTACAAAACCTCATATTTACATTTATTAATGATTTAGTAACTTTACTAATTGCTTTCGTGCATCACATAAAATGCTACACTCATTTAAATTCATTGAAGCAGTCTACTAGACATACTGTAATTTTAAAATGCCTTGGCAAAAATTGTTAATTTAACAATTTCAGTTTGAAAAGCAGGTGAAGAAAATTTTGTAAACTTATTAGTTTAGTCATAAATTTATCTAGAATATAGTATGGTATAGTATAATTGGATTTTAATATAAAAATGGCCAGCAGAATATCTTGCTCTTTGTGGCCTTGAAGCAGGGTGTTGCAAAGTCTTTTTTTTAGGTTGAGATATATAATATGGAACACTGCTTAACACTAATGTTTTGAACCGTGCAACTTAGGAAGTGCTTTGTGTTCAAATGAATATCATAGATCATCATAGAATCACTACTGTGCAGAAAGAGGCCCTTTGGCCCATCAAACACAAACCGACGACAATCTCACCCAGGCCCTATCTCACTGCAACCCCATGGCTTTACTGTATCAATACCCCGACATACACTGAGGCAATTGAGCATCACCAGTCAATCTAACTGCATATCTTTGGACTGAGAGAGGAAATTGGTGCACCAGAGGAAACCTACATAGATTTGGAGAGAACATGAAACTTCTCTCAGGCACTGAGGCTGGAATTGAACTTGGGTTCCAGACACTGTGAGGCAGCAGTGCTAACCACGGTGTCACCATGCCATCCTAAAATTAAACTTGTCCTTATCAGGGAATTGACACTTAAGTCTCCCACGTGACAAGTGGAAATACTAACCCATATAATGAAGAATATATTTAATCTAATTCAGCTTTCCTAATTAATTAAATTCCAGGACTACTTGAACATCCATAAGAACATAAGAAATAGGAGCAGGAGTAGGCCATCTAGCCCCTCGAGCCTGCCCCGCCATTGAATAAAATCATGGCTGATCTGTCGTGGCTCAGTTCCACATTCCTGCCCTCTCCCCATAACCCTTAATCCCGTTGCCTATCAAAAACCTATCAACCTGCGTCTTAAAAATATTGAGCGAGGCAGCCTCCACCACTTCAACAGGCAGAGAATTCCAGAGATTCACCACCCTTTGAGTGAAGAAGTTCCTCCTCAAGTCCGTTCTAAAAAAAAACCCCCCTTATCCTGAGGCTGTGCCCCCTAGCCCTACTGTCCTTTCTGAGCGGGAAGAGCCTATCCATCCCATTCAACATCTTGTACGTCTCAATGAGATCTCCCCTCATTCTTCTAAACTCTAACGAGTACAAGCCTAGTTTATTCAGCCTCTCCTCATAGCTCAACTCCGGAATCAGCCTAGTAAACCTCCTCTGCACTCCCTCCAAGGCCAAAATATCCTTGCGTAAGTGCAGCGACCAAAACTGCACACAGTACTCCAGCTGCGGCCTCACCAGCGCCCTATACAGCTGCAGCAAGACCTCCCTACTTTTATATTCAATCCCCCTTGCTATGAAGGCCAGCATCCCATTTGCCTTCCTGACCACCTGCTGCACCTGCAGGCTGGGTTTTTGCAACTCATGCACAGGGACCCCGAGGTCCCTCTGCACCGTTGCATGCTGCAGTTTTTCGCCACGTAAGTAATAGTCCTTCCTACCATTATTCCTACCAAAGTGGACAACCTCACATTTGCCAGTTCCTGGCCCATTCGCCCAGCCTATCTAGATCCTTCTGCAGACTCTCCACACCCTCCGCACAATTTGCCGTTCCACCAATCTTGGTGTCATCAGCAAATTTCGACACCATACACTTGGTTCCCTCCTCCAGATCATCTATATAAATGGTGAATCGCTGAGGCCCCAGCACCGACCCCTGGGGCACTCCACTAGTCACCAACCGCCAATCCGAATAGCACCCATTGACCCCCACACTCTGCCTCCTATTTGACAGCCAATCCTCCATCCACGCTAACACCCTACCCCCAACTCCATGCCCTCTGACCTTCTGCAATAACCTCTTGTGAGGCACCTTGCCAAACGCTTTCTGAAAATCAAGAAAGACCACATCCACTGGCTCTCCTCTATCCACCACCCTAGACACATCCTCATAGAACTCCAATAAGTTCGTCAGACACGACTTCCCCTTAATGAAACCGTGCTGCGTCTGCTGTACCAAACAATTCTCCTCAAGATGCCTCGCTATTTTCTCCTTGATCACGGATTCCAACATTTTTCCTACAACAGATGTTAAACTAATCGGCCTATAATTCCCCGCCTTTTGCCTGCCACCCTTCTTAAACAACGGCGTAACATTTGCCGTTTTCCAATCTTCCGGCACTTCCCTGGAATCCAGCGAGGTTTGGAAAATAATCACCAAGGCATCCACTATCACCTCCGCCATTTCCTTCAGAACCCTTGGATGCATTCCATCTGGTCCTGGGGACTTGTCCACAATCAGTCCCTCCAGTCTGTCGAGCACTGCCTCTCTAATAACAATAATGTCATTCAGGCCCTCCACTCTTACCACCTTTCCATCTCTAACACCCGGCAAATTATTCACGTCCTCCTCCGTGAAGACTGAAACAAAAACGTTATTCGGGGCGTCAGCCATTTCCCCATCCCCTACCACTAAGTCCCCCCTCTCATCCTCTAAGGGTCCAACGTTCACCCTAGCCAGCCTCTTCCTTTTTATATATTTATAAAAACTCTTGCTATCCTTTTTTATATTAAGCGCTAGCTTAGCTTCATAGTTTATCCTACCCTTCTTTATCAACTTCTTTGTCATTCTTTGTTGACATTTAAACCTCTCCCAATCCTCTTCTTGCCCACTACTCTTAGCTACTCTAAACGCATCCACTTTTAATTTAACACTTTCCTTCACCTCCTTCGTTATCCACGGCTGATTACCTCTCCTCCTACGATCCTTTTTAACCATCGGAATAAATTTCTGCTGAGCATCAAGAAAGATCTCCTTAAAGATCCTCCACTGTTCCTCAGCAGACCTACCTTCCAACGCACTCCCCCAATCAACATTCGCCAACTCCTCTCTCATCCTACCGTACTCCCGTCTGTTCAAAGAAAGGACACATGTCCGGGAACCCACTTTTTCCTCCTCCATCTGCATCAGAAACTCCACCATACAATGATCACTCTTCCCAAGAGGATCCTTCATGACAAGGTCCCTAATTCTACCCGCCTCATTACGTAACACCAGATCCAAGATAGCTCGCTCCCTCGTCGGCTCCAACACACACCGTTTGAGGAAACTATCCCGGCAGCATTCCAAGAACTCTTCAAGCCCACCGCGTCCAACATGGGTCGACCAATCAATATGTAGATTGAAATCCCCCATAATTACCGCCATTCCGTTCCTGCATGCCGCATTTATTTGTGTGTTAACAGCCCGCCCCACCTCCAGATCATTATTCGGGGGCCTATAAACGACACCCACCAGTGTCTTCCTCCCTTTGCTGTTCCTAATCTCCACCCACAACGATTCCACGTTCTGCTCTTTGGTTCCTATATCATCCCTTACTACCACCCTGATGCTATCCTTAATCAGCAGAGCTACGCCCTATATCAATACATCCATAAATGGCATAGTCATCCAGAAGGAAATGAATAGGACTATTATTTTTGCATCTTTAATCATGTCCATCCCTGTACTTCTACCAGTGATTCCTTTCTCTGCAGCTTCTGTAGCATCCCCATCTCGCAGGCTTTGTGAATCTATGTCTCAACTTTGTTTTGGAGTCGTTGGTAGTTGTTTATCCATCTACTATATTTGGTCCTTTATACTTGTGAATTAACTAATTTTGGAACATGGAAGGAGGTGGTTGCCCTTTTAGAATTTTCTTATTCTGTTTTGTCACAGGAGTGGAAGTTTGCCTGATGGAGTCATACTGACATATTGGGGATAGAAGAACAAAAAAAAATAGGTTAGCAGTAACATTTAAGGGGCAGAATTTCTTGTCCAGTAGAAGTATATTTCCCATGCTACTTGTGGAAGAGGTACAATAGGAAGATACAATTTTAGTTTATCTTGCTGTTTGTCAGTGGTCTGATTCGGCCTAAGATAGTGACCTGGGATGGAATTGGTGACTGGGGAACGGTTGAGCTGAGGCCAAAGATGATGGCCTTGGTTTTTCCAATGTTTAATGAATAAATTGGCAACTCGTCCAGGTCTGGGTGTTAAACAAGCAGCCTGAACACTGCTTCCACATTAAGATATTAAAAGATATGATGGTGAGCCTCAGTTTGTTGCAATCAATTCCCAATGGCAATCCTTTTCCATTCATTCAGCACCCTTTGTATTAGTTCAAACCCTTCTACCCAGTCTTCATGCTTAAAGCTGTGCATCTGAAATGAGAGACCTTGGGATGCAATGTGCTGACTTAGTTAAGAATGTTACTTCAACTGTTTTAAAGTTGAATAATCAATAGAAGAAAATACATGAAGGCAGTATTGTAAGTATATTGCTGATTTTAAGCCTTCGTAGTTGAAACAAAGCAGGGATCTTGATACAAAAAGTAGGATGTTTCCGTGAAGAATGTTGAAAACATTTGCCAAACACTCGCGTCTGTGCTGGAGGCAAAAAGAACAAACCCGTGCTATGCATATCTCCAAACTGATACATACTATAACATTTCTTAAGTTTTAACTTGCTTCAAAATGTTGGGAGGAAAGCTAAATGGTATATGTAATTTCCATGAATAAAATTGGTTGTACTTGTGCTCTGGTCTCTGTTGTTCTTGCCCTCAATTTAATATAATGCTATTTGCAGAAGAGGAGGCACAGTTGGCTAGGTTATCTAAATAGCTAGTTAGGTCAGTTAACTTAATGACTAGTGTATGGTTTATTTAACGCCAACAGCTCAGATTTGATTCCCATTCTAGCTGAATTAGACTTGGGACTTGTCCTGCTCCTGAGTATGGAGGACAAAGCACCATTGAAGAAGACAGCTGAGAAAATGGCTCAGGAAGAAACATGATTAGATAATGAGTCAAGGATCTGCTTTCAGATGAAGCACCTATGAATGAACCAGTTGCATAAATAGCTTCCAGTTTCTCAGCAGTTATATGTAGTAATTTCTATCAGGCATGTTTTAGATTTTTCTTTCAACGAGTATGAAGCATTCCCTGAATATAATTTGGGCTGAAATTAAAACTCACTTTAAGGAAGTTTAGAAAAAGATGATTCAGTTCATAGAATCCCTACCTTCAGCCCATCAAGTCTGCAGCGACTCTGAGCATCTTACCTAGGCTTATCCCTGAAACCCCATGTATTTTGCCTGCAGATCCCACAAACCAACACGTTTTGAGACACTAAAGTGCAATTGAGCATTTTTGTTTTGAATAATAACCTTTTAACCTTTTGTTTTGAATAATAACGTGTATGTATAAAACTGAGCATTAAGATTCCTGATGTTACCTGTGAGAGTGTCTCAACCACAAAGGATAACTTGAAACGCTGGATCACGGTTGTGTATGTTTATTTGGAATAATGTAAGGAATGTTGTATAACCCAGTGAGAGACCGGTCTAATTGTATAATAATTAGAGAATTTACTACAGTCAAAAAAACTAACATGCTATGATATTTAAATATATTAATGACTAAACATTGAAATTCCCTTTTGTTTGTTCCCAAAATATACCCTTATTCCCTGAGCTCTCAGACACCCTTTTCCTAAGTCATGTCCAATGTTGTAACTCTTAAGTCAGTCAGATAAAAGTTAGCACAACACAGTTGAGATGATTTTGACAGCAAAAACATATTTTCCTCATTCAGCAAAGGCTCAAAACTTCATCTTTTAGAGCAAAATATCTGCATTCTTCCATGGCTCTGAATATTAGATAGAACAGGTCTTTGTAGCTCTCATTGTAGATGAAGCTGGCCCCTCTCCGAAGTGGTATGTCTGGCTATTGGATGAAAAACAAGCGTATTTCCCCCAGTGTGGGTGTTAGCAGGTATTCTGTTCAGTGTCTTTGATATTCCACCCTGTGCATTTGGCTGTCTACATTTCTCAAAATCCTTGTTGTTGTATACCCCTACTGATCTCTGGGTAAACCTATTTTCTGATATGGCAATTTGCACCTCAGTTTCTCTCGAGTCCTGCTAATCTTTTTACGTGCCTGTTTAGTTTTAATTTCAGATTCACTGTTAACCATGTTAACTTCCCAAATTCTTAATGAGCTATTTGTGACTAGCATCATTTGTGTACAGCTTTTACAGATCTGTCAGTGTATTAGGCGGTTGGTTACCTGTGTTTGGTAAATCATTAGCCATCTCTTGCATTGTTTTTTTTTTCAAGAGCTGTAATGAAAATTAGAGCATTATTAGAGCATGTTTACATTTTGTCATATTTTTATGGATAATTCGGATTGTTATGCACAAGGTTAAACTAGGTGCAAAAATACTATATCCCCCAAGGTTGGGGCAGTTAAGTAATGAATGATTTGCAATTTTGAAAAATAATTTTGGAATTTGTTGCAAACTTCTCTGGTGTGTTTGGAGTGTACTATTTGACCAAGGCAGTTGCAAAAGGAAGAAATTAAAATATTAACCTCGTTGTTCTGATTGTATACACAAGAGGTGAGCAATTTGGATGACTTAAAATATAACTGCAAATGAACAGTTTGTGAAGATCATCTAAACATTACAATTATGTCTTATTTAATGGGAGGGGACAGTCATTAAGCTTAGGATTGTAAGAACATAAGAAATAGGAGGAGGCCTTCAAGCCTGCCCTGCCATTCAATAAGATCATGGCTGATCTGAAGTGAATCAGTTCCACTTTCCCGCTTTCTCCCTATAACCCTTAATTCCCTTGTCTATCAGAAATCAATCTACCTGTGACTTAAATATATTCAACGAGGTAGCCTCCACCACTTCAATGGGCAGAGAATTCCAGAGACTCACCATCCTTTTGAGTGAAGTTCCTCCTCAACTCCATTCTAAAATTGTATCTGTTCTATGGTTGCAGCTTGGATTGTGTGATGTGTATCATGTGAATTGGAGTGTGTCATGGTTAGATGTGTAATGGCTAATTTATTTTGTTAGGAATTTAAAAATTATCTTCCCACCAGGTTGCCTTCTCCAATTCTTTGTCTTCAGCTCAGTTTTTAGTGTCTCTTTTTCCTTCTTTCCTGGCTGCTTTTCTCACTTTTGCCTATATTTCTGGAACTTAGCCTCTTGCAGATTTCCTTGATTATACAGCTATTTCATTTTGTTGCAATTTCTCTTGTGAAGGGTGGAGGCAGAACGTGCCTCCAGAGTTCTATTGGGTGTAAATTATTTTGCCAGATGGGAGGGAGTCTTTCTTCTGCTTGAATGTAGGGGTAGAGTTCTGTTATAATTAGTGATGAGAATTTTTATTGGAAATGCAAAAGTGCATGTTCTTCTGCGGAGACCAAAGTTGTTACATTGTACTATTTTGTATCCTTGGGACGTTGCAAGTTTTCACAGCCAAAGTCACTATTACTGTTTAGTCAAGTGAAGCAATCTGTGAACAGCAGTTCACTGTGAAGAGCAAATAAATGAATATTTGATATTCTCCCATTGGATTTTTTAAAAATATATATAAAGGAGGGGAGAAGTGAAACTTGACACTATCCAATGATGGGTTCGTAAGGGATTTTGTATCTGCACAAGCAGGCAGTTGAATCCTCTGTTTAACTGATCGTTCTCTAGGCAGCATCTTTTGACTGCACTGAATTATTGGCCTTGATTATGTGCTGAGTAGTGCTTAATCCCTCTGGCTGAAATGAGGATGCTATCAATTTACCCAAGTTAACATTTCACCAATAAGGGAAAATAAAATAATTGGCACTCATTTGACACACAAACTCTTCTGTAATCAAAGTTGGTAAGGTATGTATTTTATAGTTATACTATAATCGGTTTTCTAAACCACCAACCTACTTGCCAATAGTGTATGCAGGAGTAGCCTTGAATACCTCTTATCCCACCAACTGGGACACTGTTCTCTCCGACTTCTGTTTGTTGTGTGTGGCCCACTTGCACAGCGCAGTATAAGAATGATACTTGGCCATGCATGCATCTCAAAGGAAATGTTCCTTGTATGCGGATTTTGTTCTTGGTGTGGCTTAGATATGATATTAATCAAGTGTTTGTAAGCCATGAAATTTGGTGGCAAACAAGCAACCTTGTAGAGCCAGGTATGCACATGAACATATTTTGCAAAGGTAGGTCTATAAATAATGCTTCAAATGAAATATACTAAAAGGATAATGGGCATAATTTCAATTTGACAAAAGGAAAATTTAGGACATGTAATCCAGGGTGAATCACAATTTCACTTGACTAAACACAAGAGATCAAAGCTGCTATCTTCAGCCTTCTTTACAAACTCTGCACCCCTGACAATGACTCCTTTCCTGGGACCAAGCATTGTCTCGGGCTGTAACAGACTATTTGCAACCTTGCCTCTGGCTCCCTGCTGTTTTGAATATTATCCCTCCCAACCAACCTCCCACTCCTCAAACTGCTTCAAAGCCACTGAGCAGAGACTGTTAGCCAAGTTCCGTGCACGTAAGGATGGCCTCAACTGGGATCTTGGGTTCATGTCACACTATCTGTAACGCCTATGACTTGCCTGGGCTTGCAAAATCTCACGAACTGTCCTGGCTGGGAGACGATACATATCCCTCTAACCTATGCTTAATCTCTCTCCACTCACGTTGTCTGTACCTTTAAGACTTGATTACTTGTAAAGACTTGCATTCCAATCATTATTTTGTAAATTGAGCTTGTGTCTTCATATGCCTTGTTTGTGAATAGAACTCCCACTTACCTGATGAAGGGGCAGTGCTCTGAAAGCTAGTGGCTTGTGCTACCAAATAAACCTGTTGGATTTTAACTTGGTGTTGTGAGACTTCTTACTGTGTCAAAGCCACTCGCCAGCTGGCTTCCCGTTCTGTACTCTCTAAGCTCGACTCATCTTTGTACATCCCATCCTGCAGCGTGTCACTTTTCTAACTTTGTAAGATTACATTAGAGCTTGAATCTTTAGTTTTTAACTTCTCCAGCCCTACCAAACAGTCTCTCTCAAACTACTAGTAGATTCTTACATTCCCATTTGCCCCACCATTGCCAGCCAAGTTAAATCTCTGGATTTCCGTCTGCCAAGATCCTAGTTAGAATCCCAACTTTTTTCTTTTGAGCAAACTTTTGGTCACCCCCTAATGCAATTGTAAGTAAGGTACTGAATACACAAGCCCTGTAATGAATTAAGCACCATTTGGATGCAGTGGCATTGGATGGAAATTGGAAGTGGGAGGGTGGGGGTGGTGTTGATTTCACTGCAGGTTGACTATTTCATGGAGGGCAAACTAAACCCCCAAGTTACTTTTATAATTCAGCCTTGCATAACAACTACCCACTCTCCAGTAACATCTCCTATAGATATAAGAAAGTGGCTAATTTAGGAAAAACCCTGGGATGTTCCTCCTCCAACTCCTGAAAACATTTGACTAAACCATTGGATACTGTAATTAACCAAAACTTGATCATGACTTAAATGTATCAAGCAGATTACCCCATAAACCAGAAATGCCTCCTCCTCTCAGGAATTTAACTTCCTTTATTCGGGCTCCACCTTGCCTTAGCTTATTTGCCTCTGAAAACCTGTCTTTGCAATAGTCAAATTTAAATGTAACAATTCTCCCAAGGCCAATTCTTACCATACACCCTCCGTAAACTTTAGCTTATCTGAAACTGTCTGTATCCTAACTCATTCTTCTTTTCTGTTCTAGCTGATTTACATCGATTCCCAATTCGACAATGCCTTGATCTTAAAATTCTTGTCCTTTTATTTCCTAATCTCTCAATGGCCTTGGTCCCTCCATTTCTGCACCTCGTGTGACTTGGTGACAAATTTTGTTAACTTTGGGTTGCTCTAAGCTGTGAAGGGCCTTGAAACATTGTACTATTGTGTTATACAAATGCAAGTTTTTTTTTATTTTCTGAGATACAGTTGTCACCGGTCAGATCAGCATTTATTGCTCATTCCTAATTATCCTTGAACTGATTGGCTTGCTAGTCCACTTCAGTTAGGGCAGTTAGGAATTAAGCATATTGCTATGGGTCTGGACTGCTGTGTAGGCCAGACCAGGTAACAATGATAGTTTTTCTTCCCCAGAGGGCATGAGTGAACCAGATGGGTTTTTTTTATAACCATCCCTCTGTTATGAGGTCAGGAGTGGTGTTAAGTTTGTTTTGCGTGAGTATCCTTGATACAAAGGTGAATACTAACTGCTGTCCGATTCAAAAGTTCTTTACTTTTCTTACGTATGCAGTTGGCAAGCCTTTGCTATGTAACTTCTACTCAGTGCTGGGAATGAGGTAGCAAAGGCACCCCAAACAATGGGACACTCCCCCTTTATGTAGTTTTACAATCCTCATGGTCACATGTGGTCTGTTGCAATATAGCTAATCACAAGACACCCTTTACTGTAGTCAGGTTAACTATCTAAGGTCGTAATATAGTTTTCTTGAAAGAAAGAGAACTGTTAATGGGTAAGTTCGTTAATCACAGATGTCTTTAAGCTTGTGATTTTGAAATTAACTCAGGCAGCCTAAAGTTATTTATGACTTTCATACCCCAAACTGCTCGTTTAGCAGGTTTTCACAAAAGCTTGCAGTTGCATGAGATATTAACCCCTTATATCTCAGTGGGCATGTTCGCTGATTGCGCAATGTTCAGCATCATCCATGACTCCTTAGATACTGAAGCAGTTCATGTTCAAATGAAACATGATGTGGACAGTAGCCAGGCTTAGGCTGACAAGTGGCAAGTAACATTTGTGCCACACAAATGCCAGACAATGAACATCACCAATAAGAAACACTCCTTGACACTCAATGGTGTTACCATCACTGAATCCCCCACTGTCAACATCCTTGGGGTTACCATTGACCAGAAACTCAATTGGACTCTCCACATAAACACAGTGGCTACAAGAGCAGATCAGAGTGGAGGAATACCATGGCGAGTAATTCACCTCCCAACTCCCCAGAGCCTGTCCACCGTCTACAAGGCACAAGTCGAGAGTGTGATGGAATACTCTCACTTGCCTGGATGGGTGCAGCTCCAACAACACTCAATAAGCTTGACAACATCTAGGATGAAGCAGCCTGCTTGATTGGTACCACATCTACAAACGTTTAATCCCTCCCACCACCACCGCTCAATAGCAGCAGTGTGTACTATCTGCAAGATGCATTACAGCAATTCACCAAAGATCCTTAAACAGCAACATTCAAATCCACGATCACTTCCATCTTGAAGGACAAGGGCAGCAGATAAATGGGAATACCACCACCTGCAAGTTCCCCTCCAAGCCACTCATCATCCTTAGTTGGAAACATATCGCCATTCCTTCACAGTTGCTGGGTCAAAATCCTGGAATTCCCTCTCTAAAGGCATTGTGGTCAACCCATAGAACATAGACTGCAGCGATTCAAGAAGGCCGCTCACCACCACCTCAAGGGCAACTAGGGATGGGCAATAACTGCTTGCCAGCCAGTAATGCTCATGTCCCATGAATGAACAAAAAATAATGGTTTCATGGCTTCCATTCTGAGGCTAGCTTTATATCAGATTTATTAATTGAATTTTAATTTTCATCAGAATATTGGCCTGGTTATTAGTCCAGAAACATTACCACTGCACAACCATCTTCCCTGAGTTGATTCTGTTGACGCTATAATCATGTCTTGGTGACTTTCTGCAAAATGGGAAGTTACCCGGCTATTAACCTAACTCTTATAGGTATAAGAACATAAGAACATAAGAAATAGGAGCAGGAGTAGGCCTTCGAGCCTGCCCCGCCATTCAATAAGATCATGGCTGATCTGTCGCTGCTCAGTTCCACTTTCCCGCCCTCTCCCCATAACCCTTAATCCCCTCTCCTATCAAAAACATGCCCCATCCCTCTTCATTTCAAATAGCCTAATTTGGTAACTTGAATGTCTTCTATGTTTATTTGCATTGGAGAAACAATGTTAGGCCCTCATCTTTTAAGTAGAGTTCAAATAATTGATACTTTAGTCATTCTCCTGTGGACCCTGTCTGCGGCTTTAGTGTTTTTCACCTTTTGCAGGCATTAGCTCTGAGGTCACGCATGGGAAGTATGAACATACCAAAGCCTTGTCGCATTGTCCTCAGTTGATCCTCAAACCTGTTGACAAAATAGTCTGCAGCCTATTTATTTTCCATAAAACCACTACATATTATATGTGCACCTTTAATGAGAGCAGCTAGTTAGTAAATAGGTGATCTGTATGATGCAGTTCTATAACCTTTAAGTGCATGTGTTAAATGCTTATCCTCTCTAAATCAGCCTGCAATCTATCGATTTATTTTGAATTACTAATTCCCCTCCCCATTTTTCTTTAAATTAAGATGAGTCTTCAAATCATAGAATCCCTTCAGCGCAGAAGGAGGCCTTTGGCCCATTGAGTCTGCACTGACTACAATCCCACCTATGCTGTATCACCATAACCTCACGTATTTACCCTGCTAGTCTCCCTGACAGAGGGGGACAATTTGGCCAAGACAATCTTAACATTATTGTGTATGAATGCAAAATAAAACTAAGTGGTTAAACTTAAAAAGGACTGCAGTCTTTGGATGTTTGAACTTTTCTTTATCCCCTGTGCGTCCCTCCTATAAATGACTGTCAGAATCATAAGTTGACTATGTACTATTTTTTGGGTACATCTTACTGAATATTTGAATCCATTCCTTGAACCACAGTATTAAAATGCTGAACTGAGGCACAGTGCTATTATGTAACTCATAAAAGAAGCACTCCAGTTTGGGGTAATTTCGTTTCTAGTTCTGTATATTTAAATGAAAGTCCAAGTTCTTAAGGCCTCTTAATTTCATGCAGAGCAGCTGATGTATTTATAACTTATTTGCATGGCTTGATACTGTTGAAAAGCAATATTATATCTTTTATCATTACCACAATGTTATTTGTTTCAAGACATTATTTGTAGAAGAACCAATGCTGTTGCTTTTTGAGTATACTGTAATAAAGTGGCTAAAATATGCTGATATTTTGTAACAATTATTGGATTAAAGTTTAGTATTTTGATCAATTACAAAAAATCCTTGCTTAACGCTAACCCACACAACATTGGAGGATGATATTAGTATGAAACAATCAGGACCCTGCATCTGCTGTGTTGCTGCAGTTTTATGTTAATGTTGCACTATCCCTTGCATATGTTCTCCATGTTGACTCGGATAAAGTGGCAAACAGGCAACCTTGGGAGGGGTTCATGAACCTTTGACAGACTTTTTGTATGACGTTGCATTTTTCCAGGAACCCATTAACGGTCTTAAGTGAGGACTTCCGTGATGTAACACTAATGCAGGTTCATATTATTTAAAGTGAGAAGTCCTTGAAGTTTGCTTGGTGGTCTGTATTCATAAAGTGCCTTAAAACTTGTGTGTGTGCAGTTTTCAAAGATTCCTAATACCATTCTGGCTCTCACCCCCCTGATCTGGAAATATAGTGACATTCCTACACTGTCGCAGGGTTAAAATCATGAAACTCCCTACCAGCACTGTGGGGGTATCTCCACCATATGGTGTGCGACGGTTCAAGAAAGCAGCTCATCACCACCTTCCTGAGGACAGTTAGTGGACAGTGATGCTAACCTTGCCAGTGATACCCACATCTCATGGATAAACTTTTTAAAAAAAAGTATTAGCATATTATGCCGTTAATTTATTCAATTGCTACAGAGCTAGTTAGAAAAAAACTTTTGCAAATCAGATTCCTTAAGTTTTATTAATATCCATTTTAAAAAGAATCTCAATTTGTGTTTGGATTTTGTAGTCAGCAGCAAAGGAACAACAGGTGTCTTAGTTTTTCCACACTTTAGAACACAGTCTTGCTGTGAATCAGTGTCTGATCCAGCATTGAACCCTTCAGAACACCTGTGGTGCATGTGAATAGGGAACGCAACACTAAGGCTCTTCCTTCAGTCTGATTGAAGGATGCACACAGGTTAAACAAAGTCTAAATTGCGAACAGAGGACATAAGGGCAGGAGTAGGCCATTTAGGCCCACGAGCTTGTTCCTTCAATCAGTTAGATCGTAACTGACCTGATTGTGGTCTTGGCTCCATATTTTGCTTACTTTGACCATTAACTGCCTTTTTAGTCAAGAATCTATCTCTGCCTTAAAAATACTCATTGACAAAGGAAATCAACCTTTTACCTAGTCAAGTCTCCTCAGGATCTGGTATGTTCAAACAAGATCACCTCAATCTTCTAAATTTGAATGAATACAGGCCCAGCCTACCTAAACCTGTGGAGGTTAGAAACTTTTTCCCAGGTCGGAGGTGACAAACACAACAGGTTACGGTTCAAGGTGAGGGGGCGCAAGGTTTAACACGGATGTCAGAGGGACTTATTTTACACAGGGTGGTGGGGGCCTGGAATGCACTGCTAAGTAAGATGGTAGAGGTGGACTTGCTGGGATCATTCCAGACTTATCTGGATAGCCACATGAATAGACGGGGAATGGAGGGATACAAATGAATAGTCTAGTTGGAAGCAAGGGCGGCGCAGGCTTGGAGGGCTGAAGGGCCTGTTTCTTGTGCTGTTTTGTTCTTTGTTCTCTCTTCATAAGAGAACCCCCTCCCCCAATCCCCAATTCAAGATATCTCATCAAATTAAATAAATCAAAATCATGCACAGAAAGTAGAATAAAAATATAGGAAAGACAAATGGGATTAAGAAATGTTTGAGGTACAGAAAAGGTTTTTAAAAATATTACTATTTTTAAAAAAAACTCTACAAAGCTGGCTTCTGTTGGATTGCGAATCCACAGTTCTAGAATTATATTTTCTGGACTAGAGGTTGTTTGGAAATACGATCAAATATCGCGTTTTTGCTGAATGCACCAACCCTAAATTTTTTTAGTATCTTTAGTGGTGAGATAGTTCCTGCAGTTGTATGCCCTTTCAATGTTGAGTCTGTAGGTGAGGTATTGTGACTCTGCATCTTGTCAGAGATGCTCTGCTTCTGGATTTCTGTGTTGAAATGTGCATCAGCAGACACAATTTAGTCCATAACAACAGTGAGCAAAATTTGGCAATACTTACTAAAGCAGCTGTTGGCCAACAGCTTTATAAATTCATCTCCCCACTTTTATAGATATTGTTTAATGAATGTGTTTTTCTTGAACACCATAATATCCATTGGGATGTGATATCCTTCAAAAATATTAATTTTATCACCACTCAAATATTTTAGCAAATTTCAAAAGCCAATTTCAGCAGTAAAGAGCTAGAAAAGGCTAATTACTCTTGACTCTACATGCCCCAGCCCCATTGCTTTATCACAGATAATTACACAAATAGAGTTGGATTGCAGGAAATGAAATGCTATGGACCTAAGAGATAACATGCTAGAATTTGGTTATGGTGTGGGATAAAAGGGAACATTGTGACTTTTTTTAATGTTCTGTTAACACTGTATGTTTTAATTTGTGGATGCAAAGTCCTACATTCAGACATTGCATACCCTGCAATTTGGAGTCCATAAATATGAAATTTAAATTTATAGCAACAATTAACTAATTCGTCGAGTATACCTTGTATGATTTCTTGCTATTTATCATCACCACCATTGAGGAAACCACTTGTGTAATAGGCCAGTAGTTAATGCCTTAAATATTTTTTATTTTGTTAGCTTTTATTTGAAAATCTCACTTCAAGAATCCAGTTAAATGCTACTCGATTTTTCAAATGTGTTGAGCTTAAAAATTAACAATCCATTCTTAACAAATAACAAGTCATATTTTCAAAGCTATATCATTTTGGTCTTAACCTATAGCATTGTCACTAAGTTTCATTACCACTTTGCAAAAACTCATAGAAAAATCAAGAATAGTAGCAACACAAGTAAAAAAAAAAGGCCATTAAAATTAAGCCAAGCAGCAGTCACAACTTGGTTAGGGTACACTTGGAATTCTGCACATAGTTTTAGTTGCCATGTTTTGGATAAGTACATGGATAGGAAAGGATTAGAGAATATGGGTCAAATGGGAAGATAACTGGGGGAGTGCGGGGGGCAAGGGGTGAATAGAAATCTTTTAAAATTATGAACATTTGATAGAGAAAAGTTTTTTTTAAAGTTTATTTTAGTGTCACAAGTAGACTTATGTAACACTGCCAAGAAGTTACTGTGAAAATCCCCTAGTCACCACACTGCGGTGCCTGTTAGGGTACACAGAGCATTTAGCATGGCCAGTGCATCTAACCAGCACATCTTTTGGACTGTGGGAGGAAACCGGAGCACTAGAGGAAGACATGGGGAGAAGGCGTAGTCTCCACACAGTCACCCAAGCTTGTAATAGAACCTGGGCTCCTGGCACTGAGGCAGCAGTGCTAACCAGTGTGGCAGTGGGAATGTTTTATGCTCGTGGAGAGAGTAAAACTAGAGATCATCGATGTAAGATAGTCACAAAGAAATTGATTAAAGAATTCTGAGAAGAATCTTTTTGCTCAGGGACCAGAAAAGGTCTGTTTCTGTGCTGTAATGTTCTATGGTTCTATAGGTGCAGGTTAGTGCAGGCAGAAAAATGGTTCGGCACAGCCAAGAAGGGTCAAAAAGCCTGTTTGTGCTGTAGTGTTCTGTGGACTGATGAGGTAAAACTTGTGACGTGGAGCATTTAAGATAAATAATATTGATGCATTTTTAAGTTGAAGTTAGTTAAACTTGAAGGAGAAGGGAATAAAGGGTTACGCTGTAGATTTGGAGAGGGAAAAGGAAGCTCAAATGGATCATCAGTGCTGATAAAGAACAAAGTAAAGTACAGCACAGGAACAGGCCCTTCGGCCTTCCAAGCCTGTGCTCATTGTGATGCTCTAAATTAAAAAACCCTTCTGCCAGTACTTGGTCCATATCCCTCTGTTCACTCGCTATTCATGGACCCATCCAGATGCCTCTTTAAATGTTGCTAATGTGCCTGCTTCACCACATCCTCTGGCAGCATGATCCAGGCACCCACCACTCTGGAAAAAGTTCCCCCACACATCTCCCTTAAATTCTTTCTCCCCTCCACCTTGAACTTTTGCCCCTTGTAATTGACACTTCCATCCTTGGAACAAGCCTCTGACTATCCCTCCACCTCCACCTCCACCTCCACCTCCACCTCCACCTCCACCTCCACCTCCACCTCCACCTCCACCTCCACCTCCACCTCCACCTCCACCTCCACCTCCACCTCCACCTCCACCTCCACCTCCACCTCCACCTCCACCTCCACCTCCACCTCCACCTCCACCTCCACCTCCACCACCATCATCTCCATCTCTCATAATTTTGTAGACATCTATCAGGTCTTCCCTTGAGATATTATGGGGTTAAATATTGCATACTGCTGAGAGTTGATTTCGAGATGGCAAGCTTAAGACATCTGTGATTAACAAACTTACCCATTAACAGTTCTTTCTTTCAACATAACGATATTCTGACCTTAGATATTAATCTGACTAGAACAAAGGGTATCTTGTGATTAGCTATATTGCATCAGACCACATGTGACCATAAGGATTGTTAAAAACTACATAAAGGGAGACTGTCCCATTGTTCGGGGTGCCTTTGCTACCTGACTCCCAGCACTGTGGAAGTTACGTAGCAAAGGCTTGCCAACTGCATATGTAAGAAGGATAAAGAACTTTTGAATCGGACAGCAATTGGTGTTTGCCTTTGTATCATGAATGGAAGAGTCTTGTGAAAAAAGAATCTAACACCCTCAGCCTCTGTCTTTCCAGTGAAAACAACCTAGTTTGTTCAATCTTTTTTCATAGCTTTGAGATCAGGCAACATTCTGGTGAACCTTCTTTGCACTCACTCCAAAGCTTCCACATCCTTCTGGTAAGGTGCTGACCAGAACTATGTGCAATACTCCAAATGAGACCTAACCAAGATTTTATACAGCTGCAATATGATTTCTGAACTCTTGTACTCAATGCTCTGGCTCCAGGCAAGCATGCCATATGCCTTCTTAATCACTTTGGCCATGTTTCTTGATACATTTAGGGAACTGTTGACCTGCGCGCCCAGATCCCTCTGTTAAATGTGGACTGTTTGGCTAAATAGCGATATTTCAGTATCCTAACCACCTTCTTCTCTGTTCTGCCTGAACCATTACTGTGGGCTGGTCCCCCACTCATTGATGCTTGTCCTCTTATTTACTGACTAAAGAGCCGCATCTAGATCATGGTCATTGCAGCATTATAAGGTATTTATGTATCATTGTTTAAAAAAAATCTAGAGTTTCTAATTATTAAAAATTGGGAAAAATTTGTATCTTCAAATATTTTGTTTAAATATGGTTTCTCTACCATTGGTTACTGTAGATTAGATTGTAATAAGTGTAGCTTGTTTTATCAAGCAGAGCTGGAATTAAAAACAAACTTTTGATTATTCAATAGGATTTTTGTGTACCATTTAACTTATGGACTAGTAAATTGATTTCGCTTATTACTTTGCATTTGTGACATGGCTGAAAACAATAGTTTCCTTTACAACTGGTGCCAATTGTGTTTATATTTCCAGAAAGCTGTGTTGTGTGCAAAACTGACCAGATGTTTTGGGAACTACTGAGTATCTCGTGGATTCACTTAGATGATTTTGGATTGTTGTTTTGTATATTCGTTTAAATGGTTAGCCTACTCCTGTTCGGAAATGACTGCATATGTTGTGTGAAATGTACTTGAAGTAGCTCTGCAACAAATCAATCTAACTGTGATCACAGTAAATCTTACTGCTTTAGAAGAAACAGAAGAGCATTTTGTTGATCAGCGAGCGCTCTACTCAACAGTTTGTACACAGGCAATGTGTACTATAGAAATATATTTCACCATGAAAACAACTTTCTCCAATGGCCTGAATGTGTTAAAGTGAATAGATTGAAGAGGCAGTGCCTTTATAATCCAGGCCTAATACAGTTCTGTTAGTCATGCTTTAAAAACTGTTCTATGTTAGCTATGGATTGCAGGGAGTATAAAATATATTATGCCAAGCATCTTTTACTTAATCTTGGTATTACCTCCTGAAGGATTTTAATTTTTTTTGCTGATTTGATTTCAAGTAATATGGCTCTCTATGTGCAAGAATAACTTGTGGCAAAGTCCAGTGATTTACTTGGAGATTTGGTATACTCATGTGGCACTATAACAAATTTGGGTAATTTTGCTATTTATCACTTAAGTCCGTGATCTCTGAAGCACATGGTCAAAACTGGGAGTTGCTGGTAATATCCTAACACACTTTGGCATCATGCAGAAATTGGTTGCTCTATTTAAAATTCAAAGCATATTTATTTACAAAAGAAATAATCTTTTAATTTTGAAATAATTTCTTCTGCTTTTACCTAAAATCATTTTGGTAGGAGTTGAAGGCCTGAATGCGATTACTGTCACTAGAGAGGTAGTGCTTGATAGACTGACGGGACTGATGGTGGACAAGTCCCCAGGACCGGATGGAATGCACCCCAGGGTTCTGAAGGAAATGGCAGAGGTGATAGTGGATGCCTTAGTGATTATTTACCAAAAGTCACTGGATTCTGCAAGTGCCGGAAGATTGGAAAACGGCTAATGTTACGCCACTGTTTAAAAAAGGTAGCAGACAAAAGGCAGGGAATTATAGGCCAGTTAGTTGAACGTCTAGTTGGAAAAATGTTTGAATCTGTCATCAGAAGAAATAGCGAGGCACCTAGAAAGGAATGGTTTGATAGAGCAGACGCAGCACGGATTTGTTAAGGGGAAGTTGTGTTTGACGAATTTATTGGATTTCTGAGGATGTGACTAGTGCGGTAGATAGAGGGGAACCGGTGGATGCGGTGTTTCTAGATTTTCAAAAGACATTTGATAAGGTGCCTCACAAAAGGTTTTTCAGAAGGTTAGGGTGCACGGAGTTGGGGGTAAGGTGTTAGCGTGGATAGAGGATTGGTTGTCTAATAGGAGGCAGAGAGTTGGTGTCAATGGGTGCTATTCTGATTGGCGGTTGGTGACTAGTGGAGTGCCGCAGGGATCGGTGCTGGGGCCTCAGCTATTTACCATTTATATAGATGATCTGGAGGAGGGGGCTGAGTGTAGGGTGACAAAGTTTGCTGATGACATGAAGATGAGTGGAAAAGCAAATTGCGTGAAGGGTGTGGAAAGTCTGCAGAGGGATCTGGATAGGCTGAGCGAGTGGGCGAGGACCTGGCAGATGGAGTACAATGTTAGCAAGTGTGAGGTTATCCACTTTGGTAGAAATAATAGTAGGAGGGATTACTATTTAAAGGGCAAAAAGCTGCAGCATGCTGCGGTGCAGAGGGACCTGGGGGTCCTTGTGCATGAGTTGCAAAAACCCCGTCTGCAGGTGCAGCAGGTGATCAAGAAGGCAAATGGGATGCTGGCCTTTATAGCGAGGGGGATAGAATATAAAAGCAGGGATGTCTTGCTGCAACTCTACAGGGCACTGGTGAGGCTGCAGCTGGAGTACTGTGTGCAGTTTTCATCGCTGCACTTGCACAAGGGTATTCTGGCCTTGGAGGGAGCGCAAAGGAGGGTCACTAGGCTGATTCCGGAGATGAGGGGTTGGACTATGAAGAGAGACTAAATAGATTGGGTCTGTACTCGTTGGCGTTTAGAAGGATGAGGGGGGATCTTATAGAGATGTATAAGATAATGAAGGGGATGGATAGGGTAGAGGTAGAGATTCTTCCCGCTTAGAAAGAATAGCAGGACGAGAGGGCACCGCCTCAAGATAAGGGAGGGGACAGATCAGATCGGAGTTGAGGAGGAACTTCTTCACTCAAAGGGTGGTGAATCTCTGGAATTCTCTGCCCGTTGAAGTGGTGGAGGCTACCTTGCTAAATATATTTAAGTCTCGGGTAGATAGGTTTTTGACAGACAAGGGAATTAAGAGTTTTGGGGAAAGAGTGGGAAAGTGGAACTGAGCCACTTCAGATCAGCCATGATCTTATTGAATGACGGGGCAGGCTCGAAGGGCTAGATGGCCTACTCCTCCTCTTTCTTATGTTCTTATGTTCATTGTTCATATTTCTAATGGCACAAGATGCATTTGGCTATTTGCTTATTTAACAATTTGTTCATGTGGTAGCAAAGTGGTTGTTACTAGACTGAGTCTTAAAATTTAGTTGTGCAAGGCCTTTTTGTGTGCGGCTCCTGTAAACCGATGAAGATCAGTGACCTAAAACGTTGAACTCTCATTTCCCTCAGGTGCTACCTGATCTTGTTTTTATTCTCATTACTACACGATGAGGTTCTGTGGGACAAAGCAGAATTGTATCCAACTGCAACCTGTTACCTTAGTGTGGCACATCTCCATTACTATCAAGCTAGGGGACCAACTCCAATTCCAGTGAAGAATGTACCAGAGGTTGTCAGAACATCAGTTGACATTTTTAAAACTAGTTGCTACAGCAAATGCATGCTAAACAGTGGAAGCATGCTACAGCAGAGCTAGATCCCACAAACAATAGATCACATTTGAGCTTTGGTCCTACCACATCCAGCCATGAACAGCATTGGACAAATAAACGGCTCAAGTGAAGAGTCTCCATGAGTGTCCCCATTCACAATAATGGTAGAGTCAAAGACATGACTGCAGAAGGCAAGGTTGATCATCTACAACTATCTTCAACCAGACGTGCCAGGTGGATGAACCATCTTCCTCTCATCTTGAGGCCTGCAGTATCACAGATACTAGTCCTCAGCTAATTCAGTTTGGTCCATATGATATTGCAAAATGGCTGAGCCCAGTGAACAGGACATAGAACATTACAGCGCAGAACAGGCCCTTCGGCCCATGATGTTGCGCCGACCAATTAAGAGAAAAGCAATGACCCTCTAACCTAAACCTTTCCATCCATAAACCTATCCACGGACCTCTTAAACGTCCCCAAACTAGGCGCATCTACAACTACAGCAGGCAGGGCATTCCATTCCCCCACCACCCTCTGGGTAAAGAACCTACCTCTGACATCCGTCCTATAACTACCACCCCTTAATTTAAAGCTATGTCCCCTCACGCTAGCTTTCTCCATCTGAGGAAAAAGGCTATCACTGTCCACCCTATCTAAACGTCTAATCATCTTGTATGTTTCAATAAGGTCTCCTCTTAGCCGCCTTCTTTCCAACGAAAACAACCCCAAATCCCTCAGTCTCTCCTCATAGGACCTTCCCTCCATACCAGGCAACATCCTGGTAAACCTCCTCTGCACCCTCTCCAATGCCTCCACATCCATCCTATAATGTGGGGACCAGAACGGTACACAATACTCCAAGTGCGGCTGCACCAGAGTTTTGTACAGTTGCAACATGACGTACAATGAGTAAAACTAAGGCTGCAGGCATCATCATGGATCCTGTGTTGAAGGCTTATGTTCCAGAACATGATGTGCTTCAACCAAGCTGTACAGTTGCACCATTAGTATTTCCCTGACGAGGTGGAAAATTATCCAGGTGTGTCCTACCCACAAAGAACAAATCCAATCCAGCTAATACCATTAGTCAGCTGACTGTTACTGGCAGAGATGGAAGAGGCAGTTGACAGTGTTGCAAGTGGTATTTAGTAACCTGAACCATGTTCAAATTAGGCGCTATCAAGATTACAGTCTTAGTTAAAACAAGGACAAAAGAGCTAGATTTCAGAGTGGGGGTGAGTACTGCCCTTGATGTCAAGGCACCTTTTCACTTGTGTGGTATCCAGGAGTCTAAGTAAAATTTGAAGTGGACAGGAATCCAGGAGACTCCATGGGCTGGAATTAAACTAGCATAAAGAAAGATGGTTGTTGTTGGAGATCAGTCACCTCAGCCTGAGGGCATTCCTGCATGAGTGCCTCAGAATAATGTCCTTGGCTCAAGCATCTACAGCTGTGACTTTAATCACCTTTTCTCCATTGTTGATGCGATTGTTCACTGACGATTGCACAGTATTTGCTGTGCTTCCATTCACAACTTTTCATGATGAGGCATTATATCCTAATATTCAGCAAGAGCTTGACCCTATTCAGGCTTTATCCAGTGGGCTTAGCCATTTCTTGACTTCATGCTGGAGTAAACTGATTTGGCTGGGGACTGGTATTTGCTGAGATATGTAATGGTGGGGAACTTGGAAGAGATGGATCATTTGTTTTGGCACTTCTGGCTGAAAATGGTTGCAGATGCTTTGGTCTTGCCTTTGGCAATTCATGCCACGCAAGTGCTGTCTCCAGCGAGGGAGTGTTTAAGCACTTGCTCATGACATTCAACAGCATCACCATCATTGAATTCCCAACCTCAACAGCCTAAGGGCTGTCATTTGACCATAAATGTAAGCAGAGTCCAGTTACAAGAATACTTGAGTATTCTGCAGCAAGTGAATCACTTGACTTTTAAAGTGGAATACTCCACTTGCATAGATAAATACAGTCTGAACAATACTTGAAACTTGACACCATCCAGGACAAAGCAGTACACTTGAATGGCACCCATCCACACTTCAAACATTTACTCCTTCCATTATCAGTGTAACATGGCTGTAGCACTAACTGCAAGATCTACCTGCCAAGGCTTGAACATTTTGTAAACCTACCTTTTACCTAACAGAAGAAAGGAACAGGGGAACACCAACTGAAGTCTCCCTTCCAAATCCCATATTAACTTGGAAATATATAACCATTCCTTCTGCTTGACCAAAATCTTGGGAATACCCAAATGCACTGTTGGAGTAGTTTGACGATATGGACTGCAGTGGTTTAAGGTGGAAGCGCACTACCAACTTTGAGAGCAATTGGACATGGACAATAAATGCTGGCCTTTTCTAAACTGCCCTCCCCCAATCCCATGAATGAAACAGTCTGTGTATGAAGTCTCTCAACACCACCAGGTTCAAGTCCAACAGGTTTATTTAGTAGCAAAAGCTTTCAGAGTGCTTGCAGTCCTTTTTGTCTGTGGTGAGTGGGAGTTGTTCACAAACAGGGCATGTAAAGACACAAACTCAATTTACAAAATAATGATTGGAATGAAAGTCTTTACAGGTAATTAAGTCTTAAAGGTACAGACAATGTGGAGAGAGCGTTAAGCACAGGTTGAAGAGATGTGTATTAACATAAGAACATAAGAAATAGGAGCAGGAGTAGGCCATCTAGCCCTTCGAGCCTGCCCCGCCATTCAATAAGATCATGGCTGATCTGTCGTGGCTCAGTTCCACTTTCCCGCCCTCTCCCCATAACCCTTAATCCCTTCTCTTATCAAAAACCCATCAACCCGCTTCTTAAAAATATTTAGCGAGGCAGCCTCCACCACTTCAACGGGCAGAGAATTCCAGATATTCACCACCCTTTGAGTGAAGAAGTTCCTCCTCAACTCCGTTCTAAACCGCCTCCCCTTTATCTTGAGGCTGTGCCCCCTAGTCCTACTGTCTTTTCTGAGCGGGAAGAGTCTCTCCACCTCTATCCTATCCATCCCATTCATCATCTTATACGTCTCAATGAGATCTCCCCTCATTCTTCTAAACTCTAACGAGTACAAGCCTAGTTTATTCAGCCTCTCCTCATAGCTCAATCCCCTCAACTCCGGTATCAGCCTAGTAAACCTCCTCTGCACTCCCTCCAGGGCCAAAATATCCTTGCGCAGGTGCGGCGCCCAAAACTGCACACAGTACTCCAGCTGCGGCCTCACCAATGCCCTATACAGCTGCAGCAAGACCTCCCTACTTTTATATTCAATCCCCCTCGCTATGAAGGCCAGCATCCCATTCGCCTTCCTGACCACCTGCTGCACCTGCAAGCTGGGTTTTTGCGATTCATGCACAAGGACCCCGAGGTCCCTCTGCACCTTCGCCTGCTGCAGTTTTTCGCCACGTAAGTAATAGTCCTTCCTACCATTCTTCCTACCAAAGTGGACCACCTCACACTTGCCAACATTAAATTCCATTTGCCATTTCCTGGCCCATTCGCCCAGCCTATCTAGATCCTTCTGCAGACTCTCCACACCCTCCGCACAATTTGCCGTTCCCCCAATCTTGGTGTCATCAGCAAATTTCGACACCCTGCACTCGGTTCCCTCCTCCAGATCATCTATATAAATGGTAAATAGCTGAGGCCCCAGCACCGACCCCTGGGGCACCCCACTAGTCACCATCCGCCAATCCGAATATTGTATTGTCTCCAGACAGGACAGTTAGTGAGATTTTGCAAGTCCTGGGGGTTACAGATAGTGTAACATGAACCCAAGATTCCAGTTGAGGCTGTCCTTGTGTGCGGAGCTTGGCTATCAGTCTCTGCTCAGCTACTCTGTTGTCGTGCGTCGTGAAGACTGCCTTGGAGAATGCTTATCTGAAGATCAGAGACCAAATGCTCGTGACCGCTGAAGTGCTCCCAACAGGAAGAAAGCAGTCTTGTCTGGTGATTGTTGAGCGGTGTTCGTTCATCCGTTGTCGTAGCGTCTGCATGGTCTCCTCAATGCACCATGCCTTGGGACATCCTTTTCTGCACCGTATCAGGTAGACAACATTGGACAAGTTGCAAGAGTATGTAACGTGTACCTGATGGATGGTGTTCTCACCTGAGATGATGGCGTCCGTGTCAATGATCCGGCACGTCTCGCAGAGATTGCTGTGGCAGGGTTGTGTGGTGTCGTGGTCACTGTTGTCCTGAAGGTTGGGTAGTTTGCTGCGGACAATGGCCTGTTTGAGGTTGTGCGGTTGTTTGAAAGCAAGAAGTGGGGGTGGCAAAATCTCACTAACTGTCCCGCCTGGAGTCAACACACACCTCTTTTAACCTGTGCTTAATCCTTTCTCCACTCACATTCTGTACCTTTTTAAGACCTGATTTTTTTTTAATTGAGTTTGTCTTTATATGCCTTGTTTGTGAATAGAACTCCTACTCACCTGACGGAAGGGGCTCCAAAAACGAGTGGCTTTTGCTACCAAATAAACCTGTTGATTTTATTGAGAGTTGAAACTACTGTGATTACCCCAGTCCAATGCCGGCATCTCCACATTGGTTTGTCACTGACATACATAACACAATTTAATCTCCACTCTGCCCATGAATCTCACCAAACACCTGGTGGTTTCAGGTATAAACTTGAGCTGCATATAAATTCAGCATTCCAGATTTTGAGGTGAAGAAACTGTACTTGCTCATCATCATCTCTGACAGCTGCACACAAAACGGATTTTGGAGCATAGATTTGTTTCTTTTCGGCATGGTGTCTGCCTCAGTGATCTCTGACGTCTTTGATCCAGACAAGAAACAGTGAGGCCTTCAACCAATGAAATTGAAATGTCCTCATAGGCATGGAGGAATTACAATGCAAGAAATATAAATTGGGTTTATTCTCTGTGCAGAAGGCAAAATGAAGATGAACAAATGCAAATGGAATTGAGGAAAAAAAACATTTTTTAAATTTCTAATGCCAGTTTTCTTACTCTGAAAAATCAAGTATGAAGTTTTATTCTAAGAGGGTTTGTTCATAATTATCGCTAAACACAATTAAAAACTCTCCGCTCCTAACAGGAATTTTAGCTGATGTTAATGAGCTCATGTGCAAGTACCCCAAATTCATACTATTCATTTCAGTGCTAGGATTATCTGAGAACTTCGTGGAGGGGCTGTCTCTGAAAGCAAATTCCAGATTTGCATATTTAACTGCTCACGTGTGGATGCCCGAAGTTGTTGTCCACTTTATGTCATTATTCTTATTCTTAAAACAATTTGGCTCATTAATTCACAATTTGTTTCCCAGGGCAAACTTCAGCATTGCTATGTAGGGAAAAAATTTTAATGATTGATTCTGTTCAATCAAAATGTACAATAGCTTCAATGGGAATATGTCTAACCGTACAATAGCTTCAGAGGATGTATGACTGGATTCTCAAAAACATATTTTAAAATGTCCAACTTTTTTTTCAATGTCTGCCTCAAAAATGTTGTTTCTTTTAACACTGTAGTGGAATATAGTGTTTACAAGTAAAGAACATTGTGTGGAATGTTTCCCTCTTGGCAAAGATTAAACAACAGCTATCTAATCTGGTCAAATCTGAATGCTGTGGTGAAAGGCTGGGTGCTGAATGAATGCAACTTTACGCCACTTGTTTCTATTTTTGAGATACTGTTAAGGCAGAGCATGTGGAAGAGCAATGTAGCTTGGATGGCAACTTGCAGAATTAACCTAAGTGTTTGTACTGCAGAGGTTGCTGTCTGATTTACTTCAAGATGGCCACTGTTGGTCTTGCCATTGTTAATAATGCAAAATTCCAGTCAGTTTCTTGGGACGCAAGCTTTGATTTATTCTCTGCTGAAGTTGTGTAGCATTGGGTGTGTTTGCTTCTCCAGCTTAAGTGCAGGAATTCCTTGCATCTATTTAGTTGAAAGCTAACATATTTGATTGCAGGACAGCAGTGTGTGTTTTTTATAGATGGTCTCCTTTGGTGGGCTGTCTGTATGATGTAAATTTGAGCTTCCATCGAAAAACAACTGGTCTTGGAAGATATGAGGAAAGCAAATGTATAAAATTATAATATAGTTTGCAAGTAAAATTGTATGCAATCCTTTTTTGAAAATAAAGGCTAAGTGGCATATATTTTTAACTACCTCTTCCAATAGAACTAAATTGGAATGGAATGCAAATAAGTGCTATCTATAAGAGCATAAATATACTGAAAATGAGGTCTGTGGGATACAGCAACATCGAGTTGAGCTAATCCAAAATAAGAGGTAATTTGGCCTGTTTCCATTCAGGATTTTTGAGCCTGTCTAATTTAGTGACGTTGCACCTAAATTTCCTTCATGTATCCCTCAGCCCCATCAGAACAAACCTCAGCCCACCAAACTGGCAATACATTTTCTAAATCTTAAATGCATCCTCCAATAGAGCTTGTTTGGAAATGTTTCAGTCTTGCAAATCAGTTTTTCAGATGAAGCAGAAGACTTTTTTCTGATCTCTAATTGTAGTTTTCAAAAATTCCTTTCAAATTATCTTTGCTAAGAATTTCATGTACTTTGTTTCTATTAATACACTTGTATGGCACAAGTTTAAATATTTTTTATAAAGCTGAAAAGGAATCTGCTTGCAGGTTCTTAAATGTTATATGTGTGATGTGCACAGAAATTTTAAAGTGAATTGCAACTTGAATTTTTGGGTCGAACCCCCAATCTGTACCTGAGGGGAGAACTCCATACTATTGTTTCTGAACTGCATGTATCCCCTCTGTCTTGGCAACTCCAAAAGTAAATGTTGTTCATCAGTTGTGGTCTAACCAGAATATTATAAAGTTTCAGCATGACTTCTCTAAGTTGTATTATACTATTTCGGCTACATAACTTAATCTTTTTGTTTCATTGCTTTGTGGTAATTGGCCATGTTAATCATCTAGTCTATTTAAACCTGTGACTATTTCAATGCCATTCATGGAGTATTTGCACTGCCCTTTTGTTTATCATGTCTGCAGTGCCTTATTCTTGGCAGTGTTGAACTTCATCTGCCATTCTTCTGCTGACTGACCAATGTTACTTTGTTTTCCAAGTTGCCTTTTTTCAGAATCAACTGTTTCTAATTTGGCATGGTCTGCAAATTAAACCTTTAATTGGCATAATAGAGAAACAGTAGGTGACCTGATGCTGCCCCCAGCAATTTGAAATCTCCTCTGACCTTTTCTAATTTGAATTTGGCGTTTTCTACCATCAGCCAATCTTTTATCATTAATAGACTTCTGTGCTGAACTTTGACTGTTTTAGGAAACTTAGATACATAGCATGTTATATAGATCTTTCTACATTTAGCATGTCTTTGCCTCAGAGAACAAGGTCAGTTTAGCAGAATGTTCCTGCCTATGTCCATATTGACTGTTTACTAGGTTATTGTATAAGTTTGCTCCTGATCACTTCCATTAGAATATTGAGCTTTTTAAAAATGAATTATTGGGATGTGGGCATCACTGACTAGGCCAGCACTTCTGATCCCTAATTGCCTTTTTGAGAAGGTGGTGGTGAACTGCTTTCTTGAACCACTTCCATTCATGTGTTGAAAGCACCCCATAATGTTATGATTTTGAGCTAGCAACCGTGAAGGAATGGCAATATATCTCCAAGTCATGATTGTGAGTAGCTTGGAGGAAAATCTCCAGCTGGTGCTGTTCTCATATTTCCAGTTCCCTTGGCCTTCTAGATGGTAATATTTGTGGGTTTGGCACAGTCTAAGCAGCCATGGTGAATTCCTACATGCACCTTGTAGATGGTACACACAGCTGCCACTAGGTGGATAGAACAAATGTGCCAATCAAGCAAGCTGCTTGGTACTGGATGGTGGCAGGATTCTTGAGTATTGTTGGAACCACTCCTGAGCTGGGCCTTAAAGATGGTGGACAGGCTTTCAGGAGTCAGGTGGTGAGTTGTTTACTGTAGGATTCCTAGCTTCCGATCTTGTAGACACAGTATTTGTGGCTAGTCTAGTTCCTTTTGATTAATGGAGAATTCAGCAATGGTAATTCTGTTGAATGTCATGGGGCGATGTTGAATCCACTCTTGTTGGAGGTGCTCATTTACTGGCACTCGGCATGAATGTTACTTGCCACTTGTCATCCCAAATCTGGATATTGTGTAGGCCTTGCTGCATTTAGACGTGGACTGCTTCAATATTTGAGAAACTATGAATGGTGCTGGATGTTATGCAATCGTCAGCAAATATCCCCACTTCTGACCTTTTATGATGGAGGGAACGTCATTGATGAAGCAGCTTATTGGATCTTGGACACTATTCTGAGGATCTCCTGTAGTGATATCCTAGAGCTGAGGTGATCCAAAAGCCACAACCATCTTTGTGCTCAGTTATGATTCCAACCAGTCAAGGGCTGTTCCCCTGATTCCCATTGACTTCAGTGTTTCTGTCAAATGCTGCCTTGATGTCCGGGGCAGGCAGTCACTCAGCCCTCACCTCTGGAGTTCAGCTGTAATGTTCATGTTTGACCCAATGATGTAATGGGGTCAGGAGCTGAGTGACCATGGTGGATCACAAATGTGAGTGTCAGTGAGCAAATGTTGCTTGTTAGCAGTAATGATAACCACTTCCATTTCACTGATGATCGTGAGTAAACTGATGATGTTAATTGGCGAGGTTGGATTTGTTCTATAACTGGGGGGGGGCAATTTTTCCCATTTTGCCAGGCATGCTGGTGTTTTCACTGTATTGGAACAACTTTGCTGCAATGTGGAAAGTTCTGGTGCACAAATCTTCAGTACTGTTGCAGAATGTTGTCAAAACCCATTACCTCTTGCACTGTCCAGTGTGGTTTCTTGATATTACGCAGAGTGAACTGAATTGGCTGAAATCTGACATCTCTGATGTTGGGGACCTCAGAGGTGGTCAAGAAGAATCATTCACTCAACACTTCTTGCTGAAGATGGATGCCAACACTTCAGTTTTGCATTTTGCAGAAATGTGTAGGGCTTCTCATCATTGAAGATGGGGTGAGTTAATTGTCTGTCACCATTCATGGCTGATTAAGGCAGGACAGCAGAGCTTAGACCTGGTCTGTTGCTTGTGGAATTGCTTAATTCTGTCCATCACCTTGCTACTTGTACTGTTTAGCATGCAAGCTGTCCTGAGTTGTACCTTTCACCACATTGACACCTAATTTTTAGGTATGCCTGGTCCTGCTCCTGGCCTGCCCTCATTCACTCTTCATGGAACCATGGTTGATCCCCAGACTTGGTGATAATGGTAGAGTGGGTGTGTGCCAGGCCAGGAGGTTAATGTTGTAGTAGAGTGCAGTTCTGCTGATGGTGTACAGTGCGTTATGGTTGCTCAGTCTTGAGTTGCCAGATCTTTTCAAAATCTATCCCAATTAATACAGCAGTAGTTCCTCAAACGCATTAGAAGGTATCCTCAGTGTAAAGACTTCACCTCTACAAGGAATGAGGTGGTCACTTCTATCAACACTTGTCACCTGCGGCAGACAGGTTTGTGAGGATGAAGTCAAGTATGTATTTTCCTCTTGGTTCCCTCACTACCTGCTGCAGACCAATTCTAGCAGCTGTGTCATTTGAGGCTCACTCAGGAGTGCTATTGAATCTCTTTCGGTGATGGACAATGAAGACCCCCATCCAGAGTACATTCTGTGCGTTTGCCAACCTCAAGGCTTCCTCTGAATAGTCTTCATGCTGGTTTGATGCCAGGAGACTTTCTGGGGGCTGGAATTGATGATGGTCCAACCAGTTTCATTCCTTATTGACTTTCTAGCAGTTTGAAACAGCTGAGTGGCTTGCCAGGCCATTTCAGAGGACTGCTGTGGATCTGGAGGCACATGTAAGCCAGACCAGGTAAGGATAGAAAATCAGTGAGCCAGGTGGATCTTTGTGACAATAACTTCATGGTCATCCCAGATTTTTATTGATTGAATTCAAATTCCACTATCCGCTATATTGGGATTTAAATTAGGATCCCCGGAACATTACCCTGTGTCTCTGGATGTACTACTCCAATTACAATACCACTGTGCCATTGCCCCTAATGGTTAAGTCATGGGCTGCATTGTTGCCTCCTAAAAGGGCACAACTTTGCTTTTTCCATTTTCCACAGTTATCAGTGATCCCTTGATAGTTCCCAGATCCGAAGATCAATGCTAATTCACTGCATTCTGAGGAGAGAACTGGATCTGTAATAGACAGTGCTTGGATGTGTCATTGAGTTTACGGGTTGCAATCTGCTGTTAGTTTAATCTGCTCAACTAATCTGTTTTCACAATACTAGAGATATATACTAATGAAAACCCCCCCCATATCCAGGCCTTTCAGTATTTGGTACGTTGCAATGAGATCCACCCCTCATCCTTTTAAACTCCATTGGGTGCCAACAAGGGTCAGTGCAGATGACGGTAGTGAATTCACATCGAAGTCCAATTATCCTGATATTTAACTCCTTTTAGAACACAAGAATTGAAACTGGAGGCGGCCACTAGGCCTATCAAGCTGCCCTGCCTTTCAATATGATTGTGACTGATCTATGCCAGCCTCACTTTTTCTTTTCTGTGCCATTTCCCAACTGCTCTCTATTCTCAAACTGTCAAATGTTCATCTGCTTTCACTTTAAATACTGCTAATGATCCAACCTCCACTACCCTTTTGGGGCAGAGAATTTGAGATTCACCATCCTTTGAGAAGAGGTGTCTATGCACCTCAGTTTTAAATGACCGGCCCTTTTGTCTTGTAGCTGTGTCACATTTGTTTGAGACTCTCCCACTGGTGTAAACATCTCACCATCTACTCTGTCAAGCCCCTTCAGGATCTTGCATGTTTAAATAAGGTCATCCCTCGCTCTTAACTCTTAACAAGTAATACAGATGCAGACTACTTAGCCTCTCTTGATAAGACAACCTTCTCATCCCACGAATTGGCCTGGTGAATCTCCTTTGGACTGCCTCCAATGTTACTATCTTGCCTTGGGTAAGGGGAGCAAAACTGTATGCAGTATTCCAAGTGAGGGCTCACCAGCTCCCTGTACAATTGCAATAACACCTCCCTATTTTTAAACACCAACCCCTTTGCAATAAAGGCCAAAATGCCATTTGCTGCCTTAACTGGTTGTTGGACCTGTCAGCTAGCCTTTTGTGATTCGTGCATTAAAACATCAAGAAGCCTCTGCACTTCACTTACCTGCAGTCTCTCTCCATTTAAATAATCTGCCTTTTGATTCCTCCTACCAAAAGTGCTTGACCTCACTTGCCCAAATTAAACTCAACTCAGTTAAACTCAAGATTTTTGCCCAGTCATGCAGTATCTCTGTCCCACTGCAGAATCACAATATCTTCATCGTGACCTTCCCTTTCACCTATCTTTCCATTATTGGCAAATTTGGAACACTTGGATTGTGTTGCTTCCTCCAGGTCATTAATGTAAATAGTGAGCAATTGCGGTCCGAGGACTGATATGTGTTACATGTTTATAGTTACATCATTATATTCTGAAAAGGACCCATTTATTCCAACTGTTTTCTACATTTGTAATCCATGCTAACAAACTTCCTCCAATTCCATGGGTTTTTAAGCACAAACCTCTCATTTGACAAGATGCTGCATACCTAAATACATGTTCCCCTCCATCTGTTTTCCCTGTTACGTCATCAAAGAATTTGAGCAAATTTGTCAAACATGATCTCCCTTTCATAAAATCATGTTGACTAGGTTTGATTATATTCTGCTTTCCTGATTAATTTGCTGTGTCCTATTTAATTATTGACTCTAGTGTCTTGCCAAGGATAAATGTTAAACTAACTGGCCTGCAGTTTCCTGCTTCTGCCTTTCTCCCTTTTTGAACAAGGGTGTCACATTGAAAAACAGCCAATCTTCTGGGACCCTTCTGGAATTTAGTGAGTTATGACAAATTTCAATCAATGTGTTTGCTATCTCTATAACCACTTCCATTAAAACCTTAACATGCAGTTCTTTGGGTCCTGGCAACTTAGCCACCTTTAGCCCCTGGAGTTTCTCTTGTACTCTATCCCTTGAGATTGGCATTTTTGTCCCAAATGCTTGGCTGGAGTTTATCCCAACTAAAAAAGGATTTCATAAGAAAGGCAAAATCATGGTTAACACAGGAGGTCAAGGATAATGTTAAACTGAAAAGCATGATATACAAAGTGGCAAGGCATAGTGGTAGTCCAGAGGACTGAAGTTTTTAGAATCCAGCAGCAAAAGACTGCTGCTGAAGCAAAACAAACTCATTAGGAAGAAAATTTAAGTCCAAAGATGTGTGGGTTAGGTTGATTGGCCATGATGGCCTTTTAATGTCAGGGGGATTAGGAGGATGAATATGTGGATTTTTGTGGCGATAGGACGGGACCTGGGTAGAATTGTTGGTGCAGGCTCGATGGCTGCCTGTAGATCCAGTGATCGATGAAAATGAATTTTGAGAGAAATTGCATGCCGCAAGCATGAAAGCAAATAATGAGTTCTATGAATATGCAAATAGGAAGCAGTGGCTAAGGTAAATGTGGGACCTGTGCTGAATGAGGCAGGTGAAACTTTTTACTTGGCTGGAAGTATATTTTTTAAGCCCATGTTATGTGAAATAGCTGAAACATATGTATAGACCATACAAAGTTATTTTGATGTAATCTCGCAATTCTTTTCGTTATGAGCCAAAACTGACAATTTTAATGAATGTCACTTTTAAAAAATCTTTTTGCGACAATTTACAGAGATACAAATAGTGACGAAAGGAAGTCCTGGTGACCAAAACCAATGTGTTTGGTTGTGCTGTTATTATTTTAGACCAATATTGCATTTCAGTTGTTGCTCCACAGTAATAACCAAGCTGAAAAACATCCACAACTTCACACATGTCAAATTTTAAAAGGTCATATCTTTTACACAAGGCAGTATTCTCCCTCCATTAAAAATGGATCTGGTTGTGATTGAACTGATGGTTCTTTCCAGACATTCACTATTCGTTGGGAAAAGAAAAACTGGAATGTTGACAAACTTTTAAGTGTATTTTAAGCAAAATATTATTAGTGATGGAAAGAAAAAGGATTGGATTATGGTGGAATATCTAGTCAGCTTTGAATTTACTATGCTTCAATTTTGAGTTTAGGTTTAGTTTATTTTTACTTCGTTTATTAGTGTTTACAAGTTGGCTTATGTTAACACTGCAATGAAGTTACTGTGATAATCTCCTAGTTGCCACACTCTGGCACCTGTTTGGGTACACCTGAGGGAGGATTTGTCATGGTTAATGAACCTTACCAGCACGTCTTTCAGACTGTGGGAGGAAACGAGAGCACCTGCAGGAAACCCCTGCAGACTCTGCATAGACAGTGACCCAAGCCAGGAGTCGAACCTGGATTCCTGGCGCTGTGAGGCAGTAGTGCTAACCATTGTGCTGCCCATTTGTGTTTATGAAACCAAAACACAACTTTTGGTTGTTGCCAGCTAATTGTATCTGTGGAAATGGAATTCAGAATGCAAAATTTACCAGGGGCCGACAGTAAGGGCATTAAAAGATAGAGTACAAAAAAAGTACTTGGGGGTGGGATAGAGACTGAGGGAGTTGAGGGAGGATGCAAAAGTTGAATGCTATTTTTAGCAATACTTTAGGAGTAAGGCAAATGGATGCAAGTTGAAAATGGTGACAGAGAAATTTGGAACTTTAGTGAAGTTCTCTAGTGATCAACACTTGCAGTCAGTTTCTGGAAAAGGTTATTGCGGTTAGAAGTATTGGAATTATTTAAGTGAACAGCTGTATGCTGTAATGCAGAGAATCTGGGATGAATTAAGTTAGCTGAATGGTTTCTTTTGCTTTCTAATACAATGATACTTACAAAATAAAAGTAATTCCTTTTGTAAAGTAGCAATTGCCATTATGGGTTTGCACACTTCTTCTCTGGTTACAGCCAGACAAATGAGTTTCAACTTCTGCTTTAATCCACTCTGATGTGCCTTCCTTAGCTACATTGATCCAGTATTTAGAATTCCTGTGGCGGCAATCAATGTATTCTTTATAGACTAGCTAGATTTACTGATCTTCATTTTATTTCAGAATGGTAACATTGTTGGCTGAGTGTTTTGGCTTCCTGAGTGAGCAAGCTCCAACCCATTCCTGATGCATCCTAATACATGTGCCATAAAGATTGAGTTGTCCTGGTGTCTTGAATTTATGGTAATTAAGCATTAAGTAAACCATTGCTAACAGAATCTCATTGAATTAACTACAGAGAGAATTTCACTTCATTAAGAAGCAAAGGAACCCAGAAATGTTTACTTTATCACCACTTCTTTCACTCTCATTGGCTGCATAAACCTTTTGTTGTTTACTTTATGGTGTTCTAGTTTTTTGTACTTGCATTGAGCTAAATTGTAACTATTAAAAAATGCAGCCGACATTTTTCACGCTGGCTTTTGTGGTGTCCTGCTCCACTTCAGTGATTCCTGTTTGGTTGTGTAGGAGAATTGTCTGTTTTTTCTATTTTATCAAGAGCTCTTAAACTGCCATGCACAAACATAATTCTGTTAAGATATTGAATGCTATAACAATTCATGATATAAGAACTATGTCATTAAAATGTACTTTATAAATCATGAGCTAGGATAAATAGACAAAGGCTGAAGACTTCGACAAATATTTTGAGTACTAAATGAGCTAAACATAACAATGTGCTTTGTGAAGTAAATGGCAAAAATATTGGAAACCCAGTGCGACAGTATTAACTTAAGGTACTTGATTTTTCTGAGCTTTTATTGAGTAGTGGGTGCGACTGAACGTTTCAAAGAAAAATAGTTCTCAAATCAGCAAACAATTGTGATAACTTTAAAGAAACTGAAAATAAATTTAAAATATCAGATTTCCTTTCTGAAATATTACATTATCGACATCAGCTTCCTGTTGTTTCAAAATTAATAGATGATGCTTGGGGAGTGTGCACTGAAATTGCCCTTGCTGTGACTGCCTCTGAAGTGCTTTCTGTAGTGTGAATGGAGCATGTACCTAAAACAGACACAAACCTGAACAAATGTTGCAAACCTGATGCCTCATGAAGGTCATGCTCTAATCATTAGCAAAGATTTATGCAGTCAGACAAAGCCTAATCATTCTTGCATATGGATACAAGTTTGAAATGCCACAATAAAGATTAGCAACTCAGACTAAAGGACTGTGCAAATTATGAAGTTTTCTACTTTTGATATAGTATCCAAGGTAATTTACAACTCAAAAGGAAATTACGTCAGCTCATCAGCTTCATCACTCCCTTTTATTCTCAACTACTCTCTTCTGGGACATTCCATTTTTTTGCCCACTATCAACTTTAAGCTCATCCAAAACTCTGCCTGTATCTTAACCAAATTCTGTTCACCCCATGTTTGTACACCTATATTGGCTCCTGTTAAGCAATGCCTTGATTTTAAAATACTCATCCTCATTTTCAAATCTCCTTCATGCCCACCTCTATACTTCTGTAGTCTTCTCCACTCCTAAAATCCTTCCATAACTTGGTAAGATTTCAGATAGGTATGGAAAAGCACAGAAATGAACTGAAAATAAAGGTTCTGAATTGAGAGACACTATTTTCAATACAATAAGACAGCATCTGGTCAAAATGGGCTGGAAGCAACTATTTGTAGAAAAATGCACATCAGAGAAGTGAGTCAGTCAAGAAGAAAATAGTCCTGTAAAGGATGGGATCAAAAAGTTCAGACAACTCTGGATATCAAGGGATACGCAGGTTTGGATGAGGGGAAAAAAAAGGAGACTTTTGAGAGATATAGGGGCCCCAAAACAGAGTGCCCAAATTGTATGGAAAGCGCCACTTTCAGTGCCTATAACTCTTCACAGTATAGGTAACTTTTTTTTTGCCTTGTGCCCAACACATTTTTGTTGCAATCCCTCCTTACTCCCATCTATCACTGACTACTGACTACCTACTCCGCTTGAGCTGTTCCCACCCCATCTTATACAGTACATAACCTATCTGAGTTTTCTCCCTTTCAGAGTTTTACGGACTCAAAATGTTAACTCTGATTCTCGTTCCACAGATGCTGCTAGACCTGCCTTGTTTTTTTTCAGCATTTTCTGTTTTTATTTCAGAATCCTGGCATCCACAGTATTTTGCTTTCATTTTGTATGTTAGTTTGTGCTCAGTTGCACAATTAGAATTTCTATGATATTCCAAGATATTTAAGCTATCTACCTATTGACATAGCTACATTTTGGGGAGCAACTGCAGGAGATATGTTTGAGCTAATTTCTCTTTCATTTTGCTACTACTACAATCTTATTGTAATTATCTGAAGCTTAACTTGCTACTTTGAGACACTTTTTATATAATTTTTTGCATTTCCCATTCCATAAATGTGGTGTAATTTGTCTGGTACTTTATTTGTAAGTGAAAAGTATATCCTACGAGCATTAGAGATCACTGTGCTTCTATATTTTAAATAATGACTGAAACTGTTAAGCTTCAGCTCCCTAACAAGATTATTAAACTGTTCTAAACACTCAGCATCTTTTTAACTTGGCAAGAGTAGCCTTTTCTTGTGAGCGGGGAAGTGATGGATTTTTTCTGTATTTGTGAAAAGGAGGTATAGCCTCTATGCTGTAGTTTAGTGACTTATCAAATTTGGTATAATCACCTTTCAGTTATTAGGGCTGACTTATTTTTCTTTCCTCCTGACGACTTGTTCAGAAGATTAGTGGCTTCGGTGTGTCTTTCCTCCCCAGGTCAGTGTTGATGAGTGCATTATCTGGACTTGAGTTATTTGCTATAAATACAGCAGTAATGAACAGAAGTTGGTTGAAAACCTTGGTTTTCTGTCCATTGCAGATAACTATTTTTGTTTGGGGACCAGACAAGGCAGCATCTTTGTTACTTTAGGGTTCTGTTTACTGCATCTTGTGTGTCAAGGGTATAATGATGGGATTTGGCCTTCCATTTTTACTTGGAAGGTAAATTTCAGTGCATTTTCAATTGTAGTATATTATGCTTATTGTAAACAATTTAATTCTTTAAAGGCTGGCAGTGAGAATTTTACCAATAAATCATGCTTTCTGCTTTGCACTTTTATAAATCAAAGATTGAACTCATTGTTTCATTTACACCAATACCTATGAATCAATTTCAGTTTCCAACGCCAGTCAAGTGGTGAAACAAGCCTAGGTTTTGACATACTGACTCAAGTGAAACAGGGTAGGAATGCCTTGAAAGATTCATCTCCTCTACTGAATAATGCTGCAAACATTGTTGTGCCCTGTTTGTTTGGACATGCACTACCCCCCACCCTGACTCTTTTTCTTTAGTAAAGTAAAATTACTTGACCTTAATTTGAGTAGTTATGAGGCAGGGATTTCGTTGTTTGAATTAATTACATTTCTGGCTTTTGGAAGATTGTTCTTTACATATATGTGTAGCAATCTTTCCTGAGCAGAGCAACATAGATGGGTAACAGTGGTTAGCAGCAATGGAACTGCATCTTTTATAATGCAACTATGATTAACAGAATTTGGATTGTTTATTTTTGAATCATATCTTTACAACTTCCAAGACAGATTATAGAAGCTGCAGGAAGAAGTAAATACAAATGACAATTTCTTAAAACAAAGCTTAGCGTGCAATTGATTTTTGAAATATTTGAAAAACAATCATAAAAATGGAAGATGGTGTATGTTGTGGGTGAGAGTCCTAGAAAAAGCTCAAATTAAATTTTTTGGATTAATTGTTGTGGATTTTGATTGGGGAAGTCCCTTTGTGTTGAAACCTGAAAGTAGTGCACTTGAGTAGAAATCATTATAATCTAAGCTCCAGTAGTGTTATCCTTGTGGAGAGGAAGGGAATTAAAATGTGCACAGTATTGGGTTTGAATCGTAGAATCATAGAACCCTGTTGTGCAGGAAAAGGCCCTTCGGCCCATTGAGTCTGCACCGAACACAATCCCACCCCGGCCATGCCCCTTAATATTTTACCCGCTAATTCCTCTAACCTAAGCATCCGGGGACACTAAGGGGCAATTTTAGCATGGCCAATCAACTTAACCCACACACCTTTTGGACTGTGGGAGGAAACCGGAGCACCCGGAGGAAACCCACTCAGGCACAAGGAGAATGTGCAAACTGCACACAGACAGTGACCTGAGCTGGGAATCAAACCCAGGTCTCTGGAGCTGTGAAGCAGCAGTGCTAGCCACTGTGCTACCATGCTGCCCCCACTGCTACCATGACGCCCAATTGCAGTGAATTGTATTCAATTGTGTTGAAGCTAAATATGCTCAAAAATACTTTGCTATCATATTTGACAAATATTGATTTAGTTATCAGGATCTTAATCTCCAAATATAGTTGGAAAGCTCAGAACTGACTATGGAAAACAGCCATGTGTTACTCGACCTATCATGCCTTGGGTTTGAATCAAATTGATAAAAGTGAAACAGAACAAAAGTAGTAGCTTGTTCAAGCAAAGAAACTTTTCAGCAAATTGTGGGGCTGTCAAAACCTATTAGAAATGGGTTAGGATAACTGCTGACAAAATCACAAACTTTTGTGGAAGGTCTTGCTTTAAGTTTTAATGTTTATTTGTATTATATATCTGGCTTTTGGAAGATAGTCCTTAACATATGTGCTGTGATCTTTTTGTTTATTTGTGTGTATAGGAAGAATTTGCTATTGTCCATAATTTTCCGGAAATCCTAGCTCATGTTAAGAATAATGTTGTAACCTTGGTCAAGCTATCATGACTTTGCAAGCCATTGCATGGCTTTATTTCATGGCACTTCACTGTATATTATTTTTCTTATCTGCAGCAGTGTTGGATTTTCTTGTACGTTGGCAGAAACTTTTTGTTCCTTTTGCTATGATCTGAATCGGAACAGTTAACTTGTAAAGAGAGAAATAGAACACCCAGCAATCAACCTTTAGAATGACGCCACAATTTATTGCTTTTTAAAATAAACAAATTTTGATGCATATAAAATTTAAACAGAGCAAGCACTATTAACATAAGACTATAGGTTATAATTACTATTAACTCAGTTCTACTTTTTCTCTCACCTGACCCCAAACAAAATCACATTGCAGGTCCATTTACTAGTTTGGGGAACAATTCACAAGCTATGCCACAGACCTCAAGAATTCGCTTTAATTTTTGTCAGTTTCCCAGCTATTCTCTAAGATATTACATGTGAATCCTTCCAATAGCTAAATAACCATCCTACTTAAAGTTGTTCATCACTGTGGAAGCCTGGACTCCTTATTCTAGTTGCTGGCAGACGATCAACTGCCACCTTCCTTTCACAGAACATAGAACACAGAACACTACAGTACAAACAGGCCCTTCGGCCCACAAGTTGTGCCGATCACATCTATACCTACTAAGCCATAGACCTATCTATAACCCTCCTCCCATTAGATCCCACATACTCATCCAGAAGTCTTTTAAAAGACCCTAGCGTGTTCGCCACCACCACCGATGGCAGCCGATTCCATTCACTCACCACCCTCTGAGTGAAAAACTTACCCCTAACATCTCCTCTGTACTTGCTTCCCTGCACCTTAAATCTGTGTCCCCTCATAGCGACCATTTCAGCCCAGGGAAATAGCCCCTGAGAATCCACCCTATCTATTCCTCTCAACATCTTATAAACCACTATCAGGGTGCCTCTCAACCTTCGTCTCTCCAGGGAGAAGAGTCCAGCTCCCTCAACCTATCTTCATAAGGCATGCCTCCCAATCCAGGCAACATCCTTGTAAATCTCCTCTGCACCCTTTCAATAGCTTCCACGTCCTTCCTATAGTGAGGCGACCAGAACTGCGCACAGTACTCCAAGTGGGGTCTGACAAAGGTCTTATAAAATTGCAGCATTACCTCCTGACTCCTAAACTCAATCCCTCGATTAATGAAGGCCAGTACACCATACGCCTTCTTGACCAAATCCTCCACCTGCGAGGCTGATTTAAGAGTCCTATGGACCCGGACCCCAAGATCCTTCTGCTCTTCAACACAGCTAAGACTCCTACCCTTGATATTGTATTCCTTCATCATTGGTCCTGCCAAAATTGACCACTAGATATTTATCTGCATTGAAGTCCATCTGCCACTTCGCCCAGTCTTGCATCCTATCTATGTCCTGTTGCAACTTCTGACATTTCCACAGCTTCCAAGCTAACTCTGCTGACTGTTTTCCGTTGCAAGGCTCTGTAGTGAACACTGATTTCTTCTTCTAGCTGCAGACTAGGCTCAAGTTCCTTCAAGCTCCTTTTCCTCTCCCAATTCAATGAGATGCATCTCCACCAGGGCAAAGCTATTGCCTGATTTCTTAACAAACACCCGGATAACTTAAGCAAAAGAATCTTCTACCCTTGCAGCCTACCTAGATGACATTCTTTGGGCTGGTGTCAAATAGAAATGTAAGCAAATTATTTTACTTTCATCATAACTCTTTGGTAACCCGTATGAATAATTTATTTCTAAAGGATATAATTGTCTTCTCTCTACTTGGTCCTCAAGTGCCCTATGTTTACAAAGTTGCTTCAGCTTTTATTGAGCTAATGATAGATATCCTGGCTCCACCAAGAGATGGACCATCTATGGTTCAAACCCTCTCATAAGAACATAATAGGAGCAGGAGTAGGCCATCTAGCCCTTCGAGCCTGCCCTGCCATTCAGTAAGATCATGGCTGATCTGTCTTGGCTCAGTTCCACATTCCCGCCCTCTCCCCATAACCCTTAATCCCCTCGCTTATCAAAAACCCATCAACCCGCGTCTTAAAAATATTTAGCGAGGCAGCCTCCACCACTTCAACGGGCAGAGAATTCCAGAGATTCACCACCCTTTGAGTGAAGAAGTTCTTCCTCAACTCCGTTCTAAACCCCCCCCCCTTTATCTTGAGGCTGTGCCCCCTAGTCCTACTGTCCTTTGAGTGGGAAGAGTCTCTCCACCTCTATCCTATCCATCCCATTCATCTTATACGTCTCAATGAGATCTCCCCTCATTCTTCTAAACTCTAACGAGTACAAGCCTAGTTTATTCAGCCTCTCCTCATAGCTCAACTCCGGTATCAGCCTAGTAAACCTCCTCTGCACTCCCTCCAAGGCCAAAATATCCTTGCGTAAGTGCGGCGACCAAAACTGCACACAGTACTCCAGCTGCAGCCTCACCAATGCCCTATACAGCTGCAGCAAGACCTCCTACTTCTTTATTCAACCCCCCTCGCTATGAAGGCCAGCATCCCATTAGCCTTCCTGACCACCTGCAGGCTGGGTTTTTGCGACTCATGCACAAGGACCCCGAGGTCCCTCTGCACCGTCGCCTGCTGCAGTTTTTCGCCCCGTAAGTAATAGTCCTTCCTACCATTATTCCTACCAAAGTGGACCACCTCGCACTTGCCAACATTAAATTCCATTTGCCATTTCCTGGCCCATTCGCCCAGCCTATCTAGATCCTTCTGCAGACTCTCCACACCCTCCTCGCAATTTGCCGTTCCACCAATCTTGGTGTCATCAGCAAATTTCGACACCCTTCCACCTCTGACCTCATAAAGCAAAGCAGGGCATAGATGGGTTGGAGGCTTGGGCAGAGAGATGGCAGATGGAGTTTAATCCAGACAAATGTGAGATAATGCATTTTTGAAGTCTAAGACACAGGAAATATACAGTAAATGGATACCCTTTAGGAGTATTGATAGGCAGAGGGATCTGAGTGTACAGGTATACAGGTCACAAAGTAGCAATGCAGGTGGAGAAAGAAGTCAAGAAGGCATATAATACGCTTGCCTTCATCGGCCGAGGCATTGAGTTTAAAAATTGGCGAGTCGTGTTGCAGCTTTATAGAACTTTAGTTAGGCTGCACTTGGAATATAGTATTCAATTCTGGTCGCCACACTACCAGAAGGATGTGGAGGCTTTGGAGAGGGTATAGAAAAGATTTTCCAGGTTGTTGCCTGGTATCGAGGGCATTAGCTATGAGGAGAGGTTGGAGAAGTTTTGTTTGTTCTCACTGGAACGCTGGGGGTTGAGGGAGGACCTAGTAGAAGTCTACAAGATTGAGGGGCATGGACAGAGTGGATAGTCAGAAATTTTTTCCCAGGGTGGAAGAGTCAGTTACTAGAGGGAATAGGTTTAAGGTGCAAGGGACAAGTTTAAAGGAGATGTACACAGCAAGTTTTTTTTACCCAGAGGATGATGGATGCCTGGAACTCACTGGGGGAGGTAGTGGAAGCAGATACAATAGAGTTTTAAGAAGCAAATATGTGAATAGGATGGGAATAGAGGGATTTGGTCTCCTGAAGGGTATGGGGTTTTAGTTCAGTTGGGCAGCATGGTTGGTGCAGGCTTGGAGGGTCGAAGGGCCTGTTCCTCTGCTGTAATTTTCTTTGTTTTTTGTAGTTACCTTGGGTCTATTTGAATTTCACTTGACGTTTGTTTGTTTTTTCAATTAGATATTCCCATTTAACGTGATACTTAACCCTCCCAACCTAGAAGTTATGTTCCTAAAACTTAATGTCATCTCATAAAACATATGAGACTTCATCTGCTAGTTAAGTTATTGGGGCTAAAGAGATCAAGGGATGGGGGGGAACTGGGGGATCCAGATATTGAATTTGATGCTCAGCCATGATGATGAATGGCAGAGCCGGCTTAAGGGCCAAATGGCCTATTTCTACTTCCGGTTTCTATGTTTGACAAATTTATTGGAGTTCTATGAGGATGTGTCTAGGGCGGTGGATAGAAGAGGGAAGGCAAAATGGGATGCTGGCCTTCATAGCGAGGGGGATTGAATATAAAAGTAGGGAGGTCTTGCTGCAGCTGTATAGGGCATTGGTGAGGCCGCAGCTGGAGTACTGTGTGCAGTTTTGGGCGCCGCACCTGCGCAAGGATATTTTGGCCCTGGAGGGAGTGCAGAGGAGGTTTACTAGGCTGATACCGGAGTTGAGGGGGTTGAGCTATGAGGAGAGGCTGAATAAACTAGGCTTGTACTCGTTAGAGTTTAGAAGAATGAGGGGAGATCTCATTGAGACGTATAAGATGATGAATGGGATGGATAGGATAGAGGTGGAGAGACTCTTCCCGCTCAAAAAAGACAGTAGGACTAGGGGGCACAGCCTCAAGATAAAGGGGAGGCGGTTTAGAACGGAGTTGAGGAGGAACTTCTTCACTCAAAGGGTGGTGAATCTCTGGAATTCTCTGCCCGTTGAAGTGGTGGAGGCTGCCTCGCTAAATATTTTTAAGAAGCAGGTTGATGGGTTTTTGATAAGAGAGGGGATTAAGGGTTATGGGGAGAGGGCGGGAAAGTGGAACTGAGCAGCGACAGATCAGCCATGATCTTATTGAATGGCGGGGCAGGCTCGAAGGGCTAGATGGCCTACTCCTGCTCCTATTTCTTATGTTCTTATGTTCTTATGCTCTTAAGAGAGCCGGTGGATGTGGTCTGTCTTGATTTTTAGAAGGCGTTTGACAAGGTACCTCAAGAGGTTATTGCAGAAGGTAAGGGGGCATGGAGTTGGGGGTAGGGTGTTAGCATGGATAGAGGATTGGTTGTCAAATAGGAGACAGAGTGGGGGTTAATGGGTGCTATTCGGATTGGTGGTTGGTGACTAGTGGAGTGCCCCAGGGGTCGGTGCTGGGGCCTCAGCTATTTACCATTTATATAGATGATCTGGAGGAGGGAACCGAGTGTATGGTGTCGAAATTTGCTGATGACACCAAGATTGGTGGAACGGCAAATTGCGAGCAGGGTGTGGAGAGTCTGCAGAAGGATCTAGATAGGCTGGGCGAATGGGCCAGGAAATGGCAAATGGAATTTAATGTTGGCAAGTGCGAGGTGGTCCATTTTGGTAGGAATAATGGTAGGAAGGACTATTACTTATGGGGCGAAAAACTGCAGCAGGCGATGGTGCAGAGGGACCTCGGGGTCCTTGTGCATGAGTCGCAAAAACCCAGCCTGCAGGTGCAGCAGATGGTCAGGAAGGCTAATGGGATGCTGGCCTTCATAGCAAGGGGGATTGAATATAAAAGTAGGAACGTCTTGCTGCAGCTGTATAGGGCATTGGTGAGGCCGCAGCTGGAGTACTGTGTGAAGTTTTGGTCGCCGTACTTACACAAGGATATTTTGGCCTTGGAGGGAGTGCAGAGGAGGTTTACTAGGCTGATACCGGAGTTGAGGGGATTGAGCTATGAGGAGAGGCTGAATAAACTAGGCTTGTACTCGTTAGAGTTTAGAAGAATGAGGGGAGATCTCATTGAGACGTATAAGATGATGAATGGGATGGATAGGATAGAGGAGGAGAGGCTCTTCCCGCTCAAAGGACAGTAGGACTAGGGGGCACAGCCTCAAGATAAAGGAGGGGTGGTTTAGAACGGAGTTGAGGAGGAACTTCACTCAAAGGATGTTGAATCTCTGGAATTCTCTGCCCGTTGAGGTGGTGGAGGCTACCTCGCTAAATATTTTTAAGACGCGGGTTGATGGGTTTTTGATAAGCGAGGGGATTAAGGGTTATGGGGAGAGGGTGGGAATGTGGAACTGAGACACGACAGATCAGCCATGATCTTATTGAATGGTGGGGCAGGCTCGAAGGGCTGGATGGCCTACTCCTCCTATTTCTTATGTTCTTATGTTATATGTGCAGTATAGAGAGGCTGCAACTGTTAGCGCATATTATTTTGTGATTTCAGTTATAATTTTATGGAACAGGCTTTGTTTTGGGACATTAACACTATTTTCAGCAAATCCATTAATGTAACTGTTCGGATATGCAGGTGGTTATTCTCTCATTGTTCTGAAAGGGGAATTTTTCTTGGGTATTGGCAACAGGTTAAGTCAAAAAATACATGAAGGGATGAGAGGATAAAATGTGAAATGTCACCACTTTTGTGGGTGAATTTTCCCTGCCGCCCCATCCTTTGATAAGAGATGCACTTGTAAATTATAGCAACTGGTGCTTTACGTTTTATATAAAGATGCAGTTATAAATGCCATATGTTGGATATATTTGAAAATCAAAGATCTTAAGTATTATTTGCTTCCAAAATTTGTGGCTCTTTTGTAATCATGTATACTTTAGCAAATCCTGTAGTGATTTAGGTGAAAATGTGTGGTTTTTGCCTTATAATAAAATGTGGGAATAAAACACGTTACAAAGTTCATTACTGGCAGGTGGCCTACATCCTCCTCAAAAATTCAGCATATGTCAGTTTTAAACTCTAGCATTGAGATTGCAACGTCTAATTTTATAATCTAAGTAGACTACTTGTGTTATTAGCTGAATATTTTTATCCTTATATCATCAGCAAGGAGTGGGTTGTTCGAGTGGGATGTTCCAGGCAAACTGAAATCAGTTGAGTTTTAAATTTTTAAATCTACATATATGCACATAACACCTGCAGGTGTAAGAGGAGATAACTGAGGAGGTATAATGAATTTCACAGCAATTGATGGTTTTGGAATGGCTAAATCATCCCTGTGTAAGTTGACTTTAAGCTCTTGATTTCAGTCTATATTAAGCTTTGGTAGATGGTTTTGCTTTCCTTAAATTTGTATTTCGTTGTTGCATGCTTAGCTGGAGACTTTGGTTTGCAAATTAGATGCAACCAATTTTAAAGAGAGACCTAGTCAGACCTCAGTATCAGAAACAGACAAAGATTTGCATTTGTGTAGTATATTCATGACCAGATGTCTTGAAGTATTTCATGTCAATAAAGTACTTTGAGTCATTGTTGTAGTGTATGAAATGTGGCAGCCGATTTGCATACAGTGAATTCTCTCAAACAGTAACGTGATCTATTTTTGTGATGTTCATTGAGGAGTGGGTTTTATGATGTGGATATGCCGGCGTTGGACTGGGGTAAACACAGTAAAAAGTCTGACAACACCAGGTTTCAGTCCAACCGATTTATTTGATAGTAAAATCACTAGCTTTCGGGTTAGCCCCTTTGTCAGGTGAATGGAGAGTTCTGGCCTCAGACAGAACAGCAGGTTAGGTGTAAAGATGCGCATTCTAATCAGTAACCTGTAAACTGTCTGTGCTTTATATGCTCTGTCTGAGGCCAGAACTCTCCATTCACCTGACGAAGGGGCTAACCTGAAAGCTAGCGATTTTACTATCAAATAAATCGGTTGGACTGAAACCTGGTGTTGTCAGACTTTTTACTGAGTGGGTTTTAGACAGAGCATTGGGGATAGCTCCTTAATGGTCTTTTTTTGAAGTAATGCCATGGGATCTTACGTCCATTCAAACCGATGGGTCCTTAGTTTCACGTGTTAGGAAACAGAGGCACTTGTGTTAGTAAGCACTAAAATAAGTTGTTTAAATGTTTGTGCCTGGAAGTGTAAAATCTATGGTCAGATTCATGCCAATGTGTTTGTATGTTTGAGGGATGGTTCTTTAGAGTCCTGGCGCTGTGAAACAGCCACGTGGTTACAACTGTGCTTTTATTGTGCTTAGAGGGGGTTACGGCATGAAGAGTAATTAGAGGCTAGCAAAAGGAGCAGTGATTGCTGAGCAACTTGGGGATCTTTTTAAGGTAGAAGGGCTTTGAATTTAATTAGCTTAATCCGTTTGCAATTGAGTGTAGTACATGGAGTGAACAACTCTTGATTCTGCCTGAAGAAGAAAGATTGGACAAAACCAGGAAGCTGCAAAGAAGCAGGTTTCCTGAAAATCCAGATGAAGTCCAAATAACAGGGGAATTAGAATTGGGATGTAAAGAATGCCTTAAGAGGCTGAAGTTAAGACTACAGAACAATATACTGTTCAATTGAGAATTCATGGGAAAGCAGACGTTGTTCTGAGTTACAGACAGTTGCGGTAACCAGAGTAAAAGTGGGAAAGCAGACTTCAGAGATAAATCAAAAGTTTGATGCCATCTTAGAATCTGGGAATGGTTAAAGCAATTGTGAACAGTTGGTACAACAGTCAAGATAATAAATCCTGAAGGTGGAGTTGTAAATTGTGGAGACTGGATTTGTTGTTGAAAGTGGGTCAGAAGCTTTGATACTAAGATGGCATTGTGTATTTGATTTACATTTCAAGGCTGCTGCTCTACTTACAATATGGTTATTGCAGTTGTCTCTAACTCAGACTTTGGTTAATCTTCCTTGAATGCTTCTGAACAATAATGGGAGAATAAAGAAGTATTGTCATAATCCAATTTTTCATGTTTAGTGTTTTTACTTGCTAAAACTAATTAGCGGTCCTGTGACTCTGTTCCTCCAGGTTTATAAAAGGAAATTAGAATTATAGTATTTTGAGCCAGGATTCCATTCTAGAATCTTCCCATCCAGTTATGTCAACTGGGATTGTAACACATGCCTTATCTAAAAAGTGGCACCTCCGATAGTGCAGTGGTCCATCAGTACTGCTGTGGAGTCTTCATCTTGATTTCATGCTTAAGCTACCAATTGAATCACATCTAACATTCAAAAGAGAAATGGGAGAGAAAAATCAGACCGAGGATTTGATTTATTATTGTCACCTGCAATAGTATACAGTGAAAAATATTGTTTCTTGTGTGCTATACAGACAAAGCATACCGTACATAGAGTGGGGAAGGAAAGAGTGTGGAATGTAGTGTTACAGTCATAGCTAGGTTGTAGAGAAGGATCAATTTTAATGCAAGGTAAGTCATTCAAAAGTTTGACAGCGGCAGGGAAGAAGCTGTTCTTGAGTTGGTTGGTATGTGATCTCAGATTTTTATACTTTTTTTTTCCCCAAAGGTGGAAGGGAGAATATCTGGGGTGTGTGGAGTCCTTAATTATGCTGGCCGCTTTGCTGAGGCAGCGGGAAGTGTAGACAGTCAGTTGATGGGAGGAGACAAATTTTCTACGACAAATGTGTGATTTGATTGTTGTCATTTAATAAAAATTGAACTAATAATAAAGTACCTTTTTTACTTAAAAATTATAAGAAATATTTAAATAGCAATAGATGGTGTTTTGGTCTTGCACTGAATTGAGGAAAATGGAGAATGGATGTGAAAGTTATGACCCCAGATGGTATAACTGGATGGGACTACTCCGGAATGGAACCTTGGCTCAAAAAATGTAACTTCCATATAAAACATGGAGAAACAGTCAAGGATCACAAATAGCAAGGAAAAGTGAAACATGAAAATATTGGATTATGATACAGCATGCCTTTACTCTGTCTTATCTTAACAATTACACACAGGTTTTAGGATTAATGTGGATTATAAAATTCATCTACAATGCGCTCATCATACAATCCCTTTTGAGCATGAGTGATTGTGGGCAAATACACTCTCCGCATGAGTTTCCAACTCCACTTGTAAAATCACACTAAAATCTTCTCTTAGCGGTTTGCATTCTGAAATCCAGACCAGGTTTTCCAAATGACCCTTTAAAGCACAACTTCTCCATTTATAGCAGTGAATCCATCCAGGATGTTAGACCAACCCCGTTAGGATTTCTTTGTCTTGACTGCTGGGCAAACTGCTCACGATTATTCTAACACGATTCCCAGACGGTATTAAAATTATATCAGATGTTTGATTTGCCTTTCAAAGCTGCTGTCCCACTTAAAATCTGACTACTGCAATTTCTCTGTAACACAGACTTTGGTCAACTTTCCTTGAATTCTTCCGAACAATATCTTTGTCTCTTAATGTAACTCTAGTCATCTTAAACATTCTCTATACCCCAACTCCCTGGTTATCTGGACTGTAACTCGTACTTTGGGAAGTCTACTCTGAGCTACCATCGTGTCCAGTCAGTCTTCTGGCAGAGTTGAGAGATGTTTACTCCCTGAGGTCCTGTCTCTAACTGCCCCAAATTCAACTAAAACTGAAAACCCTTTTTTCATCCTTACAAGGGCCTCCAGCTACTTGGCAACCCCTGCTGGTTATATTCATTCTTCATGCCGTAACCCCTTCTAAGCAAAATCGAATCACAGTTCGAACTGAAACAAACCTTCACACATACCAACACCTTTGTCCAGCATGAACCTAACTATAGGTTTTACCCTTCCAGGCTCAGAAACATGAAATTAAACCCACTTAAAACAGTACATTATTCTAATGTTTATCAACACAAATATAAATCCTGTAAAACTACCTTTGCTTTCCTAACAAAGTGAAGTTGAATCCCAAGGTCATGGTAACTATATTGAATGGCAGAGTAGGCTCTATGGCCTGTGTGGTTTACCCCTCATTTCTTATGTCCTTGTGTATTGAAATGCACTATATGTAACTTCTCAATCTCTGAAACCAATTATTTATTTTCTTGGACTTTTTGGGATTATCCAGCCATCATGAAGTGATGTGTGCGCATGTGCTATTAATCTTTAATTTCATTAACTAAACTGCTTTAACGGGATTTTAAACAAGCAAACACTAATTTAAGATGTCACCTGACAACTGGAATGCCAAGTTGGCTAATCTCTAGAAATTTGCAACGTGAGTTACAATTAACACGTGACAACAATCTCCTGTGGGGTTTGGCACTGACTGATGTCAAGAACTATAAAAGATGAATTGAAACTGTCACTGGCTCTCCATTTATGTTTCTATAAAGAACATAATAGTGTTAATGTCCCAAAACAAAGCCTGTTCCATAAAATTATAACTGAAATCACAAAATAATATGCGCTAACAGTTGCAGCCTCTATACTGCACATAGAACATAAGAACATAAGAAATAGGAGCAGGAGTAGGCCATCCAGCCCTTTGAGCCTGCCCCGCCATTCAATAAGATCATGGCTGATCTGTAGTGTCTCAGTTCCACATTCCCGCCCTCTCCCCATAACCCTTAATCCCCTCGCTTATCAAAAACCCATCAACCCGCAGGTCCCTCTGCACTGTAGCATGCTGCAGCTTTTCACCCTTTTAATAATCCCTCCTACTATTAATTCTACCAAAGTGGATAACCTCACATTTGCTGACGTTATACTCCATCTGCCAGGTCCTCGCCCACTCACTCAGCCGCCCTTTCAAATAGACAGAAAATCTATCGGGACAAAGTCTACAGACGTTTCTTCCTAGAATGGTACGTTCAGAGGTAGTGGTTGGGATATTACAGGAACCAATCACTTTGACAATAAAACAATACCCACGTTCTGTCCAGATGAGCTAATCAATTACCTTCTGAAATGGGTAATGTTCACGTGACCAAAGTAACTGTTTTGAAAGGATACAGCTATGAGGCTTCATTTAATTGCTGGTCATAGGCTTTATACACAACAATGCATCAAAGCAGTTATTTGAAGCCAAAGGAAACTGTCAGATTTAAAGTATTAAATTAAAAGGTTTAAGAATGGTTTGGTTTCTGGAAATACCACTGTTTCAACTGATGGAGTATCGCACTCTTCTCAATTCAGTTACTGCCTCATTGCATTGATTTGTGAAAGGCTTTACATGTGTTTATGCTGATGAATTTGTTCGGGAAAAATTCAGTCAGTGTTGCAAAATCTACAAATGTTTAGGGTATTTTGGCTGCATTTTTGATTGCACCAACACTGGAAACTCCATCCAGTGCGGTTCTTTTTGGTTGCTGGGGAGGGAGGAAGGGAATTATGAGAGTAAGAGGAAGCCACACTTCCTCCAAATGTTGAAAAGGCACCGGTCAAAATCTGAAGTTCTTGTGAAGTGTATTAACTCACCAAGGAACTTCTAAAACTTTGACCACAGGTTTCTAATTTTCAGTTTTCTCACGTCGTGGGGAAGGAATCTCAATTTGTACTCCTAAATGTGCAGCAACTTTTCTTTTTCTTCTGTAACTTTCCTGGTCTGGACGTTTTAAAAGTATTTGGCTAACATTGCTAATTAGTTTGTCATATTGGATTGTAGATGGTTTTTTTTCTTTTTACTCAACAGATAATCCCCTTCTGTCCTTTCACCAAAAGTGTATCTGTCATTTGAACATATTTGTTTCATTTTCTTATTAACCGTGGTGCTACTTAAGCTGATATCCCCCTTCTCGATGCTGGTATGCCTAGACTGGCATTCATTGACTGACTGCCTTTGGTGAACTTTCCTAAATTAGCTGTCTTTGTGTGATGTTGAAGGCATTTGACAAGGTTCGCACCAAAGACTGCTACATAAGATAAAGGTGCACATGTTACGGGTAATATATTAGCATGGATAGAGAATTTGTTAACTAACAGAAGGCAAAGAGTGGGAGTAAATGGGTATTTTTCTGGTTGGTGATCAGTGACTAGTGATGTGCCTCAGGGATTAGTGTTGGGACTGCAATTATTTACGATTTACATAGATGATTTGGAGTTGGGGACCAAGTGTAGTGTGTCAAAATTTGTAGATGACACTAAGGTGAGTGGCAGAGCCAAGTATGTAGAGGACGCTGAAAGTCTGCAAAGGGATGTAGATAGTCTGTGAGTGGGCAAAGGTCAGGCAGATAGAGTACAATTTAGTAAATGAGGTCATCCATTTTGGCCAGAATAACAGGAAAATGGACTCTTATTTAAATGGTTAAAAAATTGCAGCATGCTGCTGTGCAGAGGGACCCGAGCACCCTTGTACAAGAATCACAAGGAGTTGGTTTGCAGGTGCAGCAGGTAATTAAGAAGACAAATGGAATTGTGTTCTTCGTTGCTAGAGGGTTGGAGTTTAAAAACAGCAAGGTTATATTGCAGCTGTATAAGGTGCTGGTGAGGCCACATCTGGAGTATTGTGTACAGTTTTTGTCTGTCTTGAGAAAGGATATATTGGCTCCGAAGGGGGTGCAGAGGAGATTCACTAGGTTGATTCTGGAGTTGAGAGGGTTTGCTTATGAGGAGAGATTGAGTAGACTGGGGCTATGCTGACTGGAATTCAGAAAAATGAGGGGAGATCTTATAGAAACATTATGAAGGGAATAGATAGAACCAGAAAAGTTGTTTCCACTGGCAAGTGAAACTAGAATTAGGGGATATAGCCTCAAAATGAAGGGAAGCAGATTTAGGACTGAGTTGAGGAGAAACTTCTTCACACAAAGGGTTGTGAATCTGTGGGATTCCCTGCCCAGAGAAGCAGTTGAGGCTACCTCATTGTTTTTAAGGCAAGGATAGATTTTTGAACAGTGAAGGAATGAAGAGTTATGGTGAGCGTGTGAGTATGTGGAGCTGAGTCCATGAAAAGATCAGCCATGATCTTATTGAATGGCAGAGCAGGTTCGAGGGGCAGATGGCCTACTCCTGCTCCTAATTCTTATGTTCTTGTGATTCTGCGTAATATTGTGGTTGCACTGCATTATTCTTCCAAGGTCTGTCGGCTTTATTTTTAACTTTTAGTTCCAGGTTGATTTAAAGATTAAGTTTTATAATTTGGTCACAAAAGGAGAGCATGATTTTTAAAATTGCTTAACAGGGTTCTCTTTGGGTAACTTTTGTGTGGAAATGCATATTTCATTTTGTACTATTTAGAGAGGTTGGTGTTTTAATTGGTAACTTTATAAGAGATGCTTGGAAATGGATCACGTGCATTGTGTGTTAACCTGGTAATTTCTTGAAATAGAATGAATACGTCTTGATCAAAAGTTTTTACTGTTTCATTAGTTGTATACTCAGCTAATGTGCATAATCCAAGGGAAAGTTTTTCCCTTTTCCAAATGTCATATTTGTGCACATGGCATCCCTTCAGCCATATCTTTCATTTTCTGGCACTATTCATGCATTACCTTTACAGCATCAAACCATGGGCATAAGTTTCCTGACATAAGTATGAGTCAAGCCAGTCCGGATTTTGACTTGATTTAGTTTGGTGCACTGTACTGTTCACTTCATGCTAACTGGTGCTACGTAGTTTCAGAAGACCAGTTGGAATGTTGTTTGTCATCTCTTTGGCTAAATGCCGATTTTCATTGTATCTTCAAACTAGATGCTGGACTTGCAACTTTTAGACTGAGTGAACAGTGGAATGCCATTCCTCCATGTACAAGTTAGCCTTCAGATTTACAGGTGGTTGGAAATCCTGCCTGAGCTGCAATTCTGTCCAGGGTTGAAATGTAGGTATATGATCTACTACATGTTGTTTCTGACCTTGACTGTCATTCACGCAACATACCCGCTGCAGCAAAAATCTCAGTTCATCGCGATAGGATAGAAAAATCCTGCTGATACAAACAGTGGTAAGATTCCGGCCATAATATTTGACCAAAACAGAGAAAGTTTTGCCCTATTTCCTTTGGTTCCATTCCCCATGTAAACTAATGTAAAAGTTAATCTTATGTACAAAGTTGACCCTATAATTTAAATAAAAAATTGTAATTTTTCACTTAACTCGTAGAAACATCAATCCTAGTTTAAGAATTAGAACTCAAATTTCAGAACCAAAATATAATCCCTGAGGTGTTAATGATTCAGTCTATTGTCAATATATAAATATTGATGAAAATGAATCCTAGTAAGCAAATGCTTAAAAGATTTTATATGCATATGATAAGGGAACATTGATTTTAATTTGCACATAGATTGGGCAAATCAAAGTAGCCACAGTGCCACAGAGAAGGAATTCATGGAGTGTATACGAGATGGTTTTCTTGTCCAATATGTAGAGGAGCCAACTACAGAACAGACAATCTTAGACTGGATACTGTGTGGTGAAAAGGGGATCATTGCCAATCAAGCTGTGCGAGACCTCTTGGGGATGAGCAACCATAAGATGATAGAATTTTTTATCAAGGTAGAGAGTGGAATTGTTGATTTGGAGAGCAGGGTGCTGAATCTTAATAAAGGAAACTGAGGATATGAGGCGTGAATTGGCCTTGATAGATTGGAGAGAGTTACTTAAAGGGATGAGTGTGGATAGGCAATAGCAAACATTCAAGGAAGGCATGGGGGGAACTGCAGCAACTGGCAGTAAAGCAAAATGGGTTATCCACATCTTAGGGGAAATTAGAGATAGTATCCAATCCAAGGAAGAATCATGGATTGGCCACGAAAAATAATAGGTCTGAGGATTGAGAGTAGTTTAGAATTCAGCAAAGAAGGACCAAGGGATTGATTAAGAAGGGGAAAATGCAATACAAAAGTAAGCATGCAGGGAACATATAGAAACTTTCAGTATCAGTCTTTAAGTACGTGAAGAGAAAGAGGTTGGAAAAGATGAATGTAGGTCCTGTACAGACACAAACGGGGCAATGTATAATAGGGGACAAAGAAATAGCTGAACGACTAAAAATGTACTTTGGTTCTGCCTTCTTAAAAGAGGACACAAATTAGATACCAGAAACATTAGAGAATGCAAGATTTAATGAGGTGGGAGAACTGAAGGAGATCAATACTAGTAGAACGAAGAACATTAGAGCACAGGAACAGGGTCTTTGGCCCTTCAAGCCTGCGCCGATTACATCACATTATGTTCCCCTATTCCCTGTCTGTGTCTATCCAGGTAAGTCTTCAATATGGCTAAGGTATCTGCCTCAACCACCTCATTTGGTAATGCATTCCAGGCCCCCACCGCTGTTTTTAAAAAATAAAATACTTACGCCACACACCTCCACTGAACCTTTCTCTCCTTTACCTTGAACTTGTGTCCTCTGCCCTGGGAAAAGGCTTCCAACTGTTCACCCTATCCATACCCCTCATAATTTTATGAATTTCTATCAGGTCGCCCTCTCAGCCTCTCTTTTCCAGGGAGAACAATCCCAGTTTGTTCAATCTCTCTTTGTAGCTAATACCATCCTGGTAATCCTTTTCTGCACTCTCTCCAAAGCCTCTCTGTTCTTTTGTTAATGTGTTGACCAGAATTGGGCATAATATTCCAAATGTTGCCTAACCAATGTTTTTTATAACTAACATAATTTAGCAACTTTTATACTCGATGCCCTGGCAGATGAAGGCAAGCATGCCATCTGCTTTCTTCACCACCTTTTCCAATTGTGCTGCCACTTTAAAGGATCTATGGACCTGTACTCCCAGATCAATGGTCCTGATCGTTCTGCCATTTATTTTACAGCTCCCACCTGAATTGGATCTGCCAAAATGCATCACCTCGCATTTTTCTGTATTAAGTTCCATCTGCCATTTCTCCACCCAATTTTCCAGCCTATGTCCTGCTGTATTCTGACAATCTTCATCACTATCTGCAACTCAGCCAATCTTAGTATCATCTGCAAACTTGCTAATGAGACCAACTATATTTTCTTCCAAATATATACATGTATAAAAAAAGCAAAGATCCCAGCACTGATTTTTGTGAAACACCACTTGTTCCAGACCTCCATTCAGAAAAACACTCTTCCACCACTACCCTCTGTCTTCTATGGCCAAGCCAGTTCAGAATCCATCCAGCTAGTTCACCCCTGATCCCTTTGAGATTTAATCTTTAGCATCAACCTGCCATGAGGGACTTGTCAAGTGTCTTATTAAAAAGTCCATGTAGACAACATCCACAGCCCTTTTCTCTCATCAATCATTTTTGTCACCTCCTCACAAAAACTCAACTAAATTAGTGAGACATGACTTGTACAAAATCATTGTCTGTTGCTAATAAGACCATTCAGTTCCAAATGTGTATAGATCCTATCTCTAAGAATTTTCTACAACAGTTTCACTGTTGTTGAATTCACTGGCCTATAATTTCCCTGGTTATCCTTGCTACCCTTCTTGAATATCACAACAATGTTGGCTATCCTCCAATCCTCTGGGCCAAGGAAACAAAGATTCCTGTTAGCCTGGCAATTTAATCTCTTGTTACCATCAGTAATCTGGGATAATGTCATCTGGCCCTGGGGATTTGTCTACCTTAATGCAGAAATGGTGCTGGGAAAACTGATGGGATTGAAGGTGGATAAATCCCCAGGGTCAGATAATCTACATCCCAGAGTATTTAAGGAAGTGGCTCCAGAGATAATGGATACATTGATCATCCAGGGTTCTGTAGACTTTGGAACAGTTCCTGCAGATTGGAGGATAGTTACCGTCACTCCAATATTCAAAAAAGGAAGTAGAGAGAAAACAGGGAATTTATAGACCAGTAAACCTAGCATCGGTAGTGGGAAAATTCTCGAATTCATTATCAACGACTTTATAGCGGAGTATTTAGAAAGCAGTAGCAGGATCAGACAGCATGGATTTATGAAGGGGAAATCATGCTGGACAAATCTGTTGGAATTCTTTGAAGATTAACTAGTAAAGTTGACAAGGGGGAGCCAGTAGATGTAATGTATTTGGACTTTCAGAAACGTTTGACAAAGTCCTGCATAAGAGATTATCGTGCAAGGTTAAAGCACATGAGATTGGGGCAAGTGTTTTGAGATGGATAGAAAACTGATTGGCAGAGAGGAAACAAAGAGTAGGAATGAATAGGCCCTTTTCAAATTGGCAGACAGTAACTAGTGGAGTGTCATCAGAATCAGTACTGGGACTGCAGCTATTCACCATATCTATTAATGATTTGGATGAGGGAACAAAATGTTCCATCTCAGTTTGCAGATTATACCAAATTGGGTGAGAGGGTGAACTGTGAGGATGCAGAGATCCTTCAGCATGACCTGGATAGGTAGGGTGAGTGGGCAAATCAGTGGCAGATGTAGTACAATTTGGGTAAATGTAAGGTTATTCACTTTGGAAGCAAAAACAAGAAGACACCTTACTACCTGAATGGCTGTAAATTGAGGAGACCGTGCAGCGGGACGTGGGTATCCTTGTGCATCAGTTGTTGAAGGTAAGCAGGCAGGTGCAGCAGCTGGTAAAGAAGGCAAATGGTATGTTGGCCTTCATTGTGAGAGGTTTTGCATAGCAGAACAGAGGTATTGTTGCAATTATACAGGGCCTTGATGAGGTGACACTTAGAATATTGTGTGCAGTTTTGGTCTCCTTTCTCTGAAGAAGGAAGTTCTTGCTCTGGGAAGTGCAGTGAAGGTTTACCAGCCTGATTCCAGGTTTGGGGGTTGGGGGGGAGGGTGGGGGAGGGAGAGGAGGAGGAGAAGAGAGAGAGAGAGACGGCGGGCAAGATTGACTAGGTTAGGATTGTTTTTGCTGGAGCTCAGATGCATGAGGGGGAGGTCATACAGAGATTTGGACTTAAAATCCTAACAGGACTAGAGAAAGTAGATGCAAAGAGGATATTCCTGATGGCGGGTGAGTCCAGAGTCAGGGGGTCACAGTCTGATATTCAGGGTGGCCCATTTAGGATGGAAGCGATGAGACTATTTTTTTTACCAGAGTGGTGAGCCTGTGGAATTCATTACCATAGGAAGTAGTTGATGCCAAAACATTGAATGTATTCGAGAGGCAACTAGATATAGCACTTGGAGTGAATGAAATCAAGGTTTGAGGAGAAAGCAGGATTGGGCTATGGGTTGGTCCTTCACCCATGGTCATGACGAATAGCAGAGCAGGCTCAAAGGGCTATGTGGCCCCTTCTTGCACCTATCTTCAGTGTTTTTATGATTTGCTGTTAAATTTTGTTTTTATTTATTCAAATTAGTGATCAGATTATGAAGAATATTTAATGAGTACTTTGTTGTTGGTTTTTACTTCCTGATCTGTTTTGGGCATAGGTCAAACATGTTAATCCTCAATTTTGCCCAGATAAAAGTCAACCCCCTGACTTTTGGTCTCAGGCTGGTCTCAAATATTTGACTTTTACGCAACTATAGTAAGCCTAGCATAGTCTTTGAAGAGCATACAAGTTTTTAAATGTTGTTTCTCCCTTGTTCAAGAGGGGAATAGAACCAACCCTGGTTGTTATAGAGCCTTACTTCTGTTGTGGGCAAAGTTTTGGAAAGGATTATGAGAGATAAGATTTATAATCTAGAAAGGAATAATTTGATTAAGGATAGCCAACACAGTTTTGCGAAGGGTAGGTCGTGCCTCACAAAGCTTATCCTTTGAGAAGGTGACCAAAGAAGTGGATGAGGGTAAAGCCGTTGATGTGTATATGGATTTCAGTAAAGCGTTCGATAAGGTTCCCCACGATAGGCTATTGCAGAAAATACGGAGGCATGGGATTGAGGGTGATTTAGTGGTTTGGATCAGAAATTGGCTAGCTGTAAGAAGACAGAGGGTTGATGGGAAATGTTCATCCTGGAGTTCAGTTAGTAGTGGTATACCACAAGGATCTGTTTTGGGGCCACTGCTGTTTTTCATTTTTATAAATGATCTGGATGAGGACGTAGAAGGATGGGTTAGTAAATTTGCAGATGACGCTAAAGTCGGTGGAGTTGTGGACAGGACGGAAGGATATTGCAGTTTACAGAGGGACGTAGATAAGCTGCAGAGCTGGGCAGAGAGGTGGCAAATGAAGTTTAATGTGGAAAGTGAGGTGATTCACTTCAGAAGAAGTAGAAATAGAGAGTACTGGGCTATTAATAAGATACTTGGTAGTGTGGATGAGTAGAGAGATCTCGGTGTCCATGTGCATAGATCCCTGAAAGTTGGTACCCAAGTTGATAAGGTTGTTAAGAAGGCGTATGGTGTGTTAGCTTTTATTGGTAGAGGGATTGAGTTTCGGAGCCATGAGGTCATGTTGCAGCTGTACAAAACTCTGATGCGGCCGCGCTTGGAGTATTTCGTATAGTTCTGGTCGCTGCATAATGAGAAGGATGGAAGCATTAGAAAAGGTGCAAAGGAGATTTACCAGGATGTTGCCTGGCATGACGGGAAGGTCTTACGAGGAAAGGCTGAGGCTGTTTTTGTTAGAAGAAGGTTAAGAGGTGACTTAATAGAGGTGTACAGGACGATCAGAGGATTAGATAGGGTGGACAGTGAGAGCCCTTTTCTCTGGATGATGGCTAGCACGAAGGGACATAGCTTTAACTTGAGGGATGATAGATATAGGACAGATGTCAAAGGTAGGTTCTTTACTCAGTAGTAAGGGTGTGGAATGCCCTCCTGCAAACAGCAGTGGACTTGCCAACATTACAGGCAGTTAAATGGTCATGGGATAGACATATGGATGATATTGGAATAGTGTAGGTTAGATGGGCTTTCACAGGTTGGTACAACATTGAGGGCTGAAGGACCTGTACTGCGCTGTAATGTTCTATGTTTTAATGGATATTACCGACTGCAGGTAGTGTTTCCATGTCCCCAGATGAAGACTCCAAGACTGTATCATTAATTATGTACCCAACAAATCTTTCTGCTGTTTGAATAGTGCATCAAATTTATCTTTTTGAACAGTTTCCACCCCAAGTGCTGCAGAATCTAGGGCTAAATGAAGACTGATGTGATGACTTAAGAACAGTCTAAGTGAGGTCGAAACCTAAATCAAGCACCCCATTGTTGCCATCTTTGACTTTGCCATTTAGTCTGCATTTTGAGTCATGTTGCTTTTTAAATTATTTTTGAGGATTTAATATATTGAGTGCTTCTGATGCTGCTATGCCTGAAACTGCCAGTAGCAATAAGTTAGTGGTTCCCACAAAGGTTGGCTACTATATTAAAATATTAATATGCATGTATAGAGAACGCAAGAATGAGGAAGAGCATCAATGGTGCAACCACCATAAGCAGGACAACTTCCCTTCTTGCCCTGCAGTTCTTTTTTAACCTGGTGCACCTTGAAATAAATTTCCTTTCTTTCAACAGTTTCTTGGTTTTTTCACCTAAACAAGAGCCTGCATTGTGGTTCATAACAAGACCCCTGAATGTTGATAACATTTCAGAAAATGGTTCTTGTTTGCAGGTCCACTGTTTGTCGACTGCACTGCTCCCTTTTTTGGAAGACCTTTGCATTAAGAAAAAACTTGCATTTATTGGCTTTTAAAACTTATTCCTTGTTTTTGTCTAAAAATGTAAAAAATTATGAAATATGTTAAATAGTAAGATTTCCCAAATTGTGAATGCATTAATATATGTCCTCTTGAAGGAAATTAACAGTTTGCAAAGGTATATAAAGAACAAGAAACCATGGTATGGAAGAACAATCAAGTAAGAATGGGCACAGCTGCATAGGCTTTTCTTGGTTTAGTAAATGCATACACGGTACTGTCATCCATTTTTAACACTCTGCCTGTAGTGAGATGTCCATTTGTGTCTCATTTTTCTTACCCTACTCACTATTACACCTCACCCCTAATTTCCTAAAATGGAAGCAGGGAAGCCATATTATAAAGCCAGACTCTCTCTCTTAGTGCCTCCCGCTTCAGTAATCACTGAAATCTCCTGCATAGTTCTAGTACTATTTGAATTTTAGTTAATTTTAGAATGTAAGTGTGGGAAATGAGTCACAAAGGAATCATCTCCTCATAGTGATAAGGCGTTGCTAGAATGTGCCCAAAGAAGCTGCAATAAGTCTAAAGGAAGTTTACTTGCAATGATGCATTCAGAATAAAAGTTAGATTTTCTATTGTACCAACTAGCTAAGCTATCATATTTTCTGGAAATTCCATGTTTTTTATTGAGAGTTTTGCTTTGGCTTTTCTGTGTTTAACAGAAATTATTACAATGTGTAAATATTGAACCATGAACATGCATTTTGTACATTTAAACAGCGACTCAGAAGACTATCAACTAAATATAGAACTGAAAAAATCTACCCAACAAATGTTGGAGAAAAGGAAGAAAATGTTAAAAAGAACAGATATAAAGATATCTTGCCATGTAAGTTTTCAAACTTGTATTTTAAATTCGGAGATAACTTTAAAAACTTTGAATTTTCTGGAAACCTTGAAAGCTATTGATTTTAGTAACAACTGGTTGTATTTATTTAGTGCTTTTAATTTTATTAAATGTTCAAGAAACGTTACAAAGCCATTTTGACACAGAGCCAAGTACATAGCTATTAGGGCAGGTGGCATGCCTTTAAAGATAAGAGGGGTAGAGAGTGGGGAGGTTTGGGTAGGAAATTCCAGAGCCCTGGCAGCTGAAAGCATAGCAACGAATGGTGGAACAGTTATAGTAGGGAATGCTCAAGATGCCAGAATTAGTGAAGTACAGGTATCTTGAGAGGTTATGTGACAAAGAGATTTAGAGGTAGGGCAAGAGTGGAGGGTTTGAAAACCAGGATGTGAATATTCAAAATTGAGTCATTTCCTAACTGGGAGCTGATATTGGTTAACAAGCACAGGTTATTGACAAATTTACAGTTTTGATAGTGCAGTAAATTTTTTGGAATCTTCCCAAGTGACTTGTGTATTTGTTCATTGATTTAATATATCTTATTGTATTAGCTGTCATGGTAGTTTTTTAAAAATAATATCTTGATGGTCTTTCATATTATAATTCAGTTTTTTTCTTTCACTCTAACTTGAATGCAGCATAAACTCTGACATCTCCAATTGTTTGCGTGTTATTTTCTCAGAACAGACTAAATTTATGGGATAAGCTCTTTTGAATTTATATTTTGATGTTTCAATGCGTGTGGTGTTTGAATGATATGCTGTGTATTAATGTTTATGTTTGTAAAGATTTTTTATTCTCTCTGCTGCCTTCACTATAGTTGACCATAGCAGAGTGAAACTTGCACTGAAAATTTCAGAACAAGATTCAGATTATATCAACGCAAATTTTATTAAGGTAATATATGCCATTCCTTCACCATTTATTCATGGAAAAATGTTACAATTATGCGATAGAATGATGCATTTATTGAAACATTGCGACTGTATGTCATAGTTGTTGCATGTGATAGTTTATGTTTAAAGCATGCTTCTGTTTCCTATGATTTGCTAAAAGCAAATAGTTCTCACTAAATTTTCACTGTGGTGAAATTAACTGGTAACTTTGTTTGGATTTTGTGCTCAGTGAGACAAGAAAGGTGGCACAATGGTTAGCACTGCTGCCTCAGAGTTTCAGGGACCTGGGTTCAATTCCTGGCTCAGGTCACTGGCTGACTGTGTGGAGTCTGCATGTTCTCGTTGTCTGTGTGGGCTTCCTCCGGGTGCTCTGGTTTCCTCCCACAGTCCAAAGATGTGCTGGTTATGTGCATTGGCCATGCTAAATTCTCCCTCTGTACCTGAACAGGCACCAGAGTGTGGTGACTTGGGGATTTTTGCAGTTACTTTATTGTAGCGTTGATGTAAGCCTACTTATGATTAATAAATAAACTTCAACTTTATTTTAAACAGTAGTACTGTGAAATGGAATTAACATTTTGTTCCCCAAATATTGGCATCAAGTGCTCAAGTTGAATAGAGCATGATCATCATTCTGTCTGTGAAATTGATTAAAAAGGTGTTCCTCTTTGTCTATTACATTTTTAAATTTCCCATACTGTTCATATTGCCTTTTAGACATGATTGTGGGACAGTTTTCCACTTTAGAGCCATGCCTTTTGGGAATCAATTCAATCTACATTTCTAGTCAAATATTTTAAAAGCATAGAAACTTGATATTAATGTGAAAAAATATTTCCCCAACTTGATAAGCTCATAAGATATAAGAGCAGAATTGGGCCATTTGGCCCATTGAGTCTGCTCTGCCTTTCGATCATGGCTGATATGCTCCTCATCCTCATTTTCCTGCCTTCTCCCCATAACCTTTCAACTCATTACCAATTAAAAATCTGTCGAACTCTTCAAAATTACTCCTCGTCCCAGCAACCACTGCACTTTGGGGTAGTGAATTCCACAGATTCACAACCCTTTGGGAGAAGTAGCTTCTCCTCAACTCTGTTTTAAATTTGCTACCCCTTATTCTAAGACTATGACTTCTTGTCCTAGAATGCCCCATCAGCAGAAGCATTCATTCCACATCTACTTTATCCATTCCTTTTATTGTCTTGAATACTTCAACTTGATCTCCCCTCATAAATTCCAGAGAGAATAGGCCTAAACTGTCTCTCTTCATATAACAAACCCCTCATCTCTGGAATCAATTTAGTGAATCTCCTCTGCACTGCCTCCAATGCCACTACATCTTTTCTCAAATACGAGGACCAAAACTGCACAATACTCTAGCTGTGGCCTCACCAATGTCTTGTATAGCTGCAACAATACTACTTACCTTTTTATATTCTGTGCCTTTAGCTATAAATGCCAACATTCCAATTGCTTTCTTTATTAACTGCTTCCTTTGTTTAGTTATGAAATTTGTATTGTGTTTTGCAATTAAAGTAGAGAAGCTAGAAATGCGCAGCAGGTCAGGTAGCATCTGTGGAGAATGAAAGAGTTAATGTGTCAGGCAGTTGACCTTTCACCAGAACACAGCAAAAAAAATCATCAACCTGAAACATGAATCCCATTTCTCCACAAATGCTGCCTGAGTATTTCCAGTGTTTTATTTTCCCATTTCAGGTCTCAAACCAGCAATATTACTGAACCTTGTGTGTCCTGGGTTTAAAAATTTAAAGCTGAAATGTCTCTTATAATCTCTTTTGACTTTGTCCCTCCCCTCAATGAATGCTGTTTTTTTTTGTTTTTCCATACATATTGTTGACTTTGCAAAATATACTAAATAATCAAGGGACATTTAGAGGATGAAAGAAATAAGCACAATTATTATTACTGGAGGAAAAAGTACTATGGAAACTAATGGCTCTAAAGGCTGGTAAGTCCTATGGACCTGATGGGTTGTATCCTAGGATATTAACGGAAGTTGCTACATAGATAATGATGCACTAGTAGTAAACTTCCAAGAATCTTTAAATTTTGGAAAGTCGCAGAAGATGGAAAATTGCCATTGTAACTCCCTTATTCAAAAAGGGAGGGAGACAAAAAACACGTAACTACAGGCCACTTAGCTTAACTTCTGCCACTGGGGAAATGTTGGAGTTCGTTATAGAAGGATGTAATAGCAGAGTGTTTAGAAATGTATATTATAATCAAGCAGAGTCAGCATGGCTTCATGAAAGGAAAAATCATGCCTGACAAATTTATTAGAATTCTTTTGAGATGATACTGAGCAGGATAGATAAAGTGTAACCAGAAGATTTAATACACTTGGATTTCCAAAAAGCGTTCAATAAGGTAATGTACAAAGGTGACAAAATAAAATACGAGCCCTTGGAGTTGGGATAGTATATTAGCATGGATAGAAGATTTGCTAACTAATAAGATGGAGAGTTGGGATGAGAGGGGCATTTTCAGGAAGGTGATGTATAACTGGTGGAGTGCCACAAGGATTAATGCTAGGGCCACAAGTATTTACAATATAAATGACTTGGATGAGATAAGTGAATGTACTGTTGCCAAGTTTGCAGATGGCACAAAAATAGGTGCGAGGGCAAGTGGTGAGGATGACACAAATTCTACAGAAGGATATAGACAATTTGTATGAACGGATAAAACTTAGCAGATGGAACATAATGGAGGGAAATGTGAAATTATGCACTTTGGTAAGGAGAATAAAGGAGCTGAATATAACTTAAATTGAGAAAGACTGCAGAAAAATGTAGCACAAGAATTTGGGATCCTTGTGCATAAATCACAAATCAGCATGCAAGTTCAGGTAATAGCGAAGGCAAATGGAATGTTGGCTGAATGGAGTATTAAAATAAGGGAAGTTTTGCTAAAACTATACAAGACACAAGTTAGACCAGTCTTGGAATACTGTAAATGGTTTTGGTTCCCTTGTCCTAAGGAAACATGTATTGTCATTGAAGGCAGTACAGAGAAGGTTAATTCGTTTGATCCCAGGTATGGAGGAATTTTCTAACGAGGAGAGGTGTTGAATGGATTGGACCTACACTCATTGGAGTTTAGAAGAATAAGAGATGAACTCATTGAGACATATAGGATTCTCAAAGGGTCTGACAGGTAGGTGCTGAAAGGTTGTTTCCCTTTTGAGATTGTGCCCTGGACCAGAGGACATAATCTCAGACTTAGGGGTTGCCTATTTAAGACTGAGATAAGGAGAATTTCTTTCTCTTGAGGGTAGTGAATCTGTGGACATCTTCACCGCAGAGGGCTGTAGAGGTTAAATCATCATGCATGCTCATGGTTGAGATAGACGGAATTTTAATCAGTAAGGGAATTGATGGTTATGGGGATAAGGCAGAAAAGTGGAGTTGAGGATTATCATGTTAGATCCATCAGTATCTCATCAAATAGCGGAACAGACTCGATGGGCTGAATGCCCTACTTCTGCTCCTACGGCTGAGTTGGATTCAACTATCAGTCATTTGGACTAATTAGATGAATTATATATAGCCCTTTTGAGATCCAGTAATTTACTTTGTTCAATTATGTAGTGCTGTGATTATTTAAGTGGCAAATCTTCATCTTAATGAAGCTGATTTTTAAATTTACATCCCTGCAACTACTGGTCTTTGCTTTTAAAACAAGTTGAACTTGGCCTAAAAGTCCAGAAGGAGGCAAGAAAGTTGCTAATTGAAAGTCAACACTTAAGTAGCAAAGCAAATCAAACCAGACCAATGTTAATAGAGATGAATAGATATGATGCAGCCAGTAAGCTCACCACCTTTGAAGAAATGGGGAAACCTATATAAGCCTCTGTTCCATGTATGATAGTTGACCATTGGTACTATCCTCTGACCAACCAAAGTCACTGACATACTAAGTTATTTGTGATTTGCATCAGTTTATACCATTGGAGTGTTTCAAATGGTATTTTCCTGGAGGAGTGGGAGAACAGAAGATGAGATGGGGTGCAAAAAAAATTAAAATGTTTGGCATTAGCTTCCAAACCAATTTTTGACGAGCTGTTTAAAATACTTTGGTTCAAAATGTATTTTAAATATTGAGATATGGTAAATAGAGTATTGTTTCAAATTTCATTTGGGCTTATGTGTACTTACTGCGAATAAAAGCAATGACCTTGTTCGTTGATGAACGTGTATTCTTGGAACTTTACTTTCTAAACTATTAAGGTAGTGTTTTAGATCACTTTATAAAATTTTGATAAAGTACATTCTTGTCATTTTCCAGGGAGTGTATGGGCCAAAAACCTACATTGCTACCCAGGGTCCACTAGCAAATTCTGTACTAGACTTTTGGAGAATGATCTGGGAATACAGAGTTGTAGTAAGTATTGGCAGAAGTTCAATTCATTTTAAAAAGTACTAATTTAATTAAAAATATGCATCTACTTCGACTTGGAATGAAATTGACCTGAAAATTTAAAGTTTATAATAGACTGCATGTCATTTTTTGCTTTTATTATATTTAATTCATGAGGTTTGTGCTCAGTAATATATGACTTAAGCTATTGCCCAATTTGTTTTGTGTTGAAGAGATACTGTTTTGCTCTTTCTGTACTTGTGATAAATTCCATTTGACTTAAAGGGCAGTAGCCAGTTTGTATTGTGATTCTTGATAAAGAACATAAGAAATAGGAGCAGGAGTAGGCCATCTAGCCCTTCGAGCCTGCCCCGCCGTTCAATAAGATCATGGCTGATCTGTTGTGGCTCAGTTCCACATTCCTGCCCTCTCCCCATAACCCTTAATCCCCTCGCTTATCAAAAACCCATCAACCCACGTCTTAAAAATATTTAGCGAGGCAGCCTCCACCACCTCAATGGGCAGAGAATTCCAGAGATTCACCACCCTTTGAGTGAAGAAGTTCCTCCTCAACTCCGTTCTTAAACCCCCCGCCCCCCCCCCCCCCCCCAATCTTGAGGCTGTGCCCCCTAGTCCTACTGTCCTTTCTGAGCGGGAAGAGTCTCTCCACCTCTATCCTATCCATCCTATTCATCATCATATACGTCTCGAGATCTCCCCTCATTCTTCTAAACTCTAACAAGTACAAGCCTAGTTTATTCAGCCTCTCCTCATAGCTCAAACCCCCTCAACTCCAGAATCAGCCTAGTAAACCTCCTCTGCACTCCCTCCAAGGCCAAAATATCTTTGCTGAGACATTCTATATTTGAATCAGAAGTATTTTTTAATAGAATAACTGCACTTTCATAGTTAAATCATGTATGTTGGCAGATCAGAGTGCTATATCTTTTGGGAATTAGCCAGCAACAGATAGTAAATATCATAATACCCATTTTGTTTAGCACTTGGCTTCAAGGTTTACGTAAGAGGTATTCTACTCAAATAACTGGTACAAATTATGCACGTAGCAATGTAGCACAGTAGGACATCTGGACCATTGCAGTGGTGCTATCTGTTTTGAACTGTCCCATTATTTTTTACAGTAAAGAACTGAGATCTTAACACTTTCACCACTGCTTGCATCTGTTATATAGCTTTTATCAATTACAAATCTATTACACTTGTTCAGCTAGTTAACTGACCTTTAGTTTTTCCTGTTTTCAGATAATTGTCATGGCATGCCGTGAGTTTGAAATGGGAAGGGTAAGTTTCCTTGTTTTTGCTTTTCATGTGCTAACTGTTTTAAGGGCTTTCTTTTGAAATGTACACATGAATATTAACTTTGCAGGACCCTTGTGTCTTCTGTGAAACTTGCCTGCATGTCTTATGAGCAAATTGTGAGATCTCAATCTATAGCACCGTTTTGCCTGGTTGTAAGCAATTTATTTGCATGAAGATTCCTGTTGTGGCCATTGAAAAATGACAAAGGGTAGTAAGCTTAATTTCCAAGCTGTCGGGATACAATGCTGCACCTTCTCTCGCTCCATGTTTGAGTCAGGGGAAGTAGATGTATTGTTGGGAGCTATTCTGTGGTTGCACAAGTTGTGTCTGGTTAAAACTCAGCCTGCTGTGTAATTGTTTATTTTCACTCATTTTAAAATAATACTTGTGGTTGAAGAGAGATCAAGATGTAACAAGCAACATGTGCAATGGGTTGCACTTCAAGTTAGGTTTTTGAGAGGAAAACTTGTTTCTTATGATGATCGCAAACTATACAATGCCACAAATAAATGTACACTCTCTCAATATTGTCATTTTTTCTGTAGAAAAAATGTGAGCGTTACTGGCCGTCACATGGGGAATCAGTCCTTCGTCTTGGAGAATTTCAGATTACATGTGTGAGTACTTTTGGCTATATGTGACAGATGTGTTTTGAATAGGTGTGAATGATGGTATTTAATTTGGTAATTGGCAATAAATCTTTCCCCCCCTCTTTGAGAAAATGATTTGCTTTGCTTTTTTTTATTTTGGGCTACCATCAGGTTCAATGTGTCAGAACTATAGTTTTAAATTAAGGGGGAATAATACAAATCAGTATTGATCTGATCGTGACTTTACTGCATTTCACTGTATGACGTTCCGGTGCCCCAAAGCAAAAGGAAATAATATACATGATTGAATTATATTTTGGTGGGGTGTTGTTTGATGGACAAAGGCCACTGTCATCCTACCCAAATAGTTGATCTTCATGTCTGAGCCTGTGGAGTGATTATCTCAGATGTCTGACCATTGGCACTGAGCCTTGTGCTGATCTCACCTGACATCTCCACTTTCCAGTGATAGATTGGATGATATTCCACAGCTGGAATCCTGGCAGATTTTCTCAATTTTTGATTCTCTTTCAGCTCCCTCCACGAAGGATTTTGGAAAGGTCACTGTGTTTAAATGAAATATTGAGCTCCCTCAGCCACCCTGTTTACAATTGAATTTTTGAGGTTTTGTATTAAGCCTATAATTGTGCCTAGTAGTTGAAGTAGTCAGCACATTGTTTCCTTGTCCAGGGCAATTAAGAATGGACTGGCCTAACCAGCAATGCTGACATTTCGTGAACCTATATATATAATATTTGTGTATATAATAAATTTATATAAATTGTTTTCAATCCCTAAAAGTTACATTGTAGGTATGTTTATTGTCCAAGTAGAATTTCAAGAGAAGTGCCACATATAAACATGATTGGAAATTTGTGTTAATGGTACAACTTAGAATAGGATGTGGTATTGTCTAATCTGAGTTTTCCCTCAAAGTCAAGCTTAGTTAACTTCTACCATAGTTTTTTGAGAACTTCCATTATATGGAAACAATTGATACTAGCTTCTTGTTGCATTAGGTAGATATATATTAGGTATTAGTTTTTATATTGACAAGAGTCCCTCTGCATTATTTTATCACAAAAGTGTACTGCAATAAAACTGTTATTGTCCAAGCCCCTGATCATTGTTTTCCCAACTTGACATCCAATTTTGCATCAATGTGCTGATGCCACACTTATTTTTCCTCCCTGATTTAGATTGTTGAATCCGAAATTAAGTTTTCCCATCTTATATTTGTGGATTTTGAATGTAGGCTATGTTCTCCTACAATCTAGAGATGATGAATATTTAAATTTAACCTTTTTAAGCAACAAATTAGTAAATAAAAAGCTGGTGTCACCAGTAATGACTGTGCAGCTGTCAAATTGTATTAAAAAAAACAATTGGTTTATCAGTGTCCCTTTCAGGGAAAGTGGGTGGCACAGTAGCACAGTGGTTAGCACTGTTGCTTCACAGTTCCAGAGACCTGGGTTCGATTCCTGGCTTGGGTCACTGTCTGTGTGGAGTTTGCACATTCTGCTTGTGTCTGCGTGGGTTTCCTCCAGGTACTCCGGTTTCCTCCCATAGTCCAAAGATGTACAGGCTAGGTTGATTGGCCATGCTAAAGTTGCCCCTCAGTATCCTGTGATGCGTAGGTTAGCGGGATTAGCGGGTAAATGTGTAGGGATATGGGCGTAGGGCCTGGGTGGGATTGTGGTTGGTGCAGACTCAATGGGCCAGATAACTTCTTTCTGCGCTATAGAGATTCTATGACAGAAGCTTATTGTTCTTGCCTGGCCTGTATATATTTGCAGTCTGTTATCAATGAAAGCAAAATTCAACTGCCGTTTGAAATCACTCAGCCATAGCAAACCACTACGATGTGAAAAATGGTCTAGGGATGTTACTTGAAGAAAAGTTTTCTTCTAACAAGTCCAACCCAGCCAATGACCCATCATCACCAAGGTTGTAGAAACAGAGAACTGGCAAGTGGCTCTTGCTCACCAATAACCCAACCAGTGTGCAGTTTGGACTCTACCAGATTACTTGGCTCCAGAGCTCATTTCAGCCTTGAACTAAATATGGAGACAAAGTGACAAGAGTCATATCTGGCAACAAGAAGTGATTGTTGAAGGCTAATCATCTGAGTTTCAGGGCACATCATTCAGAGTTCATCAGAGGCTATACAATCTTCAGCTGCTTTATCATTGAATCTCCATTGTGCAGGAGGAGGACATTCAGCCCATTGATTCTGCACCAACAATCCCACCCAGACATTATCCCCATATATCTACCCCACTAATCCCAGTAACTATGCATTCCAGGACACTAAGGGGCAATTTAGCATGGCCAATCAACCTAAACTGCACATTTTTGGACTGTGGGAGGAAACCAGAGCACCTGGAGGAAACCCAAGCAGGCGCGGGGAGAAACTCCACACAGTCTCCCAAGCTGGGAATCGAACCCAGGTCCCTGGAACTATAAGGCAACAGTGTTAACCACTGTGCCATCATGCTGCCCTAACTGCGGCTAATAGATACTTCAATTAGAAGTAGTGGCGTGGCAGGTGAGAATTCTACCTCTGAACAATCGTGCTGCTGTTATCAGTGGCCTTTCTGTCATTATCACTTAAATAGTACTGTTTGCTAATTCATAGTGCTCAGCTCTTTTTGCAGTTCTTCAGATAATGAAACAGTCTATGCCTGTATGCAACAAACCTGAAACAATATAAGCAGGCTTAGGTTGTTATTTTCATGAGACATGGTCATTTTTGGCTAGGTCAGCACTTTGATTGCCATTGAGAAGATAATGGTGAGCTGCCTTCATGAACTGCTGCAATTATGTGTGCGCGTAGGTACATGCACAGTGCAATTAGGAATTCCAGAATTTTAATGTAATGACAGTGAAAGAATGATATAATTCCAAGTCTGAATGTTGTATGGCTTGGAGGGAACTTGCAAATGGTGGTGTTTCCATGCATCTGACACATTTTTCCCTTCTGAATGATTGGGGTTGTGGATTTGACGTGTGCTGTCAAAAACATTGTATTGATTAGTGTCATGTTATTTAGCAGCACATAGTGTCAAACTATGACCATCTCCAACAAGCTACTAAAATGAGACAAAGATTGAGTAATTTTCAATGACTAGCCCACCTCCAAGGTAGGTTAAACATTACAGTGCGGTACAGGCCCTTTGGCCCTCGATTTTGCGCCACCCTGTGGAATGAATCTAATGACCCTCTAACCTAAAGTATTCCAATGTTATCCATATGCCTATCCACTGACCATTTGAACACCCTTAAAGTTGGCGAGTCCACAATTGCTGCAGGCAGGGCATTCCACGCCCTTACTACCCTCTGAATAAAGAACCCAGCTCTGACAGCCGTCCAATAATTATCACCCTTCAATTTAGAGCTATGTCCCCTCGTTAGTCATCACCATCCGAGGAAAAAGGCTCTCACTGTCCACCCTATCTAATCCTCTGATCATCTTGTATGCCTCAATTAGGCAACCTCTTAACCGTCTTCTCTCTAACGAAAACAACCTCAAGTCCCTCAGCCTTTCCTCATAAGACCTTCCCACCATACCAGGCAACATCCTGGTAAACCTCCTCTGCACCCTTTCCAATGCTTCCACATCTTTCTTATAATGCGGTGACCAGAACTGTACGCAGTACTCCAAGTGTGGCTGCACCAGAGTTTTGTACAATTGCAACATGATCTCACGGCTCCGGCATTCAATCCCTCTACCAATAAAAGCTAACACACCATATGCCTTCTTGACAACCTTATCAACCGTATCTATGCACATGTACACCGAGATCTCCCTACACATCGACACTACCAGGAGTCCTTCCATTAGCCCTATATTCTGTAATCCTGTTACTCTTACCAAAGTGAATCACTTCACATTTTTCCGCATTAAACTCCATTTGCCACCCCTCGGCCCAGCTCTGCAACTTATCTATGTCCCTCTGCAAACTGTAACATCCATCCTCACTGTCTACAACTCCTCCGACTTCAGTGTCGTCTGCAAATTTACTAACCCATCCTTCTACGCCCTCATCTAGGTCATTTATAAAAATGACAAACAGCAGTGGCCCCAAAACAGATCCCTGCGGTACACCACTAGTAACTGAACTCCAGGTTGAATATTTCCCATCAACCACCACCCTCTGTCTTCTGTCAGCTAGCCAATTCCTGATCCAAACTGCTAAATCACCCTCAATCCCATGCATCTGTATTTTCTGCAGTAGCCTGCCATGGGGAACCTTATCAAATGCTTTGCTAAAATCCATATACACCATGTCAACTGCTTTACCCTTATCCACCTCTTTGGTCACCTTTTCAAAGATCTCTAAGGTTTGTGAGGCATGACCTACCCTTCACAAAACCGTGTTGACTATCCCTAATCAAATTATTTCTCTCTAGATGATTAAAAATCCTATCTCTTAATTCTTTCCAAAACTTTGCCCACAAAAGAAGTAAGGCTCACTGCTCTATAATTCCCAGGATGGTCTCTACTCCCCTTCTTGAACAAGGGGACAACATTTGCTATCCTCCAGTCTTCCGGCACTATACCTGTAGCCAATGACGACATGAAGATCAAAGCCAAAGGCTCTGCAATCTCCTCCCTAGCCTCCCAGAGAATCCTAGGATAAATCCGGCCCAGGGGACTTAGCTATTTTCATACTATCAAGAATTGCCGACACCACCTCCTTATGTACCTCAATCCTGTCTAATCTAAAAGCCTGTATCTCAGTATTCTCCTTGACTACATTGACTTTTTCCTGCGTGAATACTGACGAAAAATATTCATTTAGTGCCACTCCCATCTCTTCAGGCTCCACACGCAGCTTCCCACTACTGTCCCTGACTGGCTGTAATCTTGCACTAATCAATCTTTTATTCCTGACATACCTATAGAAAGCTTTAGGGTTCTCCTTGATCCTACCTGCCAAAGTCTTCTCATGTCCTCTTCTAGCTCTTCCTAACCCTCTCTTTAGCTCCTTCCTGGCTAATTTGTAACTCTCCAGTGCCCTAACTGAGCCTTCAGGTCTCATCTTTACATAAGCCTCCTTCTTCCTCTTCACCTCAACTTCCTTAGTACACCACGGTTCCCTCGCTTGACCACTTTCTCCCTGCCTGACACGTATGTATTTATCAAGGGCTTGCAGTAGCTGCTCCTTGAACAAGCTCCACCTTTCAGTTGTTCCCAGCCCCTGCAGTTTCCTACTCCAACCTGTGTATCCTAAATCTTGCCTAATCACCTCATAATTACCTTCCCCCAGCTATAACTTCTGCCCTTCGGTATATACCTATCCCTTTCGATCACTAAGGTAAACGTAACTGAATTGTGGTCACTATCACCAAAGTGCTCACCTACCTCTAAGTCTTAACACCTGGTCTGGTTCATTACCCAGTACCACCTCTTGTTGGCCTATCTACATACTGTTAGGAAACCTTCCTGCACACATTGGGTAAAAACTGACCCCTCTAACGAACTTGAACTATAGCTTTTTCCAATCAATATTTGTAAAGTTAAAGTCCCCCATAACAACTACCCTGTTATTCTCGCTCCTATCCAGGAATATGATGTGAGCACTTCCCATTTGTCTGAATGGGTACTGCTCCAGCAACACATGAAGATTGACAGAATAAAGCAATCTGCTTGATCAGCACTGGCTAGATGTCCATTCCCTCCACCTTCAACAAATTGGGGCAGAAGAGTGTAAAATTTTCAGGATACAAGATGCCTACAGTCATTAGCACTGCTGCATCACAGCGTCAAGGACCGGGGTTTGATTCCCTGCTTGGGTCACTCTGTGCAGAGCCTGCACGTTCTCTCTGTGTCTGTGTGGGTTTCCTCCAGCTGCTTCAGTTTTCTCTCACATACAGCAATGTGTTGGTTAGGTGCATTGACTGTGCTGAATTTTCCCTCAGTGTACCCAAACTGGCGCTGGAGTGTGGCAACTAGGGATTTTCACAGTAACTTTGTTGCAGTGTTAATGTAAGACAACTTGTGACAATAATAAATAAACTTAAAAAAAAAACTTGCCAAAGTTTCTTTGATAAGACTTCTCAAAGCCACATGGGAACCAAGTTTAAAGTTCCCCATCATTTAACACAATCTCTTGGTCATAAGAACATAATAAGAACATAATAAGAACATAATAAGAACATAATAAGAACATAATAAGAACATAATAAGAACATAATAAGAACATAATAAGAACATAAGGAGTAGGTGCAGGAGTAGGCCATCTAGCCCCTCGAGCCTGCCCCGCCATTCAATAAGATCATGGCTGATCTGAAGTGGTTCAGTTCCACTTTCCTGCTTCTCCCATAACCCTTAATTCCCTTGCCTACCAAAAACCTACCTACCCGTGACTTAAATATATTTAGCAAAGTAGTCTCCACCACTTCAACGGGCAGAGAATTCCAGAGATTCACCACCCTTTTGAGTGAAGAAGTTCCTCCTCAACTCCGTTCTAAGCTGCAACCCCTGCTTATCTTGAGGCTGTGCCCTCTAGTCCTGTTGTCCTTTCTGAGCGGGAAGAATCTCTCTACCTCTACCCTATCCATCCCCTTCATTATCTTATACGTCTCAATAAGATCCCCACTCATCCTTCTAAATTCCAATGAGTACAGACCCAGTCTATTTAGTCCCTCTTCATAGTCCAACCCCCTCATCTCCAGTATCAGCCTGGTGAACCTCCTCTGCACTCTCTCCAAGGCCAAAATACCCTTGCGCAAGTGCGGCGACCAAAACTGCACACAGTACTCCAGCTGCGGCCTCACCAGTGCCCTGTACAGTCGCAGCAAGACCTCCCTGCTTTTATATTCTATCCCCCTCACTATAAAGGCCAGCATCCCATTCGCCTTCTTGATCACCTGCAGACTGGGTTTTTGCGATTCATGCACAAGGACCCTCAGGTCCCTCTGCACCGTAGCATGCTGCAGCTTTTCACCCTTTTAAATAGTAATCCCTCCTACTATTATTCCTGCCAAAGTGGATAACCTCACACTTGCTAACATTGTAGTCCATCTGCCAGGTCCTTGCCCACTCGCTCAGCCTGTCTAGATCCCTCTGCAGATTTTCCACACTCTCTGCACAATTTGCTTTTCCATTTATCTTCATGTTATCAGCAAATTTCGACACCCTGCGCTCAGCCCCCTCCTCCAGATCATCTATATAAATGGTAAATAGCTGAGGCCCCAGCACTGATCCCTGCGGCACTCCACTAGTTACCAACTGCCAATTAGAATAGCATCCATTGATACCAACATTTTGCCTCCTATTAGACAACCAATCCTCTATCCATGCTAACACCTTACCCCCAACTCCTTGCCCCCTAACCTTCTGAAGCAACCTTTTGTGCGGCACCTTATCAAATGCCTTTTGAAAATCGAGAAACACCACATCCACCGGTTCCCCTCTGTCTACCGCACTCGTCACATCCTCATAGAATTCCAATAAATTTGTCAAACGTGACTTCCCCTTAACGAATCCGTGCTGCGTCTGCTCTATCAAACAATTCTTCTCATGGTGCCTCGCTGTTTCTTCTTTGATGACGGATTCAATCATTTTTCCAACTACAGACGTTAAACTAACTGGCCTATAATTCCCTGCCTTTTGCCTGCTACCTTTTTTTAAACAGCGGTGTAACATTAGCCGTTTTCCAATCTTCCAGCACTTCTCCAGAATCCAGCAAAGTTTGGTGAATAATGTTTGGTTATACCCATGCCTTGAAAGTAAATATTTTTGTAAATTGTTTTGTGAACTGTAGCAAAAAGAAATGAACCCTTAATAGGTGACACTGGCTGTCAATTCAATATTTCTAAGATTTCTATTAAATTTAATGGGCTTAGACTTTAGGAATATCCTGTAAGGCTTCGATCAACGTTTTACAGCCTTGGGGGAGGGGAGTACGGGATGAGGTGTGGGGGAGAGATATTGTTTTACGTCACAGAATGGATTTTGTCAATGAACTGTCAGGAATGTTTTTTACAATGATTAATTCTACTTGTTCCCATGTTGATGCTTATTGCTTTTTCCATCCATATGCGTAGACTCCTGTAGCAATTTGTTGTGAGCAATTTTACTAGTTCAAAGCTGTGATGTTTTATTTTGCTAAGTGATCAAAATTTAGAACTTTGTTTTGTGTTGTCAGTAAGTTTTAAAGTTTGACCTGTGAACTTTCTTTTGTTTGCTCATCCATAATGCTGTTTCTCGTGGGAAGTGAGTGGCAAATCTCGTTAGTGACCAGCACCTTGAATGAGGGGGATTAATGTCCATAATATTTCTGGAAGATAACTGGATATGCAGTGTATATTACAAATGGATGGAATTGCAGTTCTTCGGTTTGTGCTCCAAATCATGTAAAACAGATGTAACTTCATTGCAGTAGACCGATTTGGCTGAATTTAGTTAATAGAAGCCCAAAATACAAAACTGAAACATACATTTATCAGTTTGCAGCAGAGTTCCCTGTAAGCCATGTTGCTGCACAGCCACCCAGAAGTTCATGTGCAGGCTGAGCGTAGCAGTCCTATCATGAACTGCGTAGATATTATCTGCAAGGGTATCCTAACTTGAAACACCAGTTTGTGGTGATGTATCGTTTGGTTTTGGAATGGTGTGAGGAGTTACGTGAAACCTCAACGAGAATAACTAGCTATTCATCGTGTAACAATTACTAAGACTTCTGTTAAAGAAAAGCAAAATACACAAGGATAGGACATTAATATTCTAATACAATTAAATATATATATGACTTACTAAACAGGCACACAGTTTATATAGAAATTGCCCCTTGTTCTGAAATGTGGTCTCTGAACTCCTTAAGACCTTTCTGTTCCCAAACAGCATCCGAATTGAATAAGCCTATCGGTCAAATCCAGCTTACGGTTACCACACAATATAAGCTGGCTGATAAAGTCTTGGAAATGTCTTTTCCTGGTTCAGCGAAGATATTTGAACTGCCTTTATGAAGGTTTCTGTACTGCATGGCATTAAGACGACTTAGATGTTAAAATGGCACCTTGGCTGTGAGAGATTAAACTGGCCTCTCAGCTCTTAGTTGTTACAATGCCTGCCTGATTCTACAGATGCTGGCAATTATACCATGGTTCATCTTTGATTCTCCCTTCTGTGGATTCAGGCTGTCTGCATCTCTCATTCTGTGACTCTAGAACCTGTATACTTCCACTGACCTCTGTCCTTGAGGTAAGCTGTTTGCTGATGATCAGGCTATTTGCATCTGATTCTGTCCGCATGCCTGCCAATCTTGTTATTGGGTAAGGTTCACATTTCTTCATCTGCTTTGAATGCTGGCTACTGCTGTCACTGTTGCTGGGAAGATCATATCCTGTCATTTCTTGTCAAATTCTTGTGCCTGCCATACTAGGCAGATCCATGACAGCTGCTTTAAATTATCGTGCATGTGGAACTACACAATAATACTTTAAAGGGCTCATGCTTTTGAATGAGTTTTCTCAAAATAATTGAGAAAACATTAGTGTATAGCACAAGGATCAATTATATAAGGTTGCCCTGGACTGTAGAAAGTACCCTTCCTGAACACAATTATTAGGATTGTGTAACACAAGAATCCATTTCCTTGATTGATTTTTTTTGTAAGGAATGTTGTTTATGTCAGCATCTCAATATAGAAGATACTATCAAGCTCTAAAATTACTTAAGTTAATAACATTTAGAATTCATTTTATTTGAAGTCAGCTGCTTTGTATTGGTGGAATCATTAGGACTGAATGGCCTTGTTGAATGCTAGGCACGTTCTGATGCTACTGCTTCAGGCAAACTACCATACTGTCACTTGCTGTCTTGCATGATGTCTAATCCTGTTGGTTGTCCTATCTACATGGGAGATGGAGTGCACAAAACGCAATGAAACACCTCGTCACCTGCCTAGATTTCCTTCCTTCAGTCTGCGATTAGGCCTAGATTTCCTCGATCGTGTAAGCTGCTGGCACGTTTTGGACTTGCCTAACGTCCACACTGAACTCATATTACAACCCAGTCCATATGTCATTTTCAGGTGCCCCGTGGCATGATGGCCTCTGTTAGTTTCCTTGCGATCGTTCGTTTCAAACTTTATCCTGTACTTCCTTTGGTACACAATAATGCTGACTTTAATGCCACCTGATCCTTCAGGAAAGGTTATACGAAAATTGAATTTCTGGCACAGATGGGCACGGTAGCACAGTGGTTAGTATTGCAGTCTCAGCGCCACGGACTTGGGTTTGATTCCCAGCTTGTGCCACTCTGGAGTCTGCACGTTCTCACTTGTCTGCGTGGGTTTCCTCTAGGTGCTCTGTTTCCTCCCACAGTCTGAAAGATGTGCTGGTTAGGTGCATTGGCCAAGCAAAACTCTCCCTCAGTGAACCTGAACAGTGTGCCAGAGTGTGGCGACTAGAGGATTTTTGCAGTAACTTCATTACAATGTTAATATAAATCTTCTTTGTGACAAATAAATAAACTTTATTTAGTTGAAGTTGACATTTATTTAAGACACTTGACCCAATGTTGCCCTTGGCCACACTTTTTTTCATTTATCCCCACGGGCAACCTTTTTGAAGAACTCATTCCATGTCAGGACATTTATTCTATGCCAGAATTCATCACTAACTTCCACTATTACCATTATGCTGAGAGTTATCACTGATCAGAAATTGAACTGGAAGAGCCACATTATTACTGTGGCTACAGAAGCAATTGCGGGGGCGGGGGGGTGGGAATGGAATTGAGAGAAATAACTCACCTCTTGACTCTCAGCCAGTTCGCTATAAACCAGTTGTGTGATGGAATACACCCTACTTGCCTGGATGAAAACAACTCCAGTAGCAGTCAAGAAGCTGGACATTCAGTGTCAAAGCAGCCAGCTTGATTGGCACCCTGCCCACTACCTTTTAACATTCACTCCCTCTGTCACAGTTGCAGAGTGATAGCAGTGTGTACAACCTACATGATGCAGTAATTCACCAAGGATATTTTTTAAAAACAGTGCCTGTCTTCCAAAGCTGCAATCTTTGTTACTTGAAGAAAAATAAGGACAGCAGCTTACCTGTGAGCTCACCTCCAATTTATTTGGAAAAGTGTTGTCCTTCAGTATTGCTGAGTCAAAATCCTGGAACTTCATTCCTAATGCCACTGTGGGTGGCATCTCTTCCACAAAAACTGTAGTGGTTCAAGAATGCTTTCACAAAGGCAATAAAATGGGCCTTGCCAGTGATGCCCACATTCCAAGAATGAATTGAAAAAAATGCTGATTGACTTCTCATCTTTTGCTTTGGAGTGGTATTATTACAAATTGGATTTTCCAGTTCCACTCACTGGGGGCCTTTGATTATTTGACAGGATGCTTTATTCATGGTGAAGTGAGTTTAATTCCAAGTTGGATCTGAATTGTTTTATTATCCATCAAATCCATTGCCATGCTCCAATTATGATGCTGTTTACACATTTGAAAGCTTTATAAAGTGAGGAATAACATTTAACTGCAAACAGGTAGGATGAAGGGTCTGTTCAAAAGGTTAGTTAAAGGCAGAATAAACTGTTTTTGAGAATAGCAAAGTGGCTGTGTGGTAAGAAGTCAAGTAATCTAGAAATGTGGTTTGAGGCTTGGACAGTTACTGGTGCAAGAACGGGTGATGGGAGGGATGAAAAATTTGCAAATTGTGTGAATGATAAAGTAGAATCAGGTTTCAGGCACAGAGGGAGAGGCAAAGGCAGAAGTAAATGATGTGAAAAGGGAAGAAAGGAAACTGAATATAGCGTGAAGCTTGGCTTCAGGTCAAGTAGTATGCAGGGGTTTTGCACCCCTGAACTTAGTCTGAGAAGACAGCCTGGGGGTTAAATAGCAATCCAGGTTTAGGATACACAGCTGTGTGTGTGACCTGAAAAGAAAGGTAAAGTCTAGCATTATTGGGATTTGGTAGCATTGCTGGATGAAGAGCAAGGCGTAGCTGCCTTATTGAGAGCCCTGAGGAGATTGGGACACAATCTCTGCCTTTTGAGAGCCATTAGGCCCCACCAATTCATACTCATTAACCTCAGAGGAGGCTCCAATCATAAGAGGGTATGGGGTGGGGAAAGACCACGGTGATTTATACACAAGGTTGATAACTTTAAATTTAACCCATAACCGGTATAGGTCAGTTAGGATAGATGAATGGGACTTGATAAACAACAGATGTAGACAGCCAAAGGCTTGGAAAATTATTTGTAGATTCAAATTTTCAGTAATTGAACAACACAGCAGGTATTTGTTCATTAGAGTATCATGTGACTTGTTAAGTTCATGACAAGCTATGATGGTGAAAAGTTGACAAGTTTTCCATTGTAAAATGGTAATTGCACTCTTTTTGTTGTGAGCGTTTTGCATCCTGAATAGGAAGCACAGGAAGTAAGATTAGTGTGCACAGGAAATACACTGGATTTTTACACCCATTAAAATTGTGACAGGTTACTTACATTTGCCTTACTGCAAGGTCATGGTCTGTAGACTGAGTTAGAATCTACAGTTTGGTGTAGCTAGTGGTAATATAGAAGCAAATCAGGTATACACATTGCTGCATATAGATGAAACAAATTGGTTTGATATTTACTAATGCAAGACTATTAATGTTCATCTTAAAAGAACTGTATCCTGTTACCTGTAGGTTTTTAGTCTGCTAAAATTATCAGTTCTTTTGCTTGGCTGGGGATGGACTGCTCTCTCTGAACCTGTGAACCTCTTAGCACTGCATTTGTATAAAAGGTTTGTTTAAGTTATTTTGTCTTTGACCAATCATCAAAGTAAAATGGTAAAATTATTGCCATGTGCTGGTTAAATAGGTCAGGCCACCCCAGTTTTTGTGTTTTGTGAGATATATATGAATGCAGAGAATTCCTTGACAGTTAAACAAAAGCTTTCATGCAAATATTGGAACGTAGTGTAATGGCTATAGTGCTTGATTGGCAACCCAGAATGAGTTGTAAAATGGAATTCAGTGCAGTTATTTATGGACTGACAAAATTTAGGGAGAAGAAAACATTCATAAAAGCTGCCATCTTAAATATGTAATTAATTTGCATTTTTTCATGAGTAGGACTGTACTCCCATTGATCTTACTGAGTGCCTCCAATCCCAAGCTACATGAGTGATTTTAAATTTCCTTTTAATTGACACAGCTGTAAATTTAGAGCACAAAATTTGCAACATTTAGTAGTTCAGGAAGAACTCGTCATCCTCTCGGTACAGTCCGTAATGGACAGTATGTGCACTTTGCCAAAGTTGTCCAATTGCTAAGATCACATTTGTTATGCACATTTCTTGATATGGTCACAAGTTTGAGGAATTAAAATGGGGTCACACTGAAGCAAAGCTTGGCAAGCACTGTAGCATACAGAACAAAAACAAGCTACACTGGTGCATTTGGCCTATGTTGGTGTTTGTGTTCTGCCTCAGCCTAGCCCACCCTGTCAACATACTCTTTCTTCTCTATTATGTACTTATCTAACTTCCATTTGCATACATCTTTGCTATTCATTTTAAATACTCCATGAGGCAGCGAATTCCACTATTTAGGTGAAGAATTCTTCTGAAATTCTTGCTGGACCTATTCATGACTGTATGACCTGTAATTTTGGACTCTGCCCAAATATGGAAATGTTAAAGTAAGCAATTTATTCTATCACTTATTTTACTGTATCCTTGAAATTTGTAATTCAAATATTTTGTTGTTAAGCAAAATTCTCTGCCAGGAACTTGCCTGAACTTTTAGTTTAGCAAATCTAACCTGTAGTTTATGCTGAAGTCACACTGGTCTTTTTGAGTGAAGAGCAGGAAAGAGTTTGTTAATTTAGTAAGCCAACTACAGTAAGACATGGGTTTCATTCAACTTCTGAGCAATGATACATCTCTAGATATTGTGTAGAAAATAATATTTCGAAGGGTAAAACATTCACAATAGCAATAAGCCTGAGTGCTGGCTGTAAGAAAAATAGTAAAAGCCTAGGGGCATGAATTTTGAAAGTAGGGAAGACAGCATCAACAGTTAGAGGCAGGTTGATGTGTGTACATGAGCTAACCAGACCAAATTAACTGGTCAGGTGGTATGAATGGGGAGGTCTTTAACTGATTTTGGACATGATACCCATTATTCCTTTTCATTTCATACTGGAAGAGAATGGAGGAATGGTATGCTTGAGGGAAGGTCACAGCAGATGTTAAAGAGGAATGTGGAATGGATCTACATATGTAGGATGATGCTGTTTGTATACTGATTTGGCCATTGACAAAGTAGCAGCAAACCTTGAATAGTCGGAGCAGTACGGCCAGCAGTTGACATGCATCAAAGGTTGGGGCCCATGGAGTTCAAGTAAAAGTCAGTGGTGGAAATTGAAAAAATTCTAGTCTGAGGGATTTGCTGTTTGAAAGTAATGGCAGATGTGCTGCAGATGATCCGTATTTTTTAATGGCAGGCAGTTGGTAACAGCTTTATTAACTGATCATCAGGATTGTATTGCATTTCCTTGATGTCTAAGTATAATGGCAATTCTGGTCATAACTTTTTAATGAACTTTGAGGGAGGAACAAAAATTGAACCTAAGTAGGGAGCCTTTTCTGTCGTCCTGTGAGAAATGGTTAACGCTTATATGAATGTTCTTGCTGGATTTGCAAAGGTTTTCTTGAGTGCCAACCTTTTCCATTCTTAAGATTATAATCTTTTTATGGTATGTGGTACTTGCAATTGCTGTATAGCAGGAAAATTAGTATCTCGATGCCTTTCTAATTTTAACGGTGATTGTCTTGAGCTGTACAAGCTACTAAAGTTTATAAATTTTGTGCTTTTACAATTCATATAGATATACTTTTACAGAAAGCAACATTGTAACATGTCATTTTCATTTATGCCCTTTATTGTAAGCCATTGTTTCCTGTAGTTGCAGAATCCTCAATCCCATAAAGCTCGCCAGTCACTGCTTGCTGATTTTTTTTTTCCCTTCATTCTTCCAGGAGGCAGAACAAGCAAGAAATGACTATTTTATAAGGACTCTATTAGTGGAATTCCAGAACGTGAGTATTGCTCCACTGTAAACTACAGATTTAGTTCAACTTTGGTGATATAATTCAGCCCAAAGAGCAGTACAGCACAAGAACAGGCCCTTGAGCCCTCCAAGTCTGTGCCCCTCTAATCTAATATTTTCTTGCCTTTAATCTTTACTGCGTTTGCATTTGGTGCTAAGTGATGCATTTGCATTTCATCCATCACAGCTATTTCCTATTTGGGGATACTTCCTTAAACTACGATTTGAATCATTCAAATTTTCAAATAGATGTGAAATTGAAGTAGCATATTACTGTAAATCATGGCAATTTAATTCAAAGAATATATTTCTTGAATTTATTATTTATAATACAGATTACATTTACCTTGCTGACTTTATAAGTTGTGCTTTATGTAAAGAATGTTGGCAATGGAGACTGGATAATATTACAAATTTATGGACTAGATAGAATAAAGAAGTTTCAGGTTGTCATTTTGGTGTTCATCATCATCATCTGTCAGTAAAGGTTCTATACTGTTTATATCCACTGATTATACAACCAGTCAGTGAGATTGCCAGTTTGGCACAGTGGTTAGCACTGCTGCCTCAGCACCAAGGACTTGGGTTTGGTTCCCAGCTTGGGTCACTTTTATGGAGTTTGCACGTTCTTCCCGTGTGGGTTTCCCCCAAGTGCTCCAGTTTCCTCCCATAGTCCAAAAGATATGCTGGTTAGGTGCATGAGCCATGTTAACTCTCTCTGAGTGTATGGGAACATGCACCGGAGTGTGGCGACAGGGGATTTTCACAGTAACTTAGTTGGCAGCATTAATGAAAGCCTACTTGTGACAATAATAAATAAACTTAGACAGATTTATGCTTTAGATCTGTGCTGAAGGTGAATTGGTTTGAAACTGCTGATTCTATCATGGAGATGAAATAAATTCATTGAATATGTCTGGCTGTTGTTTTGAATTCACTTCAGAAATGAAAGAATACGTGTTAACTTGGTGCACCATGCTTCCCATGAAACTACTTATTATTTTAAGCGTATAAAATGTAACCCTTTTTAGACTTTACCAACTGATCATCATAAGTTTTAGGTGGAATAATGGCAAATAATTATCACTGTTGATTTTTTAAAAAAATCTTTTGAGCTATTTTTACTGTGACATTTATCATTTCATGACACTTCTCATTTTAATGATTTTTCCAGTTTGCCTGTTTCTTGGTTCCTATCTTTCCTTCAGCGAGCTATATCCAGGTCATTCAATAGGAAGTTTGATACTATTGATTTGGCCCAGCTATTACAAAATGCATTATCTTCTACAATTATTTGGCCCATTTATTGCTGCCAGCTACCCAGTGCATTAAACGGCACTCCCATTATTGATATACAAATAATCCAGCAACTTGTGGCAAGGAAATGATAAATCATGAATCGTTGCAAATGGTTGGACGAGTTACATCATTCTGCTGTGTTTCTCCCCAAAATGTCAACTTGCCCTGATGCACGCAGTGAATTTCACGAAATTCCTGTACTTGCATGTTATTTTTTTTTTCCTCTTTCCACTTTCTTTCCTGCTTGTGTTCTCCATTCCTAAACCTGATTTGGCCTCGGTTTTCTTCAATCTTTCATCCTCATTCCCCATTGCTAAATTTAATTGATCAAGGAGATGGAATTATCAGCATATGTGGGAGGAAACCAGAGCACCTTAAGGTCCCAGATGCCTTTGTTGTTTCCACTGTTCCATTAATCAGCACATGCTTTCAGCTTTTACAGGGTAAAAAGCATCTTAAGATGAAAGGTGAGGGAGAAGGCCTGAACTAATGAGACACACCATGAAATGAGCTGATCAAGCAACATTTGGACCTTTATTTTCCATGCACAGATTTTCAGCTATGTTGGTCACAACATTAAGAAAAGAAAAAGATGTGTGATCGATTAAAATTCATCTTCCTTTGGTTAATCTTTAGCATGTTGATTGTAATAGCGATTAAGGTTTTCAAGTGTTGTAGAGAATTAAACATCTGTGTATCTCTTTTCCTACCTAGGAATCTCGTAGAATCTATCAGTTCCATTACGTAAACTGGCCAGATCATGATGTTCCATCTTCATTTGATTCTATTTTGGATATGATCAGTTTGATGCGAGAATATCAAGAGCATGAGGATGTTCCCATTTGTATCCATTGCAGGTATGGAAGAAAATATTTCTGCTTTTCTTCCCAAATTGAACAGGAATAATAGGGCATTAATTTATTTTCTCTTGCTGTCATTGGAGTTACTTCTAATGCTAAAATGTATATAAGTAAATACCAGGATATGCAGAATTTGATTCTGTTTATTGTCTTCTATAGTTAACCAGTCATCTAATTTTAAAGTTTATTTATTAGTCACAAGTCGGCTTACATTGACACTACAATGAAGTTACTGCGAAAATCCCCTAGTCGCCATGCTCTGGCAGCTGCTCGGGTACACTGAGGGAGAATTTAGCATAGCCTATGCACCTGTCCACGTGTCTTTTGAACTATGGGAGAAAACCAGAGCACCTCAAGGAACCCACGCAGACATGGGGAGGACATGCAAGCTCCACACAGACAGTGACCTAAGTAATCAAAGGTCCCTGGCACTGAGGCAGCAGTGCTGTTAAAAATACAACCAAAACTGCAGATTTATGTTTCCCCATGGATATCTTTAACTTACCTCAGCTGTAGTATGAAACATCTTTTTTGATTCTGCTCTAATTGTCAAATTATTTTAAATATAGACTTTTAGCAACTATTTGAACAAGAGAGGTAGTGCTTGATCGACTAGCGGGACTGATGGTGGACAAGTCCACAGGACCGGATGGAATGCATCCCAGGGTTCTAAAGGAAATAGCAGAGGTGATAGTAGACACCTTAGTGATTATTTACCAAACTTCGCTGGATTCCGGGGAAGTGCTGGAAGATTGGAAAATGGCTAATGTTATGCCGCTGTTTAAAAAAGGTAGCAGGCAAAAGGCAGGGAATTATAGGCCGGTTAGTTTAACGTCTGTGGTTGGAAAAATGCTTGAATCCGTCATCAAAGAGGAAATAGCGAGGCACCATGAGAATAATTGCTTGATAGAGCAGACGCAGCACGGATTCGTTAAGGGGAAGTCTCGTTTGACAAATTTATTGGAATTCTATGAGGATGCGACGAGTGCGGTAGAGAGAGGGGAACCGGTGGATGTGGTGTTTCTTGATTTTCAAAAGGCGATTGATAAGGTGCCACACATAAGGTTGCTTCAGAAGGTTAGGGGGCATGGAGTTGGGGGTAAGGTGTTAGCGTGGATAGAGGATTGGTTGTCTAATAGGAGGCAGAGAGTTGGTATCAATGGGTGCTATTCTGATTGGCGGTTGGTAACTAGTGGAGTGCCGCAGGGATCGGTGCTGGGGCCTCAGCTATTTACCATTTATATAGATGATCTGGAGGAGGGGGCTGAGTGTAGGGTGTTGAAATTTGCTGATGACATGGAGATAGGTGGAAAAGCAAATTGTGCGGAGGGTGTGGAAAGTCTGCAGAGGGATCTAGATAGGCTGGGCGAGGACCTGGCAGATGGAGTATAATGTTAGTAAGTGTGAGGTTATCCACTTTAGCAGGAATAATAGTGGGAGGGATTACTATTTAAAGGGTGAAAAGCTGCAATGCTACGGTGCAGAGGGACCTGGGGGTCCTTGTGCAGGTGCAGCAGGTGATCAGGAAGGTGAATGGGATGCTGGCCTTTATAGTGAGGGGGATAGAATATAAAAGCAGGGAGGTCTTGCTGCGACTGTACAGGGCACTGGTGAGGCCGCAGCTGGAGTACTGTGTGCAGTTTTGGTCGCCGCACTTGCGCAAGGATATTTTGGCCTTGGAGTGAGTGCAGAGGAGGTTCACTAGGCTGATACTGGAGATGAGGAGGTTGGACTATGAAGAGAGACTAAATAAACTGGGTCTGTACTTATTGGAATTTAGAAGGATGAGTGGGGATCTTATTGAGACATATAAGATAATGAAGGGGATGGATAGGGTAGAGGTAGAGAGATTCTTCCCCCTCAAAGGACAACAGGACTAGAGGGCACAGCCTCAGGATAAGGGGAGGGGGGGGGGGTGCAGTTTAGAATGGAGTTGAGGAGGAACTTCTTCACTCAAAGGGTGGTGAATCTCTGGAATTCTCTGCCTGTTGAAGTGGTGGAGACTACCTTGCTAAATATATTTAAGTCACGGGTAGGTAGGTTTTTGGTAGGCAAGGGAATTAAGGGTTATGGGGAGAAAGCGGGAAAGTGGAACTGAGCCACTTCAGATTAGCCATGATCTTATTGAATGGCAGGGCAGGCTCAAAAGGCTAGATGGCCTACTCCTGTTCCTATGTTCCTAGTCTGGAGGAGCACAAATTCACTGGGTGATTAATGGGGTAATTGATTTACAAATTAAACTTTTCTACTGGTGATAACTTTTTTAAAAGCATTTTTGTTCTGTCCACACTTTGAAGACAATTAATCTCACGTACCCTGAAACTTTTAGCTTTAACTAGCTGTTACTCTTTTTTATATAGCAAAGACTTGAAGATAGTTGTTTGGTAGTGTAGAACTCAAGTATTGCTGAAGAGACATTTTATTGAAGTTGATGCTAAGAATTGTTTGAAAATGTAAACCAGGCAGCTTGACTCTGGTCATAACATCGCCCTGAGAAAACCAGCCAATGGCTATTACTACTGTTGTCGAGCTGAAACAGGTGCAGTATGCTGAGACCATTTCTCCATTCTTGCTGGCAGCAGGGTGGGTACAGATGAGATCGGGGAATCCTGCCCATAGATCAAAAGTCTTCAGGTCCTTTTTGTCAATAAGTAATATTTGGAAGGTAAAATTGGCCATATGTGACTCCATTTCAAATTTTATTTTATAATGCTCTTGTGAAGTGCCTTGGAATGATTTATCATGTAGAAGGTGCTTTATAAATTGTTGTCATCTCCAGCTTGGGGATGCTGAACAATCTACCAGTGATTCATGCTGGGAAAGACATGAGTATAAACATCAGAGAAAATAATGATTGTCCTTTATTATGCTACTGTCCATGATCAAATAGCCTACTGACATTCCCTAATTCGATGCCCAGATGAAGAATGATCATTAGGCAAGGGACCTGTCGACTGCATTCAGTGTGTTCAGGAGAAATGGGGGCGAAATTAGAGTACAAATCATTCTTTAAAATTAACTCAGGTATTTTTGAAGGTACGTATGCTTGTAATATTTGTGGCAATCAGCCAATTAGTGAAGCCCACAAAAGCTGGTGAGAAGGGTGCAGGATGGGAAAGAATAAGGAAGAACCATGTTCTGTGAGTTCTTGGAGGAAGAACGAGGCACATTCTTTGTTTAATTTTCAGTGGGGCTGAACTGGCCATGTGGTAAATTGGTAAATTTTCCAAGTACTGCTGTAAATGCTTCCTTATCATGCAAGACTCTCCATTTTCTGAGAATTGTTAAAATATGTAATATGTGCATTATGTATGTGGTGCTTAAACATTGCTAATTAAATATTGGAGGACCTTTTGGAAGGGAGCAGGCATATTATCGTTACTAAAGAAGGATAAATTTTGATTCAAGTGGAACAGCATGCTTCCTTATCTCAATATGAAGCTTATGGAGCTCTGTGTGTACTTGTACAAAAAATCTAGAGCAATGTCAAAAGCCTAATACTTAAAGTGTAGACTTATTTTACAATAGTGAGCTGATGCTATTATCAATTCCTGAAAGTATGCATGGTACAGTGCTAATTTGGTTTAACTTGAAATTCTTAGAAGTGATGCCTGTGTATACCGGCATAATGACATACAGATATCTTTGCAGTGTGCTTATTTTCATTTGTTAATTTTGATGTTGTGTCCTTGCACAAAAATGTGCAATATTATGTGACACTTCAAAGCAGGGTAGCGTCACTGCTGTAGTTCAAGAATGCATTGCAAAATTCTCTAATGTATTGAGATTTACAATTAGGAGCTAAGTTGAACAATTTAATCAGTTGCTTATGATTTGAGGCATATATATCAGGCAGGTGATAGGTTGTGTATAAACAGCTTCAAAGGGGGAAAAAAAACTACCACCTTTTTGTTCACATGAATTTGTTGTGATGGCTAACAAAGCATATGAATGAATACGATTGTTTAAAAAGGTTCATGAATTATTTGAATATCAGAAGCCATTAGTGGAGTTGATTGGCTTATAGTTTAAACAAACATTCAATCCAGGTGGCAGAGGGCCCAAGGTATTAGAAAGATAAATTACATTTAGAAATGGTTGGATTATGTAAGAGTGGAACCAAATGAGGCAGTCTGATGGAGCTGGACATAAAGACCTTAGAGTATTTGTGTCAAAGGCTGCCTAAGGGTTCAGGAAGGAAATGCATTGATTTCAGTCACAAAGGATGTTCTTTGTGTGCCTTTGCTTTCCACTCTGACTATTCTTATGGCTTCTTTGAGGAAAATTGCTTTCTCCTGCCAAATTATATGATGTTAGTCGAATGTATTTAGACTAACTGGAAACTGAGTTACTGATATAACTTGCATCATGTTGGCAGACAAACATTTACTCTGCCATAATTTACCACTGGATTTGAGCCCAGGATCAATGAGTTACAGGTTTTTGCATTTACCCTGCTGTGTCATCGAACGAACTTCAGTTGTGAAAGTGTCATTTTCTTAGCAAAGAACTAGAATTGAAATTTTAATTACATGAAGTCAAGAGTTGCTGTTGTTTTGCTTATGGAGATGATGGTGACTTTGATTTAAGGAAGACTACTGCACTGAGTCATTTCCTGAAATTATATGCTTACAGTGCTGGATGTGGAAGAACTGGAGCCATATGTGCAATTGATTATACCTGGAACTTACTAAAAGCTGGGGTGAGTCATCTATTTCTCTTTTCCTCGCAGGAAAACCTTCATCGTCTAAATGTACAAGCAGAGAAATGGCAGTATTTGGGCTACATTTGGAAATGCTAAGTTTTTAAACTCAGACTACCTTTTGTCTGTGATTTCATTATCTTCCACTATGTGGTATTACACACAAACTAACTATTGGATTAAACACTTTTGGATTAATATTTGGTTGAATTTTTTGTGTATCTAACACACAGATGCACAGAAAAAATTCAACCAAATATTAATTTTAGCATTTAAAATTTAATAGCTAAATCAGCAGAAATAAGTTAAATGTGTGAATTGCTGCATTATGAACACATTTATATGAACAATTCAAAAAAAAAAGAAAAACAAGGACGGTTTGAAATTTCTGAATTATCTTCCTCAAGGAGATCAAAACCAGACACAATACTCCAGGTGCGGTCTCTCCAATGCCTTGTCCAGTTGTAACTGCCATTTTTAAAACCTAGTCCTTTTTGCAATAAGTGCCAAAATTCAACTTCTTGGTATAGCCACTTTCTGTGATACATGTACAAGGACACTCAGAGCCCTCTCTGCTGATGCACTTTGAATCTGCTTGTCATTTAAATAATTTGCTCTTTTATTTTTCTGGCCAGTATGGATAATCTCTCACTTATTCAAATTAAACTCCATTTGCCAGACTCTGGGCCATTCTCCTAGCCCATCAGTATCCATCTGTAAACTCTTCTTTCTCCTCATCGCAGACTGCTTTCCCACCTATTATAGGATCATCTACAAATTTTGCTATGTTACACTCTGTCCCTGTTTGCAGTTTGTTTATATAGATTATAAACGGTTGAGCTGCGAAAAATCAATCCTGGACACAGTTACATTTTGCCATCTGGAGAAGGACTTATCCTGACCCTCTGCTTTCTGTCAGCCAATCCTCTATGAAAGTCAATGCTCTAACCCCAACCCCCTGGAATTTAACCTCTGGATCAGTTATTTTCATGCAACACCTTGTCAAATATATTCTGGAAGTCTAGATATGCCACATCCATGGGATTTGCATTATTCACCTTGCTGGTTACGTTCTCAAAGAACTCCAGCAACTTTGCCAAACATGACTTGCCCTTCATAAAACCATGCTGGTACTAGTGAATTGAGCTTTGTTTTCCCAGGTGTTGGGTTATCTCCTCCTTAATGATTGACTCCAACAACTTTCCCAGCACAGAGGTCAAGCTAACTACTCTTCAGTTTCCCACTTTTCAACTCCTCTTTTTTTTTTGAATTAAGGTGTCATATTAGTGTGTTACCAATCCACTGATACCTTTCCAGAATCTAGGATATTTTGGAATATCGTAACTAATGCATCTACTACCTTTGCTGCCATCTCCTTAAATACTCTAGGGTGCAGGTCATCAGACCCTAGGGACTTAGCTCCCAACATCTTTTACACCTGGGATTGTACCTGACACTGCCACTAAATTCTAATATTGCAACTTCCAGTTATGGGTTGTAAAACTTATATTGTGATAGAATTTCAGTTGATATTTGTGTGAGAGATTAAGCAATATATGGGATACATGTTGGATTAGACAGGAAATTATATGTGAACAGTTACAAATATGACCATATATCCCTTCATCCCAAAACTGTCTTCCACTTAAAAGCATCCCATCTTTGTCAGCTCTTCTGTTCCTGAAATCCTTATCTATGCCTTTTGTTGCCCCTGGACTTAACTATTCCAGTGCTGTCGTGGCTTTCTATCCCAATCTGCACCAAGTTCCCTTCACTCACTACCTCCGTGCACATTGACACTGATTGCAAGGCTCTAACGACTTAATTTTAAAGTTCTGATCCTTTTATTTCAAATCCTTTGTGGTCTTACCCCCCCCCCCCCCCCCCCCAATCTCTGTAATGTTTGCTCACTTAAGATCTCTGCGCTCCCCCAGTTCCAGGATCCTGAGTTTTAATTGCTCCACTATTGGTGGTTATGGCTTCAGCTGCTCTAGAATTTTGTCTCAAAACCTCTCACTCCCCCTCTGTTTGACAAATGTTAGTTTTTTTTTTGAGGATGTAACTAATAAGATGGATACAGAGAAACTGAGGGTAAAGTGTATTTGGATTTTCAAAAGCGTTTGATAAGGAACCACGAGATTAGACCAGTCCCCTGAATTCTAATTTTATATAATCTACTAGAATTTGAGGATTGGTTAATGAACAGAAGAAGCAGTTGAAATGAATGGAACATTTTTTGAGTTGCAGAGCAGTGCAAGGATCAGGACTCAGGTCTCAGCTATTGTCTATTGTAAAGACCTAGATGAGGGGGCTTACTGTAATGTAGTCCAATGCTGGATTTTATGGCCCATGTCCACTGACATATTTGAAGGCTTGAGAATAGGTAAAACAAAGCAGATAGCCTTCCCACTGGATTAGTGCTATTCCACTGCACTAACCCATCTCCCACGTTTTGGTCCAATTATTGGTCTCAATCAATTATGAAGGACTGTTGACTGTTGAACAAGCTGAATGGACTGTTGTCAGGCAGGAAGAGGAGTACCTCCTTTTGAGGGGGGGGGGGTTTAGGGGGAGGGGAGAGATGGGTGTTGTCGTCCCTGGTGCTTATCAGAAGCACTCCCACTCCTCTTCGGCCTCTGAAACCAGACCCCCTGCTCCCATCTCTCTCCACTTCCTTGGGTCTGCAGCCCAAGCCTGTCCAAAATCTCAGAATTACTTTTTAAACCTGGGCTGCATCAGTCTTCTGAAACTAGTACAGGACTGCTGGGACTACAGAGCTGCCAGCCAACGTGACTGAAAAATTGTCTCCCCAGGGCGGATAATCTAGAACCTGTGGCTAGCCATTTAAGACCGAGATGAGAAGATTTTTCACTAAAGGGGTTATGAAACTTTTGAATTCTGTATCCCAGCGAGCTGTAGATACACAGTTGTTCAGTATATTTAAGACCAAACACTAGGTTTTGGGGTACTAAGGGAATTAAGTGGTGTTGAGGTTATTGATCAGCCATGATCTTGTTTAACGGGGAATCTGGCTTGAAAGACAAGATGGTGCCCTCCTTGTGTTACGCAATTCAGAACAATTTAGTTCCATTTTATGGGTTACCATTCACATTTTGCCAAACTTTTTTTTTGCTAGAAAATTCCTGAAGAATTCAGTGTGTTTAGCTTGATTCAAGAAATGAGAACACAAAGGCACTCTGCGGTCCAAACGAAGGTATGTTTACATTTATTTATTATTCTTTGTAGCATGTTGGGATGCTTCTTTGTATTAAAATACTGGGTAAATGCAATGTCATTGAAAGTATGGACTTCACTTTGTGCCAAATTCTCTAATTTCATTGGAGCAATGGAGTAAGTTATCAGTTGCTGTAATCCCCAAAGATCTTGCTAATCATGTAAAAATTAGTCAGTTTACATTATAACATTAAATAGAATATTTCACTAATTTTGAACGTAATCTAGTCACCAATTGTGTGACATCAGTGCAAATAAATATGAAGTTTTTCAAAACAACAGACTAAGCAATTAGATCTTCATTTAGTGGAACATCTTTTAATGGATAGGAATAAAATTAATTCTACTCTTTCCATAATTGCACATTTTAAAGTAAAATCCTATTTGAAATTGAAGTTCTGCAGCATTCTTAGTACTTTGTTGTTATTAATTTGGAACATTTGTTCTTTATGCAGTCCCTAAATTGGCAATCAACATTTCTAGTGGTTAGTAGGCTTCTATTGATTTGAATGGAACTTAATTGCCCTCTTTTAGTAGATAAACTGTTGAATCCAGCAACGTGAAAAGTCAGTGTTGATTTTGAAGAAGTAGTTTAACCATGGTGCTTATTCATTTTAAAAGAAAATATGCAAGTTTCTTCATTCAGTGGAAGGAAATGCCTGCATCTAGAGAGTAGTGCACAGTTTCTTAGCATGGCATTTTTACCATTAAGGGTTCAAGTCCCATCGAGAAGCTCATGCACAAAATATAGGCTGATTCTCTAATGCAGAACCAAGGAAGTTTGACATTTGAGAGATGTATTTTTGAGGTGATGTATAATGCAAGGTCATAATTTTAGGATAAGGGTAGCACATTTAAAACGGAGATAATTACTTCTCTAAAAGGGTTAAGTTTGTGAACTCACTACTCCAGAGCATGGTGAATGTCAGGACTTTGAATTTAAGGGAGAGGTGGGCATGTTTTTAATTAGTAAGAGTTTGAAGAGCTATGGCGAATGGGTAGTTAACTGGAGTTGAAGCTGAGATGAGAACAGCCATGATTGTATTTAATGGCGGAATAGGCTCTAGAAGCTGAATTGCCTACATCTGTTCCTATTTCTTATGATTGTTTTAGATGGGGCCCCATCTACTCCTTCGGTTGACATTAAACAAAACCGGATAACAATATTTGCAACTAGAGCAAGAAAGTTCTTTATTTCCTGGCCAAGAATTACCCTTGACCTGAAACAGATCATGTCCTAATGTTGCTGCTTTTGGAGCCATGTTGCATGCAAATTGGCAGCCTTGAATTCTGTATTATAACATTGGACTGCACTTTAAATGTACTTCATTGATATAAATTGATTTGTGATATCCTGAAATTAAGAAAGGTATTTTCTAAATGTTTTTCATTTTTCTATTTGACTTTTCCTTCTGATGCAGCTGAGACTAGGTTTTAATAAAGAATGTTTGTTTGATCCAGAACTGGCTTGCCTGCAGAAGGCAGAGTGTGGTTGTGGATGGGTCTTTTTCTGCATGGAGGTCAGTCACCAGTGGAGTGCCTCAGGGATCTGTTCTGGGACCCTTGCTGTTTGTAACTTTCATAAATGACCTGGATGAGGAAGTGGAGGGATGGGTTGGTAAGTTTGCCGACGACATGAAGGTTGGTGGTGTTGTGGATAGTCTGGAGGGATGTCAGAAGTTGCAGCGTGACATAGATAGGATGCAAGACTGCACGGAGAAGTGGCAGATGGACTTCAACCTGGATAAATGTGTAGTGGTCCATTTTGGGAGGTCCAATGGGATGAAGGAGCATAATATCAAGTGTAAGACTCTTAGCAGTGCAAAGGATCAGAAGGACCTTGGGTCCAGGTACGTAGGACTCTTAAATCGGCCTCTCAGGTGGAGGATGCGGTCAAGAAGGCGCATGGTGTACTAGCCTTCATTAATCGAGTGAGTTTAGGAGTCGGGAGATAATGCTGCAGCTTTATAAGACCCTAGTCAGACCCCACTTGGAGTACTGTGTGCAGTTCTGGTCGCCTCATTACAAGAAAGATGTGGAAGCTATTGAAAGGGTGCAGAGGAGATTTACAAGGATGTTGCCTGGATTGGGTGGCATGCCTTATGAGGATAGGTTGAGGGAGCTAGGTCTTTTCTCCCTGGAGAGACGAAGGATAAGAGGTGACCTGATAGAGGTATACAGGATGTTGAGAGGTATAGATCGGGTGGATTCTCAGAGGTTATTTCCCAGGGCTGAAATGGTCGCTACGAGAGGACACAGGTTTAAGGTGCTGGAGAGGTACAGAGGAGATATCAGAGGTAAGTTTTTCACTTGGAGAGTGGTGAGTGAGTGGAATCGGCTGCTATCGGTGGTGGTGAACTTGTTGGGGTCTTTTGAGACTTCTGGATGAGCACATGGGAGTTAATGGGATTGAAGGTTATAGGTAGGCCTAGTAGGTAGAGATATGATCAGCGCAACTTGTGGGCCGAAGGCCTGTTTGTGCTGTAGTTTTCTATGTTCTAATGTTTATTCACGTTAATAGCCAATGGCATTCCTCATGACTGTTTTAACTGTAGGTGACTTCCTGGTGGTGGCACTATACATTTGAGAATATAGTTAAAAGCAGATTCTAAATCTAAAAGGTAATTAGTTTCGATGCTATAAAAAATAATGTTCTACAATATTTTAAAACAGTAAATGATTAAGTATAGAATCAGAAAACACTGGAAATACGCACCAGGTCAGGCAGCATCTGTGAAGAGAGAAAGTTAATGTTTCAGCAGCCTGTGTATTGCCAGCATTTTCTGGTTTTGTTTTAGATTTCCAGCATCCATGGCATGTTGCTGAAGGAACTAAGTATTGGGCTTTAATCAAATTGGTATGTTATCTGTATTTGGCCAGCAATAATATGTAAATTTAACTATGTACTAGTGTATAATAAAACAATATTCTTGGATATTTTATAGAAGGGTAGTGGTCAGACCACTCTGCCACTTCTGTTTAGTTTTTTTTTAGTGCAAATATCAAGCTGTGTGTCACTTGTTTCTCAGGAGCAATATGAGCTTGTTCACCGTGCAATCGCTCAGATATTTGAAAAGGAACTACAAAGGAACCAGTGTAGTGAAAATCTTTCTGACACAGTAAGTGATAGTTTGATATTTTACTTTTAACTGAAATATTTCATTCCTTGCAGCATGTGATACATTTTGCTTTGGTGTGAAGAAAATGGTTGCCGTTAACTGACATGGTTTAGTCTACTGACATTGTTCTCGTTAAAGCACACCAGCTTGCTTGTTTATCAAGTTACTTAACTTTTATGTCAGTAAGTTGCTCATGTTAAATATTTTGCAAATTGAAGAAAAACATTGCGATTTCACATTTTTTAAAAACTGGCAAAATGGGTAGATTCCCAAAATTTTTAAAAAACTTACTTGCAGATGGCTGGCTGCTTTTTCCGGAAAGCCTGTTTCCTCTTGTGCAGTGAAATGTGGTCACTTGCAGTACCTGTGTCTTTGACATAATACTTTTTTTTAAATAAAGCACTAAGAGTAATTGAACATCTGGGAGAAGTTATTCAGTGGCAGGAAATTCAGCCCTTTTTAATATTGAGCAGATGCTTTTCCTGATTTTTTTTTAAAGCTAAATTATTTCATCAAGCTAGCAGGGTCACAATTTTTACATACTTTCACAGTTGTATGCTACTGGCTTATTTGCAACATTGCTAGCCTATTGCTTTTAAGTTGGTACAAAGTGGTTCAGGAGCGTATCAGACCTTGTTGAATAATGTCTATACTATGCATTGCAATAAATAAAGTGGATTGGGGGGGGAGGGTTCAAAGCATATTGCAATTAGCAGAATGCTTTGTTGTAAGTGATCCAAGTAGCAATATTCTGATATTAAAGTGGGTTGTAGTATACGTTGATACAAAAAATGATTTTGTACAGTATAATCCTTGATGTAAAACTGTCAAATTCATGTAAAAACTGGAGTAAATCCCGCTGTTCCGTTTTCAGCGGGAAACAAATCTTCCCACATTCTGTGCACTGCAGAGTGACCTCGTGTGAATCTCATTAAAATGCTGTGGGTAGGGTCTATTCCCGCTGGAGCAGCTGGCCACACAGCTGAGCAGGCCAAGTGCATGTGCCGATCTGTCATAGTGGAGATTGGCACGTGCAGTAGCTCTGCACTGCTGGCCTCCTGATCACTGGCCAGCTTGATCGTTGGCCAGTCCTGCAGCTCACATTGTTGGCGCACACAGCACCTTCTCTCCAACACCACCACCCACCCACCCCCGCCACCTTTGACATGCTCAAACTCCCACTTGCTGGCCAGTATTAATCACTGGCCTTCCTCTATCACTGCCAAGTGCAGAGTGGCAGCAGCATCAACCCCCCCCCCCCCCCCCCAACTTCCCTGAGGCCCTGCCCAGTGGGCAGTGCCACTTTGTCTCTTGGGCAGTGCCGATTTCTCACATGGAGCTGACAGTGCCGGAAATCTGGCAGCCGAAGACTCACGGAGGCTGTGGCACCCTATTGGGAGTCCACTTTCCAGTCCCAGCTTGAGTCTCGTGGCCTGCTGCACTACTAAGGAAAAATTGCCCCCTACATCTTTAAGCAGTCATTGTATTTAAACAATTAAATGTGTAAAATGTGTATTTTTTTGCACATTTTAAATAAGCAACTGCAACTCAAGTGTGGATTTTGCAGCAGTTGCTCATTTTGTGTTTGTGTAAATTTAAGTGGTGAAGTTTGAGGTTTTTAAAGTGTGAACAGTAAATATATTTTAACTTGAAAAGTTTTTAAAATAGTTTTTGGGTGTGTTCTAATTACATAATTATGGGAAATGGTGCAGCATAAATTGCTGAGCCTAACCAACTATATGAGGAAACTGAATTGATAGCAGTAGGTGCCTTATTCATTTCTAACACATTAACTGTAAACTCCACATAACTGTCATTCAGCTCCACTTAGCCAGTTTCCTGGAAGTAATTGCTACTCACTGCTGAAAAAAAAGCAGTCCCATTCTGAGAATTTATTTTAAACCTCCAGATCAAACATTCTTAAATTGATGAAAAAGTAAGAGACACTGAACATAGCAACCACAATTTGGAACCTTATTTTTGTTGTTGTATATACCATTTCCTGTGTTTAGTTCTTTAAATTCCCATTTGTTCTTCTAGTGCATATTAAGTATTTTCAAGGGTCTTGATTAAGCAGATCACAGACATACTCTGGAGAGACCAGTCAAGCTATTTGTCAACAAGTGCCATATATATTCATGTTTAAGCAATGAATATAAAAGAAACTCCAAACCGGCTCCCCTCCACTTGCTAGATAGGTTGTTTTTTTTTTGAAGATTTTAGTGATAGTAACTGCTGAAATTCTAGCTTCTCTGGATTTGGGAACAGCTCTTTTAGCTGTTACGCTTCTCTTAGTTTGGAAATTTTAGTTCAGTGCTGTACAAGATTGGGCAATTCACACTTGACCTGGATAAACATAGACCTATATTTATAGATGGGTAAGTACTTTGTACAGAAAGTACTCCTTCTTCCTGAACCCCCCCCTTCATTTTCTTTCATCTTTGCTTTAAGACAAAAGGAAATATGTGAGAAGATTTAAATCATTTTCATGTCTTTTTATCTGACTGTACTTGTGATGAATTTGAGACTTGCTGTCTGTACTGTTGTTGTTTAATCTGTTCCACTTACTTTCCAGCTGCCCCTTTAATACCAGGCTCTGAGTTTAGTAAATTGATTGTTATACTCAGCCTTGTTACAATATTAAAATATTGATCGTTGCCACTTAAGCTGTTTTTGCCTTTTATAATAGGATGATATTAGTTCTGAAAATACAACTATTTCTTCTCTTCCTGACAAATCTGATTCACCTCCGCCAAAGCCGCCACGAGTACGAAGGTAACTCATTTTCAGTTTGGGTAATATAACAGTTTAGAGCCAGATACAGTTTTAACACAAGTGATTAATATGGTTGGAAGACTTGAAGAAATTGTACCCATAAATAAGTTGCAGAATTTCTGTAGTTAAGCTCCATGAGATGCTAATTTGCTTTCATACCATTGCATTTGGGCTTGATTTTAGCTGATGACCTGCAGAGTGACATTCTTAGAGGTGCAAAATGTTGGCCATAAATGTGGAGTTGTGAATTGAGCAATGCAATTCTGCTGTATGCAATTTTTGTTTTACTTACAAAAAGACCAAGCTGCACTTAATTTAGTACATTTTAATTGCATAGAAGCATATATAGTAACTAGAAGCAGGAGAAGGTCATTTGACTCTGAACCTGCTCACCATTCATTATGATCATGGCTAATCATCAAATTCAATATCCTGATTTCTATCCTCCTTCAAATATCCTTTAATCCCTTTAGCTCCAAGAGTTATAGCTAATTCCTCCTTGAAATCAATGTTTTGGACCACTTTCTGTAGTAGTGAATTGCACAGATTCTCCACCCTCTGGGCTTCTCTTCACCTCGGTCTTAAAACCATGACCCCTATTTCTGGACTCCTCATTCTTTCGGATCCATCCAGTCTAATGCTATTAGAATTTGAGGTTGCCATAAAATTCACCCTTGCTTTTCTAAGCCTCAGTGAATTATAATCCTAACCAATCTAGTCTTTCCTTATGTGACAGCCCTGCTGTAATCAGCCTCATAAACCTTTGCTGCATCCCCTTTACAGCAAGAACATCCTTTCTCAGATAAGGGCACCAAAATTGTACACAGTACTCCAGATGTGGCCTCATCAATGCCCTATACAATTGCAGTAAAACATCTCTCTTCCTAGATTCAATTCCTCTTGCTGTAAAGGCCAACATACCATTTGCCTCCTTTTACTGCCTGTTGTATCTGCAAGCTTCCTTTCAGTGATTTGATGCACAAGGACTCCAAGGTCTTGCTGAGTATTGACCTTTCTCAATTTACACCCATTCAAATAATAATCTGCCTTCCTATTTTTGCTACCAAAGTGGATAACCTCAAATTTATCGCCATTATACTGCATCAGCCAGGCTCATCCAACCTGGTGAAATCACGCTAAAGCATCCCTGAATCCTCCTCGCAGCTCACAACATCCCCCCCCCCCCCCCCCAAACTTTGTAACGACTACAAATTTGGAGAAAATACATTTAGTTCCATCGTCCAAATTATTAATATATAAAGTGAACAGTTGGGGTCCTGGCATAGATCCCTGTGGTATCCTATCTGCTAATTGGAAAAAGATCCATTTATTCCAATTAGCAGATTTTTATTTGGTACCATCCCAAAGTACTGAAACAAAGATGAAAATAATTGGATTTGAGAAATGTAGCGAAAGGAATTTGCATGCAAAAGTCGGCAGAGTCAAAAAACCAGAGGATGTACAGGAAAGAAAAACTACAATGATTTGCAGAGATGAAAAACAGCAAGGCCATGAAGGAATTTGCAAAGCAGGACAAATATTTTTAAAATGAATGCTTTGATATTGATTGTTGGTATATACTTGTGAAGTTCATGATAGATGAATGGGGACTGGTGTCAAATATGACGTGTGGCAGAATTTTGGAAGAGTTTCAATTTATGAAGGGTAGAACTTGGAAAGATGCTGGGAAATACATTGCATCAACTAAACCTGGAAGTGGTAAAGGTGTGGGTAGACATTTTATTGGCAATTGGGATGAGTTTGGGGTACAGGCAGGCTGACGTGAAACTGGGCAGTTTCAATGATGGCAGGGTGTGAACCTTTGTTCAGAGCTGAGGTTTCCTCTCCATCAAGGTTATCTTGAAGGTGTCTCCAGAGAGTAGGAGGAAGGAAATGATACAATGGTTCATAGTTTCAAGTGTGAGCTGAGCAGAATGGTGTCAGGCTTGGTGACGTTTAACCGAAAAGTCTTCCTTTATTCAGCTATTGCTATCAGCTAAAAGATGCAGCAGACGGGTAAGGGCGAGGAGCCAGAAGTAGTATTTTGAGGCATACTTGATGTGATCTTGATTTAAGCGGTGTGAAAAGGAGATCTGGCGACATGCTTTTGACCCTGACAAGACTCCCAACTTTTGTGATCACAGAAAAAAAAACACAAGTAGAACCACCTCCATCTCCCCTCCGCCACCTCAACCACCGAACTAACAAATCCCTTTTTTCCCCTCAGCACACAAATATATCCTTGTCTACCAACAAAGAAAATTAAAGCACAGGAACAGGCCTTTCGGACCTCCAAGTCTGCACCAACCATGCTACCTGACTTAACTAAACACCATACATTTCTGGGGACCATATCCCACTACTCCCATCCTATTCATTAGTTGTCCAGACGTCAGTTAAAGCTCACTATCATATCTGCTTCCATCACACTCAGCAGTGAGTCCCAGGCACCCACGACCCTCTGTAAAAAAAAAAACTTGACTCACATCTCCTTTAAAGCTTGCCCATCACACTTTAAACCTATGCCCCTTAGTAATTGACTCTTCTGCCCTGGGAAAAAGCTTCTGACTCTCCACTCTATCCATACCCCTCATAATCTTGTAGACTTCTATCAGGTCACCCCTTAAACTCCATCGTTCCAGTGAGAACAAACCAAGTTTCTGCAACATCTCCTGATAGCTGATGCCCTCCATACCAGGCAATATCCTGGTAAATCTTTTGTGTATCGTCTCAAGTCTCCACATCTTTCTAGTAGTCTGGCGACCAGAATTGAACATTATTCCAAATGCAGCCTAACTAAGGTTCTATAAAGCTGCAACATGACTTGCCAATTTTTAAACTCAACGCCCTGTTCCCAGTTAAACACCACTTGATTGTCTTTGGACACCCTCTCCCTATTTATGTAACCATTTCCCACCTTAGAAACTTCCATTATCTGTGCTCTTTTTGATTCTGGTCTTTTGAGCATATCTGATTTTAATTGCTCAGCTGTGGCAACCATGCCTTCAGCTGCCTAGACCCTAGGCTCTGGCATTCTCTCCATAAACATCTTCATCTCTCCATTATCTTTTAAGATGTTTGTTAAAAGTTACCATATATGTTGAACTAAAAAATGACCTTATGTACAAGTTGATCTTACTTTTGGCCAATATTCACCATCCACTTCACAGCCACTATTGCAGGCTGGCTCTCTAAATCTCCTGCCTGGACACTGCTGCTGAACAAATGCTCAGGAGCAGGGTGTCATAAGAGAGGGCGTGAACAAAAAAAACCTGCAAATGGAAGAGATAGGCGTGGAAATGTCTAGTTGGAGACAGTCTCAGGGAGCAGCACTGTTGTGAAACTATTTTAACCCCTCAAATATTGCTTGTAAAAATCAACCCCCTACTTGAATTATGGTGGCACAGTGGTTAACATTGCCTCATGATGCCAGGGACCTGGGTTTGATTTCTGGCGTGGGTCACTGTGTGGAGTTTGCACATTTTCCCTGTGTCTGCATAGGTTTCCACCCACAGTTTGAAAGATGTGCTGCTTGGGAGTATTGGCCATGCTAAATTCTCCCTCTGCATCCAAAAAAGTGCCGGTGTGTGGCATTTAGAGGATTTTCACAGTAACTTCATTGCAGTGTTAATGTAAGCCAACTTGTGACACCAAAAACTTAAAAATTTGGTCTCAAAAACTTGCATTCTGCATGAGTTTATGCAGTACTACTTTGATCACCCTGAGGGTATCATCATCTCCAATATTTCCTTATGTAGCTTAGGGTCACATTTGGTTTGATAAAGCTCCTATGGAGTACTATGGGATGTTTTACCATGTTAAAACCATTAAATAAATACAAACTGTTATTACCACCAGCACCACATGCTTTCACTGCACAAATCATTATCGCTGCTTTTGTCATCTCCAGACTTGATTGCTCATAATCACCTTGTTGGTTTACCTTCGTTCACATTCTGTCAACTCCTATTTGTTCAAAATTCAGCTTCATTATTTCTGATCCCATACCAAAGTCCCGCTTGCATAACATAATTTCTTTTGCTGATCTATGTTAACTCTGAGTGCACGTTCCTTCCCCCAAGGACACACGGATCCCAGCAATCAAATCTATAATCTTAACTCCCGTTAAATACCTTTTGTGGTATTTGCCCATGATATCGCTGTGACACCTTTGGAGTTGGTCATTCCAGGAATTCAAATTCTTTGAGTTGCTTAGGCATTTCCCTTTCTTGGTTATAAAAATGGAAAGTTGAGTTCTTCATTTTTTTCAAAAACTTGTGTCTTCTATCCCATTTGTCATAATAATTTCATCACTGCAATTCTCAAATAGGCTAAACCTGAATTTTTATTAAAAACAGCAGGTGCATCATAGATTAAACAGCCTCTAAAAACAAAGGGTGAACATTACCGGTATGGTTGTTTGTTACACTTTCATAGATCCGATGGAACATTTTTTCTGATGGGTGTGAATATATATTTTTGGAATTAAAACACAATGCTGGAAATACCCAAAATGTCCTGTAACATATAGCGAGACAAGAGTTAATGTTCTGAATCCACATCAAACTTGAAATGTTAACTCTTTCTCCCTGCACAGTTGTTGTTAGATGTGCTGAGAAGTTCCAGCATTTTCTGTTTTCATTCCAGATTTCCAGCATCCGCAGTATTTGTTTTTGGGTTTTTTTGTTTGCATTCAGATTTTGTGCAATCAGATTTATTTTTTTCTCGGTTTTAGTAGCTCAGGCAGTGATGTTTTGGTTAGCAGTAATCATTTGCTGCTTGCTATTAAGCAGATTTATCTTTACTTAGCTTTTTGATTACCAAGGTTGTGTTGTCTTGAGCCATATGTAGGTTAAAGAGAGGATGTACGATTGACTATTGAATTAGGAGGGCAGCAGCTCGCAACATTGTGTTATTTGCTTAAAAAGTAAGCCACAAAAACATGGAGGATAATTTCGACTTCTCCAATATTATTTTGTAGAAAAAGAAACTTGATAGAATTTGCCACAGTTTTTTTTTAAATTACACAAACAAGGTAAACAGTCTCCAAGTTATTGCTTTGTTTCATCAAAAGATGTTCTTAATTCCTTGAATAACTGAGTGTCATAAACCATGGACTGCAGTTTTGGAACCTGTTTTAGCATATCTTTTATTTTATTCAAAAATATTTTAAGTCGGTTTTTTTGCAAGATATGGCAGTTGCATTAACATACAATTTCAACTTAGTCATTATGTGGTTTTGATAAACCCTTAGGGACTATTAAGCCCGGAGAAGAGACAGTGACTTTCATTTTCTTTTTATTAATTACCTTATTAAAGTTAGTACTTTGTTTTAACCACATTTCATTAATCTATGTTTCAGGAACAATAAGTAAATGCTTGTCTTAAAAAGAATGTGTTTAGAATAGTCTTGGGGACAGTGTTTTGCCCATAATTTATTAGTCACTTCTATGCTGTGCATCATGTAGTTTAATTGCAAAAAGAAATGAAGATAACATAAGGTATCAGCTTTAAAATGGTTAGTGACAATATGTGGTGAGGAATTTGGCTACTTCTGTGGTCTTCCCTGAAGCATGTTAGGTGCTGACAACCCAAGTGCACAAAATTGACATGCATCAATATGCAATTTTTACTCATCAATTCAAAGCAAACGTAGTTAGCTCTGGTTGGTCTTTCTGTAGTCTTTTTAGAGGTTTTGTAGTTGGTATTCATCAGGTAAATTTCCTTCGACTGATAAAATTAGCTTCTCGAGGCAAAGCTGCATCAGTATAAATTTTGGAAGTTTAATACCCTAGTTATTTATGATTTTGACAACCGTGTGGAGGTAAGGTACAACTTCCATTGACTCAAATGTCCCTGTAATACTGAGTACAACAATAATTAGTAATGAAAAGTGTAATTCTAAAGTACTGTGAAAAGTCTACTATTTATTACCCAAAATATATTTTTAAAGGAACTCAACTGACTTGCTTTTGGATTCAGTATTTATTTCTCTGTTCATCCTTATCTTGATTTCTAATAACATGACAATATTTGGACAATATATTTTTGTCTCTTTTCCGCTTTGATTAAACTTTTTGCCAACAGCTTTAATCTATCTTTTCTCACTTAGATGTTGACATCCTGTGTGTGTTACCAGCATTTTCTGCGTTTTGTTTTTCAGAACATTTGTGGTGTTTGCTTGTATTTGCTAATTCGGGGAAGATGGTGTAGTGGTATTGTCAATTCAGAGACTATGGGTAATGGCAGATTGTGAAATTTGAATTCAATAAAGATCTGGAACTAAAAGTCTAATGATGAACCGTGAAACCATCCGGTTCACTAAAGTCCTTTTGTAATTTTTTTATAAATTCACTTTGATAGCAACCACGATTGCTTTATGGAAACCCTATATATAAATTTAGACAATGAACTGTTGTATTGTTTGCTCAGGACACATGACTTCACATATTAGGTCATACTTTGGATATAGGAAGCGAAAGTAGTTGCCTGAGAAAGATGACTACTTTGTGAGGCATGAGAAAGGCATCTGATAAGACCTTGGAGTAACACAATTTACACTTTTATTTTTGATCTTGCAAGATTATTTTGTTTTAATTTCATAAGTGTCAAGATTCTGTTAGATTGCAATTTTGAAGCGTTAAACTTGTACATATCATTTTGTTTAAGTTGGCAAGCTTCCATTACAGCACTATTTCCTTTAAAACAAAACATGATTCACACTTCTCTCAATCTTTTAGCAGAAGAGGTGGAGGATGGTTGATATGTTAGATTTGGTTTACTTGCTGTTGATTTTAACTTTTCCTGTTTATCTTTCTGTGCTTAGTCTCAAGTTAGCCTACGCCCACATTATCCATGACGTCCTTTTTCATCCTTCCTTTCATGTGAAAACCAATTCATTGTAATTTATTAGTGTCCCAAGTCTAGATTTATCATCCATGTTTTTCTCCATTTGCCTCTGCTACAAGTGCACATGCACTCATGTTTTCTTCTTTCTTTCTTTCTTTCTCACATTCTGCTTTTTTCACCTTTTACAGGCCTTTTATCTCCTCCTCTATCTAATATGAGCAAAGTTAACTAATCTCTGATTTCAGATAGCTTTTTTAGGTTTATAAATATTCTGTTACTTTGTGTACTGCAGTTAAGTATTGCTGCATCGGCTCACTTACTGCTTTGGTATTGAACAATTTGGCATCTGGTCCAATAGACACTTTTGGAGTGACTTTCTGTTGATTTTAATGCAAAGTTTAATTTGCATTCAATTTAAATAGAATTTTTGCTTGAAGTCTTGTTTGGATAAAATTCGATGTGTATTTAAATAGCACAAGAGACTTTCAGTGTATTTTTTGAAAATGCAAATTGGTAAGCAATAAGATCTAAATAATTTTAGTCAGACATGCATTTCCTTGATGATCATGCTGTGTCTGCAGATGAAGTGACAAGGGAAACTTTCGAAGACCAAACTCGATGCATACGGGGTAACACAAAAGGAAGAGCATTGTGATATTTACTGTTCAGGAGGGGAGAAAGAGGCCAGATAGAATCTAGGCAATAATGGTTTCTATGTAACCTTAATTTCCTCCATCATTTTGGGACGGCATGGTGGCACAGTGGTTAGCACTGCCACTTCAACATTGCATCACTTTTGCCCTTGCTCCATAAGGAAGTAGCCATTGTGCATCTGCTTTTGGGAATTTGCTGACTAACTTCCCTCATGATGCCACTTGTCTCCCTGTATTCAAAAAGCTCTTCAAATCCTATTCTACCCTGCATTCATCGGTGTGTGTCTTCATTAAATTAAAATTGTTTTGCCTGTAATTTTGTTTGCACACAGCTTTTATCTCCATCCATGTCCTTGGGCTGAATTGATTCATTATTTGAATAATATTGCTGTTACTAAGTGAACCAGAGAAAGTGATTTCACTTGTGCTGATGTAAAGATAAATTCAGTGTGTTGATGAGTCCGGGCAGTATAAACATCATTGCTTGAGCTTTGTCCAGTTGGAGGTCAATGGCAAGGTGTTAGACAAAAAGTTTCACTTTTGTCCCCATCTTTACATTTAACTTGTTTTTTTCAATTGAAGAACTTTGAAGGTGTTATTTTGTCATTTGGTTTGAGTGCTTGTTTTTTGTGTTGCTTCCTTATTCTTTGCTCAGAAATGGTGAGAGTTAAACACACTTCTCACCTGTGGCATATGTGGTCATTCGGCAAAGTGAGTTGCTTTTTTATTGTGATAACCATGTCACAGCATCCTGGAAGTGAAGTTATATTTTAACTTGAATACAGTTGTGGAAAATGTAGTGGGTTTTATGACTTGATAAATCATATTGACTATATAATATTTCAGCCAGTTTCTTGAACAGTTACAAAGTGTGACAGCAAATCAGTATGAGTTCTTTGAGTATAATGAATGTAAAATACTGTCACATAAAGAAATTTGGTATTTGACAGCATACAATAATTTTTTTGCAAAGTTGAGTTTGAATCTCAGCTAGATGAACAAGAGCTTGGTCACTGAGTTAATTTATTAATTTCTTTGAGCTGTGGAAGGAAATGGATAGATTGACATTTATTACAGTCCCTTAATTTGTGGTATTCTGTCCGTGAGACAATAGTGCTATGATATTCTAGTTTGTGGTGTCTTGTAAATTGGTTTAAATTGTCGTCCAAATATTTGTCTCTACCCAGCAAGTAAAGTTATAAAGGACCATCTTTTGAAACACATGTTGCCATAAAATGCACTCCATTCTGTTTGGTTTCTCATGGTTCTTTTTGCTGTTTAATGTGTCTGGATTCTTTGCCTTCAAAGATTTGGTGATGTTATCTAATCCTTTTCCTTTTTTTCCTTCTGTTTTCCCTCTGCATCCCACCCCCTCCCCAACCAAAATAATTTCATAGCTGCCTGGTAGAAGGAGATGCTAAAGAAGAAATATTGCAGCCTCCGGAGCCCCAACCAGTGCCACCTATCCTCACTCCTTCACCTCCATCTGCATATCCAGCTGTTACTACTGTGTGGCAAGATAATGACCGCTATCATCCCAAACCAGTGGTGCACTCATTTACACCACCTCCCACAGATCTCAATGAAAACTACAACAAACCTGTGGATACTTACAAACAGATTGAAAATTGTGCTGCGCACACTGAACCTATTGAAAAAAAGCTGGAAAGAAAACTGAGTATTGAAATAAAGAAGATACCACTCCAAGAAGGACCCAAAAGCTTTGAAGTGTCCCCACCTGGAGGAAACAGCTCTTTTAACAGAGTACCATCAAGTAAACTGAAGTCCACTTCGACAGTTGAGATTGAGCAAACAAGTAAATCTGTGGAATTAAGCTGTGGACAAGTTTCGGTAAATTCAGAGATGAATATTCAGCACACAGATGCTACTCAAGGACGGAGGAATTCTGATGTTGTCTTGAGACCAGTACAATTGCCACTTAAAGAAAGAGCTCATGCCTTGTGGAACAAGGCAAGCCATGAATGTGCACCAACTACACTTAAGTCTTCCACTAGTGACAAATTGTACAATGCTCAATGTCATTCTTCTAAAGCGCCTGATATACCAGCAGAGCCATTGTCGAAGGAGATACCGGTAGTTCAGCATTTGGCTGTGGACACCAGTGACCACTATGTAAATGCAGTGCCCCTCAGTTTTACTAATCCTCTCCATTCTGACTCAGAACCGGACGAGGTGGATGTTGGGAAAGCTGTACCTAAAAATGTTACCAGTATTTTAACGAGTTCCATTGTTACTGCCAACATACAAAATGAAACCCCATCAACAAGAAAAATATCACCCATGTCTATTGCCCGAGAACACTCATCCAACAAGTTAAATTTAGGAGTCCAGAAATGTAAGTGTTTACTTCATACTAAGAAATCCAGCACTCTTTTGGAGTGGAAATCATTGATCATTTAATTTTTATAGAGTTTAACATTGTTAGAAACTACATAAAACTTCACTTTACATCTTATTGTTACTTGTATTTTGGACTTTGTAGCTGTTACGGTAAGTCTAAACAAAATGCAATAGTTTACATGAAAATGACACTTTTGAAACATTAATTATTTGTCATAGAAACAGAATTCTTGCCTTGTTTGTTGAATAATCTTGTACTGTTTTGTGTCCATAACAATTGCCAACCAGTTGAATTCTTACAGTTGTACATGGTGTTGGGCAAAAACCTTTCAGTACTAAATGGTTGACTAGTTTTGATCATGATCTGCTCGTTTAGTTGAACTGCTTCATTGCTCAAGAAGTTCAGCGTTCAGTTATTTTCAGCTTTAACTTTGCCTGCCTTTTGAAAGCAACAGTTTGGACAATTCTTAAATGGAAATGGTATAAAGGGGAAAGTCCTGCAGTTAATCACAATTATGTTGTTTGGTGAACAAGGTATACAATTATAGATTGTACACTTCTGACTGCAGGTCAGAAATAAAACATTTATTTCAAAAGTGTAATATCTGGAGTGTGAAGAAACTTCTGCAAAACTTTACAAACATTTTACCAAAAGGTTTTTTTTGCATACATTTCGTGTGTGTAAATTGTGACAATTCATTCAGAGGCAGTGTTTTAGGAGTTCTCTCTCAGCCTGTGGTCTCCAGTGTAAGGCACTTGATTGACAGTATTTAATTATCTTTCTACATTGTGATTTGGTATCAAACTGTAACAGGGAAATGTAACTCATTAGTTGCATTTGAAATTTATTTAGAGTTCAGAAGAATGACTGATGTTATTCTGAGACGTAGAATTGTTCGGTTTTTATTTTATTTTTGTTCTTGCTGTGTGTAATAATATGCTGTGGTTTTGCAGCTATGGTGAGAAAGATGCTGCACGTATTGAAAAGACTGCCCACAAGTGTCATGTATTTTGTTTCCTTTCCAACATCGCTGTAGATATTTCAGTATCTCTCTTTTTAGTAGGTTTCTGATATTGTCATTCTGCTTTCTATAAAGTGGAAAGATATTTCTACCATTTATGCAACTCTAAGTGGGTGATAGAAAACTCACCAGGTGTCTAGATGGGCATAGCCATCACAGCATTTGAAGCTTGATACCATACAGGACTAAGCTGTCTATTTGGTCTGTGCCCCTACTACTCCCTCCACCACTGGTGCACTGTAGTTTCAGTACATGTTGCCTTGTGAATTTCACAATAAAGAAGGATAATAGCAGCAGCATCATGGGAACATTGTCAGCTAAAAGTTACAAGTCACAGCATAGATTTGGAAATTTGATGCCATTCTTTTATTGCTGAGTCAATATCTTAAAATAACCTGTTGTGAGAATACCATTGTCACAGTGACTACTGTGGATTAAGTAGATACTCCACCACCACCACCTCGGATGTGCAATTTTTTTAAAAAAAACTACGTGCTATTCAGAGACTCCATGCAGAATAAAAGAGAACTTAGAAAGAAGAAATGTGCTTCTTTCCAGTTTCCTCCTCTCCTCTTTACCATCCTTGCCCCTCCAAACGTAGATTAATAGAATAGGCCAGCTTCAAAAGCCATAAGTGCTGCACTGATTTTTAACTTCTTTAAAGTTCTGTTTGAATATCTAATTATGGATGGGATTAAATATCCTAATCATCATAGATGTTGCAAAACACTGGAGAGAAGGACACAATTTCTGACATGTACCTGCTTGATTGTGGCTAAGTTTTGAGATTACAATATTAGCTACACATAACAACAAAATAACATCATAAGAGCTTTAGTTTAATAATCCCCCGCCCTCTGCTTCATCTCCGCCCGCCCTCTGCTTCATCTCCGCCTGCCCTCCCCCCTCCCTCCGCTTCATCTCTCCTCCCTCCCCCCGCCCCCCCGCACCCCTGCCTTCCCCCATATTAATTCTCCTTTTGTGGCATTGAATGCACTTCCTTCTCAACAACCTAATTGTCTTAATGTTTGAATTGTTCACTCACAGCCCTGTTCCCCTTGCTGTGACATAATGAACTTCCTATTGTCGCAAACATTTGGACAGGGGTTGGGGGGGGGGGTGCAGAGGACAAGTCAGCTAATGTTGACATTCTTGCATATTCAACTGCAACCCAATCTCGCCTGATGGCTTCAATCTGATCTGCCAGTTGAAATGGTCTCAGGTACTGTACACAGTACCTCAAAGAATAATCATGCATCATGTGTTTATTAACTAAACTGATTAAAATTAGGTACAACTTGACTTGGAAATTACCATAACATTCTTTCTTTTTCAAATGTGCAGAATTCATAGGAACAATTCTTATTGTCCGATTTTTGAAATGGGATCGGTTGTGATGGCAGAACTGTATGCGAATCGGACTGTTTTTTTTCCACAGGTTTTTTGTGTGACGACGGTTGCTGCTTGATGACAGTTATTGATAATTTGGTGATACTCAACTGTCCTTTTTCAGAAATGGGGGCATTTCTATTTTGCTTAGTGCGATTGCATCATACAAAATTGTCAAAATCAATGGCAGTTTTGCTACTAACTGGTTTAATTCTTGTTGTTTTTTGAAAGCCATTATTGTTCCACAAATACAGTCAAACAAAATTCTCAATTTCCTGTTAGACTGTTTTGAAGTTAGTTATCTAACACACTAGCCACATGACTAAATTGGGAATCTGATCAGGCTAATGCAATTTTGACTAGTAGGTAAAATAAGTATTGAGACGTTATGATCTCAATAGTTATAGGAATAAGGCATGTACTATAAACTTGTGCCTGTTGGTAAAATGCAAAAAGCATTGCATATGGTGTTTTTATTATTATGCTTCACTTCCTTGGTTATTGCTAAAATTCTATGCAAAATGATTGAAAACCAGTAATATTGTAGTGAGTGGAGCTGTCAGCTTGATTGTAATTACTGCTTAGGCTCACTTCAGTTGGCCTTACTAATGGAGCGACAGTCGGGCGTATCATGGTAAAAGGTGGACAGCATCTAGCTATGTTCTGGATAGTGTGTAGGGCTGGATCAGGCAGACCTCATGCAAGTTAATATTTAGGGAATCTCACTGACTGAGATGAAGTACTGATTGTGTCCAGTTACTGGACAAAAAGTTAGAAGCTGCACAAGGATGTGCTGTGTCTAATAACTTCATGCTAAAATGCCAAACTTTAAAGAAGGAACGTTGCAAGGTTTTGCACTGAGTGAGGTTTGAGTAAATGTACACATGATAGCTAAAAGCATTGCTGCAGCAACTTCATCTGTGGATATTCAGTAACTTCAGTTAGACAGCAGCAGGTTAATATTTTTGGACAGTTAACTATCCCTCTGATATTATTTTGTGCCAACTATATAGTCCAGTTAGTATGTCCAGTTATAAAATTGGCTTATTCTCCTGTCAGTTATGTAACATTGTGTGATTGCTAAATTACATTCCCCTCCACATTTGCAACATGGCAAAATGGGTACTTAAAATAGAGCAGTATAGACAGTGCTGACCTTTGTGTGAGAATAGCAGCTCCTTGATTATGTACGACAGTAAATTCAAAAATGTTTTATCCTGGATATCAAATTTCCTGCTATCTTTGTGATAATGTATCAGGCTCACTATGCTTTAAATGCCCAGTGAAACACTCCCTACAAAGCTACAGCATGGGGAATGGAATTAAATCATTTTTTAAAATTTTATTTTGCTAGGCAAAGAAGACAGTCCACCTCCTTTGCCAGAAAGAACTCCTGAATCTTTTGTTGTGGCTAATGAATCTGGTGAGATCTGTTCTTTTTTAATTGTTATGGAGTTATTGAAATCATTTGTTCAAATCGTGGTTACTGCACAATTCATGGGTCCACTGAGCCACCATAATTAGCTGGTGATAACTTTTCCAAGTACTACAAATGGAGAACGGAGTAGAATGATCTCATTTCTTCCTGATAAATCTGTTGGTGTGAATTATTTAGGCAGTCCCAAGACACCAATCAGTTAAGTAATTTCAAGGTTGAATTTTCAAGAGTGAATGTTTTATCTGGGGCTAATGCAAAATCTTAAATCCAACTGTCCGATCTAATCAAAATTGCAATGATTGATATGTAGCTGCTGCTTGACATTCAATAACCATGAAGCATTTTAATGCTGACACCTTATTGAAGTGTTTTACATCTGCCCACTGGGTGGTGCTGTGTCGCAGCAAGGTAGGCAATACAGTGCATAATATCATCTAGTGGCCAGAATGCAATATTTCAGCACCGTATTATGGTATTTATTTACGTTAATTACAATGATACCCAGTGGCAATAATTTGGAATTGAGCAATGTAATAATATTTAAATCATGCAGTGCATCAGCAAATTGAAGTAGTAGGCCATTTGTTTTCTTCTTATGGGTGAGTGCTTGGCTTTTGTTGATCTTTTCGTGATTACTCTGCTGCAATTTTTTACACTGCCAGAGCTCCACATTTTTTAATATTTCCTGCATAACTGTCCAGTTAAGTGAGTCAAATCCTTCCCAATTCTCTGACACGTTCTCAGAATTGGAGAATTTTGTAGAGGCTTCTAGATCCAATGAATTGTCCATCAGAAATTAGGATCTCCCGGGTAATTTCTGTGGATTTCTTGTATTTGGCTTCCTGAAGAGTCCCATATTGCATTCTCCAGAGTACGCCTGGTCTCAACATTCGGAGACTAGAAGCTCTGGGTCATTGTCTTTTTCTTACGGATTGCGATTTTTCAAGTGCAACCTGCCCTTTAAAAGCCAGCACTGGTCTGTGTTTGCCTGAGTAGTTTGTTCAATTATGTGAATTTGGCTTGGAGAGAGTATCTTATGGATTCAGTCACATAGTCTAGGCTGACAATTCAGTTCACCATTTGAGGAACTGTTGTCTTGGTTATGCCATTTTGAGATGAAATAAAAACTGAAGCCTCATCTGCCTATCCTGGTTAGCTCAGCTCCTGGATAATAAGAACATAAGAAATAGGAGCAGGAGTAGGCCATCCAGCCCTTCGAGCCTGCCCCGCCATTCAATAAGATCATGGCTGATCTGTCGCTGCTCAGTTCCACTTTCCCGCCCTCTCCCCATAACCCTTAATCCCCTCTCCTATCAAAAACCCATCAACCCGCGTCTTAAAAATATTTAGCGAGGCAGCCTCCACCACTTCAACGGGCAGAGAATTCCAGAGATTCACCACCCTTTGAGTGAAGAAGTTCCTCCTCAACTCCGTTCTAAACCGCCCCCTCTTTATCTTGAGGCTGTGCCCCCTAGTCCTATTGTCTTTTTTGAGCGGGAAGAGTCTTTCCACCTCTATCCTATCCATCCCATTCATCATCTTATACGTCTCAATGAGATCTCCTCTCATTCTTCTAAACTCTAACGAGTACAAGCCCAGTTTATTCAGCCTCTCCTCATAGCTCAACCCCCTCAACTCCGGTATCAGCCTAATAAACCTCCTCTGCACTCCCTCCAAGGCCAAAATATCTTTGCGCAGGTGCGGCGCCCAAAAATGCACACAGTACTCCAGTTGCGGCCTCACCAATGCCCTATATAGCCGCAGCAAGACCTCCCTACTTTTATATTCAATCCCCCTCGCTATGAAGGCCAGCATCCCATTCGCCTTCCTGACCATCTGCTGCACCTGCAAGCTGGGTTTTTGCGACTCATGCACAAGGACCCCGAGGTCCCTCTGCACCGTCGCCTGCTGCAGTTTTTCGCCCCGTAAGTAATAGTCATTCCTACCATTTTTCCTACCAAAGTGGACCACCTCACACTTGCCAACATTAAATTCCATTTGCCATAATGGAACTCTTAATCCCAGGGTCATTGATTTAAATGCTATATTATGTGATGAATATCAGCACACTGAGAAAGATGCTGTTGAATAAACTGTAAAAAGGGTCTTCCCATTTTTAGCACAAATATTTTTCCTATCCTGGTCAATTTTTGCATAATTTATTTTCATGATTTAACTCATTGATACATACTTTGTTGCCTCACTGAAGGATCCATGTTTGTGATGTGATCACCGCACATCAATGATTCATAATCAAATGCAGTCTGTTAGTTACTATCACTGTAGTCTCCAGAATTTGTTAATAAATTGAATCTAATTAAGATACTAAAATGAAAATTTTATGGTGAATAATTTGAATTTTAACATTAATCAAACCTTTTCCTGCTGTTAGACCCTCTTGTTAGGCCTGCCCATGTTGGGAAGTCTGCTGAATGGAGTGGTTTTCCACAAGCACAGACTGTTGAGCAAGTAAAGATGGTGAGGAGTAAGGTAATGACATATTTCATAGCATCTGTGGCACAGAATCGGGCCATTTGGTCCATGCTGATCAAAATGCCCATGTAAGCTAACCCCATTTGCCTTAAATAACTTGAAATCATGCAGATGTGATTAAAAATGCTGAATCATTAAAAGATACTTAAATACTTTCCCTTTTTCTTTGAAACAGAGCCTGAAAAATCCCCGAAGTTCAAGAATGAGTAAGCAATCACAAATCATTTTTTTCGAATTTACTTGTCTTTTAGAAGAAAAATATAATTCATCTCAAGTCTACTTTGATTTTATTCATTTACAGAATTAGGTATCACTGGCTAGGCTAGCATTCATTTCCCATTCCTAATTGCCCTTGAAGGTAGTGATGAGTTGCCATCTCGAACTACTGCAATCCATGTGGTATAGGTGCATCTATAGTACTGTTAGGGAAGGAGTCCCAGGATTTTGATCTTGGGAAGCTACACTGAAGGAGTGATGATATATTTGGACATTTCCATATGGTGGTGCTCCCATGTATTTGCTGCTCTTATCCTTCTAGATGGTGGTTGCCTTGGGTTTGGAAGGTGCCTAATTAATCTTTGTGAATTACTGCAGTACGTTTTGTAGATTATACACATTGCTGCCACTACTTGTTGGTGGTGAAGGGAGTGAATGTGGTTGTGGAAGTGGGCTGCATTGTCCTGGAAGGTGTTGAGCTTCTTGACTATTGTTAAAGCTGCAATCATCCAGTCAAGGGGATTTTCACAGTAACTTCATTGCAGTGTTAATGTAAGCCTACTTGTGACAATAAATAAATTAAGGGCAGAGTATCACACTCTTTATGCCTTGTAGATGATGGACAGACTTTGGGAGTCTAGGGGTGAATTCATGGCACTTACTTGCAGTAAGATCCCTAACCACTGATCTTCTCTTGTAGCCACAGTATTTAAATGGAAAGTCCTGTTCAGTTTTTGGTTAATGGTAACCTCCAGGCTATTAATATAATCGGGAATTCACCAATGGTAATGCCATTGAACCATCAAAGTGTGATGGTTAGGTTCTCCTTTGTTGGATATGCCTGGCAATTATTTGGCACAAATATTAATTGCCACTTATCATGTGAAGTCTGGATACTGTCCAAGTCATGTTGCATTTGGACATAGTCATCAGAAGTGCTGGTGAGGTGCATGGTCATGCTAAATTCTCCATCAGTATACCCAAACAGGTGCCAGACTGTGGTGACGAGGGGAATTCCACAGTAACTTCATTGCAGTGTTAATGCAGGCCTACTTGTGGCGCTAATAAATAAACTTTAAACTATAAAGTTGGAATGCTTCAGGTATGTGAGGAATCACAAATGGTCACAGTAGAACATCCATTGATGAAGCAGATGGAGATGGCTGAGCCTAGGACACTACCCTGAGGATGATTACAGTAATGTCCTAGAACTAAGACGACTGACCTCCAACTAACCTTCCTTTCTGCCAGGTATGAGTCTAACCAGTGGAGGGTGTTTCCCCTGATTCCCATTGACTTCAGTTTTGCTAGGGCTCCTTGATGCCACACTTGGTCAAATGCTTCGTTGATGTCAAGGGCAGTCACTCTCGCCTCACTTCTGCTGTTTAGTTCTTTTGTCCATGTTTGAACCAAGGCTGTAATGAGGTCAGGAGCTGAGTGGGTTTGATGGAACCCAAATTGAGCATCAGTGAGCAGGTTAGTGCTAAGCAGGTGCAGTTTGCACTGTTGATGACCTTTTCTATTATTTTACTAATGATTGTGAGGAGACTGGGGTTTTTGATTTTTGGTAAATTTTCTGCATTGTTGGGTACATGCCAGGTTTGTAGCTGTACTGGAACAGTTTGGCAAGAGCACATGGCAAGTTTTGGACCACAAGTCTTCAGTACTATTGCTGGAATATTGTCAGGGCCCAAAGCCTTTACAGTATTTAGTGTCTTCACCTCTTGAAATCACATGGGGGTCTTGGGGCTCTCATTCGCGCACATGTGCTTACTCAGTTATGCGCTTGTACTCATTGGCATGTATACTGAATGACAACAAGGCCCGGACACAAGTCCATGAGGTAAGCAAGGAGGGACTGGAGAATCTGGAGTGTCCTATTACTTGGCCAATGATTGCTGTGTTTCAGAACAATAGCAGTCATTGGACTATAAGCCTGTCAGTTGAGATGGGTACGTGCCAGATGCTCTGGCCAGACTGACAAGCTGCTTGGTCAGTGGGTCCCTTAGAGCAGTGGTTTCCAACCTTTTCAGTAACACGACACACTTCAATGTGACAAACAAATTCATGGTACACCCACTATTTTTCAGCTGAACTAATTGCTCATAAATGTCTCAAGGTAGTAGTAAACTGGCAGTGGCCAATCAGGTATAGGGTGGGGTCACTCACATGGTTTCCCTTTATTGCAGTAATTTGTGCTGTCAACGCAGCCAATTAATTCCCCACAACTCATTCCCCCTAAGCAGAGCTTTACCAGTACCAAAACTCCATGTGTCAGTTCACCCATTTCGTCACAGGTCAGGCTCATCCTGGGTGTACCATGGACCTTGTTCTTGCCACAGCCGATTCATCAAGACATAGCTCAAAATATTCTACCTTTTGTTTTTTTGCTGCTTCCTCACTCTTTCCTCTGGTGTTCTGGGTTACAGCAGCATGTCCTCAAATACTGAAGTTAGCACTGACACAGGTTGAAATCCCTTCTGGTTACATGCTCTTCCTAAAGCCCCCACTCAAGAAGCAAAGCCAGCAGCCTCTCAGCTCTGTATATTTTTTTTTAAATGACCCAGAACGTGTCTTGTGGGAGTGGGGAGGAAGTTGGTTTAAACTTGTGGATTATATTATATTTTGGTCTCTAGGTTTGTCATAATCCTGCTCCCCCGCCCCACTGCTGCTACCTCTTCTCTCTCCCGCTTGCTCTGCTCAGCATGACGCTTTGGCTCTACCGCCCTGCCTCACACCTGGGTTCAATTCCAGCCTTAAGTGACTGTGCATGTCCTACCCTGGTTTCCCCCCCCACAGTTCAAACCTAGTGTCCTAAGCTGTGTAGGTTAGGGGGTTAATGAGGTAAATGTGTGCGGTTAGGATTCTGTGACTCCCAGGTCTCAGTCCTGGGGTTTTTTCTTGATCTTGGTCTCCTGTGGTGCACACTGTTTAAAGCCCACTCCCAGCCACAGCACACTTGTAAGCTTCCCACAGCATGCCAATTGCCATGGTACAGTGATCGGTAATTACTACCCTATAGTCACAAGCCCTAGTGACTAGAACTGTCTGTTTTCCCCCATCTCCCCACTGAGTAATCACAGGAATCATTTTCCATCCATCAGTCTTATGCATAGTATTACCATAATTCAACCTCTTCTTCACCCTGCCTCTGATCCCAATAGGTTGTCATTGACCAGTCACATGCATAATTACTAGAGCAGCACAGAGGCTGGATAGAGTTGTGATTCACTTCTTGATTCTCCAAAGCCTTTCCACCACCTATAAGGCACAGGTCAGACTTTGATGGAAGAGTCTCCATTTGCCTGGTTGAGTGCAATTCCAACAACACCAGAGCTCAATGCCATCTAGGACAAAGCAACCAGTTTGATTAGCACCCATAGCACTCAATCCCTTCATCAGTAATGCAACATAACTGCAGTGTATCCAATCAAGATGCACTTAGCAATCTCCATGGCTATTTTTAATAGCATCTTCTAAATCTGTGGCCCCATCACCTAGAAAGACAAGGGCAGCAGCTGGGTGGGACCACCACTATCGATAACTTCCCCTTTGAGTACACAATATCTTGACTTGGAAGTATATCGTTGCTGGATCAAAAACCTGGAACTGTCTATCTAACAGTATTTGTGGGAGTATTTTCACTGGACAGACAGTAGTAGTTCAGAGTCAGCTCACCATCACCTCTTGGACTTATAAGGATGGGCCATGCCAGTGATCACATCCTGTGAAAGAGTAAACAAAAACACAGACATGAGGTGAGGAAATCTTTACTGGTGGAGAGTAACGAAAGCCTCAAATCCAAAGTTATCTTGTTTCTCCCAAGCATGCTGCATGCACTTCTGTCATAATCTCTACATTCTGTATTTTAAGTTGAGGAAAATCTGATCTGTCTTGTGATGCATTACATCTTTTCTGGCCTACTCTGTATAGCATTTTGAATTACGTCCTGCTATGGAGTACCTTGAAAAGACTGCACACTGCAGACGTGTCCAAAGTATATACAGGTTGCTGTCTCCAATATTCACTTTTTGACTAGTTTAGATTAGAAGTTGTAGACATAATTTATATCTCCGTTAACATTAAGGTCAAATTTTCACTTGTGGACTTTCGTTTTCTTGCATACAAATATTTTTGATTACTTCAATAATGCAGCTTGTTTACTGGGCTTCATGATTTGCCTGCTTACGTTCATCTGGCTTTGTCTTTTTCAAGTGCCAGTATTTTACAATATGGTTCATTGAAAATTGAGTACATCTGAAATTGTCCATGTAGAACAGTAAAACTAGGAAATCCTTCTTGTCCAAGCATCTGAGATGCATGTTGAGCAACCATGTGCATCCACTTATTTTTCCTCGAAATACAAATGAAACTTGATGTTTTCTGCAGTAAAATCAAGGAGATCAGTTAAATGGCTACCTACCATGTGGATAAATTTTACAAGTTACCTGCAGAATTGTATATAAAACTAAATTAATTGTTTGGTATGTGTTTGCATAGCATGATTTGGAATGTACACAACTTGCAATCATGAAAATATTAAAGCACTTCTACTGTAATTAGTTTTTTAAGCCAGTGGCTACACTGATAACCTCCTGCTTATTTTTTTGTGCATTGTGGCCTATCCCAGTTCAACTTGTATTAGCTCAAGCTGAGCTCCTTGCTCAGCTTGAATTAATGGATAAGCATTGTCCCTATCTCTCTCTGCCATTGTGATGCAAAAAAGCAAAATTAAATGGACGTGAGCCAAAGAAAACGGAGTTTGAGCTATAGACGTAAAGAAAAAATTGTTGAGACAAGAGAAGATTGAAACAAAAATAAATAAATTAACTAATGAAGGTCAATCTCCTCCAAACATAAATTTGACCTTTTAAATGCAATGCTGCTGATTCCCATATCCATTGCCAAACAGCCAGGACTCAGTCACAGCTTCTGGCAGTCAGGTTAGTACTAAGTCTTAGAAAAAGTAATTATGATTTGCAGCTTTCAAATTATTGATTTTAAAAATCTAGAAATGTGTTCTGTAGCTTTGTCACCTTCGACATAATGACAGATAACTGGAAATTACTGTCATTTTGGTATAGTTCTATTTGGAAATATTATGTAGACTGATTGTGAATCTCCACAGGTGGACTTTGGCTTAAATTGTACATGACTGTACTGTTGTTTTGAAGGACTTTACTAATAATTGAACCTAGTTTTGAAGTTGAGATTTGATTTTATGCTTGTTTCCTGGATTTAATTTAATTGTTCATGTATTATGTTTCAGATACTCCTGAAATGCGGGACAGCGGGAGGCCATTGGATGATTCAGGATCAGTAACTCCTGCTATGAAGGGTGAGGTAGGCCAAACCTCAGAAGCAAACACAAAGCGAAGAGAGCGTGGTTCAGATTTAGGTGGGTATATGTAATTTTATAAGGCTACAGTAATATTTACTGTCCTTCAACTTCAGTTGAGTAATCATTTAGATTGTAAGTTCATAAATTATATTGCAATGTTGAGACTTTACTTTTCTATTGTTAGTTGTTAATTTGAGCATGTCCTCGCCTGCATCACCACAACATCACTCAAAAAACCTAATACACAGAGAAAGCGTTAATTTTTTTTGATTTGGTATTCCTGAATCACTCAGTATCCCTGGTCAGAGCAGTCACGTAAGTTGCTTCTGGAACAGCTTTTATACAGAAGAACATTGGAGATGTACAAGTTGAATTGCAGTAACTGGGCCTATCTTGTTTTTTCTCTTGCACTTTGAGACAAAAAAAGGCCTTTTTTTAATGGCTCTTTTCAGCTAACGTGAAGGACCTGCTCTGAGAAATCGCAGACCCAAAGCCACAATTAACCATCACCAGTTTAGCACATTGTTGCTTATTACTGCTCTGCAGTAACATTGCAACATATTTAAATTATTAATTGTTGCAGAATTAATCTAAAGTTCTTGTCACTTTAACTACTTTTTTAAATGTTGATTTCTAATATTCTGGTCTTTTATCATATATTTATAAGGTAGAGACTAGAAACTATTCCTGGCTAAACATTCATTAATATTTTAAAATAAATATGCAATATTTTTGAGCCAAATTTCATATTTTTACATTTCATAGCCTTTTGAGAAGGAACGTCATTGAATGTATAAATAACCGAGGATTGGTTGGCACAGTTTCAACATTGTGCCTTATCTTTTGCAAGTGCCAGATTGACACATCTTTGGCTGTAAATGGTGAAGTGAGTTTACACAGTCTCAATCCAGTTTCAAGCAATACTAACCTACTAAATGAAACAAGTCAGTTCATTTGATATTTTTAGATTGCAAAATGATTAATTTGAGTAATGAAAGGAAAATATCAATATAGAAAACATAGTATTGGAGCAGTGCTTTATACTTCGGTAACCTGTTATAAATTTGACTAGTGTACCTGATGCTGTCACTATAAAGGAACGATAAAATGTTCTGTTACCAATATTGACATAGTTGATTACTTAAAGCCTGCTCTCTTCTCCCCTCTTACCCACCTTCTCCCCTCTACGCCCCCCCCCCGGCAACATCTTGATCCCTGCAGCCGTATTCTTGTTTATTTTTAAACATGCACGTACAATTAGGATTTGCTGTGATCCGCAATGGTGGAAGTAGAATCACAAGGAAAGTAATGTGTATGTGGTGTTATCTTACTGTATGTTTTATATAAGGCTTTATTTTGGGTTAGGTCCTTGGGTTGCATTTAAGACATAAAACGATGTGAACAATGAATGCACTTGTCTAATTCTAGCAATGCCAGATGAGGAGGAGAGTAAAATCATAGGTTGGAAAGAAAATTTGTATTTGATAGAACTAGCCTATGGTCAGTGATATAGCAGTTTTCCCATTTTCTCGATTGTCTTGTATGAATAAGGCTGAATGCAGCATGAAAATGTCTGTCAGATCAACTTGTGAATGCTGAGTGAGTAAAAGGATATAAATAGCCTTTGGTAGCTGTCTTTCAGCCTTAAATAAACCCTGTGTCTTGGACAATGTAATGGCTGTAGGCAAATGGAAGAAACTCAACCTTCCTGATGGTCGTCTTGGCAAAGAATAACATGCAGTGGTTAGCACTGCTGCTTCACAGCGCCAGGGACCCAGGTCCAATTCCAGCCTTGCGTGACTGTCTGTGTGGAATTTGCACATTCTCCCTGTCTGTGTGTTTCCTCTGGGTGCTCTGGTATCCTTGCACAGACTAAAGATTTGCAGGTTAGGTTTGGCCATGCTAAATTGCCTCAAGTGCCCCACAATGTGTAGTTAAGGAGATTAGTGGGGTAAATATGTGGGGGTTAGTGGGATAGGACTTGGGTTAAGCTGCTCTGTTGGTGAGTCAGTGCAGACGCAATGGGCTGACTGGTGGCCTCCTGCACCATAGGAATTCTATGATGCAGCACATTTTATTACTAGTTTGGGAAGAAAGGAAAAAGTGTGATTGACTTCGGAAATACTTGTGGATTTTTATCCAAATTTGAAGATTAAATCTCTGTGCATAAAATTGTAGCTAACTGATCCAGTGCTGCTTAAATCAGAAAAGCTGACAGACTTGACAAACCACTTGTTTATTTCATTCAACGTGTGGCAGTTGGACTATGTAGTAACAAGAGGTTTGAGGCTTTCTTGGCTGCCAAAAATATTCTAACCTCCTTTACCAGTCTTTCATTATTTCAGGACAGGGTAGCACAGTGGTTAGCGCTGCTGCTTCACAGCTCCAGGGACCTAGGTTCGACTCCCAGCTTGGGTCACTGTCTGTATGGAGTTTGCACGTTCTCCTCGTGTTTGCGTGGATTTCCTCCAGGTGCTCCGGTTTCCTCCCACAGTCCAAAGATGTGCGGGTTAGGTTAATTGGCCATGCTAAATTGACCGTAGATACATAAATTAGAGAGGATTAGTGGGTAAAATATGTACGGATTGGGGGTAGGGCCTCGGTACGATTGTGGTCGGTGCAGACTCAATGGGCCGAAAGGCCTCTTTCTGTACTGTAGGGTTTCTTTCAATGACTGAGACTTGCTGTGTTATATCTGCCCTTCATCTATTCACTAGACATTGTCTGGAGAAGACTGAAGGTCTGAAAAATAAAAGAAGGCTAAGATTTTTTTTCCCCAGAGGGTAAATAGTTGGAAGAAACTCTGGGGATCAAAATTCAACCCCTAGTTTTGAGGTATTGGAAGTTGCTGAGACTTACTGTCCTAACTTTGCTAAAGATTCTTAAAGGGAAAGTCTCCTTGAATATTCTTTAACCTTTCAGTGGATTATAGCAAATCCTAATTTGTGTGTGGAATTTTAACTTAAAGCACACCATGTAATGTGTTCATGTACATTCATGACACTAACTTTCCATGCCAAATTAGAATGGTTCAATCAAATTTCCTCATTGTGTTCTCATTAAACATGGGGGTTCCTTGCAAAAATGGTCATACTGAAACCTGGCCTCCATGATCAGTCTGTATTGTCATTATGATATTGTTAAACAAAGGTGGATGCTGTCTATCAACATGCAGAGTACTTTCTACTTTTTTCCCTCAGCTGTCAGCTATCTCTAAGTTGCTAGTTTCATGCCAATAATAGGACCACGTATCCATGCTTAGCAAGAGTAAAGCTCCTTCAGGGACTGATAATTATAGAAGAGTTCAAATTTCCTTAATGAATATCATTAAACTCTGCCTCAGTTGAAACAAAATTTTAAACATGTAGTGGGAGACTGATAAACTGTACTATTACTGAAGCATACTGGGCATTGTCATTGAGAATTGTAGTGATTTGCGCTTCCTAGCAGGAGTATTGTGTGTGACCCACAACATTAATGAAATATTGTTAAGCTTGTGCAACTTTTGGATTGAAACCAAAACAGATTTTTAGAGGTCCACATGATAGGTAGAATATCTGCAGTTTCTAACTACAAAAGAACTATGTCAAATTCTACACCACATGAAAGGTAGGGTTATGGAGTGAAGTTAAGTTTTCTTTTTGTATATAGAACATGCTGAGCTCTTTTCTTACCTTACAAACTTCCTATTCTAACTAATGTAATTGGGTCAGACATCAGGTGTCTTTAAATACAAACATACTGGGAACACGCCCATGTTTCCTGATCATGTGTTTTGTTAACATCTTGGTACTTTTGTGTTTTTCTTAGCAAACCATGACTTTGATTTTTGTTTTGTTTTGAAAGTGGATATCCCAGAAAACCATGCATGAATGCATGCTCGTATCCTATTAATACCTGTCACCTCAAATTAAAATTGCTTTGTTAGACTTAAACAAAACTTCATAAGTGACCTCCTCTTATCAGACAGTGGTTTCCTTTCGAAAATGAGCATGCTGAGAACTATCCTTGTATCCTGTCTCCAAAAATCAGGTAAGGACCTTCATTGTCAATGCCCCAACACTTAGATATAAAATGTCTGGAGGTGAGTGACTTTGGATGGTGACGGTTTGGAGGTTGGGGGAGAGGTGAAGACAGCCAGGCAGAGGAAAATGAAATCCCAGAATCTTGTCAGAGCAGCTAACATTTAACTATTTTGTAATTGTTTAATCAAAAATAGACTGGGTGGGCAGTGATGTGGAAAGTAAAAGCCCTGAAGTGAAATAGGATGAGGTGTTATCTGGATTTTCAGTACAGAATGCTGTCGTAAGCATTTGTACCACAGGTAAATTTTGTACTGTGGTCTTAAACATTAAGAAGCAGATGCTGCTGCCCAAATAAGGGGAAGTGAAGGCAAAGTGGTATTATTGCCAGTCTGTTATTCCAGAAACTCAGCTAATGTTCTGGGGACCCAGGTTTGAATCTCGCCACAGCAGATGGTGGAAGTTGAATTCAATTTTTTAAAAATCTGGAATTAAGAATCTACTGATGACCGTGAAATCATCATGGATTGTTGAAAAATCCTTCTGGTTCACTAATGTCCTTTAAGAATAGAAATCTGCTGTTTTTGCTTTGTGGCCTGCATGTGACTTCAGAGCCATAGCAATGTGGTTGACTCTCAACTGCCCTCTGAAATGGCCTTGCAAGCCAATCAGTTGTCTGTGTTTCAAAAAGGCATCTCACCACCACCTTCCCAAGGGATGGACAGTAAATGCTGGCCAGACAGCAAAACCCATATCCCATAAATGAATAAAAACAAAATTCACCAATAGGAGAAAATCATGTCTGTAATCTTTCTAATGGTTGAACACCATTCAAGTTGGCTCCTGGACCTGAACTGGAGAAAAACAATGATGGATTAGCCTTTTAAGATTGGGACTGGTTTTGTCATAGTAATGCAGGTCAGGAGGCTATTCTGGTCCAGAGCAAAATGTTTTTTTCCCCCCCCAGGCAAAGAAAGATGCTGCTTATGTATCTCTATTCAAAGCCTTTTCCATTTCACTATATTAATCATTGTTGATTTTTATTTTCTTAAGGCTATTGAATCTGTTTTCTTTAAATTAAACCTTGCCCTTTTGGGAAAAAAACAACTATTAGAAAGCAAAACCTCAATTCCATTAACTGCCTTTCAATATTGCAAAATTATATACCCTGGAATAATGTATTTAATTCCAGGTGTATCAGAGAACTTGAGTAATTGATCCAGTTGTACTTTTAGGCTCATTAACTCCAAGTCATTCTTGCCCATTTAATAATTTTAGCATTTACCACTAAAATGAGATCAAGCTTTGTGAATTGCCCAGACAACTCCTGTATTTGTTTTTAAAAGGAGTTGCGTTACTATTATGAAACTCTAGATGCAACCCATGTCCTAGTCTGCCCCAATAATTTAACACCAAAGAGTCCTGTATTTTCAGTTTTCTTTTGCTATAAATTCTGATCAATATAAGATATTATAAGGTGGCAGCAGTTTAGAAACTCCCATTGTCTGAAATAAATTTTAACCTATTAAACTTCGTGGCAGCTGCATGAATTTCTCACTTGCTTAATTTGTAGGTCCCAAGTCTAATTTTTTTGACAGCTTCTAATGTTTCAATCTGCCCTTTGATTTGCTGTTGCATTTGCATCAGTATGGTGATTTTTCTTCTCTTTCTTTGCCACTTTATTGCATTTCCACCCTCTAACTCCTTTTTTCTTTATTTTCACATGTTTAACATGATCTTGAGGGTTGTACTGCAGCAATGAGATAATGTAGAATAAGTTTAAATGAGAATGAATTGTGGAATTCAAAATTGTATTTGTCACAAATACCCTCCAAATAAAGACAAAAAATGGTGTATTAAATGAGTGGATGAAAGGTTAGCGTAGTGCTTCCCTATTTGTAGGCAACCCTGTTTAAAAAGAATAAATAGACTTGAAAAGGAAAAGATTCAAGGAATTTATGACAGATATTTAACCAAAAACCAATATTATGAAGAAAAATACAATCATTAATGGGAAAATAAATGAATGCAGTTTGAGTCAAATATGTTTACTTGAATTTATGTATTTGCAGCCTGTAATTTCTATAAATCTGAGCAAACTTTACTTAGATTTTCAACAAATAGTTATCTTGTATTATGTGCTGTCTTGTTTTGTTTCCTATTAGCAAGCTTCTTGAAAAAAGTTAATAATTTTTACCAGTTGTCAAATTTTAATGTTTTGAAGAACTTTAACCAATGCCAATTTTATATTTTCACTTCCTTTGTCCCACTCATTCTGTCTTGCATGTAGTATCTTGCTAGCTGTAGTTCTTTGCTTAAGCATTTTTGTGAACTGAATAGTACTGGCGGGTTATTCAACTGGAGAACATTGCATTCAAACCCTGAGATGTTCATGCACATCCACTGCCAACATGTGTGGCAGAACATCAATCCCCTTGTGCCATCTTCCTCGTCTCTCTAGTTTTGAGCTGCAGAGATGAACTGTCACATTCTTACTGGAATTTGAAATCAGTTTATTTGATTTTGGTTAGCAATCAAATGGGCAGCTTTGCCAGTCTCTTTGATCCAACAATGCCCTGGATCAATTTTTGTTTTTTTTTAGTATCTATTTCAACAAAAATTTTACTAGAGGTTTACTTGATGTACAAAGTTTTGCACAATATCGATGTTAGGTTACTTTATTCAATCACAAGTCACTAGGGAAATGCATGGAAGAGGATTGTATAAAGTTGATAATGTGTGGTTACCCTAGCAGATCAGGTCAAGGAGACTAGGAAAGGTGGATTTACAAAAAGGCATGACCTGCTGAATCAGATCTTGGACTACATAAAACTTAATTTAGAAATATAATCTGAGAATTGTTTCCCTAACTCTCAGCTCTTGCAGCCATTTTCCTCTTCTAGTTCCCTTTAGTTTACAACCAGAATGCATGTTTCTTCTTAGAGATGTTGTAGACCCCTACTTTCCTACCAACATGTTCTCCCAATCTCTTTCTCTCTCCCCTCCGCCCCCCCCCCCCCCCCCCCCCCCCCATTTCCATTGTCAATGAGCATGCAAGTCTGTCCCATGAGATTCCAGCACCAATTTCACAACGTTCCTGCATCTACACAAATACTTGTGTGCAGCAGGCACCTATGATGATTGAATTTCTAGGCCTTTACGTTCATATTTTTGAAACTGCATTGCTTGTGTGCCAGCTGTAATGAGTCTTCAATAGGTCTCATATAGAATGTAATTAGCATTTATTATAAGTGTTGCTCTGCATACACAAACATGTCTTATTTTAAAACTTTGATTTAACAAGTTGCACATAACAGTTTGCTTTTCTAAATTGCAGGATTCAATAATCGTTATACAAAACCAAGAGGGCCAAGAGATCCTCCTCCTGAGTGGACATGATGAAGCAGATATTCAAATGGACGACAATACTGGAGTGTCTCCCTTCAAGTGCCACAAAAGGACTGAAAAGTAGAAAAACTATTCACACTCACTAAAACAATCTTTCTTACTAACAAAAAGCAAGAGCAATTTAGATGTCTTCTCAGTTACAAAATGGTACACATTTTACATCTATTGTAACTTGCTAAAAAAAACCTTCCAAGGGTGTGGATTCCGGTGCTAAATATCTTTTTGCTGGGACCATTTTTACCTGCCTTATTTCACACTTAAAAGTATTAAGACTTTAAAGAAACAGTAAAGTATTACAGGCCTTAATTTTTTCGGGGAATTTGTTACACTGCTTGTAGGATTGTATAGTAATATAGTAAGTATAAATAGGGAGTCTGTGGACAATTATTCTTTGCTAACTTCCAGAAACTATTATGTGCATTACTCTTTTATATATGTACAGGGCAGGTAGGTAAATAATTGACAATGTTGCAGGTATTAAATATTCTTAACAGAAGATGTAAGAAATCTGTGCATGATCTAAACCTCCTTGTGTACCATTTTTTGTAAATTATTTGCCCTGAAATTATAGAAAAATATTCTTTCAGGCGTTCTTAACTACTGGAAATGAGCAGAAAATTTCAGTTTAACAGGGGTTGAGATTGTAATAATACATTTGTAAATTGTAAGCAAAAGGATATTTTTATATTATATGCTGTTAATAACCAATTCCACTTTGATCTGTTGTTCATTTGGCCTTGAATTTAGTAAGTGCCTTCGAACAGTATGCAATCCTGTTAACATCATGTGAGCATTTTGCTTGTGCTTTTGTGCATCTGGGAAGAGAGGACTATCAGTCTCAGAAACCTGTATTTTACAATATATTGACCTGTCAGTAAAGATCTTGAAACAAATTAGCCTGTGTTTTTTTTGGGGGGAATTAAAATTGGCAAATGCTTTGTCATATGTAATATAAAATAATTGAAAAATCTGTATTTTTCACTTAATATAAAATAACTTACTAATAAGCCCATGAAAGAAACAATGTTTTTGTACAATTTATTTTCTGTCAAGTAAATGAATAAAGGTTCAAAAATAAAATAGGGTAATTTTTAATGTAATATAAGATGTATCAATTAACTTGTCCTATGATTTGTCAAATAGTCTGACAAAAGTAACATTGTGTGTGGTGTTTGATTAATCAGAGCAAGAGGAATTAATTCAGATATGTTAATCCTGATGTTCTAAACATTAAATGCTAATTTTTCATCAACTGCATATTTTTAAAAATCATGATGTAGTCTCTGGCAAAATCAAAACCAGTACAAGTATATATGTTTTCTCTCATACATTGATCCTTAAATATTGGTTACAGCTTTTACATTGGCTATTCCTATAAATTTATCATCTATTCTTTAATCATATGACTAATTTTAATGGGTGTCCTAAGAGTGGGGATGCACAGGGATTTGACTTTTTGATTTTCTGAATGCTCCAAGCTTTCCAAGTTGGTTTCATTTGGTTAAATAGAATAAATATATTCATTGTCATTGCTGAAAAGAAATTTCATTAATTTTACAAGACGTAACTTAAATATTAATTCATGACTTGTTTTGTAGCAGACCAAGTGATAGTACCCAAGGTTTGTTCATTGGGACAATTGCAACTGTGGATCCCTCCTGCTGAGAAATAACTGAAGCTGTAATCTTGAGGTTTTGGTGTAACATGCTTCAGAATAACTGCAGTTAACTTTAATTCTGTTTTTCATTTCAATGCAACCACAGTTGATTCCAAATGATTTTTAAAAATGTTCATTAAGATTGAAGTTGAGTAAACTTTATGAATAGCTGAAACACTATTGTCAATAATGAAACTATTTATAGTGCAGTGAAGGATTGGTAGGCAAGATATTATGATCCAGGCTAGTGTTACTGCTGGATGAGTCAGATTCTAGTGGGGAACAAGGCCCGAGAGATTCAAACTTTTTTTGTTTTGAAATGGGCAGAGTAACAACTGAAGACTCAGTGGGTCTACTTCAGATAAAAAGTTTCTTAAACAAGAAAAGATGAATTACCTTTACAGATATGTACAGATTTATAAGGACAGTACAAGTTTACAAATTCTACCTTGCTGTGAATTAGAGTACAAGTACATATCCAATAAACCAATAGGTGACCTGAGGGGGGGCAGGGGCGGTGTCAGATAACACCCCAAACAGATGCGGTGGGGTCTCTCAACAACTCCCTCCAGATGCTTGTCATACTGAGCTAACCGGTCTGGATTTTCAATCTCTGGTAGATTGCAAAACAAATATTTTGAGTACAATGTTTTCTCTAGATGCCGTCTACTAGTCCACATCCAGATGAATTGTCACATCTACTCAGGCTTTGCTTTTGCACACTCAGATATTCAGCTGTGCCAACTACTTTATAAGCACAGAGTAAGGAGTTACAGACCTTTAGTTATCTCCTCGAATCTGACTTCTCGCAGGCCTATTTTCCTTTTCCTGTAGCTTTCTCACTTTAAACTTGGAGACTTTGTCTACTCATTCTCAACTTCACTGAACAAAATCTGTATATGGCCCTTATTCTTTGACTTAGCTGTCATTTTTTAGCTTTTTCCTGTCTTGCTAAAATCCTGGCACTTTCTTCCAACCAAACTAAAACTACTTTGTTGTCCATAACACAAGAAGTAATCATTATTGAGGCAAAAATACAGTTCTTTAGTGTTGCAAGTGTCAATTAAATGTGGACAGAATTTGAACAATGTGATTGAATCAGTGTGCACATCACTGTTTTTAAGTTTCAGCTTTTTAAGATCAGGAAGTCCTTTTTCTGGGATTTTAAAAAGGTGTCTTGTGAAGTTAGCCTAGACCCTACGTTTTGCATTTTATTTTGGCATTGGTGAGCTAAAGGTGTTTCACTCCAGGTGTGGTTCTGGGAAGCTTTTATCAAACAAAGTTTAGTTAAGAACACAATTATAAAATAAGAATTAACATAGCTTTTATTATTTAATTCTTGTAAATGGAAAAAGTTATCTGTTCCAATTTAAAAACAATACCCCATAGACGAAAACCCTTCTTTAAAATTAGCACTAAAAATTAGCTTGTAACTCCTGTAGACAGATCAAAACAGCTGTTTTCAGAGGAGGCTATATCCTCAAGACAGCAAACCAGAGAAGTAAATCTAGTCTGTCGCAGCTTCCAGACTTCAGCGACAGGAAAGGATACCCCTCACTTTCTGAAGCACTCAGACAGCAGGATCTCTAACTCCAGAGAGGGGAAATAAGAGACACTGCGCTCTCTCTCTCAAGTCCAAACAACAACTAAGCTGTGTTGTTCCTAGTCATATGACCTGTCAATCATCCCATCAAGCTCTACTCTGCAATTCCAAGGGAACAACAGAAAACTGCATTAGTTCAGATTGAAACATGCAGTAAATAATACTGCCTCAGTAATAAGAGGACACCAAGCTGCAAACAAAATGCCAGGGACTGATGAAACATTCTGCAGAGAAACATGAGTAAAATACATTTCTTGAAGGACAGTATTTTCACAGTTGAAAGAAATGAAAAAACGTAAATGTATAATAGTGAATGAAAGGTGGAGTGTGATAGAATGTGGTTGGAAGAGATTATGGCAGGTAGAAGGGAGGTCATGAAGCAACGAAACATCTTCCAAGATGATTCTAGCGAGGGGTAACTGAAAACTCAATCATAGAAAAAGTAAAATGCTGAAAATACACAGCAACTCTGGCAGGTTGGAATTAAACCTGGTGTTGTCAGACTTACGGCATCTATGGAAAGACAGCGCTTTAGTTTGGTGATGAAGGGTCACTACCCTGAAATGTTAACTTTTAAACATCACATGTTTTTGGACCTACTCAGTTATTCTCATATTTTCTGTTTGTTTTGGTTTCCATTACCTGTGGTACTGGGCTCTTACATTTGGTCAAAATGTGAGTTGAGGAAAGTAGAGCCAGATAATTTAGGGAGAAATTCCAGAGCGCACTCACTACCTGTTTAGCTGTGGTCACAGTGAAAATTGAGTGAGGGAGGTGGGGTAGTTGCAGATTAGAGGTAGGGAGAGGTGAGACTGATGAGATTTAAATATAAGAATGGCCATTTACCTCTAAGCTTTTAGAAAACTAGGTGACGTCACCAAGAGCATGGGTGAAGGAGTTGTAGGCATTGTCTATCAACTGTGTGAGTGGTGGCAAGGTAAAGAAAAGTTTCTGGAAGCTGATCCTATGTCTGTAGATAATGCCAAAAACGGCATGTTAAGTGAAAAGGGCCTAGGGAACAGTGGATTCTTAAAATTCAATCTTTTACCTAGATTTCTTTAAAAACTACACTTTTTAGAAGTAATGGATTTTGACATTGTTTAAAATTAACATTGACCTTGTACATTTAAAATCATCAAAACTTTAGAGCACAGAGGCCACTTGGTCCATTGTGTCTGTGCAACCTGAAAAATGAGTCACCTAACCTAATCTCACTTTCCAATATTCCTTGTTTTAAACAGCAGCCGTCAAATTCTAGGTTCTGCCACAAGTGGAAACATCCTCTCCATGTCCACCCTGTCAAGACTCCTCAGTATCTTGTTTCAATCAAGTTATGGCACTTCAGATGCATATCCAGACACATGTTTAGATGAGTTAAGTGTTTCTGCCTTTTCAGGCAGATCCCTACCAGCCTCTGGGTGAAAAATAAATTTCTTACCTCCATTCTAATCTTATCACTTCTTCTGCCCTTTTTAATGAATAGGCCCTTCCCTAATGAGGCTCCTCAACTTTGTACATCTCAATCAGACTCCCCTCTTCCTCAGATGCATCTTCCAGCCCAGTCCGCATCCTTGTACAACTCTGTACCTTCTCTACTGCAATTACATCCTTTCCATAACGATGTGACCAGTGTTCAAGCTGTGGCCTAATTAATGATTTATACAGTTCCAATATAACCACCTTGCTTTTATATTCCTTACTTTAGGTAATAAAGACAAGGACTTCATATAACTTTCTTATTGACCTGTCCTACTACCTTCAGGGATCTGTGGACATTGATTTTTGAGGAGGTTTACTTTGTTCAATTGTCCAAGTTTAACTTCATTGCTCCAATGGTAGAGGTTGTAATTGCAAACTTTAAGTTTTATATCAATTGTATATAAACATCAGTTTCCACATGCACACTGCTCCCCAACAGTACCTCATCATTTCTTTCAATCCTTCCACCGCCCCTAAATTTATTGGATGTCAAAACGTAAGTCACCACAACAAACTCTTGTTCTGTCCATTGATTTTTATCTGAGGCTGAACTAGACTACTCTGACCCCAAGCTGAGCTTCCAATCACATCTGTACCATCACTAAGATCACTTGTTTCCACCTCTAACACTGCTCGTCTCCACTCCTGCCTCACCTGCTGCTGCAACTCTCAGCCACATATATCTTTGTTACATCTAGATTTGACTATTGTACATCTTGTTTGTCCTCCCATATTCTATCCTCTACACTTGGTGATCCAAAATTATTCTTTCCCACACCGTAACAAGTCCTGTTCATAACTCCTGTGCTCACTGACCTACATTGGCTCCTGGTTAAGCAACATGTTCATTTAAAATTCTCATCCTTGTTTTCAATTCCCTCCATCTCTTTCACTACAATCTTCACAGTTCTACAACCTTCCAAGATGTGTGTTCCCTTTGTAAAGCCCCTTTATAAATAAAAATTGCCATTGTGCTCATAAGAGCTTTGGTTCAAAGATATGGTGGCATATGTGGTTCTGTAATTCATTTTGCCTCATTTTGCAATTATTTGCTTAAAATAAAATTACAAATTAAATGTTGTCTTCTGTCAGTGCAATTATTTGATCCTTTTTAATAATGTAGCTGTTTTCAATTTTGCTTGCTCGTCAATGAAGCTGAAGAATTGTGAGATCAGGGACAATTAAAGGAAAGACCTATTAACCAGTGAGTTTGGTACACAAGTTTAGCAAAACTACTTTGCCTCAACTCTCAAAGAGCTGCAGTAGAGGTGTTTGGCCTGAAATGGAGTTCTTGCTAATTGTCGACAGGGAGTTGGGTTGTTGGGGAGAGGAAAAAAAATGTTGCCCAGAGGAAGCCTGACCTAAAAAGAGGAGCCCTACACAGAGGGAAAAGGGAAAAGTTATGCCATTGTATCTCCTGAACCGTGCTTGTGAACTTCACACTCTAGAAGTCAGCTACTTGATTTCCTCCAGTCAGCAAACATGTTTAGGGATGTCCTACCTAGCTGCCTTGTGCTCCAGACTTCATTTAATCTCAACTATCCTTGAATTCCACATTTAGTGACATTTACTCACCAGGTTTGATCTTTCCTCACGCGGCAGCTCTTGCTACAGTGTTACATTTGAAAACTACACCACTGCATAGCTTGTACACTACCAGAAGCAGGAAGCAAGCAGGCTTACTTTTGATGTTGAATTCCAAAGTGAGTCTTTTATGTTGCAATTATTGTTGACTATTTGGGAAACAAAAATACCAATTTTACAGACCAAGATTATTTAAAAACCCAAGATTTTGAAGCGGTTAAAATTGTTATTTGGAACACAGAATAAAATGAAACTGAATTTTAAAAATTCTGGTAGATGTCAGTGGAAAGAACTGGTGGTTGCACGCTAGTAATTCATTGCCACGTTGTCAAATAATACAGTTTTACACAATGTTCCACCTCCTCTCCAGTATTTGTATAAATTTTTATATACAGTGTTAAATGTATAAGATTTTCTAGAAACAAAAAGAAAACAGAATAGTTTGGTTTAAATATTAATGGTGGAGCTAGATGTAGTACAGGTCAAACCCAGATCAAAGGAAATGAGTGAAAATATCTAAACTCCTTAATGTCATTGTTAACCTGGAACCAAATTGCCAACTGAGTTCAACTCTCACTGCTGAACAAGTCCAAATCACACAGGTCTTCAGAACAATTTTTCCTTGAAAGAATTTGGCACAGAAAATCAGGGCCAAGATGTGTGTGTAATTTAAGAGTTTTCCTTTTCAGTGAAAATTTGATAATGCAGGCTTTTTGAATTGCAAAATTAATGTTTTGAATCAACTATAATTTTAAAGAGTTCTATGTATATAATGCTAACAAAGATATCCTTGCAACAGATGAACTAGAAGTTGTGTAGCTAGTTCTGCAAGGTTATTTCAAGATTGATGTGATAAATTAATTTGTAAATGGGGGGGGGGGGGAATTTCATAAAATCAAATCCCTGCTGTGCAGGAGGCTGCCATTAGGCCCATCAAGTCTGCACCAACCACAATTCCACTGAGGCTCTATTCCCATAAACCCACATTTACCCTGCTACTCCCCTGATACTATGGTCAATTTTGCATTGCCAGTCAACCTAAATTGCACATTTTTGGTCCATGGGAAGAAACCACGTACGGGAGGAGTGTGAAAACTCCACACACATTGATTTGAGGCCAAAATTGAACCCAAATCCCTGGCATTGAGGCAACAGTGCTAACCACTGTGCCACCCTGCTGCCATGTATTGGGAAATGTAATTATTCCATTATTTTAGATATAGTAAAAAGTGCCAGAACATTTGGGACAGTGTCTCCTAACCAAGTATTAAGAGAAAGGAAATAAGAATAAAAGTTTTAAACTTCCAATGTAGAAAAAGCATGACAGGATGGACAATGGAAGGACTGTATTCTGGAAATTACTGAAGCATCCTGTGCCTGCAGGCAGTGAAACCTAGTCAGCACTTTTTCTTCAGCTGAAAAGTGGCAAATAGAATTTGCACTACAAAATGCCAGACAATGACTATCTTCAAAAGAGAATCTCTGCTTGACAAATAGTATTACCATTGCTCAATTCCCTGCCAACAAAATCCTGGAGGTTACCATTTAGCAGAAACTTCATTAGATCAACATTATGAATACTGTGGTGGCAGGAGCAGGTTTGAAGCTCAAGATTCTGTCAGGAGTAACTCACCTTCAATATCTTGTCCACCATCTATAAAGGCACCAGGCGTGTGATGGAATATTTTCCACTTAGCAGGATGATTACAATGCCAACAACACAAGAAGCTTGATGCCATCAAGGACAAAGCTGCTCTAACTGACACCTTATCAAACACTCATTCCATTAACACAATGGCAAGTGTTTATTACCCACAAGATGCACAGCAGCATCTCACCACGCCCCTTTTGGCAGCACTTTCTAAACCTGTAATCTCTGACACCTAAAAAGACAAGGGCAAAAGACAGACCGTTGCACGTTTTCCCTCCAAACCACATAGTGACTTAGCAGTACATATTGAATTAGGTTATCTGGCTCCTCAAGTCTGCTCCACTATTTAATAAGGTCATGACTGATCTGATTATAAACTCAACTCCACATTCCCACATATCCCTGATAATCTTTCACCCCCTTATCATACCATCTAGCTTGGTTGCAAAATTAAGTTTACGGTGCTCCACTTCAGTACGAGGAAAAGTTGAAACTGTAGATCCCAAAGTTTTGAAATAGAAGACCCAGTGACTGATTAAGAAGCACTGGCAAGAACAGCCAGGGGAAGCTTTATTGTCTGGATCATCCTGCCCAGTCTGCGAATTTGAATGCAGATGGAAATTTGCAAACAGACCCAGGAAAATTCCGTACAATTGCTTTCAGTCATTGTGTGACTGGAGACTCATAATACTGTATTTTAAACAGGGGAATCCGGGTTCAGTCTCCAGTACGTTAACGCAAGATTTTCACTGGCAACCAAAAAAAAATTTCCATTAACGCAACACCTTTTACAGCCTCAAGATGTCCCAAAACGTTTTGCAGCCAACGAAATGCTTGTAGCCACTGCTGATGTAGGAAACCCAGCAGCCAATTTGTGTGCCGTAAATAGCAACGAGAAGATGGTTTTTATGTTGGTTGGTTGAAGAATCAACACTAGCCAAACCACCTACAGAAAAATACAGCATTTCCTGAGAGGGTGGATTGGTCCGCCCAGTCGGTACCTGGGACAGTGCGGCACACCTACAGTCAGGCTCTGTCTGGATTCAGTGCTCGAGAAGCCCGCTGGAGTGGGACCGGAATCCGCAAGAGAATTCCTCCGAGCTACTTTAAATAATGGGGACGTCACTCGGAATATCCCAGCTAACGGGAATGATAGAAGAAAGGGTAGGGGAAACCAGTCACCTACGGTGCTTTTTGAAAGAGATAATCTGGGGAATGCCGACTCTCCATCTCCAAAGGCGCAGCCTGGGCCCTCTAGCGGTTGATGACGACAGCATCGCAGCGCACCACGTACCACAGCGCGAGGACATCCTGACCTCATACCGGAATTAATTCCCCCCACTGAACATGCCGTGGGTCCTCAAATACAATACAGATATATTATAAAGCCTATCCTCGGAGTACGGGCATTATTTCAATTTGTATGCATATCACAATATATAAAATGATTTTTAAAGAGATTACAATGCCGCTATTTTAAAATGTAATTTTGTGTCATCGCAAAATATTTTCAATTTGTTTCATCTTTCAGGACTTGCCCCAGCTCCGAAGCGGCTGATGGCCCGTCATAGCGGAAATCCCACCCCTTTTCCGAGGTCACGGTTTCCGCTCGCAAGGTTAACGGAAGGCAGCCCCCTCCTGATTGACGTGCGGAGTAACCAATCGGCGAACGCGCTGGCTGCTCCGCTGAGGTTGGCTTCGGTGCCCCAACAAGCGTTGGCCGCGAGAGAGATTTCTCTTTGGCCCAAGGTTCAAAATGGCGCAGTTGAGTTACGTGCGCGTCGTGGTGGAGAAAAACGAGAGTGATGAGCGGGCTGACCTCCCGTCAGCTCCCAACGCGGAGATTCTCAAAGTGAATCCGGCTTTGCATTCTTCTTCTGACCATAGTAAGATAGTGGCCAAGAAAAGAAAGATGCAGCCATTGCCCGCCGCTTATGGTAAACCCAAAGTGGAAGTGCGTGGCGCCCTGCCGCCACCAAGTAGTTTGTCACCCGTGGGGAAAGGTAACGACGGGAAAGACGGAGACCGGGAGAAGAGCAGCGGGAACAGTCTCAAACGCTGTCCAGAACTCGGCGTTGGCTCTAAATATGCAGTAGCTACTCCTTCTCCCCGTCCGCTTCCCCCTGTTTACTCTCCTCTCTACCTTCACTCAAAATCCAATAAACCTTCCAAGGAAAAGTACAATAGTAGCAAAGCGAAAGAGAAGAAACACAAGGCCAAGAAAGAAAACGGCGACGTCAAGTTAATCCAAAAAGGTACAACCCTGCATGTTTGGGAGTTAAATTACTTTTGAATAACCTCTCGCCGTCTCGTGTTTTTGTTTTTTTTTGTTTTGTTGACAGCAAGTACGAATGTTGCACCTGAATGGGGCCACTGTTATGTACTGTTCCCAGATGATATTTTGGCGCCAGCCATGTAGTAGAACTAGACTCATACAGTTCGACAAATCTGCATCAGTTTAATAGAGGAATTATCGGGATCTAACTTAGCAGAAATAATAGGTATTATTGAAGATTTTACAATTAACACTGTATAGTGAGTTTTATATTTTAAATAGAATGTGAACTGGCAAGCTAACATTTTGCTGTACTTCATTTACTTTTTGTTAAAATTAATTGGTTTTAAAGTTACTTTAAATGAGTCACTGACTGCTTATTTAGTCACTGTGCTTCTGTCCACATCCCTGCTGAACTTTGCGGAATTATATCTACTATGCCAAACCCAAGAATTCCTACAATGCAGAAGAGGCCATTTGGCCCATCGAGTCTGCAATGACTCTCTGACAGAGTATCTTATCTGGGCACTCTGTTCCATCTTATCCTTGTATCCACACACATTCATCATGACCAATCCTGGACATCTTTGGACTGTGAGAAGTAACTGGAGCACCTGAAGGAACCCACGCATTCATGAGGAGAATGTGCAAACTCCACACATTCATCCAGGACTGGAATTGAACCTGGGTCTCTGGCACTGAGGCAACAGTGCTAGCCACAATGTCCCTAAAATCCTATGCCTATATTTATCTTTGCCCAACTCTTTAGAAGTGTGAGCTCATGTCATATTTGTTAGTAACAATTAAATCTTGGATTAAATATTTGTATACTAAATTTCTGGTTTTGCATAATTTTTAAATTCACAATATGTAAACAGTACTTCCACTAACAATGGGAGCTCTTCATGTAAAGGAAAAGTAATGTTTATGTTGAGTGTCCAAAATAAATTCCAATCTATTATTTGTCTTGTTGTCTTTAATAAAAAAATAGCTAATTTTATTTGTAATTGTCAGGATTTGGTCCCTTGGTATTGCTGTTTAAATGTGGCACTGTCTTAAGGGGCTGGAAATTATGCTTTTTATTGCCTGAAGCATAGTGAATCAGCAGTCTCTGATGCTTTTTTTTAGTTGTTTAACAGCTGTTTGTTGGCATAATTTTAGTGTATGATACAGGCAAGCTACAGTTTTGTTGTGATGTCAGTACAATTATACTTAAGAGCATGTACCTGTTTGGGAATCAAAGGTACCAAGGCCTGTTTCCTCTTTGCATAAAGCCTGTAGCTTTAAGTAAGATTTAGAAAAAGAATTAATCTTCAAATAAATTGTACCTAATACTATGTCCTATCAACTGCACTCCCCAATTTTTAAAACTATGGCTGCTTCAAAAACTTGTGATTATTAAACAAAAAATTGGGAATTCTATTTGAAACTGGTGAAAACAATTTTGTGATGTTTGACTAGTCTTTATTTTGACTAATTGCAGCGTGTACACGTTGTGACGTTAGTGTCTCTTTTAAGCAAGTTTTTAAAAGCATGATTTCTGCAGCTCACAGCTTCAATGGTTTCATGTTCACAACCTTAGGTGATGTCATTGTTGGGAGAAAAAAACTGTAGGGAAGTCAGGTGACCAAAGTTTTTTTCAGTTTAGTTTTGGCTGCAGTGTTAGAAGCTGCCTTAGAAGCAAGATGGAAAGAAAATCTGTCTCCTCGCTCGCAGGCTCTCTGTTTTGCTTTGAAAATTTTACCAGTTAGCTGAAAGGATTGTTGTCATGCTGCAGTAATTAATCTGTACTTTGGAGTTTTTTTGGAGCTGACACGACTGCAGGCTGCTCTGAGTTTTCAAGATCATTTGAAATCAGCATTCAACCCAGGAAAGTGGATTCCAATATCATGTGAGCTTTAGCCTATACAGTGATAAATCTGAAGGGTTTTGTTTATTGGATTTTGGTTTTGATTGAAACACAATTAGATATACTCATTAAGTGTTATATGCTGGTGTGGTTGTCTTGTTTTTGTTTGTAATTGATAAAAGTTCTTGCTAATTTTCTTACTATAGATGTTAGCCATATTCTGAAATAAACTTTGTTTCATAAAAGCTCCCTAGTGGGTATTTTGAATCACACCTGAAATGAAGCATCTCATGCTTATCCTAGCCAAATTCAAAATGTAAAGTTTATGTTTTAGGTGGGCTTCATGGAAAAAAACTTTGGAGTTTTTGACCTGAGCCATAACAACATCACTAAAATGAAAATATTCTTTGTCGTTGAGTCTGTGGACTTTGGTGCCTTATAAAGGCTCCATTGATGCATTTGAAAGATATTTATTAAAGGACTGAATAATGACACAAAACTTACAGATGTAGTAAATCCCAAAGGAGGATGTTGAGACAAAGAAGGATGTAGGTTGGTGAGCTGGACAGACGCATGGCAATAGAAATGGCAAATAATGCATTTTGTAAGGTCGCATGATGTGAAACAAATGCTAGAACAAAGACACCTAGGCATTTATGTACACAAATCTTTGGCAGTGCAAGTTGATTCCTTTTTTAAATACGGGATCCTTGATTTTATCAATATAGAACAAAAACAAAGAAGTTGTGCTAAACTTGTGTAAACTATTATCTTTCGTGTCAGCTTATATTGTCTAATTCTGGGACTTCAGGAAGCAATGATGATGCCTTAGGGAAAGTGCTGAGGAGATTTCCTAGAATGGGAAGAAGTACCAGTCATGGAGAGAGACTAGAGAAACTGGAATTGTCCTCATTGGGTGAGAGAAATTTAATAAAGGAGTGCAAAATTGAGGGCTTCAATCAGAGTAAATAGTACAAAGCTGGCAGAAAGATCCTCAGTAACTAGATAACATAGTTTTAAAGTGATTGACAAACAAATGAGAGGAATGTTTTTTAGTTACATGGGTAAGATTGGTATAGAAGGATGTTGTCAAAACATGAGCAACTGTAACTAGTTTAATGGTTAAAAACTAGGCAGTGTGGACAAGTTGGGCTGAAGGGCCTGTTTCCACCCTGTAATCCTCTGTGGCTCTCTGATGATCTGGACTGCATTGTCAGAAAGTTCAATAGTAGCTTAAAGTGCTTGAAAAGGAAAATAAGTTGCAGGACAATGGAGAAAGAGAAGTGCAGGTAGAGAGTGTGTGTAGGTGCTTGTGTGAAGTATAAATGGCATAGGCCAGGTGGGATGAATGACCAGTTTCTGTGCTGGAGATTCATTGTGCTTGGTAATGTATATCGACTTGTGTTAAATGGCATGAATTTTCAATGGATCAGCTGAATGGAACCTATGGGTGGGTTTGTTAAACAATTGGGAATACATCTGCTCTGTTTTCCAAATGGTATGGAAGGATTTGAGTCACAGTTGGCTAAGTTGTGAGGGCATGATTTTTGATGTGTTGCTAGATGCCTGATAGAAGCTAGGTGTTTTTAGAACTTATGAGCCTCGCAGAAGACTAGAAATAAAGAAATGTATCTTCTCCCCACAGATAATAGATGCATATAAAAATAGTTAATATCTTGTTGATTTAAAAGTTTTATCGACTAGTCAGTGGTTGAGGACTATTAAGTAAAGTTTATTTATAAGTCACAAGTAGGCTTACGTTCACACTGCAATGAAGTTATTGTGAAAATCCCCTGGTTGCCACACTCTGGTGCATGTTAGGTACACTGAGGAAGAATTTAGCATAGTCAGTTCACCTAACCTGCACAGCTGTGGACTCTGGGAGGAAACTGGAGCACCCAGAGGAAACCCATGCAGACACAGGAAGAACATGCAAACTCCACACAGACAGTGATCCAAGCTGAGAATTGAACCCAGATCTCTGGCACTGTGAGGCACCCGTGCTAAACACTGTGCCACTGTGTCGCCCTAATAAGGTAACCTTGGCCATCTGTACATTTTGGGACAATATGAATTATGCATTACTGGGAAGTGTCATTTTAAAATGTTGCACCAAAGAGTTGGAGCTTAATAATGACTTTGAGATGACTTTGCAGTTTTGCTTGTGTATTGGAAATCTGGGAAGAATCATCCAACAGAAGCTATATTGAAATAGTTGCATTTCTGATGAGGTAGACTGAATGTTGTGTGGAAAGGGGAGGCTTGATCACTAAAATGACCTTTTAATTGACCACAGGCAAGTAAAGTCACACCATATTTGTTCACAAATACAGTGGCTTTCTTAATTGCTACCAGCTGTAGGCTGTCTGCTGTGGCCATGGAAAGTAAGGATGAGAACCTATGTTCTAAGATTAGGAAAAGTAAAGCAAAACAAAGTGTCAAGACATGGCAAAAAGGATTGTTGTAGCAAAATATAAATCATTCTCTTGATTATAAATAGTTTCTACAGAAATTGGTAATGCCTTTGTTATTATTCACTGACAAGTGTAATGAAGTTAAAGTTAAGAACCAGTTGCATAAACTTGGCTAGTATTCTTTAAATTGAGAAGATTGAGGTGTGATCTAATTGAGGTGATTAGAATAATAAAAGGATTTGATATGATGGATAAAGATAAACTATTTTCTCTAAGGAAATACAGAACAGGGAAGTGTAATCTCAAAATTAAAGCAAAGCCATTCAGTAAATCATCAGACCAAACCTGACGCACTTTCACATACTGGGTAATAGAAATTTAGGATTCTGTTCCCCAAAAAGCCTGGACTTTTTGTCAATTGAAACATGAGAAAGCATCTAAAAGGCAAGTAAATGTGATTGAGGTACAGATTAACTATGATATAACAGAATGGCTTATGGGGCTGAATGGCCTACTTTTGTTCCTCTTGTGTATATTTGGAAATAAACTTTTATTATGCAGTTTCTGCCTGCCAATCTGTAATATTGGGTTTGTGAAGTAATGCTATTTTCTATAATTTGATAATTTTGTAGCTTTGTTGAGGAATTAATTGAAATTAGCAAATGTACTCCATATGTGAAGTTAAATGGCCAGAGATGCTGTCAAATGTTCTGTTTGCCACTTGTTGGTCAAAGTTGCTAGGCTTATTTGATTGAACTTCAGATTGTCTAATTTGTCTATTTTAGAATGTCTCTATAAGACCATAAGACATAGGAGTAGAATTAGGCCACGCAGCCTATTGAGTCTGCTCCACCACTCAATCATGGCTGATATTTTTCTCATCCCCATTCTCCTGCCTATTCCCCATAATCCCTGAACCCTTATCAATCAAGAACCTAAATATCTGTGTCTTAAAGACACTCAGTGACCTAGCCTCCTTAGCCGTCTGTGGCAAAGAGTTCCACAGATTCACCATTCTCTGGCTGAAGAAATTCCTCATTTCTGTTTTAAAGGGTCATCCCTTTAGCCTGAGGTTGTGCCCTCTGGTTCTATATTTTCCTACAAGTGGAAACATCCTCTCCACGTCCACTCTATTCAGGCCTCACAATATGCTGTAAGTTTCAATAAGATCCCCCCCCCCTCATCCTTCTAAAGTCCAACCAGTACAGACCCAGAGTCTCACCCATTCCTCATTTGACAAGCTCGAAACCATACTGTTTTCAAACATCATTGTTGTCTCTGTGCTAATGTAGGAAAAGCACTCGTGTTCTGAAATAAAACTAGAAAATGCTGGGAGTGCTCGGCTGGTTGAGCAGCGTATGTGGAGAAAGGGCAGTAGGGTTAATTTACCAGCTCAAACAAAATTCTGGCTTGCAATTATACAGCACCTTTCATGACCTCAGAACTTCCCAAAATGCTTTATAGCCTATCAAAGTAGTTTCTCTTTAAGTGTAGTCTTGTAAGTGTAGGCTTTTGACAGAAGCCAAAGGGTGGTTTTACAGGGTTGTTTTTCCAATTGGAGGCTTGCGACCAGCGGTGTGCCTCAGCGATCAGTGCTGGGTCCACTGTTATTTGTCATTTATATTAATGATTTGGATGAGAATATAGTAGGCATGGTTAGTAAGTTTGTAGATAAGATTGATAGCATAGTAGACAGTGAAGAAAGTTATTTCCAATTGCAACAGGATCTTGATCAATTGGGCCAGTGGGCTGACGAATGGTAGATGGAGTTTAATTTAGACAAATGTGAGGTGATGCATTTTGGTAGATTGAGCCAGGGCAGGACTTACTCAGTTAATGGTAGGACAGTGGGGAGAGTTATAGAACAAAGAGATCTAGGGGTACATGTTCATAGCTCTTTGAAAGTGAAATCACAAGTGGACAGAGCGGTGAAGAAGGAATTCAGCATGCTTGGTTTCATTGGTCAGAATATTGAATACAGGAGTTGGAACGTCTTGTTGAAATTGTACAAGACGTTGGTACGGCAACATTTGGAATACTGTGTGCAATTCTAGTCACCCTATTATAGAAAGGATGTTATTAAACTAGAAAGACTGCAGAAAATATTTACTAGGATGCTACCAGATCTTGATGGATTGAGTTATAAGGAGAGGCTGGATAGAATCGGACTTTTTTCTCTGGAGCATGGGAGGCTGAGGAGCGATCTTATATAGATTATAAAATAATCAGGGGCACAGGTCAGCTAGATAGTCAATATCTTTTCCCAAAGGTAGGGGACTCTCAAACTAGAGGGCATAGGTTTAAGGTGAGACGGGAGAAACACAAAAGTGTCCAGAAGGGCAGTTTTTTCACACAGGGTAGTGAGCATCTGGAACAAGTTTCCAGAGGTAGTGGTAGAGGTGAGTACAATTTTGTCTTTTTTAAAAAGCATTTAGATAGTTACATGGGTAAGATGTGTACAGATGGATATGGGCCAAATGCAGGCAATTGGGATTATCTTAGGAGTTTTTTAAAAAAAAGGCAGCATGGACAAGTTGGGCCGAAAAGGCCTGTTTCTGGGCTGTAAACCTCTATGATTCTATTTAGTCACTGGTAATGTAGAAAATAACTTTGTCAGAACAGAATTCTCTTTCTGACGTGTTCCTAACCGCATGGTACTTGTCAATTTTAACAGGAAACTCAGATTGTATGTTTACTATATTATTTTTTGGATTCAGTGGTCAGCAGAATTTTAAGAACTGCCAAAACTAAGATTGAACCCTATAAACTTAATTTTATTAAGATTTGATTGGCTAAAAGCTGCTTCAGTATACTCAACGTAAGATGCAAGTACATTAAACCATACCAAAGAGGATATATATACCTTATAAGTAAATGTTGCCATGAGGTGACATGTTCACCATAGTGACAGTTGTTGGTGACAGCATAATGAAATGCAATTCTTCCATTTGGTATCCTATGTCAGATAAGGAAGTGAAGTTGCTTTCACTTCTCCCTAATTTTTTTACACCCACACTCTACTCCATCAATTAAGCATTTCCACTTTGCATTTTGGCTGCCCTTGTAGTCTTGTTCAGAAGCTATCAGAGAATTTATGGATCTATACCATCAGTGATTTTGGTTGAAACTGCCCAATCTCATTTCATATAGAATTGTTGCGAGCAGACTTGTTTCATGGATTGAAATAAATGTTGGATGAACAAGTGTATGTATTCCCTCGATAATTTCTCCAGGATATTCTTTTAAATTTATGGATGTCATAATTTTACATAAATGAGATTATTTTACTGTCCATAGTTCCCTGAAATTTAATGGCACATTTTTCAATCATTATTATAGCTATTGACTTATAGCCTGGTCTTCAAAGCTGTGGCAACCTGCACGTCTGTGGTTAGGAACAATAACTGGTCTAAAAACAGTCCAGCTTGTTGATGATGTTGAAAACTTGTGTATACATGATGCAAATGCAGAATACCCAGCATTAAAGTTTATTTAATAATCTTACTCCCTACGTGTTTCGGGTACTTTGTATCCATAGCCACAGAAACTCATCTTTTTTGTTAGTTGCTTTTGCTTGCTTTTAGCTGTTTCAATTTAACATCTAGGCAAGTCCATTTACAATATACTTAAAATCCAACCAGATAAGTATAAAATATAAATTCAAACATGCATATCTCTTTATATATGAAATCTATGCTTTGGGTGAATTTTTTTTTATATAATGCACAAATTTATGTTTGCACTCAAAGAGCACATGATAGGTAAACCAATCTTTAGTATAGCAGAAATATTACAGGGTTTCCATCTTTGCTTTGGAGATTGTTACATTTTAAAAGCAGATATTTAAAACAGTGCTGTACAAAATGGGACGATAATTCTCAGTACTATATTGAAATTCCTACGAAAGCAATCTTTGAAAACTAATTTCCATTCCATTTTTGCTTTGAAACATGAGCATTCTTTGACACCAGTCCCACTTGTGCATCATTCACTATCAGCTGGTGCTGTGCATTCTGCCATTGAACCGTGAAAGCACCAGTTACTTGTTATGCATCCCTTTGGCTGAAGTTGTCAAATTATGTGTGGAAATATCTCCTTTTATTCTGAAGCAAAATGTACTGGGGTGTTGAGATGTAAATGAAGTCTTAGTAAAGTTAGTTTTACGAGCAGAGATATATTAGCAGTGTAGTATATTTTTACACAGGTACAATGTGGATGGGAATTAAGATGCACATTATTTGGTCAGCTTGCTTTAATATAAATTGTATTATTCCAGCTTTGTGAATTCTAGTAGACTTGGATGCAAGTTAATATTCAAAAACATGCTGAGAAATCTTATGAATGACTGCCTGTTAAGTCGCAGTCATGAACCATAGCAGATTACTACACATCCTTTCAACCCACTATATCTGTGTCAGCTCTTTGCTAACTGATACCACTACCTTGCTGTCTCTTGATGCTTCTTTGTGCTTGGCTTCAAGTATGGTCCAATTTGAGACTTGTGTATTTGCATTCCTACATTGATCAATTTGTCCACGCTCTCAGTTACTTCCATTGAGCATATACTCTCATTCTTGATTTTCTCTTCCAATATATATTGCCTCATACTTAAGCACTTAAATTGTATTAGTTACCAGTCTGCACATTCTGCTCAATTATGTTTTCCTAAAAACTTTTACAATCCTCTTTATTGTTTGCTGATCCTTCTATTTTTGTGCTGTTGACAGATTTCAACATTGCTCCCTGTATCAAAATTATCTGTATCAGAAACAAATGGGCTCAACATTGAATGCGGTTCATCACTGCAGTCTTCTCCAGCTCAAGCTTAACTTTGTTCCTTATCTGTTGATCAACTTATTTTTTATTCATGCTACTAAATTTTCTTTCCATATGCCTAGAGTTTTGTAATTTGCTTCTAAATACAATTTTGAGTTAACTGGTCCAGCATAATGCCTTGGGTTTAGGTATGGTGTGAGGTTGGGGAAAGATCACTGGATGATGATTGAGGGTTTGGATTGGGAAGCAACAACTTGAATTTATATTTGACTGTTAACATAATTAAATGTTTCAAGTGCTTCACTAATAAGCTTTAGGAAAACTGATATTGACCTGATAAAGGACAGCCTAGGATGACAGCAGGAAGCTTGTCAAAGGAGATCGATGTTAAGTTTTTTTTGGACGTGGAAAGTTTTGGGAGGGACCCTCAAAAAGTAAAGACCTTCTGAAAGAACCAGCAGCCATAATGAGGCAATGAGAGGGGAAAACATCAGCGGCAGAGAAATGCAGAGTTTAAGAACCGTTGTAAGATTGGAGGAGCCTCCAGAGACAGTGGGATAGGATCGTAGAGGGATTTATAAATGAGAATGTTTTGGTCTAGGGAGCAGAAAGTTAGGATAGGCCAATATGGATGGATGATCATCAGTTAGGACTTTGAGAGTTACAGGATCTGTGGGGGAGATTTGTGGCCCCTTTAGATTGCAAAATTGGAAACTAGCAAAACAATATTAATATTGAGACTGAATTGACAGACATATGTTCAAGGGTTTTGGCAACAAAGACATAACTGATCAGTGTAGAAATAGAAGTAAATGGTCTTGCTAATGTTAATGTATAAGATGTGGATCTTCACACATTGTGTTAGTGTAGAAGGAGTCCATTCAATCCATTAAGTCTGTACTGTCTTTGAAAGAGCATCTTGCCTTTTCCCTGTAACTTTGCACATTCTCTCTTTTCAGATAACCAACTTCCTTTTGAATAACTTGATCAAACTCGCCTCCTCCACTTTCAGGAGGTTTGGTCCACAGTTCATAATTCTTTTCTGCAGTTCATTTTTACTCCCTTTGCTAATTATTTTGAATTCCTTCCCCCTCATTCTTGATTCTTGAATGGGAATAATTTCTCTCTACACTGTCAGTACTCCTCAGCATCTTGAATACCTCTGTCAAGTCTACTCTCAATCATCTTCAATCAAGGAAAACAGTCCCAACTTTGAGTATATCCTCATAGCTATAATTCTTTATCCCTTGAATCAATATGATGAATTTCCTGTACTCTCTCCAATGTCTTCACATCCTTCCTCAAGTATAGCACCCAGAACTGGCCACAACACCAGGCCTAACTAGTGTCTTATACATGTTCAACATGACCATCTTGCATTTGTACTCAATGCCCCTATTAATAAAGCCAAAGCTACTATATGCTTTAAATGCTCTCTCAACATACCATGCCCTCAAAAACGTCTTGGTGTACATAATACACTGACGTCCCTCTGTTCCTGCGCCTCCTTTAGAGTTTTATCTTTTTTATACACCTTTTTAGAGTTTCATCCTTTCTGTCCATGTTCTTCCTGCCAAACTGAATTGCCGCATGCTTCGATAAAAGAAAATTGCTGTGGAGGCAGGAATCTGAAACAGAAATAGAAAATGCTGAGTCAAACTTCTTGAGCTTTGCTGGAGCCACATTCATCCAGTCAAGTGGAGTGTATTCTATCACCCTTCTGACTTGTGCTTTGTAGATGGTAAAGATGTTGGAAGTCAAAAAGTGAATCACTCACCCCAGAATCCCCAGCCTCTGACCTCCTCCTGGAGCCAGTTCAGTTTCTAGTCGAGTTATTAGCGATGGATTCAGCGATGGTCGTGCCATTGAAAATCGTGGGAAATGGTTGGATCGTCTTTTGCTGGAGATTGTCATTGCCTGGCATTAATGTGGTATGAATGTTACATGCCACTTATCACCCTAAGCCTGAATGTTGTCCACATCTCGCTGCATATGTATACCCGCTGCTTGAGTAACTGAGGAATTACGAGTGGTACTGAATTCATCTCTTCTGTCTGTGTTTGGACCAAGGATGTTAATAAGCCTTTGCTGTATCCAATGTCTTACCTTTCCTTGGACTATGGTGTGAATCTAATTGGTTGAAGACTGACACTTGTGATATCGAAACTCCAGAAAAAGCTCTGATAGATCATTCAGTTGACATGTCTGGCTAAAAATGATTACAAATGCTTCAGCCTTGCCTTTTGTAGTTATGTGCTTGGCTCCCATATTATTCAGGATGGAGATATTTGTGGTTGTGGAGTTGACTCCTCCAATTAGTTGGATTGTTTAATTAGCTTTTCATCTTTTAAAATATTTTATTTAGTATTTTTATTATATTTTTATTTAAATTTTATTATTTAAGCTAGTTCAATTATCTCTTCCATTCCTGACTGGACATGGCAGAACTGCAGAGCTTTGATTTGGTTCATTGCTTGTCAGATGGTCTAGCTCTGTCTATCACATGTTGCTTTTGCTACTTGCATGCAAGTAGTCCTGTGTTATTGCTTCACCAGGTTGGCAACTCATTTTTAGGTATGTCTGCTGATCCTAGCATGCCTTCTGACACTGTTCATCGAACAAGGTTTGTTCCCTTGGTTTGATGGTACTGTAAGAGTCAGGATATGAAGGGTTATGAGGCTACAGGTTGTGGTTGAATGCAATTCTGCTGTTGATGCCTATTTTTAACGTGCTGGATCTGTTGTATTGTCTATCCAATTAGTACAGCGTTAATGCCAATCAATATCAATTGTGTGCTTAGTGTTAAGATGGTTTTCACAGGGACTGTGCAGTCATCACTCTGTCGTGGTCTATGCTGTCGTGAACAGTATAAGTCCCTTGTCAGGCCCCACTTGGAGTACTGTGCGCAGTTCTGGTCGCCTCACTATAGGAAGGACGTAGAAGCTATTGAAAGGGTACAGAGGAGATTTACAAGGATGTTGCCTGGATTGGGAGGCATGCCTTATGAAGATAGGTTGAGGGAGCTGGGACTCTTCTCCCTGGAGAGACGAAGGTTGAGAGGCGACCTGATAGAGGTTTATAAAATGTTGAGATGAATAGATAGGGTGGATTCTCAGAGGCTATTTCCCCGGGTTGAAATGGTCGCTACGAGAGGACACAGATTTAAGGTGCAGGGAAGCAAGTACAGAGGTGATGTTAGGGGTAAGTTTTTCACTGAGGGTGGTGAGTGAATGGAATTGGCTGCCGTCAGTGGTGCTGGAGGCGAACTCACTGAGGTCTTTTAAAAGACTTCTGGATGCGTATATGGGATTTAATGGGATTGGGGTTATAGATAGGTCTGTGGATTGGTAGGTATTGATGTGATGGGTGCAACTTGTGGGCCGAAGGGCCTGTTTGTGCTGTAGTGTTCTATGAACAGATGTATCTGCTGCAGCTAGATGGGCAAAAACAAGGTCTAATAGATTTCTGCCCTAAGTTGCTTCCCTCATGACCTACCATAGGCCCTGTCTGGCTGATTATGTCCCTTAGTTTGGTCAGTAGTAGTGTTATTTCATCATTGTCCACCTGCCCAGAGTACGTTCTGTGCCCTTGCTAGTGGAATATAGTTCAATATGGACGATCGCTGATTCATCAGTTGAGGAAGTGTTCTCACATGTTTGACCTGATGCCATGAGATTTCATGAAGTACAGAGTTGATGTTGAGGATTTCCGGGACAACCTGCTGCCTCTGTTGGATCTGCCCTTCCAGTAGGTTAGGGAATACCAAGGAATCCGGTGCTGTTTGAGACATTGGCAGTAGAGGTATTCTTCTTCTACAAGTGTGATGAAGTTTGTAAGCAGGACTTTGAGGGTTGACAGGAAGAGGAGTGCCGTTGTCATTTCTGGTGCCCAGGTTGATGCTAGGTGGTCCCCTTTTTTTTTTGCCTCTTCTGTGGTGGGGTACAATGGATTTTCTTCCCCAAAGGAAATTAGAGAACCAGGTGGATTTTAATGACTAGTGTAGTTTCATTGCATCATTACTAAGAATAGTTTTTCATTCTCAATTTTTTTTAATTAATTGAACTTCTTTTCACCAGCTACCATATATATTTATGAAATACAGTTTTCCATATTGTATACTACTGATAGTCTCTTGCCAAAGCGATATTACCACAAACACAGTTGTGATTAGTCAGCAATTTCTATTGAATAACACTAGGTTAGTTGAATGAGAGATTTAGGAGTCATTAGATGGACTTCTTTGGGAGGAAAACCCTTTATAGAACTGACTGAAACAAATCTGGACAGTAGAACAAATTAAATATGCAGTTGTATTAACAAATATAGCAAAGCAAGTAATACGTTAAGAGCCTTGAAGCAGAATTCTTAAAAGTTAAGTGCTAGACCACGTACATGTGACTGACTTTAGCTCTTAAATAGATGTTTATTTTTTTGAAGAATATCATCTCAGGCCACTCCTATGCATCTCCTTGCAACTGGATCAACAGCAGCCTTGGTGGTATTCTAACTGAGGTGCAAAAAAGAAAGTGCAGAATAGGGGAGAAGTAGCAAAACCTTCCAAAAGTACAAGTGAAAACAATTAACAAGACATAGTAAATAGCTTGAGAAAAGCTGCATGTATAAACCTGATTGAAATTGAAGCGTTTGCAAGGAAATAGATAATTTGGTTTTGCTGTTCTGTCAAAGTGGTTGAAAGAAATGGTGTTACAAATTTGTTGAAGCTATGGATATTTTCTGTTTCATTTGCTTGCAGGTAACAGTGAAAAACGAAAACTTGGTACAGAAGAATTCCAGTTTAAAAAAATAAAGAAGAAAAAGAAAAAGAAACACAAGGAAGGTGAAAAACGAAAACAGCCCAAAATGTGCAGCAAATCCATCCAAACAATTTGTTCAGGGCTAATGTCAGAAATCAAAGAGCAGCAGGTGACTTCAATAGAAGATGGAAATCGGATAACCATTCTGTGTCAAGAAGATGGAGCATCTGAATGTGTGCCAGTGGAAAGCAGTCAGCTTCCCCTTAACTTGTGCAAGGACACCACTATTAAAAACAAAGGTTCACGACTGGATCTGTTGGAATTCAGGAGATTTATCCACATAGAAGACCAGCCTAATGGAGGAGCTTCAGTGGTGCATGCCTACATGGATGAACTCGCTTCCCTATCTCTTGCAGAGATGGAGAGATTTTCAGAAGAGTTTGTGAATCTAACGTTTAGTGAGAATAATAATTCTGCAGCCTATTATGTAATGGGTATTGTTCATGGAGCTGCTGCATACTTACCAGACTTCCTTGAGTACTTTGCTTATAGCTTTCCAAGTGCACCAGTGAAGATGGAGATCTTGGGAAAAAAGGATATAGAGACAACTACTATGTCAAACTTCAATGCTCAGGTAGGATGTATGTGTCTCTCTCAAAAGTCAATTCAATTAGTGACATCTGAGGAAGGGGTTGCAATGTTTATGCTTTCAGTTAAGGAATCATTAACTGATGAATTTGGTTTCTTGAATTATTTTTCCTTCTGTGCTAGATCGTGTGGAGGGTGGGGTGTTGGGGGTTGGTGGCAGCAAGTGCAGGCTACTGTACATTGAGTGAGAAATGGGAGATTTGTGTTCTCAAGGGATGGAATAGAACTTCCCACATGGGAAGTAGAAAAAAATCTAAGAATGCACACCACGTCTGAACAGCTTGAGTTGATAAACAAAAACATATAGGATGTGAACCGTATTAGCAAATTAATTAAATTAAGTTCCTCAAAAGTTAGGCCAAGCTTGGAGCATGGCATAAAGTTTAGGCTACAGCAATATAAAGGTACATGGAGACCTTTGAGATAATGCAGAGGAGAGAGCTGTCAGGTGTTGGAGCAAAAAGCTGAGGAGCTACAAAATAGAAGTGTTCTTCAATTCGTAAAAGGACATCCATGATTTAACTTGAGGTGTGTAAATTAAACCTAGAACTATACTTTAAGATGGACCAGCCAGATCTTGTAGTTTTGTGTTAAAATGCTGTACCTAGATTTAAGCAGACATAGCTTCAGCTGTGTGAAGACTACATTTAGTGATGATGAACAGGTTGCCAGCAGGAGAGGATTGATTCAACAAGTGATCTGGTACTGCATTGGGAAGATAGCGGGCTGGTAATCTTGAAAAATGAGATCAGATGAACTCTAAGCACTTCTTTATCTAAATTATATAGCTAGCTGGTGTAGCAGTTTATGCAAAATATTTGTTGTGTGAGTTGAAGAACTTGATTTGCTCTCATTTAGAGAGTATAGGAAGAAAATATTATTATTAATTACACTTTTTTTTAGGCTCCTGCATTTTAAAAGACGTATCCACCAGGCAGGGCCTGCAGCAGTTGGTGAGAGCCAAAAAGAGGAGAAAACGCTCATGATCTCGTCCTCTCAAATCTACCTGTTGTAGATACATCCGTATGACAGTATTGATGGGCGTGGCTGCCACTCAGTTCTTGCAGAGATAAAGTCCCATCTTCACACTGAGCATTCCCTCCATGTTGTCGTGCATCACTACCGGGATCAACTGAGAACAGGCCTAGCAGCTCATGAGGTGCTGTTAGCCATTAGTGGCAGTATTGTTTCAAATCACGATCTCTAACCAAAAGGCCTTGGCATTTCCTTCACTTTACCGTTACCATCAAGTCAGGGAACCAACCCTAGGTTAATGAGAACTGTAGGAGAACATGCCAGGAATAGCATAAGGCATAACTAAAAATTAGGTCACAATCTGATGTGCATGCTAAACAGTGGAAGCAGCTTGCTAACTGATCCCAGAGCCCACAGGTCAGATCATAACTCTGCAGTCTTGCCACGTTCAGTCATAAATGACGGTGGATAATTAAACAACTAGCCGGAGGAGGCCGCTCAAAGAAGTCCCCACCCTCGATGATGGGAGAGCTCGGCACATAAGTGCAAGAGACAAAGCTGAAGCATTTGCAGCCACCTTCAGCCATTGTTGCCGAATTGATGATCCATCTCAATCTCTTACTCAGGTTTCCATCTTCATATATGCCAGTTTTTAGACAATTCAGTTCAGTCCATGTGATATCAAAAAGTATTGAAAGCGTTGGATTGTCCCAGACAACATCCCAGCTTCAGAACTAGCCATGCCCTTAGCCATGGTGTTCAACTGCACCTCTAACACAATCTTCTATCCAGCAATATGGAAAATTGCCTAAATATGTCCTGACCTCCATAATGCAGGACAAATCTGAACTCGCAGTTACCATCCCATCAGTCTCTTTTTCTTCATCAACAGTAAGATGTTGTCTCTGGTACTACCAAGTGGCATTTAACTCAGTAACAACTTGCTCACTGCTTCATTTACATTTGTCCAGGGCACTCAGCTTTAGAACCCATTACAGTCCTGGTCCAAACATGAACAAAAGAGTTGTATTCCAAAGGTGACATTTGAGTTCCTTGCACTTGACATCAAGGCAACAGTTGACTGGGTGTGGCATCAGGGAACCTGAGAAAATTCTCCATTGGTTGCAGTCAAACCTAGCACAAAGGAAGAATATTGTAGTTGTTAGCAATCAATCATCCTAGCCCCAAACTTCATTGCAGGAATTTCCCAGCTATTAACCTTGGCCCAGCCATTTTCATCAGTGATCTTTCCTTCAAAATCATGGTCAAAAGTTGGGCTGTTCACTGATTAGCGTTCAGTACAACTCAGTACTACACATTTACAAAAGCAGTCTGTGCATAAAGACCTGATGTGGATATGCCGGCGTTGGACTGGGGTAAACACAGTAAAAAGTTTGACAACACCAGGTTTAAGTCCAACCAATTTATTTGATAGTAAACTCACTAGCTTTCGGGGTTTCCCTCTTCAGGTGAATGTCTGAGGCCAGAACTCTACCTCTACCCTGTCCATCCCCTTCATTATCTTATACGTCTCTATAAGATCCCCCCTCATCGTTCTAAACTCCAATGAGTACAGACCCAGTCTGTTTAGTCTCTCTTCATAGTCCAACCCCCTCATCTCTGGTATCAGCCTAGTGAACCTCCTCTGCACTCTCCAAGGCCAAAATATCCTTGTGCAAGTGTGACGACCAAAACTGCACACAGTACTCCAGCTGCGGCCTCACCAGTGCCCTATGCAGTTGCACCAAGACCTCCCTGCTTTTATATTCTATCCCCCTCGCTATAAAGGCCAGCATCCCATTCGTCTTCTTGATCACCTGCTGCACCTGCAGACTGGGTTTTTGCGATTCATGCACAAGGACACCCAGGTCCCTCTGCACCGTAGCATGCTGCAGCTTTTCGCCGTTTAAATAGTAATCCCTCCCACTATTATTTCTGCCAAAGTGGATAACCTCACACTTGCTAACATTGTACTCCATCTGCCAGGCCCTCGCCCACTCGCTCAGCCTATCTAGATCCCTCTGCAGACTTTCCACACCCTCCGCACAATTTGCTTTTCCACTCATCTTTGTGTCATCAGCAAATTTCGACACCCTACACTCAGCCCCCTCCTCCAGATCATCTATATAAATGGTAAATAGCTGAGGCCCCAGCACCGATCCCTGCGGCACTCCACTAGTTACCAACCGCCAATCAGAATAGCACCCATTGATACCAATTCTCTGCCTCCTATTAGACAACCAATCCTCTATCCACGCTAACACCTTACCCCCAACTCCATGCCCCCTAACCTTCTGAAGCAACCTTTTGTGCGGCACCTTATTGAACGCCTTTTGAAAATGCAAGTCCAGAGCCACCACAATGCAGTTGACTCCTAACATCCAATGAAATAGCTGAATAAATTACATGGTTGTCCACAAAGATGTCTTGCCATCACCAAGTCGAGACCATTTGGGATGGACAATAAATGCTGGCCTTGCCAGCAATTCCACATCCTGTAAATTAATAAAGAAAAAAATCATTAGCATGTGAAAGAGAAAAATAAGTTAATATTTCGGATGTAACCCTTTAGATATAAAAGAAGAGAATTGAGGAAGAAGTTATAAAATATTGGATGCATCCCAAGGTTTGTCATCACTGGAACCTGGGAAATGACAATATTGGGAGGGAGGGAGTGGATTTTATTTTTTATATATTAATTCATGGGATTTCCTTCCCTAAAGGACATTAGTGAACCAGATGGGTTTATCTGACAATCAACAATGGTTTCATGGTCATCAGTAGATTCTTAATTCCAGGTATATTTTATTGAATTCAAATTCCACCATCTGCTATGACGGCATTTAAACCCAGGCCTCCAGAACATTGGCTGAGAGTTTCTGGATTAAGTTAGTAATAATATCACTAGGCCATCATCTTCCCATTAACAAGAAGAACAGTTTGTACAAAGTTCCAGTAAATTTCACCATGCAAGTGTTTTGCATGTGTTAATGCTTTTAGACTTCAATCAGCCAAGAGTTTTCCCTTTATTCCATTGACTCCAGTTTTGGTAGGCTTCCTTGATGTCACACTTGGTCAAATACTGCCTTGATGTCAAGGGCAATTGCTCTTCCCTCGCCTTTGGATTTCAGCTCTTTTGTCAGTGATTGGATCAAAGCAGTAATAGGATCAGAAGCCGAGTAGCCTGGTGTAGCTTTATAGTACTGTTCGCAACATCTTTTATCACCTTGCTGATGCGGCAATTGGCTGAGTTAGATTTGTCCTGTTTTTGTGGACGGGATATGTCAGAGCAATTTTCCACATTGCAAGGCTTGATGGATTGAGTTATAAGGAGAGGCTGAATAGACTGGGACTTTTTTTCTCTGGAGCGTAGGAGGCTGAGGGGTGACCTTATAGAGTCTATAAAATAATGAGGGACATAGACAAGGTAGATAGTCAATATCTTTTCCCAAAGGTAGGGGAGTTTAAAACTACAGGTAGGTTTAAGGTGAGAGGGGAGATATAGAAAAGTGTCCAGAGGGGCACTTTTTTCACAGAGGGTGGTGAGTGTCTGGAACAAGCTGCCAGAGTAGTAGTAGAGGCAGGTGCAATTTTATCTTTTAAAAAGCCTTTAGATAGTTACATGGGTACGATGGGTATAGAGAGATAAGGGCCGAATGCGGGCAATTGAGATTCATTTTGGGGTTTTAAAAAAGGCCAGCATGGACAAGTTGGGCCGAAGGGCTTGTTTCCATGCTGTAAACCTCTATGACTCGAGGGCACATGCAAGTATTGTTGCTAGATTAAAACAGCTTGGTTTGGGGGACAGGGCTCTAGTTCGAATTCTAGCACATCAGTCTACAACAAGTTCTGTTGCTGGAATGTTGTCAGGGCTCAAGCATTGCAGTATCCAGTGTTTTCAGCACTTCTTAATATCAGCTGGATTGAATCAAATTGGCTAAAGACTGACATCTGTGATGCTGGGTGCTCAGGAGAAAGCCAGGATAGGTCATCCACTCAGCACTTCAGGCTCAAAATGGTTGCAAATGCTCCAACATTGTCTTTTGGCATAAACAATGCACATAGAGGTATGTGTGGAGTTGTTTAATTGTCCTCCACCAATTATGATTGCAGAGCTTGGATCTGGTCTGTTGGTTGTGAGATTGCTTAATTCCATCTGTTACTTGTTGCCACTATTTGGCATTCAAGTAGAACTGCATTGCAGTTTCACCAGGTTTTTAGGTATGCCTGTTGCTACTCCTGCACTCACCTCCCCTGAGGTATCCTCAAGGAAATGAAGCTATCCAACTGCAGCTGGGCGTTTGGGTCATGACTGCCACAGTGTGTCCACATGCCAGTGAACCTGCACACTGCATGTCTGGAAGTAAAACCACCTCCAGGCTCCTGTGTGCTTTGGCCCAGGGCCACGAGAGACCAAATTTCCATGTATCACCACGAGGAGACTTAACACATTTGGCTGCCTTTTTAGCATTGTTGTTAGACAGTGGTGTAGGTTGAAAATGAAAAGCAAACTGGCACACAAATGTGAAAAGCATGCTGTTTCACCCACACACTAGATTCACCACGTTGACCTGTTGGACACAACAGCGTACTTTGTTTTTTTATTGAAACCTTATTTGAGGACTGGATATTTGAGTTTAAAGAGGACACTGAAAAAGTTGGTGAAGTTTGTGGCTTGGTAGAGTTTCCATTTATTTTCCTTGGTACTGTTTTCTTGACAGGCAAGTACAGTCAACAAATTCTCACCCTTATCCCCACTTTAAAATTCCAGTTTTCACTCTCTCTTATACTATGCCCCCAAAAGAGAGTACCAAGGTAGAGTTATGCTATATATAAATAAGTATGTTTCTTGACTACTGAACATGCAAATTTATGTCACACTTGCCACCAGGATCATAGAACCATAGAACCCTACAGTGCAGAAAGAGGCCCTTCGGCCCATCGAGTCTGCACCAAACACAATCCCACCCAGGCCCTACCCACTAATCCCTCTAACCTACGCATCTCTAGGTATTAAGGGGCAATTTCTTAGCATGGCCAATCAACCTAACCCCCACATCTTTGGACTGCGGGAGGAAACTGGAGTACGGTGGGGGGGACCGTGCAGACATGAGGAGAACGTGCAAACTCCACACAGACAGTGACCCGTGCCGGGAATCGAACCCAGGACCCTGGAGCTGTGAAGCAGCAGTGCTAACCACTGTGCTACCGTACCGTCAATGTTTATACTACCAAAACAATTTTATTATAATTCATTCATGGGAGACGAGCATCACTAGCTGGCCAGCATTTTTCTCCCATCCCTGCCTTTGGAGGGCAGTTGAGAGTCAACCACATTGTTGTTGCTCAGGAGTCGCATGTAGTTAGACTGATATCTGATAAGGCAAGTACCAAATATTACTCTGCATTGAAACATACAAGTCAATTTCAAAAAGCTACAATTCAGAAAGGGGCAGTCAACAACCATTGCTAATGAACTAAAGCAACTCAGTGAAAGAAAGATCATTTAAATTCTTTTGATACTTGTTACTGAAAATTACATTTTTTTTTCAAAGGCAGGTTATTAAACTACCTAGATACAGTCTTCAAAGCTTATGGTGAGCATGTTGACGTTACCACAACTTACCTGCTATAACAGATGATAAAATTAACTGGTGATTCATTACGTAAAATCCAACCACCAGTGCCTCATTTTTGAAACCCAACAGTAGACCTATACTGTTTAAAGCAAGCAAACTTAAAATACATTTTCATGCATCCTGTTATAGCAAAATCAAGTCGTTTCGGGACATGTGCTCCAATTTACATATATGGACCAGATCTTTGAAACATTCCTGTTTCCAGTGATTCTTTGATCCCCATGACAAAACTATCCCAATTTAAGCAGAAACAATTTGGGAATCCCGTGGGCATAAAAAATGAACATTCAACAAATATAAAGGGATGCAGTGAAGTGGTATGTAGGTTGATAAATGCAGAGGATTAACAACATGTTAAGAATTTGTTAAACTACTCCAAATTGACAGTGTACTTAATACGTGTTAGGCAAATGGGCAGTCCTACTTTTCCAACTATAGGCAGCCACTTGTTTAAGCGGTCTGGTGTAAATTTTGGACATTCTTGTATTAGAAATCCATTTTTTAAAAATCCTCCTTTAGGCCTATTTTAGAAGACTGAGTTTGCAGATCCCAAAACACATTGCCGCATTAATAAATTATATTGGTGGTCATGTGGATATTGATGACACAGGTACAAAACGTAACAGATACAAAAAGTGTCAGGAGCTTAGGAGTTTTCCCAGAATGCAGACAGACACTATATAAGAGCTGCTCAGTTACTGTTAATAAACATCTACTGTGCTAGTCTTTGATCGCCAGTTATTGGAATTTCAACACATCTACCAAAAATAAACATTGAAGCAGCCAACAATGGTTCATTCCTCCAACGTTGAGTGCACCTTTTCACACAACTTGGCCATAATTTTTCCTCTTGCCAGCTCTGTTCCCTCCACAAATTTTTTTTATTAGTCATAAGTAAATTTACATTAACCCTGCAAGTTACTGTGAAAATCCCCTAGTCTCTGTACTCTGGCACCTGTTTGGGTACACTGAGGGAGAATTTAGCCAATACACCTAACCGGCATGTCTTTAAGACTGAGGGAGGAAACCAGAGCACCTGGAGAAAACCCACATAGACACAGAGAGAATGTGCAGACTCTGCACAATGACCCAAGCTGGGAAAGAAACATGATCCTGGTGCTGTGAAGCAGCAGTGCTAGCCTCTATGCCACCCTACATTCTGGGATCAATAGAAAATCACGGTAGGTAAAAGGCTTTAAGAAAGTAAGGTTTATTTATTAGTTACAAGTAAGCTTAAAAATCCCCTAGTCGCCACACTCCAGCACCTGTTGAGGTACAATGAGGAAGAATTTGGCATGGCCAGTGCACCCAACCAGCACATCTTCTGGACTGTGGGAGGAAATTGGAACACCCAGAGGAACCCCTCACAGACACGCAAAACATTCAGACTCCGCACAGACAGTGACCCAAGCTGGGAATCAAACCTGGGTCCCTGGTGCTTTGAGGCAGCAGTGCTAACCACTGTGCACCGTGCCGCCCACTTTACTAGAATAATTAGATGTTCACTGAAGTATGATGTAACTGCAAATGTGCATTGACAGAATGTTCCTCGTGCAAGTAAGAGTTTTTTAAAAATTCATTAATAGAATGCAAGTGCTATTGGCTGGGCCAACATTTATTGCCCATGCCTAATTGCCTTTGAACTGAGAGGCTTCGTAAGTCATTTCAGAGGGCAGTTAAGAGTCAACCACGTTGCTGTGGTTTTGGAGTTGCATGTAGGCCAGAACAGGTAAAGAAGGCAAATTTCCTTAAGGACATTAGTGAACTAGATAGGTTAGACTTTACGTTTTCATTGAATTCAAATCACCATCTACTATGGTAGAATTCAAACCAGAGTACCCAGAGCATTCCCTTGAGGCTCTGCATTACTCATTCAGTGACAATACCACTATGGTACTGCCTACCCCCAAGTAGCAATTGGGGAAGTCTGAGCCGCGGGCATTAAGAATTATAACACTTCAAAAGCACATGCAGTAAGATATCATGAAAGCTTATCTTTTAATTCATCCTAAGACATTGCCCTGAGTGTTAGGTGAAATACTGCAGAAGTTCAAAAAGGTGATCCACTGTCAACTTGAAGACAATTGCAGATCAGTAATAAATGCTGGCCTTGTCAGCACCATCCCAATCCCACAATTGTTTTTCTTAAAGAAAAACATCTACACATTTTTGCATCTTTTTTTCCATCTTTGATTTTGATAGATTGCCATGGTCCATAGAGATTTCAGGGTAAGTAGTTTGTAACCACATCTTTACTGTTAGGTTTTCTCATTATTTGGAAGAGGAAAGTATTTATTATGTTTTGGTGGGCTCCTTGATACTGCCCTAATAGCCGGTGGTAAATGTAGAAATGCCATTCTTTCATGACAGATCTGTACTCAATGAGCTAAATCAAGTAGAGACGTGAGAACAACGTTGTCTGTCTCAGCAGAGATGGGATGACATAGACAGGCTATATTGCTAAGGGGCAAGCAGCCCGTCTTGTTGATGGACTGGATACAATGAAATTAGTCTTGTTTTGGATCTAATCACTTGAATTACACAGTAAGTTTGACAAATGTTCAGAAAGGTAAACACGTAGGCCTGAGAAATATGGATACCTGCAATATGGAGGGGAAAAAAATCATGCCCCTGAACAGGAAGCCTGAGGGAATTGTGATATTCTAATAAGCTAAAGCTTATGTCAATGACAGGTTTACTTCCTCGCTGACTGGCCTCATAACCTTGATGAAACCACTTGTTTTCCATATTTGCTGGTTTAATGTCTGAATATTGTTTCAATTTTATTAGATTAATGATTGCAAAAATGACTAAAAATTATTTCTTTAGTATGAGCCTTATCTCTAAAGGTACTTTTAAAGATGGCTGCGTTATTTGATGTACTGCTCATAAATTAAGAAAAGATAAAAGGAAAAATTGGGATGAAGAAATAGTTCTTTTATATTTAAAATGATTTTAATATATTTTGTTTATAACAGTTGTAACAGTATTGAACATAAGAACATAAGAAATAGGAGCAGGAGTAGGCCATCTGGCCCTTCGAGCCTGCCCCGCCATTCAATAAGATCATGGCTGATCTGTCGTGGCTCAGTTCCACTTTCCCGCCCTCTCCCCATAACCCTTAATCCCCTCTCTTATCAAAAAACCATCAACCCGCTTCTTAAAAATATTTAGCGAGGCAGCCTCCACCACTTCAACGGGCAGAGAATTCCAGAGATTCACCACCCTTTGAGTGAAGAAGTTCCTCCTCAACTCCGTTCTGAACCGCCCCCCCTTTATCTTTAGGCTGTGCCCCCTAGTCCTACTGTCTTTTTTGAGCGGGAAGAGTCTTTCCACCTCTATCCTATCCATCCCATTCATCATCTTATACGTCTCAATGAGATCTCCCCTCATTCTTCTAAACTCTAACGAGTACAAGCCTAGTTTATTCAGCCTCTCCTCATAGCTCAACCCCCTCAACTCCGGTATCAGCCTAGTAAACCTCCTCTGCACTCCCTCCAAGGCCAAAATATCCTTGCGCAGGTGCGGCGCCCAAAACTGCACACAGTACTCCAGCTGCGGCCTCACCAATGCCCTATACAGCTGCAGCAAGACCTCCCTACTTTTATATTCAATCCCCCTCGCTATGAAGGCCAGCATCCCATTCGCCTTCCTGACCACCTGCTGCACCTGCAGGCTGGGTTTTTGCGACTCATGCACAAGGACCCCGAGGTCCCTCTGCACCGTCGCCTGCTGCAGTTTTTCGCCACGTAAGTAATAGTCCTTCCTTGCATATGAAATTTAAGTTTGTAGGTCAGCATAAAGTCCATCTTGGGGTTGAAAAAGCCCTTCTGCCCATTGAGTCTGCACTGATAATGTCCCTGCACTGTCAGATCATTAAGCAAGAGCTTAACAATCTAACTTGACCTCATCTGAAGGAAGGTGTTGGAATTTATAAACTTCTACCAATTATCAGAAGCAACACTTACCTGTTAGCTTAATTCATAACATCTTGGATCACTTTTCCCCAGGAGTATAACTGAGCAATGACCCTCAATTGACAGATCAATTTAAATGCAACAACTTAACCTGTTATCACCACTGTTTTCTACTTCCAAATTGCATTAACCAATGACAGCTAATATTAACTAATTTACAAAGATTAATATTCTAAACAATCTGAATTTATCAAGTTTTGTAAATGTACTGTACATTTTCTCTAAGTACCTTGCTTTTCTTGTTACATCTTATAGATTGGCTAGATGTAAGAAAAGCAAATCAGAATGGAAATTACAAATCACTACCACCTTCTTGAGAGCAGTTAAGGATGGACAATAATTGACTTGCCAATGCCATCCAATCCCAAAACAAGTGGAAAAACAGCCGGCAAACTACAAAGATTTATGAAACTACTGATAAAAAGAGTGGCAAAAATAAGCAAATCCAAATAATTAAAACTGTTTGTTTTCTGCTCAGCCTGGTGCATATGGGTCAGAGAGTTTCTGACAAAATGATATGCTTTACATTAACATGATGACTTTGCACAATTGTGTTTTATGAGTTTTCAGTAGCCTCATTAATGTTCCGTTATAAGATCTGGGCTTGAAGCCGAAATGTGATCCACAGTTATCGTCACACTATTGGTTTCAGGGTAATGTGTTGAATTAATATTCTGTTGAATTCTTACATGCTTCAGCAGGATTTTGTAAATGAGTGTCAGTTGACATAACATGAAAGAGCTTTTTGCCAATTATTTGAAGGTAATTTACAGAAAGAGCCACTTACTGAATCACTATAACCTACATCCTTGCCCTATCTCGTTTTTTACAATTTACAAAAGCTTTGCCTTCACCCTCGTTTCTGACGTGCGACAAGGTGTACTGTACCTCTGATCCGGGCGTGTATGGGATGTCAGGGAGGGGTGTTTCCTTTGGGGGAACATGTTGTGTCCTTTCTGGGCGGTTTCTCCATCCTTTGTCCCCACCTGGCACTCAGCTCATCTGTGGCTCCCTGTAGCTGTTCGCATGTGATAGCAGCCACACCCCAGGCAACAGCCTTGACAAGCTGGCAAAACCAGGTGAAAGTGATCAACGGGTCTCAACCCTCGGTGAGATAGGGAGATGTCTATCCCAGCATGTGAAGACAGAGTCTGGCGAATTGAGCAGACAAGACCAGTGGAAGGTCCAAGGGTCAAGAAGGTGATCTCTGCAAGCATCATGGAACGTGAAAAGCAAGACAAGACACAGAAGACGTCCTGGTCATCCACTGCGCCTAGTCCCACCTCCAGCCATCTTGACTCTTGTCTTGCCACTGGATCTAGATGGGAATTGGGAAGAGAGAGTGAGGCTGACACTGCGCAACTTTCCCTCACTTTAATCCAAATCGAGCGCTAGTTTTGACACCATCATCATTATCATCATCATCATCATGTGTTCTGTTCAACCCTTGAAGTCCTGTGGCAACGGACGAGCAATGAAGCAGCAGGTGTGGAAACACTGGGAGCTGCAGTCACAGACCTGCATGCTGGCGGCTCAGGTCTAATGGTCATTTTCCGTTGATCAATGCAGCAGTGGAACTCAGCGTCTACCTGGGCGACTGAGCAGTCTCAAGACACACACCATGTGTGGTGCTGACTGCTGGACAGATCAGACTCATTGTGTCCAAAAATGAGGCTCCGCGTCAGACCCCAGAGGCGATCACAAGGAAGCAAGGTTATGAAAAGAATCAATGCGGCCAAGCTAGAGAACCCCAGCATAGCTTCAGCACTGGCTGAAGACTTAGAAATCAAGCTTGCTGACCTACACCTTGCACGCGGCGCTGAGGACGAGTGGGAACGCTTCAGGGATGCTATCCATACATCTGCGCTGAAGATGCTCGGGCCCTCCACTCACAAGCAGCATGATTGGTTCAATGAGAAAGATGAGGAGATACAGGCTCTACTTGTTGAAAAGCACCGCCCTCTTCGGGCCTGTCAGAACGGCCCATCTTCAGCTGCCAAGAAAAATGCTTTTACCGGTGCTCACAGGACAGTCCAGAATAAACTGCATAAAATGCAAGATGCCTGGCTAAGTGCCAAGGCAGATGAAGTACAGGGATATGCTGACAGAAACAACGTGAAATTTTCTATGAAGCCCTCGACACTCTACGGACCTCAATCTCTCGGGAGCTTCCCCCCCCCCCCCCCCCAGTACAGATGGTGCAACTCTCATTACAGAGAGGGCTCAGATCCTGCGGAGATGGACTGAACACTTTGAAGCTGTGCTCAGCCGACCATCGTCTATTAAAGATGAGGCAATAGGCTGATATCAACAGCACCATGAATAACCCACCGGTAATAGTCAAGGTCACAAAAGCTGTCAGCCAGCTGTACAGTGGCAAAGCCCCAGGGGCAGATGCCATACCCACAGAGATCTATAAAGTTGCTGGTCCTACACTTATTGCGAAGCTCACGGAATTGTTCCAGTCCTTTTGGAAGCAAGAATCCATTCCTCAGGAACTTAAAGATGCTTCTGTCGCAAACCTCTACAAGAGGAAGGGCAATTGGCAAGTATGTGACGACTACCAAGGAATCTCGCTGCTCTCCATCACAGGAAAAACCCTTGCAAGAGTCCTGCTAAATCGTCTGGTCACTCATCTGGAGCTAGGCCTGCTTCCAGAGTCAGTGTGGCTTCCCAAAGGTCATGGGACTACTGACATGATTTTTGCTGCACGCCAATTTCAGGAGACGTGTCAGGAGCAGAATTGCGAGTTCTACACAACCTTTGTTGACCTCACGAAAGTCTTCAACACTAAGCCAACAAGGCCTGTGGAGGATCATGTCAAAGTTCGGCTGCCCTCCCAAATTCATTCAGATGGTACGCCAGTTCCACGATGGCCAGAGTACTGGATGGCGGAGAATCCTCTGAGGCAGTCCCAGTCACCGATGACGTCAAACAGGGCTGTGTGCTTGCACCCACACTGTTCAGCATGACGTTTACTGCCATGCTGAATGATGCCTTCCAGGACTGTGTTGTTGGAATCAGCCTCAAGTACAGAGTGGATGGGAAGCTCTTCAACCTGAGGAGACTTCAAAGCTATTACCAAAGTGAAAGAGACTGTTCTGAGAGATTTCCTCTTTGACTGCGCCCTGTATGCTGACTCAACCAGCGATGCAAGTCAGTATGGACAAATTTTCAACAGTTTGTGACAACTTTGGACTCACCATCAACATTAAAAAGACCAGAGTCATGCACCAGCCTGCTCCTCGTGCACTGTACACAGAACCCATAATCACAATCAAAGGATAGAAACTACAGGCAGTGGACCAGTTAACTTACCTTGGCAGCACCCTCTCCCAAGCAGAACAAAAGAAATAGGAGCAGGAGTAGGCCATCCAGCCCTTCGAGCCTGCCCCGCCATTCAACAAGATCATGGCTGACCTGAAGTGGCTCAGTTCCACTTTCCCGCTTTCTCCCCATAACCCTTAATCCCCTTGCCTACCAAAAACCTATCTACCCGTGTCTTAAATATATTTAACAAGGTAGCCTCCACCACTTCAACGGGCAGAGAATTCCAGAGATTCACCACCCTTTGAGTGAAGAAGTTCCTCCTCAACTCCGTTCTAAGCTGTGCCCTCTAGTCCTGCTGTCCTTCTTGAGCAGGAAGAACCTCTCCACCTCTACCCTATCCATCCCTTTCATCATCTTGTACGTCTCAATGAGATCTCCCCTCATCCTTCTAAACTCTTAACGAGTACAAGCCCAGTCTATTCAGCCTCTCCTCATAGCTCAACCCCCTCAACTCCAGTATCAGCCTAGTGAACCTCCTCTGCACTCCCTCCAAGGCCAAAATATCCTTGTGCAGGTGCGGCGACCAAAACTGCACACAGTACTCCAGCTGCGGCCTCACCAGTGCCCTGTACAGTTGCAGCAAGACCTCCCTACTTGTATATTCAATCCCCCTCGCGATGAAGGCCAGCATCCCATTTGCCTTCCTGACCACCTGCTGCACCTGTTGGCTGGGTTTTTGCAACTCATGCACAAGGACCCCCCCCAGGTCCGTCTGCACCATAGCATGCTGCAGCTTTTCGCCCTGTAAGTAGTAGTCCTTCCTACCATTATTCCTACCAAAGTGGATAACCTCACACTTGCCAACATTGTATTCCATCTGCCAGGTCCTCGCCCACTCGCTCAGCCTATCTAGATCCCTCTGCCGACTTTCCACACCCTCCACACAATTTGTCGTTCCACCTATCTTTGTGTCGTCAGCAAATTTTGACACCTTACACTCGGTTCCCTCCTCCAGATCATCTATGTAAATGGTAAATAGCTGAGGCCCCAGCACCGATCCCTGGGGCACTCCACTGGTCACCAGTGACCACTCCACTGGTCACCAGTGACCACTCCACTGGTCACCAGTGACCACTCCACTGGTCACCAGTGACTATTGATACAGAAGTTAACTGCAGAATAGCAAAGGCAAGTTCTGCTTTTGGTAGACTGCGCTCCACCGTATGGGAACGTCGAGGAATCAGCCCAGCAACAAAACTGAAGGCCTACAGGGCTGCGGTACCCACGACCCTCCTGTATGCCTGTGAAATGTGGATTGTGTACTGAAGGCATGCAAGACAGCTGAATCATTTCCACATGACTTGTCTTCACAGAATATTACGCATCCGTTGGCAAGACAAAGTACCCAACACTGAAGCTCTCTCTAGAGCAAGTCTACCATCAGTCCACACACTGCTGATGAGAGCACAGACCTGGTGGGCCGGTCATTTCATCCTTATGTCAGATGAGCGCATACCCAAGCAGCTCCTTTTTGAGGAACTCTCTGCCAGAAGGCGCTCGCTTAGAGGGCAGAAGAAACATTTCAGAGACACACTCGAGGCCTCCCTGAAGTCGCTTGACATTGACACGACACCTGAGAAACGCTGGCACAAAACCTGGCACTGCCTCATCCACAAAGGCCGTCAAGCTCACGAAGCAAGGCGTATCGCTGAAGCACAACTTAAGCGCAAGCTGTGCAAGTCCAGAGCCACCAGCGCAACAACTATAGCGTCTGTCCAGTATGTGCCAGGACATTCCATGCTCGAATTGGCCTGATCAGTCATCTTCAGACACACCACAACCAGCCTCAAAATGACTAATGGTGTTGAGATCCTTATCGGTGAGAATGGACGAACAACCTCTGATCCACGACAAATGGACCCAGTACTCTTCTCCCTCCTAGGATAATCGGTGGCCTTTCTCCCCTTCCCCATCAGTAATTCATTCCATGCTTTCTGTACCCTGTATTCCTGTATTGTATCCTGTGCTAGTGGTTGCTGGAAGCCTCTGCCCACCAATCATTCCTCTATTTGCAGGCACCTTCACTTTTCCCACCTTTAGGATGAACCTGCTCCATGTTTCTCATTGAGATTCCATCTCTCACATCCACTATTTCTGGATGCCACATTCCAACTGTTTACAGCTCCCAGGGGTCATTCACTAAACCAAACACCACATTCTCGTAGACTCATAGACCCCTACAGTGCAGAGAGGCCCTTTGGCCCATTGAGTCTGCACCAAACACAATCCCACCCAGGCCCTACCCTCATATCCCTACATATTATACCCACTAATCCCTCTAACCTACGCATCCCTGGACACTAAGGGGCAATTTCTTAGCATGGCCAATCAACCTAACCCGCACATCTTTGGACTGTGGGAGGAAACCGGAGTACCCGGAGGAAACACGCAGACACGAGGAGAACGTGCAAACTGCACACAGACAGTGACCTGAGCCGGGAATCGAACCCAGGACCCTGGAGCTATGAAGCAGCAGTGCTAACCACTGTGCTACTGTGCCGCCCACCCTGATGTTACAAAACTCTTGATTCCTTTATGCAATACTGCCACAACCATAGAGTCATAGAATTCCAACAGTGGAAAAGGAGTAATTTAGCCCACTGAGCCTGCACCAGCAGCAATCTGATCTGGTGCTATCCCTGTAACCCCACATATTTACCTTGCTAATCCCCCTGACATTATTAAGGGGTAATTTAGTATGACCAATCGACCTAACACCTCATTGGAGTGTGGGAGGAAACTAGAGTACCCAAGGAAGCCCACCCAAATACAGGAAGAATGCACAAACTACACCAGATCCAAGGCTGGAATTGAACCCAGGTCCTTGACACTAAGGCAGCAGTGCTCACCACTGTGCTGCCCATAATCATTTCTGTTAATGTAACAAATGTTACACAAATATTGCTAAAATTCAGCAGGTCTCCCTTGCCATTACTGAAAAGAAGAGATTGATGGTATTTGTGTTTTTTTTTGATGTGGAAATGCTGGGATTGGACTGGGGTGAACACAGTAAGAATTCTCACAACACCAGGTTAAAGTCCAACAGGTTTATTGGTAGCTAGTGGCTTCCAAACACTAGTGATATTTGCTACCAAATAAACCTGTTGGATTTTAACCTGGTGTTGTGAGGCTTCTTACTATTTTCTTTCTTTTGCCAGTGTATGCTGCAGCATTAAAGAATAAGGAGTACATAAGGGCATTAGAGTTTCACAGTAAAAATATAAATCCACTTGTGACTAATAAATGTACTTTAGAAGCAGGAATAAACCATTTGCTATCAAGTCTGCTCCAGTACAATCGTGATTGGTAGTCTTCAAGATAAGAATATCTTTCCTTGGATATGGAGACCAAAACAGCGCACATTCCAAGGGTGCTCTCACCAAAGCACTGTACAATTACAGCAACACTTTCTCTTGTACTTCAATCCCCTTCTGATAAATACCAACCTACTTGCACTCCTAACTTCAATATTCATTGTACGAGTACACTCTGTCCCCTGAACACCAATATTTGCAAATTTTACACTTTTTAACAGTCATTCTGTTCTTCTGTGATCGAAGTGAATAACCTCTCACTAATCCATATTATACTCCTTCTGTCATCTTGCTGCCCACCCACTTAACCTGTCTGTATCTTTTTGCAGGCTTCGTGTCCTCCTCACAGCCTACATTCCTATAGTCACTTCTAGGATTTGATCCACAAAACTTTGGAAAGACTAAAATCTTGTAAGAAAAAGTACTTAATTGGATTAAATGTGTGACCCAACATCCTATCATGATCTCACATTCCTTTTGTTAAATAAACCTGGACATTCTCTGACACATTATGACTAATGCTACTGGAGATGTGCTAGTTTTAAATCAATTGCAACATTTTGACCATAATTTCACTCACCCCCAGTCTTTTCCTTTCCTGTAATAATACTTGTTTCTATTGAGCTGAAAACTTATTTCAGTATCATGGAACAAGTTTAAAATTTTTCTGGATGCACCAGTCATCTAAGGATTAAAATGTAATACAGTTTTGGACACAAGTTATTTATTAATAAAAAAACATTTTTATCTGAGCCAGTGAAGATTTTAAATAATTCCTGCATAGAGATGATTGAAGTATTTGGCTGGCTATAGAGTAGTTGTTTGTGATGGCAAAGTAGAACTAATAGGAGATTTAGACAGAGAAACTCATGAACTTGCTATCTCATATTCCCAGTTGGAGGAGGTTGTATTGAAAAATGATTTTTGATGACAAGGGGAAATTACTTTTAAAATTGGTAAATAAAATTGGACATGCGGTCTGACAGCTTTTTTGAAAGATCTTCCCTGTGACCAATTGTATTTTATTAACGGTAGTACCAAAAGAGCCTGTTTTCCACCGAATATCTTACTGTTTGCGGCAACAAATATTACTTTTATGTGCCCAATTACGAACTTAACCAGAATGTGCCTGTGTTTTTCAGTCACTAAATTCAGACATTTTGAAAGTAAAAGCAAAACAACTGGTAACAATGTCACTAGTACAAAAGCAATATACCAAGGATCTGAAATAAAAGTAGAAGATGCTCTAAACACTCAGCAAGTTGGGGTGAGAGAAAGACAGATCATATCTCAGGTTGAGGATCTTTAATCAGAATTGGGAAAAGTTAAAGCTGTGAAAGGAGAGAAAGCAGGCTGGAAGGCAAGAGAGCTTAAATGACAAATCAGTTCATGTTGCAAGAACAGTTAAAGAAATAAAAGGTTTACCTAATGACGGTATGAATTTCACCAACATCCTGTTCCGGTCCCTCCATGCGGAAGCTATAGTTAAGAAAGCCCATAAACGCCTCTACTTTCTCAGGCATGTCCACTATAACTCTCGCCAATCCCTCAGATGCATCATAGAAAGCATTCTGTCTGATTGTATTACAGTTTGGTATGGCTCTTGCTTTGCCCAAGACCGCAATAAACTACAAAGTGCTGTGAATGAAGCTCAGTCCATCACTTGTATCAGCCTCCCATCCACTGATACTGCCTATACTTCCCCCTGCCATGGAAAAGCAGCCAGCATAATCAAAGACCCCACCCACCCTGGATATACTGTCTTCCACCTTCTTCCGTCAGAAAAAAGATACAAGTCTGAGCACACCAACTGACTCAAGTACAGCTTCTTTTCTACTGCCATCAGACTTTTGAATGGACCTACCTCGTGTTGATCTTTCTCTACATCCTTGCTATGTCTGTAACACTACACTCTGTACTCGCTCCTTTCCTACATCAGTATTTTTTGTATAGTACAGAAGAAACAATACTTCTCACTGTATACTAATACATGTGACAATAAATCAAAGCAAAAATTATTACAGAAAGTAGTTGTCCAATCTGTGTGTGTTCTCCCCAGTGTAGAAAAGATTGCATTTTGAGCAATAAATATAATATACTGAATTGAAAGAATTGCAAGTAAAACACGCTTTTACTTGGAAGGGGTGATTGGGACCTTGTATAATAGGAAAAGAAAATGAAGGACAGATTTTAAAGCTCTTTCACTTGCCTCAGAAGGTGCCTTGATAAGGGAAAGGGAGGGGTAAAGTGCAGTGATTGAGTTGTGGAGTGGATGTTTGGTGGTAGCATCACAGTGGAGGTGATGGAAATGGTACAGGATGATCCATTGAATAGAGGCTGGGAATGCTATCATGGCTCTGGAAAGAAGAGAAAGAGGTGAGAATGGAAGTGTGAGAAGTGAAATCAACACAGTTGATGCCCTTGTCAGCCAGAGTGGGGAGATAATCTTTGGTTGAGGAAATGTGACATATTGGAAGGGCATCTACGGAAGATTGCATTGTCGGAACAGATTTGATGGGGAAGTATAGCTGAGGTTGTTGAGAGTCTGAGGTTTTAATGAATTAGGATAGTCTTTATCAGGGAATGGAATGAGAGGTCAAGGAAGAGGAGGGAAAAGTTCAAGGTTGACTATGTGTAAGTGGAAGAATGGCTGAAAATGGACCCAAATTGATTAAATCTTTCAGTTCAGGGTGAGAGCAGGAAACTGTCAGTACAGTCATCAGTGCATCGTGATTAGTGAAGGCCCAAGTGAGGAAGTGATCTGAGTAGGCCTAGAATAAAGAATGTTCCACATGCAGCACAGTGGTCAGTGCTACTGCCTTACAGCTGCTGGAATCCGAGCTCAATTCCCACTTGGGTCACTGTCCGTGTGAAGTTTTCACATTCTCGGTGTGTCTGTGGGTTTCCTCTGGGTGCTCCAGTTTCCTCCCACAGTCCAAAAATGTGCGGGTTAAGTGGTTTGGTCATGCCAAATTGCCCTTTAGTATCAGGGGCACTAGCTAGGATAAAGAGGGTTAAGGGGATAAAGCCTGGGTGGGATAGTGGTCAGTGCAGACTCAATGGGCCAAATGGCCGCCTTCTGCACTGTATGATTCTATGTCATATAAAAATTAAAATCATGCATAGTTAGGACTTCTGCTGGTTCCCATTGCAGCACATTTTAGTTTGGAGGAAATGAGGGTACTTAAGAGCTTGTGTGAACAAACTCAGCTGGGTGGTGTGGTGGTGAATGGAGACTAATTGAATCTCCATTCAAGGAAGAAGATGAGAGCTCTCAAACTGTCATATTTGCGAATTGAAGTATAGAAGGATTGGACATTGGAAAAGTAGATTGCTGGGCCCAGAAAACTGGAAGCTGTTAAAGTGGCAAAGGAAATCACAAGTGACATGTCTATGTGGAAAGAGACTTGACAAGGAGAGAAATGTAGTCCAGATAGGGCTGCATGAACAGGCTGAAACAGTGATCTTCTATGGCATACCTGTTTGCCGATCTCGTGAAGGAGGCAGAAGCAGGCTGTTCAGGTTATGGAACAAAGGGTCGTGGGTCATGAAACAAGGTCACTAACAGTCTTGGAACGGTGGCTTGCTGTTTGATATTGGGGTTATGATCCAGGGCAGGTAGAAGGGAGTGTCAAAAAAATTGTCCTGTGCCCTCTGTTTGTTAGAGGTCAATGCACCAAATGATAACAGCACCATTTGTATCAAGAGGTTTGATGATAATTGGGGTTGAATGTGAGAGCACAGAGTGCTGCAAATTCAGTTGGTGAAAGCAGAGAAATTTCAGACTGTCAATGTTGCACCTGCATATCTCAAAATGATCTAAAGGAGCGAGAGGCCTGAGGGAGGGGTCGAAGTGGAGGAGGAACTCTGAAGATTGGAAATGGATATGCTGTACAAAAGATAGCTTTTTTATGCCAAAGGCGTAATGAATCATTCTAATAGCCTATAAATTGCAATATGATTTGTATTTCCTATAGTTCTATTGTAAGGCAGTGAGAAGACCTGGTGAATAATATATCTATAAACCTAATGTATTAGATTATTTTACTTCTGAATATTCATTACAGAAAGTTGTAAATGTTCGGAAATGTAAATAGGGTAGTGTGCAAACTTGTCAAGAGTTTAAAAGTTAAAGTTTATTTATCAATCACAAGTAAGGCTTACACTAACACTGCAATGAAGTTGCTGTGAAATTTCCCTAGTTGCCACAGTGTGGCGCCTGTTCAGGTTAATGCACCTAACCAGCGCGTCTTTCAGAATGTGGGAGGAAACAGGAGCATCTGGAGAAAACCTACGCAGACACAAGGAGAATGTGCAAACTCCAAACACAGTGATCCAAGCTGGGAATTGAACCCAGGGCCCCTGCCTGGCACTGTTAACCATTGTGCTACCGTGCCATCAATTCAGGTGCTCTGGGACTTTTTGTGTTATTGACAGCATAAAGGGGTGGGTTGCATTGTGGCATAGTGATTAGCACTGCTGCCTCAGAGCAGCTGGGGACCCAAGTTTGATTCCAGCCTTGGGTGACTGTGTGGAGTTTGCACATTCTCCCTGAATCTGTGTGCGTTTCCTCTGGGTGCTCCGGTTTTGTGTCTCAATCTAAAAATGTGCAGATTAGGTGGATTGGCCATGCTAAGTAGCCCCTTAGTGTCCCAAGATGTGTAGTTTAAAGGGATTAGTGGGGTAAATGCATGCTATTTACAGAGATAGAGTGGCGGGGGAGGGGCTGGGCCTGGGTAAGATGCTTTGTTGGAGAGTTGCTGTAGACTCAATAGGTCAAATGGCCTCCTTCTGCATTGTGGGGACTCTGATATTACCCAGCCTTTGACTGTTGTGCCTACTATATTTATGCAATTAGTCCAGTTCAGTTTGTGGTCGACAGTGACACCCAGGAATGAATGATATTCAATATATGAGAATGTAGGGAGATTCTCTCCAATTTACTCCCTAAGATGTGTAGGTAAGGCAGTAAATGCATGGGATTATGGGGATAGGTGGGATCATTGGTGGGGTGCTCTTTCGGAGAGTTGGCGCAGACTCAGTGGGCCGAATGCACTGTAGGATGCTGTGTGTGGAGATTAATTACTGGGCTCTCTTTCTTGATCTGGTGGGATTTCACAATAACTCAAGATTTTGGGTCTAAAATTCCTGGAGTCTGGATTTATCAAGAGTGTTGATTTTTTTACAAAGTCCATAAATATTCTGCAGAGGTAGCAATGAAGTTAATAATGCTGCCCATTATTTATGTGAAAGTACAGCAGCAACTTCTGAGGGAGGATGAAGCTGAATGTGGAAATCTGTTACACCACTAGCTTTGTAAAAATGGCATCTGTTAGTCTGCTCATCATTCAAATGTATATTCTTCCTTTGATTTTTTTTTCTTTCAATCCAATTTTTCTTTTCTCATCCTTTTTCTGTACCTGATTTAATGTTAAATTCTTTCTAAGGGCGGTTTCTTTCTTCGTTCTTGTACCATTAATTTCATGATCCTTCTCTCTGATTAAGGTGATGCACAGTTGATTGTCCTGCTCATTCAGATCCCAGGTGCCCAGTATCCCCTGCTGCACTGTTGTCAGCTCACACTGAGCAACTTGCCATGCAGTTTTTATTAGAGAACCAAACATGCAAAACCAGGCCTGACTAATGGCAGGCATCCTTGGATGTCCTCGCACAGCACATTGTGGGCCAATATTTCTGCATAGTGCTAGTTTGAGATTGTGGTTTAGACATGCTGCTGATAATGAAAGAGAAGCCCTAATCTGTCTATGGTCATTATGCTGATAGCAAATGGAAATAGTCTCTTAACACAGATGTTTGAGGATTTACAAGTATACTTATTTTTGTTCCATATTATCTGGCTATATTCAGTAATTTAGTGTGTTTCCAAATAGTTTGGCAGTTGTACATTTGCTTAACTTTTTTTTCTGAACCTGGCAATAGGTGAGGCGAACATATTCACATGGTACATACAGGGCTGGCCCAATGCGACAGATCAGCTTGGTGGGAGCTGTGGATGAAGAAGTTGGAGACTATTTTCCAGATTTCCTTGACAGACTGGAAGAATCACCTTTTTTAAAAGCAAGTATTTTTTTACTCAATGAAACGTATAAATGTTGTTGTTCATTTAGTATTGTCTAAGCTGAGCAACTGATATACACTGTAACCTCACAAATCAAAAACGCTTGGATTCAAGGCATTTCTAGATTTTGGAATATGTACATATGAATTAGGAGTAGAATGCCTAATCACAAGCGGATAATATGGATGCAAATATGTACATGAGACATAGAACAGTGACGAAATGTTATAAAGCAGTAATTACAATTCTTAGTTGCCATGATTTAAATAATAATTTACATTTGCACTGATGCAAACAGATTTGAGTCTCAAAAACGGCGGTGGAACCAAGTGACTGTAGAGTAGAAAATACAGGAAACAGAATTATCAGCAATTCCATTGGTAATTTACTTGCCTCTGTGACCCATCTTGCATCCAGATTGCCTTTACACAGGAAGTTCCCAAACTGTGGTTTACTGTATTGGACTTGCAGGGGTAGCTTTTGACAGACTTTTTTAAAATCTTGTTGTTTGAGAACCTGACTATATTAGCAAATTGCTTTTACCTAACTCAGTTTTAAACTGATTTTGATGTCAACATTGTTCGCACTATATTGCAGTGCCTCAAGTGGCCAGACCTGGAGTTTTACGTTACCTCTAAACCAATTTTTGACAACAGGTGTTAACCAGATTTTGTATTTTTGGTTTGACAGATTACTGTGTATAATGGTGATACTGTACCTTTAAGAAATATATGTACATGTTCTTTTTTAAGGGGTGTGTTTAGAATTCATATCTTTTGCAAGGTGATGACTTGTTTAGGAAATGTTTAAAAATTGATAGGTGGGAGCCCAGGATAAGTAATTGTTTTAAACCTGAAGTGTTTGTTTTAAGCTAAGCCAATGCATTTGAGTTTATTTGGGTCTCCTTTGGAGGTTTCAGAGTAGAGTTTTGATTAGGTTGATTGACAAGGACCAAAATTATATGCTTAATGGGAGGAACTAAACTTGTAGGGAAGTTTCGGTTTCATTGTTTTTAATAGAAGCAGTTGCTGTTTGCACTGTCAGATGAAACACATGTCTCTGTCTCTCCAGAAGTGTTCTGAAAGCTCTAGCACTGTTAAGCAAGTACGCCTGTGTTTTATTAACTAATTTTGAAAAGGGCTTTAAGTCTGTAAGAAGGATATTGCTTAAATTGGAATTCCTAGTGAGAGGTTAGCATTTAAGGGTTGTATCTTGTCTTGTTTACGTATTGTTCAATTGGTAAATGTTAAGCTAATTCATTTGTTATAGTCAAACTGTGTTAATAAAATTGGTTTTGATAAAAGCTTCCCAGTGTGCCAGTAGGATCATGTCTGGAGTGGTACATCATATCCTCAAAATGCTAAAATAATAAATTGTTGGGATCTAGTCTGATTTTGTAATATACCTTGGGCCTTCTGATCTGGAATCTGAGTAATATATGATGCAACCACTGGAGGTTGATGTTTGGAAGGGAATTGGGAGATTAGCTGACCATGAAAATGGCCCAGAGAAAGCTACCAAATGGTGCATCTTCTCAGCCCGCTGTCTTTCTCTGCAGCAAATTCAGCATAGACTGTATTGTCAGAGTGGGGTCCCTGAACCCCACCAGACTTTGTTTAATACAAAGTTGCCCATCATGGCATAACCACTATTTTATGAAATGGAAAATAGCAGGTATAATCACCTAAAGCTGGGAGGCAGGAAGTGAAGGTTGGTTTGAAAAACATTTATGTATGAACTGAAAATGGGGATTAACACCTTTGACAGTTCATTCGAGGATGTGTTCAGTGTCCACCATTGTTTTCCAACTAATTACTAGTCTTCAAATGCAAAAATAATGTGCACACAGTATTTGAAATACTTGTCCAAAGTACTTATACTACTTATGAACAAAGAACAACCCAGCATGGGAAACAGGCCCTTCGGCCCAACGAGCCTGCGCCGCCGCATCACCCTACACCTATTCTACCCTGCGTGTCTACGAATGGAACCCCTAACTTAGCCAGATACAGGGGAGAATAGTGTCAATTTGGTAAAACCAATCAGCCTAAGAGCGCATCTTTGGGGTGTGGGAGGAAAATTATGGTATTATAGTAATAAACTATTATAGTTTATTTCACTTTTAACCATTTTTAACATCAGATTAATTTGTAAAGTTGGAATAATGAGAACTTGAATTATGCATGTGTGATTGAAGTTACTGGAGCATTGTAACCATTGCAGAACTGCCTGAATTTATAGTAATACAAATATGGTTGAAAAGTCCACAAAAGTTCTAAACAGTTTAAAATATTTGGACGTCCATGGAAATCATAACAGACTTCTGGTTATTACCTGAAGAAAATCTGGATTCTTTACTTTGAATTTACATTTGTAAATCACTGCCTTAAAAAAAATCCTCGGTTCTCCCACTCAAGAATAGTACAAATGCATTTGCCTTTTAAGGCCAAAAGATCTTGGTTTGAATTTTTTGGTAGTCCTACCAAATATTTGTAGTATTACTTCAGTGCTGGAATAGTAGATTCCATCTTTTAAATAAAGGTGAATTTCTACGTAATACTGAATTGTAAATGGTATCATGAAGGACATCTGCAGGCATTTGGTTGATCTCATCAGTCTGCTGAATTAGATAAATTTTGATGAACATCTGTGTAAACAACGAGCTAATCTTATGATTTTCTTCTTCCAATAGCGTACATTACCATGGGGATCACTTTCTAGTCTCAAACTCAAGTGCCGTAAGGAAAGTGATGATGGCCCTATTATGTGGGTTCGTCCAGGAGAGCAGGTGATCCCTATAGCAGATATGCCAAAATCACCTTTTAAACGAAGACGGTAAGTTCAATGTCTTGTGTATTGCGTTTGCCCAATTTTCTTTTCTAACTCCCAACAATTAAGCTTTCACTGCTCATCTGCATCCATTTTCAGATGCTAGGCACAGGACATCTATATTCCCTGTATGTACTACTGGTCTTACGGAGCAAATGTCAAATCTGCTTTACAGTAGAACACATTCTGACAATGCATTGTGAATGCTAGTTTGCGCCACTGAAGATTATTATAATGGATTGACTATCCATTTTGACATCGTTTTGAGTATTTTGAGTAATCTGAATATTTTTGCCTTTGCTTATCTGCCACTATTGCTCTGTGATTGTCATTAAAAAATTCTTTATGTTGTAAATTTACTTAAAACCAATTTAAATTTATCCTCTGGTCCTAATACCCGTTGAAGTAATTTTGTATATTTACCTTATTATTTCTTATTTGGGATCTCCTTTCTTTGAAGATTATGTAGCATCTCTAATCCTTCCTCCGCATTCATTTTCTTTGCGTTGAACTTGTACCTTTATTTTTATAAGCAAGATAATGTCCAAAACTAAACACGGCAATACATTGTTTATTTTCTGTGTTGAATGTTTCATGTTATTAATCTTTAAACTTGTACAGATGAAATTAGTCAATACAATATGCAACACGCCATGAAGGATACTACTTAATCAAAAATGTTTAATCCTAAACGCTGTTTGAAAGGTGTTGAGAGATGGTCAGCAGCTACATGCCAAAAATCCAAAGTATTAGATATTGACAGTGAAAAATATAGATTCAGATCCTTGAAATGTATGAATTTTGTAGAAATACTGTATTTAATTGGAATAGATTCCAAGAAATAATGTACCTAAAAGGTGCATTGGGCGCACGCGCACAAACACACCCCGCCCAAACTCTGTCAGGCACTATCATGTGTTCGACCCCCCCACTCAACCACCACCACACACGCACATGCACAAATGGAACTCCCAGAACCCCCATTCAATTCCAGAAACCCAGCTCCTGACCCCAACCCATTGACCTCCCTTTGCTGGAACCATGATCCTCAACCCTTGCCAGGCACTTCCTGGGTGCCTAACCTGACTCTACCCCCCATCCCCCCCCCTCTCTTTCCCCCCATCCCCCCCCCTCTCTTTCCCCCCACCCCCCCCCCTCTCTTTCCCCCCCACCCCCCCCCTCTCTTTCCCCCCCAACCCCCCCCCTCTCTTTCCCCCCCAACCCCCCCCCTCTCTTTCCCCCCCAACCCCCCCCCTCTCTTTCCCCCCCAACCCCCCCCCTCTCTTTCCCCCCCAACCCCCCCCCCTCTTTCCCCCCCAACCCCCCCCCTCTCTTTCCCCCCCAACCCCCCCCCCTCTCTTTCCCCCCCAACCCCCCCCCTCTCTTTCCCCCCCAACCCCCCCCCTCTCTTTCCCCCCCAACCCCCCCCCTCTCTTTCCCCCCCAACCCCCCCCCTCTCTTTCCCCCCCAACCCCCCCCCCTCTTTCCCCCCCAACCCCCCCCCTCTCTTTCCCCCCCAACCCCCCCCCCTCTTTCCCCCCCAACCCCCCCCCCTCTCTTCCCCCCCAACCCCCCCCCCTCTCTTTCCCCCCCAACCCCCCCCCTCTCTTTCCCCCCCAACCCCCCCCCTCTCTTTCCCCCCCAACCCCCCCCCCTCTTTCCCCCCCAACCCCCCCCCTCTCTTTCCCCCCCAACCCCCCCCCTCTCTTTCCCCCCCAACCCCCCCCCTCTCTTTCCCCCCCAACCCCGCCCCTCTTTCCCCCCCAACCCCCCATCTCTTTCCCCCCCATCCCCCCCCTCTCTTTCCCCCCCAACCCCCCCCTCTCTTTCCCCCCCAACCCCCCCCCTCTCTTTCCCCCCCAACCCCCCCCTCTCTTTCCCCCCCAACCCCCCCCCTCTCTTTCCCCCCCAACCCCCCCCCTCTCTTTCCCCCCCAACCCCCCCCCCCTCTCTCTTTCCCCCCTGTGATGACCATCCTTCGACCTTGCATAAATTCAACTTATCCATGCAGACCCAGGCTCTGACTAGGGTTGCAGTACCGAGAGGGAGCTTGCCAATGCCAGAGGGGTATTGATTGGTACTGTTGCACTCAAAGGAACAGACGAGCCCCAAATATATCTGCTTTAAAACCTACTAAAAATAAGTGGCATGGGAACATTGGTAGGCGAAGAGGTTTCTTGTGAGCTTTTTCCCTCCATTTCTAGAGATTGGGATCATCACTGCTAACATGGACCTATTATAATCTTTCACGAGGCAGTCTTGGGGAGTATTGGCAACGATGGCAGACATAAGGAAGAGGGGACAAAATACATAATGGTGTGGAAAGGGAGGAGAGATGTGTAATTTGTATAGACAATGAAATAGACTGTACCAGCCCATTTTTGGGAAAGAAAAAACATTGTCTCTCAGTCCCATGATTTTTATGTAACAGACAATGGATTAGTGGTATTGTTACTAGACTCGTAATCCAGAGAACTGGGCCGATGCTGTGGGGACCAAGGTTCAAATCCCACCATGGTAGATGGTGAAATTTTAATTCAATAAAAAAAATCACTAAAATCCATTGTCTTAAAAACCATTCTGGTTCATGACTGCCTTTTAGGGAAGCAAATCTGCCATCTGCAGTCTTACCTGGTCTGCTCTACTCATGACTCAAGATCCACAGTAACGTGGTTGTCTCTTAAATGCCCTCTGAAATGGTCAAGCAAGCTGCTCAGTTCAAGGGCAGTTAGGGATGGGCAATAAATACTGATCAAACCAGTCCACATTCTACAAATAAATCAATAACTTTAGTAATGAAACATCCCATCATGCTTCACAGGAGCATGATAAAACAAAATATGACAGCCACTGAGTCAGTGGGGCCTGATATCACAGAATAAGGTACATTGTAAGTCTGTTACTGCTAGTATTACAGACAGAAAGAAGAGATGAACTGAAATCCCCAATTATGGGTGAGGTTTAACTTTGAAGGTAAACATGTGCATTTGTAATCACCAGCACCCCACCCCTCACCAGTTAATTTGTGATCAATTTTAAAAGTACCAGCAGCAGACTTTGCTGAACAGAATTATTTGTTCTCAAAAGATCTTAACACTACACCATGTACACAACAAAGATAAAGTTAAAGAAAATAGTGTGCTTCTACAAGTTCATTAGTGTGCATTCTTAATTATGAATATGTCATGCCTTTTACCAGACATCTCACTAGAAAACTATGATCTAAAGAAATTGAAATATGGTACTTCCATCTTTCCTCCTCTTGAAGTGGCAAAATTTGGAGGCCGCTAGCTCCCAAAAATGCCTGCTTATTTCTGAAACAATGGAATGCTTTTCGGTTATAATACAAGCAGTCCAAGATGAGAGGATTTTGGTTGAAATGTGGACTCTACGGATTCCATACTTGAAATAAATTGATTGACAAGTGTTTTACAACAATATTGCCAGCTGAGATAGCTAGAAATAATGAATGTGTGTGAAACATTTGGATCTCAACAAATGCCAATGTAGTGTCACTTCATCTACTGTGCCATTTGAAAAATATGTATTAGTATCTTAATAGTATCATTGTGCATGTTACTAGTGAATTATATGTTTGTGTCTGTAATGACTATAAAATGGATAATTCTTGACTCAGCAGCCATTTTCTTTGATAATTTGTAACGTGAAGTGTATACTGTTTATTTTTATATTCTTTCCTGTGATGTGGGCTCACTAGCTAGGCCAGCATTTATTGCCCATTCTTAAATACCCTTGATACTGTTGTGATGAGCCACCTTCTTCAACCATTTGAAGTCTATATTAGATGCTGTGTGACATCAAAAACACAATTTTTACAAGTGATACGATTACTAAATGGTTTTTGTTGTCAGGCAGTTCCTGGTCTCCCCTTTAGGACCAGCTGAATATATTACGTCCTTCCTATCTTATAAGTCTTGACAGATCTTTTATATTTAAAAAAAAATCCAGACTTGCTAAAATACAGTGAACAACTTTTAAAGATAATCACCTTACAAGTACAAAAGATGTCTGATGTTCCTGAATGATACCTTCCTTAGTGCAGTATTGATATTGAAACCTGTCATAGCACATTTAAATAGTTTTACTTGCATTCTTTCAAGATGGCAGAAATAAGTAGTGTCATTGCCTCCTGTGTCATAACTGTAATATACTGTCAAGGGTGCATTACAAGTGTCATTATTGTGTTACTAAGACTGATGCAACACATGGACACAATAGATCTCTGATTATAATTTCATTCCGTACTGATACAGGCTGTCCACTCAGCAAGACCTGCATTTACGAAGGAAAACTCCTCAAGCCCATTTTTAATATTATTGAACTAGCCTCATAGCTAAAGCTGATCATCTGCAAACAATAATTTTAATAATAGATTATTTGCAAAAAAAATCTTTACTTGTAATAGTTTTAGTTATGCAGTTGTAAGGGACAGGAGAGTCCCTTTGGAGTCCCACTTAGGTTCAGAGCTGTGCTCTAGACTTTGAGTTAAACAACAGTTTTATTGAATAATTAAAATGGTAGTGATGTAAGTTAAAGTTAATATCAAAAAGTACAAAATAAATAACTATTGAAAGGAGAAGCAGTGTTTTAAAGGAAGAAAGATGACTCTGCTTACATATGAAGCATACTAATAGACGTGTTGTATTACAAATGTTAATCCCAAATTTGACTATTCAAGACAACTCCACAAAATGGATAACCTCAAATTAGTCTATTCCACAAGAGTCTAATTTTGCAAAACTTCTCTTGGTTCATACATCACCAAGTCTGCAAATAATCTTACATGTTGGCAGTACAGTCAGTCACTTTCTTCCTGGCTCTTACTCCCATAGTCTCCAGTTGTTGATTATTGCACTGGATAAAAGCAAATTACTGTGGATGCTGGAATCTGAAACCAAAAGAGCAAATGCTGGAAAATCTCAGCAGGTCTGGCAGCATCTGGAAGGAGAGAAAAGAGCTGACGTTTCGAGTCCAGATGACCTTTTGTCAAAGCTGAAGCTAATATGATATTATAATAATGTTTTTCTCTTTTAATTCACAGGTTTTAAGTCGGTCTGCCTTGTTGCCCAACGAGGGGCATACACGCAATGGGTCGTACTTGGACTGCTCTTGAATGTTCGAGAGTGGCCTAGTGCTTCATGTCGTTAGTGTGTGCTTAAACTGGACCAGATGCTGGGCAACACAACAGCTCAGTGACTATCACTGTTTGCTGTGCAGACACATGCATTTGGGCCAGTGTCTGTGGGAGTTTGCGCATTCTTCCTGTGCTTGCGTGGGTTTTTTCCGGGTGCTCTGGTTTCCTCCCACACCCCAAAGATGTGCTTTTAGGCCGATTGGAAGTAATAAATTGTCCCTAAATTAGTTTCCCTCAATGTGGATGGCCATAAAACAATAGATAAGGGTCATGGGTGGAGGGGGTTGGGGGGGGGTGGCGGGGGTCTAGTAATGTTAAAATGGCGGCGCGGGCTCATTGGGCTGAAGGGCCTGTTTCCCGGGCTGTTTTTGTTCTTTGTCATCTGGACTCGACGTCGGCTGTTTTCTCTAGTTGACAGTTGCACTCTAGCTGCAGCACAAATTCTGGAAGCAGTATCCCATTAAACCAAATTTCTGGCTTTATTTTATGTTTACCAAGGCGCGCTCAGAACCAGAATCTGGTAAACATACATCCTTATCAGTCCTCCTTGCAGGCACTGCAAGGCTTTGCAGACTTCACAACCATGCTTTTATGCAAATTTTGATTGTGTCTTTCCCAACTGCCATCAATCGGATGGTATGTCCATCAGTCAAACTCCATCTCCTGGTGACTATACCATAGTTGACCAACCTATGTAAGACCGTTCATTGTCCTGGCTTGTAGTTCAAGGGTCATCAAATGCCATTCCAGGATGGCTTGCAATGTGTGAAATTTGTTTCAACAAGAAACTCCTTTTGCCCCATTATTGGCTTGGAAGAATACGTCACATCATTTTAGTTTCAAGTAATTGGCATTGTTAATGCACCTAAATGTTCCTATCTAAATTGCGATGATATACATTTAAATGCTGAGAATACAATGTTTTGTTTACATTAGCCAAGGGATTTGAACTGACTTTTAAAAGCAGTGTTACTTAAAACTGCTTTAAGTTGACATTTTTCAACTACAAATGATCAATATTTGTATTAATGCAGGAGGAGCAGTAGATGGGTTCAAATTGATTAATGTGGTTAATGCATTGGTATGAATTAGCATACATTGGCTTTGTTGGGGTTGGGGGGAAGAAATGCAATGCATACAGCTCGAAAGACCAACTTTTGCTTTGTACTGTGCTTTGGATTTAGCACTGATTTATTTATATATTTATTCACATCACATTAACAAATGAAGATGCAACTTGTCAACAGATTATGCATGTTCTGTTTCCTCCCCAGCTTCCCACCCCGTGGATGTTTGAACATAAGCAGCTTCTTTGCAAATAACAGAACAGGATAACACAAAGATAGAAGATTGGTATTTACTCTTTTATCCATTTCCTTTAGAACTACCAATGAAATAAAAAATTTACAGTATCTACCTCGTGCCAGTGAGCCACGTGAAATGCTGTTTGAGGATAGGACTCGAGCCCATGCTGATCATATTGGACAGGGATTTGAGCGTCAGACTACAGCAGCTGTTGGAGTGTTGAAAGCTGTACAGTGCGGGGATTGGTATGTGAGCTAGACACTGAGCTAGACTGTTCATTCTGTCTGCTGTTAATTATTAAATGTTGAAGAAAAATATAGTGTCTTTAGTTACTGATTTAACCAAAATGTGGAACTGTTTTCTGTCTATCCATTGTTCCTTAAAATGTTATTGAAATTTGGCATGCAAATTTTAGAATTTTGAAGATGGGAAAACTAATAACAAAGTTACTTGTGATCTGAAAATTTAATTGTATTGAAAGTGCAGCATTTTATATAAAATTCAGCGTACAAGGATTACAGATATATATAGATAAACTATGTACCTGTTGCTGTTAATATTACTAATAATTTTTCCTTTTACAACACTTTGGATAGGAGAAATGGAAGAAATCTAATGGCTTCCTGAACAACGATGAACCCAGTTTCATTGTTGTGTGGCTTATCTTTATCTCAACATTTAGTCACAAACTCCATATCCCTGAACTTTAAGAGTAAATATTTCTGGGAGACTACAGTTATGCTTGCCCTATGGTTTCTTTTTGCTGTTCTCAGAAGGAAAAAGTGCAACAGTGGTCTTTAAAAGCATTCTTCCAATTTCTTCTACTTACAAAGATTAGTGGTTCAGATAGTTTTTTTATGATGGAGAAATAAACGAAGAGTGGGTAAATGTACTTGAGGATAATACTGAAAGAAAAATATCAAAGATTCCTGATCTATATTGAATGGCAGGATATTTTAAATTGGCCTCAGTATCCCTGGGCTAATTGAAGCAATGTGTTGGAGAAGTATAATATGCACTGTCAAAATGACGGTCTTTTGCTTTATGCTTAAAATTGGATTTTGCACTTAAATCCACACAAGTAAATTGAGAGGAGTTCTTGTCATATTATTACACAGCTTTGTATTGCTTTTTATTCTACGTTCCTGTGTAAGCATTCCTAGGGTGGGAAGAGTTTGATGAAACAGCATGCCCAATTAGCAGGTAAAATAACAGTGCAGTGGTTATGAAATAAGAGGTGCATTGACATGTATTCAAACTGCGTGCAAATTGGCGAGAGATTAGGCTGATATGACTTTGTATATGAATCAAATGAAGCAATTCTCAATGTGTAATTTGCTGACCTTGTATTAAAAAGGGGTCTTTTAGTTGATTATTTTCAAATTACATTTCTGGCATTCAATATATGTCAGCAGCCAACGATGATAGAATCAACATCTGTAGAGTGCAGCCAGGTGGCAGATTAGTTAAAATAAGATCACGCACTACAGAGGTTTTTATGATTATTTATAGAAGACCAGAAATAAGAATGTACTTAAATTGTATTGTGGTGACTCCTATCCTTTGGGGCATTTAATTAGGCAGAGTAACAGTATCACCTATCATGCATGTTCAGTTAAAGGGAAAAGTTGAAACGGTAGATTTCAGTTTTCTTACTTCTGTTCTCGTATTTAATGCAGAGAATATCTTTTTCACCTCTCTTTTAAACATTTTTCCGGTGCTGTTGTACTATCTCCCAGCCAAACAGTTGCTAGTCCTGGTAAAATTATACATCTCCCTATTTACGTTGCACCAGAATAATCTAGAGTGACCATGGGCACAAGTAAAAACAAGAAACTTGGGGATGAGAATGGAAGGGAGATGGGATTTTAATGGATAATATACTAGTGGAATGAGTGACCATGAAATGGCCTTTGGAATAGAGTATAGATGGGTACAAAAAACAACTGGATGTATATTTGGAGAGAGTTTGAAAAATATGTTGAGAAGATGGGATTAACCTCTAGTTGTGTTGCGTTCAATAGCCATTTAATTTGCAAAAAGGTCTGTGTTCACCATTCTTTTCTGTGTGGAAATGCAGAATTTCACTCATTGCTACCCACAATAGTAACAGCCGATGTCATGCATTCGCCATATGAAGAAGAACAGGCATGAACTGACATTCAACCACCTTTTAGTATCTAATCAAATGAACAACTACCTATGTGCAGATTTTTGTCCAAATTAAATCCAGTTAATAATTTTCTCTTTTTCTTAGGGCTGATCAACCCCGTATAACCAAAGATGTAATTTGTTTTCATTCAGAAGACTTCCTTGAGGTGGTGCAAAGGCTGCAATTAGATCTGCATGAACCACCATTATCTCAGGTAATTCTAGTTAATTTTACTTATCCAATTATTTAAAAAGTAATAGTAAAAGTTATCTTTATGGTATTATTTATTTTTTATATCCTGTGGTTGTGGCGTTTAGATCCATTCTGAGACGGAAGCTCCTAAGTTAGATCCCTTTTTTGTACCAAGCCTAGGGAGCAGTGTTGGAATATTCAGGAATTCTGGAATGGGAAGGAAAACATTTGTTATTATTCTACCCCTAATTAATAGTCAATAATCTTGATGAAAAAAATCACCTATGTGGATGCTGGATGAGAATATTAGGTTTAAAAAGTACACCCAATGTAGACATAGGATATCTAACAGTACATTCATTGAGAGAAAGAGGAAGAGAGATTTGGCTAAGAAAACTATTAAAAATCAATGTTTCTAGGAAAAGTAAATGAGTCCTTAAGAAAATGTTGTGGATTATGTAACCTAATGTCAGCAATGCAGTCTTTTTAGCAGCGTGTGTGACATTTTGTAGGTCACAGAATGCTCTCGGCCAATTATAGATTCCTGTCAGCAGAAAAAATTTTTTTTTACTCCATTCTTAGTTACAAAGCCAAGACTCAGAGTGGACAGAGTAGACCCTAACCCATCTCATTGAATCCAATTTGTGGTCCCCACAAGAGAGACAAACAAGAACTAAGCTGACAAGATAAAACATTGCACCCTACCTTGGGCTTGATCCAACACCGGATTTTAGCCAAAAAAACAGATTTGACACTTGATGCCCATTGAAAACATTTTATCAGAACAAAGTGTGCACTCCATCTGGTGGAGATATTGAGAACTTGTGAAACCCGGACAGACAAATCCAAATGAGCAACCATTTAATTAATTGCAATTAGTAGATTGGGAAGCAAAGATCATTGCTGTGCATCTGTGCAATAGAAACTACTGTTTTGATGTAAATGTTGTATTTGACTTTTCATTGCTTAACCCTATTTTCTCGTCTTATTTTTAGTGTGTTCAGTGGGTAGATGATGCAAAACTCAACCAGATACGAAGAGAAGGTATTCGCTATGCGAGAATTCAGCTGTATGACAATGACGTATATTTCATTCCGCGAAATGTTGTACACCAGTTCAAGACTGTCTCTGCAGTATGCAGTTTAGCATGGCATGTGAGGTTGAAACAGTATCATCCAGATGCAGAAGAACCATCTGCTCAAGAATGTGCTTCTGAAGGTTCAGAATTGCTACCAGACACCAAGTGCCCAGTTATCAAATTGGAGACTGAGGATAAAATGCAGAGGGATGACATTACCTCTGATGATGCAAGACATCAAGAAGTAAAAATAGAACTTAATATCACGGAACTCCCAAAAATAAAAGTGGAGTCTAAAAGCACTGAATCACAGTTTGTAACCGAATCAAAAGACCTAGTGTGTTCAAACACCCAAACTGACTGTGGAGATGAACAACAGCTACCCTCAGTAAACCCACATTTGCATGAGTAGCAACAGAATTTTTCTCACTGATATCTGTGTATATTCTTTGGAGCTTTTATTTTTTTTAAATGTATCTTAACAATGGTGTGACGTACAATATATGTTCTTATGTAAGTTCTATGGGGCAAGCTTGTTACTGTTCTTAAGACTGTTACATAGTAGGACAGAAAAGTACATGTAGCTTTGTAACATTCCTCAGTGCCTGTCCATAACTGTGAAACATAACAGCACTTAAGGGACAGGTGCACTGTCACACTGCAGGTTAAATGGGAAAAAAAAGTTTTAAATACTTTTTTATTTTTAGATAAAAAAGTAGTAGGGATAGAAGCAGAGTTGACCTCGGCGTATACTTTTTTGTAAGCTGAGCCAAAATTGTTTCCAAATTCAAGCTTATCCATAGAGCTTATGTCAACCTAGTTGCAAGTTTGAATACTGGTATTTGTGTCAATACGGTAGTGTAAATACATTTTTTATTATAATTATGTAGTGCGATTTCAAACTAAAATCTGAACCACTTAATAAAGGTTCAGTGTACTTTAATGTTTTTTATATACGTAAGTACCAAAAGTAGTAGCCTTTGGCTATTTTACACCTACATTGTTTTATTTCGCCTAATGTAGACGTGACAAAGTTTGTGTAACCGTACAGACAAATCAGAATTTCTTTCTTATTTCTCTCCCAGGGGGAGGGGAGAAGGGAACTGAGTGCAAATTTATCATATTCTAGATTTTAAAATAAAGCTATTCATTATGTGGTGTTGTCTAAGACACTGAAGTGCTAGTACCCCATGGAAGCTAGTTTATAAGGTTCTCCATCTCTTCACTAAGTTTTTGCAAACACACGTATCTTCATAAAGTCAATTGTAGTTCTAACATTTTGCAGAGTGCTGAGTTTTTAGACTGTTGTATCTTTTCTCATCATCAATTAGACAGGAAGAAGCTAGAAATTCCAGCCTCTAATCAAAGTACATAGTGTAGTTAGTTTTTGAGTGCTCAATTGCCTTTGGATCGGATTTATTTCTCTATTTGTAGTAAGGTTGACCAAATTAATATTCTATGGTGTCAGCTCTGAGTTTGTGTATCCAGTTTAAATGCAAGACTATTTCATTTTGAAATGATTTGTCAGTTTGTGCTGTTGTGATACAGGCTGCACATATTGGTGTACCTTATATCTGTAATACCTTGGAATTCAACGGCAATGACAGGTCCTTGCCACTGACCACAAAACACTGGTATCAATGATTTACCAGTGTTACGAACATGCATTTTCTTTATTCTGATTTGAATTTGGCACTATCAGTCAGGAGAATTCTTTCAGTCTGCAAAGCAGGGAAAAAAAGATTATTATTAACATTTTAATCAATGTATAGGAAGCAAAATAAAGATTGGAACTTGCACATGGGATTAAGCTGGAAGCTGAAATATCATAAAATGTAAAATATGTTTCCAAAAATCATGCAGTTTTTGAAATTCTGTACTTTAAAATTAGTACTGCAGGACCTGAAAGATTGTTCAGCAGTAATCATGACATGCTATGCTGTTAGTTGTCAGTTCCACCTGATTAAACCCATTTTCAATTGATCCCAAAGTGAGAATAGAGCGTAAAGTTGATATTCTTTCATGTCACTTTACTTGAATTGCTTGTGCTAATTGTATCCAAGAAGATAATGGAAAAGCAGGGTATCACTGACAACAATTTGTTTTTCTGTGTATAACTGCATGTGTGGCTACCAGAATTTGCTGTCAGTTTTACACAGTTTTGACTGAGTATTGACAGTTCTACTATCATGAGGACTACAAACCCCAGATTGTTGTTATTTTTGTCGTTCATTAATATTGAGTACCATTTTACAGTTTGCATTTGGTGTGCAATATAAGAAAGCCACCGTGATCTCAGGATGATTATGATGTACTTTAGATTATCAATTCAGCTTGAATTAGTATTGGTCTATGGAGTTAGCCTTTCATGTAATTTAAATTTCTGTTTCAATAGTTCCACTCTGCATCCACCCTACAAACAACTGAGCATATCAAATTATCAAATAACCATTCTTCCACATATGCTGTTGTGGTATTTCCATGTCCAAATCTCTTGGAATATTCTCTCATTTGCAATATTCTGCGAAAATGCATGTTAAGATTTACCACACTTCATGGGAAGAATTTTAATTATTGACAATCCAATTAAATGTAGGTAAAATCTATACCCCTAGGCCAAATAAACCGGGAGGATTCAGGTTTTGATTTTTGCTCTGTTAAATTAGTTTATCTCAGTTGAACCAGTAGTAAGGACATTACAATTGTATTGCTAAAAATTAACTAGTTTTCTGGATCTATACTATTAAAATATGGGAATGGATGGTGAATGATGAGTGGATTGGACATGGCTCTAATGTTTTACACATGCTAATAGTTTGTTGATACAGCCAAGGTTTATACATAGCCAGCTGCACCAGATTAGAGTCTCAACATGGTGAAGTAAAAAAAATTCTACAAGTTCCAAACAAAATTTTTAATTTTCACACTATACATTTATGCTTGTTCTATAAAGCTGTCTATCCAGTAGTTTGTGCCTTTTTTATTTTGTCATACTTTATGCTTATACATTTGTTCTCCATTTATTACCCTGTGCTTGAGACATGACACCTGTAGGACAATAGTTTCACAAGTGCACTCAGTATAAACAATATGGTATTTCTTTGTGTGTGAGCCGTGTAATTGTAGACAGTGAGTCCTTGATCATGTGAACATCATAACTAAATTTTATTTTCCTCCCCCTCCCCCACCTTAAGTGCATTTTCCACAAAAGCTATTGATTAAATCTACTGTGGGATTTGACTGATCTTTTTCTCTCCTGAGCCAACCATAGTATCTTTCTACCACTGTACTGAGATTAGTTAACCAGAGGCTGATGCTGAGCACTGCAAAAACTCAATACTGTGGTCTCCAAGGTTGCAAAACAGATTCACAAGAAGCTTCATTAACAGTTTTGTCCAGCTAATGAATATTTATAAAATAATTACAAACAGCAAATTAATACTGCAAGTACTTAAAACAGTCACTTTTTTAACCCTCTGTGGAATATATTTCTTGCACAATCTGAAACTAAATATTTGGGAGAAAATTGTACATGCACGAAATGTGTTCTTCCCCAACACTGAATCCATGTGTCAATCCTGGAAGCTAAACTTAAATAATGATGATGAACCAAAATAGTAACTATATTAATGTCGTAATGCCAAAAAAGCCTTTTATGTTGCATCTTGAGAATAATTTAGTCTTCCCCTTGATAGCATGAGATAGGTTTGCTGCTGAAGACAATATTTTTGTTGCCCCAGTCTGCAAATTTGCATATTGTAGTATTTCAAAGAATTCATGACCAATCCCTTGGGAAGTAAGTTTTGGGTTGCCTTAAATATTCTTCAGTATATAAAAGTACTGGTCACTCTTGGAAGTGGTTTGAGTTTCATGAGTTCAGGAGAGGAGCGGTACTGCCAAGACCATAACCTGTATCAATAAGATACAAACTGAACTGATGTTGTATTTTGTGCACTTCTACAATAGTTCTGAATGCAGACTAAAACATGAGGCAAGTCCAGATGCAAATTAAGTTACTTTATTTTGCAAGACACCAACTGAACATAATCATTGAAGCAAATGTAATTTAATCCAATCAATTTCACTTCTGTCTTGAATAATAAATTTTATGACTTGGTTTTTTGGGCTGGCTGGCCTGTTTTTAGCATTACAATTCTTTCCAATTGTAGCTGTGAGCCTCTGATCTACACTTTGTAATCTTTACTGCCTGTATGTCATTTTGTTCCAACCCAGTTATGAGATGTGGCATTAACTTACAGGTCAGTTTTGCCCAATAGGCCTGTCATTAAAACCAGCTGCCTAATTCCCTCAATCCACCCCTTTAATAGAGTAGACAGCATTTTCAATCAATGGATGTAATCTTAAGCAAGATGTTTCTGCTTGAGGAAATCAAAACTTGAACATAAATATAAGAAAGGCTTGTATTTATATAGTGCTTTTCACCATTGGACATCTCAAAGTACACGGATTAAACACTTTTTGCAGTGACACTAATGTAAGAAACCTGGCAGTTAATTTGCACTCAGCAAATTCTCACAAATTACAACATGATAGTCAGGTAATCAGTTTTTGAGTTGAGAAATAAATATTAGCCAGACCACTGAGGATAACTCTTGCTCTGAAATGGTGATATATTTTACATCCACCCCAGTCAGCAGGTGGGGCAATGGTTCAACATCTTGGAAAAATGGCAGCTTGACTACCCAATGCTGCCTCAGTACTGTGCAGGAGTGTCTGTCTTGATTTGTTTTATATGCTCAAATCCTGGAGAGGTAAGTGTCCTATCAATACAATCATCACTAATAAATCTTAATAGGGAATGCAAGCAAAACAATTTGACTAAACAGTGGAGAGATTCAGAAGTAATTGAGGTAATTAACACAGCTAGATACACATACCAGAGAGAAAGGAATGCATAGCTACGCTGATAGGATGAGATGAAGGTGAGTGGGAGAGGGTTCAGATTTTGAACACTGGTACATCTTTTTGTGATGTTCAATCTATGGGTGAGTTTACAGAGAAAAGCACCTCAGTCTTCCTAATTTTTAATTGAATTGGGATTCATCCAGAATAGAGAGAGCAGTAATGAGATAGAGTTGGGATGTTACCCGTGTCATTGACTGTTTTAGGGCTACGGTTGATTGCTATTCACCCAATTCCTGCCCTCTAAATGGGAAAGATGAACACCACTATAATTATGCCTGCAAAACTTGCTGCACGCTCCATAATTTGCAGTTGTCAGTGATTCCCTTTTGTTCTTGCGTGTCTTTCCCAATTTTTGTTTTGGCAATATGTCCTCAAAATGTAAGTTTTTGTATTTTTCTAATTTTTGAGTGATTAGAAAGATGTGCATGCTGTTTGGCATTGTATGCATATTTGCAAATCATAGATTCCCTACAGTGACCAAGGAGGCCATTCGGCCCATTGAGTCTGTACCCTCTCAGCATTTTACCCAGACCTGCTCCATTCCCTTAAACATCATGCATTTACCCAGCTAATCCCCCTATCCTGCCTATGCTGGGACACCAGGGGCAATTTAGCATAAACCAATCCACCTAAACTTGCAAACTTTGGAGTGTGGGAGGAAACCCACACAGACACGGGGAGAATGTGTCTATAGTCACCCCACCCAGGCTAGAATCGAACCGGCTCCCAGGCGCAATCCTTAATTTGCCAAATAAAGCATGTTTTGAATAAATTTCAAGTCAGTGTTGTAGTCCTTGTCCAATAGTACTGACGTATATGCAATTAAATCAATTCGTAAATTTGGTCCTTGAATTGACCAATCGTAGCTTAGAAGTTGCAGATAGCAAGGATTAGGCTATATCAGAATGTTATAATTAAAGTACTTTATTGGGAAAAAATAAAACCTTACGCGCGGATATTTTCCTTTTGTGTTACACTATTACCAATAGCTTACTATGTGAAGCAACTGAATATCACAAAATTTGGAAGGAAATTGTTTCAATTTGTATTTGTCTGAACAGCCACCCCCAGTGTAACTACTCCTTGGAATGATTTGCATTAATTTCAGTAATCTTCACACTTACATAATTATATTACGATAACTTCACAAAATGCACGAGGAAAGCAATCATAAGAAGTTATATTTACAGTCCAGTGGCGATCTTAGATTTGAAAATTATATTACTTAACGCGCCTTTCAGTTTACTTCGATTAAGGTTCCGCATTAAATAGTCTGCTGCTGTGTTTAGGATGACAACAACAGACTGCAACCAGTCCGCTATCTCAGTCTTGTCTCATCGAATAGATATTGTACACTAGATTAACCACTGCTCCGATGAGTAAGAGCCAGAGAGGTATAAACACGAATATGAGTTTCATTTGAGGGAAATGCTCCAGTCTGATGCATAACGCCAACAGAAATCCGAGTTTAAGTAGCATGGCGCAGAGGTACCAGACCTCCTTCTTGAGATTGTTGCCGTTCCTATCGTAGCCGGATTTGCATCTTCCTATAATCTTCACGATTAACATCATTAAAAGGATGGTATCAAAGGTCCAGAGCGGAATGAAGATAAGGATCCAGTTCCAAGGAGCTTTATTGTCCAATTTCAGCACCAATACAATTAAGAAGAGTAAGGTGAAGAGCCAGGTCATTAAAACCCTCTGCGCTAGTGACATTCTCATCTAAAACAGATGGAGAGTACGCTGCTTGCCTCTCGAATGTCTGTTCAGAAGGTTTCGTTCAAGGTAATGCTGGTTAATAAAATCCGTTTCATATCTTAAGTGTCTCTTGCGTCAGTGCGATTCGCTCCGAGAGCTAACATCTGCGTGCCTTTTTCTCCATTTTGTTCCTGACGCTACTATAACACTTTGGTACATAATAACTCCCGAGTGTCGAATCGAGTCACTTTTTGGCTATCGTTACAAAAGATGTGAAGAGTGGATCAGGATCGGGATTACGAGCCCTCCTGCAGCGACACCGGGATCGCTGTCCCCACTGCCAGCAGGCGAAGCTGCAGCGCCGATAAACGTTAATCCCCTTCGCATGCTTCCCTGTTGCTGCCCAGAGACTTCAGTTTTGCTTCCACTTTCCCTCTCGAAACCTTCCAGCAAAGCCAAACAATCCGCATCCTTCGCCCCACCCATAGCCGAAAGGGATTGGTGCTTGAAATTATTTATTCGATGTATCCCATTTGTACTGGTGTGGTTCTACTGTCAATCAGCCAGTGTCACACTTCCGGGACAGTGAATCAAAGGCCTCTCTAAAACACTTAACCTTTTCCGTTAGAATATCTACACTGCTTCATACGGATGGTTGACTTTTTGCAATTATACGGCATGTTAATAACCAATTTACTTCTGCATGTTTATGGAATGGGGAAGAAATAATTATTTATGAAAGATAACCTTGGAAAAAGATATTGAGAATTTACGGAAAATAATTTCCCCTGTTCAGGGTTGTTTGTGTGGTGAAATCGAAACGGCAATGGTATTACTGCTGTAAAATCATGTGGTTCGGCGATAATTTCGTTAGGTGGCAGTGCCAGGGGAACTTCAATGGTTAAGGCTGATGGGACAAGGGCAATTTACCAAGGAGTGACAAAAAGTGAAATTTCTTACAATCACCCTTTCTTGGAGTCAAGCATTACCACTTCCTCCCCCCACAGCCCTTAAAGGCCAACCAGAACATTAGTTTGTTCCATTCAGTCATACTGCCACTAATCCACATAATGCTGAATACTTTCTTTCCATCAGTAACCAAGTAATCATAGAATCATAGAGTCATTACAGTGCAGAAGGAAGCCATTTGGCCCATTGAGCCTGCACTGACAATGATCTCATGCAGGTCTGATCCATGTAACCCACATATTTATCCAGCTAATCCCCTGACACGAAGGGGGCAATTTAGTGTAGCCAATCAACCTAACCTGCACATGTTTGAAGTGTGAGAGGAAACCCATGCAAACATGGGGAGCATGTACAAACTCCATACAGCTACCCAAGGCCGGAATTGAATTATGTGCCACCCCAAGTAAGTTCCTGGGAGAGGCAAGAAAAATACATTATAAAAATACCCTCAACCAACTAAAAATAATTTTGAGAAGCCTCCCTCTCCCTGATTTCTGAAGGCAATCAAGAACATTCCAGGAGATAATAATGACTACATGGACATTTCCTTCTACTTTATATATGTACCTAGGTGTTGTTATTTCATTGATATTAATGCAAAGACATTACCAGATACAGAGATAGTGAAACTAACACTGCTGTTCAAATTTGTGAAGAAGATTAAAGAATAATGTAATTTTCTAAAATCAGCAACAAAGGTTAACCTTTAACTAGATTCTGAATCTTATTTTCTAAAATATTAGGTGACATAGCAGTCAGTATAAGGGTTCAGGTAAAGACAAATGTGAGAATTTTTGTCGTCCAATTTTAACTCACTTAAAACCCATTTGGTAATAAACAGTAAATTCAGGCCCATTACACGACAAATAGTTGATACTAGTGGTAGGAGGGAGTAGAGAAAGACATATCAGGAAGCCTTCTGGCAAGAATGAAGAATCAGGAACGTGATCTTCTGAAAGGAAATAGCAGATTTAAAAGTGAAAGTGCCACATGTGAAGAGGGAAACATTTTGAGTCTTCTACTGTAAAACAGTCATATTCACCTCACTATTAATTCTGTTTCCTTCTCCACAGATGCTGCCTGACTTGCTGAGTATTTCCAGCACTTTGTTTTAATTTCAGACTTGCAGCATCCATAGTATTTTGCTTTTATAAAAGTACCAAATGTGCTTTGTATGTAGATATTATGGACAGAAAAGCTATATCTTGGGGACTGAAGTTAAGAAAGTATGCAATTCATTACCTCAAATGTTATTTCAATATAAATGATTCTTAAAACAAAACATCTTCAAGGATCCTGACAATTGTTGGACGGTGATCAATGCTTCACTATTATAACTTAATTTAATCCCATCTTCTTCTTTTCAATTTGCTTTATTTTCATTAAAGTGCTTTTGAAAAAATATTCTAATTTAAGTAAGACCTGGAATTTCTCAAATAGTGGCTCACATTCATATCTCATCGCTGCCGTGAATCTCTGTTTTGTCATCCCCCTTGTGTTCCATTTGTCATCTGGTTGTCTGTCATATACTTCCACAACTCCTCAGGTAACAAAGCAGTTCATGCCCACATGCAGCGACACCTGGACAACATTCAGGCTTGGAATAATACGTGGAAAATAACATTGTGCCACACATGTGCAGGCAATGATTGCCTTCGAGAAGGGAGGATTTAATTATTTCCCCTTGACATTAAACAGACATTTCAATTGCTGAATCTCCTACAATTAACATCCTGACTTGTGCCTTGTAGATGATGGAATTAGTCTAGGGAGTCAAGAACTGAGTTAATAGCTCCTGAATTCTCAGTCTCTGATTTGCTTTTGTAGCCATGGTATTTATGTGGCTGGTCCAATTAAGTTTCTGATCAATGGGGACCCCAGAATGTTAATGGTGAGGGATTCAGCAATTGAAATGCTGTTGAAGGTCAAGGGGGGATAATTAAATCCTCCCTTCTCAGAGGTGGTCATTGTGCCACACATGCAGGCAATGTTATTTTCCACTTATTAGGCCTAGGAATGTGATGGAATGCTCTCTACTTGCCTGGATGAATGCAACTCCAACTTTCCAAAAGCTCAGCACCATTCAGGAAAAAGCTGCCCACTATAAACATTCATTCTCTCCACCACAAGCACGCAATCAACAAATTGCTTTGTGTAGATTTTGAGCTACTGACTGGGAGAAATGACTAAATATTGCAACCATTCAGGAAAGAACTTTAAAGGTCCTTCATGGAAGGGTCATCCTTTTTGGGCTAAGGAACATTTTACAATGAAGAGTAATGTCCAAAGCAAGCTAAATAGAGATTGCTGAAAGAGTTTTTAAGTATACCTTCACACTCACACTTTTAGTGGGGGAAGGATTCCTGTATGCATTATCATTGAACCATGTTATGAACGCTTTTTCAATGAATAATAAGTGGTGGCATTGGACTTGAACCCAGAGCTTCCCAGTCCAGATGTAGGCTTGCTACCACTGTGCCACAAGACCTCCAGCTGAATGAGTCAGTACACCAATTCAGGAGCAGCTTATGAAGAAATTTTCAGATTTACAAATAGTCGACAAAGTATACTCAGACTGCTTTATTTTAGAATCTCAATATACAGTACATCTTGAGATTTAATTGAAAGCTTAGGGTAGCATCACAACAACAATAACTTGTATTCTTATGATACCTCTATCATAAAAAAAAGTCCCAAGTCCGCCCCAGAGACATTATAAAACAATTTTTGGGGCATCTTTCCTAGCTTCTTCATCATATCCTTCCTCGGGGCTGTAACAGGTGTAAAGTAGGAGAAGAACCTCTCATAGGAGAGCTCATCATACCCTTTGCAGTTGTGCATCCTTTATTGGTTCTCACCTTCACTTCGTTTTCACTTGCGATTCCAAGATGGATGGACCTAACCAGGCAAACTCCACAACTTAGGGATTTGCCTACTGTGGCACCCAGAGTCTTGTTCCAGTGGATTGAATGGATGAGACCAATCTAAAGTTCAATGGTGTTGAAGGCCATGTTGTAGGATAGGCAAACTTGACAAGACACACATGATGGCCTTGTCACCCACTGCATCCAGACCTATCTCCAGCCATCTGGACTTGTCACTGGACCAAGATAAGGCAGTGAAAGAATGTAAGGCTTACGATAAGGCCACATTTGAAGTACTGCAGACAATTCTGGTTGGCCTAGCTATAGAAAGGATATTAAACTGGAAAGAGTACAAAAACAATTTGCAAAGATGTTTGTCAGGATCAGGATTGAAAGGTTTGAATTATGAGGATAGGTTGGGATATTTTCCCTGCTGCAGAGGAAGATGAGTGGTGATCTTGTAAAGGTTTATAAAATCATAATGGGCATAGATAAGATGAATAACCAAGGTCTTTTCCAACAGGTTAGAGGAATCCAAACTAGAGGGCATAGGTTTAAGGTGAGAGGGAAGGATTTAAAGGGGACCCAAGGGGCAACTTTTTCCACACAGAGCATAGTGCATTTAGCCAAGCAGATGCCTGCAGAAACATTTGCAGGACTGCCCAGTGCAGGCTGCAAAACACAATAACTGAAACAGATAGTAAGCTGCTCTGAAATGTGTTTATAGGCCCTTTTATACTTGTTCATCACCAATCTTTGGTGCTGCATGTCAACGCTGCTCACAAAAAAAGCCCAAATTTTAGAAAGGTGGGCACAGCATTTTAATCATATTGTCAATCAGCCTTCATCCATCATTGAAGAATCAATCAATTAGCTACCACAGGTTGCCATCTTGATGACCCTCTCATATTATTAGAAGCAACATCAAAGCTCTGGGACCTTATGGCATCTCAGATGAGGTTCACTAGGCTGGGGATCATCGTCAGCTCAGGAAACTCACTGAACTCTTTCAGTCTATGTGGAAGCAGGAACAAGCCCACAAGAATACAAAGATGCTTCTGTTGTCCACCTGTACAGGCAGCAAGAGCCTTGTCAACCTTGCAACAAAACCACAGAGGAATCTCATTCCTCTCCATCACTAGTACAATCTTTGCTGAAATCCTTATTAACTGCTTAGTGCAAGATCTCAACCAGGATTTTCTGCTGGAGAGTCAGTGTGGTTTCAGAGCAGGTATGAGCCACTGGTGGGATCTTATGGCCTCACTCGAGTGAGACTGGAAATTCCTGCCCAAGGTCAATGGATATTTTTGTTGTATGCCCCTTGCCCACTCTGATTCCACGGCGGTGTTTGCACTTAAATGGCTCCAGGAGAAATGCCAAGAACAAAACATGGACCTCTACTGCACATTTGTTGACCTAACCTGGATCTTTGACACAATCAACAGTGAGGGTCTTTAGAATGTAATTGACAAATTTGAATGCCTGACAAATTAATCACAATGGTTCGATAGTTCTACAACTGATATTTCAGTGCTATTGTCACTAAGCTAGGAATGCAAAGACCCAGGCTAACACTCTGGGGACATGGGTTCAAATCACATCATAGCGCTTGGTGGAATTTAAATTCAATGAATTAATAAATCTGGAATTGAAAGCTATTCTCAGTTATGCTGACTTGAGACTACTGTCAATTGTCATAAAAACCCATCTTGTTCACTAAAGGGAACCTGCCATCCTGGCCTACATGTGACTCTGGACCCACAAGAATATGGTTCACTCTAAACTGATCTCTGAAATTATCTAATAAATGTGCCTGCATTGGACAAACTGTGATGCTTCAAAACAATGGATGTGGGAAGCTGACAGGGGGTGTTTTGGAATAGTCAAGACTGGAAGAAACAAACATAGAGGAGAGTCACAGCTGCAGAAGAGCTGAGGCAGGGACAGAGAAGGTTATGTTATGCTTAGTGACAGCATGACATTGTGACAACATTTAATTGGAGGAAATTTCTACTCATCCAGTATTGAATGTTGGATAAGGAGCCTGACTATTTATAAACAGCACAGGGGTCGAGTGAGGTGGTGGTGGGTAGAGCTGAGTGTCATCAAAGAACATGTGGTACATTGATGTTTGTTTTTGGATGATGTTGAAGAGGGCAACATGTAGATGTACATAAGGAGGGGACCAAAGATAGATTGTTGGGGAACACATGAAGTAAAGAGTAGGAAAAGAATTTATTGGAATCGATTTTATGGCTATGATTTGGTCGATATGACTGGAACCAGGCCAACTGGATGACAGTAGGGAGGCATTGAAGGTATGCATCATAGGCTGCAAATAGACCAAGAAGGACAAGGAGGGATAGACTGGTTTTCTCACAGACACACAGAATGCCACTTGAGACTTTGAAATCCATGTTGGTATTGTAGCACAGGCAGAAACCTAATTGGAGAGATTCAAATTATTGAGTTTTAATAAAAGTGGGCACAATTTTGGGAGGTGACACCACATTCGAAGGTTTGGAGAAGAAAAGGAGGTTGGAGGTGGGATTGTAAGTTATCAAGGACAGAGGGTGAACAGTTGGTTTTTTGCGAGATGGGAATGGAACTGGGAGATGATGAGGATTTTGTAAAGATAAAGTTTTTAGCTGAATGTTAGGAAGATCAAAGGGATCTAGGATCAATTTTTGAGAAGTTAAGAAATAATTGGGGCTTGAAAGATAGGGGAACAATTTGAGATAAGAGAATTATTCACAATATTGTTAGGTTTCTTAAAGCTTCGCTAAGTTATACAGCTTAATACTTCAAGAACATAAGAAATAGGAGCAGGAGTAGGCCACATTTAAGATTTATTTCAATCACTCAGTATATTTATTTCTTCTCTACACCAATTATTTCTTCATTTTCCTCACATCTTTCCTGTCTTGTTATTGCTAGTGGTCCATATTGGGCTATAAATTCATGGTTGGCACCAACCATTCCACTCAGTATCATAGAATCTCTACATTGCAGAAAGGGGCCGTTCAGTCCATCCATTCTACACTGACTCGCCAAATGATCACCTTACCCAGGCCCAACCACCCTGCACTATCGCCATAACAACATGCATTTACCATGGCTAATCCATCTAACCTATACTTGTTTGGCCACTAAGAGATGAATTTTCCCATTCCGCTCAACGTGGGAATCATAGCGGGTGAGGGGCGGACTATGGAAAGGTCAGTTAACGTCAGGTGGGATTTTTCCCATTTTTGGGGTGAGATCGGCCAGAAAATTCCACCCTGAGAGTCAATTTAACATGGCCAATCCACCTAACCAGCACATCTTTTGGACTGTGGGACAAAACCCACACAGAAGCAGGGAGAATGTGCAAACTCCACACAAACTGTCACTTAAAGCCAGAATCAAACTGATTCCTGGTGCTGTGAGGTAGCAGTACTAAGTATTGTGCCACTTTATCACCCGTTAGTACTTTCCACAGGAGACCATTCTTTATGTGTGAAGTTTACACGTAAGCTCTAACTTACCCCAGTATCTGTGATTATCTATTTGATACTTTGAGGAAGGTAGTTTTGTTACTTAATTTAGTAAGTTTGGTAGTATGATTATTTATTTGGTTTATTAGTGTGGATGAGATGGATTTCAGGTGATGTGAGCATTTATTTGCATTTCCTCAAACTGGTTGGATGGTTATGTATTTAGAACATAGAAACATAGAACATAGAACATTACAGCGCAGAATAGGCCCTTCGGCCCACGATGTTGCGCCGACCAGTTAAAAAACAATGACCCTCTAACCTAAACCAAACCCTTACCATCCATAAACCTATCCACGGATCTCTTAAATGCCCCCAAACTAGGCGCATTTACAACTGCAGCAGGCAGGGCACTCCAATCCCTCACCACCCTCTGGGTAAAGAACCTACCCCTGACATCAGTCCTATAACTACCACCCCTTAATTTAAAGCTATGCCCCCTCGTGCTAGCTTTCTCCATCCGAGGAAAAAGGCTATCACTGTCCACCCTATCTAAACCTCTAATCATCTTATATGTTTCAATAAGGTCCCCTCGTAGCCGCCTTCTGTCTAACGAAAACAACCGCAAATCCCTCAGTCTCTCCTCATAGGACCTCCCCTCCATACCAGGCAACATCCTGGTAAACCTCCTCTGCACCCTCTCCAAAGCCTTCCTATAATGTGGGGACCAGAACTGCACACAATACTCCAAGTGCGGCCGCACCAGAGTTTTGTACAGTTGCAACATGACGCTGCGGCTCCTAAATTCAATCCCCCTACCAATAAACGCCAAGACACCGTATGCCTTCCTAACAACCCTATCTACTTGATTCCCAACTTTCAGGGATCTATGTACACATACACCTAGATCCCTCTGTTCATCCACACTATTCAGAGTCCTACCATTAGCCCTATACTCTACGCATCCGTTATTTGTTTTATTGTCGGCTGTTTTCACCAGTTGTTATACATTGAATGTATGGCATTATTCAAAGAAAGTAGTAGAGTCCTCCTGGTATCCTGGATCAACCAAAATCTAAAAGGAATAATCCATTCATCTGGTTAATTGATGTTTGTGGGATCTTGCTGTGCACAAATTCACTGCTCCATTTCCTATATAGCTGTGTTTATTTGTGCTGCAACACAAGGGGGAGCACTTTCTGGACATGTGCAGATGCAGTGTCAGAGATTATGACTAAAGCTTTTATACTCAGCTCAGCTTTCTATTGCTGAATTATGCATAATTTGGAGGCTGTTGTTTATTAAGTGTCTCCCTTACAGCCAAACCAGTTAATGACACAATAAATTGCAGCTACACAGGGAACAACCATACTAACAGGTTATTGTGTTGGAAAATGTAATTGTTGCAACCCATATGTCCTAACTGTGGAGTTTCACCATTGGTAAAAATCAGCAGAAAAGTATTTTGAATAAAGGTATTTAGGGAAATAAATCATCACCCAGTGTGGGATTTGAAACTCCACAAATAAAAGTCCCATATATACCAGGTGAGGTAGCCAGGTTCTGTAGGAATGTCCTACACAAAGCCTTGTCAACTTGTTCAATTTATTCAACAGGTCAAAGGGAAAGAAAATGTGTTTATTGGTTTAAAGTTGCAGTGTTTAACTGGCCAGGAGCAAAACAGCATGCACGGCTGCCATCTTGATGGGAGAATCTGCGCTTGCATCAGTGACCACAGTGTTGGCTGAGTGTGTGTGCATAACTGTTTCTGACACCTTTGTTGCCTCTAAAGCATTTTGGTTTGTTGATTGATCATGAACAGCACTATATAAATAGCTGTGTTTCCAAATGTAGTTAATGTGTTGCAGCACAAATAAACACAGGCATACAGTAAATGGAGCAGTGAATTTGTGCACAGTAAGATCCTGCAAACATCAATTAACCAGATGAATGGATTATCCCTTATAGATTTTGGTTGATCCAGGATACCAGGGGGACTCTACTGCTTTCTTTGAATAATGCCATGCATTCAATGTGTAACAACTGGTGAAAACAGCCAACAATAAAACAAATACATAACCATTCAACCAGCTTGGGGAAATGCAAATAAATGCTCACATTACCTGAAATCCATCTCCCTGCCCCTCCCCTGGTACTCTTCTTTTCCCCATCTCATGCAGGCATTGTCTCTTCCTTATCCATCTTAATAAATGTTGACACTTATTTTCTTCCCTCATCCCTGATGATGCTGTTGGCATCATTTCCTTTCCCCTCAAAACACTAGTGCTTCTCCATTGCCATCCATTTACCTCAATTTCCATCAACTTCTTCCCTTTCTCCAAATTCCTTGTTTTCTTTCTCTAGTCATGCATTATGTTTTCACTTACCACATATTATGTCCCTTGCCCTCCTCACACTCTCTTACTCTTATTTCATGCCTCAGCCTTTGTACTTTTTCTCCCCTCCCCCCTTCTCACAAATCTTGTGGCTAATGCGCATGAAATTCTGGCATTCAGTGTGTTAAAATGATGTTAATAGCTGAAGTGTTTTGCTCACAGTATTTAGATCTGATTTTGTTGTACCTTAATAAAGGAATAAAGGACTTTGTTTATAGAATGCTTTTCACAACCACCATGTCTCAAAACACTTTGCAGCCAATAAAGTCCCTTGTAATGTAAAAAAAAAGCCAGTTTATGCACAGTAAACTCCACAAACAGCAACGTGATAATGTCCAATCAGTATCTATGATGTTTATTGGGAGATAATTATTGAAGGATAACTCCCTGTTCTTCCCCAATATGGTGCCATGGGAGCTTTCACATCCACCTGCGTAGACAGGAGTGGTTCAACATCTCATCTAAAAGGCAATACCTTGCAGGCCAACACTTCTTCAGTATTGCACTGGGGTGTCAACTTGGAGTTTTATGTTCAATCCTGCAATGGGTCTTGAACCTGGAACATTGGGTCAGAGGTGACAGTGCTACCAGCTGAGCTATGGCTGAAATGCTAATGTATCCTAACTAATATGTTAGGCCAGCGTTAACTAGGTTTCTTTCTCAATAGATGTTTCTTGATCTGCTGAGTCTTTTCAGTACTCTGTTTTTATTTCAGATTTTCAACATCTGCATTATTTTGCCTTTGTTCTGCTGTTCCTTGGTTTTTATTATAGCAAGCTGACAGTTATTCAAGTGTATTACCTTGTGGGATGTTGGTGCCTGTCCTGTGTTTTGTGTTAGGGATAATATATCAAGCAGTGTCCTTGTTTACTTGGTTTCTTATAATAGGGTTTCTGGTTACTTGGAATTGGGGTAGATAGGCTGTACATTCTGTTAAGTTACAGACCAGCTATATGGTTGGTATTGTGATTTAAGTGTTTAATTTGTAAATAGTTGCCAGACTGGGAGGCTGGTGTAACTGCAGTTCTATTTATTCATTTTGTGGGATGTGAGTGTTGCTGGCTAGGCCCACATTTATTATCCATTCCTAATGGCCCTTGAGAAGGTAGAAGTGAGATGACTTCTTGAACTACTGTAAACCATGTGATGTAGGTAAACCCACAGTATTATTAGAGCAAGATTCCAGGATTTTGACCCAGGACCAGTGAAGAAATGTGTTGGCAGTTTTTGATTTGATTTATTATTGTCACATGTATTGGGATACAGTGAAAAGTATTGTTTCTTGTGTGCTACACAGACAAAACGCAATGTCCATAGAGTACATGGGGAGATGGAAAGGAGAGGATGCAGAATATAATGTTTCAGCCTTAGCTAGGCTGTAAAGAAAAATCAACTTAATATCAAGTAGGTCCATTCAAAAATCTAATGGCAGCAGGGAAGAAGCAGTTCTTGAGTCAATTGGTACATGATCACTAATTTTTGTATCTTTTTCCTGATGGAAGAAGGTGGAAGAGAGAACCTGGGTGCATGGGGCCCTTGATTAAACTGACTGCTTTTTTGAGGCAGCAGGAAGTATAGACAGAGTCAATGGATGGGAGGCTGGTTTGTGTGATAAATGGGTTACATTCAGGACCGTCTGCAATTTCTTGCTGTCTTTGACAGAGCAGGAGTGATACCAAACTGTAATACATCTGGAAAGGATACTTTCTACTGTGCAAATGTAAAAATTGGCAAGAGTCCTGGCAGACATGCCGAATTTCCTTGGCCTCCTGAGAAAGTAGATGCGTTGATAGGCAGTGAGGTGAACTTGCAGACGGTGGTGGTATTCCCAGTGTTCTTGGTAGCTTGGCTGTTGCATCTGGCGGATGTTGCATGCTTGTGGGTGGCTGTGCATTAGTGGTCCCGCGCTGCAATTTATAGTGCGGTGAGTGGGTTTATTGTGTATTACGGTAGGTGGGGTGTAACCCGGGGTATTACGGTAGGTGGCGCTTGTCTGGAGGACGGACGGTAAAGGCTGTTACTCTGAGCGAGCTCGACTGCAGCTTGTTGGCAACGATCAGACGTGATTCAAAAAAATATATACAAAAAAGGAGCAAGGAAAGCCGAGGAATTGATAGCAAAACGCCTCTTCAGCGAGGGAGCTGACTGAGGAGGAGCTGAGCAGAAATGGAAATGAGCGAGGATATGTAATATGTTGGTAAGTGATAACTTCGCGCGAGCAACTGAAAAGAATCATTTAAAAAAACGGATTGCCTTTGGACAACTATTGTAGCTGAAGAGATAGTGAGATGGAATAGAAATGGGGGAAGGCGCTAAGATCTGAGGGAAGAATTAACCCATTTTGATTTAAGGCAGCCTAATTTAAATATTTATTTTCCTTACTGGAAGAGCTGCGCTGATTTCCAATGTAGATCTCACACTTTGATCTTGTTAGGGCCTATCGATTAAGTCTCCAGTGCAGAAGGCTTTTTTGTGTTGTTGTATGGAGCTAGTTAGTTTATTGATTTTTTTTTAAACCCTGGGATGTTGAGACTGTGAGATTTCACTGAGCGATTTAAAAGTGAAAATAATTTTCAGTTTTATTCTGAAAAGGTCATTGTGCATTACTTCTCTGGCATTACAGTTTGTGTGCAGAAAAAAAAATGCAAGCAATTAGAGATGTGGTGACCACTTTCAGACCAAGGCCGGGAACGACCAGCCAACAACCTGGGTATCAGATTTTGGTTCAAGTCCTGGTTGAAGTAACAACAATTTTTCAACCAGATACTGAAGAGATTTTTTTTTTGCTCTCCTTCCCTTGACTTTCAATTTCTGCAAGTGGTTCGAAAATAGAACTTTGTTCTATGCCCCCCCCCCAGTACTTGATCTCTCCCTGATGAGTCGATTTTGAGGATGACAGTTTCTGGACGAGTCTTGCAATGCTTGCCAAGACTTTGGTTTTCACGTAGGTGACCTTGGATTATCAGCATCTTCAAGCACTCAAGAAACCTTTTGGTACTGTGTGGCAAGCTGTATACAACCAGCCTTTGCATTCAGTCTTTTGTGATTTTTCTTTTGAGTTTATTTATGTGATTTTTTTTTGAACAGGTCCCAAAATATGCATTTCAGTCTTTCCCCTTAAAGGAGAGATATTTAATGGATAGCAGGATTGGACGTTAGTCAATTCGCAAATACAGCTTTAGTTAAAAGTGAATCAATCAAACGTGTGCCACAGGTAATAAATTCATATGGCTTGCTTCCAAGCAGAATAAGCACAATTTTTTTCATGGTTTGGGAACATCAGCACTGCAAATGAGTTTGTCAGTTATAATAGCAGAAAAAAATACAATTGTGAAAACGGAAGAAAATTATGGTTAATTTTTGCTACTTTTATTTATCCAAAAGTTTGGGCACATCATTTATGGATAGTATCTAAAATATTCATCACAAAATGTTGTCCTATTCTCCATTCCACTTCCTTTGCCTACCTAAAAGTTAAAATGTACTTTTGCAGATCCAAATTGTGGGGACATTGAGAAGACTCAAGTCAGATAGAGGAGTGGTATTTACATCTTGGATGGACTTGAGCTTATAAAGAGTTATGAGTTGCAGAGAGAAAGTCCAAATGCTTTAGCCATGAATATAAGATTTTCATTTTGACTCAGAAAGGTAGCAAGATCAAAAAATTTGATCAACGATAAAGCAGCAATGAAAGAATTGGCTAATAGACTTGCCAACAGCATTTGGGATTTTAAAGATTTGGAAGAAACTAGATTTTTTTTGCTCCATTGCAGATTATGAGAATTTAAATTGTGAATGTGTCTGAAGGACGTTGATGAATTTAGAATGGAACCACATCAAGTGAATAGCTGGGGATTGAATAATCAATGGAAGAGAGAGCCATGCAAAACTCCTTACTAAAAAAAGCTCTTGTTGGGTAAATTACAGCATTGGTAGAGCTGTCTAAGAGGAAGTTAGATGCTGGTGAAATTACGATGCTAATTTGTTCATCATGCCAGACTCTTCAACAATTTCAAGAATATAGCCAAATTACCTTTGATAGTTATTATTAACAGCACAGTTCCAAAGACTCTGTAAATAAGCATCATGATCACTAACGAAAAGGCTGTTTCTTTTTTAAAGAAAGCATGCTGGCAAGAATGTTTTGAACCAAAACCTTCAAGATTAAGATGAACGAAGAGTCTAATGAAGAGTCGTCTAAGTTCAAAATGTTTGTTTAAAATTTATTTACGTATAGCATACATTAACATTGCAACAAAGTCTCCTAGTCGCCACACTCCGGCGCCTGTTTAGGTACACTGAAGGAAAATTTAGCCTGGTATTAGGAGGGGGCTAATCAAAAGCGTGGTGAGGAGTGCTGAAAGGTGGATTACGGAAGCATTTGAGGAACAAATTCCAATGTGTGCATCCTAGGTGGCTGAAGGGCCAAAGTAGTGGTGAAGGTGGGGCAGAGAGTAGACCAGAACTGGAACAGTGGCTTTGGAAGAATTGTAGAGTTACAGTAAGTTACAGAAATAGTATATGAGAGACCACAAGAAAAGTTAAACTTGAGGAATGAGACTCATAGTTTTAAGTTAGGGGCTGGAGGGAAATGTAGATCAACAAGATTTGGATTGAGGGATGAGTAGAAGCTGCTATAGAACGGGAAGAATTTCTAATGAACTGAGCTCATTTTTGGGGTTTTCCTATTTGTAATTCAGCCAAAAATGAGATTGTTCTATATCTTGGTGAATATCCATCCTTGATTCACTGCTGTTTAAATTACACTGAAAAATAAGAATAACAACAAAGTATTTTGGGAAGAAAAAACTAAAATGCAGGACTGCTCAACAAATCCAATTAATGTGTGGCCAATGGAGCAGGAAGTAATTAGCAGAATCACAATGATTACAGCACAGAAAGAGGCCATTCAACATGTTAACCACTCACTGCATGAAAATGTTATTCCTTATATTTTCTTTGTTTCTTTTAAAAATTACCTTAAATCTGTACTGTCTTATTTTTGATTCTTCCACCAATGGGAGCAGCTTTTTCCTATCTACTCTGCCCAGACTCTCCAAGTTTTTGAATACTCCGATCAAATTTCTTCTCAACCTTCTCTTTCTTCAAGAGAAACAGCCTCAATCTCTGCTATCTATCTGAGTAACTGAGTTCCCCATTCCTGGAACCATTCTGCTCCCTCTCTAATGCTTTCACATCTTTGCAAAAGTGTGTATCCAGAACTGGACATGATGCTCCATTTAAGGCTGAACCAGTTTTCTATAGAATTTTAACATAAACTCCTTGCTTTTGTACTCTTTGCTGTTAATAAAGCTAAGGATCCTATATGCTTTATTAACTGTTGTCTCAATCTATCCTGCCACGTTCGGTGACTTATGCACATATTCACACAGGTCACTACTCCTTTGGATCTGCACTTTTTATTTTATGTTGTTTGTTTATGTTCTATATCAAACTGAATCACTTCATACTTCTCTGCATTAAATTTCATATGCTTCTTGTTTGCCCATGTCTATGTTTTTTGGTAGTCCTACGTTACCCTCCTCACTGTTCACAATGCTTCAAGTTTGTATTATCTGCAAACAATATAGAACAGAAACTTCCATTTTAAAAAGATATATTTGGGCAAGCTTGTTCTCAGGTCTTCCAGTGTGGATGAATTCTTATTTCTTGAGGACAAAATGGTACATTTCAGGAAGGCTGTTTTAGTAGAATTTAAATATTAAGACGAGGTTGCAAATAGCAGTATTATGATTTGCCTCCAAATTGCCCTTTGGAAAATCTGACAATGTACAACTTGATTGTGTGAGGTTGGACACCTGGTTTCTTTTTATCACCCTGCTGCTTCTGATCCACTTCCTGCACCACTGGCAGCACCTTGTGGAATTTGGACAATGCTTTCAAACAACCTAAGGGTTTCCCATGTATGGTTGGTGGAGTGTACTCTATAAGAGGTGCATGATCAGAAGAGCTGAGCTGCAAGAACCTGTACCAGCAGTGCTCACCAACCGGAGCTAGTGACTGGGCAGCATGAGTGGCCTGCCTTCATCTCAGTGAGTGCAAGATTGAAATTGGGCTTGTTCACTAACTATGGTCCCGTGAATAAAATTGAAGTATTTCATAAAGAGTTATAAAAAATGCTTAATCATTTATATATTAATAGAACTATCATCCACTTCAAATCAAAATAAATATTAACACTGAGGCGAGGGAGGGAGTTCACAATTAATGTTGTGTGCAATCAGCATGCAGCTCTCTTCACTTGCCCTTGCTTTATGTGCATATCACCTCAGTCATACTGGTAAGATAAAAGCTATACGGACGAAAATCAGGAGGCTGTGGTAAATCTGTGCATGGATTACAGTCAATAAAATGTCTCCTGGGCTGCACTCAGAACCCAGATGGAATGCATGTGGCTCTCAAACCACAGATTCACCACCACTGAGATAGTGTAAGAATTTGAATTAAAGATAAGGAAAAAGTCCATGAATTTTGCTGATCTATCAAGTGGATTTACAGGCTGTTCAAAGTCGTAGTAGAAAATAATGTGGCATTCACTTTAACACAATAAGTACTGTGGAACCATTGCTGATGTGGTCATTTGAAATAAATAGAGGGGAAGCTAAGAATTGATGGATTTAATTTTGTTTGACAAATGTCAAGAAGTTCCAGACAGCTTTTGAGATGATGAGAGAAAAGTGACACCAGATGAATCTAGGGAGAGATTTATAGCCACAGGAACTAAAGTGAACATTAGGGACATCCGAATCAATATAAACATTTTGCTTTGGACGTTTGAGTAAAATATATAAGAAGGAAAATGGAAAAGACTGAAAGAAATGAAACCTGAGTTTTGATAAGGGAAGTAGAAAATAAGGGCAGCATGTGCGGAAATGGAAATTGGTAAATCAAGATTCGCGGAGATGCCCTGCATATCACGCTTGTGGGGAGAGGAGGCTGAAGTAGATTGTGCTTCTGTTTCGTCCAGGATGTTGAGAAGAGATGAAAGAATAAGGGCAAAGGTGTGTCACTGGTGTAGTCAGAAATGGCTGCCTGGTTCTTAGCAGTAATTTATGGTGACCAAGCATTTTCTGAGCAATGTCAGCATGTTGGCTGCCACTACATTTATAAGTTAACTAATTGTGCATTTGTGACAATGTGGCCCCTAATAATCAGTTAACTATGTGATAATTCCAATAGGAGCAACCCTCTCAATTCTTTTGACTATGTATGAAGAAGAAAGAGGGTGTTGTTGTTAACCAATGGTAACTGATCCATGTACCCATCATCATCTTGCATCTGTTATGACTACTTTGTTTGTGGTATTTTGTGGGTGATGTAATGTGGAGATCAATAATTTCACACAGCTGAGTGATGATTTTAAAGATGTGAGCCAGACATTTAAAGAAGAATTTGATTGATTTTGACACAATTGAACAGTTACATTCAGTTAGACTCTCATTCTGTTAATTTTATCTTAACTGTAGTTTTTCACGAGTAAAATAATTGAGATTTCTACAATTTATTTTAAAGTGTTAAATCATGCTGAGATATACTTTCATACGTTCTGTCAGCCTGCTGATATCTTACGTAAATGTCCCTTTTTTATATGTGAGCCTTGACATCAAGTCAGCTGGTTACTTGAGCAAAGGGAATATTGTGTTTAAGCCTGAATCTGTCATCACCAGATGTCAGCACTTTCTAGCAGAGTCATTCAATAACGATCACAAGTGGAGATATAAGCTTTTTTGTTCTTCCTTTGTTGAATAAACTGGGCTTGTACTCGTTAGAGTTTAGAAGAATGAGGGGAGATCTCATTGAGACGTATAAGATGATGAATGGGATGGATAGGATAGAGGTGGAGAGACTCTTCCCGCTCAAAAAAGACAGTAGGACTAGGGGGCACAGCCTCAAGATAAAAGGGGGGCGGTTTAGAATGGAGTTGAGGAGGAACTTCTTCACTCAAAGGGTGGTGAATCTCTGGAATTCTCTGCCCGTTGAAGTGGTGGAGGCTGCCTCGCTAAATATTTTTAAGACGTGGGTTGATGGGTTTTTGATAAGAGAGGGGATTAAGGGTTATGGGGAGAGGGCGGGAAAGTGGAACTGAGCAGCGACAGATCAGCCATGATCTTATTGAATGGCGGGGCAGGCTCGAAGGGCTGGATGGCCTACTCCTGCTCCTATTTCTTATGTTCTTATGTTCTAACCCAAGGATGTTGATGTCATTTGTATTGCCCCGAAATGCTCATTCAACTGAGATTGCCTCACTCAGAAATTGAACCTGGAACCTTTCAGGTTTGTATGGCTTAATGCACATTTACCTAGCAAAGTTATTACTGCGAGCTACTTTCTTTATGCCTAAAAGTGTCCAGCAGTGCAATGTGATTGTTTGTTTGGGTTGTAGGAATGAGGTTGGGACATATGGGAGATGTTCAGTACATTAAATCAAACAATGTTGACTTTGAGCTGGTTTCAGAAGAAGACTCAGGTTGGATATCTACAGTTCACTCTGAATGAGCAGCATTGAAGGAAGATTGATTCTAAACATGGCAGAGATCCAGATGGATGACGTGTATGGAAGTGATTCTTATGAAAGATATTGTTAAGGAGAATCATATACGTAAGGAATTAACGAGCATCACCCAAGGTAAAAAGAGGGATTGAGTTTAGGAGTCGGGAGATAATGTTGCAGCTTTATAAGACCCTAGTCAGACCCCACTTGGAGTACTGTGTTCAGTTCTGGTCGCCTCATTACAGGAGGGATGTGGAAGCTATTGAAAGGGTGCAGAGGAGATTTACAAGGATGTTGCCTGGACTGGGTGGCTTGCCATATGAGGATAGGTTGAGGGGGCTTGGCCTTTTCTCCTTGGAGAGACGAAGGATGAGAGGTGACCTGATAGAGATATATAAGATGTTGAGAAGTATAGATTGGGTGGATTCCCGGAGGCTTTTTCCCAGGGCTGAAATGGTTGCTACGAGAGGACACAGGTTTAATTTGCTGGGGAATAGGTACAGAGGAGATCTCGGGTAAATTTTTCACTCAGAGGGTGGTGGGTGAGTGGAATCGGCTGCTGTCGGTGATGGTAGAGGCGGGTTCGATTGGGTCTTTTAAGAGACTTCTGGATGAGCACATGGGACTTAATAGGATTGAGGGTTATAGGTAAGTCTAGTAGGTAGCGATGTCATCGGTGCAACTTGTGGGCCGAAGGGCCTGTTTATGCTGTAGTTTTTCTATGTTCTATGTTCTAAAAAGGCTTTGTATTGTGCCTAGAACAAAGGATGGCCTTAGGTGTGGGTGGTAGCTTGTGTAAGCTGAGTGAGGAAAAGCGGGCCTCAGGTGATTGGGTTAGATGCAGATTTAAATTACTGAATTTAAAGAGTTTCTGGGGTCAGAGACTAATTAAGGACAAGAAATATGACATTTTAGCAAATATGCCACTGAAGAACATGGGAGAAAAGTAATTGATAAAAGGAGTTTGTGGGAATGGTGATAGATATTTTAATGTTTGAACATAGCAAAGTGGGGGAATAAACATGGTAATAAAACATTAGTTCGTAAGAATAGGTTTATTGATTTATTTTGGCTTACTGTCAGGGTATGCATACGAATAATGACAAAAATGCACTGTCTAACCAGATGCAAACCAAAATAGTCTAACTTTTTTTTAGAAAACCATTATTTAATTTGCATCCAATTTTACTGCCATTTCAACTTGGTCACTTTGATGAAGTGTAATTGAATAAGCCTATCTATACTGCACAACAAAATTGAACTGATAGATATTAGTTTAGGTTACCTTCACAATGTGTGGATGGGGTTAGTGTGATAGCTTATTTAATTCCAATGATATTCAGACTGTTTTTGGTGGTACCACATTTGCTGTCTATTCTGTGCAAATAAAGTGGGAAGAATAGTATTTTTTTCCATTAGCAAACGTACCAAAACTTTTTAACTGGATTCATGGAGCTATTATTTATTTGACTTTTGTCTAACTCAGAAATTAGTTATTTTCCTTGAAACTACTCTTATGATATCAGTTTAATTTTCAAAAATAAAGAAAAGCTGGATTATAAAGCTCTAAACCTGGAGACAATATTATAATCTTGAATATTATCTAGGGCATCTACTGTAGAATCAGTTTTTATTTTAGAAATTTCCATTTTAGAAGATGGTGGTCAGCTGCCAGAGGAATTTGCCTTTACTGCTACATGTCAGAGTCAATGTATTATGTAATGATGCAATGGTGATTGCTTACTGGCATTTAATATTTTGTCAAATTTTCTTTATGATCAATTATGTTATGTAATCTTAGAAATCATAGAGCCCCTACAGTGCAGAAACAGGCCATTTGGCCCATCAACTGTCCAATAATGTCCCACCCAGATCCTGTCTGCGTAACCCCACGTATTTACCCTGCTAATTCCTCTAACCGACACATCTGGGGACGCTTAAGGGGCAAGTTAGCATGGCCAATCGACCTAATCTGCGCACCTCTGGACTATGGGAGAAAAACAAGGAAATCCACGCTGACATGGGGAGAATGGAGTCTGCACACTGAGAAGGTCACCCATGGCCAGGTTTGAACCCGGATCCCTGGTGCTTGTGGCAGCAGTGCTAACCACCATGCCGCTCAATGTTTTTGATATCATACTGATTAAAGGAGCATTCATTATTAATGTTTGAATTGAACTGATTTTTTTGATTAATATATTTTGATTGAATTCTAATATTGCACAATGTATCTCATTATCTTGCCTCACATCTTATTCCAGTAAAGTTTGTTGTTAAAAAAAAATTCACTGCATTTTAAATTTTAAATTCCCACTGTTCAGCTATTCCATATGTATGTAGATAAAGTAATCAGGTAAAAATATTGTATTTATATTTACCCTTGCTGTCTCTGAGATGCACATGCTTAATCCAAGTTCCAAAGGCCACTGCACATTGAATATGTGGATAAATAAATATTCATGGGCAGTTCAACATGGAGGATATCACTGCAGAGCCCTATTCTGGTTCTTATGTGTAGTGTGATCACTGAGTCCTGTCAGAAGCATGACAGACTATCAAGGGAAAACCTTAAATTCCTATTTCAGTCTAGAAGGAACCAGTTGCCCATTTCAGCAAATTAGCTTTAATTAATGTCAGTGATGATGCAGTGGTGATCGGCATTTAATATTTTGCAAATCTCAATAACCTAATACGAGTTTTCGTTTAAATTCTGAACTGGATGTGTAATGAGCCTGCAAATAGCCTCCTAAATTCAGTCCATCTGTCAGGAAAACTATTGTTAAAATAGTAAAGATAACTTTCTTTTATTAATTCATGGGACATGACCTCACTGGCTAGCCAGTGTTTATTGCCAATCCCTAGTTGCCGATGTTCAGAGGGCATTTGAGAGCCAACCACATGGCTGTGGCTCTGGAGTCACATGTAGGTCAGACCAGGTAAGGTCAGCAGATTTCTTTCTCTAAAGGACATTAGTGAACTGGATGGGTTTTTCTGATGACTGACAATGGTTTTGTGGTCATCAGTAGATTCATTAATTCCAGATTTTTTAAATTGAATTCAAATTCCACCATCTGCCCGGGTCCCTGAAACATTAGCTGAGTTTCTGAGATAATAATCTAGTGATAATACCACTAGGCCATCCCCTCCCCTAACTATGGTGCTTATCCTAGCTGCCATTTTAATAATCAGTTCAACTTTGCTGGATAAACATTTGAGAGGATGTGTGAAAGACATAATAAACAGTTTAGATCACAAAGGGCTTTTGGGGGTTGAATTTTCAGGTTCCCCCAGGGGTAGAAACTGAAACAGGTGGGGGATGAAAGTTCCAGTGTGGTCAGCATGCCATTTTCACTGCAGCCTTGAGATCTTGTCAGATCCATTAAGAAGCTCATCAAGGGACATGTTCTGATTTTGACAGAGGTGCACGTGCTGCATCTGGGGCAGATCAGCTGAATGAATGTGGACACTGCAGGAAGCCAGTAATGATCACATTAAGGAATTATCTGGGTCCCATGAAAGGGTGAATGGCACAGAAGGGGATTTGACCATTGGTCCACAGCTGTAATTGGGTAAACGCAGGTTGTGAAGAGAGTGAGAAGTAAGTTTTCAGGCAGCTGAGGTAGGGGCTTGTCACCCTGCTGGAATTGTAGGCCCATAAGGCTACTAAACACAATTAGCTGGCCACCTGAGCACAACAAAGGCTGCAATTAGTGATGAGTACATGCTTCTTAGATTTTGGATGATGGAGGACAGAGCACTGGGCTTCAGGAGTGAAGAGAAGAGGGAGATGGAGCAGGAATGAGTTGGAGACCATACCCTCAACATTGGATCAACTGGCAAAAAAGAGAGCTAGACCAAGAGTCAGTGCTGGTTAAGACAGCATCTCAGCAGGCAGCTAGCCTCAGAAATCTGTGCCCAATTTGCAGAAGACCATACACCTCTGAGCACTGCTTGCATGCTCTGCCAGTAGCTGTCAGATCCACTGTGACGTTGAACAACTTTGCTTCAGGCTTCAAGGATTAGCTGTGAACCTTGGTGGCATCTTGCGAACAGTGGCACAACATTGCATCTCACAGATCATTGCTGCTTTCTTTACTAGGGCTGGACTGTACATTTAATCCCAGACAAATGCATCTCACAGGCATGGAATGCAGTTTGTGAAGAGTGTGCATCTACCAGATATTCCACTATCACTGTTGATGTATCCCATTGATCTCCATCATCACTTTGCTTGTCTGCAATTAAGAAAAAGAGGCTTGTGTATTTGGCTTCAGGTGTCAACGTTTATACTGTGTTCAAAAATGAAAACTGCATAGTTACAGGTAGAAAACACCCCGGTTATCCACTTAATGCTTTGTGGAACACACTGGCATCTGTACTTGTCCTTTCAACACCATGTTTCCCTTGTGGCCTTTGTGGAGGTGAAAGTAGCCTTACTTGCTGCTGTCCTTGGCAAAGGTGCATATGGTGGTTGTTCTTTTTGTGATAGTGTCCATGGGGGCATTGCCAGAAGCTGCTGCACCTGCATCATTGCTGAGGGTGCTTCTATCACTGGACCTTGCTGTACAGATGCTCCCTTCATAATGGGGGCCAAGGAGGCCAATGATGATGTCGGTGCCCTGTAAAGAATGGTACCCGTACCCTTCTCAGTCTTCAGCTGGTGTTGCAGATGGAGTGTAGCATCAGCTGAGGAGCAATAGGCACTTCTTCCAGACATCCTGCATCATTACAGTCATTGAGATGTCATGGCTGGTGTGGAAAGCACGCAGTGGATGTTAGTTTGCAGTTCCTGCATGCACTTTGCATTGCCGCTTATAGTTCTCTGTACAATTATCTACTCTCTCTCTCCATGGGGGAGCTTGAGTTCAAAGTCCTGAGACTTGGCGGTGCACATGAGCTGGACAGGTTCCTCCACTTAGTGCACGATAATGGGCTCTATCTTCCGAAACAGTGACAAGTAGGAGCACTTTTGTTGCTGCTGGTCTAATTAGAGTTTCCTTTCCGATCTCCTGTGGCCCTACAGTAGTGCCGAGCTGAGCTGCTTGTCCTTTGTCTCTCCCCCCACCATCCCCCATGAGTATTGTCCACAGCTGCCTCTGTCTCTGACACTACTTACATGTAATGCCTTCCTCCTCGCCCAATGCCACTTTACTTAACCATAGGTGATGACCAATGAGGATGACTACATATGTGCTGATTGAGGATGAATTTGTAGGGTGTGATGGTGATCTCTTCCAAGTTCTAATGTTGCTGTGCCTTGCCTGGTGATTGTGAGGAAGTTGGTCTCATTGCCTTTATGTTTGCGCACCTCAGGGTGACACAGAAAAGCCTCATGAGAACTAGGCTTTCCATTGCAGCATTGTGTTTGATATGCTGTTGGAGAGGGTGAAGTGATCTGCATCCCCTCAGTGAATGCATTCCACTCTCATCACTATTTCCTCTCAGGTGCTTATGTTGGCATATCCAACTTGATTTTCATCCACAACCCTGGCAATGTTCATGGCTCCCTCTTCCCTCTATCGGCCTGAGCCCTCTCACAGGCATTGAGTCTTTTTCTTCTGGAAGGATAGAAGACAGTGAGATTAGGCACCACAGGCCTCTTACCAATGCCAGCATGTTTCCATGTTGGTAGGTACTCTGGCTCTGAGCCTTGTTGAGAGGATCAGTGAATACTTTGGGCAAATACTCCTCCCAGTCTCAAGGGCAGCGTATAACATCAGATTTCTCAGCTAATCTCTCTGCTGGAGAGTCCTGTGGGTTGGGATAGTGCTCATCCTGCCAGAATGCATCTAAATCTCTTTTGACACTGGATCCAATTCTGTACTTTTTTTTTTGCTGACTGTTTCCAATAGTTTTATCCAGGCCTCAGCATTCTAGGTGGGTGACCTCCTCCTGCCACCTTCCAAGAAAGAGGACCTCCTGTTTTTCTCTTCTGGCGTCAAAGAGGTCCATGTACAATTGAGGGGCTGTCCTGCCCTGAATTCTGAGCCTCTGTCTCTTAATTGAGATAAGGGAGGTGATGGTATAGTTGCATTGTCACTAAACTAGTAATCCAAAGACCCACGGCAAGCTCTAGGGATCTGGATTTAAATTCCACCTTGGAGGGTGATGAAATTTGAACTCAGTAAAAATTTGGAGTTGAAAGTCTAATGATGACCATGAAACCATTGTCTTAACCCATCTGCTTCATTAATGTCCTCAATGGAAGGAAATCTGCCATCCTTCCCTGGTCTGGTCTATATGTGACGTCAGATTCACAGTTGACTTTCATATTACCTCCTGAAATTGAGGGCAGTTAAAGATGGGCAATAAATGCTGGTTCAGCCAATGGCACCCACATCCTGTGAATGATTTTTTTTTTAAAAAAATCTAGTATTTGAAGATTTTGTGAAAGCTAGAGATGAACAACAGTCACAGTAATGGCTGCGGCTGTCACCTTTAAACTGGGTCTGCACTTGGGTCCTGTCCCACAGTCACCAATTGGTTGCCAAACCTATCTTCGTGCCAGTTAAAAATGTAGCCAACAACTGCTTCCCTGTGAGGACAGTTTTGGGAGCGGAAAATGGTTTTGACTTTTCTATTTGCCCATACCCTGAAGGAAAATCTTGCCGTAGATTATGCTATCATATAATCAACATTTGGCATATGTATGCACTCCTGAATGCCAAATGTATGGGCTGCTTAACATATACACTTGTCATCTTTCCACTATAAATTCTATGTCAATAATACCTGTAGGATTTTTAGCATTAATTATGCATGTGCCCAGTGAGACCTGCTTGATAAGTGGAGTAAGAGATGCCTAAATGACAGAAGTGATAATGAAGTAAGACAAAAGGAGACAACAATGAGAAAAGTTGGAGAAATGTGAGATGGGCCAGAGGCTGAGAGGTTGTGTGAATGGTTATAACAATAGCAGAGTGGAAGGAAAACATGGAAAGTCTGGCAAAGTTAAGAAGACTCCATTGGCTCACAAGTACGATGGAAGAGAAAGATAGATAACACTGCAGGTGTTGCCAATGACCGGTTTAGAGACAAAATTCTGAATTCTGGAGACTGCAGTTGGAAGTTCTTTGAGCAAAGGAATTCGCAAAGAAATCATGCGATGATTGAAGAGATGCCTTAGAATGTCTTAACCAAATAATCAAACGGCAAATTAACAACTGTCTTGGCATGGGTAGTCTGTGCAAATAATTTTCTTCAGGAGTTTAGGGGCTATAGTCTTTATCAGTTGATTAGGGAGGAGGCAGATGCTTGTAATGTTGCATGCTGTAAATAAATCCTAAATTTAAGTAAACAATTTGTATCTGACCTCCTACCTCCCTATCTGGCTTCAGAATGAGTTGTGATGTGGAGGTGCTGGCATTGGACTGGGGTAAACACCAGGTTAAAGTTCAAAAGGTTTATTTGGTAGCAAAAGCTACTAGCTTTTGGAGCACTGGCTGCCCCTTTGTCAAGTGAATGGGCGTTCTAATCACAATCACAAACAGGGCATATAAAGACACAAACTCAATTTATAAAATAATGATTGGAATGCGACTCTTTACAGCTAATCAAGTCTTAAAGGTACAGACAATGTGAGTGAAGAGAGCGTTAAGCACCAGTTAAAGAGATATGTATTGTCTCTAGACAGAACAGTTAGTAAGATTTTACAAGTCCAGGCAAGTCATGGGAGTTACAGGTAGTGTGACTTGAAGCTGCCCTCATGTGTGGAACTTGGCTATCAGTCTCTGCTCAGCGACTCTGCGCTGCTGTGTATCGTGAAAGGCCGCCTTGGAGAACACTTACCTGAAGATCAGAGATCGAATGCCTGTGACCGCTGAAGTGTTCCTCAACAGGAAGAGAACAGTCTTGCCTGGTGATTTGTCGAGCAGTTTTCGTTCATCCGCTGTCGTAGCGTCTGTATGGTCTCTCCAGTGTACCATGCCTTGGGACATCCTTTCCTGCAGTGCATCAGGTAGACAACATTGGCCGAGTTGCAAGAGTATGTACCATGGACTCATCATGGACTACTCTCCGGAATTGATTACATTCTTGGACACACGTTTCTTCTTTAAGGACGGTCACCTCAGCACTTCATTGTACCGCAAGCCCACAGATAACCTCATGGTGCTCCACTTCTCCAGCTTCCAACCTAAACACGTTAAAGAAGCCATCCCCTACAGACAAGCTCTCCGTATACACAGGATCTGCTCAGATGAGGAGAATCGCAACAGACATCTCCAGATGCTGAAAGATGCCCTCATAAGAACAGGATACAGTGCTCAACTCATTGACAGTACTGATGCGCCACAGCGAAAAATCGCACCGACCTCCTCAGAAGACAAACATGGGACACAGTGGACAGAGTACCCTTTGTCGTCCAGTACTTCCCTGGAGCAGAGAAGCTATGACATCTTCTTCTCCGGAGCCTTCAACATATCATTGATGAAGATGAACATCTTGCCAAGGCCATCCCCACACCCCCGCTTCTTTGCCTTCAAACCCAACCGCACAACCTCAAACAGATCATTGTCCACAGCAAACTACCTAGCCTTCAGGAGAACAGCAACCACAACACCGCACAACCCTCCCACAGCAACCTCTGCAAGACATGCTGGATCATTGATACGGATGCCATCATCTCACGTGAGAACACCATCCACCAGGTACACGGTACATACTCTTGCAACTCAGCCAACGTTGTCTACCTGATACGCTGCAGGAAAGGATGTCCTGATGCATGGTGCATTGGGGAGACCACGTAGACGCTACAACAACGGGTGAATAAACACTGCTCGACAATTACCAGGCAAGACTGTTCTCTTCCTGTTGGCAAATGCTTCAGTGGTCACGGGCATTTGGCTTCTGATCCAAGGCTGCCTTCACGACCCATGACAGTGCAGAGTTGCTGAGCAGAAACTGATAGCCAAGTTCCGCACACAGGAGGACGGCCTCAACTGGGATCTTGGGTTCATGTCACACTATTTGTAACCCCCATGACTTGCCTGGGCTTGCAACATCTCACTTACTGTCCTGTCTGGAGACATTATACATCTCTTTAATTTATGCTTAATGCTGTCTGCACCTTTTAAGACTTGATTAGCTGTAAAAACTCGCATTCTAATCAGTATTCTGTAAACTGAGTGTGTATCTTTACATTCCCCATTCGTGATCGGAACTCTCCACTCACCTGATGAAGGGTCAGACGCCGGAAGGCTGGTGGCTTTTGCTACCAAATAAACCTGTTGGACTTTAACCTGGTGTTATGAGACTACTTACTGTGTTTACCCCAGTCCAACGCCGGTATCTCCACAGCACAGCAAACTACCCAGCCTTCAGGAGAACAGTGACCACGACACCACACAACCCTCCCACAGTAATCTCTGCAAGACGTGCCAAATTATCGACGCGGATGCCATCATTTCATGTAAGAACATTATCCACCAAGTACAGGGTACAGACTCTTGCAGCTTGGCCAATGTTGTCTACCTGATACGGAGCAGGAAAGGATGTCCCGAGGCATGGTACATTAGAGAAGCCATGCAGATGCTATGACAACAGATGAATGAACACCACTTGACAATCACCAGGCAAGATTGTTCTCTTCCTGTTGGGGAACACTTCAGCGGTCACGAGCATTCGGCCTCTGATCTTCGGGTAAGCATTCTCCAAGGCAGCCTTCACGACACAGTGCAGAGTCGCTGAGCAGAGACTGATAGCCAAGTTCCGTACACATGAGGACGGCCTCAACCGGGATCTTGGGTTCATGTCACACTATCTGTAACCCCCATGACTTGCCTGGACTTGGAAAATCTTACTAACTGTCCTGTCTGGAAACAATACACATCTCTTTAACCTGTGCTTAATGCTCTTTCCACTTACATTGTCTGTCTGTACCTTTTTAAGACTTGATTAGCTGTCAAGAATCGCATTTCAATCATTATTCTGTAAATTGAGTTTGTGCCTTTATATGCCCTGTTTGTGATTAGAACTCCTACTCACCTGACGAAGGGGCAGCCAGTGCTCTGAAAGCTAGTAGCTTTTGCCAGCAAATAAACCTGTTGGATTTTAACTTGGTGTTGTGAGACTTCTTACTTCAGAATGATTTAACAGGGTTGAATTAGTATGATCTCCCTGACCTAAACACCAATTTCTGGAAGTGTTGGTGCATCCATCCTAAATTACAGCATCTGTACTCTTGAGAGAAAACAGGAGCTGAGCCAGTCTCTGCATACTGTGCTAGTTAGTACTTCACCCATTGTAAGGCATCCTTTGGGTCTGCTCAGAGCTTCTGACTGTTTTACAGGCCCTTTGCAGTTGTGTTGGCAGCTTGACCCTAATGCCATCTCTGCCCTAATTGATCAGAATTATAGAATCATAAAATCCTACAATGTAGAAGGAGGCTATACGGCCCATTTGAGTTTGTACCGATTAGCGAGTATATGTAATTTATCTGTGTGTATATATGGGTATATAATCTGTTAAACTAAGATTCCGAAATAAAAACTATTTGAGAGAAAGTTCAAATTGGTGCATCATAGAATTAATTCTATTTTTAATTAATATAGAAGGAGCAGCATTGTGTTGTATAGTTCAGATTTATAAACTGTGTGTAGGAGGCTTATGTGAATGTATTGGATATTTGTCACTGTCTTGCAGCAGTTTGGGTAGGTTTATGATTATAGTTATGACTTGAGCTGTCAGAATAAGTGCAGTTGGGATGCAACTGACACCACAATTTCCTGAATGGCCCACCATTGTATCTACAGCACACTGCAGTAGTTGATTTATTGCATCACTCTGCTGATGATCGGAAGGACGCTGCTGATGTTTAGTCAAATTTTTGATGTTGTCTCTCAATTTTGTTTTGAGACTTTCTGAAGCTGCAGCACTAATATCAATGTATGCAGTTCAATGCACTTGCAGCTTGTTTAATGTGATGGTTGGGTGTCATATTATGCTTGCCATTTTCAATTTATTGAATGTGGTGTGTACAAGTGGTTGTGTCTTTCTGAAACCCAATTTCTTGTGTCATGTCATGGTTGCCATTTTAATTCAGCAAATGTGGTTTGTGTAAATAGCTGAGTCTTTCTGAAACCCAAATTTCTTCTTTTTCTGTAGTTGATGCTTCTATAGTTTAAAGTTTATTTATTAGTGTCACAAGTAGGCTTATATTAACACTGCAATGAATTAACTGTAAAAATCCCTTAGTCACCATACTCCAGTGCCTGTTTGGGTACACTGAGGGAGAATTTAGCATGGCCAATGCACCTAACCATGTCTTTTGGACTGTAGGAGGAAACTGAAGCACCCAGAGGAAACCCATGCAGACATGGGAGAACGTGCAGACTCTGCATGGACCCAAGCCAGGAATCGAACCTAGGTCCCTGATGCTGTGAGATAGCAATGGTAATCACTGGAATACTTCTGAACAATGTATCTGTCCTAATGGTGGCATGGTGGTACAATGCGCTTCATACGAGTTGAAAGAAAATAGTATTAGGACATGACTTTTTAAATGGATGGCACAGCGGTACTGTGGTTAGCCCTGCTGCCTCATAGCGTCAGGGACCCGGATTCGATTCTGGGCTTGGGTCACTGTCTGTGTGGAGTTTGCATGTTCTCCTGTGTCTGCTCCGGTTTCCTCCCTGTGTCTGCTCCGGTTTCCTCCTATAATCTGAAAGACATACTGGTCAGGTGCACTGACCTGAACATTCATCGAAGTGTGGCAGCTAGGGGTATTTCAGAGTAACTTCATTGCAATGTTAATGTAAGCCTTGCTTTGACTAATAAACTTTAATGGCTGGAACAATTAATTAGAAACAGTTTGGAACTCTGAATATTGAAAGAAAGAAGCAGCATTCAATAGATAGCATGAAGCAGCCCCATAATCAACATATCCTGCCAGCTGTTTAAATTGTCTATTAGTTTTCTGATTCGGTTATAATGTAGGGAATTTCACAATCCGTTCTTCCTTCATGTGTTCAAAATGTTGTCAGGCAGGCTTTATTACTGTACTGTCAGCAAAAATTGAAGCATGAAACTTGAACCCACAACCTCTGACTTAGAAGTGAGAGTGCTAAGGCTGATAGTAATGCAGATTTGTGTAAGCACCTGAGGCATGTTCGTACTTAAATGCAATATTGAAATGGGTTGTTAAAGGATATCATAAAGATTTTGATCTAAGTTTTGACTGCACACTGCATTATATGGCTCAGCTTTGTTTTTTCTGTTTTCTTCTTGTAATTGAAAACGCCAGTTTCTAATGAGTTGGTTCAACCACAGAACAACTAGTTACATTTTATTGGATAAAAGCAAAATACTGCAGGAGATCTAAAATGAAAACAGTGCTGAAAAGAACTCAGCTAGTCTGAAAGAGTTAACGTTTTAAATCTAATGTTACTTTGTTGAACTAAAGAGAGGTAAAAGTCTGTTGGGTTTGTGATGTTGAAAAAAATGGGAAGGGGCAGGTGGAATAAAAGGGTGAGTCAGGGATAGGTTAGAAGATGTCACAGAACAGAAGAAATCGTATATAGGTACAGAGAAGGTGTTAATAGCAGAATAAAAGCCAGATCAGCCTGAAGGCAAAAATAAGATACAGACTGGCACTTTTGCAACAAAAAAAGTCAAAATGGAAGACATAGTTTGCGGTCTGAAGTTGTTGAATTCAATGTTGGGTGACATTTTTCCCGAGCTGCTACACCGGTTGACTAGTGTAGTGGGGCAGGAAATATACGTGAGAGTCAAAAACTCAAATTTCCACCAAGTGGCCAGCAGGTCATAAATTTCCCAGGCCATTTTTTTTCCTGCGTAATCACCCTCACACCAGGAAATGGTGCAAGGCTGATTTAAGTATTCATTCCTTAAATTACATCTCTTTAGCGAGCTCTGGATGGTATTGTTTGGGCTCACTTGGCTGTCTGATCGTGCTGGTGAACGTTCCCACCAGCAGGGATAACAGTTGGTTCTCAGCAACAGGGGCCAGAAATGATGGCCTTGCTGATGGGAGCAGAGGTCATTTGAGGCTCCACTGCCCAATGTCTCTGCCCCTCCAGTGAAGGGAGAAACAGAACCCTTGGGCAGGGTCAGCCTGGGACTCTAGCAATGCCTGTCTGGCATCCAGGCACTACCCATCAGGCATCAGACAGTCCAAGGGGGTGGAGCCTTAAATGGCAGGGCCTCACAGGTGACAGGGCCTGGTGGAGCTGGAACCATATGGGATGAGGTTACCCAGTGGCCCCCTGAACACTCTGCTGCCGGCCTGTCCTGTGGGTTCAGGCTCCAACCCCGTCCCCCCTCGCACTGGCGTGAATGACAGCCTCTGTATTGTACAGAGTGCTGTAAATAACTGAGCTCACTCAAAAAATGGGCAAGAAAACCACCTGTTTTCCAGTTTGTTGGACACTTGATTTGATTTGTTTTGGGAAAATCACCCCCACTGAGACCAGACTGAAAGTGCCTAATTGGAAGATGAGGTGCTGTTGTTCTAGCTTGTGTTGGATTTCATTTGAACATTGTATGTGGCAGGCCAAGATGGTGAATTGAAATGGCAAGTACCAAAAGATCAGGACATCCTTTTCTTATTTAGACACCTGACAGCCTTCTGCACTCATCATTGAGCTTAGCAACTTCAGACTATGAACACTGTCCTCCATTTAGAATTTTGTTTTCCCAATTGCCAGTCTGTTTCTTATTTTTGTTTTTTGGCTGAGCTAGCCTGCAATCTGCTATTAACACCTCCTTTTGACCTATGTTTTGTTTTTTTTGCTACAACCATTAACATTCTGTTTGTCTTTTGTTCCATGATATCTTTGATATTTATTCTTCACTGGCCTATAACCAATCACTGTTCTGCCTGACCCCCTCTTTTTCAATAGCATAAATGCATCATACTGCTACCTCTCTTTAGGTTTGAAGAATAACCATTAACTCTGTTTCCCTCTCCTGATGTTGCAGGACCTGCTTAGATTTTCCAGTACTTTCTGTTTTCAATATACTTTATTGAAATCGCCTTTACGCTTCAGATAACTTTGCAATCTCCTTACACTAGCCATGTCTATCTGTGTTTTGCCTTTTTGAATGAATATACATAGAACAGAGGTGGCCCTTTCTTTGTTAAATAAACGCGTACATCAATTTGATAATTAAGAACCTTTCCATATTTTAGCTGAATTTAATGTTCCGTACCATTATTTTTTGTTTCCAAAACAAAATATCCTTTGATTCATTAACTTTTAAGCATTTTTTTAATTACAGCAATTTACTATTACCTTTTGAAAAGTGTAAAGTAAAACCCATAATTAAAAATGGCATGAAAGATACAACTGAAAATCCGGTCCTTTTTACTTCACAATCCTGTTTCTGTGTTGGTTTGTTTTCTAACGGTTCACTTACCTAACTTGAGTATCATTGCTCAAGAGGGTAATGGTTACATGTGTTGCAAAACAATCCCTCAAGATAATCACAACACGTGTATAAAGCACCCACAAATAATTGTTTCAGTCAGTCTAACCCTGACCCAAAGCAAAATGTTTTATTCTGGTGAAAGATTGTAGATCTGAAACGTTATCTCTGCTTCTCTGTTCACAGATGCTGCCAGACCTGCTTGAGTATTTTCAGCATTTCTGTTTTTATCTCAGCTTTCCAGCTTTGACAGTGTTTGTTTTTGCCAAAGTAAAATGTGTTGATCAGGACCTAGAAATTGGTGTGCAAGATTTTAATGCTGTACTTCTGTTTTTTAAAGCAATGCTATGGGTTATTTCTTTCCACAAACCATAAAGCTAGGTTTATAAAAGAAATTCAGTTCCTCCAGGTATGGTTTTTGGTGTTACCTCAAATGCATACTTGTGGATGATTTCATCTAAAAGGGATTTGAATGTCTTCTGTATGGTAAATTTGCTTTCATGAAATGAGTGACTAATCCTAATCCTAGCTCTCCCTCCTCTGTGGGATTATTATTGCTGATTTCATCATGTGATTTATAAACTACTGCTGCCTGACTGTGCTCCTGTCTCAGCTCATTTGCTGAAACCCTCAACTACGCATTTATTACCTCTAGACTTCACGATTCTGACGTACTCCAGACCAGTCTTCCACATTGTAACCTAGGTAACTTGAGATTTTCTAAGCCTCGGATGTCCATTTCATGACTTGCATCGGTTCATAAGAACATAAGAAATAGGAGCAGGAGTAGGCCATTTGGCCCTTCGAGCCTGCCCCGCCATTCAATAAGATCATGGCTGATCTGTCGTGGCTCAGTTCCACATTCCCGCCCTCTCCCCATAACCCTTAATCCCCTCTCTCATCAAAAACCCATCAACCCGCGTCTTAAAAATATTTAGCGAGGTAGCCTCCACTACTTCAACGGGCAGAGAATTCCAGAGATTCACCACCCTTTGAGTGAAGAAATTCTTCCTCAACTCTGTTCTAAACCGCCCCCCCCTTTATCTTGAGGCTGTGTCCCCTAGTCCTACTGTCCTTTCTGAGCGGGAAGAGTCTCTCCACCTCTATCCTATCCATCCCATTCATCATCTTATACGTCTGAATGAGATCTCCCCTCATTCTTCTAAACTCTAACGAGTACAAGCCTAGTTTATTCAGCCTCTCCTCATAGCTCAACCCCCTCAACTCCGGTATCAGCCTAGTAAACCTCCTCTGCACTCCCTCCAAGGCCAGAATATCCTTGCGTAAGTACGGCGCCCAAAACTGCACACAGTACTCCAGCTGCGGCCTCACCAATGCCCTATATAGCCGCAGCAAGACCTCCCTACTTTTATATTCAATCCCCCTCGCGATGAAGGCCAGCATCCCATTCGCCTTCCTGACCACCTGCTGCACCTGCAAGCTGGGTTTTTGCGACTCATGCACAAGGACCCCGAGGTCCCTCTGCACCGTCGCCTGCTGCAGTTTTTCTCCACGTAAGTGATAATCCTTCCTACCATTATTCCTACCAAAGTGGACCACCTCGCACTTGCCAACATTAAATTCCATTTGCCAGTTCCTGATCACCTGATCATCCTGATCACCCATCACTCCAGTGGGCTTGGTTAAACAACACCTCCATTTTAAAGTGCTCCTCATTGTTTTCAAATCCCTCCATGGCCTATCTCTGTAATCTCCTGAGATATATTTTGCTGCTCCAATTCTGGCCTCTTGAGCATCCTTCATTTTAATTGCTCCACCACTGGCAACTGTGCCTTCAAATGCCTTAAACTCTGAAATTCTCTCCCTAAATCTCTCTATCTTCCTCCCATTTTTCCTTTTAAGGCACTTATCAAAACCTACCTCTCTGACCAAACTTTTGGTCATCGTTGCTATCATCTCCTTAACTGGGTCCGTATCAAATTTTGTTTGATAATGCTTTTGTGTGAAGTGCTTTGGGACATTTTGCTGCATTAAAGGTGGTATATAAATGCAAGTTATTATTTCTTATAAAAGAATAACAGCTTGTTGTAAAAGTATAGTCAGCCACTTGGGACTTCTTACAACAAAGTGCACAATATTTTTCAACAGTTTATTCTTGAGCAGAAGTGTTTGTGCTGAATGCTGCCAGAATTAGCAGTTCATATTCATTTGGTTTATAGGAACACTTTCCAGAATTCTGTGGGGAGAAAAACATTTTTTAAAAATGTAAATCTCATGGCTTTTACTTTTGTACTTGAGACCTTATACTCTCTACATAATATGTCCAGCACTGATACTTATTCTCAGCCCTATCTGTGGCAGGTGGAAGAGTAGAAATATTTCTACTAGGTAAAGTGCACTTTAGAAAGTCTAGGAAAGTACTGTATATAATTATTTTAAACTGCCTTTTAACTCCTGTTGATGACTACTTGCTAGCCCTTATCCTGAAAATCAGTTCATTCTAAGCCAAAGGTTTTGCCACTGTTTTTCTATATTCAGCAGCAGGGCAGCAAAATCTGTTTTATAGATTGGGATGGGTAGATGTGATCAGGATTTCAATTTGATGGATGTCAGCATTTGTTGTTTGCTACTGGCTCTTTGCAGATCATGTGTATTTGGATACATTAACAGACTTAATACCTAAGTGGAAATAGTAGTTGAGAGATGTTTACCATCCATAGGACATAAAGTTACCTACAGTTTTGTTTATGTTTCTGGCATTGCACAGTTAACTTTTAAGCATTTTTAAGTTGCCATTAGTTTCTAAATTTCTAACATTTCAGCAACAATAGAATTGTGTGTGGATGCTAAGCTTTTGTTTAATCCTTAGGTGGATTTTATAGTAGCTTCCTTCTTTTGCAAGGAAACTTTTTTAAAGAGTGTTTTATTTGGCTAGAGCTTCTGTAGACCTTTAAAGGAATTGCATTGTTTGAACAGAGGATGATCCAGGATGAATATGGAAAATGGAATTCTTCTGAAAATAGTGACCATTCTTTGCCAACATTTTTACGTAATTTATTTTTTCCAAGGGATTTTTTCAGTGGTTGCCAACCCATTTATCCACCCCAAATGAGAATGACAGGGATACACCATTCTGGATCAGTGCATAGATGTGTTTTCCCTTAATTTATCCTAAATATAATTCTGTTTTTTTAAAATGCCCTTTCATTAGGGTACAATAAACGATTAACTCCAAAAACATTTTTAAAACTTCAGAAATTTTACAATTACGGTGGCAGACATGAAAGCATTATTTTGTGCCAAAAATGCTGTCGTTACACTAAATGACACTCCTTAAGATCGAAAATATACATTTTTGAAACTACTGTACAGTGAGACAGTACTTTATCATATGAAGTACCCTGAGTCCAAAATATAGACGGTTGAATTTTTGAAAGTGAGTGCCAGAATTAAAGTTTAGTCCTTAATAATACAATTTATGATGAAAAGCCTGGTTTTGAACTTGTATACAGAAGCTTTCTTGTCTTAAAATGCTACATTTTCAGACCTTTTTAATGATATTGGTTGGGCTTATACTAAACACAGTTGGATAGTTTGGCAGATAACATAAAATCATCAAGATGATTGTTATGTGAAATTGAATGACCTAATGCCATAGCAATGACATTTTCCCTGATTCCCGTAATGTAGTGAATATTTTATGAAATTCAGATCACTAAAGTCTGGACTTTTTTTTTAAAAAGGATGAGAGCTTTTGTACTGGTATTCAAGTTTCAGTTAGCTCAGTTCATCTATCTCAGATTGTACTTCACTAAGATTCATTAGTCTAAATAAATAAGTTAGTTTGTTCAGTCTCACAATTTCTTTTTGTTTTACGGTTTCTCTCTCATTAAAACTTCTTTCATGGTTGTCCTCACTCTTGCTTGGGTTCACAGATTTTCTCTCTTTCTCTCAAGAATCTCAAGGAGTTGGTTTGCAGGTGCAGCAGGTAATTAAGAACATAAAAACTTAAGAACATAAGAAATAGGAGCAGGAGTAGGCCATCTAGCCCTTCGAGCCTGCCCCGCCATTCAATAAGATCATGGCTGATCTGTCGTGGCTCAGTTCCACATTCCCGCCCTCTCCCCGTAACCCTTAATCCCCTCTCTTATCAAAAACCCATCAACCCGCGTCTTAAAAATACTTAGCGAGGTAGCCTCCACCACTTCAACGGGCAGAGAATTCCAGAGATTTACCACCCTTTGAGTGAAGAAGTTCCTCCTCAACTCCGTTCTAAATTGCACCCCCCCCCCCCCCCCCCCCCCCCCCCCCCCTTTATCTTGAGGCTGTGCCCCCTAGTCCTACTATCCTTTCTGAGCGGGAAGAGTCTCTCCACCTCTATCCTATCCATCCCATTCAACATCTTATACGTCTCAATGAGATCTCCCCTCATTCTTCTAAACTCTAACGAGTAGAAGCCTAATTTATTCAGCCTCTCCTCATAGCTCAACCCCCTCAACTCCGGCATCAGCCTAGTAAACCTCCTCTGCACTCCCTCCAAGGCCAAAATATCCTTGCGTAAGTACGGCGCCCAAAACTGCACACAGTACTCCAGCTGCGGCCTCACCAATGCCCTATACAGCCGCAGCAAGACCTCCCTACTTTTATATTCAATCCCCCTCGCTATGAAGGCCAGCATCCCATTCGCCTTCCTGACCACCTGCTGCACCTGCAAGCTGGGTTTTTGCGACTCATGCACAAGGACCCCGAGGTCCCTCTGCACCGTCGCCTGCTACAGTTTTTCGCCACATAAGCAATAATCTTTCCTACCATTATTCCTACCAAAGTGGACCACCTCGCACTTGCCAACATTAAATTCCATTTGCCTGTTCCTGGCCCATTCGCCCAGCCTATCTAGATCCTTCTGTAGACTCTCCACACCCTCCGCACAATTTGCCGTTCCACCAATCTTGGTGTTATCAGCAAATTTCGACACCCTACACTCGGTTCCCTCCTCCAGATCATCTATATAAATGGTAAATAGCTGAGGCCCCAGCACCGATCCCTGGGGCACTCCACTAGTCACCATCCGCCAATCCGAATAGCACCCATTGACCCCCACTCTCTGCCTCCTATTTGACAGCCAATCCTCTATCCACGCTAACACCCTACCCCCAACTCTATGTCCCCTGACCTTCTGCAATAACCTCTTGTCAGGTACCTTGTCAAACGCCTTCTGAAAATCAAGAAAAACCACATCCACCGGCTCTCCTCTATCCACCGCCCTAGACACATCCTCATAGAACTCCAGTAAATTTGTCAGACACGACTTCCCTTTAACAAAACTGTGCTGCGTCTGCTCTATCAAGCAATTCCTCTCAAGATGCCTCGCTATTTCCTCCTTGATGACGGATTCTAACATTTTACCTCCAACAGATGTTAAACTAACCGGCCTATAATTCCCTGCCTTTTGCCTGGCACCCTTCTTAAACAACGGCGTAACATTAGCTGTTTTCTAATCTTCTGGCACTTCCCCGGAATCCAGCGACGTCTGGAACGTAACCACCAAGGCATCCACTATCACCTTCGCCATTTCTTTCAGAACCCTCGGATACATTCCATCCGGTCCTGGCGACTTGTCCACAATCAGCCCCCTCCAGTCTGTCGAGCACCGCCTCTCTAGTAACAGTAATGTCATTAAGACCCTCCAGTCCTACCACCTTTCCACCTCTAACACCCAGCAAATTATTCACGTCCTCCTCCGTGAAGACAGAAACAAAAAAGTTATTCAAGACCTCAGCCATATCCCCATCCCCTACCACTAAGTCCCCCTTCTCATCCTTTAAGGGACCAACGTTCACCCTAGCCAGCCTCTTCCTTTTTATATATTTATAAAAACTCTTGCTATCCTTTTTTATATTAAGCGCTAGCCCAGCTTCATAATTTATCCTACCCTTCTTTATCAACTTCTTTGTCAATCTTTGTTGACATTTAAATCTCTCCCAATCCTCTTCTCGCCCACTACTCTTAGCTACTCTAAATTCCTCCGCTTTTAATTTAACACTTTCCTTCACCTCCTTTGTTGTCCACGGCTTATTACCTCTCCTCCTACTGTCCTTTTTGACCATTGGAATAAATTTCTGCTGAGCACCAAGAAAGATCTCCTTAAAGATCCTCCACTGCTCCTCAGCAGACCTACCTTCCAATGCGCTCCCCCAGTCCACATTCGCCAGTTCTTCTCTCATCCTACCGTACTCCCCTCTGTTCAAACAAAGGACACGTGTCCGGGAACCCACTTTCTCCTCCTCCATCTGCACCAGAAACTCCACCATACAATGATCACTCTCCCCAAGAGGATCCTTCACCGCAAGGTCCCTAATTCTACCCACCTCATTACATAACACCAGAAGAAGGCCATTAAGAAGGCAAATAGAATTTTGTCCTTCATTGTGAGAGGGATGGAGGTTAAAAACAGCGAGGTTCTGTTGCAGCCGTATAAGGTGCTGGTGAAGCCACACCTGGAGTACTGTGTATGGATTTGGTCTCCTTACTTAGGATATACTGGCATTGGAGGGAGTGCAGAGGAGATTCACTAGGTTGATTCCGGAGTTGAGAGGGTTGGCTTAAGAGGAGAGGTTGAGTAGACTGGGGCTATACTCTTTGGAATTCAGAAGAATGAGGGGAGATCTTATAGAAACATATAAGATTATGAAGGGAATAGATAAGATAGAAGCAGGGAAGTTGTTTCCACTGGCGGGTGAAACTAGAACTGGGGGCATAGCCTCAAAATAAGGGGAAGCAGATTTAGGACTGAATTGAGGAGGAACTTCTTCACACAAGGGTTATGAATCTGTGGAATTTCCTGTTCAGTGAAGCAGTTGAGGCTACCTCGTTGAAAGTTTTAAGGCAAGGACAGATACATTTTTGAACAGTAAAGAAATTAAGAGTTATGGTGAGCAGGTGGGTAAGTGGAGCTGAATCCATGAAAAGATCTGCCATGATTTTATTGAATGGCGGAGCAGGCTTGAGGGGCAGATGGCCTACTCCTGCTCCTAGTTCTTATGTTCTCACTGTAGCTTTCTTACACATGATGATAATCTCTCCTGCATGCACCTCTGGTTTCTTACTCACATACTTTATTTTTCTCTCAGGGTTCTATTGCTCACAGCACTACCTTGCATGCTTGTTCTTGCATTGTCTCATTCTCGTGCTTTCTGTGTATCGCACACAGGAACCCGTTCTCTAATTCCCATCTTCCCAGCACACACAGTCTGGAAGTTATACATAATTTTTCTTTCACGTTCTCTTTCTCACGTGTACTCATGCCTTTTCTCTATCTTTCTCTTGTGTGTACCATTCTGGTGCTTCTTTTCCTCTGCTTTTTCTTTCTGCTAACAAATGCAATAAAAGGGTAAAGTATGCAATCATGCATTATGCAGATATGAATATTGAGATCACATGGCCAAAGGCCGTGTCCGTTATTTAGTAATAAAAATTTAGTAGTAAAATTTGCATTTTGTTACATGTGGCTAGTACCTAATGTTTTTGATAAACTTGTTACAGACTGTTTTAAAAAAAACCTGACTCCACAATTTCATGTAAACACTGATGGCACTTAGTTCCAACACTCCACCACTTCTCTTGACCATCTATGCTGCCTCTGATGCGCGGCTAGTGTCTCAGATTGAACAAGAGTGTCCTGTATAATCCTTAATTAAGCTTATGACTTCATAATCTCCTTTTCACAAAGAAGGCTCATTTTCATCTTCATAACCAAAATTAACACTTCCCAATCTCAGTCCATGTGCTCTTGAGCCCCTGAACCATCCTTTGTCATGTACCGGATTCCCTATTCCATTGATAATCTGGTTGGCTTCTGCTAGCTTCAGTTTACCACAAATGTTCATACTTGTATTCTGTCACATGCTGCAAGTTATGTTCATCCACTTCACCTGTCTTTGTTGACTTACTTCGCTCCTAAACCATGAATTCATCAAATGTTGAAATTTCTATTTTAATGTTTGAATCTTTAAAGTTTTTCACTCCCCATCTCTGTAATCTTCTTGAGTTCTGCAGCTTCTCTCCCCAAACTTTCTTATATCTCCTATACCTTTTACCCTTTTTTCATCTTCTCTTGTCCCACCATTCCTGCCTGTCTTTACAGCTCCTTTAGTCCACTATTCTAGATGACCTTCACCATCTCCCCCTCTTTTTTCAAAGCCATCCTTACAACACACATCTTTGAACAAGATATGATTAATTCTCATAATGTCTCTTCCTGGGCTTGGTGTCAGTTTGTAATTTGGATAGTGCTATTTCATGTGGATCCTGGAAGAAGTAAGTTCAATTTGTACGTATTAGGAATCGGGTTTAGCTTTAAGTTTAATTTATATTCTTTGTATGTGGGTTAAAAAGATGAAATCTGGGTCTAGTTTCATTTGAGAGTGAAGACAGTAGGATTTAAGCTGATTGCATAACCTGCATTTTTATTGAGGGTTTGCGACTCAGGAAGTAGTTCGGGGAAGTTTAAAAAAACACAGTAGAGAAAAAAACCGTGCCGCTGCTAGCAGAGAGGGACCCACAGAAACAATCATGGTTTTTTTGTCCAGTTGGTAAGTATGCTGTAAATTGTAGGGGCAGTTCAAATCTCTAATTGGAGATACCAGTAGATTGATGTGCAATATAAGTCTAAGAGTTGCTCTAATGTTAAAGTAATAGTGAATGTTGAGTGACATTGAAGTGTCAAACTCTCTGCTAGTATATAGAAGATGGTTTTGGGGGGGTGGGCGTGGGTGGTTAGTCAGTCATCTCAGCTCCAGGACATTTCTGAAGTAGTCCCTCAGGGTAGCATCCTGGGCTGAACCATCTTCACCAGTTTCATCAGTGACCCTCGGTCCATCATAAGATCAGATGTGGGATGTTTGCAGATGATCGCACAATGTTCAGCACTATGCGTGACTGAGGCAAATGCAACAAGATCTGGCTAATATCCAAGCTGGGGCTGACAAATGGCAAGTAACATTTGTGCTTGGTAAATGCAGGGAATGATCATCACCACTAAGAGGCAATCTAACCACTGCCCCCTAACATTCATTGGTGTTAATGTCACTGAATCCCTACTGTCAACATCCTTGGAAGCACAACTGGACTCGTCATATAAACAGTGACTAAAAGGTCAGAGGGTAGGAATACTGTGGTGTGTCACCACTTTCTGATTTCCTATAGCCTGTCCACCAGCTACAAGGCACAAGTCAGGAGTGTGATGGAATATTCCCCACTTGCCTGGATGGATGCAGCTCCAACAACATTCAAGAAGCTTGACATCATCCAGGACAAAGCAATCCACTCGATTGGCACCACATCCACATGCACCCACTCTCTCACCACTGACGTTCAGTAGCAGCAGTGTGTACTATCTACAAGATGCACTGCAGAAATTCACCAAAGATTGTTAGACAGCACTTTCCAAATCCAAGACCATTTCCATCTAGAAGGACAAGGGCAACAGATACATAAGAATACCACCACCTGCAAGTTCTTCTCCAAGCCACTCACCATTCTGACTTAGAAATATATCGCTGTTCCTTCGCAGTCACTGGGTAAAAATCGTGCAGTTCGCTCCCTAATGGCATGGGTCAAACCACAGCACATGGACTGCAGCTCACCACCACGTTCTCAAGAGCAACTAGGGATGGGCAATAAATGCTGGCCAGCAAGTGACACCCATGTCCCATGATTGAGTTTAAAATAAGTTCTGGATCTCAGGGTGGGATACCAAGTTATCAACAGTTTATTTGGAGCTGGAACTGCAAGATGCAGGAACTAAAGAAAAATGAGTAAAGTCCCAAGAAGGCTCCAAATTTGAAGAGAAGGAAGCTGCTCAAGCAGATTTGGAACAAAATACATTTGTGAGAAGCTCACTATGGACTTGGGAAGCTGTGGTGTTTTCTTGATACAGCTGAATACCTGAGAGAATGTGTGGAAGGTGAAGCTTGAATGCACATGGTGCTCAGAGGGAGAGACTGAAATCCTGGTAGTGGATCCTTGTTGAAGTTATCCAAGTGAAAGTTCAGTTTAGAAGGACATTTAAATGTGAATTCTTTGAGAGTGGAGATTAGAAACTCGAGCTAAAAGACAGAATTTTTGTGAGACCAGTTGGCTCAGTGTGACTAGCATCTGGTGGGTGTGGGTGGGGTGGGGTGGCAGGGGGGTTGATGAGAGATCCTGTTTTGGGTGCTATCTGTCACTTGATTTTTAGAGTGTGATGTGTCTGACCACATTTTGCTTTTTGGCTTATGTGGACTCTGTACGCACTGTGAACATCAGAGTATGAGATAGATTTTGTAACTTGTGTTACCTTTACAGATCTGTATATATGGCAAAGGTGTAGTTGTAGGTGAAGGAGTAATGTATATAGTTCATCTTTTCTTGTTTAGTCTCTTGTTTTATTCTTTTGTTAAAACTTAATCAGCAGACTCTGTGTCACTCTGTTCAGTAGCTGCCCAACACACTCTACCTAATTCACCTTAGGATCTGACTTGTCCAGTAGTAACATCAGCTGGGATCTTAATACAGAAAAATAAGCTACCATGTTAACAGCATGATATAAATGCCAGTTGCTGTATTTAAATGCTTATTCTTTGTGATAATTGCTACCACATTTTTGAAATGCTTTCCTTTTAAGGTGTACTTCAATTCTTGTTTTCAATTCACAACTTGAACTTTGAATTGTTTATCAAGTCTCTCAAATGTTATTACCTCACTTCTTTCCAACAAAATATTCTGGAGATGTACATTACTACATGTGTTGAAATATAGCTAGGGCAAAAATTGCAACAAGAATATAAAACAATAAAGGTCCAAACTGAACCTGTAGTGGATAGGAAAGTGATATGGGGGTTGGATGGAGACAGTGTAGGGTGAGGATTGATGAATTAAAAAGGCAAGCCATAAAGAAACATTCTGTTTTCCATTGTATACTTTCTTCTACTTGGGCTATGTGCTTTGCTATATCTGCTTTATAACCCTAAATTGAAATCAGCCTTACATTTTCTAGGTAAAGTGGATAAGTGAATTTTTTTTCACAAGAATTGAAACATTGTGCAAAAAGGACAAAAATGTTGCAGTTATATTCATGCAAGGTGAAAATTAATGCACATTGATAGAATGCATATTATACGTTCCTGGAAGAATCTTCTCTGATATTAATGTCAGTGCTTGAAGTTTGTTAGTAGTCAAAAATTCATTGAAGCCACAATTTCTCAAACAAGTTCGGTGTTTTCTCCTTGGGGAGACAAAGGATGAGAGGTGACCTGATAGAGGTGTATAAGATGTTGAGAAATATAGATCGAGTGGATTCTCAGAGGCTTTTTCCCAGAGCTGAAATGGTTGCCATAAGAGGACACAGGTTTAAGGTGCTGGGGAGTAGGTACAGAGGAGATGTCAGGGGTAAGTTTTTCACTCAGAGGGTGGTGGGTGAGTGGAACTGGCTGCCGTCGGTGGTGGTGGAGGCAAATTCAATAGGGTCTTTTAAGAGACTTCTGGATAAGTATATGGGACTTAATAAGATTGAGGGTTATAGGTAAGCCTAGTAGGTAGGGATATGATCGGTGCAACTTGTGGGCCGAAGGGCCTGTTTGTGCTGTAGTTTTTCTATGTTCTATGTTCTAAGTTGATTTAGATCCTAAAGTAACATAGTTCATTCCAGCTGCAGAAATCAAAATTATAATCTGAGAAATGGAAGGTGCTTAATGAATTACTAATGTGCTCTAATAATTAGATAAAGAAAAAATTATTGTTTTGTAATTCTTAATGTTCACATTGTGACACATTGAAATATGTTTACATTATTGTTACTTGGAGAATTGCAGATGGAACCTCCTCCAAGAATCCTGTGAAATGGGCCAGGGTCATGGTGTCTCTGTCATGAATGCATAACATGCTTAAAACAGAACGAATTGCTTTTTTTTGTTACATGCCAAAAATTTGTGAGGCTGTACAATTTTCTGTGAGCAGTGACAATATTGACATTCAAATTAATATTAAATTGAAGAGGTAGTTGAAAGGAAAGGAACATGGGAGCAAGGTGTAAATGTGATTAAGATTATTTCTGTGGAAGATAACATTGACATAAGCTAAATTGTCTGCTTCTCTGTAACTGCTATATATTTCTATTCAATTTAAGGAGCATGTAAAAGTTCAGACTTATTGCAAAAAGAGTTTGTGCTTAGGGGAAGGTTAAAAGAATTTTTCTCCATACAATAGATTATTAGAAAAAGGGCTATATTATCAACAAGGGCTGTTGAAGCTGAATCAACAATAATGGTTAATAAAGAATCCAATAGCAATTTGGAGGGTAGCATTAGAATGCTTTTTTCTACAAGCATCTTTAGTAAAAGGCAAAAAAACTTTAAAGATTTATCTAATTTGAAGAAATATAAGGGACTGTAGAGCAAAAGTATGAAAATAAGAGAGTCCAATGTGAAACTGAAATTGTCACAGATAGTGGCTGAAATTTGAGTTTATTTTTGATGCAATATAATTCCCATTAAGTTGTCAATTTTACTTAAAAATCCTCAAAAGGTGTAAAACAAAGTTTGTGAATAAGTGTGCAGTTTCTTCTTTTGGTACAGATGAGCTATAAATATTTATAATGTGTACTTACCATTTTCATAAAACCATTTGAAAGTGTATAATGTTATCTTGTTTGTGACTGGATCCATTGTACTTTTTGTGATCTGTACACAAATGTAGAACCTCTATAATTGCTATAATTAGCCTTAATTATGTCATATTCAATTTCATTAAGGACTTCTAGTTGTACTGTTCCCTAGACATTGCCATCCTTCGATACTTCACTCAAGTGGCCCTTGTTCAATAAGTATTGACAGCTGTTCAACAAAAGAGCATTATGACCAATTCAAAGCTTTCTTCATTAAAAGATTACAGTCCGGAATTTTCAATTAAGAACTTCTGTTTTAAATCAGGAATGGGAACTTTTTTTTGACTCTTTGTAGCAACACAACTGTCATACCTGCGATTACTGTAGTTAGAGTTCAGGGCTCCAGTATCTAGTATTCTAGTGTGGTTTCAGCATCTTCTCTTGTAGCAGGATTAGCCGTTTAATCTAAGATCGCCTTTTTGAGCAATTTTTTGTTTAACTTTTTAAAAATGAGGTTTATTCTTACTTACATTCTTCAGTGAATTATAGTAGACAGGTAAGGAAGTGTAATTATTTTGCTCCTCTCGGCGAAAAGATAAACAAGGGTCAAACGCTTGAATGGTTATAATCATTCCACATCAATTGCTATATAAAATTTCCATATTTATTTGTGATTATTTCAGATCAGAACTCAAGTAAAAATAGTAATTATATAAATATCCCATCAGGTACAATAGCAAATTTATCTGGTTTTTGGAGTACATTCATTCATGCTCCATGAGTTTAGTACTGGTGCACACAATCTAAACTTAGAGTGCGAATTAGCCACCGAGAATTCAAGCAAAGCTGAGAGAGTTGAGTTCTGATGCTGTACTTTGGTTGCATTTTAAACGACAACTGCAGAATCATTGAAAAGCCAAATGCAGTATAGGCATATGATTATGCCATGTGAGATGGCTGAGAATATCATTGGTTACCTTTTCTAAAATTGCAGTGAAGCACCTTCCATTCAGCATCTTTCCTCAGTAGTCTTGCTAAAATTAGGAGTAATTCACATCCAGCCATTCTTTCTGAAGAGGGCATCACTGTTCTTTATTGGGTTTCTTAATTTAAACCTCATTCAGCATATTTAATTGGTTGATAGATGAGAAAGGAGGTTCTCTTCCTGGAGGCTGGCAGAGGGAGACACCTTGTTATTATAGCAGGATATCCATCTGTTGAGGAGTGTATCCTTCTGCCTCTTGTTCCCCCTCATTCTCTAATTACTGCTCACCCTCTACTAAGCTGTTTCCTTCCAGGGCCTCATTGTCTTCAAGACCCACAACTCTCTGGAAGATCATGTATTGGAGAGCACATCAGATCAACACAGTGACCAAGACCCTTGCATTGGAATGCACCAACTGACTAATCTGGCCTTTGAAATGACATTTTTTGGGAGCTTGATGGCCTGCTCAATGATTTTCCTAGTAAGCAGGTAACATTGGTGGAATCTCCTCTGTGCCTCTGTGTGGAGCTCTTGTCACCAAAGATCTACACTTGCACTTTGGGGATTGGAGTGACCTGAGGCAGCCTAGACTGGTGAAGGATTGAGATTTTATGACAGCTGCCAGGAAAATGCACGCATATATGTCGAAATAACTTGTGATTGTAGACCAATTACTTGAGGGAATGGAAGTTTTAAGGGATTTATATTTGTATTGATAAACATCAGAAATAAAGTATTGTTTTAAGTGAATTTAATTTCATGTTTCTGTGCCTGAAAGTGTAAAACCTATGGTTAGATCCATGCTCGACAAAGGTGTTTGTATGTGTGGGATTTGGCTTCATTTCCAACTGTGATCTTATTGTACTTAGAGAGTGCTATGACATGAAGAATAAATAGGCTAGTGGAAGAATGTGCCCATGGCTTAGCAACTGGAGGTCCTTTTAAGGAACCCTGGCTCAGAAAAGCTGTTAAATTTTAGCTTTATATATTGCAGTTGGAGGCAGGACACTGGGAAATGAACACATCTCAACTCTGCCAGCAGAAACTGGACAGGACAAGGAAGTTACAAAGATTTAGGCTTCCTGAGGAACAGGATACAGTTCAGATAACCAGGGAATTGGGACAGAAAGAATCTCTTAAAATGACTGAAGAGAACAGGGACCAAGACGCTGTTCAGAAGAATTCAAGGAAGAGTAAATGAAATGTCTGAATTAAAGAGACAATTGCAGTAACCAGATATAAAGGGGACAGCAGACTTAAGCGATAAATGAAATGTTTGGTGCCATTTGACTAGAGTCTGAAAACAGACAATTAAAGCAATTGTGAACAGTTTGTAAAGCAGTCGAAACAAAGAAATCCTGGTGTAAAATCCTAGACTGGATTTGCTGTTAATAGTGGAGCTGATGTTTTGTTTAAAAATCTGATTTGAAAACCTGGACTGGATTTCAGAAAGCAAACCCCAGAAAGCATTATTGAGAGAAGATTTCAAAGTATGTTCTTTGGTGGAGTTTGTAACAATCATCTTGGGAAACTCTGAGAAGAAATTCACAAATATTAATTTGGGTTCAGAACAGATTGCGTGTATTTGTCCATAGTCATTTTGTGTGCTTAAAATGGACTTTGTGTGCTAATGAGACCATTGTAGTTTAAGATGTATCTTGTAATCTGTATTAATCTTAAGATCTGTGTAATTAAGATAAGGGGGTCGAAAGGGAAAGTTGTATCAAAGTCCAATTTTTTCACGTCTAATTTTTTTTTCTTGCTAAAACTATTTAGCAACCCTATGACTCTGTTCCTCCATGTTTTATTTAGAAGATGGTATTTTTAGCCAGGGTTCCAATCGGAATCTTTTGGTTCAGTTATGACATCAACTGGGATTGTAACAGAAGCCCTTCTTTTTGATGGATCTATTGGCTGTTTGCTGGGTACTTTGATGACTACATATTTCCTTCACCGGGGGGAATCCAGTGATGGGGGTGACGGAGGTGAAACCTAATTCCTCCTGCCCTGAGACTGTGACACCATCTGAATATACAGTCCTGCTCTAGCTAGCCAACGAAGCCCAATTTGCGTGATGGATTGGTGTGTATCAGTTTGCAAAATACTGCTGAAATTCGCAGCTGATCAATCCTTGGATGGAGCCTGAAGTGAAGAAGTTTAAGTCCGCAGTGACTTGGACAGCTATTGGTGGGATATGGAGACGAAGTTTGGAAGGTGCAAGGTCTTCAATGGTGTGGGCACAAATATCAGTGATCATCTGCATTGAGAGTCATAGTCTTCTGCAGCAATTCATCTGTCATCTCCAAATATCTTTGATTTCAGCAGTAAATCCTGTATTGAGGGTATGGCCTCCATTGCCCCCCTGTCCTTCTTTGCTCTTCCATGCCATGCTGATACTTGGTTCCACTCCTTCTATAGAGGGCTTGGCATTCTTCACCCTGAGCTCTAAACTGACAGATATGCTTACAATGCCAGCTGCAGCTTTCCTTTTAGACAATGGCTGTCCTATAATGGTTAACAACTTCGTGTCCTGCTATTCTGTCTTCATGATGCAGGGGGTTGACAACATCTTTAATACCTAAATGCCGACTGCCCATTCTCCTTGCCACCTGTGTACTTCTAAGAATACCAGGTGCCAAGTACTCCTTTGCAAAGCTGGGGTGATACCTTGGGGTATCCTTGACTGTCTCCCCATAGCTATTTAGAAACTGCCAACTTCTCTGTCTATGAATCTGTGAAACCTGTGCATTCTTTAAAATATTACAACTTCACCCTTCAACATGCTCGTAAGAGCTTTATAGCTATTTAATTGATGACAGTGGGAATCCTGTTCTGCCATCCCACATCCTTAATGATTTAGTAATTATTGCCAGCACATGAGTCAGTAATTGACCTCCTGCTTGGCAGCAATATTTTTTAGCCACCCAGTCCTGCCTCCATTCCCATGTTAAGAGCGCCCTGCAAATTGTCCCCCATTTCAATAATGATCCCCAAAACTTTGTTTATGTGATTGGCAGTGCTAAACTGCCAATGTACTGTATGTGTGAAAAGGTGAAAGCAATTTGCCTTGTGTGCTAATTCTAGATGTACTGTCAGGTTATTGGCTGCACAGCAAATAACAGACTAAAAAAATCCGTTATCAGCGGATAATGTTTGAGTAAACTGTAACTTTCCACGTGGCTCACTGAATAATAATAATGTTGATGCACTGTTTTTAATTGAAAACAGGTTGTGCACTGAACATGATACTATTGATATGTTTAAAAGAAAAACAAGCCCAGTTGTTTGTACAAATGGGGAAGTGAAATCTGTAGAAAGATAGAACAATAGAATTTCACAGCATGGAAGGTGACCGTTTGGCCCATTGTGTCCATGTTGGCTGGCAAGTAGCTCACCAGCCTGATCCAAAAGTCCAGATCTTGGTCCATAGTCCAGTAGATTACAGTATTTCACCTGGATAAAATGCTTTCAAAACGTTATTACGTTGTCTACCTCTATTATCCTTTTCGGGGTGTAATTTCCAGATCCATAGCACCCTCCGGATGAGAACATTGACCCTCATACCTCGTACCTCTTGCACTAAATCTATGATTTCACAATTATAGACCCTTCAACCAGAAGAAATAGGGCGTTCCTATCTACTATCTCCTAATTTTATGTGCTTCTTTTGGGTAGGGATAGACAATAACATCTGCTCTACTATAATCCTCAACACCGGTGCCCCATAAGGCTCCGTCCTTAGTCCCTCACAATACTCCTTATACACCTATGAGTCTGTGGCCAAATTCCTCTCCACCTCGATTTTCAAGTTTGCTGATGACACCACCCTGTCGGGTCAGATCTCAAACCATGATAAGATGGAGAACAGGAAGGATAGAGAATTTGGTGAACTGATGTGACAACAGTAATCTCTCCCTCAATGTCAGTAAAACAAAAAAGATAGTCATCGACTTCAGGATGCACAGTGGAAGACATGCCACTGTTTGCATGAATGGCGATGAAGTGGAAATGGCCGAGAGTTCCAAGTTTCTAGGTGTCCAAATCTCCAACACCCTGTCCGGGTCCCTGTGTGCCGCTGCTATAGTTAAGAAAGCCATTGGCTTTCAGGAGGCTAAGGAAATTTTGATGTGTCTACTATGACTCTGACTAACTTCTATAGATACAGCCAGAAAGGGTGCTTTCTATGATTATCATAGCTTGCTATGGTTTCTGATCTGTTCAAGACCACAAGAAACTACAAATGGTCATGAATGAAGCTCAGTCCATTATGCAAAGCAGCCTACGATCCACTGACTCTGCCTACAGTTCCCACTGCCTCAGAAAAATAGCCAATATGATCAAGGACCCCACACATCCAGGCATACTCTCTTCCACCTTCTTCTGTTGGGAAAAAGATACAGAAGTCTGAGGTCAAGTACCAATCGAATGGACCTACCTTTATAATAAGTTGATCTTTCTCTACACCCTAGTTTTGACTGTAACACTACATTCTGCACACTCTCCTTTCCTTCTCTATGAATGGTATGTTTTGTCTCTATAGCGTGCAAGAAGCAATACTTTTCACTGTATGCCAATACAATCAAATCAAAGGTATTCCCCTTAAACATCTTTGTGTCAAAGAAAACAATCTTAGCCAATTTAATCTTCCTTCACAACTATCTGGAGGAGGGAACGGAGTGCAGGGTGTCGAAATTTGCTGATGACACCAAAATTGGTGGAAAGGCAAATTGTGCGGAGGGTGGGGAGAGTCTACAGAAGGATCTAGATAGGCTGGGCGAATGGGCCAGGAAATGGCAAATGGAATTTAATGTTGGCAAGTGCGAGGTGGTCCACTTTGGTAGGAATAATGGTAGGAAGGATTATTACTTACATGGAGAAAAACTGCAGCAGGTGACGGTGCAGAGGGACCTCGGGGTCCTTGTGCATGAGTCGCAAAAACCCAGCTTGCAGGTGCAGCAGGTGGTCAGGAAGGCGAATGGGATGCTGGCCTTCATCGCGAGGGGGATTGAATATAAAAGTAGGGAGGTCTTGCTGCGGCTGTATAGGGCATTGGTGAGGCCGCAGCTGGAGTACTGTGTGCAGTTTTGGGCGCCGTACTTACGCAAGGATATTTTAGCCTTGGAGGGAGTGCAGAGGAGGTTTACTAGGCTGATGCCGGAGTTGAGGGGGTTGAGCTATGAGGAGAGGCTGAATAGACTAGGCTTGTACTTGTTAGAGTTTAGAAGAATGAGGGGAGATCTCATTCAGACGTATAAGATGATGAATGGGATGGATAGGATAGAGGTGGAGAGACTCTTCCCGCTCAGAAAGGATAGTAGGACTAGGGGGCATAGCCTCAAGATAAAAGGGGGGCGGTTTAGAACGGAGTTGAGGAGGAACTTCTTCACTCAAAGGGTGGTGAATCTCTGGAATTCTCTGCCCGTTGAAGTGGTGGAGGCTGCCTCGCTAAATATTTTTAAGACGCGAGTTGATGGGTTTTTGATGAGAGAGGGGATTAAGGGTTATGGGGAGAGGGCGGGAATGTGGAACTGAGCCACGACAGATCAGCCATGATCTTATTGAATGGCGGGGCAGGCTCGAAGGGCTAGATGGCCTACTCCTGCTCCTATTTCTTATGTTCTTATGTAATTCTCCAGTCCCAGTGTCATAAACGCTTTAATCACAAAAGAACATTCATTTTCATGGTCTAAGAGCATTCGAGAAGAACTGGTATTTCTACTGTCCCTTAAAGGGTTATACAAAGACTCTGGTTGCTACTGTTCCTGGAAAGTACAGCATTTTACAAGAAAAGGTAATTCAGCAGTTTTACAGGAGCTGGAAACCTCTTGACCTTGGTGCACAGTGGTTTATGATTTGAAAACAAAACATGTCTGAAAAACTGTTTTAAAAGCTGATAGGCTGGTTTTGCTTTTGGGGAGAAAACTGAAAGGATTAACAGCTTGGATAAAGAAGACAATAGCTCCAGACCGTATTCAAAAACTGAATGGAGTTGTATGGAACTTTGGTGAGGCCACAGCTAGAGTACTGTGTGCAGTTCCTGTCACCACATTATAGGAAAGATATAGTTGTTTTGGAGTGGGTGCAGAGGAGATTCACCAGTATGTTGTCAGGGATGGAATATTTAAGTTATGAAGAGAGGTTGGACAGGCTTGGATTGTTTTCATTGGAGCAGAAAAGACTGAGGGGTGACCTGATTGACGTGTACAAGATCATGAGAGGCATAGACAGATTGGATAGGGAATAGCTGTTCCTCTTTGTTGAAGGGTCAGTTATGAGGGGACATATGCTCAAGTGAGGGGCAAGGGGGAATGTGAGGAAAATCTTTTTTACCCAGAGGGTGGTCACAGTCTGGAATGTGCTTCCTGGGAGGGTGGTAGAGACGGTTGCCTTACATCCTTTAAAAAGTAACTGAGCAGTTGGCATATCACAACATTCAAGGCCATGGTAAATGGGATAGGGTGGGAGTTCAGGTGTTTCTTGTGTGTCGGTGCAGAGTCGATGGGACTATGATTTTATGATTTAGTATTGCTTTACGTTCTGAAATTGACTGATTTCAAGTTTTCTATGAAGTCTGCCCACAAAGTATGTTTCGCGGATCAGTGCTGAGAAACCAAACGTATAACCGGGATGCCATTTCAAGCATTCCATCCTTTATCCTTTTCCCTTGAACCATTAACTTCTAACCTTTTGGCTGAATTCCTTTGTTTTATTACTTTTTTGGTGTGTGTGAGAGAGTTAGGATATTTAGAGTAGGTATTCATATTTCCTGTTGTATGTCTATAAGCTTTGACTTATGGCTGAACCAGATTGTTTGCATCTATTTGACCCTGAGGAGAACCTCTGACCACATTCACACGCTCACTAAAATATCTTCCATCCAGCTCTGTAACATTGCCTGTCTCTACCCCTGCCTAGGTTTATCTGCTGCTGACACCCTCATTTTTTACCTTTTAGTCCATTCCAACTTTCTCCTGAAGGGCCTCCCATCTTTTATCCTCTATAAACTTCAGGTTATCCAAACTACCTGTATCCTACTTTGCATCAAGTCCCATTCATCTGTTAACCCTGTGTTTTCTGATCTACGTAGGCTTCTGCATCAGAAATACTACTTTTTATTAAAATACAAACATCCTTATTTTCAAAGCCCTCTATGACATTATTTCCCCTCCCCTCTCTTTTTGTAACCTCCTCTAGCTGTACAATCCTCCAAAATATATTCTTGTTCAATTCTGCCTTCTTGTGCATTCCTGATTTCATTGCTCCACCATTAGTCATGCCTTCAGCTGCCAAGGAAGTTTCAGAATTTCCTTTCTTAACCCTTCTGACCCCTCTTTCCTCTTTGTAGAAAGCTGTTTAAAACCTGCCTCTGACAAGCCTCTCGCCATTTGTTGTAATATCTCTTCATGTGCCTCAATTTTTGTTAACACTCTTGTGGAACATTTTATTACATGAAAAAGATGCTTTTGAAATACATGAAACTTTTGAAACTTCTACCAGTTTAAATTTAACATCCAGGCATAGCAGAAGTCCTATGATGTGATCTTTCTGTCCATATGGGAAAGTGCACAATGTAAGCTTTGTAGTAAGTATCATAGTAAGATGTGAATGAATCTAATTTATCTTGTTTGTTGTGGTGTAGTATCTTGATAAATTTATAGAAATTATGATTGGGAGCACCATTTACTAATTTAATGTTAATTTCAGCTGTGGAAATATTTTCAGGTTTGAAAGCACAAAACTTACGTTGGGTTTGGAAGGTCTAGGCTATACGTACTAACCCATCTCCAAAGATGTGCGGGTTAGGTGGATTGGCCATAGTAAAATTTGCCCCTTTGTGTCGGGGGGGGCTAGCAGGGTAATTATGTGGGGTTATGGGGATAAGGCCTGGTTGGGATTGTTGTCTGTGCAGACTTGATGGGCCAAATGGCCTCCTGCACTGTAGGAATTCTATGAATCTATGAAAACTCCTGTAATTGTATCTTTCTGTACTTTTTTTATTTGTTGACTTAGCAAGTTACTTTATGCTTACACATTTTGCCTGTATATCTTGTTTTTGTACATTGAGCATGAGTTTGTCACCGTAAGGATTTCTCTGATAGAAAGTTTGAAAAACACGAATCTGAGGTGGGAACAGGTCTTCAAACAATAAGAGAATTTGCACATATTATTTTTGTTCTTAGTCAGCCAAAATGCTGTTCTGTGCTAGGTTGTAACTATGCCAAATAATGCGACTGAGTCAATTCGAAGAGACAACAGATGGGTGGAATGTCTATAGTGTGTAAAAATATGCAGACGGTACAGTTCTAGTATAGCAACTTCCAGTTGTTATAGCAACAAGCCACTGCAAAACATCTTACTAAATTAGTAATGAGATTGGGTGTAACGTAAGCACAGCACAAGCACACTTGCCTTTACCACTACTTAAGCAACTTGCAAGCAGTAGTGATCTTTTTTCTCTCTTGCAGCCTAAAATGCCCAATGTGTGATTGAGAGGGATAGATGGCGTCTAAAGTGACGGATGCTATAGTGTGGTATCAAAAAAAGGTAAGGAAAGTTTTTCAATTTTGTTTTAATATTTTGGCATTATTTATATACACTCCTGAGAAGAGCTGATGCAAATGTTAGGCTGTGTTCTACAGTTTTAATGTAATTTTTGTACGATACTCTGACCGACAGTGACAGAAATACAAGTGGAGATTTTGGAATACAAGTAGGCCATTCAGCCCCTCAAGCTTATTCCATCATTCAATTAGATCATGGCTGATCAATATCGCAAAACCTTTTACCTGGCTCATATGGAAGAAAAAACAGCATCTTAGACATGTGATGCTCATTTGTAACATTTTGGCATTCAGATTGATCTTTCAGCTGCTTGAAATCAAACAATCAGCTGCTTGTTTGTATTTTTCATCAGTTTTGTCTTCTGATCATAACCAGCAATACTTTTGATCAAATAAGCAGCGTGCTGTATTTTGTCTGATTCAAAATAATCTATGAACTCCAGTGTTAAGTAATTTGTGCTACTGTTTTGACAAACTTTAGAGATAGCAGCAGCATGGTCTGAAACAAGATTATGATCAGAAAAAGTAACAGAAATTGCTGGTAAAACTCCATATGATCTCTATACAAGGTCTGTACAAACATGTGAAATAGGAGCAGAAGTAGTCCTTTTGGCCCCTTGGACCGGCTCTGCCATTCAATAAAATCATTGCTGATCTATTTCTGTGTTCAGTTCCACATTCCCATCTATCCCTGATACTGGCATTCCTGGAACCAATCTCAAACTGTGTCCCAGGCTCTGAGGCAGCAGTACTAATCACTGTGCTGCTATATTAATTAGTTTGCAATGTTTCCGAGTTTTGTGTGATCTCAAATTTGTAAATTGTGCCCTGTACACCAAGGTGTAGATCATTAGTATGTTAGAGTTCTTCATTTAGAAGGAGAGTGACGTATTTGATTCTGAGACTAGGGTCCTGAACAGTCCGAAAGACGTGCTGGTTAGATGTATTGGCCATGCTAAATTCTCCCTCAGTGTACCTGAACAGGTGCCCGAGTTAGGCGACTAGGGGATTTTTACAGTAACTTCATTGCACTGTTAATGTAAGCCTACTTGTGACTAATAAATAGATAAAATAAAAATATTCAATGGCTCTGTTTCCACTGTCTTCTGCGGCAGGGATTCCAAAGTCACACAACCCTCAGAGAAAATAATGCTCCACATTTCTGTCCTATTGGGATGACCTTTAATTTTTAAAACAGTACCCCCTAGTCCTGGACTCTCCCACAAAAGGAATCATCCTTTTACATGCCCACATTGTCAAGACCATCCAAGGTCTTGTGTAAGTCAACCCTCATACTACTTGTGGAGAGAGAGAGAGAGAGATAGAGTAAATATTTTGGGCCCATATGATTCTTCAGAGCTGAAGAAATGTGATGGTTTTTATACTGTTACAGAGAGGGATTGAGCAGTTAGAGTAAACTGTCAGGGATACGTGGGAGCTCAGAAGAGATTGGACAAATGTGTTATGGACACAAGTTGAAGGGACTGTTAAAGACTGTAGAAGATGCTAACAGTGGCATAAAGGTCAGGTAGCAGAACAAGGGCTGGTGCTCTGTGAAAGCAAAAATAAGAACAAGTTACAGCATGTCCCTGTGAGGGGAGAGGGGTGGGGATTGGGAAGGAGGTAGACTGTTTTGAAAAACAAGATGGAGACAGAGTTCATGGTCTGAAATGGTTGAACTCAATGTTAAGTTTGGAAGGCTGTAAAGTAACTGCTCAGAAGATGAGGTACTGTTCCTCCAGTTTGCACTGGGCTTTATTGGAAGTTTGGTACGAGAGCAAGATGATGAATTGAAATGGCAAGTGACAGGAAGGTTGGGACCGTGCTTGTGAACTGAGTGAAGGTGTTCCGCAAAGCGAAACACCTTCTTCCAGTCCCCCGAACCCAATTTCCTTCTTCTAATCCCAGCACTTGCTGTGTATCCACTTTACCCTCTGACTTTCTCCTCTCTGATGCTGAATTCTGTGCTCAGCAACAATTCAGTTTCATCCCTTACACCCTCACCTCAATGAATATCTGGTTTGGCGCGACCTTGAACTCTGCTTTGTGGAAGAAGGGCCATCTTGTTCTCGTGTTTTGCTTTCACAGAGCACTGACCCTTGTCCTGTTATTAACACTTTTTGCTATCTGACCTTTATGCCACCAGTAGCACCTTCCTGAGTCTTAAAATCCATTGCATTCTACCACTCTTCAACTCTGGAGAAGAGTCATATGGACTCAAAACAGTAACTGTTTCTCTCTCCACAGATGCTTGCAGACCTGCTGAGTTTTTCCAATATTTTGTTTTTATTTAGATTTCCAGTATCCATAGTATTTTGCTTTATTATTGTGATCAGAGGTTGTCTCTCTCAACTTTTCAATGCCACTAATTTAAACTTGATGCTAAATTTACATACAAGGACTTTGGGTTGCAAGCAAGTATCCAAAGAGAATCCAAAATGAATTATATTTCCAGGGCCTGCTCCACACACTAAGCACTGTCTACATCAATACATGGCAATATAGTCCCGTGGGATGCTTTATTATGTTAAAGATGTTATATAAGTGCAAGTTTTAGTTGTTGGCATTACGCTGAGTGGCATGCATGTCAGGCACTTTGATCTACTTGGAGCATGTTTACTCAGTAATGTTGGTTTAAATTAAATTGATGAATTAGATCCTTGTGCAAATATTCTGACTACTATTTTCCAGGTTGACTAAGTCTTTTTTTTCATCCCAGTATATCCTTGCTACACCCAAAAATTAGTCAGCCATCTGCAAACATGAATCAACAAATTTTCCATTACTGTAACTATGTTTGGTGACAACCTGTTTTGAGTGATTGTTGTAAAAGTGCACTATCAGGCAGTTTTGCAATACTTACAGTAATTAATTCAAAATGGTGCTGACTCTTGCTGGGGTGTTCATTTCACATCTAAGGAATTAGTTACTGATACAGAATCATAGAGTCCCTACAGTGCAGAAGGAGGCTATTTGGCACATCGAGCTCGCACTGACGACAATCCCACCCAGGGCCTATCTCTGTAACCCCACGTGTTTACCTTGCTAATCCCCCTGACACTATGGGCAATTCACCATGGTCAATGAACCTAACCTGCATGTCATTGGACTGTGGGATGAAATCGGAGCACCTGGAGAAAGCCCATGCAGACCCATGGAAAACGTGCAAACTTCATACCATCACCTGAGGCAGAATTGAACCTGGGTCCCTAGCACTGAGGCAGCAGTGCTGACTATTGTGGCACCTAGAAGTTATGTATAGAATTGTTGTTATATAGATAATGCATTGCTTCTGAATCTCAGGGAGGTCTCTACAACCTTATCCAGTGATCACACAGTAAATGTCAACAGGTTGTCCAGCTGTACAGGACTGGGCGGCACGGTAGCACAGTGGTTAGCACTGCTGCTTCACAGCGCCAGGGTCCTGGATTCGATTCCTGGCTCGGGTCACTGTCTGTGTGGAGTTTGCACATTCTCCTTGTGTCTGCGTGGGTTTCCCCCAGGTACTCTGGTTTCCTCCCACAGTCCAAAGATGTGCGGGTTAGGTTGATTGGCTATGCTAAGAAATTGCCCCTTAGCATCCAGGGATGTGTAGATTAGAGGGATTAGTGGGTATAATATGTAGGGATATGGGGGTAGAGCCTGGGTGGGATTGTGTTGGTGCAGACTCGATGGGCCAAAGGGCCTCTTTCTGCACTGTAGGGTTTCTGTGATTTCTATGGTCTGATGAGGTGATCTTATTGAAACATATGACTCTGAGAGGATTTGATAGGGTAGGTTCCGGGAGGGTGTTTCGTCTTGGAGCAGACTATAGCTCATGCATACAGTTTAAAGCATTAAAATGAAGTCCAAATCAGACACTGCTGGAACATGTACACTTCCCAGAACAGTGACTGGATAACAATCAGATTTGGAGATTTTTCTTAGCCTACAGCCACAGAGGCAGAATCATCAGTTGTTGCTTCAGCTAAGTTGGTGTTGGCTGGGGAATTGAACCAATGAGATTTGATTTTCAATGACTTAGTTGCACACCACAGACGCAATTTAATCAGTAGTTCTGACTTGTGTTTACAGTTCCTGTAGCTTGCTATGCATGATCTGATATTATGATGGTATCTGTGGAAGAACTTTTTATTACCTCCCATAGCTCTAATCACACAATTTACTTCACAGCCTCACACCTTCTGATAATGATTATGGCTGACTACTGCTCGAGTAGATTTCTAGGGTGTCATGTTAATAAACAGAGAAATCATTTTATTGGTGTATGATGTGCCTTTTATGATGGAATTCTCTTCTATTTATTTGTGATGTCGGAAAATAACTCATTAGAATATGCCATATGCTATCAGTATGGAGTCCGAGTGGCACAAATGAATGGAGAATATATGACACATTTTATCTTGAGATACTGACCTTGCAGTAACTTTTCAACTAGTACATGATTTAAACTCTTTGTTTAAGCATTGACAGAACACATGATTTTTGATTGATACTGGGCACTCATTTTGTGTGAAAGTATTGGTATGGACAAGTCTCTTGATAACCTCTCAGCCAGATCATTGGTGAATCTGTTCCTGAAGTGTTGGTGCTTCCCCATTGCAAAATCACTTCAGGCATAAATGTAAAATTTTCTTTAGAATGACATCAAATTGATATCTGTTTCAGGTTTTATATTTTTTGCGTAGAGGTTTGTCAGATAGAGCAAGTTGAATATAGGATCACATACTTTATTATGATTATCACTCAGTGATTATTACTATGGAATCATGGATTTGTTTAGACAAGATGCGTACTGCGAGGAGGCAGTTTTGTGATCAGTATGTAATATTTTTAAGTCTGGTCACATTTAAAAGAATGGTTTAAATCTGCCTAGTGGGTTTCTCTTGGGGCATTTATAGTATATATAAATATGTTATGGTAGCAGTTTGGATTAAGGGGAAATCTGGAATCTGTATCCATTGTTTTGGTTAAACTTGAGGTGGGAAGACGTTACTTGGAAAAAAATGAACTCTAAGCACAGATGTTTAGAATTATTTTCTAAATCTCGTCAGCCTCTTTGTTTTTTGCATGTCTGCCTCTCTGTTAGGCTTTTTTTTCATCCTGGGAGCACATTCTTTTGCTCTTGTGCCTCCTTCTCGGTGGTATTTGGTCAACCTTTATTCCCTGCTGGAGTGATGAAGGATTGCTTTAACATCACAGGTTATTTTGACTCTTCAGATGGATCATGCCATCAATCAAGTGAACTACTCTGTCCTGGATGCATTAAGCTTCCTGAGTGTTAAGCCTGGACTCATCCAGGTGAGTGATGAGTATTCTGTTTCAGTGCTGACAAGCTTCGTAGATGGTGGAAGGGCTTTGAAAGGACAGGAATTGAGTTATTTGTCGTAAGATTCCCAACCGCTGCTCTGCTCTTATAACCATTATGTTGAAAAGACAGTTCTACTTCAGCAGTGGTGACTCCTAGACTATTAATGTTGGGGGAGTCGCAATGATGGAGATACTACTGAAAGAAAAAAGTTGTGCGAGTTCCCTCTTACTTTGAGATGGTTGTTACTCATCACTTGGCAGCTCCATCATAAATATCATTGAATTCCAATCTTGAATGGAACTGAACGCTGAACAAGCAGCCTCACTCCTGACCTAAAACTAAGGGATGCACAACGATGAAACTGAAGATGACTTGGGCATCTGACCAGCACAAGATATCTTCCTTTATATCAGATATGTGTCCAACCACTGGAGAGATTTTCCTTTGACCTATATTGACCTCAGCAGTCTGAGGATTTAGTGCCAACTCAGCAAGGATTTTGAGAGTAGCTATTATTGTTTGTTTTCTGGCAATGATTTATCCATGTCTTGATGAAGACTGTGATGGGATCTGGAGTTGAACAGTTCTAGAGGCACATGAGCTGAGTGTTGGTGAAAAGGTTATTGGTAAATAGATGTTGCTTGTTGGTGGTTTTTATGAGTTCTTCTCTCACTTTACTGATTATTGGATGAATCTGACAAGACCCTATTTGGTTATGTTTGATTTATTCTGGATAAGACATAGCTGGGCTTTCACATTGTCATAGCAGCTTAGTCCTTAATTTATTGGAGCCGCTTGAATAGGGAGTTGTTGAAGTGCCTGATCATTTACTAGAATTGCAAAGTTGTGAGGACTCTCAGCCTTTGCTGTGTTCAGTGCTTTAAGCTGGTTCTTGAAGTTGCCAGGATTGAACTTAACTGGCTTGATTCTATCCTGTGATGGTGTGAATCTTGAGAAAACATGATTAATGTTTCCTAATCAAGACTTTGTCCTGAGTGAGACTTGTTAGGAATCAATATTCACAAGTTTTGGACTCTTGCACATGTGTTCCATGTTATCAATGCTTTCTCACTGAACTTGAAGTTTAGTAACAAACTCATGTCTTTGGTGCTAGTGTCCTTCTGAGATATAACATATTCCTTGTACATCTTTTTAGATTCCAATTTTTTTCTTCCTTCAATATATGTAAATCTATAATTCATATCTGTTGCATACGATAAATTGCTGGCCGAAGCTTCCTGTTTTGTTTCTGCATCTTCTGGAGTCGAGTTGTAATTATTTTTCCATTTTCTACGTTTAGAAGACATTTGTTTCTAATCTCAAACAATAAGATTCCAAACTTTCCATTTATGTTCCAGTTCTGACAGCACCCAAAGATGTCTGTTCTATTAAAACAGCTCCCCTCAGGAAACTGTCTAGAACTTAGAACCATAGAACCCTACTGTGCAGAAAGAGGCCCTTCAGCCCATCGAGTCTGCATTGACCACAATCCTATCCAGGCCCTACCCCCATATCCCACCCGCTAATCCCTCTAACCTAAGCATCTCAGGACACTAAAGGGCCATTTTAGCATGGCCAATCAACCTAACTGGCACATCTTTGGACTGTGGGAGGAAACCGGAGCACCGGGAGGAAACCCACGCAGACACGAGGAGAATGTGCAAACTCCACACAGACAGTGACCCGAGCCGGGAATTGAACCCAGGTCCCTGGAGCTGTGAAGCAGCAGTGCTAACCATTGTGCGACCATGCTGCCCCTGACTCTAAGAGGCAACATTTTCAAATGCTTTTTTTTTAACTCTAACCATGATTCGATGGAGCTCATCTAGGAGCAGATTAAAATGCTTCACTGTACTGCTGTTATGTCTTATGTTCAAGCATTCTTTAGCAAACTAAGAACATAAACTGCTGTTTCATCAAATGTTTGTTGTTCAAACCAGTAGCTGTCCTTTTTTTTTTAACCAAAGTTGTTTTCTGCTGACTTAGTTTCTTAAATAAATTATTCCCTCACCACATTTGTTTTCACTGTGCCACAAAGTATTACGTACACACTATAAACCTGTTATTATCCAAAGAGAATGGCTGAGTTCAAATTCAAGATAGAATTTATATTGAAGTTGGAATGCTGAATCAGAATTCCCCAAACTCTTTATCCAGAGCTGCACCTATCAGTTATCCTATGATGGCTTTGTTAGTTGGCTGCTATTGTAAATAAGTGCTTGTCTTGGCTGAACGTTCAAAAATCCCTCCTTGGTTTGACAGTTTGAGAGAAACGGACGGTTACTGATAATATTTCTTGTCATGTTCTTGTCTTATCAAGAACACAAATCTCCTGTTCTTCAGATCGCCCGTATCAAAGCCCGAAAAAAAAAATCACATATACTAACTTTTCTGGAGAATATAGTGATGTAACTAATCTAGGAATAAAAGTAGCCAGTGTTGGAAATGCAAAACACACCAGTCAGCATTAAGGTTTCCAAAGCTGATTGGCAAGATCCCTGGAGGTTTGATCATGTGAAATCTGCAAATACTATCACATTTACCTTGGGTGTTGTAGTTAAATGTTGTTGCCCATGTTTTTGTACCAGAAATTATCATGAGAATAACTCTGAGAGGCAACTTGTGATCAGGCAATAATGGAATCAAGGATGTGCAAATGAGACACTGGAGTGGGGAAGCATTCATAGGGAAGGAGCAAGCAGGGGAGGAGCTTAGATTTCACTAGCAACTCACTGAAATTCTTCTCTTAATCCACAGTTTTACCATAACCCACTGATCATCTACTACTACGAATTACATAAATAGGCTTGGGTCGGATTTTCTGGCTCCGTCCAGTCTCTCAAAAGTTAATGGATTTTTGGCTGGGCTGCCAAATCTCCTACAGTGGGTCCCACCACTGCAGGGCTGGAAAATCCCTGCCTTACTTAATAAACAGTATTTTATAGTAATTTTATAGTAATTGTATAATCTGTTTCTATTCACCATGCATAACTGGAATCCCCCTACATGGCAGTCAGGACACTCGGATTCTCCAGTTGATGTCACTTTTTAAAGATCCCATCTCTTTACTTATAGACTCTGCTTTAAATTCCAGTTGTGTCTCTGACCTGGGAGCCTCAGCAGAACTCATCTGTACTTGGGCTTCACATATCAACATTAGATGGAGCTCAGTTGAATTGAGATTGTACAAAGGTTTTGAAATCACTGTTTGGGGCGCTTCTTGTCAGGCGGCTCATTGCCCTGAACTCAGTTCAGCTGTAGAATAATCAATATTAAAGCACAGTGGGAGGCCATTTGACACCATCCCACCCCATTTTCAGTGCTGCTGTTCTTTTCTATAAGTGTTTTTCTCTAATTGCTAGCCCAACTTTCAAATGATCTGTTTATATATTCCTCCTCCTCAAACATTTATCCTATTCCTTTTTAAGTGCTATTTTATTTTTTTATCTCAGTACGAATTTATGGTGAATGATCGAGCCCTCACATCAAAAACTTTCCTATCCATTGCCCCTTGGTTCTTCCAGTGAGCATTCTCAGTCTTTGTTCTCTTGTTCTCAATCTCTTCTTGTGCAATATTCCTCCTCATATAATATTGCACTATTTACCCAGAGCAAAATCCACAAGTTTCACTCATCCGTTTACTGACTTCTCTTTCTCTGATACTGCTGCTCCTGTTGTTGGCTCTGTAGGATATGCTGGGCCCTGTGCCACTCCTTTTTTCATCACTTTTTTTTACATTTGAACCTCAGTACCAAGACATATTGAAAAAAAATTGATCTGACAAATTTTCTCTGGTCTATTTTTATATCTCAAGTGATTATAATTTGTTTCACTGCCTTTTAATGTCTCTTCTGCACTTTTGGAATAATCTAGGGTTTCAATTTTCATGTTGTACTGCTTTAGGTAAGCTATAATGAGTACCTTGAGATGGAAAACATTCAAGCTCATTTTAAAAACAAAATACTACAAATGCAAAAAATCTGCAATAAAACCAAAGTTCTGGGAAAATTCAGAAGATCTGGCAATATCTGTAGAGAGAGAAAAACGAGTTAATATTTTTAAGTCCAATCTGATTAAATTTTAGAACACAGTGATTTTTGAGGATGCAGTTAATTAAGTGATCACCTCTGGGAGCTCCATCCAATTAAGGACAGTGGTGGGCTCCTGAGGACTGACAAATTGACAACCCCTGCATACAGGTAGCAGCTACTAATGTAGGTTGGTTAAAGAGAAAGTGTCTTGATGCTAGCTATTGGACCAACATTTGAAGGGATAGAATTTTTTGTGGTCTTATATTTGTGTTGCAAGAATCTTCATTTGGCAAGCAATTGACTTACATGTTTTGCCCAACGTATTTGAAAAAATTCGCTAATGATTTTTAACTGATTTCTTTTGTTACAGATTGGGGCTTATGATCAGCAGATATGGGAGAAATCTGTAGAGCAAAGAGAGATCAAGGTAAAATATTTTAAATTTCTAAATGAAATTTCTATGGTGTTAGAATGGTCAGCAGTAACATGTGATAACTTTATAAGTGCAGCTGAATAAAAAACATGAGGTGGGAGTATTAAAAATTTCCATAAACATTTGTGTATCCTGTAATGGTGTCATGAAAGGAGAAAAAATGTTCACATCTCTTTTGTAAGGGCAACATTTAATTCCTTTGGAATACAAGTTTATTTGATTATTCTTTACGTGTAAAGTAGGGAGAACACACCTTAGAACAGCAGTTGTGGTCAACAATGCTCTTTTCCTCCCCCAAGAACATGGGATTTAGTTGCCTTTCCATCCATTCCTGTTTAATGATCTGAGGTACAAATTGTCTCAGGTCTCACATCAAGATCACTGAAATAGATGTCAGTCTATTTTGAATACTAATATATATCTCAAAGCTGTATGCAAATTTAGGTTATGTTTTGATTAATGTGTTGTGGTCAGCTTCACAAACTTTTATGTTTACGACATCAGTGCTGATGATTTCATAGTCACATAAATGCAGAGTGAAAAAATATCCTTATTTCCCAGCCCAAAATATAAACAATTAGAACATAAAAACATAAGAAATAGGAGCAGGAGTAGGCCATCTAGCCCTTTGAGCCTGCCCCGCCATTCAATAAGATCATGGCTGATCTGTCGTGGCTCAGTTCCACATTCCCGCCCTCTCCACATAACCCTTAATCCTCTCGCTTATCAAAAACCCATCAACCCGCGTCTTAAAAATATTTAGCGAGGCAGCCTCCACCACTTCAACGGGCAGAGAATTCCAGAGATTCACCACCCTTTGAGTGAAGAAGTTCCTCCTCAACTCCGTTCTAAACTGCCCCCCCTTTATCTTGAGGCTGTGCCCCCTAGTCCTACTGTCTTTTCTGAGCGGGAAGAGTCTCTCCACCTCTATCCTATCCATCCCATTCATCATCTTATAAGTCTTAATGAGATCTCCCCTCATTCTTCTAAACTCTAACGAGTACAAGCCTAGTTTATTCAGCCTCTCCTCATAGCTCAACCCCCTCAACTCTGGTATCAGCCTAGTAAACCTCCTCTGCACTCCCTCCAAGGCCAAAATATCCTTACATTTTGTTTTCTAAATATTTCCTGTGTTGCATTTTTATTGCCCTCATTTAAAAAGTATAATTTTGTAGTTTTATTAATTGTTCTTTATTTTTGGTTTTAATGCATTTTCCTCCATTTGTAAATGTTACATGCTCTAGACCGTTAACCTCAAGTTGGATTCATGGCTACTAAACAATCAACCACTTAGTAATTCTTTTCATGGAATGGCATGGAATTTATCTTATTGATTTTCTACTGATTCGAAGGTTGGGTCAGTGAGCATCTATATTGTTGGATTGTTCAGGGACCCAGTGTTCTGTGCAAAGGCCGTGAGAGTTTATTACTACTGTCAATTGAAAATTAAATTCAAGTTAGGGTGGTTCCATTAATCCAGTGCTCAGTTGCTACTGTCAGATACGTATGTTTTAATTGTACCGACCATTTCATTATCTGAGTACCATCTCTACGTTTTGTTACCTGTTTCAGTTCTACTTCATACTGTTTCTATCAATGTTTAGTTAGTAAATAGTCATCTTAGTCTTTTATTTATTTGTCCTCCTTTCTAATATTGTTTATACTCTTCACAGTTTATTAAATTGGTAAGTACCCCAGGAAATGATTTTGTGTTATATACTGCCATGGCAGTTGTGCTAAGGATTCTGGCTTGTTTTTTTTAAATTCAATTTTTGAATATATGCTGTGTGATTCGAAGGGTTCGATGAAAGATTTTTTTCTATGTGCTACCAGTGCCAAGATAATAAATACATTTATAAAGTAAATGTCTTTATTATTTTGATATACAGAGTACATGGATAGCTACTAAAAGCATGGATGTGAATTGCATTGCAGGGTATTTTTACATTTAGTTTGTCCTGCACCCCACATCCATTACTAATGTCTGTGTGTTATTAAGTTATGCCTGGAAAATACATACCTTAATTTTCACTAGTGAGATGCTGAGTGTTGCAGAACATTTGGAAGCCTTCTGGCATTGGCTAACACCTCTTCTTCACATCCTCTAATTTAAAAGCACAGTAATTAATTTTCAAAGATAGATTTATAGACCCCTGGCTGCTGGTCTCCAGAGCACTTTATACATTTCCAGTGGAAATCACTAGGATAGCCTGAAAATCTCAATCTCATGTATCTTGCTATCAAAGACTTGAGCCTAATAGGTCCAATGTGCATAATGTTTAATTGATGACATAAACGCTTCAGTTCCTTGCTGTGTTCCTGAGAGTTTCCTCATTAGAAAAAAAATCTCCAGCCTTAATTATTTCCAGTGCATCACAGTTCATAATTGGTATTTGAATTTAGCTTCAGGAACGTGGACTCAGACACAATGAACCAAGTGGCTTTTTTCTGTGATCTAAAGTTTTTATAATTCTATGATTTTACATCTCTTGACTCATTGGCAAAGCTGTTCTTATTATCTATAATATTTAATTACCAATAAATATGCAATATTTTTATTGCACTACCATTCTGGGTTGGTAGACTTTGTGTGAATTCCTGCTTGAATTAAGCAGGGTGAATATAGCATTGGAAATGGTGTAAATAGCCTTGACACTGGCCACGTCTATTTGTTTACCGCAATTTTCTGTTGCCTTTTAAGTGCATTCTTTCTGGAAAGCAAAAATTATGCTTTTTTTTATTCGTTTGTGGGATGGGCATCGCTGGCTGGCCAGCATTTATTGCCCATCCCCGGTTGCTTTTGGAGGGCAGTTGAGAGTCAACCACATTGCTGTGGCTCTGGAGTTGCAAGTAAGCCAGACCAAGTAAGGATGGCAGATTTACTTCCCTAAACCAGATGGGTTTTTCTGACAATCGACAATGGTTTCATGGTCATTCTTAGTACTTAATAGATTCTTAATTCCAGATTGTTTGTTTTTATTGAATTCAAATTCCACCATCTGCTGTAACGGTATTCAAACCCGGATCCCAAGAACATTAGCTGAATTTCTGGATTAATAGTTTAGCTGTAATACCACTTGACCAGCATCTGCTATTTATGTTTATATTTTGTGGATCTGAAACAATTGACGTTGCTAACCTTCACTTTCTATTTCACACCAGGATAACTGGCCTGAAGTGCAAGGATTTCCAGCTGTTTCCAAAATTTTTATTATCTTTCACAAGCAATCACCACATACCTAAAAGCATTTCAAACCATCTGTTGTGAACATAAATCTTGTTCACTGAAGTGTAGGTACAGCTTTTGCTAGGTCACCAGCCTTAGTGACTTGACACTAGGTAGTTACAGATAAGGAAGTCCACTTCAACTCCTTCAACTGAAATGATCATGAAGTCTCTCATTGCAGCAACTAATTAGTTCTGACATGATTTAGGTTTCTACTTCTGCCCATTTCATTTGTTGTTCATTATAAGAAGAAAATTGCAACTTCTTTGTCCCACTCCTCTAATTTAACTTTAAATAATTTTCCAGCTTTCCCATACTGTTTACAGTTTTGTCTATGCATATAACTTCTCAGATATTTCCGTTTAAGGATTTTGCAGAATTTGTTCATGATCAAGATGCCTGAAGTAGATAATCAGTCTCGTGCTTTTCTCTGCACTGCTACCAGTGCTTCCATTCCCCCCTTCTGCTTTAATGACAAAAATTGGAAATTATACTTGAGATGCAGTCTGATGAACTTGCAGTTTGATTATGTGTACTTCTTTATTGTGCTCTATTAACATTCTAATAACTTTGTTGATTGCTGTTCAGCGTTAGTTGGAGATTCTTTGTCAGATTCTGGATCTCTTCTAATGTCATCCATTGTTATTTGAACACTGATAACAGTCTGCATGTACTACTTATTTTTAATTCCCTATCAGTACTTATAAAAGCAAAATACTGTGGATGTTGAAATCTGAAACAAAGCAAAAGTGCTGTAAAATCTCAGTAGGTTTGACAGCATCTGTGGAAAGAGAATGGAGCCAGTGTTTCAAGCCAGGATGACCTTTCGTCAGTATTTTATATTTGTTTGTATTACATTTCATCCACCATTTTTGTTCCTCGTGCTCACACATTTGGATTCATTTTGAAATTTCTGTGTTGCCTTCTTCGAATTAATTCCTATCATAAGTTATCATTATCTGAAAATGTGATCAGCTTGTATTAGATTTCTGAATTGAAGACCAGAACTTCCTTTTTGAGGTGAGAAGCAGCAGTTGGAATCAATCCCAACAGGCAGAATTTTTTGCCCCCTCTCAGAGGCCTAGAGTTGTGCCTGCCACTGAAGTGGAGATGGGCGAATGCCGAAGTGGTCAGGTTAAAAGGCTTTCAAACAACCAAGCATTTGGCTGATCTGATTCATAAAGGTGAATGACTGGAGAGAGTTTAAAGAATTAGCTTTGGATCTCACAATGGTGTAGCTTTTCAATATTGTACCATTTCAAAATTGCATGTTATCCAATGAATAATCTGTTCAAATGCATCTGAAGACTTTTCCACATTTACAATGCTGCTTTTCATTTGACATCTAATCAGTTTCAAAAGTAACTACTTGGCAACTCTTATTAAATGATCAAAACATAGTTATCGCTCACTTTGTTAAACACATGCAGGCAAAATCATTTTGTGATGAGCTATAACAGAAGCGGTGCCATTTTTGGAGGCAATCTGATGAAAAAAATTCAAAGTCCAGAATGAGCATTAAAATAGGAAAGTTTTGGATCTGTTTTTCTTAGCGAGTCCATAATCCTATGCACTCAGCGCATAAAATAATCCTGAAAACTGATTTCTACCTTTTCAGGGGAAGGGGACAGGCTTAAATTATCCAGCAACTGGCTGGTAGCAGCAGAGGGCACCTTTGTGCATGTGCAGGTCTCTCTGCCCTGAACAGCAAAGAGACCTATAACTCAACCTCCTGCGGCTTTCAACTGGTCTCCATGGCCTAAACACAGTACACCTGCTCCCCTGAGCTATTGTTGGGCTCTGAGGCTGATCACAAGCCCCCTATTGAATGCTATGCAAAGTGGCAGGCAGCAGTGCTCCCCACCATCGATAGCAACTGCAAAGTGTGCAGTGGCCTCCGCTCCCTTGGTGGTGCCCACCTAGCTAGCTGTGCCAGGTTGGCACTGTCCAAGGTGCACCACCCCTTTGCCATTGACCTCCTTTGGGGAGCCTCAGTGGCCTCCAGGTCTATTGGAAACGCCACCTCTGGGCCACATTGCTAGGGACTAGCTGTGATTCTCGCTGGAGAGAACCTCCCCCAACCAGGCCACACAAGCCTGCCGACTGAGTCATGGGCTTGCTGATGCCCTGTAAATTAGATTTAAATTAAATTTGAATAATTTATTTAGCATTGTGTCAGAAATGGCCGAAGCTGACCGTGCTGATATCTGGTGCTGGTAAGATCACGAGAGGCGAGAAATTGTGCGACAACCTGATTTCTCTGCTCTCCCGCGATCTTACCGGCTTGCCCTGCCCATCATCCGGCAGGGCATGATGATACGATCTCCTTCCCCCTCCCCCCTGCCCCCCGGCTTGTCTTTGATCCGTGGTTCGTACCTCCACTCTGCATGTGTGATTTCGGAGTGCTTCCTGACCTTAAAAGAGGCCTAAACAAGATGCCTCAAAAGTCACAGAAGTTCTCATGTTCACTTTTATAATGGTGCTGGCAGTTCCCAAAATGAAGTGTGTCAGTTCTCAGCCTGTCCCTTTTCCTGAACTGCCGGAAATGGCTGGAGATGAAAATAGAGGCAGGTTTTCTGCTATTGCATCTTAAAGTCATTTTCTTTAAGAATCTGACTCTGTTTTGGACCACAAAACCTTTATTACCAAGTTACAGGTGTAAATTAGAATTACTTTGTTGTAATTGGATGTTCCAGCATTAACACTTGACACCGCAACTTCATTGTACTGTACCGCTCTACCCCTTCAACTAATATCTTATCCATTACCTCAGACTTTACCTTGAACTCCCAATGCGTTGAGTTCACGTGAGACTTTGTCAGACTTAGCAGTTTCTGCTTGTCTTTAACATTTATGTTATAAGATTCATCAGAGTCTATATGCATTGTAATTTCTTCAACGAAGTCAAACAGCTTGGTCAGGCATGAGCTACGTTAACTGCCATTATTTAAGTACCTGTTTTACAGATAAAGGTCAAGTTTACGTCTGATTTCCATTATTTTACATGGGATTGAAGTAAAGTTAAAACTGGTGGGTATGGAAGAGTTATTTCCAAAAATAATGGGATGATCTGTACAAATGAATAATTTTCATTCATCAAGGTAAACAATAGCTAAGTATCCTCTTTACATGCTGGTTAAGGGTTAATGTCTGTCAGTTATGTGTTTATGAAGCTGCTCTACAAAGGGACATTATCACCTCAGATATTCAACAAATAATCACATCCCCACCATAATGCTAACTGACTCCACCAAGTAATAGCCAAGCAATTAATACTTGCCATGCGTAGTGCTTGCAATATGGCACAAAAATATTATAAACACAATTAATCCTGTTAGATTTAACACTTGGATGAGAATCAATTTTACATGCCTGTAGAGTCCTGCTTTGGACAGTTGAAATGGCAACAATATGTTTGGATCTGCATTGAATATGTTTTTGTTTTCTGATCACACTTGTTAAATGCAGGTTAAAATAGGAAATGTTCTTTTACTAGCTTTGTGTTTCTTTCCCATAGGGCATGAAGAACAAACCAAAGAAAACTGGCCATGTAAAGCCAGACCTCATTGATGTCGATCTTGTAAGGGGTAAATATGCCTTTTTTGAAATCTGCTAGTTTACAAAATGTTTAACTTGGCACAACTCAAAAGTTGGATCTGAAAATGTATCTAATGTTGCCTTCATTTGGATATGGGCACAACTCACAGAACAGGGGCCTAAGGAAACTGTCATTGGCTGCCTCTCAATTTGAGGATGACACCTACGCCAGTGTCGCCGGTTCCTCCCATGGGTCTTTATCTGACTGAACAGGTGTATTTTTGATTTGCAGATCTTTGGGCACATGGTGCAAGACACGAGAAAATGGCATTTGGAGTTCAGGGTTTAGTTCCTTTACTTTTCTTTTTCTATCACTGCTGTGCCTCATTTATTAAGGTGTTTGGACATGCTTGAGGAACGAATTGTCACCATTTTGAACGATTACTAGCATGCTCTTCTCAGTCATTAATGTCAATGTTGCCACACTTCAAGGAGAATTTCAGAGTTTCTTTCAAGTGTTTTCTTTGTCCTCCTCTGAAATGTTGGCCATTTGAGAGTTGAGAAAACAGGACCTGGCCAGATGAGATGCTATTTGGCCACAGTGTAGTTGATTTTGAAGGACTTCTGCTTGAATGCTTGGGGAGCTGCTTTTAAGAAGGAGGTTGCTTATCAATCTTCCAGAGGATCTGGCAGAAGTATTGCAGGTGCAATCTTTCTAGAGCTTTTGTATTGTTGAAACACAGTGCAGGTCTCATTGTAGTACAGGAATGTGGTGACAACAACTGCTTTGTACACCTAACCTTTAGTTGATTGTGGAGATCCTTGGGTCAAGCATTTGCCATAGTTTGTAGAAGGCTGAGCTGGCGTAGTTCATCCTGTGATGGATCTCTTTTTTTGTGGTGACAACTAGGGGATTTTCACAGTAACTTCATTAGTGTTAATGTAAGCCTACTTGTGACACTAATAAATAAGCCTGAATGATGGCCTTTTGATGGAGGTGGCTGCCAAGGTATGAGAAGAGTCTCTCCTTTAACATATATATGGGTGGTGGAATATTTGGCTGGTCAGGTGTGGTTGATTTAAGTTTTTTTTGTGACAACATCCAAGGACAGGCTGGGTTTTTTGTATGCAGAATTGAGGAGTTTGAGAGTGATTTGAGTGGGCCACAACACTACAGGCGTTACAAACTGTACATCATTGTATCTGTGGTGGTTTTAACAATTGATCTCCTGATCAGATAAATAGCCACCTTTAGTTAGATTGCCCTGGGTCAGATTTTGAAGAAATTTGTTTCAGATCTCCCACTCAAGGTGGCTTAAGGGAACATCAAACTCAACAGTATATTTCTTTATTGAGTCTTGAAATTTATGTTTCAACTCATTCTTGCATATAAGTTGTAAATTTAAGAAAGTGAATTTGGTGTACTCATAAAGAAACACAAAAAATTGACACACAGGTACAGCAATCAGTTAGGAAAGCAAATGGCCTATTGGCTTTTATTGTAAGGCGGTTGGCATACAAGAAGAAGGAAGTCTAACTACAATTGTTCCAGGGTTTTGATGAGACTACACTTGGAATGCTATGTGCAATTTTAATCTCTGTATTTAAGGAAGGATCTATTTGCATTGGAGGCAGTATAGTGAAAATTCACTAGGTTGTTCCCTCTGCTGAGGGAGTTGTCCAAAAATGAGAAGCTGAATAAGTTGAGTCTGTATTCTCTAGAATTTAAAAGAATGAGAGGTGATCTCATTGAAACATTCATGGGCTTGGCAGGGTAGATACTGAGACATTGTGTTCCCTAGCTGGGGAATCTAGAAGCTGGGTTGCAGCCTCAGGATAAGGGGTCGATTGTTTCGGACTGAAATGAGGAGAAATTTGTTTATTCAAAAGGTTGTGAATGTTTGGAATTCTCCACCATCATTGAATAGATTTAAAGGTGAGATAGGCAGATTTTTGTTCTCTCTAGGAATCAAGGGACATGGGGAATAGGAAAGTTGGTGTTGGAACTGAAAATCAACCATGATTATATTGAATGGTGGAGTTAACAGATCTTTTTCTGTCCCTACTTCTTATTCTTGTGAGAAGCTTTATAATTTTTGCCAATTTGGTAGGCAGTCATTATTTTGCATGGGGGACGTGATTTGGATGGTTTCTAGCTATTCATGTATATCTATAATTATGTGATCTTTTGAGGGAAATAATTTGGTTTGTGTCCAGATTACAGTTGTAGCTGGATGTAAATGCAGAGGAAACCCCAAGTCCCTGGTCACGTCTAAAAACTGTTTTCTTGAACACAGAGTAACAAAGTTACCTTACCCCAGAAATTGGCCACTTGTTGCTGACAAAGCTGCTAGAACTATGGACTAAAGTAGAAAAAAAATTTGCAGATTCATATCTGTGTCACGGTTAGCGCTAACTTTTGGCAGTTCAGCATTAATAAGTTATCTATAAGCATACAAGTCAGGACTTTTCAGGGATGAGAAATTTTGGCCATTTGAGAAATTCTGACATTTTGGATGACAGAATGCCACCTTTTAAAATTGTTTTTCCCAACCTCTGCCTCTCTCTGTTGTCGCTACTTCCAATGCAGTCAAAGTCGAGAAGAGACAGAGAGAGACTCAAAGTCTGGAAAATCTCTGCCAATGACAAGGCTGGGAGCAGGCATGTAGAAGCCACTACTCATCCCACTGGGAGGGCATGCAATGCTATTGGCCACTTGGTTGAGCCATGGGGTTTGGCAGGCAGTTGGAGGATGAGGGAGCAGCAGAACTTGAGATTTGGTGTAGTTTAGCAGGCTGGGTGTGCAGGAAGATGGTTGGGAAAATGGGATGCTGAGTGAGCTGTGGGGAATGAGGTTGGGTAAAGGGGTTGCCATGTGGTGAGTTGGGGGAGGGGAGTTGGGACAAGGAGCTTGTGTGGGTGTTTGCTGTGGGGAAGGCAGGCTAATTGCAGTTTGTGTTGTGGAGTGTTTGCCGCGAGAGGGGCTTCACTAAGTTTTCTGTCACCAATGGATATACAGAACTTGATTGAAACCTACAAGAGTACATAAAATACTCTAATATTTTTACAAAGTACATAGATTTTTAAAAACATAGATTTCATATGATGTATTATCACATGTTGATCTATTACACACACACTTTAATTATATCCTGAATGTTACTATACTGTTTTATTGTTTTTTTGCTGTTGTCAGGAGTCATGTTATGTTTAGAGATTTTTAATGTTTTCTTTCATAGTGTCACATACCACACTGATAGTGTCCCAACTTGAAACATCTGTTCCTGGTGGTGTATCGTTTTTTTGGAATATTGTGTGGAGCTGTCTAAAACTGTCTAATGAAGAACCAGTCCAGTTATTGTATATTAAATATTTATTAACTTAAAAGACAAATACACAACGGAATAGATGGCAATACTCCAAGACACTTAAGTGCATGAATTACTAATATGCACAGTTTATGAAGAAATTACCTGTTGTTCCAAAATATATTTTACAATCCTTGAACTCACTAAGACTTCCCTCTCTAAAACAACATCCAAATTAAATAAATTTCTTAAATCAAATCCACCTTATGGTTACCACATTATACCAGACTGATCAAGTCTGGGAAACGCCTTTTACCTGATTAGTGAAGATATTTGAACTACCTTTACGAAGATTTCCTGCAATGTCTTGGCTCTAGGACTCTAAATACAGCACAATAGTATTTCTGAGAAATAAAAAACATTCCAGGATTCTTTAGCTCTGAAATGGACCCTAGCCTTCTGGCTGTGAATGCTGGACTGACTTCTGGTTGTGAGATGTGGACTAGCCTCTCTGCTTCTGAGGGGAATAACAGTTATACGATTGCCCCTTTTGTTATTTCAATCTCATGAGGCAGCTATCTACAAATCTCGAATTCTTCCCTTTTGTGGAGCATAGCATTTCTATAGCGCTGAAATCAGTCAGTCACTTTAGGAAGCTGTTTCTGTTTGCAGAACTAAACATTTTCATAGCAGTAATTTAAGTAGTCTATTTCTACTATTAGACAAATTCACACCTGATCATCTTTAGATGCTCTCATTCCTTTGGGAATGCCCTGATCACTTGAAGCTTGCCTATCCCGGAAACACTGGCTGTTATGTTGCTATGATGTGGAGATGCTGGCGTTGGACTGGGGTACTCGCTCACATTGTCTGTACCTTTAAGACTTGATTACCTGTAAAGACTCACATTCCAACCATTATTTTGTAAATTGAGTTTGTGTCTTTATATGCCCTGTTTGTGAACTGAAATCCCACTCACCTGATAAAGGAGCAATGCTTTGAAAGCTAGTGTCTTTTGCTACCAAATAAGCCTGTTGGACTTTCACCTTGTGTTGTGAGAGTCCTTACTGTATTATGTCGATAGGAAGATTTCTAATTTTCAGGCCTTTTAAATTTTTGTTACTCTTGCTGCTAGGCAGATCTTTGGACAAGGCAGCTGGGCATTGCTGGCAAGGCTAACATTTTGTTACCCTAATTGTCCTTGAGAAAGTAGTGGCAAGTTAAAATTGGCCACATTGGAAAATAGTTTGAAAAGCACTGCTGTAGTCCTTTGCCTCACATTGCATGTCCAATATACAGTATGGTCATGTTCTGCTGTTGGTATGGACATCATCTTGTATTACTAGCATTAATGGTACTGAATCCTGAAATGCCAAGGTCACTTTGGTGATTAGATATAATGCATTGGCCCACAGTCTTGATGGTAAGACAGTAATAGAGAAAACTAATATTTCTACCCACTTGAACACTATTAATTTCACCTCATTTGAAGTGGCCTAGAAGCATTTTCATTTACTGCAGATCAATAAAGTACTGTAATTACATGACATCCTGTCAAATAGATTTCAGACCTTTTTTGTTTTCAGCCACCTGTGTAAATTTTCTTGTTTATAAGTGAATATTTATTTAGTGGTGAAAATTTAAAACATCTTAAAGCCTTTATCAATTTTAAAATTCCCCTAGTTCATACCTGAAACATGGAGAAATTGTTCTTATTGTATTTAAACAATCTGGTCTTCATTTTCCCAAATCTGCCTCTTTTATACATGTTAGTTGGCTGGATTTGATCCGTACATTGGGTTGAGCTTCATTCATTTTAAATCTTCATCCAATTTTTCACCCATCTCATTTTGAGCTTCATGTTTACTACAGAAGATCACTGTCCATTTTGGAGCAGTTCCTTGCAAATAAAGTGAGAAAAGTCATTGTGAGACCATTTACTCTGTTTTCCACCATTTCTATTTCATTTGTGCTGGTTCTTCTTTTACCTGGAATAAATTGGATGTCTAAGGAAAAAAAACAAGAGAAATGACATCAGGTTAAAACTTCTGATCATATTTAGAGGTTTTTCTTGTTGTTGTTAACTGCAGTGATATCTGCCTTTGTGTTCTTTGTAGATCTAAATTTCCCCCATTTCACGTTAGGGGAATTTCTAGGGGAATTCTCTTGTATTTGTTCTTCAGAAGAAGAGGAGGGGGGATGTCCAGTAGCACCAAATGTACAAGATACCCCTAATGTGATGAATATACAGGCAATTAAGCCCAGGCTGGCATTTGTTAGAAAGGCAGTATCTCTAGGTTCTGTTTTACAAAGGACGCCATCACTGAGTTATGTATGTATTCGAGATGGACCTACATCACTAATATTTTGCAATTTTTTGTACACAGTGGCAGCTTTGTCACAAATGCGTTGTTGTTTAGACATTTTAATCTCAATCCCCATGGGCATCGAGCAGCAGCAAGAGCAAGTATTGAAATTTTGTGTGTAAGGATTCTCGAAGGAGTCACAGTTGCATCATCTGGCCTATATGCTCCCTTGCACACTGTCACCACCTACTTCAAAATCAAACATCAAAATCTTTTTATATCTTGTTCCTGACCAGCAGCATCCTATTATGCAAATGAATGCCCACTTTCTTGGGAGCTGTGATAACGTCTTCATTTTGGGGCGGCACAGTGGCACTGTAGCACTGCTGTCTCACAGCGCCAGGAACTTGGGTTCAATTCCAGCCTTGTGTCACTGGCTGCGTGGAGTTTGCATATTCTCCCTGTGTCTGCGTGGGTTTCCTTTGGGTGCTTCAGTTTCCTCTCTCAGTCCGAAAGATGTGTGGGTTAGATTGATTGGTTGTGCTAAACTGTCAAGGGGATTAGCAGGGTAAATACACGGGGTTATGGGAATAGGGCCTGGGTGGGATTGTGGTCGGTGCAGACTTGATGGACTGAATGGCATCCTTTTGCACTGTAGGGATTCTGCGACTTTAAAGCAGTTCGTTGTGCACTAGGATCCAGAAAGACAAGATTTGAGGTGGCAGCTAGGAGACCTAGTCTGTCCTTTACAAATGTGGCTGATTTGACACCAGTGTGTTGTCCTAGGACAACATGTAAACAATTGCACAGTAAGATTCATTCCTGTACTGGAGTAATAGTACAGCATCACTGGCACATTGAAAGTGCGTGGATTGATCTGCATATCATCTGCAGTCTAGTTTGACTACAGTTAAGGTTGTGTGCTGCATGCTGAACAATATTTTGTTACAAAGAAGTATTATTGTAGAGATCCTGGTGTTGGAAGGCTCCCACAGCAGGAAGAAGGAACATCATAAAGAACAGCAGCCCGTTGCAGGATGCAAAAGACATTTTGTAAATTGTCATGTTTTCCAAGATAATACAATTAATCGTCACAAATTTACATGTACAATTTTGAAAGATTTACGTAGTGATTTTCTTTTGCCAACTTGTTTACAAAGGCATCTATTTTTCTTTTGAACCCATAGGATCTGCTTTTGCTAAGGCAAAACCTGAAAGTCCATGGACTTCATTAACTAGGAAAGGAATTGTGAGAGTTGTGTTTTTTCCATTCTTCTTCAGATGGTGGATACAAGTGACCTCAAAATGCATATTTTCATGGCTACTTATTTTATACCTCCTTCAAGGTGAGACATAACTTATAATCTATAACCAGTCAATATGTGGGAACATTTTGCTGAGGTAATAGAGCTTTCAGTATTCTCAGCACAAGAACACAACTTTGTTTTTTGCACTGGGATAGAAATATATTTATTTCAAACTTACACAAAGTAAGTACAAAGCTTTAGTCCATCATGAAAGCTTGGATTATACTGCATATTATTATGTAAGAATGTTATGTACTGTAAAGAAATGCATCTCCGTGTGATTAGTCACATGATGTGTTGAGATATTGCCAGAGGCACGTTAGGCTTCTATCCCTCTTCCATCTTAGACTGTGATGAAGCAACATCTATCTTGATAAACTGACTTGATGGTTAAATAATACATGTTGTGGCTACCTATTGTTTTGGTCTTTGCTGTAGAAGAGACTAAAATCCCAAAATAGAAAGGAATACAACATTAGGATATTCTTGTGCTATCCTGCAATAGCATAGAATCAACAAGGACTGGCTGAGAACCTGCTTAAGATTAGCTCGCTTTCTCTTGTTTTATTTGGCCTGTTTTCTCTGCTTAGTGGCAGCACTAGATTCCTTATATGGCAGAAACAGGCATTACTTAAGTTCTCTTGTTACAGGTACAGGAGCAACCCCTTCAGTTTGTTCCTGTCGGTGCATAAAAAAAAAACTTTCTATAATAGAAACCTCACTTGTGCTGTTTTGCCACTGGAGCATCGCCCTCCAACATAGCATTCTCATTTTGAGGAGATTGACAAATAAACCAATTTGTGGAATTTATAGGATGTTAGAGCACAAAAGGGAGTAATTTGTCCTATTGTGCTTGTGCAAGTTCTTCAAAAGCACAACTGACTTAGTCCAATTTCTCTGCTCTTTTCCTCATGTTTGATTACACTTTGTTTTTCATTACTTTGTTCACTGAAATATATTGTGGATTCTGCTCTGTAGTAGGGTTTCCTGTGTCCAAACAACCAACAACAGAAATATTCTCCTAACCCAATGATGGGTAACCTTGGCTGGTGAGTGGGCTGCATGAGTGACCCTCCTTCATCTGAGTGGGCCACAAGATTGAAATCAGCCTACTCACTCATGATGACCCATGAACAAGATTAAATGCATTTAACACAAGCTGAATATTTCACAACAAGTTATAGAAATTCCTTAATCATTTGTATTTGAATAGAACTACTATCAACTTCAAATGGTAAATAAATATTTACACTTAGGACACAAGGAGTGCATGGCTTTCATTGTCAATGTTGTGTGCAATTAGCAGGCACCTCATTTCACTTGTCCTTGTGTTACATGTGTTTCACTTTAGTTATACTGCTAGGTCGCGTCCTTTCAGGGTGGTTTGTCCATCCTTTGCCCCCACCTGGGACTCAGCTCTCACCTGTGGCACCCCATAGCTGTTTGCGTGCGACAGTGGCCACACCCCTGGCAATGGCCTCGACAAACCGACGGGTCTCAACCCTCGGTGAGATAGGAGATGTCTATTCCAGCATGTGAAGACAGAATCTGGCGGATTGAGCAGACGAGACCAATGGAAGGTCCAATGGTCAAGAAGGCGGTCTCTGCAAGTGTGGAGCGCGAAGAGCAGGACAAGACACAGAAGACGTCCTGGTCATCCACTGCGCCTAGTCCCACCTCCAGCCGTCTTGACTCTGGTCTTCCCACTGGATCCAGATGGGAATTGGGAAGAGAGAGTGCGGCTGTTGCTTCACAACTCTCCCTCACTTTAATCCAAATCGAGCGCTAGTGTCGTCGTCGGTATCCTGTTCAACCCTTGAAGTCCTGTGGCAATGGGCGAGTGGTCCTTGTGCATGAGTCGCAAAAACCCAGCTTGCAGGTGCAGCAGGTGGTCAGGAAGGCGAATGGGATGCTGGCCTTCATAGCGAGGGGGATTGAATATAAAAGTAGGGAGGTCTTGCTGCAGCTGTATAGGGCATTGGTGAGGCCGCAGCTGGAGTACTGTGTGCAGTTTTGGGCGCCGCACCTGCGCAAGGATATTTTGGCCGTGGAAGGAGTGCAGAGGAGGTTTACTAGGCTGATACCGGAGTTGAGGGGATTGAACTATGAGGAGAGGCTGAATAAACTAGGCTTGTACTCGTTAGAGTTTAGAAGAATGAGGGGAGATCTCATTGAGACGTATAAGATGATGAATGGGATGGATAGGATAGAGGTGGAGAGACTCTTCCCGCTCAGAAAAGACAGTAGGACTAGGGGGCACAGCCTCAAGATAAAGGGGAGGCGGTTTAGAACGGAGTTGAGGAGGAACTTCTTCACTCAAAGGGTGGTGAATCTCTGGAATTCTCTGCCCGTTGAAGTGGTGGAGGCTGCCTCGCTAAATATTTTTAAGAAGCGGGTTGATGGGTTCTTGATAAGAGAGGGGATTAAGGGTTATGGGGAGAGGGCGGGAAAGTGGAACTGAGCCACAACAGATCAGCCATGATCTTATTGAATGGCGGGGCAGGCTCGAAGGGCTAGATGGCCTACTCCTGCTCCTATTTCTTATGTTCTTATGTTCTTATGTTCTTATGTGGAGACACTGGGAGCTGTAGTCATGGACCTGCATGCAGGCGGCTCAGGTCTAATGGTCGTTTTCCGCTGACCGAATCAGCAGTGGAACTCGGCGTCTACCTGGGTGACTGAGCAGTCCTCTTCAGGAACGCACTGCTCACCTCCGTAGAATGAGGAAGGGGCTAGAAAAGGTGCCCTAAACATTGCCTGCATCACTACACCCTGGCCAGTTTACCGCAGCTGGCAGGGATCCCATTTTGCAGTCGAACAAACAAAATAAAATGCAAGTTGACCCCACTCACCATTGGCACTTGGAACATGCGCATGCTTTTGGACAACCCTGCGGCAGACAGATCAGAGAGAAGAACAGCCTTAGTTGCCAGAGAGCTTGCAAGGTACAACATTAACATTGCAGCCCTGAGTGAATCTTGTCTTGCCAACATAGGTCAGTTGACTGTAACTGGAGGTGGATACGCTGTTTTCTGGAGCAGTCGCGGCAGCGATGAGCGTTGTGATGCTGGAGTTGGATTCGCCGTCAGGAGTCACCTTGTTCAGAAACTTGATAGTCTACCCAAAGGTGTGAATGACCGGCTTATGACATTACAGCTTCCGCTACAGAACAGAAGTCGCCAACCTGATCAGTGCCTATGCCCCCACAGTGAACAACCCGGACGAGATGAAAGACAAATTCTACGAAGAACTAGACGCCCTACTATCAGCGGTGAGCAGTACCAACAAGCTGATCTTGCTTGGCGATTTCAATGCAAGAGTACGGTGTGACTCTGCAATCTTGCAGGGAGTCATTGGGAGGCATGGAGTGGGCAAGTGTAACAGTAATGGCCTACTCTTACTGAAGACCTGTGCAGCACATGACCTCCTCATTACCAACACGACCTTCCGTCTGCCTACCCGTAACAAGACCTCCTGGATGCACCCTGGCTCTAAGCATCGGCATCTTATTGACTGTGTCATTGTCAGCAGAAAAGACAGGCTGGATGTCAGAGGTCCCAGGGCCGTGTGTGGTGCTGACTGCTGGACAGATCACAGGCTCATTGTCTCCAAAATGAGGCTCCGCATCAGACCACAAGGAAACCAGGTTATGAAAAGAATCAATGCAGCCAAGCTAAAAAACCTCAGCATAGCTTCAGCATTGGCTGAAGACTTAGAAATCAAGCTTGCTAACCTACACCTTGCAAGCAGTGCTGAGGATGACTGGGAATGCTTTAGGGATGCTGAAGATGCTCAGACCCTCTACCCACAAGCAGCATGATTGGAGTGATGAGAATGATGAGGAGATACAGGCTATACTTGTTGAAAAGCACTGTCTTCATCTGGCCTGTCAGAACGACCCATCTTCAGCTGCCAAGAAAAATGCTTTTACCAGTGCTCGCAGGACAGTCCAGAATAAACTGCGTAAAATGCAGGATGCCTGACTGAGCGCCAAGGCAGATGAAATACAACTTGAAATGGTTCTATGAAACCCTCAACACTCTCTATGGACCTCCAATCTCTCAGGAGTTCCTCCCCTCCTGAGTACAGATGGTACAACTCTCATTCCAGAGAAAGATCAGATCCTGCAGAGATGGGCTGAACGCTTTGAAGCCGTCCTCAACTGACCGTCATCTATTAACGATGAGACAATAGACAGGATTCCCCAGGCTAATTTCAACAGCGCCATGGATGATCCACTGGTAGTAGCCGAAGTCATGAAAGCTGTCAGCCAGCTATCCAGTGGCAAAGCCCCAGGGGCAGATGCCATACTCGCAGAGATCCATAAAGCTGCTGGTCCTACACTTATCGAGAAGCTCACTGAGTGAGTTGTTCCAGCCCTTTTGGAAGCAAGGATCCATTCCTCAGGAACATAAAGATGCTTCCATCATACACCTCTACAAGAGGAAGGGCAGTCGGCAAGTATGCGACAACCACCGAGGAATCTCACTGCTCTCCGTCACAGGAAAAACCCTTGCAAGAGTCCTGCTAAATCATCTAGTCACTCATCTGGAGCTGGGCCTGCTTCCAGAGTCAGTGTGGCTTCTGCAAAAGTTGTGGGACTACTAACATGATTTTTGCTGCACGCCAACTTCAGGAGAAGTGTCAGGAGCAGAATCGTGAGCTCGACATAACCTTTTGTTGACCTTGCGAAAGCCTTCGACATTGTAAGCCGACAACGCCTGTGGACGATCATGTCAAAGTTCGGCTGCCCTCCCAAATTCATTCAGATGGTACGCCAGTTCCATGATGGCCAGAGTAGTGGATGGTGGAGAATGCTCTGAGGCATTCCCAGTCACCAATGGTGTCAAACAGGGCTGTGTGCTTGCACCCACACTGTTCAGCATGATGTTTACTGCCATGCTGAATGATGCCTTCCAGGACAGTGTTGCTGGAATCAACCTCAAGTACAGAGTGGATGGGAAGCTCTTCAACCTGAGGAGACTTCAAGCTATTACCAAAGCGAAAGAGACTATTCTGAGAGATTTCCTCTTTGCCGATGACTGCGCTCTGTATGCTGGCTCTGAGCCAGAGAAGCAAGTCAGTATGGACAAATTTTCAACGGCTTGTGACAACTTTGGATTCACCATCAACATTAAAAAGACCAAAGCCATGCACCAGCCTGCTGCTCGTGCACTGTACACAGAATCCATAATCATAATCAAAGGATAGAAACTACAGGCAGTGGACCAGTTAACTTATCTTGGCAGCACCCTCTCCCAAGCAGTGACTATTGATACAGAAGTTAACTGCAGAATAGCAAAGGCAAGTCCTGCTTTTGGTAGACTGCGCTCCACTGTATGGGAACGTCGAAGAATCAGCCCAGCAACAAAACTGAAGGTCTACAGCGCTGCGGTACTCTCTACTGTCCTGTATGCCTGTGAAACGTGGACTGTGTATCGAAAGCATGCAAGACAGCTGAATCATTTCCACGTGACTTGTCTTTGCAGAATATTACGTATCCGTTGGCAAGACAAAGTACCAGACACTGAAGTTCTCTCTAGAGCAAGTCCACCATCAGTCCACACACTGCTGATGAGAGCGCAGGCCCAGTGGGCAGATCATGTCATCTGTATGTCAGACAAGCGCATACTCAAGCAGCTCCTTTTTGGGGGACTCTCTGCTGGAAGACGCTCACATGGAGGGCAGAAGAAACGTTTCAAAGACACACTCAAGGCCTCCCTGAAGTCGCTTGACATTGACACGATCACCTGGGAAACACTGGCACAAAACCGCCCTGATCCACAAAGGCTGTCAAGCTCACAAAGCAAGGTGTATTGCTGAAGCACAACTTAAGTGCAAGCTGCGCAAGTCCAGAGCCACCAGCGCAACAACTGTAGTGTCTACATAAGTCTGTCCAGTATGTGCCAGGACATTCCGTGCCTGAATTGGCCTGATCAGTCATCTTTGCACACACCACAATAGCCTCTAAATGACTAATGGTGTCTAGGTCCTCACCAATGATGGTCGAACAGCAAAAACTGCTAGGTAAAAAACTGCGCAGGAAGAATCAACAGATTGTGGCTACCATGCAAGTGGGAAACAATCAATAAAATGTCTTATGGGCCGCACTCAGAAAACCCTGATGAGCCACATGTGGCCCCTAGGTCGCAGGTTGCCCACCACTGACCTTTTTTCATTTAGGCAATGATCTTAAACTTAGTCATAGAATGATACGACACAGACCATTTGGCTCATTGGGCCTGTGTCCTCCAGTTACTGACTCGCTGACTAGTGGAAACTGTTCTTTCCAGTGTATCTGTTCAAAACGTCTTATAACTTTGAACGTTTCTCTCAGATCTACTGCTTGTCTTTTATCAACAAAGCTATGCAACACCTTATCAAATGTCCTTTTAAAATCCATGTATGCAACAAACACTGTTTCATTTATCAATAAACTGCACATCCAAGTTGGCTAAATGGGATAGGGGTACATGTCAGTGACAAACTAATTGAACAGGCTAAATGGGCTGAATGATCTACCCTTGCTCCTATGTAATGTTGAGAGAGGTGCTGAATTTTATGCAAAAAATGTGAAGTCTAATAAAATCCAATTTCTTTAACTGCAATCACACTGAATCATTCATACAAGTCAAAACTTATGAGTAAACTAGTCTATTTAGACACAGAAGCAAAATACTGTGGATGCTGGAAATCTGAAGTAAAACAGAAAATTATGGACTCAGCAGATTAAACAATTCTGTCAGTGAAATTAGCTGGTTTTCACCCCTCCTGTAGCTCAGCTAACTTGCTAACCATGCTACTACTTTCCCCTCAATATTTTGTGCCTTACCTTTATCAAGAAATAATCTCATAAAAAGTTATCCATTTGAAATGTTAACTCTGCAGTTTTATTTTGATACATTTGTTTGAATAAAATGTGTAAATGTTAGAGACCATTGGAGTTAAAACTTTCCAGATAGATGGTCTAATTGACCCTTCTGTTTATAGTTACAGCAATAGTGTTGTTTTGCACAGCCGAAGTTACGCCTAGTGTACCATACACTGAAGTATTTGGGTCTATCTGGCTAATGTTACTGCTTGGGACTGTTCATTGCCAGATTGTATCAACACATACACCAAAACCTGCAACAAATAGTGGAGGCAAAAGAAGAAGGTATCCTCATTTTTTGAAAATATTTATTGTGTGCTTTCGTAAAGTTGAATCAATGTATATTTTATATGCCAACATTTATACCATACAGAGACTGGTATGTGTGTGTATATATATTTGCCATTGATGAGAATTTTTGCTCAAATTTCAGATGCCACATTGGATAATATCCTTTTTTATTATTGTTATTTGCTAAAATTAGTAAATCAGTCTACTTTCTAGAGCAGTTTGACACGAGGCTTGATTCAAAGAAAATTGAATTTGGAAGGGTAGTAAGTGAAAAGTTAGTGAGAAATTCAACTTGTGGCCCATTTTTGCTTTAAATAAACTTGCAGGCAGCAGTCAAAAATTGTAGTAGTGGGGAGAGACTGCTTCATTGACACTCTAATATAGTATTTAGGCAGCCTGTAAATAGGCAAGCATGAAACAGGCATAAGGCTGTTTTAATTTGCAAACTTTTGGTCATACATCAGTTGTTGGGCCTTGACTGCAAAGCTCAGGTTCAAATTGTACCAAGGAGATATTTTTCAGGCAAGGAGAAGTAGACTGTTTCCGGGCTTCGCAGAAATAATGTTGGCACTAAAGTATAGAATCTGGTGGTATCACTTCTAGAAGCGTGTGGACAAAATAGAAATCTCACATGATGTAGTTGTATTTAAAAATAAATAAATTAGCTATGTAACAAGATAAATATAGACAAGTATTTGGTGAGTTGTGATAACTATTATTTAAGTAGAATCCAGTTAAATAAGAGTCAAGTTTATACTGAGTATGTTTTAAACTGAATATGTTTATTTTGATCTTCAGGCAATCTCTTTATGCATGGTTATTTATTTTAATAACTTTACATTTTGTTTCATTAATGAACGGGACATTTTTTTCCTATTGCAATTTTTCTTGAAGGTGGCCGCATCTGAGTAGCTACGTAAGAGAATGATAGGTGGCATGGCCTGTTACAACTCTGCTGCACTAACCAACACGTTATGGTTTTGAGTGTAATTATAAATGTTCTCTCTGCTGTGCTGCCATACAGAGGTAAAAAAACAAGTGTCATCTTTTCTGCTGGGAGGAGAAATCAGTATGCCTTTTTTGTTGTGCCTCCCAGTAACGTGTTATCAAACACTATCCGTAGGCATTGAAGGGATATTTTCCATCTTTGGGTGTAAAACAGCACACATTTGGTTTGCATTGCCTTGCATTAAGAGATGCTTGAATTCCAAGAACTCATTATACTCAATTTCCTATTCTGTCCTCATCTGCAAGTAAAATCTGTTACTATGTTGTAAATATTTAACTATTTTGCAAAATAGTTTTGTACATCTCAGGAACTACTTTTGATGTACACTATCATTGAAATGTATTGATTTGCAAAAAGTGCTAAATATAATTTTAAAGCCTGTGTTCTGTGTCATATTACATCTTCTGACTCATTGTAGCCAGAAAGTGAAAAACATGAACTGAAAATAAATTGTGGATTCTGTGAAAATTGAAATGCTGGTTTATAAAACCCATTGCATCGATTTTTGACAGGCTCTGCAGGCATGGCAGCAGTTGCATAGTAATACTGGTTTAACAACATAACCTCATTTTTAACCTTTCTTACAAAGGAAATTGCGGAAAGCTGCTCATCTGGAAGTGCATAGGGAAGGAGATGGCTCTAGTACCACAGATAATACTCAGGAGGTATACCACCAGTCTGGCACAGGCACCAGCTACAGTGTTGGTGCAATCTTAAGAGAGATCTTGCATGCCTTTTATTTTCCAGGGTATGTATTAATTTTATTAGTCTGTATCTACATAGATTCCTTACGAATACTCATGTTCAAAGATATGTTTGCCTTTTTCCTATCTTTATTTCCCTTTCCTCCACTCTTTTGGCTCTAGTTTCTGCGGAGGCAGAGATTCACACATGCCAATAAACTTCCAATATCTTTTATGTATGAATATAGAGCATTAGTGATGGCAGATTTTTTGTCCGTAGGCTGTGATCTTCATCCCTGTGGGGTCCATGTGAGGATTCTAAATAATGGTGTCTGTTCACAACTGGAGTGGGAAGCTTGTTTCTCTCCCTCGCCATCCCAGGAAGGCCCAGGACTAATGCAGTTCTGACATACTCCCCAGATAGTTAACCCAACACAGTCCAGGAATTGATTCAGTACTATTCTGCTCTATATAGCACGTGACTTCAGGCAGTGCACCATGTCTTGGGGAGTATCTTGATGAAGTATTACTTTTCTTTAGCTAAGAAAGCTGTAAAATCACATTGATGTAATTGTATTGATATAACTTATTGTAAATATGAATCAAATAATTAAAATTTTAGATTTACAGTTTGTATTTACTTTTACCATACTTGCTGCCATATATGTTATTGTTTGGTAAATAGGATGTTTGGACAATCTGAATATCTGAAATAAACTTAAATCTAGTATTAACCAGTCAGAATTTTAGAGCAATCATATGAAGGTATATTTGTCCTATTACAAACTACTCCATATATACCATGGTTATTTTGATAGGAGCATTTTACTTCTGTGCTCAATGTTCTTAAGTTGCCTCTGTGCATATTTTTGAATTTTATCTAGTGATTCTTTTTATCCTCGGTGGATCCTATATCCAAAACTGTTGCAAATATTTAACTTTACAAAAGGAATTATAAGCTTGATGCAGGAAGCTATCAAGGTCAGTTAAAGGAATAGAGAGCTTGGAATGATGTTTTTGGGTATCTCAAAGTGATACACAATTCAGGTGAGAAACATCAAGTGAACGCTCAGGAATCCACTGAAAGAAAACCATTTGTAACTGCCAGTCCCAAGCAAGAAGCCTTCATCAAGCTATTGGTGATTCTTCACTGATTTATGTATCTATAAAGATACTGCTGGGGTAAAGGAATAGTGGAATTTGAACTGCCTTCTCAAGTTTGTATTCAGATGTTTACAAGCATTTTGTCTGGTATAATATCATTCATTATAAGATGTAAAAAATTCAGTGATAAAGAAAGTGGTTAATTATATTTGATGTGAGTATGGAATGTTATGATCTCAGTAGAGACCAATTTTTTTTTAGAAATCCGAAAACCCAGATATCTAATAAGATAATGAAGCCATAAAGTTTATGGTTTAATCCAACTGAATTTCAATATACAATTACTTATACTCTAAACTGAACTTAACTCGGCTTTCCTTCTACATACATTTGAGTTGCATCCTCAAAACCTCAAGTCAGATATTTACTACTTGCAGGAATTGGGAGGTTAACTACTCGGTTAAGATTTGTGTAAGGTTGAGATTTATGGGGCCTTCTGTTTACTTCTGACGAGGTAGTCTCTTCAGCTCTCCTCCAATCATCCCATGGTTGTAAACTATCAATTCAACACAGACACGCTAGAGTCTTAAGTGTAACCACTCTGAGTCTACACTTCCCTGGTTCTAAAGTTCTTTAACTCCAGAATCTTGCATTTAGGAACTCCTCTTTTCACCTTGGTTAGAAGAATTATACCCAGGAATCTATCCTCTAACCTCCTCCCCACACACACACACACACACACACACACACACACCCCACCCCACCCTATACTTAATTTCTTAACTTACAGTTGTTACGATCCCAGCTGCTATTAATACAAGTCAGATCCCAGAATGAAACCTGGCTTGATGGATCCTAATTTTTTGTTTGAAACCATGGAAGAAAATTACTGAAGAAATTCACAGGAGTCAGCAAATGCCCTTCAACTCACAGAATAAAATATTATTAAACAAGGAAATGAATGTATTATACCAGACAAAATGCTTGTAAAGATCCGAATACAAACTCAAGAAGGCAGTTCAAATCCCACTATTCCTTTAGCCCAGCAGTATCTTTACAGATACATAAACCAGTGAAGAATTACCAATAGCTTGACACAAAGGCTTCTCGCTTTGGACTGGCACGTGGTTTTCTTTCAGTGGATTCCTGAGCATTCACTTGATGTTTCTCATCTAAATTGTGTATCACTCTGAGACACCCAAAAACATTATTCCAAGCTCACTATTCCTTTAACTGCACAGCAAACACAAGATGTGTAGGTTAGATGGGATTAGCTAAAATAAATGTGTGGGATTACAGGGATAGGATGGGCGAGAGAGTCTGGGTAAAATACTCTGTCAGAGAATCAGTGCAGACTTGATGATGATTCTGATTTAGTCAGAAGTCTACCAGACTCTCGGGCACCAAGCTCACCAACAAACTGAATGAAACTGAAACGATTTTACCTTTCTAAAAATATAAAAAGATATATGTATAACTTCAGAAAAAAAAATACATGGTTTGTAATACTGTGGGGCTGTAACTTTTGAGCTCCAGAGCAGTGTAACTGGTGTGGGTAGAACAATGATGTGCTCTCCTCCCTTAAACTCTCTGGCTTGGGTAAAAGGGCATTTTGGGGAGAGCGTGTGCATGCCAAACCAAAACTCCATTTGAGTTTTTCAGCAGTTTGGTTTGAACACTCAGAAATGGTGATAGGTGCCTGACACCTAACTGACTAAAGAAATCTCATCATTATAATCTTCACTGTTTGTATGATGTTATTTTGATTTTGAATCCAGCAGCCACCAAAAGTTATTTTGTTTCTAAGGCACAACTGTTGACTCTTGTTTTTACTTAATAAGGTCAAAGAAAACCAAAATATCCATAGATAAATCAACAGAGACAGATAATGGCTATGTTTCTCTGGATGGAAGAGTGTGTAACAAAAGCTATGAAGATGGAAAGCAATTTCATACAGCCCACTGTGAAGTAGTGGGACCTGAAGAGTACAACTTGATAAGAGGAACAGGAAGAAATACACACAGTCCTGTAAACCATAAAGTAAGTGCATTAACATGAGAATTTTTTGGCCTGTTGTTGCAAAGTCTGTGCAAATTATGGGATTAGCTATTATCAAAGCTGCCACACTTTGACTGCTGTAAATTAAACCTCAATAATATAAAATGTTTGAGGTTGCCACCACAAGTGCTTGAATCAGAGGATGAAAGCTTCAACTGGGAGTAGAAAGGGTGCATAGTCAGTTTTAAGTGTCATAAACATGAGGAATGGCATTCCACAAAGGCAGGTGGAAATATTTAAGGAAGAATTCAGGATATTTGGGGAAGTTTGCACAAAAGCAAGTTTTGAGACCTGCTAGATGGACTCTACAATCTGTTCCAGACTTAAGGTGGGATTTTCCAGCCGCACTCGTTCCAAAACAGGAAAATCCCACCTGAGGTCAACAGATCTTTGCATTCGCTGTCCTCCGCCCACTACGATCCCATGGCAGGTGGGATGGGAAAATTCCTTCCCTAGTATTTATCTGTACTTTCTAAATAAAATCTCCTTAATTAAAAGCAAGTTTAGTTCCATTGGTCATACCATTTAACCTGGAACACAAGATCATCCCCAGTATTTTGATTTCTCCTCAGGAAACCAATAGTCAAATGAGATGTTAAAAGCTATATTCCAAATATTGAGAGTCAAAAAATTAGATTTCTCAAATAAGGTGGGGATTAGAAGTTAGTCTTTGAGACAGGTGATGTTTTGGTGATGAAGCATTCAAATAGATTGAATGTGAGGGAAGAACTAAATCTCATTTTACTCTTCAATTATTTCATGCTTTTGGATGATGTAGTGGAGCAGCAATATTTCAATGACCAAAAGAATGGAGCAAGTATAAAGTATCCAGAGGATATATCAGAGTTAACTGTATGGACTTGGAAAGAGAAACCTTTGGCAACAATGAATGTATTGTCAGTCAACAATGCAAGTGGCAGGAGTGGACCACGAGAGAACCATGCCATGTTAGAAAGTTATTTGAGTGTGATAGTGTGGTAAAATGTATTGAAGATAGCGGTTAAAGAGGGATGATGATAGAAATTGTAGTCATGTAGGATGTTTTTAGTGACTGACCAATGCAACTCTCAATACTGTGGGTAGGATTGAATCTGATTTGAGAGTTTTGAACAGGGACAGGTGATAGTTTATGTGAAAGGGAACAATATGCATTCAACCCTGACCTAGTCCCCCTATGCTGACACTATAGTTAAGAAAGCCCACCAATGCCTCTACTTTCTCAGAAAACTAAGGAAATTTGGCATGTCAGCTATGACTCTCCAACTATTACAGATGCACCATAGAACGCATTCTTTTTGGTTGTAACACAGCTTGGTATGGCTCCTGCTCTGCCTAAGACCGCAAGGAACTACAAAAGGTCATGAATGTAGCGCAATCCATCACACAAACCAGTCTCCCATCCATCAACTCTTGTCTACGCTTGCCGCTATCTCGGCAAAGCAGCCAGCATAATTAAGTACCTCACGCATCCTGGACATTCTCTCTTCCACCTTCTTGGGCTGGGAAAAAGGTACAGAAATCTGAGGTCACGTACCAACTGACTCAAGGACAGCTTCTTCCCTGCTGCTGTCAGACTTTTGAGTGGACTTAATTTGCATTAAGTTGATCTACACCCTAGCTATGACTGTAACACTACATTCTGCACTCTCTTGTTTCCTTCTCTATGTACAGTATGCTTTGTGTAGTGTGCTAGAAACAATACTTTTCACTGTATGTTAATATGTGACAATAATAAATCAAATATGACCAAGGACATTGAAAGGAAAGGGAAGGTTGCAGAGAAGGATAGTTGGATAGTTTTGAAAGGTTTTGAGATCTGTTGTGTGAGATGGGTAGGGAACCATATTGTACTTTTTGAAGCACTTAGGATCATCCTTAAGGCTGTCTAGATTGATGAGGTTGGCTATGGGACCAAGAAGGCAAAGATAGATTATTAGGAGTGACGAGCAGATGTTAGGCTTTATAAATGAAAAATTCAATGAAGGATGGAAGAAAAATATTGTAAAGGAGGGAAAGACTCTGAGTATAGGAAAGGAGGAGGAAGGATGGGAAAATGGGTCAGACAGCAGAGCAAATGGCCAGTTTTACAGAGTAACCTATCAACTCAGGTATGGGAAGCAGCCCCCCTGTTGGAGGTTAAGTTCTGGTAGGGTGGAACTTCTGCCTATCCCTCTATATCCACTGAACCCTAGCCCATTTTCCTTGGTCAGGATTCATTATGTAGGCATGGTGGGCTTCCAGTGAGATGCTTGTCCTCACAAAGGGCCATGGAAGTCTCTGTTACAGCAGAGATACCATTGCAGTATCAGAATATCTGGCAAGTGATTTTAAAATGACTCCTAAATAGAATCTTGAAGACTGAAAAGAAGACTTTCCACTGAGAACCTCAGCTGAGATCAAGGCCTGGAGCTAACTAGAGGTTTCTCCCAGAAACTTGGGGCCTTCACAAATACCTTCTGGGGCCTATTGTCACCTTACACATGAGGATGAGTTGAGAAAGTGGTAGTAACCAGAAGGTACGTCTTCAAAGAGAAATATCAGCCAATAGTGATCAAGGAGATGACGTTAGAATCCCACGGGCAGTGTGATGCCGTTGGGCCCCATCGCCTCAATTTTCCAACATTCTTCAGCACCATCCCACTCGGTTTCAACATGATAACAAAGAATAATTACCCCATTGGAGTTCCAAATGAGGATAAATGATGTCGATTGGAGGAGGTGGCATCCTGTAGAGGAACAGATTTTGGCATTGTTTGTGCTGAGAATTATTCTAGACTAATATAGAAAGTGGGTTGGGGATTTGGAGCAGAATGAATTTAAGTTACATTCTGATAATGGGACAATGAGATCAGACATTCACAAGCTACATAGGTGACTGTTTCATCAACTGTGATTGAATGGGCTAAAAGATGGCAGAGGAGGTAGTCACAAGAAGGTCGACAGATGCAGCACAGGTGGTAGGCCAGAGTCTTGGAATGTTGCTATGTGGTGCAAGGTGATGTTGGCAGTGTTTGGGAAAAGCAAGAAGGTAGATAAGAGAAAAAAGATGAGGAGGTGATCAAAGACATCTCTGTCAGAAATCTGAAATCCATTTGTAATGGAAATACAGCTGGTGCTGTTGTTATTCATCCAATAAGTGACTCAGTTATGGATAAATATTTTCAGCACCTGCCTTTTTTTTTGTAGCAAATCTTTTACTTAAAGGGTGAGTCCTTGCACTCCAGCATTCAACAATTGCTTCTTTGCAAATGAGGGAATGTTCAAATCTCAGATAAATTCAATGAACAGCACATTTCGTGATGTTATTTACGAAGGAAGTTGAACCAGGTGAAATATTGTACTTTTATTATTTCGTTTTGCTCATGTTTACATTTCTAAACAGGAAGGACCTAGACCTGTCATACATGTATCAGATGATGTTTCAAGCGATGAAGATGGCGAAGCTGGATCACAAATATTCACGCAACGACGCATTGGGGAACGAATTTCAAGTGATAGTATATTACGGAATAGAAAATCTCACCAGTATAAAAGACACTACACTCCTGAGGTTATAAACTAGTTTCTTCTTCGGCACCATAATCAACGATATATTGCATGCTACATTGTACTCGTAGAATCCCTTACTGTGCAGAAGGGGCCATTTGGCCCATTGAGTTTGCACCGACCACAATATCACTTTTAACCCCATATATTTACCCTGCTAATTCCCCTGACACCAAGGAGCAATTTGGCTAATCCATCTAACCCGGACATCTTTTGGACAGTGGGAGAAAACCCTGAGCACCTAGAGGAAACCCACATAGACACAGGAGAACTTGCTAACTCCATAAGGACAGTGGCCCAAGGCCAGAATTGAACCTGGGTTCCTGGTGCTGTGAGCCAGAAGTGCTAGCCACTGTGTCGCCCGTTCTCACATTAGAATGGAAAACAACATAGATAACAAGACCTAATTAAAATTGAAAGTTATTAGAATTACTTTCACAAATAATTTCACAATGAAGAGACCACTAAAATGAGGTCAAAATGAATGCTAGGCAGGTGGACATTTGAAATTTTAAACTTTTCAATCGTAGAAGATTCCTATTTAAGTAAGAATGGCTCCTGCTTCCGGTTCCAACTAATAGTTGAGTTGTACATTTGAAATATCATTTTTTGTCAAATTCTTTTGCAGGAGACAGCTAAATCTGCTACTAGTTGTAGTTCACGCAGCTCTAGACAAGATTCAGAAAGCACACGGCATGAATCAGAAACTGAAGATGTATTATGGGAGGATCTTCTGCACTGTGCTGAATGCCGTACTTCCTGCACTAGTGAGACTGAGGGTGAAAATTCCCACTTGAATTCCTCAGGAAAAAAGGAATATCGAGATGATCCATTTCACCCGGTTTGTTTTGGAATTTGTTTCATACAATGAACTATTATTAAATATTCATTTAATATTTAACTTAGCATATTTTTTGAATTAATTATTTTGCTTGACTAAAGGCAGTACTTAATCATTTCAGTTGCATAATTAATGTTTTGTCCATAGTTCCAACCTGCTATCATGATTTGGATTTCTCATGCTCAGAAAAAAGGCTATTTTGCACTTTATTGAAGGTTTTGGTTTCAATATCAATAAATATGTAAATAGGAGGTCTTGCCTCTGAGCCAGAAGCTCTGGGATTTAGTGTCCATGGAAAGTGTGCTTGTAATGTTGATTATCAACCTGCAAATTCTCCCAAGACAGACAAAGGTAAGAGAGGGAGATCATCCTGCTCAGTCAGAACTTGCAGAAGGTAACGGCAAACCACTGTAGTACTTCGCCAAGCAGAACCATGGACCAATACATTGAAGTCCATGGTCACCAAAGCCCGCTTAGGGCTTGGTACCTGAAGACAGGGAGAGTGAATACTAATCAGAAAATATCAATTATGATAACTGATTAATACATTTTCCAGTATATGTGTGTAAGTCAACATTAGTCATGATATTTGAATGAACAAGTTATTCACTTAATAAATCATTGCATTATTAAAGTTTTGCCATTGCTTTGGTTGTGACAAGACAGAACCAGATTACTAACTTCTGCTGCACCTTTCCTAATCAATTTCCTTTACTCATGATCATTGGATGAAAATCTGGAAGTAATTTTCTTCTATAATACTGAGAGAAATTGTATACACCTGATGCTGTTCTGGCTGAGATCAGATAACTCAGCACATTATTAAGGATACAAACTGCGACCTGTATGTTGTCAGAACTTTTAATCAGTTTTGCACTTTGCAGAGAGTCATCCTCCTATTTGGAACAATGTGACAGTGTAGGTATGTTCAACTATTTTCATTGAGTGTGGAACTAACTAAAATGTGTAAGGTGCAACTAAACACCATTTGAATACTTTTGGAGTCTGGGGACGATTGAAGCCACTGTCTTTGGCCCTCGATAACAACTCCATATTCCAGTCTCCTCCTTGCTCACTGGGGACAATCTTGAGTCTAGTCCTGTCGTCTGCGGGAATGCTGGTGGAGGGCTCAAAATCTGGAAGAGATTGCAATTTTGGATTTTCGCCACACCTTTTCAACGATGTCATCAGGTACACACCCATAATAGGTGTGAACCTGATTTACATACGTTTGAATACTATCAACATACTCCTTCGCCAGATATTATCTTCCTCCCCCGTAGTCACATTGGAGCTGTATACTACAAGTTCTCCTAGACGTGAATGTGCTATGGGGACCCCCCTGGGGATGCAAAGGTAAATATATCCCAGGAGGGAAAAACACATGGCCAAATAATGGCCTGTCAATGCCTCTTGGCACAGGTTGGCACCAAGCCCATACTGATCTGAATCTGGCAGTGCCAGCTGTATTGAGGAGTGAACCTCAGTGGGACCCTCAAGGGGGAGGAAGGAAGGATATCATTTATAATAGCAGTAAGTCGGAGCAGATGGGGGAAGTGTTAGCTGTTTGGCCGGGGGATGGGGGTGATGTGGTATGGGGAGGGGCAGCCCTTGAGACTTCTATGGTGGATTGGGGGGAGGATGTTTATTACTGTAATGATTGGGATGATCCGATCTCCGTGCAGCCGGGCTTTGCCAGTTTGTTGAAGCCCGACTCCTCTGCATGATGGAGTGAAACTCTTTTGATGATGTTTTGCCAGAGTGTCGTAAGATCTGGGAGAAAACCGATCTGTTTGTCTGGAGAGAAACAGGCTGGTTTTCTTATTGGAAACAACAATGCCATTTTTGGGTAAGATTTCACTCATTGTCTCGGGTTGAACCAGGTTGTTCACAATCTAGGTGTAATAGCATTATGTTTCTGAGGTAAACTTGGATTGCAACTTTGCAAGTACAAGTGAGTGTATCTATTTACAGTATTAAAATCATGTGCTTTGCTGAGGATAGTTTTGTAATACTTGTATTATTAATTGAGAAGAAGAAAAGACTTAAGAATATACTTAAATGTAAATTTAATGCATTTTTTTTGCCAGATAACTGGATTACTGGAATACGTAATAAGGATCCTTCAACTTTAAGTTAAAGCTTTGAAAAATAACATCTGTCCTTTTTTGCCAGAGTCATTTACCATGGCTTCACAGTTCCAGTATAAGTTTGGAAAGAGTAAGTGCAATTGTCTGGGAATGCAACGAGTGTAAGAAAGCTGATATGTCTGTGATGGAAATCAGTGGAATGATTATGAAACGAGTGAGTATAACACTTTAAAAAGGGGTGGAAATCATTTAATTTAATATTATAACTCCTGCCAATGCAAGATGGTCACTTCTGTGCATGCGTACTGCTCTGCACATATGTGGAAATCAAATGTTGTCACTGCTGCACCCAGCATTTGTGGATGCGCAAATTTGAGAATTTGCTTTGTTTTTTAGCTGTGGAGAGAGGGGTCTGCTCTTTGTGGTTCTCCGTCGTAGGCTCTTTGCAAGTTCACAGCACAAAAGGCCACTGAATGATGCAACTGAATTGACAATGGGCACCACAAAATCTGACCCGTTCTGTGGGAGGACCTTTTTTTTACCTCTCTATCTGATCATTTTTCCAGCTCCAACAAATCTCACTGGTTTGTTCCAGGTGCCACACCCTTCCTACATTTGTGATCTCCTCTGAATACTGTAACCCTCTGTATTTTGTGTTACTGCAATTCTGGCTCTTTTATCATTCTTCAGTGTTCCTAAATTGGCACCCATGTTTTCAGCTACAAAATTTCTCATGCCTAGAATTAAACTCCTTAACTATTGCTCTAAGATTCACTCTATCAAGAAGAATGAGGATTTATTGCAAGACAAAATTTGTTTTGGATGAATACAAATTCATACCTTTCACAATTCTGCTCCAACTACATGTTAAAAGGAGACTGCTGCCCAATTGTGATGATTTGAGCCGTGCAATCTTTGATCCTGGCCACTGCCTAGTCTGCCTGTTCAAGAGAAGCAACACGATTGAACTGCACATGTATGTCGTTCGCAGGAGAACACACCTTAGCTTAATTTCTCCATATAACATGGTAGAAATTTAATATGCCAATGTATTTTGTGCCACAAATGATTCCGATGGTTTAGCAAGAAAGGTGAAAGAAATGAGGAAACAATGAAAATTCTTTGCCCTAATCTCCATCCATTTCAATTTTAGCATGTGTACTCTGCCTTTTTAGTTGACAACGTAACTGTTATAAACATATGCTTACTAAGATTACAATACCTTCATTGAGTTCTAATGGGAGAGTAGACAAATGCAGAACCAGCATTCAGTGTTAGCCTCTATAAAAATGATCTTTTAGCAGATTTATGTTTCTAGCAATGATATTGCAAAACATCTTTTTGTTCTTTTTTTTATTCCTTTGGCCTTCCATTAGGTTTGCAGTCAGTTTCATTTTACTCTTTTCTAATTCCATTCCAATCTCCAGGAAAGTCCCAGGATTATGTGGGAAATGCCATAGTTCATTGACAATATTCATTGTAATGTATGGCTTCCCCTAACTAATATCTCTGCATATAAAGACAGAAAAATAGCAGCAATGCTAGAATTTGAATAAACTGCTCATTAAAGTTATGTGGTATTGATTGTAAGGTAAATTTATCTTTGGATGCATATATATTGACTGCCCACTGGAGTGCAAAGCAGCATTCCCATAAGCAAGTCCTTGTTCCTTATGATCTGAAGTGTAATCTTTAAATGCAAAGGGCAGGATGTTTTGGCTGTGCTTGCCCCAAGACCAGAAAGTCCTGCCCAAGGTCAACGAACCTTGCATAGTCCTGTACCACCCTCTACGATTATGTGGTGGGTGGGATGGGAAAATTCCTCCCATATTAGCTAATATTTTTACACAGGGTTGAACAGAACACCTTTTGTTTCTGTAATTTGCATACTGGAAGTGATGAACCTTCTTATGCCGTTGTGGTATTTGGATCACAGAGTAACTTTGTCAGAAATACAGAAAAAGCAAGAAACACACTGCAGTTCAGACGATGGATAGCGAAACAGAGTTAACTTTTCAGGTCGATGATATTCCATCAAAACTAGATATTGGAGATGAACAGCTTTTCAGCAATTACTTTTTTAGAACATGCAGCTAAGGCTACACATAGGGCATAATCTAAAGATCAGGTTAATTCAAACTAATTGGTAACAAAAGATCAATATGACAGATTTAATTGGACATAATGTTTTAACTTAAAACAGAAGGGAAGGACTAACTTTCTGCCTGTAATGAACGTGACCAGCACTTAAAATATCAAAGTTGTACTCGAGATTGAGTCCAACCGTGGAACCTTCAGGGACTTATTGCAACGCAGGCTGAATGATAGTTGAACAGCAAGAACCTGTGAGCAAAGACTTTCTTCAGAGTTTTAACTTTGCCAACTCTGTGCTCTCAGAAAAAGAAGTGTAGTTACCAGATATCATGCATGGTTGAACAATGCTATCTGGTTAAAACGGTGCTTTCCTAGATTATATTCTGCATGTAGGGCATATAGAAATGCTTCTAAATATTTTTAGGACAAAGCAGCTTCTTCCCCCCCCCCCCCCCCCCCCCCCCATAAACTTAATAGATGATTACTAGCTAGCGATAGGTATACGTTGGGCAGAATCTTACGAGAATTTGGCAGAGTATTAGTTCCATTGAGAAAAATGGTGTGGAACTCTTCCGTTTGACTGGCCAGTTTTCTCTCCAAATCTTGTCACCTTAACTGCAAAAAAAAATGGATGTCGTTTGCACCGACACTCTGGCAAGCTGTGGACTCTTAAAGCTGGGAACCAGCTCTGCTAAGATAGGGGTACCCTTAATATTACTGAAACAAAAATTAATCTTTCTCCACCCCCACATCCAGTCGTCTTTGGCATCCCTCATTGCTCTCCATGTCTGTTCCACTCCACCACAAACACATGAGTGCCCATGCATGAGGATCCCACTAAGGCCTGCCAATCTGCCAGTGCCAACTTATGTCAGGGGCACTGCCAGGGACCTTTGCGCCCTGGGCAATCCCTTCGACAAGTTCATGTCTGGGTGAACCTGTTGATACATTGGCGAGGTATGAAAATCTCATGAGGAGGGCAAATTCCTGGCAAGGGGGGTGGTTAAATAGATTTAAATTTACTTAAGTGTATTAAAATTAAGTTCTTGCCCATTATGGGTGCGAACTTGATTATGTCACCAGTGAGGGTTGGCGAATATCGGTGGTCACAGTGTTGCCAGCGAGATTCGTTATTTCCGGGTTTTGTTGGAATTTGAGCCGTACTTGTGACCTAGTGGATGGAAAGTGCGGGCTCAAGATCCCGCCAGTGCTGTTTACAAAAATACATTAAACTGTCCTAAAGAGTGTATTATCTCTAAAACTAATATACTATAAAGCTCTGACATTAATTAGAAGAGATTTCCAAACAATCACAAAATTTCAGCATAGCTGTTTTGTTGGAGCAGAAACTAACTGCTAATGGCTTGCAGTCGCTTATATAGTTAGTCTTAAATTTGCACAGTTTTATCTTTTAATCCAGAATATTTATCATCAGAATCTAAATATTACAGTTAAAACAAGTTTTTAGTAATTCAAAATATGGATCTTCTAAGTAAAATTTCTTTCATTTATGTTCTCATTCATTCCCCACCCTCACCCTGGCACCATCATGTGTTCCCTTGCCATCACTTTCAACCCCACCAAATGTCATATTCAACAGATCATCCTTCAGCATTTCTGCCAACTCCAATGAAATGCCACCATTAAACACCTCCTCTTCCACTCTTTTTTCAACATTTGGAAAGGCTTGTTCCTTCTCTGATACCCTGATCTCTTCAATCATTCCAACGTGTCTTCATCAACCTATGGCACATTCCCATGCAAGCACAGGAGATGCACACGTGCCCTTTTACCTCATCTCTTCCCATCGTTCAGGATCTCTCCTTCCGGATGAAACAGTGATGAACTTGCACTCAGAGTCATAGAGGTTTACAGCATGGAAACAGACCCTTTGACCCAATTTGTCCGTGCTGCATAGCTTAGTTTTTAACTACTAAGTTAGTCCCAACTACCTGTATTTGTCCCATATCCTTCTGTATCCATTTTACCCATGTAACTGTCTAAATGCTTTTTAAAAGACAAAATTGTACCTGCTTCTACTACTGCCTGTGGCAGCTCATTCCAGACACTCACCACCTCCTGAGTGAAAAAATTGCCCGTCTGGACCCTTCTGTATCTCTCCCCTCTCATCATAAACCTATAGTTTTAGACTCTCCTACCGTTGGGAAAAGATGTTTACTATCTACGTTATCCATGCCCCTCATTATTTTATAGATCTCTATAAGATCACCCCTAAGCCTCCTGTGCGCCAGAGAAAAAAGTCCCTGTCTATCCAGCATCTCCTTATAACTCAAACCATCAAGTCCCAGTAGCATCTTAGTAAATTTTTTCTGCACTTTTTCCAGTTTAATAATATTCCTTTAAATTTAATATACTTTTCTTGTTAATCATAACACTGAGGAGACCAAACTCAAATGGAAGGTTTGCTTTGCAGAACACCTCCATTCAGTCTGTAGCACGATCCCAAAGTTATGGTCGCTTGTCATTTTAATCCTTCATTGCACTCCCACTCTGATCTTGCTGTTTCCTTACACTGTTAGAATGAAAATCAAAGAACAGCATCTGCTCTTTCGATCAGGAACCTTACAGCCTTCTGAGCACAGCATTGAGTTAACAATTTCAGATCATAATCATTCCAATTCTTTTCAGGTAGCAGCTGTTGGTAACAATTATGCTGTGATCATTTAGAGTTCCTTTACACCCATCACTTTTTATTTTGCCACTGTTTGCATCATCCCTTTTTGTTATTGTCTTCCATGCCAGCAGAGATCTAAACTTCTGTTCTCCCCACCCCTTTTCCCTGCCTCCCTGATGAAATATGGGAACAATGTTGAATTCTGAAGGTTACAAAGATGTGTTTTTTTTTGGAAAATAAATTCTGTTATTTGAAAACTTATATGGACTAATATGAACAAGGAGCAGGAGTAGGTCATTCAGACCTTCAAAGCTCCTCTGCCATTTAAGATCATGGAAGATCTAATAGAAACCTCAAATCTCATTCCGCTTGCCCCCGATAACCTATTACCTCTTTGCTTATCAAGAATTGATCAACCTTCTGTGTCAAAAATATTCAAAGTCTCTTCTTCCACTACCTTTTCAGGAAGAGTTTTCTAAAGACTCATGACCCTCAGAACAAATATTTCACCTCCTCTCCATTTTAAATGAGTGATCCCTTATTATTAAACAGTGACCCCCAGTTCTAGATTCTCAAGAAGAAACATAGTCTCTGCAGCCACCTCAAGACTCCTCAAGATCATCTCTTACTCTTTTAAACTCCAGCAGAACAAGCCTAGCTTGTCCAACCTTTTCTCATAAGACAATCCATTCATGTTTTAGACTGGTAAACCTCTCTGAACTGCTTCCAATGCATTTACATTTTTCCTTGAATAGTTGACCAGTATTGTACATAACACTCTAAATGTGGTATCACGAGTGCTCTGTACAACTGCAGCATAACCTTCCAACTTTTACATTCAATTCCACTCTCAATAAATGATAACATCCTATTAGCTTTTCTAATTGCTTACTGTACCTGTATATTAGCCTTTTGTGATTCATGCACTAAGACACCCAGATCCCTCAGAGTTTGCATCTGTCACCATTTAGTTCCCTTTTGTTTGTTTTGCCAAAATGGACAATTTCACTTTTTCCCACATTATACTCCATTTTCCAGATCTTTGCTCACTCATTTAACCTTGTTAAGAAGTCCTTGGCGGGTCGGATCAAGGAACCCCAAGGCTTTTTACGCTTATGCGAGAAGTAAAAGAATGACCAGGGTAAGGTTAGGGCCGGTCAAGGATAGTAGTGGGAACTTGTGCATGGAGTCAGAAGAGATAGGAGAGGCTATGAATGAGGGAAGATGTATTAGCAATTTTGAAAAATCCAAGGGTCGGTAAGTCCCCTGGCCCAGATGCGATCTATCCTAGGATTCTTTGGGAGACAAGGGAGGAGATTGCAGAGCCTTTGGCTTTGATCTTTGGGTCCTCACTGTCTACGGGGATAGTGCCAGAGGACTGGAGAGTGGCGAATGTTGTTCCTCTGTTCAAGAAAGGAAACAGGAATGACCCTGGTAATTATAGGCCGGTTAGTCTGTCTTTGGTGGCCAGTAAATTAATGGAAAATGTCCTGCGGAATAGGATTTATGGCCATTTGGAAAGATGCAGCTTAATCTGGGATAGTCAACACGGATTTGTGAAGGCTAAGTCCTGCCTCACAAATTTGATTGAATTCTTTGAGGAGGTAACTAAGTGTGTAGATGAAGATAGAGCAGTTGATGTCGTACACATGGATTTTAGTAAGGCATTTGATAAGGTTCCACATGGTCAGCTCATGAAGAAAGTAAGGAGGTATGGGGAGAAAGGGAAATTCGGCCGATTGGATAAATAACTGGCTATCTCATAGAAGACAGAGGGTGGTGGTGGATGGAAAATTTTCAGACTGGAGACCAATTACCAGTGGTGTACCACAGGGATCAGTGCTGGGTTCTCTGCTATTTGTGATTTTTATTAATGACTTGGAGGAGGGGGCTGAAGGGTGGGTCAGTAAATTTGCTGATGACACAAGATTGGTGGTGTAGTGGATGAGGTGGAGGGCTGTTGTAGGCTGCAAAGAGACATTGATAGGATGGAGAGCTGGGCTGAAAAATGGCAGATGGAGTTTAACCCTGATAAGTGCGAGGTGATTCATTTTGGTAGGACAAATTTGAGTGTGAATTACAGGATCAACGGCAAGGTTCTGAGGAATGTGGAGCAGCAGAGAGATCTTGGGGTTCATATCCACAGATCTCTGAAGGTTGCCACTCAAGTGGATAGAGCCGTGAAGAAGGCCTATAGTGTGTTAGCGTTTATTAACAGGGGGTTAGAGTTTGAGTCGTGGGGTTTGCTGCAACAGTACAGGATCTTGGTGAGACCACATTTGGAATATTGTGTTCAGTTCTGGTCAGCTCACTATAAGAAGGATGTGAAAGCATTGGAGAGAGTGCAGAGGAGATTTACCAGGATGCTGCCTGGTTTGGAGGGTAGGTCTTATGAAGAAAGGTTGAGGGAACTGGGGCTTTTCTCTTTAGAGCGGAGGAGGATGAGAGGCGACTTAATAGAGGTTTATGAGATGATCAGGGGGATAGATAGAGTGGACGTTCAGAGACTATTTCCTCGGGTGGATGTAGCTGTTACTAGGGGGCATAACTATAAGGTTCATGGTGGGAGATATAGAAGGGATGTCCAAGGTCGGTTCTTTACTCAGAGTGGTTGGGGTGTGGAATGGCTTGCCTACTGTGATAGTGGAGTAGGACACTTTAGGAACTTTCAAGTGGTTATTCGATAGGCACATGGAGCACACCAGAATGATAGGGAGTCGCATAGCTTGATCTTGGTTTCGGACAAAGCTTGGCACAACTTCGAGGGCTGAAGGGCCTGTACTGTTTGCTGTACTGTTCTGTGTTCTATCTTTTTGTAGCTTCTTTATGTCCTCTTCACAACTTATTTTCCTATCTACCTTTGTGTTAGCCAATCAATCTTCAATCTATGCCAATATGTTATTCCCTATACCATGAGCTCTTATCTTCTGCAATGACCTTTGATATGATTCTTTATCAAATGCCCCCTGAAAATTGAAGTTCACAACATCCATGGTTTCCCTTTATCCACAGCACATACTATTTCCTCAAAGAACTCCCATAAGTTGACTAAGTATGAATTCCATTTCACAAAACTGTGATTCTGCCTGAATGCAATGAACATATCCAAGTGCCCTACTATATCTTCTTTAATAATGGCTTTGAACTTTCTGTCTATACAAATGTTTAACAAACTGGCCTATAGCTTCCTGCTTTCTGTCTTCCTACCTTTTTGTCTTCCTACCTTTTTGAATGATGGAGTTATATCCACAATCTTCCAATCTCATACCACTTCTCTGGTGACTGTAATTTTCCTGAGATTTTCCTTCCCTTCCATTTTCTGGCATGTTGCTTATATCCTCTATAGTGAAGACTGATAGAAAGTATCTGTTCAATTCATCTGCCATATCTTCTTGTTTTCCATTATCAATTCTCCAGACTCACTTTCTATAGGACCAACACTCATTTTGTGTGTCAATAGAGGTGCTGGGGCAGACATTTCAGAGTGCACAGAATAGATATATAGAGTATTTGAGTAAGAAAAAAGTCCAAAGGATAGGTCTACCAACTGTGGTTAACTAGAAAAGTTAAAGACACTGAAACTGAAGATCATAAAATATTTATTACAAACTTTTTTTTATATTTCTGGCTAGCTTTCTGTCATACTTGCATTTTTCTCTGCTTATTAGCTTTTTGTTAGCATTTATTGTTCCTTGCATTTGGCTAAAATTGTCTGTCCTTGCCTGTCCTTGGCTGGAATTTTACAGTGCCACTAAACGTGAATGGAGTTTTGGCTGGAATGCCAAATTTCCTGTTCTTGCTTGGAATGGGTTCTGCCACAGACAAGATTGGAGAAACCTGCCCATTTTATCCAATCTTCTGACCTGTCCCCTGTCTTTTCACAATTATATGATTTCCTTTAAGTTTCAGTGTCTTTAACTTTTCTAGTTAACCACAGTTGGTAATCTATCCTTTGGACTTTTTTCTTACTCAAATACTCTATATATCTATTCTGTCCACCCTGAAATGTCTGCCCCTATTGACCTATTCCTTAACCCAATTTCCCAATAACTAATAAACTGTTCCTTTTCCACATTTCTCCTTCTGGTGGCTATAAACATTGAGATGCGAATAGTGTAATTCCTTTATCCTCTCTCAATAAACTGTATGTAATCGTTTCTGAGCAATGCAAATATTAACTTTCCACTTACTTTATGGGAAAGGGGCACTGCACCAAATTGGATTTAATATCTAGCTCCTATGTTTTATCCTGTATTTAAATGATTCACAGTTAATTATTGCACTGTTCAGAATGTCTTTTGTGCATTTATAGAATTGTTTGGTAATTTTATAACTTTAGTTTTTTGAAAACTTGCAGGTTAACAGCTACAAGCAAGGTATTGGTTACCAGCTGTTTGGGAACTTGGTTTCTCTGATTCTTGGCATCACTCCAGTTTTGTTCAGACTCTTTCAGCAAAAGGATGTGGAGCAGCTAGTGTCACTGTCAGCCACAGAACTCTTTTTCATTGCATTTGGTTCAAATGTAAATCAAACCGTTATTATGGTCGCATTAAGCTTTGTGGTGCGTGTGTGCCTCATGTGGATTTTTTTCTTTATGCTGTGTGTAGCCGAGCGAACATATAAACAGGTAAGCCTAGAAATTTAAACTTCACTTTCAGCCTGAATACTCTTTCCATGCATAGAACTGAACCCATTTTTCTGACCAATTTAGCCTTGCCTCCTTGATTCTATTTATGAGAACTAAAATGCTATTTGCTTGTTTTGTATATGCTAATTTTCACTTGTTTCATGCTAGTTTTCATGTTTCATCATGTGCTGAGAAGATTCTTGAGAAATTTTGGTGTAAGCCACTTGTTACTATTTCTGAAAATTCTAGACAATTCTGTTTTACTAGACTATGTTAATTCCTGTTGGGCACGTTAAAATCCAGATGAAAGTCTCTGGATTGTTGCTGTTTCAGAAATAATTAAATCTTGATACCTTTTCCATTCCATTTAACATTTGTTTTTGATGAAAAAGTAACTTTTTAAGGAATAATTAAGCAAAGTAATTTCTGTTTTCTAGAGATTGCTATTTGCCAAACTTTTTGGCCACTTAACCTCAGCAAGAAGAGCCAGAAAATCTGAAGTTCCTCATTTCCGTCTCAAGAAGGTGCAAAATATTAAAATATGGCTCTCGTTACGTTCATATCTCAAGGTAAATCTAATTTATTATTGTCATTATAGGGCCAAATGTATTTACTTGGCTATTCTGTTAGACGCTCACTGTAACTCCAGCAAGAGAACTGTGGAATGCTTGAGGCAAGGCTAGTTCCTGATATGCTCAGTTGAAATCACAGTTGGCCTTTTAAAAAAAATTAGTACTTTTCCTGCTCCTTCTCAGGCCAATATGTCAGAGATGCCTGACCAATCTCAAAGACTCATCCCCACAGTAGGCTGAACGTTAGAAACAGGAGTAGACCATTTAGCCTTTTGAGCCTATTTCCACCATTCACTGAACCATAGCTGATCTGCGACCTAACTCCGTATGTTACGTTGGACTCTGATGTGATAAGTAAAAAGAAGGGTCCATAGATGTGGAAATCTGCTGCACCATGGAGGGGGACTCAAGAACCTTTAATCTTTAAAGAGAAACAGTTTTTCAAAGAAAACTTGTTATCAGTGCACTTACACAGATGATGAAGAGTCACATTATACAGATTTTCTGAGGAGGAGACAGGACAGCATATGGCATGCAGACGATGAGTTACATCAATGTTGAAGTGTGCCCCGTGCAAATAAGGTGCTTTCCCGCAGCCTGCAAACTCTGGTGAATGTATTGGTGGACCAGACTCAGCATACTGCTGGAAATTCCAAAGTAGTGTGTATACAGTATTAGAAACAAAATTTGTTAAGATATTTTGCAGAAACACCGATTTTTTTTTTCAATGGGGTAAGTGAATCATTGCATGCCTAGTTGTCTGTGTAGAAACTAACCTGTTGGCCTTAATCTTCCAGTGTCCAGATCATCAGAAACCAGACATGGCTTTGCAAATCACAGCCCCCCCGCCCCCCGCAACACCAATCAGGATGAATGTCAGACAGATAGCAATTTCCCTGCTCCCTGGGACTCTCCAAAAAAATCTGATTCATTTTGACAGCTTCGACTTGCTAAATAGTTACCCAGGAAATGTTAGATTAAAAAGTCCTAGTCTATTTCTGAGTACAGCTAACACCTCTGACTGCATCCCAACTTGACCTCCCAAGTTCCCAACCCATTCTAACCACCTGCCAACAATCCTCCAACTTCCCGACCCAACCTGACTAGCCCCCACCACCTGACCTTCCTTGACCGGATCTGATCAGCTCTCCCTCCGCCCCCAGCTTAACTTGTTTAACTCCCAGTACTGAACTCCCTTCCTGAAATCTGCCAACACATCCTGGCCCAACCCCTTCCCCGACCAGATCTAACTATCCCTCAGTCTGAAATCTGACCACCCTCTGCTTCCTCCTACCACCTGACACAACCTACCACCTCACCTTTTTACCAACCTGCCCAGCTTCCAGTCTACCCACCAACATCCTGCCCAGCTTCCAGTCTACCCACCAACATCCTGCCCAGCTGCCAACTCTACCTACTTGCCTCACTCACCCTACTCTCTTATTTCTTCCCCCTTGTTCTTATAAGACTACAGACAGATTGAGGGAGAGTAGCAGGAAGTTTCACTCAGCAGTTCAGCAAATTTTATACCCCTCCCCAGCACCACTGCTGCAAAGCCACTGGCGAAGGTCCGTGAAATTATGCCTCATATTTGACCGACATTAAACAATAGGAAACCAAAAAATCAAGATAAATCTGTGGTCATACCACCTTAAATTTAAGTAAATACTATTGTTTAATGTCGGTCAAATATGAGGCATAATTTCACGGACCTTCGCCAGTGGCTTTGCTGTATAAAATTTGCTGAACTGCTGAGTGAAAACTTCCTGTACTCTCCCTCAATCTGTCTTAGTCTTATGGAACTAAGGGGGAAGAAATAAGAGAGTAGGGTGAGTGAGGCAAGTAGGATCAGCTGGGCAGGATGTTGGTGGGTAGACTGGAAGCTGGCAGGATGTTGGTGGGTAGACTGGAGCTGGGCAGTGGTAAAAGGTGAGGTGGTAGTTGTCGGTAGGAGGAAGCAGAGAATAAACAAAGATACAGTTGCTGCAGTTGTTTCAGTTACTTGAAAACAACATCTTTGAATTTACTTTATCCAGATTAAGTTGAGATTGTTCCTGTGGATATGTGACATTTTTGTTGAAGACTGTTACCTGGGATTTGGATTCATCATGTGCTGCTTTTACCTGCGGATCAGGCTCTTAGAAGGAGAGGAGCTGAAATCCTTTGTGAGAAAGAACAAGCTTTGAAGGACATTTGTGACTAAGATTAATGCCTTGTTTGCTGAGCCAATTCATAAGATCTATCTTAGTTCTAAATGTCATTTAAGTTTAATGCTTATAATCAACTAAAATTTGCCTGGTAATTCATGTTTAACTTATGTTCATGCTGGGTCATAGAGTATGGAAATACTTTGGGATTCCCTCTTTGTTGAGGGAACTCCTAATAATGTCTAATTCTTACTTTGAGTATAGTTATGTCATAGGTATGACATAACAATTAGGATAGAAGAACGAACTGTGGCTCAAATCAATTTTCATTCATTCTTTACTGATTTTATGAGTGTGAAGAAAGAATAGAAAAGCAGAATATTTTTTAAAAAGGTGTGAAACTTATACATTTTCACGTTCAAAGTGAATACAAAGAATGCAGCAAGCTAGAATGCAAATGGCATGTTGACTTTTGCTGCTAGGGGATTGGGGCGGAGACATAAGGAAAACTTGTTGCAACTGTACTGTTTTTTGCTCAATGGCTGGAACTTTCCAGCTGTTCATTTCAGAGGAACTTCTGGTACAGTCAACAGTGTACCCCCATTGTGGGTTTCATGATGGTGAGGGGTCCATTCAACAGAAAGTCTTATTGACGATGGTGGATCAGAATATCCCACTGCTGTCCAATGACAGGTTGCTTCCGCCATGGCGAAACGCATGGCAGATTGCGTGGAAAATCCCACCCACCATCTGGAATACAATCAGAAGTCACACAACATCAGGTATAATCCAGCAGGTTTATTTGAAATCACAAGGTTTCGGAGCACTACTTCTTCGTTGATGAATGTAGTACATTCTATAAAATTAAAGTATGTTGTAAATGCCAAAATGCATTGTGCTGTTCTGTGCAATCCACATACACATGAATATGTGTAACTATTTGTCTGCAATAAACTCTTAGGTCAGAATTGAACTTGGGTCCCTGGCACTGTGAGGCAGCAGTGCTAACCATTCTGCTGCCCAATGGTAGTGTTTCTGTCCGGTTATGAACTAGATGTTAGGTGAATGTGGCAACCACTATATGACAGAAACACTCTCTTTATTTATTTTATTTATTAGTGTCACAAATAGGCTTACATTAACACTGCAATGAAGTTAGTATGAAAATCCTGTAGTCACCACACACTGGCACTGTTCAGGTATGCAGGGAGAACTTAGCAGGGCCAGTGCACCTAACCAGCATGTCTGTGGGAGGAAACCAAAGCACCTCAAGGAAACCCATGCTGACATTGAGAGAACACCAAACTCCACACAGATAGCGACAGATAATTCAAGCTGGGAATTGAACCCGGATCCCTGTCGCAGAAATGCAGCAATGCTAACCACTGTGTCACAGCTGAAACCCATCTGGTCTAGATACACCCATAGTACTGTTGAGGGAGTTCAGGATTCTGATCAAGTGACAATGAAGGAATAATGGTGTTGTTCCAATTCATGAAGGTGTGTGACTTGGAGTGCAACTCGCAGATGGTGGTATCTAAATTCATTTGCTGCCTTTCTTCTAGGTAGTCGAGGTTGCAGGCTTGGCAGTTGCCATCAAAGGAGGGTTGGTGAATTGCTGCAGTGCATCTTGTAGATGGTACTTAATGTTCCACTACATTATTAGTGGAGAGAGACATGTTTAATGTTTAAAACTTGAATAATTCTGATGGAAGGGCAGTTAGTATTGTTTGTTATCAGACAAGATAAACTCTGTCAATGTCCATATGTGATGTACATGATGTTGATGTAATGCAATTGTTTTTATTTGGTTGAAAACTATTGCTATAAAAGCAAAATTAGAAATTTTGTAATGCTTATATGGTGTAATTGGCATTCTATTATGTGTAACATTGTGTAATTCTAATTTTATTAATAGTTTATATTATTTTTGAAGCATTGCATATTTTCTTGCACTCTAAATAGTTTGCCTCTTCATTCTGAACCACAGAACACTTACTAACCTTTTATTTGTTGAATTGTTTCAGTTACTTTTACTGTTATCCTGTTGCCATATCCATTCTCACTTATCTTCAGTTTCCATGCTAAGCTTTTCCTTCCTTTTTTAAATTGTAAACAAGTCCCAACAGTCTTTAATGGAAGATGTTGTATCAAGACAATGTTGTCGAGGAGAATACTGAGATACAGGCTGTTAGACTAGACGGGATTGAGGTTCGTAAGGAGGAAGTGTTAGCAATTCTGGAAAGTATGAAAATAGGTAAGTCCCCTGGGCCAGATGAGACTTACCCTAGGATTCTCTGGGAGGCTAGGGAGGAGATTGTAGAGCCTTTGGCTTTGATCTTTAGGTCGTCATTGTCTTCAAGAATAGTGCCAGAAGACTGGAGGATAGCAAATGTTGTTCGCTTGTTCAAGAAGGGGAGTGGAGACAACCCTGCTAATTACAGACCAGTGAACCTTACTTCTGTTGTGGGCAAAGTTTTGGAAAGGATTATAAGAGATAGGATTTATAATCATCTAGAAAGGAATAATTTGATTAGGGATAGCTAACACGGTTTTGTGAAGGGTAGGTCATGCCTCACAAACCTTATTGAGTTCTTTGAGAAGGTGACCAAAGAGGTGAATGAGGGTAAAGCGCTTGATGTGGTGTACAGAGGTGATAGTGGATGCCTTACTGATTACCGAAATCCGCTGGATTCCGGGGAAGTGCCGGAAGATTGGAAAACGGCTAATGTTACGCCGCTGTTTAAAAAAGGTAGCAGACAAAAGGCAGGGAATTATAGGCCGGTTAGTTTAACGTGTGTAGTTGGAAAAATGTTCGAATCCGTCATCAAAGAAGAAATAGCGAGGCACCTGGAAAGGAATGGTTTGATAAAACAGACGCAGCACGAATTCGTTAAGGGGAAGTTGTGTTTGACGAATTTATTGGATTTCTATGAGGATGTGACTAGTGCGGTAGACAGAGGGGAACCAGTGGATGTGGTGTTTCTAGATTTTTCAAAAGGCATTTGATAAGGTGCCGCACAAAAGGTTGCTTCAGAAGGTTAGGGTGCACGGAGTTGGGGGTAAGGTGTTAGCGTGGATAGAGGATTGGTTGTCTAATAGGAAGCAGAGAGTTGGTATCAATGGGTACTATTCTGATTGACGGTTGGTGACTAGTGGAGTGCCGCAGGGATCGGTGCTGGGGCCTCAGCTATTTACCATTTATATAGATGATCTGGAGGAGGGGGCTGAGTGTAGGGTGACGAAATTTGCTAAGACACGAAGATGAGTGGAAAAGCAAATTGTGCGGAGGGTGTGGAAAGTCTGCAGAGGGATCTGGATAGGCTGAGCGAGTGGGCGAGGACCTGGCAGATGGAGTACAATGTTAGCAAGTGTGAGGTTATCCACTTTGGCAGAAATAATAGTAGGAGGGATTACTATTTAAAGGGCGAAAAGCTGCAGCATGCTACGGTGCAGAGGGACCTGGGGGTCCTTGTGCATGAGTCGCAAAAACCCAGTCTGCAGGTGCAGCAGGTGATCAAGAAGGCGAATGGTGTGCTGGCCTTTATAGCGAGGGGGATAGAATATAAAAGCAGGGAGGTCTTGCAACTGTACAGGGCACTGGTGAGGCCGCAGCTGGAGTACTGTGTGCAGTTTTGGTCGCTGCACTTGCGCAAGGATATTTTGGCCTTGGAGGGAGTGCAGAGGAGGTTCACTAGGCTGATACTGGAGATGAGGGGATTGGACTATGAGGAGAGACTAAATAGACTGGGTCTGTACTCGTTGGAGTTTAGAAGGATGAGGGGGGATCTTATAGAGACGTATAAGATAATGAAAGGGATGGATAGGGTAGAGGTAGAGAGATTCTTCCCGCTTAGAAAGGATAGCAGGACTAGAGGGCACAGCCTCAAGATAAGGGGGGAGGGCAGTTTAGATCGGAGTTGAGGAGGAACTTCTTCACTCAAAGGGTGGTGAATCTCTGGAATTCTCTGCCCGTTGAAGTGGTGGAGGCTACCTCACTAAATATATTTAAGTCACGGGTAGATAGGTTTTTGACAGACAAGGGAATTAAGAGTTATGGGGAGAGAGCGGGAAAGTGGAACTGATCCACTTCAGATCAGCCATGATCTTATTGAATGGCGGGGCAGGCTCAAAGGGCTAGATGGCCTACTCCTGCTCCTATTTCTCATGTTCTTATATGGATTTCAGTAAAGTATTTGATAAGGTTCCCCAGAAGATATGGAGGCATAGGATTGAGGGTGATTTAGTGGTTTGGATCAGAAATTGGCTAGCTGTCAGAAGACAGAGGGTGGTGGTTGATGGGAAATGTTCATCCTGGAGTTCAGTTCTAGTGGTGTACCGCAAGGATCTGTTTTGGGGCCACTGCTGTTTCTCATTTTTATAAATGACCTGGATGAGGGCGTAGAAGGATAGGTTAGTAAATTTGCAGATGACATTCAAGTCGGTGGAGTTGTGGACAGTGCAGAAGAATGTTGCAGGTTACAGAGGGACATAGATAAGCTGCAGAGCTGGGCTGAGAGGTGGCAACTAGAATTTAATGTGGAAAAGTGTGAAGTGATTCACTTTGGAAGGAATAACAGGAATACAGAGTACTGAGCTAATGGTAAGTTACTTGGTAGTGTGGATGAGCAGAGAGATCTCGGTGTCCGTATGCATAGATCCCTGAAGTTGGCTCCCAGGTTGATAGGGTTGTCAAGAAGGCATATGGTGTGTTGGCTTTTATTGGTAGAGGGATTGAGTTTCGGAGCCATGAGGTCATGTTGCAGCTGTACAAAATTCTGATGTGGCTGCACTTGGAGTATTGTGTACAGTTCTGGTCACCACGTTATGGGAAGGATGTAGAAGCATTGGAAAGGGTGCAGATGAGATTTACCAGGATGTTGCCTGGCATGATGGGAAGGTCTTAGGAGGAAAGGCTGAGGGACTTGAGGCTGTTCTCAGTGGAAGAAGGTTAAGAGGTGACTTAATAAAGGCATAAAAGTTGATCAGAGGATTAGATAGGGTGGACAGTGAGAGCCTTTTTCCTCGGATGGAGATGGCTAGCATGAGGGGACACAGCTTTAAATTGAGGGGTGATAGATATAGGACAGATGTCAGAGGTAGGTTCTTTACTCAGAGTAGTAAGGGCATGGAATGCCCTGCCTGCAACAGTAGTGGAGTTGCCAATATTAAGGGCATTTAAATGGTCACTGGATAAACATATGGATGATATTGGAATAGTATAGGTTAGATGGGCTTTAGATTGGTTTCACAGATCAGCATAACATCGAGGGCCGATGGGCCTGTACTGCGCTGTAATATTCTATGTTCTAATAAATAATGACTATTGATCCATTTTCCAGCTAATAATTTACAAACATTTTTAATACTCCTTCTGGTTTCTGCACATTATTATTGTTTATTGCATATTGTCTTATTTGCATATAATGTGTGCACATGATTTAAAAGTCATTTTTGTACATGTTTATTTAAAGTACTAACTCAGTTATTAATCTCTTGACAGAGACGTGGTCCACAGCGATCAGTAGATGTAATTGTTTCATCTGCATTCCTATTGACTCTTTCTGTAGTATTTATTTGCTGTGCACAGGTAAGAATTGTTAGGACACTTAGTAACATTTCACTAACTGAAACATTTTAATTGTCTGATTATTTTTTGTTCTTTCACCCATTATTCTGCTGCTTCTGAATAACATAGGCTATTAGCTATAGGACTGTTCATAGCTGGGACAGTTTTAAGAACATAAGAATATAAGAAATAGGAGCAGGAGTAGGCCATCTAGCCCTTCGAGCCTGCCCCGCCATTCAATAAGATCATGGCTGATCTGTCGTGGCTCAGTTCCACTTTCCCGCCCTCTCCCCATAACCCTTAATCCCCTCTCTTATCAAAAACCCATCAACCCGCGTCTTAAAAATATTTAGCGAGGCAGCCTCCACCACTTCAACGGGCAGAGAATTCCAGAGATTCACCACCCTTTGAGTGAAGAAGTTCCTCCTCAACTCCGTTCTAAACCGCCCCCCCTTTATCTTGAGGCTGTGCCCCCTAGTCCTACTGTCCTTTCTGAGCGGGAAGAGTCTCTCCACCTCTATCCTATCCATCCCATTCATCATCTTATACGTCTCAATGAGATCTCCCCTCATTCTTCTAAACTCTAACGAGTACAAGCCTAGTTTATTCAGCCTCTCCTCATAGCTCAACCCCCTCAACTCCGGTATCAGCCTAGTAAACCTCCTCTGCACTCCCTCCAAGGCCAAAATATCTTTGCGCAGGTGCGGCGCCCAAAACTGCACACAGTACTCCAGCTGCGGCCTCACCAATGCCCTATACAGCCGCAGCAAGACCTCCCTACTTTTATATTCAATCCCCCTCGCTATGAAGGCCAGCATCCCATTCGCCTTCCTGACCACCTGCTGTACCTGCAAGCTGGGTTTTTGCGACTCATGCACAAGGACCCCGAGGTCCCTCTGCACCGTCGCATGCTGCAGTTTTTTACCACGTAAGTAATAGTCCTTCCTACCATTATTCCTACCAAAGTGGACCACCTCACACTTGCCAACATTAAATTCCATTTGCCATTTCCTGGCCCATTTGCCCAGCCTATCTAGATCCTTCTGCAGACTCTCCACACCCTCCGCACAATTTGCCGTTCCCCCAATCTTGGTGTCATCAGCAAATTTCGACACCCTACACTCAGTTTTTCATTGAGGTTAAGTAATTACTGATTGTTGCTATTAAACTCCTGAACAGGAAACTTGTGAAAAAAATCAGAATTATTGACCAGCAAAATAGCAGATGATAAACAAAAGAATGTTAGAGACCAAATCAGAAACTCCAAGGTATGAAGTTAACCTGGACCCCAACTTTTACTTTTGATTTTTGGCAATAGAGTGAGCATAAGGTATTTCAGTCCAGGTATGATGCAAGTGATCCACTGGGAAGCTTTTATCAAAACAAACTGTATTTAAGAACACAGAATATAGCAAAACAATTAGCATAACTTTTACCAATTAAAATACTTAAACATGAACAAAGTATAATTGTTAACAGCTAGCTATTTCTCTTGTTCCAATTTAAAACAATATGCCTCCTTCAATAATTTGTGCACATACACTTAGTTTCTGTTTCTGTTGTTAGTCTGCTCTGTAGCCTTTCACTCATCCTTCAAACCAAAATCTATCATGTTCATATTTCTCGGTATTAAATTGCCACTTGGCCATCATTCTAAAATGCCTGTATCCACTTGAAGTACATCACTACCTTCCTCATAGTTCATACTACTTGCAAATTTTAAAATTGTGCCCTATATACCCAAGTCCAAGTCATTAATATATATCAAGTAAAACAGTAGCCCTAGTTCTGATCCCTGGAGAAAACCACTGCAAATCTTCCAGTCCAGAAAACAACCAGTTACCACCTCCCTGATTCTGTCATTCCGCCATTAACTTCATATTGATGGATTATGGTCCCTTTAATTCTATGTGCCTAAAATTTGCTGACCAGTCAACCATATATCACTTCTTCAAATGTATTTTGGAAGTCCATGTACATAACAATAGTTGCATTACCTTCATTAACTCTCTCTGTTACATTGAAAAAAAACTTTAATGTTCTAACCACTTTCTCTTTATCAAGATATATGATCATTTCATTCTTAATTAGATGCAATAGAATTTTCCCTGCTACAGATGTTAAGGTAACTGGTCTATAATCTTAATTAGTTTTGTCTTCCTTTTTAGCTGCTTGTTCCCAGCACACATCCATGAAATATTTTTAGGACCTCACCAATTTCTTCCTTTATCTCCCTCAGGATTCAAGGATGTGTTCTATTGGATCCTGGCACTTTATTTTTGTTTAGAGTAATAGTTCACTAACATTTTCCTTTTATACATCATATTGTTTGCTTTACTCTAAATAATTTCAAGATTCATCTCCCTTCTGACCTTTTTTAGTAAAGGCTAGTGCAGTCCATGTAATTATTTTAACGTCAACAATTGACAATTGTTTCAGATGTTCTACTATTAGCATAATTCTTATTTTACTGTGTTACAATCTGGTGATGAGGGGTACAATGGCTCCACTCTTTTCCTGGGTGGCACAGTGGTTAACATTGCTGCCTTAGAGTGCCAGGGACCCAGATTCAATTTCAGCTGTGGGTGAGTATCTGTGTGGAGTTTGCACTTTCTTCCTGTGTCTGTGTGGGTTTCCTCCGGGTGCTCCCATTTCTTCCCACAATCCAAAGATATGCAGGTTAGGGGATTAGCAGTGTAAATATGTGGGGTTATTGGGCCTGGGTGGTATTGTGGCTAGTACAGACTCAATGGGCCAAATGGCCACTTTCTGTACTGTAGGGATTCTATGATTCTATTCCTCATTTGACTGCAAGTATTTTTTACATAAAAGAATATGCTTGCCAATTCAGTGAGTATTTAATAGCTTATGCACTGTGATTGTAAAAGACATAGACAGGTTTCTCACTTAGTTTACCTTATCATGTTCTTAACTTACTTTGTTTTCTTTTTAATCTTCTGCTTCCTTTTTTCATCTAGGGATGGGCAATAAATGCTGGCTGACCAGTGACACCCATGTCCCATGAATGAATAAAAAATAAGTTTTTACAAGCTTGTTTCTAACCTTTTATATTCATTGCATCTTAAACCTTTTTTTTAATGGAATATACTTGTACATTACAATATATTTGAAAACATCAAGCTGTTGCTCTTGAATACTGTTTGCCAATGTTTACATGTACTTCACCTCAGTTCAGCTAGACCACTCCTAGTTTAAAACTTGTCCTAATCTAATCTGGTGTTCTGGTTTTTGGACTGATGTTCTCCTTTTCTACTGGATCTTTAAATCGTACTGCAGTAATATTTCCCAAAGTGCTTGCTAACATTTGTCTTCATCACTCAGAACCAGATCTACCATGCCATTGTAGATCTACTAGCATAGCGTGGTCAGGTTAATCCCAATTGGGAACATTCCTGAATGGGAAAAGCAAGGAACTGTTTATCATTGCTGTTAGTGTTCAGCTGGGAGTAATGGGAAACTTTGTGCAGAAGAACATGTGAAGGCTATTGTACTTCTACACAAAGGTAATAAATTGTAGATGATACGTGATGCATTGAAAGTATGTTCTCTGCCATTAATGAACATATTTACTAAAATGTGCTACAGTAAGGTGTTGCTGCGTGCCGATACCTTGTTTGCCTGGAAAGGCCAATTTAATTTCTTGTATTGAATAGCCACATGGAGTTTCTGGAGGTGGCACTCACTGCCAAAGCCACCCCCCTCTGTGGAAATGGATTATAGCTTTCATGGCACTAACATGATACCAAAAAGCTGGATCTTCCTTTGTTGAACTACAGACAGTAACATCTCACTTGAAGAGTTAAGTTTGTGAGCTTGTTGCCCGAAAGAAGCAGCAGCATCATAAGTTGCATTGAACAACATTGGTACAAACAGAAGATGTCTGTTGGATCCTCTCCTGCAGGAAGGCAGATTCTCCAAAGGATTCTGCTAATACTGGGATTCTATATAATAAAGGTTTTGGTTAGCAGGAAAATGTTGACAGATGGAAGTGCAAATCTATTGCATTGGTAAATTGACTAATATGGAAAATCTATCCTCTAATCTTTAATAAAGATCATGTAAGGCACATTAGCTAACTGGAGCCACATTTATACCTAAAGAGTGAGACATGTAGCTGATAAGAAAGGATTTACTGTAAATTGCAACTTGCATTTTGGTTACCAAACGAAGTGTGCATAGTACATATATTCCCAAAGACATGCTTTGTCAGCTGTCATTTTTTAATAAGAGAATAACATTTGAAATCTTCAGCTAAATGCTGAGGAGGTCTATTGGATCTCCTGAACAACGTTTATATCTAGCTTTACATTGGACTAGACCCCCTGCTGAGTTTTAAAATCCAATAAAATCATTGCTCTTGATTTAATCTACTTTTTCTCTTTTGTAGCTGCTTCACATCCATGAGACATTCCTTGATTTTCACTATAATTGGGAACTAGTGATCTGGTGTATCTCATTAACATTGTATCTACTGAGATTTGTCATGCTAGGATCTGAGACAAACAACAAGTACAGCAATACCTCGATCTTACTGACAGAGCAGGTAACTAAATATTCTTCTGTTGCTTCGAATATATGAAAACATCAATGGGCGTGATTCCCCTGTCTTGTGGTGGGACCTATTATAAGTGAGAATGAAAAATTTGGCATTCCAGCCAAAACTCCATTCATTCTCAGCAGCACCTGAAGATCCTGACTGCAAATGAGGACGGAAGATTTTGGCCAATCTCATTTGATTGTTCCTGTCTGCTATTTAGCTCCTAGTTTAGCATTTGTACATATTATATGCTGAGAAATCTAATTTTAATGGCATGTTGAAAAGCTAGATAATGGAGATCTCCCAGTTTGACTGTAAAGAGCCATCAACCTGTCTTTAATCAAAGAATTTTTGATTCTAGAGATAAAAGTTATTGTATTAAAGTGCTAATGAAAATAAAGACCCAATTTGAAGAAATGTCATTTAGCCCTTCAAATCTTGTCCCACTGTACTATCCCATTACATTTCAGTATCATATTTTGCTGCAGTTTTTTTTATATTGGGCGCATTTTATTGCATATTTGTCTGCACTTTTTACTTTTTCATAATATTACTATTCCTAATGATCAGACTAGAATTAATTGACTAGCATTAGCTAGCCATGTAATAAAGGTTTACAGCCAAAATTAATTGACAGGTTTTATATTCTGTTGTACCTCAGTTAATACAGTAGCATTTTTGTGGTGAGTACTATTTCAGGTTGTCTTACAAAATCGTTTCCAATGTGATAGGAATTGGAATTAATTTAAAGACTAATCTAAATTTCTTGTGTTGTTGCTAGTAGTAAAGGCATGTTAATATCTTGTACTGGTTTATTATTTATTAATATCACAAGTAAGTTTGCATGAACACTACAATGAAGTTACTGTGAAAATCCCCTAGTCACAAAACTCTGGTGCCTGTTTGGGTCAGTGCACTTAACCATCACATCTTTGGATTGTGGGAGGAAACTGGTGCACCTGGAGGAAACACATGCAGACATGGGGAACATGCAAACTTCACACAGGGACCCAAGCTGGGAATTAAACCCAGGTCCTTGGCTCTGTGAGGCAGCAGTGGTAACCACTTATCCTAAGCAAATAATTTTTAAATATGTACTTCAGTCTTCTGTTTTAATTGTGTACATTGACAAACAACAAAGGAAACAAAATTATTTTAAAGTAATGACAATTTACTACCTGTACATGTCTCTGCTCTTTTGCTAGATTAATTTATACTTGAAGATGGAAAAGAAACCTAATAAAAAAGAAGAACTCAATTTAGTGAACAATGTTTTGAAGCTTGCAACCAAGTTGCTGAAGGTAGACAATAGTAAGATTACAAAGCCTGCTTGTCTCATGACTACACCTAATAGCACAATAACTTCAGTTTTACATTGTGACTACATGTGGCTAATTTATCATGTGAAATGTAGAAATGTGATATATTCTGGAATTCCCTACCTGACAACATTGTGGATGTACCTTTACAGATTGAAGTTGTTCAAGTAGAAAACCTACAATCAGCCACTCTGGGCAATTAAGAGTGAGCAATAAGGATGTGTTTGTTATGAGCATTATGCATGTGCTGTTCTATAGCTCAACTCTGTTTTCTCATTGTGAGCAACAGAGTAGGTGTTTGTTTAGTGTATATGATTGAGAAATGATTTTAACGCATTGACAGTGCCCTGCATGTTTTGTTTACTTCAGCAATGTTCATTGTCATTTTGTTTATAAAATTCACCTTCTGCTCGACCCAACCTCATTGCCCGAAGCCTGAGTCTGACTGAGATGCTGCTTTGAAAACCCACTTTCTTCACTGAGTGAAATATAGCTCCAGCTGATCTGCTTCTCCATTCCCCAAGAATCTCTCTCTTACTGCATCATAATTCAGTCAATTAAACATAGAACGTTACAGCACAGTTACAGGCCCTTTGGCCCTCACTGTTGTGCTGAGCTATGTCCAATCCCAAGATCAAGCTTTTCTACTCCCTGTAATTCTGGTGTACTCCATGTGCCTATCCAATAACCGCTTGAAAGTTCTTAAAGTGTCCGACTCCACTATCACAGCAGGCAGTGCATTCCATACCCCAACCATTCTCAGTGAAGAATCTACCTTGGACATCCCCCCCTATATCTCCCACCATGAACCTTATAGTTAATCAGTTCATACTTACCAGGATTAAACTCCACCTGCTACTTTTCAGCCCAGCTCTGCATCCTATCAATGTCTTTTTGCAGCCTTCAAGAGCCCTCCACCTTATCCACTGCTCCACCAATCTTACTGTCATCACAAATTTACTAACCCAAATTCAAATTATGAACAATTAAAACAGTTGACTCCAAATTACATTGCTAATTCACATTATCCAAGCATTCGCGTTTTAGATGTGATCTTGAGTTGGCTTCCATCGGTTTTGCTCAACTGGTAATGCTGAGGATCTAACTCCACACCTCTCCTCTGGTCTGGAAGGTTCTAAAACTCAAATCGGTCCCTGCAAAATTTTTCAAGACCTTGTTTCTCCAAATTGCTTTCTCACGTTGAAACTGCAGTAGAGACAAAACATTTTCTTAGACATTCACAAGTTAATCAGCCAAAATTATGCTAATACATAAAAATGAAGATCATCACACCAGGGCATCACCAGGGAAAAGTTGCAGTTAATTTAAGTCTCTGTGTTTACATTTTGCTTTCAGTTTATTAATTTTATATATAATCAATTTCATTGCACATTAGGGCTCAGACTAAGTGTGGTCTTTTAAGAGAAAGTGGATTAGAAGACATGGGATAATTGGACTCTGGCATGCTGATGTAATTTGAATGTATTTTAATGTCTGTCTTTATTTTTGTACAGTACTTTTGATTTTAAATTGTGATCCATAGTTTAAATAGCTGATCATTAATTTGGGGAGCAGAGTTTATTGAAGATTAGACATTTTTCTGTAGTAAAAGCTTGAAATACTTAGAACTATTGAAATGTTATAGCACCACCACTGACAGGATGGTGTAATAACAACATTACCCATTAACTTTAGCAGTTTCATCATAAATATTAAATTGATTAATTGGAAAGTTGACAGGAAAATGTAACCAAAACAAGATGACAGTTTTATAATTTTTTATTAATTGAAGACTATAGGTAGGATTCTCTGGCCTCACCAAGCTGCCTTTCTTGTGGCAGGATGATGGTGGGATCTTCTGGTTCTACCGCTATCAATGGGACTTCCCATTGATTTCACCCCATGCTGCCAGAAAACTTGCAGTGGGGGTGCACCAATATCAGGACTAGAAGTTCTGGCCAGTGTCTATAGTGATATTCACTGTCTAATGAATTATTCAGTCAATGCTTTAAATATTTTATGTAACTATTAATGTGTCTCAAACTCTCTTTTTGTAATACTGAAAAATATATTTTACTTTTAGGAGTTGGATACCCCATTTAGATTATATGGACTGACAATGAATCCGCTGCTGTACAACATCACCCAGGTTGTGATCCTTTCAGCTGTGTCTGGCGTTATAAGTGATCTGTTGGGTTTTAATCTAAAGGTCAGTTTCCTCAGACCAAAAGAGAGGAGCAATTTAACCGTCTTACCTAATGAATATTTCTGTTGGTCATATTTTTAGTAGTGTAATAAATTAGTATAAGCTCTTGGTTTAATTATATTCAGAATAGTCATGTAATTGTAACAATATGTAACACAGCTATAATTTAGACATTTTAAATTTGATGTGGTGTAATTAGTTGAAATACAATGAGTATATCATTATAGTGAGTGCAGAATGGTGTCTGTATTTCAACATATGAGCCCTGACTTTCTGCTGCTGCACCTTTTGTTACTTTGTCAGAAATATGTATTTCCCTTAGGAGCAGCTACAGGAAGAAAAGTTCAATAAATGAAATGAAATATATAGCTATTGCTGCATGTTGGTGATTGATTTTCATTGATTGATTCTCAGGGCTGTCCCTCTTTAGGTCACAAAATTGCATTTTCCTGAGCCATTGTAGTTAGTGACATTTCCCTGTAGTTTGGCTATGTTCACTTCCTGGACAACATCTAATGAATTAACAGATGGTGTGAAACTTGGAATTTTTCATTTGCTTCATGCTCAATGTTGATATCCTAAGAAGCATTTTATTCCAGCCCAATTGAAATCCAAATGCATTACAGCCACTTTTGAATTGGTATCAGAGATTGTTTTATGGTTTACTATACTTGCTACTTATGAATTCTCTATGAAATAACTTTAAATTGAAGCATGAGACTTTATAAATGCATTACAAAATTACATTCTCAGTAAACATCAGTGTGAAATACATCCCAAAGGAGGAATTTTCATTGTATTAACGCATTGAAATATATGTACGGGCGTACAGAATTTTGGCTTGAGGTAGATATGCTGTTAATATTTTACACTGCAACTGGAATTTAAATTGTAAAAACAGGTGACAAGCTATTGCTTAATGAGTGGTATTCCAAAAGTAACAAAACACAGTTGGTATCAAGAATAGGGATAATTGCACCAAGTAAGAAGATAGCGATAATACAAATTTAAAAATGTACTTATTATTTGATTTATTTCTGTTAAATCCTAGCTTTGGAAGATAAAATCCTGATATGCTGGATTGGAATCATATCCACATGGGACAATTTCTTAATGTGGGCATCTACAGCTGATAACGCCACTTCTGACATATCGAAGTGCTTACATCTACATTTGTGCAATTTATATTTTATCTGTTACATGTTTTACTTTTTTGCACTTGTAAATCAAAACAGGTTGATAACTGAAAAAAAGACAAGTATTACTTTGAGGTCAGTTTTATTAAGGAAATGTATGTAGCAGGTCAAAAAAGAACAAAGCCTTTTGATATATTCTACTTACAGCAATAAAGCTTTATGCCAGCCATTGTTAAAGGTGTTTTGTTAGAAACAACTTTAAAAAACAAGCAAGAAGTGTATTCCTTCAAACAATGGACTGGCAATACAGCTCCTGACTCTGCATCTGCACTTTCTAATGTGACTTTTTTTTAAGTATGCAAGTGAAACCTAGCTATGAAATCACTACACACTTTTTGTTTTTTAATTTAGATGCTGTTAATGACTGAAGTGCATATTGATGGATGTAATAAGACTATTATTACTGAAAGTTAAACAGCGTACAGCTTTGTATGCCTATGAAAACATTAAGATTCTGTTTTCAGTGAAGTATGGCAGTGAACAAGTTGTATGTGACAGACAAAGCAATTTCATAGTGAAAAATTGTCTGGTAAACAATTTCATTGATGATGGTTGGTGCTGATAGCATCGGAGTTTCTTACCAACAGATGGGATAACTGACATTGCTTTTGAAGGAATAAATACTGTGACTAAGTTGCAATGTTCTCTTTGATAAGAGGGGAGGGGAGGGGAGGGGAGGAGAAGAAGGAGAGGGGAGGGGAGGAGAAGAAGGAGGGGGAGGAGGGGGGAGGGGAGGGGAGGAGAAGAAGGAGGGGGAGGAGGGGAGAGGGGAGGAGAAGAAGGGGGGAGGGGAGGGGGGAGGAGAAGAAGGGGGGGAAGAAGGGGGGAGGGGAAGAAGGGGGGGAGGGGAGTAGAAGAAGGGGGGAGGGGAGGAGAAGGAGGGGGGGAGTAGAAGAAGGGGGGGGGAGGGGAGGGGAGTAGAAGAAGGGAGGGGGGAGAGGGGAGGGGAAGAAGGAGGGGGGAGGGGAGGAGAAGGAGGGGGAGAGGGGAAGAAGGGGGGAGGGGGGAGAGGGGAGGGGAAGAAGGAGGGGGGAGGGGAGGAGAAGGAGGGGGGAGAGGGGAAGAAGGGGGGAGGGGAGGAGAAGAAGGGGGGGGAGGGAAGGGGAGGGGAGGAAGGAGGGGGGAGGGGAGGAGAAGGAGGGGGGAGAGGGGAGGAGAAGAAGGGGGGAGGAGAGGGGAGGAGA